>NC_135237.1:543875534-545125534 GCF_051348905.1 Ranitomeya variabilis | reverse complement strand
CAGTTGGGGGTTCACTCTCCCCTACTCTGGAGTACAAACTGCAGTTCTGGCAAGAGAAATTTTATGCAAATAGGAGGACAGGTATACTTTATTTCATTCATTAAATGTTGATTCATAACACATTATAAAAGTCCTAAGACATTACCAAAGACTGGTTCCCACAACCTCCATTCATTCTTACATTACTCCTACTGAACCTCTCGAACACTGCCATGTTACTAATGATTTGAAGCTTTTTGTTTGTTTTCATGACTTGTTCAGTTCCATTAGGCAAATGAGCAATACTCTTAAAGTAGAGAGAGACTCTTTGTTCCTAAAAAATACCATCTATCAATAGAAAAGTTCTTGGCAGCCCGGACTTATCTATCAGTCAATGACAGCTCACAATATTAAAATTATGATTTGTGAGTCCCCAGCTGGCCCTCTATAATTCACATCAAGCATGTAGAATTTGCAAAAACTAAGTCAATTTCATAGAAGAATTTGGATCTGTAAGGAATCTAGTCTAGGTATAAAGTAAAGCTATTGTCCATCACTACTAATACAATGGATTCACTGGGGTGCATATGGAAGACTATGGGGCATGCATTATACTATATGGAGGACTATGGATAGTGCATTATACTATATAGAGGACTGGATGGTGCATTATACTATACGGAGGACTGGGGGTGGATTATGCTACATGGATAACTGGGAGTGTATTATGCTATATGAATAACTGGGGATAAATTATACTATATGGGGAAGTATGGGATACATTATACTATATGGAAGACTGGTGGGGTGCATTATGCTATATAGAGGACTGGGAGGTACCTTATACTTTATGGAGGAGTATGGGGTGCATTATACTATACAGCGTACTGTGGGGTACATTATGCTATATAAAGAACTGGGGTGCATTATACTATTTGGAGCACTGGTGGGGTTACTATATGGAGGACTATGGGGTTCATTATAACATATGAAAGAATATGGAGTACACTATGTTATATGGAGGACTATGGGGCTATGGGAGTGCATTTTGCTATATGGAGGAATATGAGAGTGCATTATACTATATGGAGGACTATGGGGTGCATTATACTATATGAAGTACAATGGTGATGCAGTACACTATATGGAGGACTATTGGAGGTCTGTTGTGATTCGGTTCGTGGGCTCCCCCGGTGGTCTCTTGTGGTACTGGTGTCCTGCAAGCTTTGCCTTCAGTTCACCTGTTCCTATCAGGATGTGGGAGTATCCTATTTAACCTTGCTCCTCAGTCATTCTAATGCTGGCCATCAATGTATCCAGAGTGATTCTGTTGCATGTTCCTGCTCCCAGTTTTCTGCTCAGCTAAGTTGGACACTTAGTCCTTAAGTCTATTTTTGTATGTTTTGTCCAGTTTGCACTTATGTGAATCTCTGCAGCTGGAAGCTCTTGTTGGGCTGAAATTACCACTCCAGTGGCATGAGTTGTCACATGAGTTAAGGTAATTTCAGGATGGTGTTTTGAAGGGTTTTGCAGCTGACCGCGAAGTCCTCTGTTGTATCTTTCTGCTATTTAGTTAGCGGGCCTCTCTGTGCTAAATCTGCTTTCATACTACGTGTGTCTTTTCATCTGCTCTCACCGTTATTATATGTGGGGGGCTGCTATCTCCTGTGGAGACATTCTCTGGAGGCAAGCCAGGACTGTGTTTTCTTCTACCAGGGGTAGTTAGTTCTCCGGCTGGCGCGCGGCATCTAGAGACAACGCAGGAATGCCCCCTGGCTACTTCTAGTGTGGTGTGTAGGTTTAGCATCGCGGTCAGCTCTAGTTTCCATCACCCGAGAGCTTGTCCGTTTATTCTATGCTTCTGATGTTTCCTTGCCATTGGAAACCATAACAGTATGGCCAGCCCAAATGTTTAATCTATAGGCTGAAGCAGGAGAGAAAAGGAACTGTGTGAAACCTTTTTTTTTTTTTCCTTCCTCTGAAGTTGCACTCCAGCTCTAATTGCAGTCTCCTGTTTTCCTCTCCTCTTAACCCCTGAATGGCTCAGACTTTATCTGTTGAAATATGGATCCCCAGAGTCTGGCTACCAATTCTTGCCTCTAAAGTTCAGAATATACAAGATTTTTTGTTACATGCTCCTCGGTCTGAACCTAAAATTCCTATACCGGAGTTTTTTTCTGGAGATCGATCTTGTTTTCTAAATTTTAAATACAATTGTAAATTGTTTCTTTCGCTGAGATCTCATTCTGCTGGAGATCCTGCCCAGCAAGTAAAAATTGTTATTTCTTTACTGCGGGGTGACCCCCAAAATTGGGCATTTTCATTGGCACCAGGGGATCCTGCGTTGCTCAATGTGGATGCGTTTTTTCTGGCTTTGGGGTTGCTTTATGAGGAACCAAATTTGGAGATTCAGGCTGAGAAAGCCCTAATAGCCCTCTCTCAGGGGCAAGATGAAGCCGAAATATATTGCCAAAAATTTCGAAAATGGTCTGTGCTTACTCAGTGGAATGAGTGCGCTCTGGCGGCAATTTTCAGAGAAGGTCTCTCTGATGCTGTAAAAGACGTCATGGTGGGGTTTCCTGCGCCTACGGGTCTGAATGAGTCCATGACAATGGCAATTCAGATTGATCGGCGTTTACGGGAACGCAAACCTGTGCACCAGTTGGCGGTGTCTTCTGAAGAGGCACCACAGAGTATGCAATGTGATAGCTTTCTGTCCAGAAGCGAACGACAGATTTACAGGCGCAAAAATCATTTGTGCTTCTATTGTGGAAATTCTACTCATGTTATATCAGCATGCTCTAAACGAACAAAGAAAGTTGATAAATCCTCTGCTATTGGCACTTTGCAGTCCAAGTTTATTTTGTCTGTAACTCTAATTTGTTCGTTATCTTCTATTGTTGCGGATGCGTATGTGGATTCTGGCGCCGCTTTGAGTCTTATGGATTGGTCCTTTGCCAGGCGCTGTGGGTTTGATCTAGAGCCTCTGGAAGTTCCTATACCTTTAAAGGGTATTGATTCTACACCATTGGCTAGTAATAAACCACAATACTGGACACAAGTGACTATGCGTATGACTCCAGACCATCAAGAGGTGATTCGCTTCCTTGTACTGTATAATCTACATGATGTCTTGGTGCTGGGATTGCCATGGTTGCAAACTCATAACCCAGTCCTTGACTGGAAAACAATGTCTGTACTAAGCTGGGGATGTCAGGGAAATCATGGGGACACACCTTTGGTCTCCATTGCTTCATCTATTCCCTCTGAAATTCCTGAGTTTTTGTCTGATTATCGTGAGGTTTTTGAGGAATCTACTCTTAATTCTCTTCCTCCTCACAGAGATTGCGATTGCGCCATAGATTTGATCCCTGGCAGTAAATTTCCTAAGGGTCGTCTATTCAATCTGTCTGTACCTGAACATGCTGCCATGCGAGAGTATATTAGGAAGTCCTTGGAAAAGGGACATATTCGTCCTTCTTCGTCTCCTCTTGGAGCGGGGTTCTTTTTCGTAGCTAAAAGTGATGGTTCTTTGAGACCTTGTATTGATTATAGACTCTTGAATAAGATCACAGTCAAGTATCAATATCCTTTGCCATTGCTGACAGATTTATTTGCTCGCATTGAGGGGGCGAAGTGGTTCTCTAAGATTGATCTTCGCGGTGCGTATAATTTGGTGCGAATTAAGCAGGGGGATGAGTGGAAAACCGCATTTAATACGCCCGAGGGCCATTTTGAGTATTTGGTGATGCCTTTTGGTCTGTCAAATGCCCCTTCGGTCTTTCAGTCTTTTATGCACAATATTTTCCATGAATATCTGGATAAATTTATGATTGTGTATTTGGACGATATCTTGATTTTTTCGGATGACTGGGAATCTCATGTTCAACAAGTTAGGAGGGTTTTTCAGGTTTTGCGGACCAATTCTCTGTTTGTTAAAGGTTCAAAGTGTGTTTTTGGGGTTCAGAAGATTTCTTTTTTGGGGTACATTTTTTCCCCCTCTTCTATTGAGATGGATCCTGTGAAGGTTCGGGCTATTTGTGACTGGACGCAACCGACTTCTCTTAAGGGCCTTCAGAAATTTTTGGGCTTTGCTAACTTTTATCGTCGATTCATAACTGGTTTTTCTAGCGTTGTCAGGCCTTTGACTGATTTGACTAAAAAGGGTGCTGATGTTGCAGATTGGTCTCCTGCTGCTGTGGAGGCCTTTCGGGAGCTTAAGCGCCGTTTTTCTTCTGCTCCGGTGTTGTGCCAGCCTGATGTTTCTCTTCCTTTTCAGGTGGAAGTTGATGCTTCCGAGATCGGAGCGGGGGCGGTTTTGTCGCAGAAAAGTTCAGATTGTTCAGTGATGAGACCTTGTGCGTTCTTTTCTCGAAAATTTTCGCCCGCCGAGCGAAATTATGACGTCGGTAATCGGGAGCTTTTGGCGATGAAGTGGGCATTCGAGGAGTGGCGTCATTGGCTTGAGGGTGCTAAACATCAGGTGGTGGTCTTGACTGATCACAAAAATTTGATTTATCTTGAGTCGGCCAGACGTCTGAATCCTAGACAGGCGCGCTGGTCGTTGTTTTTCTCCCGGTTTAATTTTGTGGTTTCGTATCTGCCAGGTACTAAGAATGTGAAGGCGGATGCCCTTTCTAGGAGTTTTGAACCTGATTCCCCTGGTGATTCTAAACCTACGGGTATACTTAAGGATGGGGTGATATTGTCTGCTGTCTTCCCAGACCTGCGACGTGCTTTACAAGAGTTTCAGGCGGATCGGCCTGATCGTTGTCCGCCTGGTAGATTGTTTGTGCCGGATGAGTGGACCAATAGAGTCATCTCGGAGGTTCATTCTTCTGCGTTGGCAGGTCATCCGGGAATTTTTGGTACCAGAGATTTGGTGGCTAGGTCCTTCTGGTGGCCTTCCCTGTCTCGGGACGTGCGTACTTTTGTGCAGTCTTGCGATGTTTGTGCTCGGGCCAAGCCTTGTTGTTCTCGGGCTAGTGGGTTGTTGTTGCCCTTGCCTGTTCCTAAGAGGCCTTGGACACACATCTCTATGGATTTTATTTCTGATCTCCCTGTTTCTCAGAAGATGTCCGTCATTTGGGTGGTGTGTGACCGCTTTTCTAAGATGGTTCTTTTGGTGCCCTTGCCCAAGCTGCCTTCCTCATCTGAGTTGGTGCCCCTGTTTTTTCAGAATGTGGTTCGGCTGCATGGTATTCCGGAGAATATCGTTTCCGACAGGGGATCCCAGTTTGTGTCCAGATTTTGGCGGGCGTTTTGTGCCAGGATGGGCATTGATTTGTCTTTTTCGTCTGCATTTCATCCCCAGACAAATGGCCAGACGGAACGTACTAATCAGACCTTGGAGACTTATTTGAGGTGTTTCGTGTCTGCTGATCAGGATGACTGGGTCTCCTTTTTGCCGTTGGCTGAGTTTGCCCTTAATAATCGGGCCAGTTCTGCCACTTTGGTCTCCCCTTTCTTTTGCAATTCAGGGTTCCATCCTCGTTTTTCATCTGGTCAGGTGGAGTCTTCGGATTGTCCTGGAGTGGATACCATGGTGGATAGGTTGCATCGTATTTGGGGGCAGGTGGTGGACAATTTGGAGTTGTCCCAGGAGAAGACTCAATGTTTTGCTAATCACCATCGTCGTGTTGGTCCTCGTCTTCGTGTTGGGGACTTGGTGTGGTTGTCCTCCCGTTTTGTCCCTATGAGGGTCTCTTCTCCTAAGTTTAAGCCTCGGTTCATCGGTCCTTATAAGATTTTGGAAATTCTTAACCCTGTGTCTTTTCGTTTGGACCTCCCAGCATCCTTTGCTATCCATAATGTCTTCCATCGGTCATTATTGCGGAGGTATGAGGTACCACTTGTGCATTCTGTTGAGCCTCCTGCTCCTGTGCTGGTTGAGGGTGAATTGGAGTACGTGGTGGAGAAAATCTTGGACTCCCGTGTTTCCAGACGGAGACTTCAATATCTGGTGAAATGGAAGGGCTACGGTCAAGAGGATAATTCTTGGGTTACAGCTTCTGATGTTCATGCTTCTGATTTGGTCCGTGCCTTTCATAGGGCTCATCCAGATCGCCCTGGTGGTTCTTGTGAGGGTTCGGTGCCCCCTCCTTAAGGGGGGGGTACTGTTGTGATTCGGTTCGTGGGCTCCCCCGGTGGTCTCTTGTGGTACTGGTGTCCTGCAAGCTTTGCCTTCAGTTCACCTGTTCCTATCAGGATGTGGGAGTATCCTATTTAACCTTGCTCCTCAGTCATTCTAATGCTGGCCATCAATGTATCCAGAGTGATTCTGTTGCATGTTCCTGCTCCCAGTTTTCTGCTCAGCTAAGTTGGACACTTAGTCCTTAAGTCTATTTTTGTATGTTTTGTCCAGTTTGCACTTATGTGAATCTCTGCAGCTGGAAGCTCTTGTTGGGCTGAAATTACCACTCCAGTGGCATGAGTTGTCACATGAGTTAAGGTAATTTCAGGATGGTGTTTTGAAGGGTTTTGCAGCTGACCGCGAAGTCCTCTGTTGTATCTTTCTGCTATTTAGTTAGCGGGCCTCTCTGTGCTAAATCTGCTTTCATACTACGTGTGTCTTTTCATCTGCTCTCACCGTTATTATATGTGGGGGGCTGCTATCTCCTGTGGGGACATTCTCTGGAGGCAAGCCAGGACTGTGTTTTCTTCTACCAGGGGTAGTTAGTTCTCCGGCTGGCGCGCGGCATCTAGAGACAACGCAGGAATGCCCCCTGGCTACTTCTAGTGTGGTGTGTAGGTTTAGCATCGCGGTCAGCTCTAGTTTCCATCACCCGAGAGCTTGTCCGTTTATTCTATGCTTCTGATGTTTCCTTGCCATTGGAAACCATAACAGAGGTCTATCATACTACATGGAGAACTATGGAGGGTGAATAATAATATGTGGAGAACTATGAGGGATGTAGAGAGGACTATGGGGTGCATTATACTATAATGAGAACCATGGGGGTGCATTATATTAAATGGAGATCTATGGCCGGTATATCATACTACATGGAAAAATTTTGGGGGGGTTGCATTTTGGTATATGGAGGACTATGGGTGGTGCATTTTACTATATGGAGGACCATGTGGGGCATCATACAATATGGATGATTTGGGGGGATCATTATACTATATTGAGGACTATGGGGGTGCATTACACTTTATGTAGAACTGGGGGTGCATTACACTATATGGAGGACTATGGAGAGTGCATTATACTACATGAAGGACTGTAGGGTGCATTATACTATATGGAGGACTGGCAGGTGTGTTATACTATATAGAGGATTGTGGTATGCATTATGCTATATGGAGGACTGGGTGGTGCATTTTACTATATGGAGGTCAATAGGGGTGTGTGTGGAGGGTGCTGTGGAGGAATTCACTGTTGTGATAAAATACAGTTTGTGGGGAACTTTTTTTGCATCATACTCTATGGGTGCAATCAAAGGAGAAACTAGCACTTCAGTAGGAGGATAATTATTTTGTGAGGGCTGCAAAGTTGTGAGATATGCTCTTCTGTGACTCTGCCAAACACATATTTTTTGGGGGGATGGGGAAATTAGAACTTCTCATATGGTGCCCCATGATTATTATGTATTCTTTTGGGTAGAACGGCAACAGAAGGAACAAACGGGAGTCAGGGATCAGAGAAAACAGTTAAATGGGTTGTTCTGTCAAAGGAAATTGATGTTCTATCCTTATAGAAGATCATCAATATCAGATTGTGACGTTCTGCCAAGCACTGCAGAACATCTACTAATTGGTGGGCGTCAAAGATGTCTGGCCCCACCAATCTGATATTGATGGACCTATCTTAAGGATAGAACATCATTAGCTTCTGACAGGTCAGCCCCTTTTGGATGATTTAGCAGAGCTCAGTTTGTTACATAGTCCAATGCAGAGCTGAAAAAAGTTTACTCAGCAATTGCAGAATTGAGAAAATCACAAAGTATAATTTCGAGTTGGTGATGGTAAAGCAGATGTGACTCAGTCATAGCACAGCTGTGACAAAATTTATTGTAGAGCTGGCTCTCATGCAGCAGAGTTACCCATAGATGTAGCTTTACTCAGTTTGTCATAGAGTCCTGTATTACAGTGCAAGGTTTGTCAAAGAATCTGGTACAGCAGGGCTGGATTTGTCACATTGTCCTAGATCAGTCCACCACTTGTGCAGAAGAAGAGCAGTGCCCAGCGCTGAGTCCAGGAGAGGTGAGGAACATCTATTGATCTTCTTGCTTCACAGCCTTAGGATCCTTTATGCCAATTTGGCTTGTTTATTGATCATGAACCAGTCTTTACTTGGCACAGACTAGGAATATTGCTTGTTGAGGACATTGATATCAAGGCAAGTCAACCATGAACCAATGTCTCCAAACCTAACCTGTAATTTGTGAACAGTTTTGCCACTTTTATGATTTCCTGCAACACTTGGGTTGTGGAGAAGTATGATCAAAATAAAACCTTTTCCTCAAAGAGAGAAAGCTCCTTTCAAGACATGCCTTTACGAAGAGTTGCTATATGAGTCAGTGCAGAATGGTTTTGGCACCATTTTTAGCCTTGAGGGTGCACTGTACAGATGTAACCTAGGCTCTGTCCATACTTGTGTTGAAGTTACCATTTATAATGGAAACCACAACACATTGATGAATCTGTCATACCACAGATGCCATAAACCCTTAACATTTATCACTTATCCACAGGATAGGTGATTGCTGGGGGTCCGACCACTGGGATCCTTACTGATCTTGAGAATGGGTGTCCTAAAGTTCCCCGAGTGATTGGAGTGCCTGACCTCACTCTATTCACTGTCCATCAGACTGATGAAGATAGCCAAGCTCTATCACTGTCAGTATGATTTTCCCAGTAGAACATTCCCGAAACCAGGTACAGCATAAGAAAAGTCTTGGAGACAAAAGGGGAAAGTCTAGATTATGGAGAATTTGAAGGAGAGATATAATTAAAGAAGTAATGTGATATTCATTCAAGCTAGAATAGTTTGATTTAGTAGGCAAACTCCATTTCTTCAATTTAAAGTTCGGCCTAAAATATTGTACCCTGATTGCCAGGAAATTACATTTATTATGCTTCCCTGGACTCCAAAACATAAACATAGTAAATAGAGGGTAGGGAAGTTAGTCAAAACATAAAATAAAAAAACACATTATATTCACTTCACTTGTACTAGCAGACTTCCCCTGTACTTACATTGCATCCGTCGCCGCTCCCTAATTTTTCACATGGATTTCTTTGATTCTACCAATGCTGTGACCCATTTACATCATTGACATCATACCTCATGTCACTGTGGTGGCCTCATCACCAGATGAACCAAAAAGACCCTTTGCTAAAGACCGGGGAGCAGCTGAGGCAGCGTAAGCAGTCAGGTGAGGGACTAGGACAAGTAATTATCTTTTTTTTTTCTCATTATAACATCTTTTTAGCCCATGCAAAAAACTAGAAAAATTGCAAAATTCATACAATTTATACCTAGAAAATTTCATGATGAATTCAATTACCGTAAATTGATTCGCTCATCTCTTCCAGTGATGTGAGTATGCAAATGGTTACACAGATGAATAAATGTAGTGGAAACTAAAGTTTAATTCTCTACAAACCCCACAAGTATCAGCATCCGTGTGCCACATCAGTGGTCTCTATCAAGTAACTACCATTACCAGCAGACCCTGAGATCCTGGTGGTAGTTTCGCAACAGGTTTGGAGAGCGTTGCACTTTAGAAGGAAGCCATTGTGCTGTGCATTCACCCGTTGATTCCTACTGTTACCAATGTAAACCCTGCGGAGTTCTGTCCATCAGACGGTGTAATCCTAACATTGTAACAGCCTCTTGTGTAATCGCAATATCCTTCTTTGCAGTAGGGCCAAGTTTAGGAGAATACGAGGGAAGGGTTCTGGCATTTTTCCACAATGTACAAAGTGTACAGTCAAGTTTTAACAAGAATTGGTTTTTATCTTTCCTCATTCCTAATGTCAATTTGAATTGTCTAGCGAGGGAGCACTAGGAGAAAGGTAATTGTAATTTGGCCGCCCCCGATCTTTGCATTCGTTGCGGTGTGTAATCGAGTATTGTTTAGTGACAAAATCTTCTACATGTTCTCAGGAATATTAAGTTATAGAGGATTCACTGCTGCCAGAGGAGGGTTTTCGAGAGTTTTTGCTTCAAAAAGTAAAAAAAACTCAAAAATGGACCTGGCTCTTGTTCTGCCGGCTGTGGGTGGAGAAACCTTCAATACTCGCCATTTCACATGTTAATCGTTCTTTGGTTTACCAGTTACATAATTTGGAATTGTGAAACCAGAAAAGGATTTACGCCTAATAAAAGAAAAAAAAACATAGTTCAATGGGTCGTCTTCTACTGTCAACCACAAAAAGTACTTTTCTCTTGGCAATATCCCCTAGCAGACCATACAAGGAGAAGTTGGTCAGCCACAATGCCTGGGCAAGTCCTGTCCGAACATCCATCCACAGAGAACAGAGGAGCTAGGGTGTGCCAAGAAAACTTTCATTACTACATTACTCCACCTTCAAAAGCCAGAACTGTTCACAGTGGACAGGAAGGGGCTTCGATTCCTATCGGAATGGTGCAACAGAAATCTGAACTCATCTGACCAGGCTATCCTTCTCCACTGCTCAGTGATACAATTATTTAGTATGAAACGCTGTATTTATGGGGCCCATTGTTTACTTAAAAAATCAATAAAATATTAACTTTATTTGTGCAGGCAATGAGTTATCTTAGCTCAATATAGTTGACTTTTTGGAATAGAATTTTTAAAGAGGGCCAGTCACTTGCTCAAAAACTTAGAGTTGAATACATTGTAAAAAAAAAAAAAAAATCCATGGTCTTCTCTGATTCTGACGGTCTTTTTAGTTTTGCAATGTATTACTCCATTACAGAGATATTCACATTTGTTGCTTTTGGAGCGCAGCATGTGAAATCTCTGCTTGCAGTCCATATGGATGTTTCTTCAGAGTCTTTTATGGGTATATGTGCTGTCACTCGTCCTGCCATCTATCTATTATCCATCATCTATCTAACTATCTATCTATCTATCTATCTATCTATCTATCTATCTATCTATCTATCTATCTATCTATCTAATATCCATCATCTATCTATTACACTGGTCAACAGCATTTTTGGTGCCAAAGATATTTCATCGAATTTAGGGTATTTTTGGGGTGCTGATTCTGAATATGTCATCAGTTTTGCCAGATTGGCTCAAGTTTTTGAGATTTTTGGTATCTTATTTATAGCACTTGTTGGTAAATGCGACGCATCATCTCATTAATTTCTTTGGATTAGTACTTGAACTGAGCAGTTCTCAATATAGTTTTGTGTTAATTAGTGTTCTAAAAGTTTGTTCATAGCTTGATTTTTGCACTAACTTTATGTTGTTGTCTGTTTTCCAGTGAAAAGCATGAACTCATCAAGAAGAAGTTGTCTTAACGATCCAGACTCATTCTGTTACATTTGTGGTGAATACACACTGCCAAAACATAGAAGAAACATAACAGACTTCGTAAAAAAAGTGTATTTTGCCTATTTTGGGGTTATGCTTGGGGACCAAGACAAGTTTTGGGCACCACACATAGTGTGCAAAGCATGTATCGAATTATTACGAAAATGGAGCAAAGGACAAAGAAAAAGCTTCAAATTTGGTGTTCCAATGGTGTGGAGAGAGCCAAAAAATCATCATGATGACTGTTATTTAAGGTAAACACAGGTACAGGCACATCTTCACAATGAGGGACAGGCCTTCTTGCAGATTCCATGTTACTCCCATTTTCGTTTCTTATGCTTATTGAATCCTTGCACTTGCACTGCACAGAAATAACAGTCATCATGATGATTTTTTGGCTCTCTCCACACCATTGGAACACCAAATTTGAAGCTTTTTCTTTGTCCTTTGCTCCATTTTCGTAATAATTCGATACATGCTTTGCACACTATGTGTGGTGCCCAAAACTTGTCTTGGTCCCCAAGCATAACCCCAAAATAGGCAAAATACACTTTTTTTACGAAGTCTGTTATGTTTCTTCTATGTTTTGGCAGTGTGTATTCACCACAAATGTAACAGAATGAGTCTGGATCGTTAAGACAACTTCTTCTTGATGAGTTCATGCTTTTCACTGGAAAACAGACAACAACATAAAGTTAGTGCAAAAATCAAGCTATGAACAAACTTTTAGAACACTAATTAACACAAAACTATATTGAGAACTGCTCAGTTCAAGTACTAATCCAAAGAAATTAATGAGATGATGCGTCGCATTTACCAACAAGTGCTATAAATAAGATACCAAAAATGTCAAAAACTTGAGCCAATCTGGCAAAACTGATAGCATATTCAGAATCAGCACCCCAAAAATACCCCAAATTCATTCAAATATTTTGGACACCAGAAAAAAAAAATTTTTTTGTTGACCTGTGTTATCTATCTATTATCTATCTATCTATCTATCTATCTATCTATCTATCTATCTATCTATCTATCTATCTATCTATCTATCTAATATCTATCATCTATCTATTATCTATCTATTATCTATATATTATCTATCATCTATCCATTATCTATCTATTTATCTATCTATCTATCCATCATCGATCTATTATCTATCTATCTATTATCTATCTAACTATTATCTATCTATCTATAATCTATCATCTATGTATTATCTATCTATTATCTATCGTATCTATCTATTATCTATCATCTATCTATTATCTATCTATTCAGCCATCCATTGATATGTTGTAAATATACATATTTATACACTTCCTATTATCTTCTGTAGTCTGCTCCTTTTCATTATCTTCTTACATGGAGTCTGTAAACACGTGAAATATTTTACTTTGATGAATTCACTCACTTAGTATGCAAAATCCTATGTAAATGACCTTTTATTTTGGGGCCCCTGATACATATTCCAATTTTTTTTTGCTAATTTCCACTACAATAGCTCTGTGCATTTATAAATGATGCATAGCGAAGACATATACGCCTAATTTTGAGCATTAACAGCGCCATAAATCCAGGTAACAGTCCTCTCGGGAATCGCGGTGGTGTAGTTTCCTCTTTTTCTCTTGTTATTCAACCATTTTAAATTAATAATGATACCAAATGGTCGTTGAAAGTTAAAGGGAGGGAGAGGATGAGTGATGGCGGCCATAGTGAAAGTTCACATGTCGTGTGCGAGCCTGACCGTGATAGTGACTCAGATCGGACTTCTAGGAAATGTTATAATGTGATCCATTTTATCAGATGTTTGAGAATTTTGTGGGTCTTTCTGGTATCCATAGGATAAGTGGTAAGTTACGGATTGATTGGCATCTGACTGCTTGGACTGACACTGAACCCAATAACTGGGGCTCTGTAGAGCAGCGGACATCGAGCATGTGCACTCCCGCTCCACAGAAACCAAAGTACTGTGCCCCCTTTGACCATTTCTACCAGTTTCCAAGGCCCTTTCCACTTTTGTGTAACCACGTGGCACCTGGATGGCGGATTCAGAGAAAAATGGTGACGGGGCACAGCAATACACCAAAACCTTGTGACTTCATTGTCAGGTTGGTGGAGGCACTAGTGGTCAAACCTCTACGATCATTAAGTAATGAAGGAGCTGAAGTTGGAGCTTTCGGAAACATTTGGTTTTCCGACTCCATGGTTCTATTTTTATGTTGATTTGTAAAACCATCAACATGCGATCGGTGAAGTCTAATGTCATAGATCAGTCGTGCCCAACACAGTGACACATTCATCCATGCAACGGTGGTGGCTCAGACACATTCACTGAGTGAACAACACGGTTCTACCCATGGATGTTATTGTGTCAATTACTGGGTCCTTCATGACTACAGTATTGAAGAGTTGGTCCACCTAAACCCATTCATCCTCCTTTAAAAGGGTTGTCCGATGTGTACACAGGAACTCTGGGAACTCACTCATGTAATGGCAACCTCTCCATATCACCTTTTATTGCCTACCTACTGGCTGCCTCCACACTGTCAAATATTACATCCATGAACCCTTATTCATGGCCAAAGTATTGAGAATTAGAACAGATAGGTGGGCAAGGTGTTCATGGCTCCTGAAAGAAATCCTCCTCCATGGTCTAGCTTCAGCTCCATCGATCCACCCTACTCCACCAATTCTCCGTTGCCCCATGAACCTGATGCCCACTTTTACTGCCTCCCACCTCCAACCCAGCCTTTGCCATCATGCTGCACCCCACTCTGTCTCTTTCTTCTCTGACAGTTGGGTTTCTTGGGGGTCAGACACCCAACAATCTAAGTGGATATTAGAATGGAAGGAATCGCTTCAAGGCGAATCGAATTTGGCCTAAAATTTCACAACAAATTTGGATTTGATTCAAAGGGTGGGTATAAAACCAAAAATAATGGTTGGCCTTCACCTTGTCTCCACAGTTCCCCAATTGATCATTCCAGTATCATGTTCACTCACAGGCCACTAGTCTTCATGCCCCCTTAATTCCCTTAATAAACAAATTATCTGTATCTTGAATTAAGGAGCCTATTCTGCAGACCTACTTCCAAATCCTTTTCCCGATCATCCTATTTCAGATTGTTAAAGCCAGCTGCTGGGAAAGAAATGACATGAGCAACATATATCAGGAATCTAGAGCAGGTTTTCTGCCAAAAAGGGAACAAAGATTGTGTAGACGTCTCCCCGGCATGGTGTCTGATGGACAGACGCTGCTGGCATCTGAACGTAATACATTTCTATGGGGTCATAACGGATGACCGTTACTCTGCACATTATCCACTCAGCGCTCCTTTACTTTGTCTTTCTCTTTCAGCATCGCATTTTGACATTTTCTGCATCTATTTGACAAGTTCCCCAGTCTTATTAGAGTTTGTTAAAAGGACAGCCCAAGTTTGTAACGAACCCAGCAATCGTCTGATCATCGTGAATCAGGAGTCAGAAACAACCGATCTGGAACGCCCTCCAGGGTCGTGGGGTACACGGTACTGGGTCCGGTACTTAAAGGGATGTGTCACGGCAGCGGTGACCCGGTCCGTGGCCCTGGGCACCCATGTAAAAGGGAAAGTCTTTAAATGGGTTTTATGAATAACGTTTGTGTTCGTGACGCCACCTCTGGTATTCGGTCAGACGTGACCGACGCTGCTTAAAGGGGTCCTCTGGGGTGACATTGTGGCAGCAGGGATGCTATGGCTTCCCACAGGTGAAGATGAATCCACAGGGCTCCTGGTGTAGTAGGGACAGGGGGTAGGTGGTTTACAAAGAAACGGAGGACACAGGGTTGCAGTCTCTTTACTTTTTTACTGTAGAATTCAGGCAGCCACAGTCCAGGGTACCGGATCACAGGTGTCGATAGTCCAGCCCGCTTGGAAGCGAATCTGGAATCCCCCTTACCAGGTGGAGTTGGAAGCCTTCCTTCTTGTGTTATGGTGTAGTCCCTTGCCACCTTAGGCCTCACACAAAGTCCTCACATTCTCTCTGTCCCCCTTTAGGTAGGACACTACCCATACGACAGGTACCTCGAGCCTTTTAACAGGATGTCTATCACTACCCGGGCTCTATTTGCTACTGTGTCCTCGGGTGTTAATGGTGCACAGGTAACCTAAAATCAGCTGTCCGCCGGTTTCTGCCGTGGGGCATGAAGTTTCACCCACAACCTCGGTCTTCTTGCTACCGGTATCTGCGCTCAGCATGGAGGAAGCCCAGTCGCAGCTTCTCTCTCTAGCTCTTATGTGCTTCCTCTCCCTCTTAGCCTCCTACAGACTGCTCTGCTTTCTTTTTCCTTCCCAGGAGCCACAGAATCGCTCATCTCCATGGCCCCAGCTTTTCTTCCTCCCTCTTTGCTCTCCTCTCACCAACTGTGTAACTCCAACTACCTAGCAACTGCCTAGCAATTGACTCCTCCTCCCAACCAGAGAGAGCAGCTAACCCTGAAGTTGGGTGTAGAGCTCCCCCTTCTGGCCTGGAGTCAGAACAGTGTTGTATGTGCTGAATACCTGTCAAAGGGATCCTTTCTTGAATCCAAGCGTGAAATCACTCTCCCCATGAGGAAAGCAATGCCACTGTAACAATCGGTTACCTGGGGAGTGAAAGATCCATCTGGACGCTACCTGTTTCTTCCACCACATACGTGAGAACTCGGCCAAGTGTAAGGTGGCACATAGCGGTTAGCCGTTGGGAAGGTACTAATCTCTTGTGCCACAGCACATTTCATGAAGGTGGGGTTCCTGGCTGGGTGTGTGGACTTCGTCTATGGGGGCGCTAAGCCCTTGTAGGCAGTATGATGCTGATGGCTTTGGCTGGCCAGGAACAGGTCTTGTGAAGTTCAATGATGGGAGATGACCACTTTAAAACAAACTTTTTTTACTGAACAATAACTTAGTGGGTATTATGTTCAACAGATACCAAGCGAATAACTTCATGAACACTTAGTGCATGGAACATCTTCATAGACATTCTCTCGGTCCTTCCCAGAATGACTCAGTTCTGCCTCACTCATTCCTATATCTTTTTCACCACTACCCAGCACAGTACTTCAGAAACTTCCCTCGACCCCAACAACGGCATTACAGTCAGTAAGAGAGAGCCCTGTAGTTTACTCCTTTTCCTCTTAGGGGAGCTACTTTGCCCTTATGGCCATTACTGAGCTTCTCTGCTCGCCAATGCCTTGGAACTACCGCCCGGGGCACTCTCTTTGTCTCACGTTCCCTGCTGTGATCAGTCTCGTTACCTCCTGGGCTTGCACACTCAATTTTACTCTACGAGGTTTCCTAGCACAAACCTCATCTCCTTTTTGTCGCTTTCTCTTGTCTCTTCACTGGATCATGCTATCCATCCTTTCTGTCTCCTGTCACTTTAGGGACACCCATATGCGGCATTGATGAGTAATCAGACCAAAGGTCTTCTCCAGCTGCAAGCTAGGCCCTATCTGACTCACTAAGAGGAAGTCCTCTCTGATCTTGCTACATAACGCCTTCCTCTCTGGGCTAGTCCCATCTCTTAACTCTATCCATACCTACTCACTACCTGTTGCTGGGCAGATTACAACACCAACACTAACAACCATACCATACTACACACTGTACTCATGTCTTCAAAGGGACACATGGGCAGTATGTACATCTCCTTACGCAAGAGGTCATCTGTTTTCAACAACAAGAGAGGAGAATGCTGCAATGAGATATGCCTTATTTTCCCTTAAAATAATAGGGATCAACCATTGAAACGCCAGCCACCTAAGTCTTCTCTTTCCGAATTATTATCTTGGTGGGGAAGCTCCATTACACATCAGATGGCCGGCCGATCCTGCGGAAATGAACAGATTCAGCTGACTTTCATCTAATGTGTTTGGGGGGTCTTAAGTGATGTGCCATTTTTAATGAGTACAATGTTGTGAATTAGACTTTTTTGGCTCCCTCTAGTGGTTACTAGTGATATGACTCTGGGATTTCCTTCCCTCTGTCTGCACCCAGCTGGGTCGTTACTTCAGGGGTGTTGCTATATAAACCTCCTGGAACCTTAGTCCAGTGCCTGGCATCGGTGTTATCAGACACATTCTGTTTGCTCCTGTTTGCTGGTCCTGGTTCGTGCTAAATTATGCTAAGTCTTGCTTCTTTGTTTTTTGGGTTATTTGTTTGCTATCATTTTTGTCCAGCTTGTACTAAATGTGATTCCTGACCTTGCTGTAAGCTCTAGGGGGCTGGTGTTCTCCCCCCGGGCCGTTAGACGGTTCGGGGGTTCTTGAATTTCCAGTGTGGATATTTTTGATAGGATTTTTTGCTGACCATATAAGTTATCTTTCTATATTCTGCTATTAGCTAGTGGGCCTCTCTTTGCTAAATTCCTAGCTCATTCTTATGTTTGTCTTTTCCTCTTACCTCACCGTTATTATTTGTGGGGGGCTTCTATCCAACTTTTTGGGGTATTTCCTCTGGAGGCAAGAAAGGTCTTTCTTTTCCCTTCTAGGGGTAGTTAGCTCTCCGGCTGGCGCGAGACGTCTAGGATCAACGTAGGAACGTTCCCCGGCTGCTGGTATTTGTGGTGCTAGGATTAGTTATATGGTCAGCCCAGTTACCACTGCCCTATGAGCTGGTTTTCTGTATTTACTGACTTAGCATTATTCCTGAGACCCTCTGCCATTGGGGTCATAACAGTATGCCAGGCCAATATTGAATGTTTAAAGCATTGCAGAAGTGGGATAATAAGAAAGGAAATTCTGAGTTTTTTTTTTTTTTTCCTTCCTTCTCTTCCTCCCCTTTACCTTTGAGTGGCGTGTGCTTGCTGCAGACATGAATGTGCAGACCTTGATTACAAGTGTTGACCAGCTGGCAGCTCGTGTGCAGGGCATACAAGATTTTGTTACCAGTAGTCCTATGTCTGAACCTAAAATACCTATTCCGGAATTGTTTTCTGGAGATCGATTTAGGTTTAGGAATTTCAAGAATAATTGTAAATTGTTTCTTTCTCTGAGACCCCGTTCATCTGGAGATTCTGCTCAGCAAGTTAAAATTGTTATTTCTTTTTTACGGGGCGACCCTCAGGATTGGGCTTTCTCGCTAGCGCCAGGAGATCCGGCATTGGCGAATATTGATGCGTTTTTTCTGGCGCTCGGATTGCTTTACGAGGAACCCAATCTTGAAATTCAGGCAGAAAAAGCCTTGCTGGCTATTTCTCAGGGTCAGGATGAAGCTGAAGTGTATTGCCAAAAATTTCGGAAATGGTCCGTGCTTACTCAGTGGAATGAGTGTGCTCTGGCCGCAAATTTCAGAAATGGCCTTTCTGAAGCCATTAAGAATGTGATGGTGGGTTTCCCCATTCCTACAAGTCTGAATGATTCTATGGCGCTTGCTATTCAAATTGACCGGCGTTTGCGGGAGCGCAAAACCGCTAATCCTCTGGTGGTGTTGTCTGAACAAACACCTGATTTAATGCAATGTGATAGAATTCAGACTAGAAATGAACGGAAAAATCATAGACGTCAGAATGGGTTGTGTTTTTACTGTGGTGATTCTACACATGTTATATCAGCATGCTCTAAACGCCTAACAAGGGTTGTTAGTCCTGTCGCCATTGGTAATTTGCAACCTAAATTTATTTTGTCTGTGACTTTAATTTGCTCTTTGTCTTCTTACCCTGTTATGGCGTTTGTGGATTCAGTTGCCGCCCTGAGTCTTATGGATCTGTCATTTGCCAAGCGCTGTGGTTTTGTTCTTGAACCGTTAGTAAATCCTATTCCTCTTAGATGTATTGATGCTACGCCATTGGCGGAAAATAAACCGCAGTTTTGGACGCAGGTGACCATGTGCATGACTCCAGAACATCGGGAGGTGATTCGTTTTCTTGTTCTGCATAAAATGCATGATTTGGTCGTTTTGGGTCTGCCATGGTTACAGACCCACAATCCAGTCCTGGATTGGAAGGCAATGTCTGTGTCAAGTTGGGGCTGTCAGGGAATTCATGCTGATTCCCCGCCGGTGTCTATTGCTTCCTCTACTCCTTCGGAAGTTCCTGAGTATTTGTCTGATTATCAGGATGTATTCAGTGAGTCCAGATCCAGTGCTCTGCCTCCTCATAGGGACTGTGACTGCGCCATAGATTTGATTCCAGGTAGTAAATTTCCTAAGGGAAGATTATTTAATCTGTCAGTACCTGAGCATGCCGCAATGCGTTCGTATATCAAGGAGTCTCTGGAGAAGGGGCATATCCGTCCATCCTCTTCCCCTCTTGGTGCGGGATTCTTTTTTGTGGCTAAGAAGGACGGATCTTTGAGACCTTGTATTGACTATCGGCTACTGAATAAAATCACTGTAAAATTTCAGTATCCTTTGCCTCTCTTGTCGGACTTGTTTGCCCGGATTAAAGGTGCCAAGTGGTTCACCAAGATAGATCTTCGTGGTGCGTACAACCTTGTGCGCATTAAGCAAGGTGATGAATGGAAGACTGCATTTAATACGCCCGAAGGTCATTTTGAGTACTTGGTGATGCCTTTTGGGCTTTCTAATGCTCCCTCAGTATTTCAGTCCTTTATGCATGATATTTTCCGGAAGTATCTGGATAAATTTATGATTGTTTATCTGGACGATATTCTGGTTTTCTCTGAAGATTGGGACTCACATGTGGAGCAGGTCAGGATGGTGTTTCAGGTTTTGCGTGAGAATGCCTTGTTTGTTAAAGGCTCAAAGTGTCTCTTTGGAGTACAGAAAGTTCCCTTTTTGGGGTTCATTTTTTCCCCTTCTGCTGTGGAGATGGACCCTGTCAAGGTCCGAGCTATTCATGAGTGGACTCAACCCACGTCAGTTAAGAGTCTTCAGAAGTTCTTGGGTTTTGCTAACTTCTACCGTCGTTTTATCGCTAATTTTTCTAGCGTTGTTAAACCTTTGACGGATATGACCAAGAAAGGTTCTGATGTTGCTAACTGGGCTCCTGCAGCCGTGGAGGCGTTCCAGGAGTTGAAGCGCCGGTTTACTTCGGCGCCTGTTTTGTGCCAGCCTGATGTCTCACTTCCCTTTCAGGTCGAGGTGGATGCTTCTGAGATTGGGGCAGGGGCCGTTTTGTCACAGAGAGGCCCTGGTTGCTCGGTAATGAGACCATGTGCTTTCTTCTCTAGGAAGTTTTCGCCTGCTGAGCGGAATTATGATGTGGGCAATCGGGAATTACTGGCCATGAAGTGGGCATTTGAGGAGTGGCGTCATTGGCTCGAGGGTGCTAAGCATCGTGTGGTGGTCTTGACTGATCACAAAAATTTGATGTATCTCGAGTCTGCTAAACGCTTGAATCCTAGACAGGCCCGCTGGTCATTGTTTTTCTCCCGTTTTGACTTTGTGGTCTCGTATTTACTAGGTTCAAAGAATGTGAAAGCTGATGCTCTTTCAAGGAGCTTTGTGCCTGACTCTCCTGGAGTCACAGAACCTGTTGGTATTCTTAAAGAAGGAGTTATTTTGTCAGCCATTTCTCCTGATTTGCGACGTGTGTTGCAGAGATTTCAAGCTGGTAGACCTGACTCTTGTCCACCTGACAGACTGTTTGTTCCTGATAAGTGGACCAGCAGAGTCATTTCCGAGGTTCATTCCTCGGTGTTGGCAGGTCATCCGGGAATTTTTGGCACCAGAGATCTGGTGGCTAGGTCATTTTGGTGGCCTTCCTTGTCACGGGATGTACGGTCATTTGTGCAGTCCTGTGGGACTTGTGCTCGAGCTAAGCCTTGCTGTTCCCGTGCCAGCGGGTTGCTCTTGCCCTTGCCTGTCCCGAAGAGGCCTTGGACACATATTTCCATGGATTTCATTTCTGATCTCCCGGTGTCTCGGGGTATGTCTGTCATCTGGGTGGTATGTGATCGCTTTTCTAAAATGGTCCATTTGGTGCCTTTGCCTAAGCTGCCTTCCTCTTCCGATCTGGTTCCTGTGTTCCTTCAGAATGTGGTTTGTTTACACGGCATTCCTGAGAATATTGTGTCTGACAGAGGATCCCAGTTTGTTTCCAGGTTCTGGCGATCCTTTTGTGCTAGGATGGGCATTGATTTATCGTTCTCGTCTGCCTTTCATCCTCAGACTAATGGACAAACTGAGCGAACTAATCAGACTCTGGAAGCTTACTTGAGGTGTTTTGTTTCGGCAGATCAGGATGATTGGGTGACCTTCTTGCCGTTGGCTGAGTTTGCCCTAAATAATCGGGCTAGTTCCGCTACTTTGGTTTCGCCATTTTTCTGCAACTCTGGTTTCCATCCTCGTTTTTCCTCGGGACATGTGGAGCCTTCTGACTGTCCTGGAGTAGATTCTGTGGTGGATAGGTTGCAGCAGATCTGGAATCATGTGGTGGACAACTTGAAGTTGTCACAGGAGAAGGCTCAGCGTTTTGCCAACCGCCGCCGCGGTGTGGGTCCCCGACTTCGTGTTGGGGATTTGGTGTGGCTGTCTTCTCGATTTGTTCCTATGAAGGTCTCCTCTCCTAAATTTAAGCCTCGCTTCATCGGTCCTTACAAGATATTGGAAATCCTTAATCCTGTGTCCTTTCGCTTGGATCTTCCGGTTTCGTTTGCCATTCACAACGTGTTCCATAGGTCTTTGTTACGACGCTACGTTGTGCCTGTGGTTCCTTCTGCTGAGCCTCCTGCTCCGGTGTTGGTTGAGGGCGAGTTGGAGTACGTGGTGGAGAAGATCTTGGATTCTCGTCTCTCCAGGCGGAGGCTTCAGTATTTGGTCAAGTGGAAGGGTTATGGTCAGGAGGATAATTCCTGGGTGGTTGCCTCTGATGTGCATGCGGCCGATTTGGTTCGTGCCTTTCACGCTGCTCATCCTGATCGCCCTGGTGGTCTTGGTGAGCATTCGGTGACCCCTCCTTAAGGGGGGGGTACTGTTGTGAATTAGACTTTTTTGGCTCCCTCTAGTGGTTACTAGTGATATGACTCTGGGATTTCCTTCCCTCTGTCTGCACCCAGCTGGGTCGTTACTTCAGGGGTGTTGCTATATAAACCTCCTGGAACCTTAGTCCAGTGCCTGGCATCGGTGTTATCAGACACATTCTGTTTGCTCCTGTTTGCTGGTCCTGGTTCGTGCTAAATTATGCTAAGTCTTGCTTCTTTGTTTTTTGGGTTATTTGTTTGCTATCATTTTTGTCCAGCTTGTACTAAATGTGATTCCTGACCTTGCTGTAAGCTCTAGGGGGCTGGTGTTCTCCCCCCGGGCCGTTAGACGGTTCAGGGGTTCTTGAATTTCCAGTGTGGATATTTTTGATAGGATTTTTTGCTGACCATATAAGTTATCTTTCTATATTCTGCTATTAGCTAGTGGGCCTCTCTTTGCTAAATTCCTAGCTCATTCTTATGTTTGTCTTTTCCTCTTACCTCACCGTTATTATTTGTGGGGGGCTTCTATCCAACTTTTTGGGGTATTTCCTCTGGAGGCAAGAAAGGTCTTTCTTTTCCCTTCTAGGGGTAGTTAGCTCTCCGGCTGGCGCGAGACGTCTAGGATCAACGTAGGAACATTCCCCGGCTGCTGGTATTTGTGGTGCTAGGATTAGTTATATGGTCAGCCCAGTTACCACTGCCCTATGAGCTGGTTTTCTGTATTTACTGACTTAGCATTATTCCTGAGACCCTCTGCCATTGGGGTCATAACAGTACAAGTCACTTGCTCAATAAATTTGAATTAAACACCTTGTAAAAATCCCTGAGCTACCCTGATCCTGCTGCATTTCTCCATTGCAAAGATATTTACATGTGTTGATTTTGGAGCACAGTGTGTGAAATTACAGACCAACTGGGTATTTCTTCAGTCTTCTTTGGGGAATGCACTTTCACCTGTCCATCCCAGATGGCGCCAATTACAGCTAGAAGAGCTGTGATTGACAGAGACAGGGAGGGAGGGATGAAATCGTAAACCCCCAGAGAGGACTCTGAAGAAATGCCCAGTTGGTCTGTAAGAAGAGATTTCTCATATTGCACTTCATAAGAAATGTAAATTTCTAAATTTTTTGAGTGAGGGACAGGTCCTATTTATATGGCGAGTTGATTTTGTGATACTTATAGTACAAAAAGGCAGGAGGTGGTTGCCCACACATACGTGAGATGCCAAGCGATCTAGTCACAAGGCATGTTATAACCGGCAACTCTTTGCCATGATGAGAAAAATAATGTGATGCTTGGATGGTCCCAATGTAATGGACAGTGGCTTAACTAGAGTCTGATGGGCCCGTCACAAAATTTGTACCTGACCTGTTGGTCAGATGCACTGTATAGGCACATGGAGCATTCTAGATCCTATAGAGACATGCATGTTCACCCCAATGTAATAATGTCCCAGATCCTGTAGTAATGTCTCCAATCCTGGCCCCTTCGTGCCTCCCAACATTAGTTCCTTCCTGTAATAATATGCCCTTTTAGTAATAATGTCATCAATCCTGGGCCATTCATAGTATAATATCCACCCACCCTTTGGCCCCTCCCAGTAATAATGTTTACCATTCTGGGTCCCTTCCTGTAATAACATCCCTTATCCTCGGCCCTTCCTGTAATAATGTCCCTCATACTGGGCTCCATCCTGTAATAATGTTCCCTATCCTGGACCCCTTCTTGCAATAATGTCACCCCTTCTGGAATAAAGTTCCCCACCCTGGTATTATGTCCTCCATCCTGTACCCTTTCCAGTAATAATGTCCCCTTTACTGTTTCCCTTCCAGTAATAATGTCCCCCATCCTGGGTCCCTTCCAATAATGTCTATTGTACTGGCCTCTTTTCTGTAATAATGTCCTTCATCCTGGGCCCATTCTTGTAATAATGTCTCCCATCCTGGTGTAATGTCCTCACCTGAGCCTCTTCCTGATTTAATGAATGCTATACTGGTTTAATGTCCTCCATCCTGAACCTCTTCTTGGTATAATTTCCCCCATCTTGGGCCACTTACTGTTATAATTACCCCATTCCTGGTCCTTTTCTGTAATAAAGTCCCCCATCCTTAAGCCTTTTGTAATAAAATGTCCCCCATCCTGGGCCCCTTCCTGGCACAATATCCTTCCATCCTGGGCCCTTCCTGGTATAATGTCCACCATTCGGGGCCCATTCCTGGTAAAAGGTCCTCCGTCTGCCACAGAACATTTAATAAAAAATGAACAATTCTTCTTGCCTTCCTCCACTCCCACAATGTGTGGCGTCCTCTTCCATAGCTGGCACAGAGGCCGGCAGCTGACGTTGGAGCGCTTACCAAGGCGCAAGACCTCACTGCCATGCACCACCAGTGACAGGCACGTCGACATCAGCTGCCGGCCTCTGATTGGCTGGCTCCATGTATTGCCACTTCCTGCAAGGACCCGGTCACGGTCACACCCTCTGCGACCATGACGTTACGCCCTGATAATGGGGCCACCACCTACCATGTTCCATTTATATGACTAGTGTCTTGTTATGTGACAGAGAGGATTTTAGGCGCTCATCACCCCCCTATAGTTATACCCCAGAAATCAGAGGTTTCTCGCTGTTATCAGCCATATAAGCAGCTTTTAGTATAAGTCATCTTACTACGAGGTCCCCAGTTTGGGTTTATTGTCCCTTTAACTCTGCGTTTTGCATTTTCCTGCCTTATTCCATTCATTTTCTAGGCAATATTACAGCTAATTGCTTTTACGTGTTATTTTGCACCTACGGGCAATGTTTGCCTGATGTAATTAGCGGACTGAATAATTTATGTTCTGATCGGTCGGGTCTTTTAATTATCGTATTCTGTATCTCACGAGCAAAGCAAAACCGCTGTTACTTTAATCTCTGACCGCTGGGCTTTATTATTTTGTTGCATCGCCATCTAGAGGCTAAAACCTTTCCTGCGTCTGGCGGCTTTATCTCTTCTCTGAAGCTCTGCTTTTTCAGCCTGGCTTCTGGCTCTGAGCGCAGCCCTCCAAAAACTGAGCTGGAGACTTGATCATCATTACTCACACTTGGGTTATTGTCTTTTTCTTAGTAATTTTTGCTCAAGTGACCACAAATATTGATGAAATTTGATTGTGCCCATTATATGTAAATGGTCATGTCAAAATATGAAGTCCACCATGGTAAAAACATGTCTCCTCCCTTCCAAAAGGCTCATTATGAGCTTCTTAAATGGCTAAAATTGCAAAGTACTAGTAAAGACGAGAAATTCTGAGATTTATATCTGATACAAAATCTTCTCGGTTCTCAAGGAGGGAGGAATTTTCAGATCTAAGGTTTACCGCTTGTTGCCTATATTACCAGCTATCTCTACAGTCTGTCGGCGGTGGTCTGTTTATTAGCTCAGTGCTTACAAGTTCTTTACTATAGAGCTTGTAAGTGCTGCACCGAAGAGTCTCCATTCGCTCCTCCGATTCTGCAGTGCAAAGCTGGCATCATTGGCGAGTGGACAGTGAGTCACTGCCCGAGCATCCGCTTGCTGTAGCCGTCAGTCTTCAGTAGGACACTGCCCATCCCACCACAAAAGGAAGTAGGAAGGCAGTAGAGACGTGCGTTCCCGAAGACAAAACCTTAAAAGGAGCCCAAATAAGAAATTTTTTTTAGATAAATGTTTTTTTTTTAATGTTGGCAATGATTTTCTTTCTATATTACTATCTGCATTAAAAAAACAAGAAATTTTGCAATTCTCACAATGACCACTGGGGATTTTTTTTAGACTCTAACTTTATGTTACTTCTGGAAACATAAATGCAATGTATTTTGTATTAAAGCATCTAAGGAGTGGAGGAGGTGAGCTGTGACATCACCTATTGTGAATGGTGGAACCTGTTATCTACTGTGTATAGAGGTGTTATCAGTCATTGTAGAGGAGAAGGAGGTGAGCTGTGACATCACCTATTGTGAATGGTGGATCCTGTGTTATCTACTGTATATAGAGGTGTTATCAGTCATTGTACAGGAGGAGGAGGTGAGCTGTGACATCACCTATTGTGAATGGTGTATTCTGTGTTGTCTACTGTATATAGAGGTGTTATCAGTCATTGTACAGGAGGAGGAGGTGAGCTGTGACATCACCTATTGTGAATGGTGGATCCTGTGTTATCTACTGTATATAGAGGTGTTATCAGTCATTGTACAGGAGGAGGAGGTGAGCTGTGACATCACCTATTGTGAATGGTGGATCCTGTGTTATCTACTGTATATAGAGGTGTTATCAGTCATTGTACAGGAGGAGGAGGTGAGCTGTGATACCACCTATTGTGAATGGTGGATCCTGTATTATCTACTGTATATAGAGGTGTTATCAGTCATTGTACAGGAGGAGGAGGTGAGCTGTGATATCACCTATTGTGAATGGTGGATCCTGTATTATCTACTGTATATAGAGGTGTTATCAGTCATTGTACAGGAGGAGGTGAGCTGTGACATCACATATTGTGAATGATAGATCATGTGTTATCAGCTGTATATAGAGGTGTTATCTGTCATTTTAATCCTGTCTGTGATGATTGGTAAACTGCTGTAAACTCTTCCTGAAAATACGGGAACTTAGTCGAAAGTATAAAAAGTGTCAAAATTACAGGATTACTATGATTTTCAATAAGATCGTAATATGAAAAAAAAGAAGAAAATGGCAATTTAAAAAAAATAAATAAGTGTGATATAAAAACTTGATTTAACAATAGGTCAATTTTCTGAAAACCCATTTCTCTTAAAAATAGCAAATAGTAAGTTGTGGCCCCGGAGCTTGACATTAAGACTGAGTATATAGCTCTACTAACTCCAGAGATGGGATTTACAGAGAGAATATTGTAAGTGTGATTAGTACATTCAGGAAGCCGTCGGAGAAGCTTTCTGGACCCCCCTTTCTAATGTTCCTCCTCCTGCTATCCTCGGGCATTTGTTGTGCTCCATCACGGCACCAGCCATGGGCTGCATGTGATGCATAAGCCATTCATGGTGCTGGCATCCCTCCGCTGAGCGCACACAGTGCTCTGTTGTTTCCCAATTTGCCCCGGCTCATTTATGCCTTCGTCACAGCTGGTTGTGAACGGCTGTTGCATCTCCCCATGCTGTCATCCAATACATTCCAGCCAAAGCCAAAGCTGCCCATTGTCTTGGCTCGTGACGCCTGCTAAGTCACACTTCCCCCTTGGGGTCTTTTGTGAGTCCCTCGGGGTACATCTGTTACACAGATCAGTTCATTTGCCCAAAAGCAAACAGATGATCGCCAACATGAATTCAACACTGGTTCCCTGTGTGTAAAATGGAACAGCACCCTCTAAAAAGCAGGAATAAAGCCCCTGGAGGTGCGAAAAGCTTCATCCGTATGTCACAGAACATTAGCCAGTTTCCTAGAAGAAGCGATATCAATTCTCATGCATTATAACTAAAGAAAAACCTGGATTTCAATGCCACTTGATCTGATAATCCAGAACATTTGATAATCAGCCCTGATATATAATTTACAGGTGCTGTGAATCGCGGTCAAAGGATTGCTAGGAGATATCGCAGGGGATTCATTCTTTATTCCACAACGCGTTTCGACGGCCACAACCTTCTTCATCAGGTGGCCTCCCAAAGGGCTCACGGCTGGAGCTGCCACGGACTTATCGCCAATTTAATCCATTCACTCCTTCTGGCCCTCAGCGCTCCCTAGAGACCGCATTTCTTATTCTCCCCTGACATATACTGTAATTTGGCATAATCACATCAAATTGTCAATAATTATTAGAGATAGGCGGACCTGTGGTCCGTCGGGTTCAGCGGAATTTTAAGAAAAAAGTTTGGTTTGGGTACCAGACGATCTGGCGTTTCCCACGCTGTCATCTGCATGACAGAGCTAGAAACACCGACTCTGATCAGCAGTAATGTTACACAGTGCTGCGCTTCCCATGCTGTAACACAGATGACAGCATGTGAATTAGCAGCTGCGACTGGTGGTAAAAAGGTTACCGCTGGTCACAGGCATCAGCTGCTGAGAGTAATACTCTCATCATCGTACTCCTGGTCTTGCTGAGAGAAGTGAGAACAGGCGGCACTGATGAGAGTATTTACCAGCCATCGCATATCCATTTATCTAATAAATTAAATCAAAAAAATGGAGTGGGGTCCCCTGTATTCTTGATAACCAGCACCTATATGGCTGGTTATCAAAAATAGAGGGGTTCCAAAGCGTTTTTTTTGACATTTTTAAAATAAATAATAAAAAAATGGAGTGAGGTCCCCGCATTTTTGATAACCACTCCAGCCAAGCTAAAGCAGACAGCTGGGGGATGGTATTCTAATAATGGGAAAGGGTCGTGGATAGTTGCCCTCCCCTGAATAAAAGTAGCAGCCCGCAGCCACCTCAGAAGAGGCATATCTATTCAATGTGCCAATTCTGGCAATTCTGTCTCTTCCCACTTGCCCTGGTGCACAAGTAAGTGAGGTAATAGTTCCGGGGTTGATGTCAGCTGTTTAATGGCTGCTGACATCAAGCCCAGGAGTTAGTAATAGAGATGCATCTATCAGACAGCCCCATTACTGACCCCATAGTCAAATTTAATAAAGACATAGACAGAGTAAAGTCCTTTAATTATAATATCATACAGATCCCTTAATGTGAAATAAAAATTCCCTGGCCCTCTTTTACCCATTTACTCACCAAAAAATAAAAATAAAACAGCAAAGTTATACTTACCTTTCCACTGATAATCCATTCATGCCCATGCTCCACGACAATCCGGATAGTTTGGTCAGCTGCCACATCATTGATGCAGCCTCTCACCATGCCAGCCGGTAGACACTGAGAAGAGCATGAGAATGCGGCTGCAGTGATCGGCGGTAACCTTAATGACATCACCAGCTCAGTGTGTTTTGGCTGATTTATATAAATAATTCAAGAAACGGTGTGTGGACCCTTTATTTTTTATAACCAGCCAAGATAAAGTTGACAGCTCAGGGCTGCAGCCCTCAGCTGTAGTCTTTGCCTTTGCTGGATATCAAAAACATTCAAGACCCCACTCATGCCATAACTTGATTATATAATATATAATATATATAATAATATTATTATTATATATTATAATACAGCTCATGTGTACAAGAATATAACTACTATAATACTGCCCCTATGTACAAGAATATAACTACTATAATACTGCTCCTATGTACAAGAATATAACTACTATAATACTGCTCCCTATGTACAAGAATATAACTACTATAATACTGCCCCTATGTACAAGAATATAACTACTATAATACTGCCCCTATGTACAAGAATGTAACTACTATAATACTGCTCCTATGTACAATATAACTACTATTATACTGCCCCTATGTACAAGAATATAACTACTATAATACTGCCCCTATGTACAAGAATATAACTACTATAATACTGCTCCTATGTACAAGAATATAACTACTATTATACTGCCCCTATGTACAAGAATATAACTACTATAATACTGCCCCTATGTACAAGAATATAACTACTATAATACTGCTCCTATGTACAAGAATATAACTACTATAATACTGCTCCTATGTACAAGAATATAACTACTATAATACTGCCCCTATGTACAACAATATAACTACTATAATACTGCCCCTATGTACAAGAATATATCTACTATGATACTGCTTCTATGTACAAGAATATAACTACTATAATACTGCCCCTATGTACAAGAATATAACTACTATAATACTGATCCTATGTACAAGAATGTAACTACTATAATACTGATCCTATGTACAAGAATGTAACTACTATAATACTGCTCCTATGTACAAGAATATAAGTACTATAATACTGCTCCTATGTACAAGAATATAACTACTATAATACTGCTCCTATGTACAAGAATATAAGTACTATAATACTGCTTCTATGTACAAGAATATAACTACTATACTACTGCTCCTATGTACAAGAATATAACTACTATAATACTGATCCTATGTACAAGAATGTAACTACTATAATACTGATCCTATGTACAAGAATGTAACTACTATAATACTGCTCCTATGTACAAGAATATAACTACTATAATACTGCCCCTATGTACAAGAATATAACTACTATACTACTGCTCCTATGTACAAGAATATAACTACTATAGTACTGCCCCTATGTACAAGAATATAACTACTATAATACTGCTCCTATGTACAAGAATGTAACTACTATAATACTGATCCTATGTACAAGAATATAACTACTATAATACTGCCCCTATGTACAAGAATATAACTACTATAATACTGATCCTATGTACAAGAATGTAACTACTATAATACTGATCCTATGTACAAGAATGTAACTACTATAATACTGCTCCTATGTACAAGAATATAACTACTATAATACTGATCCTATGTACAAGAATGTAACTACTATAATACTGATCCTATGTACAAGAATGTACGGTAAATACTATAATACTGCTCCTATGTACAAGAATGTAACTACTATAATACTGCTCCTATGTACAAGAATATAACTACTATAATACTGATCCTATGTACAAGAATATAACTACTATAATACTGCCCCTATGTACAAGAATGTAACTACTATAATACTGATCCTATGTACAAGAATGTAACTACTATAATACTGCTCCTATGTACAAGAATATAACTAGTATAATACTGCTCCTATGTACAAGAATATAACTACTATAATACTGCTCCTATGTACAAGAATATAACTACTATACTACTGCTCCTATGTACAAGAATATAACTACTATAGTACTGCCCCTATGTACAAGAATATAACTTCTATAATACTGATCCTATGTACAAGAATGTAACTACTATAATACTGATCCTATGTACAAGAATGTAACTACTATAATACTGATCCTATGTACAAGAATATAACTACTATAATACTGCTCCTATGTACAAGAATATAACTACTATAATACTGCCCCTATGTACAAGAATATAACTACTATAATACTGCTCCTATGTACAAGAATATAACTACTATAATACTGCTCCTATATACAAGAATATAACTACTATAATACTACCCCTATATACCAGAATATAACTACTATAATACTGCCCCTATGTACAAGAATATAACTACTATAATACTGCTCCTATGTACAAGAATATAACTACTATAATACTGCTCCTACGTACAAGAATATAACTACTATAATACTGCCCCTATGTACAAGAATATAACTACTATAATACTGCCCCTATGTACAAGAATGTAACCACTATAATACTGATCCTATGTACAAGAATGTAACTACTATAATACTGATCCTATGTACAAGAATATAACTACTATAATACTGCTCCTATGTACAAGAATATAACTACTATAATACTGCTTCTATTTATAATAGTAAATCTTGGTATTAGATTGGGAAGGATTTAGACATCTATTTGCTGTGATCAGTGGATCCCTAACACCTACAAGTAATAAAGCTAAATGACCCTCTGGACACTCCGTGCATTTGTATTTGAGGTTTCTAGCAGATCTTATAACGTTTTGTAAGATGAAAAACATGCACACCAATTACCGTAGAATGTGTACATTGTACAAAGAACCAAAATATGGACCAAAATAGTTAGAGGAAATTTTAAATGACCCTTATACACAATGCAGATATCATACATCAAAGTAAAGGCCGGCAGTTCATTCCGAGGGCGAGGATTGTTTTCAGATGAAAGTGAAATGCTATAGATGGAATATCTATATTTATGACATTGTTGCTGGAAGTGAGCCTTGGGTTTTATATCGTTTCACAATGGCAGTTATGTTATTACAGGAAATCATGTTCTCTTGTTATCTTTATGGATGAAATGAAACCTTAGATATATTAGGTGTTGATTCCACCTTCCATATTGCATCTGTGGCAATATGGTGTCTCACCTCGATCGCCCTGTTATGATGGGTATCACCAGATGGTGAGTCTTGAAAATGACTGGTGGCAAAGAGGTGCCCTGTATCTGTATCGCCACAAAATGGTCAAATATGTACTGTTTTACTGTATATGTGTATTGTAAATGATGGGAGTTATGCTTTCTCTGCTGGGGACAACTGCACATACAAATTACCCCGCTCCCTTACTCTATCTGAAGCTTAGAGCTTTGCAGAGATACCCTACCTGGGAGGGGTTAGTCTGTGAGGACACAGAGTGTGAAAAGTAAATGGAGAATGTTCATAAAGGAGAGACATGTGCTCTCTCCAGGGACAGTGCTGAGAAGGATCAGGTCATCAGCCCCTGCCTAGGCCATCCAGGCTCCAGAGTCGGGTGGTAAGCTGAGGTGCTGTGTGGTTTTCATTACCAGCAGTAAAGTGTTTTTCCCAGGAGCTCCATAGCAACAGAGAATCAGTGAGGGCTCAGGGATTGTGAAAGAACAAACATGTGCTTCACATAGGATTCACGCTGCGGGCTGCCGGGGGAGAAAACACAGTGAGTACTTGGCTGTACTGGAAGTTTCAGACTCCAGGAAACCCTTGTCCCAGAAGGGACTAGAGCAGCAGGGAGTTAATACTGTATCACAGAGAGAGAGAGAGATAATTCCCATCGTGCAGAGCAGACTGTATACCTGGTAAGAGTTGTATTCCATCCTCTGAAACTGCATCTGGACTTCAGTAAATGGTAAAGTGACTTTCCCTGTCTCCTGCCTTATTGCTCTGCACCATCTACTTCCATCACTATCCCTGGTTGGAGGGGGTTAGACACCTGCACTGCCATCATCACCTACCCCCCAGGGATCATATCCAGTGCTGGCCATCTTACAGCCGGACACTCCAACTAGCGTCACAAACTCTTCTTTTTAATTTTTGTTTTCCTTTTTATCTTTTTATTTTTAATCCCTATTTCACTGTCCCCAGAGCACAGGCACCAGGCACGGCTGCCATCCTCGTGACCCTCTGAATCCACGGCTGCCCGGCGACCTGAGTTCCCCGCTCTGGGCGATACAGCAACATCCATGAAAATAAGAGATTGCTGAATTTAGATATAATTCATGATTTCCTGGGTAGAGCAACGCAGTTCTGCTATGGTGTAACATGTAGATCAGAGCCGAGGCAACATGTGTGCCTGGGGAAAGTGTGATTGAACACCTTGAATATTTTGTTTTGTCAAAGTTGCCAAACGGATGAATAGATGTAGATGCACAATGTTATATCTGACTCTTATACTCAATTCATTAAAGGAGTTTTCACATGAACAAAGTACATTTTAAATAATAAATCTTGGAATAATAATAAGTTCCACAATTGTAAATGTACCCCTGCTGTCTAGTGTGTTATGGCTGTATCTGACCATGCAGGGACATGGTCTGATCATACCTCATCTCCTATGTAGGGAAGGAAGCAAAAGAGTACACAGACAGGACAGTACAGGATTGCATGGGAGTGTACAGACAGGACACTACAGGATTGCATGACAGTATACAGACAGGGGCAGTACAGGATTACATTAGAGTATGTAGACCAGACAATATATGATCACATGGGAGTATTCAGAGAGGACAGTACAGGAACACATAAGAATATATAGATTAGTACAGGATCAGATAAGAGTACACAGACAGGACAGTACAAATCACATGAGATTATACAGACAGGACAGCATAGGATCATGAGAGTATACACACAGGATAGTACATGATCACATGACAGTTTACAGACAGGGACAGTACAGGATTACATGAGAGTATGTAGACAGGACAATATATGATCACATGGGAGTATTCAGAGAGGAGAGTACAAAAACACATAAGAGTACATATATTAGTACAGGATCACATGAGAGTACACAGGACAGTACAAATCACATGAGATTATACAGGCAGGACAGCATAGAATCACATGAGAGAATACACACAGGATAGTACAGGATCACATGAGAGTATACACACAGGATAGTACAGGATCACATGAGAGTATACAGACAGGACAGTACAAATCACATGAGATTATATGGACAGGACAGCATAGGATCGCATATACAGACAGAACAGTACAGGATTACATTAGAGTATTCAGACAGAAAATTACAGATTCAAATGAGAATATACAGACAGGACAGTAGAGGATCGCATGAGAGTATATAGACAGGACAGTGCAGGATCACATGAGATTACACAGACAGTACAGTACAGGATCACCAGAAAATAAAAGCCAGGACAGTACAGGATTGAATGAGAGTATACAGAAAGCATAGTGCAGGAACACATGAGAGTATATAGACAGGAAATGAAAGAAGTCTAGCAAACAAAATGGATGAACTGGAGACTCTTATGATGGTCACAGAATATGATGTCGTGGGCATTACGGAAACCTGGCTTGACGAGAACCATGACTGGGTAACAAAAATAGAGAGTTGCACTACATTTAGAATTGACAGGAAAGATAAAAAAGGTGGAGGGGTGTGCATCTTCATAAAGTCCACATTAAAACCTGTGCTCAATGAAAACATTGGGGGGAGTTCCAGCAATGTAGAGTCACTATGGGTAAATGTACATCGGGATGGCAATAATGGAAAGCTGCTGATTGGAGTTTTCTACAAGCCTCCTAATATAGCTGAACAGGTAGAGGATGAAATGCTGCAGCAAATTAAAAAGGGAGCAGACAGTAATAAGGTTCTTTATAATGGGGATTTTAACTATCCAGACATTTAATGGGACATAGAATCTTCGGGTTGTGCTAAAAGCCGCAATTTCATATCCACAGTTCAGGACAATTACCTCTTTCAGCTGGTTGATGAATCAACCAGGGGAGGTAATCTGCTGGATCTGGTTCTGGCAAATAAGCCAGATACAAATTCATATCTACAGGTCAGGGAGCATTTGGGAAGCAGTGACCATAAGGCTTCTTTTACACTTGCCGTGTTTTTGCGGCCCGTATTTGCGGGCTCAATAGATTTCTATGGGGCCGCAATAATGGGCCGCAAAAATTTGTCGGAGTGCCGTACGCCGTATTTACGGCCGTGAAAAAATATCGAGCCTGCTTGACAGTGGCGTAACTACAAAGTTATGGGCCCCGGTGCGAACTTCCAAATGGGGCCCCCCCCCTACCCCCGCGACGCCCCCCCACCCCCTTCCCCTAGATACGCCTCGGACTGTTGCAGGAATCTCCTGCACTGCAACATGGTGTTGGGTGTCAGCACAGCCCGCACAGTGGTATATCCAGCACAGCCCGCACAGTGGTATATCCAGCACAGCCCGCACAGTGGTATATCCAGCACAGCCCGCACAGTGGTATATCCAGCACAGCCCGCACAGTGGTATATCCAGCACAGCCCGCACAGTGGTATATACAGCACAGCCCGCACAGTGGTATATACAGCACAGCCCGCACAGTGGTATATCCAGCACAGCCCGCACAGTGGTATATCCAGCACAGCCCGCACAGTGGTATATCCAGCACAGCCCGCACAGTGGTATATCCAGCACAGCCCGCACAGTGGTATATCCAGCACAGCCCGCACAGTGGTATATACAGCACAGCCCGCACAGTGGTATATACAGCACAGCCCGCACAGTGGTATATACAGCACAGCCCGCACAGTGGTATGTACAGCACAGCCCGCACAGGGGTATATACAGCCAAGCCCACACAGGGGTATATACAGCCAAGCCCACACAGGGGTATATACAGCCAAGCCCACACAGGGGTATATACAGCACAGCACAGGGGTATATACAGCCCAGCCCACACAGGGGTATATACAGCAGAGCCCGCACAGGGGTATATACAGCACAGCCCGCACAGGGGTATATACAGCACAGCCCGCACAGGGGTATATACAGCACAGCCCGCACAGGGGTATATACAGCACAGCCCGCACAGGGGTATATACAGCAGAGCCCGCACAGGGGTATATAGAGCACAGCCCGCACAGGGGTATATACAGCACAGCCCGCACAGGGGTATATACAGCAGAGCCCGCACAGGGGTATATACAGCAGAGCCCGCACAGGGGTATATACAGCACAGCCCGCACAGGGGTATATACAGCACAGCCCGCACAGGGGTATATACAGCACAGCCCGCACAGGGGTATATACAGCACAGCCCGCACAGGGGTATATACAGCACAGCCCGCACAGGGGTATATACAGCACAGCCCGCACAGGGGTATATACAGCAGAGCCCGCACAGGGGTATATACAGCACAGCCAGCATCTCATCTCCCCCCCCCCCGATAATGGCCCCACAGTCCGGTTAAAAAGAAAAAAAAAACTCCTCACCTTTCCTTTTGCCCGCGCTGCTCCTGGCGGCTGCAGTCTGCCCAGGACACTGCAGGTGCGCGATGATATGACATCATCGCGCACCCGCAGTGTACTGTCAGAGGCAGAGCGGGGAATGATGGGAGAGGGAGCGTCAGGTGACGCTCTCCTCCATCATTGCATTGAACTATACCGGTGTCATAAACGCCGGTATAGTTAAATGCGGCGGCGGCGGCGCGGGGGGGAGGAACAGTGCAGCGGCCCACTACTGGCATCGGCTCTTCTGGCATTTGCCAGAAGTGCCCGATGGCCAGCCCGGCCCTGCTCTGACCTGCCGGTCCTGCTCTGACCTGCCGGCCCGGGGCCCCTGACCTGCGGGGCCCGGTCGCAATGGCGACCGCTGCGACCGCGGTCGTTACGCCCCTGCTGCTTGATATTTTTTATGGCTTACGGACACGGCACCCATTGAAAATCAATGCAGCCGCAAAAACAACGGAACCTTGCTTTTGCGGTGCACCGTAAAGAATGTATTTGCAGAATGCTGTTTTTTCCCCTATTTTTTCCCTACTATTCGAAACCAGAAAAACGGCGATCCGCAAAATTTTTGCGGCAGACCGTGACAATTGCGGCAAGATGACCAGCAAAAAAGGCCCGCAAAAACGGGCCGCAAAAATCACGGCAAGTGTAAAAGACGCCTTACATGGTAAGTTTCAATGTAATTTTCAATCAAGCATTCAAAAGGGGAAATGCCAAAACCTGGATCTTTAATAAGAAAGCTAATTTCAATAAATTAAGGGAAAAGATTAATTGTATAGACTGAGACAACTTCATGGTAACTGGGGATACCGAACATAAATGGGGCATTTTTAAGGAAATAGAATCCTTCAAAAAACTTATACCCTCTGGTAATAAAATGTCAAGGAATAAAAACAAACCATTATGAATAAATAACACAGTACAAAGTTTAAAGGGAACCTGTCACTCCCAAAATGGAAGATGAGCTAAGTCCACTGGCATCAGGGGCTTATCTACAGCATTCTGGAATGCTGTATATAAGCCCCCGATGTATCCTGAAAGATGAGAAAAAGAGGTTAGATTATACTCATGCGGGCTGTCCGATCCGATGGGCGTCGGGGTCCGGTCCCGGGCCTCCCATCTTCTTACGCTGACGTCCCCTTCTGCCGTCAACTGGGCAGATAAAGTATGCCTGCCCTGGAGCCGCAGCGTGAAGACAAGAAGAGGACGTCATATGATGAAGATGGGAGGCGCCTGACCGGACCGCGACGCCCATCAGACCGGACCGGGACCGCCCCGGGTGAGTATAATCTAACCTCTTTTTCTCATCTTTTAGGATACATCGGGGGCTTATCTACAGCATTACAGAATACTGTAGATAAGCCCCTGATGCCGGTGGGCTTAGCTCACCATCGATTTTGGGGGTGACAGGTTCCCTTTAGCTGTTCACAATAACAGTAATTTTGGCCAGGGGTGCACAAGCTTTTACATGCCGCTGTATTAGGAATCGGCACAGCTTAGTGAATCCATTTGGTAGAAAAAACGACCATATAAAGATCCGACATTTGTATAGAAGAAGACGTTATTCTTCTTATGAGTTGTGAACTGCGATGAGCCACAAGCGGCTACGTCCTAATTGCCATTTACGCCTCCGGCAAGATCTCTTTTATTACAAGTAGTAAAGGAAGACTCGTCACAATGGCTCCTTATAAACCGTCTTTTACAATTGTGTAAACTGTGAATATAAAATATTTAACGCTCCGTATAATTCACAGTATTCAGCAGCTCCAGGTCCTCGGAAGGACCGGACACTCTCCATGGTGCTGAGAGCGGAGAGCTGGACAAGGTCCTACACTGAGATTTACCACAGCTGGGAACTTCTTTCCATTTTTTGGATTTTAATTCACTAATTTTTAGGGGTTTTGATCAGATTGAAACAAATAAAACTTTAATAAAAGAATATGCATTGTAGCCAAAAAAGTCAACAAAAAATAGTGTGACCTCATTCAGGGCAGGGTACTGTGTAACCTCATTTAATGCCAGCCAAAGTGTCCTTCACATAGTACCGGTGACTGTGTCTTCTATGCAGTGTCAATCACAGTGTGCTCCATACAGTGAGTGGCTGTCACAGTGAGCTCTACACAGTATCAGCCACTCTTGGAAGAACTCCACTACACATTAACAGTTCCCATCAAACACCAGGTCATATACATAGCCAGCAGCTTTTGTTTTGGCTAAAGGATTTTTACACCACCACAACTAGGTATATTTTTCTGTAAGGAAATTTGTCACATACATTTTTAAAAATGACCAATAATACCACATACAATGAACAATTACCACCACACCTAGAACAGACCACATATTACCACCACATAGTGACTGAATACTACCACGTATAAGGGAGAAATACCGCCACACCATGACCAGACCACATATTACCTCCACATAGTGACTGAATAATACCTCATACAAGGGACAAAAACTGTCACACCATGACCAGGCCACATATTACCACCACATAATGACTGAATAATGCAACATACAAGGGACAAATACCGTCACACCATGCCCAGACCACATATTACCACTACAATACTGATCACTAATAAAAAAAACCCAGAATTCTAATACTGCCATAAGTGACATTATACACATTGGCTTTGTATATAGTATACAGTGTATAGTGTAAGTGTACAGGTAACACACTGACTCATTTGTGATGTCTCTAGTTGAAGTCTTTCATAGTTACATAGTTACATAGTTAGTAAGGCCGAAAAAAGACATTTGTCCATCCAGTTCAGCCTATATTCCATCATAATAAATCCCCAGAATCCCGAAGATTCATCTTCGCTTTTCTTCTTCATCCAGCACAGACCACCATATTTTCTTCCAGCCAGGACTTGTCTCTGCAGAAAATAACACATAGTTTCCTAGAGAACCACTTCCAGAGCAGATTACCCACTTTTTCTCCAACTTTTACACTACACAGCTGAATACAAACGTGCGCCCACAATTAATGTATAATTAGTTATTATGCAATTCATCATTGCAAATATAAATTGCAATCCATTATTGTGCCTCCCTCTAACTATAAGCCACTTTCCCCATCCAATAAATATTAAAATTAATTAGCCCCTGTACTCTTTTCCCCAATTCATTATCAGTCACACGCTTGCATCAACAGCATCCACCACTCTGTAATTCGCGTCCCCCCAATTCACTATATTTACATGCCCACCTCTGCCCTAATTCACTATGTAGTGTCCCCTCTCTCACTTCATCTCATCATTTGCTCTCCTCCACCCTCAGTTTATCATTATTTGCTGCCCCCACCCTTAATTCATCAGCATTTGTTGTGCCCCAGTCTCAATACATCATCATTTACTACCTCCTCCCTCAATTCTTCATCATTTGCTTTCCCCTTACCCGCTATTAATTATCAACTGCACTCCCTCACCCTCAATTCAGCATTATTTGGTCTCCCCCACACTTAGTTCATTGCTCACCCCACCTGCAATTCATCATTTGTTCTCCCCACTCCCACCTTCAATTCATCATTTGTTCTCCCCACTCCCACCTTCAATTCATCATTTGTTTTCCCCACCTTCCACCCTCAATTCATCATCTGCTCCGACCACACCCATATAATTTATTTTGTTAATTAAAAAAGGTCCGGGCCCCCCAATTTGCCTTTTATCACCGGGCGCCATACACCAGTAAGGGCAGTAACGCCCTGATGGCAGAGACCCAATCAGTATTTCTGCCAGCCATAATTCGCAAGATTGTCAACCAAAGCCCACAGTCAGCGCTGTATTCCTCTTGCCGATACATATGAATTGGATTATTCCCAACTCACATATTTAGGGAATGTCCATATATTCCTGAAAAATGCAGTCCTCCCTCTAGGACCTACACTTTTCTATGAATAAAGAGGTGGTTGCACATGGGCAGCTCTTTCCATTAATTTCTGTGGGAGTTCCCATGAAATTATTTTCGCAATTCCTATATAAGCATATGGGAGAGAGGCACATGTGGCACAAGAAGGAGCTCTATTCTCAAGGAATGAGACCAGCATAATTCCATAGGTTGGGCACCTCTTGAGGTCGGCATTCTACAGTCTGACTGCTCTAACTATAAAGAACCCTATACTTTTATCTGCCGGAATTTAATTTCCTCCACACGTAATGTGTGTCCTCTGGTCCTTTGGAAGATCCTTGGAAGAAATAAATGATGTGCTAGTTCTTTTTTATTGACCACATGTGTATTCATACATATAAGTGAGATTTCTTTTTTCTAAACTGTACAAGCCCAACTTTTCCAACCTCTCATCCATAGGAGAGGCCTCCATCCCATGTAATAATTTAGTTGCATTTCTAGTTGCCTATTGAACTGTCCAATATTCGCTTTAAAATGTGGAGCCCAAAACAATCTCCAGGAAAGTGAATTAAGAGTTTTGATGAGGATTTTGGAGTGGATCTGAGAAAATAGTCTTCAAAAACCTCAGTGAGAACATAGCCTTACATCCTCAAATAAATCCCTCCACCCCAATAGCAGAGCAACATATACCATTTACTTACCTGTGTCCATTTACCGCCTGTATCTTCTTCATTGTGGCATTTTGTCACGAGGATGATATTTATTGGGACCCATGCAGGATTTGGGACTGTGGAACAATGAGGATGAGGACAGAACTAATGATGCATGGTGGGGCTGGCACTGTTATTGGGGGTGAGTTGGACTATGGAGTTGAGCTGTATGCCTACTACCAATACCAAAATTACTTGAAAGTGAAGCATTTTTTTTACAGTGGGCCCAAATCGAAGAGCAGTCCTTGGCTGCCGGACCAGAGCCCTGCAAGCCTTCTCCTACCTGCAGCACTCCAGCACCTTTAAGTAGCATTGCAACAATTGACATGTTAATCAGAAGATGCACCAGAGATCCTGGTATCTAGGAGGTGGTTCACAGGGCTCTGGTCCAGCGGCCACAGACTACTGACATGGCTAAATCTTTTTGCTCAACTCTAGTCAATTGGCTAAAAATGTGGTAATTTCCGTACAAATTCCACCTCTAGTTGAGTAATGCTGCATCGGAGATGTTATACAGGCCTTCATGTCCTTTAAATAGCAGCTTCATTAATCCATGACCTCACATTTCCCCTTCAGGTTAGTTCAAGGCCATGACCTGTTGTAGAGTCTCTGCTTATCGGAAACCTACTTCCATCCTGTTCTTTGTTACAGCCCGGAGTAAACAGTGGGAGGCAGGAGCTCAGGAAAGTGATCCTGGCCTTGTCATAGACGCTGGCCAGAAGGGATCAGCTGAGAGCTCAGCAGTGGAGGAACATGGAGGAAAGTACCCAATACAACGAGAACAACAAGCAGATAATTGCTGGGAACAATCATTGACCCGTAGAGCATAATTATCGTCTGGTCTTTGGTTGATACAAGCTGGAATATGATTTTTTGCCAAATAATTTTTTTTATACTAAATGTATGTAATTTTGCCTAAAATGCATTTTTCCAATAGAGTCTCATTAAGCATTTTGGCTTCTACAGCCTCCATGTGTCATAGTACAAATGTGATACCCCCACAAAGCATGATACCTCCGCTTTGCCCGCCACACAATTATGTCCTAACATTTCCTCCAAAGAGTATAATGCCTCCAAAGGACCCACCCACAACAAAGTATGATGTCTCCACAGTGCACAACAGACAATGATGTCCCTACAGTCCCTTATACAGTATAATGCTCCCAAAGTTCCCACTCACACAGTGTGATCTGCCCACCCTGCCAAACACCCAATGTTGTCCTGACAGTCCCCATACAGTATAATACCTCCAAATTGCCCACCCACAAAATATGATGTGTTCACAGTGCACAACACACAATGATGTCCAGACAGTCCACCATACAGTATAATGCCCCCAACATGCCCACTTACAAAGTGTAAAGTCCCCACAGTGCCCAACACACAATGATGCCCTGACAGTCCCCCATACAATATAATGCCCCCAAAGTGCCCACCCACAAAGTATGATGCCGCCACTGTGCCCTACACACAATGATGTCCCAACAGTCCCCCATACAGTATAATTCCCCCAATATGCCCACTTACACAGTGTAATGTCCCCACTGTGCCCAACACACAAGGATGTCCTGACAGTCCACCATATAGTATAATGCCCACAAACTGCTCACCCATAAAGTATGATGTATTCACAGGGCACAGCACACAATGATGTTCCGTCAGTCCTCCATACAGTATAATGCCCCCAACATGCCCACTTACACAGTGTAATGTCCCCACAGTGCCCAACACACAATGATGTCCTGACAGTCCCCCATACAATATAATGCCCCCAAAGTGCCCACCCACAAAGTATGATGCCTCCACAGTGCCCAACACACAATGATGTCCATGCACACAGTATGATCCCCCCTCACACACAATTTTGCCCATCCACAATTATTTCCACCACAATGCCCACACACATATTACGATGCCCCAAGCACCCATTCTGGGACTGCCCCATTGAATCCAGGACAGTTAAGAAGTATTCAGGTGGACTATTGAAATTTATTTCCAATTTTCCATGCCTTTCACAAGCCAAAAGGAAACCATGTAGCTTACCATTGGTAGACAATAAACTGATTGTGGAACTATAAATCTCAGTTACATACAAAGTCAAGGAAATGGACTGAAATATGAATTAGACTTCATTCGCCTCCTTCTTCCTGCAGTTTTGACAGCCAAGTTGTGATTTCATAAGAACTGAGAATTGAGATGTAATTTCCTCGAATATCTTTCTCCTGCATGGAGAACAATGGCCGTCATGTAATCGATGCTTGAGCTTTATCAGAACGTCTGTATCTTTGTCTTGGGGTCATTAGACGGTTTTGCATTTACTGACTCGTTTCCCCTGATTTGCACTTTCTTCCTTCTAGTCAATAGATCCTGACATATTAGGAAATGTAGGAGCTAATTGTGGATGCAGAGCAGAAATGTGCTTTATCACAGCTACTTGACCCTAAATGTAGGAGGAAATTGGTAAACACCGGCACACGGACAGTCACAGGGGCGGCAGAAGATATAATGGCATGGCCAAGTTTTTACTATAAAGCAATAGTTCCTTGTTCATTCATTACCATGCAATGGGGACATTGACTATAATGATCATCTACATCTTGCTGTCCACTTCCAGTTGGCATAAACGACCAAAGTGATGTATAGCAGAGCATAATGCATCATTATACAGTGGCATGTAAAAGTTTGGGCACCCCTAGTCATAATTATTGTTATTGTGAGCAGTTAGGGAAGTTGAATGATTTCTAAAGGACTTAAAGTTAAAGATGACACATTTCCTTTGCAATTTAGGGGAAAAAATAAAATATATATATATTACATTTTGAAAATTACAAAAGGAAAATGGGCCGAAGCAAAAATGTACACCCTTGGAGATTTGTGTGTTTAGATAACTTTGACCAAGGTTTCAGACCCTAATTAACCTATTAGGTTTAGGGCTTGGTCACTATGATCTTTAGGAAAGGCCAGGTGATGCAAATTTCCCATTCAAACTCAACCTCCTCTAACCTTGTGCCAACACACGCAGCAATGGGTTCTTCTAAGCAGCTGCCTAGCACTCTGAAAATGAAAATGGTGGAGGCCACAAAGCAGGAGAAGGCAATAAGAAGATAGAAAAGCGTTTTCAAATTGCACTTTAATCAGTTCAAAACGTAATTAAGAAATGACAGTTATCAGGAACAGTGGAGGTTAAGATAAGGTCTGGAAGACCAAGCAAAATGTTAATGAAAGCTGCTCATAGGATTGCTAGAGTAGCAAATCAGCACCCCTGCTTGACTGCAAAAGACCTTCAGAAAGATTTAGCAGACTCTGGAGTTGTGGTACATTGTTCTACTATTCAGAGACACAGGCAAAAATATGGCCTTTATGGAAGAGTCATCAAAAGAAAACCTCTCCTGGGTCCTCACCATAAACTTACATAAACACCATAAACATAAAAGAAGCGGTAATAATTGGACGCAAACCGCGCGTTGGGGTAGCTGACTAGGATCCGGACGAGGCCTTTTGGATACATGGGTAATTAATCCCCTCATTTAAACTCACTCGGTATACTTTTTGTACATTGGCATGTGGCGATCTTACCAGCATTACTGATAAGCTTATAATTTTGAATTGAATTACCACATACCTATGACACTAATATTAACGTGTTGGCAGCATGCTTGCTGTCCATCTGGTAACACTTGTTAGCATTTGGTATGCTTTTTACTGTCCCAGTCTGTGATCTTGGGTCATTGTTTGTATCCACGGATGTAGTCACAAGTTTTCTGAAATTGTCTATTATATGGTAACATTTTATACTTATAATGTGAAAATTTGATTTTTTGGATTTTCAATAAATTACATGAGTTTGTTAACCCTTTGGCTATTTTTTGACTCGTGGTTCTCCTGTGTAATAATAACGTTACTGGAGTCGCCATTTTATTATGGTGGAATTTATAACTGATGTTCATTTATGTATATTATACAATGATGTAAATACGCTCAGTTATGGGGTCAATTCTCCTTCAACATTTTTACTGTCAAAGTGGCACTGCTGTACAGGGAGCTGCTCCGTTCACATACATAGGGCTGTGTTGCACTTCCCTACACTGCAGATAGATGGCAGTGTTCCTGTGGAGGGGAAAAAAATGCTGCTACCCCAGTTCTTTTGCAAGGTCCTGACAATCAGACCCCTTCTGATCAGTATAATACCATTATGTTTAATGTTGGGGGATCTCCTTTAGGCTGGAGTCACACACAACGTATAAAAAAATCGGTCCGTATTACACGGATGATAATCGCAGAAATGTTCCCTGAACAGTGATCCGTATGTCATCTGTGTGCAGTGCGAGGAGGCGATTTTCTTGCATGTAAGCATCCATTTGACATCAGTATGACATCCGTATGGCAAGATTTTCTCGCAGGCTTGCAAAATGGCCAAATAATGGATCCATGGGCTCAAATATGCGTGAAAACATATATACAGTCTATATATATATATATATATATATATATATATATATATATATACATACATATACATACCTTCCTGTGTTCATCATCACTTTAAACATATTTACATTTGACCAGCTTGATTTTCCAGAAATTGCCTGCGCCCCGGACGACCAATGTGCGAAAATTTCGCACGGGCCAACTAGTAACACATAGTCCCATTTTAGTGATATTTCCTTTGTTTCCTAGCCTGTCAGTTGCCTCCTTTTTGCCCAACTTGTCCCTTGCCCAACTGTCCTACCCGGCCTTAGGGACCCTTCTCCTGGCATAATAATTTTTCTTGTGGATTACAATCTTTTCCTTTCTCTGCGTCCTGGCCCGACATCTTGCTCACAAGGGGGACAGGGGTATGACTGTCAATAAGCCTTCTGGACCTCAAGCCCAAGACTGTTCCGGTGTCCAGACGAAACTTAGAAAGTGTCCTCACTCTGTGGGGAAACCTGGATTGATAGCACCCGTTCAGCTTCACCGCATCTGCCTCTTGCACCTCTTTAAACTTTCTTACCTTTCTTGGCTCTCCACTCCAGTCTCTTTCACTGACTAGACTCCACTCTGGACTTGTACTTGTACTGAGTCCTAGACTCTGACTCTGACTGCCCCTCTTAACCTGGAAAGTTTTCTTATAAAAATTGGTCTTCCCAAACTGTGGGCTAATCCCAACTCTCTTAACTATCTAATTCCTAGTGTAGTGCAAGCTATATTCCTGTACTAAGTGTGGTTCACCTAGTGAACAGACCTCCCTCATTCCCAGGGACAGTTTTAGGAAAAACCTGTAGGAGAACCGAACATACAACACCGGCCATAGGGATATAATAAACCCTTTTTATCACACATATAAACATTCACACATCAACATCGGTATACCAAGCTAGAAATCAACCTCATAACAACCCCCTTGTTGCCACGATGTTTTAATCAACCCTGCCTCCCCCTACATCTTCTCCAGTGATGGCTCTCTTCGTATGATGTGACCAAGGTAGACAAGTTGTAGCTTGGTGATCATTTCTTCCTAGGACATGTCTGGCTTAATTTGTTCCAAAATTGATTTCCTTGTTCTTCTTGCCATCCATGTTACTGATAACATCCTTCTCCAGCCCTACAATTCGAAGGAGTAGATTCTTCTTCTGTCTTGTTTCTTTATCGTCCAGGTTTTGCATCCATATGTTATCACAGAAGACACCTGACTATGTACGAGCCGTGTTTTCATCTCCAGTGAAATCGATTCGAAGACCTTGTCCAGTGACTTCATTGATGCTTTGCCCATAGCTCTCCTCCTATTGACTTCCCATTTCATCACTGCATCTTGAGAGATTGTTGATCCAAGTAGGTCGAGGCCTTTTACAACTTCCAGCTCATCGCTGTCCATCTCAACGAGTCCATATCTTTGACTTCTTTTTATTGAGTAGCAGTCCAATGTTCAAGCTTTCCATCTTGACACTTCATAATATTTTATTAAAAATATTGCACCGTTTGGCTTTTACAGGCACTATGTTTTCCTAAATATTGAACTTTGATGTGGTTATAAGTCAGGTCCGACAAAGACGGAGAAGAGATCAACAAACTCTCTACTAAGACTGTTAGAAAAAGATCACTGATGGATTCTCAGTTACTGAGTTCTGTAGTCAGCAATTGACAGTGCAACACAGTGTCTGTAGAAAGCAAATGGTGCAAGATTTTCATAAAACCCAGTTGCGAAACTATTTTTTAGCCCCAAATATAATGCAGTTCAGCAAAAAAAAAAATGTTCTCAAAAGTGGACAACCCCTTTAAGTCACAAACCCACCCATCCGTCTCTTTAAGGACACTTTAACGAGAAAGTTGATAAAAATTGACATAAGGAGACAACAAAATAATGAAAGACGTCAGACGTGAAAGATAAAGTTTAATCAGAAATGTATAAAATTTGGATCTTGCGCCAATAAATATTTAAAAAGTGAAATAAAATTTGGCACCATAATAAATATATTGGGGCAGTGTTTGTCTCCAGTGTTTGCCTTGTCATTTTACTCATTTGGCTGCAGATTACAATGGATTAAGGGATTATTTCTACGAACAATTAAAAAAAAAATTAAATATAATAAAAAATTGCTAATGGCTTTTTCTTCCCTATTTACTTTATTTACTTCTTTGATTGTCTATTGACCCTGTTTGGGACTCAGAGAAGTACAGAACATCCCGGACATTGACATCATTGATTTATGCGCTGGCAACTGCTCTTTAAAGATGAGCAATGTCTGAACGGTCCCATCTGGCTCGGCAGAAGTCTTCATTCCATATGGCTCGGTCCTGGGGACTCGGCACTTTGTAAAACAATAGTCATCCTCCTGCCGAGGTAGAGATGTATTAGCGCCCCGCTGAGATAATTGACTGCAAAATCAGTTAGATTGCTAACAGGACGGTGATGAAAAGGACGACTGTGCGGGGACTATTGGCATGTGGTCAACTCAGACCACAAAAGAGTCAATGACGGCATTGTTTTTTCAACTGGCCTTTTTGTGTGTGTGTGTGTGTGTGAGTGTGCTTTTATACCTATAACCTTTCCATCTGCAATTTTTATGGTTTTTTTCTTTTTATGGATGTCTCTTTGGACTGCATTATATCTGTGACATAAGACCCCCATAAACACTAGATAAAAGTCTGCCCAATCCAACGGTTGTGGCAGGACTAGATGATCTGATGTGCATGGCGATCTCCCGACTCTCCCCCAACATATGAGACAGTTGGAATTTCAATGGTGTTTACTCGAGAGAGGTGTCTACAGGGCCCATGAAAAAAGGGGTATGCCGACACCAAAACCTTTGCTCGCTGGATGTGCAGGCCATCACCGTACGGCACAGAGAACCATTAGCTCACTGCGCTGAAATGGCGATACAGGCCGCTGACTTTGCCAGCAGCAGACTTTGGCGTGCCCTTGTGGGCAGTGCATGATGTCAATTTCATGCGCCTACCCCCTTTTACGACTATGATAGACCAGGAAGAGGAAACGCTGGAAATCGAGAAAGGAAAGAAGAATCTTTTTTTTTTCAATGTGTTGGAGAGGAACTCCAAACAGGGGACATCGTAATATAAAGGGGCCTGGATGGGGGACATCATTAAATGAAAGGATTTAGGTAGGAGACATCATTACATGAAGCGGTCAAAGCAGGGGAAATCATTAAATGAAGTAGCCTGGGCAGGAGACATCTTTATATATAGGGGCCTGGGCGGGGATCATCATTAAATGAAGGGGTCTTAATGGAGAACAGCATTAAATAAAGGGGCTTCGAAGGGGTACATCATTAAATAAAGGTAACTTGGCTGGGACATCATTAAAAGTAGGTGACTGGATGGAAGCCATCATTAGTTGAAGAGACCTGGGCGTGTAACATCATTAACTAGAGAGATGTGGACGGGGGACATCATTAAATAAAGGGACCTGGGAGGGGATATCATAAAATGAAGGGGCTGGGCAAAGGACATCATTAAATAAAGGGGTCTGGATGGGGGACATTATTAAATTAAGGGGGGACCATTAAATGAAGGGGCTAGGTGGGAACCATTACCTCAAGGGTCATGGATGGGGGACAATTAGTGATGAGCCAATATACTCGTTTTAGTGCTCAGAGATTTAGTTTTCATCTCTTCAGCTGAATGATTTACATCTGTTGGCCAGCATAAGTACATGTGGGGGTTGCCTGGTTGCTAGGGAATCCCCACATGTAATCAAGCTGGCTAGTAGCTGTAAATCATCCAGCTTAGGCGAAAAAAACTAAATCTCCGAGCACTAAAAAATACTCGGAAGACACCCGAGCGTGCTCGGGAAATCTCGAGTAACGAGTATATTGGCTCATCACTAGGGACAATCATTAAATGAAGTGGCCTGGATTGGAGACTGGACAAAAGACATTCTTAAATAAAGGGGGCAAGATTGAGAACATTATTAAATAAAGAAGCCAAGATGGAGGACATTATTACAGCATTGGGGCCCAGATGTGGCACATAATTACAGGATGGAGGACATCACGGGAAGGGGGCCAGAAAAATTAACATTTTAATAGAATAGGGAGACATTATTAATGTGGCCAGGACAGATGATGTGATTACAGGATGGGTGATGATAATATTACTGTGTGGGGGGAATAATTGCACTTTTGTTCGTCATCTGGTGCAGTGTGAAAGTGAGGAAAAATTGTGGAGGTTGCTGTAAAAGTGACCAGTCACATATGTGTGTTTTACTTCCTGCAGAGATAAGTCCTTGCTGGAAGAACTGTTGCATGCTCGCCACTCAGTATATAAAGGCGATACAAAGGAAACATACTTTTTTTTGAACCATTGAGGAAATCTTACTCAGGGTGACCATTAATTATAATTCTTCACAGTAGAGGGGAGGTAACGGTTTACAGACACACAGCTATGACACAGTTCTTAGCTGAAGTTGATCATAGGGGTTTTATTCAAGTTTCTTTTCATCAAACAGAATCACTTCTCTTCATGCAATGCTTCATCAACGTATATGAAAGTCTCTTCAAGGATAATTTCTTTTCACACACAGTGACTTAACTTAAGCAGAACTGTGCCTTGCTCATGCAATGAGGCGGGGTAAGGGGGATAAGTCTGGTGCTGCAGCTCTCTCAGCTTTATCTTGAGGTAATAAAGATGCTCCTGGCTGTCCTGACTGCTTCTATGACAACAGCAATCATTTTCCAGGAAGAACTGGTCTACACAACTTGTCTGATTTCAGTCTGACAAGAGATTCTCTTACACACACCTTACTATTGGATCTCCTGGACACAGTAGCAACTTTCCCAGTATCCCCTGGGGCTGAGTTAACCACTCCCTCTCTTCTATAACCATTTCAAATGTTATAGTTGCTGGATGATTCTAAGTTAAACATTGTTCATTTAGCATTCAATATTAAAACATTAACATCAAACTTATCCTAGCTAACTCTTGCTTGTAGATCCCCTTCGAGAAATAAAATGACTTAAACAATCAGCATCTCCTCAGCTGTAGCTTTTCATCTATCTTCAGCCAGCTAAGGTTAACTAGTCTAAAGTATGAGATGAGCAAACCTTTCAAGGTTTGGTTCAGTTTGCCGAACGTCTCAATGTTCGCCAAACATGTTTGCCGAATGGTTTGACAATGTCCCCGAACCTCTTAAGATTCAATGGGAGGCCAAACCAAAGGTATGCTCAACTTCTTAAGGGGTGACAAAAAGCTCCCCAAACAGCTAAAATTACAGGCAGACACCATGAAAAGTGGCATCAATTAACCCACAGGAGAAATTTGCTAATGGCACAGCAGCAGTCAGCCATGGGCCATGCATGAGACATCATGGTCCGACCCAGCATTCACAGCTTGGAATTGAAGCTTCAATGAGGACCTGGAGGTTAAGGGAGCGGTGTAAGTCTTCTTAGCTGGGAGCCCTGATACCTCATGCAACACCTCCAAATATTTTTTTTCCCAGCCACATTTAGGTGGCTCAAACATCAGTTTTATACAGTAATATTGGTAGAAAAATGTAAGGGAAGTAACACAGGTAGTTGAGTGAAAGTAAGTAAAGGCCTGCCTGTCTGGGAGCTCTACTTACACAGGCAACTCACAAGATGGAGAGGGAACGTGGAGTCTCCACATTTCAAAAAAATATTGTCACACACCACTAAAGTGGCATCAATTTCCATAGAGCGGAAGCAGGGTAATAGGCCTCTGACACACCTTCCACTACAGGCAACCCTCCAGTTGGAGACCCAACTTGGAGTCTCCACATTTCCAATTTTTATTGTCACACACCACTAAAGTGGCATCAATTTCCACAGAGTAGGAATAGTATAATGGCCCTCTGCTGTTTTTCTATGAGATTCATATATTTTATCTGTATAGTTTTTTTTAATGGGGAGAGAATCAAACACATATAACTTTATGGGATCTTGAATGCCACAGAGGCCCATACAGCAGACCACCAGGCGGGTGGAGATCCAGGCCCAAAGTTTGCACTAGGTGTATTGGACTCTAGTTATGCCACTTTGTATATGCCAGTGGCTTTCTCCTCTCTCCCCATTGAAAATATAAGAATGTTTGGCTCTTTTGAGGAGTTTGGAGAGATAACTGGATGGCAGCTATCCCATCTGTATGAACATCCATAGGCTGGTCACACACCCATGAAATCACTGTTGGTGAATGCCTATTCCAACTGACATCAATTTTCCCCTCTCCAACATAAACAGAAATGATTGTCTTAACCGGACATGGATGTTTATTTCCGTAGGGATAGAGGACTAATCTGTAGGAGCAAAGAATAAGACATATTAGGATCCAGAATGTTCTATCCTTTTATTCCATGATGTGACCCATCTGGGAAGAGTCAGGATTTGGTAAACTTTTCTCTCAATTGTATGACCAATTTCCAGGCACAGGTTTGATAAGTCTCAGTGTATGAGTTCTGCATTTCGACTGTGCTCCTGCCGTATATGCCAAAAATCCAATGGGTTCCATTCTTCTGACAAAAGAGGAAATTTTCCTGCAAAATACCCAATGAACCCATTTGACCAGCAGTGTTCGACACAACTACCAATGAAGCTCAACTATAAATGAAAACTTCAGTGATAGTTTAGAAAGAGTCTTAAGGTTCTCATACACCTTTAGCTGAACGCTATGCACGCTCGCTTCGGTCAACCGTGCATGTGGTTTTTGTATAAAGAAAGGAGAATGCTGGATCCTTCCACCATCTGCCGTCTAAACATTCGGTGGTTGTCAGATACCTTAAATATCAGTGTGTCCGGCCACTTAATGTGTATGTCATCGTATGCTTGTGATGGAGCTGTTCTGCCATGTTACTGAGTGTATATGATTTGGTAATACTAATGATTTATGGTCACATCCTGGGAAAATAATGAAGTGTACGATGTTGATAGAAATATTTCCAGGCATGATGTGACTCGTAGTTACTCGGGACTTGGGGTGGTTCCCATGCTAAAATAATTAATCTGGATTAACTCACCGGTTCCATACTAATTACTCAGGATTTTACATGTGGTACTCTATGTACATTGTAAAGCCTATAACAAATCCAATAGATTTCGGATGCCAATTCTAATGGGTGGGAAGTGATATTATGACAGATCCTGGGACATTTACACAGCGCGGGTTGATCTGTCAGGCTTTTGCCGGAAGTTAAAATTAGGGCAGTTTTTGTAGCAACTCTTTTAAAACTACTTTATTTTTCGTATCGAACAAACTTTGGGGCAAATTATTAAAATGTCACTTGGTATAAATAACTTTAGCCCAGTTCTCTCCATTCCCTTCCCTGTATTTCCTTAAGAGTTATTTTCTCTGATGAAGCCCCCATCAGACTGTTTGGGACATCTGGAAGAATGATTGTCTCTTAGAAGAAAAGGTGATGCTATCAAGAGTCCTGTGTCTGCCATAAGTAAGCTTCCTGAGACCACTCTTGTAGGGGTTTTCATCCACTGAGGTGGCTTCCTCACAATTTTGTGTAGAAACGCGGCCATGAATAAAGAATGGGATCCAACCTACCTCCAAGAACAAGGTGGTGATGCTGCTTTTTCCATCATGATGGAGACCAAGTCACAAGTCAAAAGTGATAGTTAAGTGACTCGGTGAGCAAAACATTCACATGTTGGGCCAATGGCCAAGAAACGTCCTATTGAGAACCTGTTAGTCAATTATAAAAAAGTGGGAGGACAATCAAAAACCCAGAAATCGTGACAAACTCCGAACACTGATGGTGGTCGTCATCCCTCACGATTTGGCCCATAAAATGATATCCAGTTACTGAGGCGAAGGGCAGAAGAAAATAAGGGTCAACAGTCAACACTAAATAAAAAGTAAAAGTTTTAAAACTTATGGAATATTTATAATTGTACTTCAGTAACTGTAGAAACATCTGACTAAAAGATCAAAAAACACCAAAGCAGCAAAACGTGAAAACCAAAATTTGTGTCAGTCTCAAAACTTTTGGCGAGGACTATACATTTTTTATCAGTTTTACTTTCTCAATCTTAACAGTTATGACTCGTCCACTATGATTCAGCAGTTCAAGGAAAATCTCTGAATCCCGTCCTTTATGTGTTTTATCTGTCAAATAAAAATGAAAAAGAAACTATTGAGCTGAATATTCCATTTATAAAAATATCAGATGTCAAAATACACATGTCAGTAATAAATTCCTCATCTCCTACTTTCTCTTAATCCAGTGTATTATTTATCAGCGCTCTGTGTGACGCCACCGTCCTCTCATTCCCACGCCTGCTATGTTAGTTTTGTATTACATAAATCTCATTCCTCAATCAGACTTTCTTGTCCAATCTTGCAAAATCTTCCCTCTCCGGACTGCCAGCATTTTTAAAAAATTATTATTAACACATTCTAAAATGTTTCCGCAATGGCCACCAATGTAGTACAGGAATATGCAGAGAAATAATGGTCATCATAAAGAGTGAGTGACAACGGGGGAGAGAGAGGGGAATTATCGGCGCGCATCGGTGACATCATGGACAACTACGCTGTAAGCATGGGATGTGGTGCACAGAAGTTTTCTTAAACTTTTGACCCAACTAATGATGCAAAACTACCCTTGGAGCCATTTGTAAGTTGCAGTTTTGCAATAGTTTCAGACCCCTTAAGTTGGAACCTACTGCTAAAAAGTGACATTCAGTGCAGTCAGGGGTGCAGGTTCCAAATAGTAGGTGATTACTCTTTTCCCACGCTCGAGTTCATATGAGGACATCCAGCAGAGGGCACATCACCGTGACTTAAGGTAACTACAGGACCTTCCCCTGCACTCCATTCATTCCCCGTATTTTTACAGCCACGAGCACAGCTGCTGTAGCAGAGCTCCTGGGTGTAAAATGATTTAACCCCTTCAGAAGGATTTACATCGTGGGATGTGCCAGAATGACGGAAGGTATGGGATATTGTTTATTTTTTATTTTTCCTTTTTTACAGAACGAGGGTCTTCAGGTGGATTAAGAGTCTAATAAAATATAAAAACACCCTGTGTCTTTATTTCATTAAAGTACTTTGTAATAATGTGTGTGTGTTTTATTAACCATTTCGTACTATTGGATTAATAATGGATAGGTGTCATAATAGACGCCTCTCCATTATTAATCTGGCTTAATGTCACCTTACAATAGCAAGGTGACATTAACCCTTCATTACCCCATATCCCACCGCTACACGGGAGTGGGAAGAGAGTGGCCAAGTGCCAGAATAGGCGCATCTTCCAGATGTGCCTTTTCTGGGGTGGCTGGGGGCAGATGTTTGTAGCCAGGGGGGCCAATAACCATGGACCCTCTCTAGGCTATTAATATCTGCCCTCAGTCATTGGCTTTACCACTCTGGCGGAGAAAATTGCGTGGGAGCCCACGCCAATTTTTTCCGCGATTTAACCCTTTAATTTAATAGCTAGAGCACCCAAATTTTGCACATACACACTACTAAGATTAGTAGTGTGGAATATGCAAAAAAAAAAGGGATATGAGATGGTTTACTGTATGTAAACCATGTCTCATATCCTGTCGGGTTTGGGAAGGAGAAATGAAAAGCCGGCAATTGAATTACCGGCTTTTCTATAGAACACCGATGCGTATTTCTCGCAAGTCACACTGCTGGTCTGTGTGTAATCCATATTTTTCTCGCCCCCATAGACTTGCATTGGCGTATTTCTTTCGCAATACGCTGACAAACGCAGCATACTGCGATTTTCTACGGCTGTACAATACCGTATATTACGGATGCGTAATATACGGCTGATAGGAGCAGCCCCATAGAGATTCATTGGGCCATGTGTAATGCGTATTTTTGCGGACGTATTTTTGCGCTCATACATCCATAAAACTCGCTAGTGTGACGCCGGGCTTATAGTGGGGAAGTCTGGGCAAATGCCCATAGGTACACAACATTTTAGCATTGCTGTTTGAGTGTCAGACATACAAAGACTTCTGAGCAAGTAAATATGTGTATATGAAAAAAGGAAATAAAAAACACTTGGGCTTTAGTATGTTTCTGTATGGGCATCTATTTTTCATAACTCCTTCCCATCATTATAGGGGTAATGTAATATCTACATTCACAAAAATCAATGGAGAGGTGCATGAGCGGTCATGATCGTGGCCATGGGACATGTCAGGCCTTGGGGTCAGGGTACTTTAAATAGTTTTTTGTCCCAATGACAGAACTTGCATCTATCAGATATTTATGGCATATCAATTGTGCTGGCTACTCAGTGCTGTAAAAAACCACCACACATAACTATATCAATAAAGATATACACTATATTTTAGGCATACCAGGTGAGATGTATCCACTAGGCGGCAAGTCGGGGCACACACACAGACTGAGAGCGATGGTACAATGGTGAAGACCAGAGAAACAGTCTATGGTGGACAGCAAGCAAGCAGGCTGAGTAGAAATCACTGAAGTGAATAGTCTCTCTATAATTGTTTGTAATGCTTATGGCAAACGATAGGTCAGCCAGCAGTTCTGAACAGAAGATACAAGTTGCAGAAACATAGGAGAATGCAGAGATGATTGCAGAATTATGTAAATGATCTCTACATAACAGTTGCAGCCAACAAAATTTGTTTATCCAGCAGGTCTAAGGGTACCGTCACACATTGAAATTTTCATCGCTGCGACGGCACGATCCGTGACGTCGCAGCGATCGTATGAATATCGCTCCAGCGTCGTAGACTGCGGTCACACGTTGCAATCACGGCGCTGGAGCGATGCCGAAGTCCCCGGGTAACCAGGGTAAACATCGGGTAACTAAGCGCAGGGCCGCGCTTAGTAACCCGATGTTTACCCTGGTTACCAGCGTAAACGTAAAAAAACAAACAGTACATACTCAGCCGTCGGTGTCCTTCAGGTCCCTTGCCGTCTGCTTCCTGCTCTGAGTGCAGCCGTACAGTGAGAGCAGATCGCAGCACCGCTGTGATCTGCTCTCACTTTCCGGCCGGCACTCAGAGCAGGAAGCAGACGGCAAGGGACCTGAAGGACACCGACGGGTGAGCATGTACGGTTTGTTTTTTTACGTTTACGCTTGTAACCAGGGTAAACATCGGGTTACTAAGCGCGGCCCTGCGCTTAGTTACCCGATGTTTACCCTGGTTACAAGCGAAGACATCGCTGGATCGCTGTCACACACAACGATCCAGCGATGTCAGCGGGTGATCAAGCGACGAAAGAAAGTTCCATACGATCTGCTACGACGTACGATTCTCAGCAGGATCCCTGATCGCTGCTGCGTGTCAGACACTGCGATATCGTAACGATATCGCTAGAACGTCACGAATCGTACCGTCGTAGCGATGGAAATTTCAATGTGTGACGGTACCCTAAGGAGTAGTATATACAAATTGTAGACGCACATGAGAATGTAGAGTTGATTGCAGTGTCATGTAAATAGCCTCGAAATGTCAGTTTGTAATTCTTACAGCAAACGATTGGTTATCCAGCAAATCTGTGGAGCAGTAGAAGCAAATTAAAAAAAAATACAGAAGAATGCAGAGATGATTGCAGCATAATGTGAATAGTCTGTAATTAACAGTTCGTAACACTTACAGCAAACAATGGTTTAACCAGCAGGTCTGAGGAGTAGTAGATGCAAGCTGTAGACATCAAAGGAGTTCGAAGAGAAGACTGGCTGGTATAACTGGATCATGGCAAACTGAAAACCAATAGCAAACACTGACTAAATACTCAGATACCTCATGTGTGTCTAAGTGGAACATAGAAGACACTGGATGATGAGGTCAATGAGAACACTAATAAACTTGTGAAACCCAGCGTGGAGCACAGCAAAGGGTGGTAGCCATACGAGAAGGTAGAGGAGCCCAACCATAGTCAAGAAAGGTGTGTAAAATTACAAGTTCTGAGATGTCTAAAGAAAGCTTCTAAAATATATTTTACACATGCTATCAGTTTTATAACACCTTGTTGTTGACTGAAGCAGTATTTGGAGCCCCAATCTATTTTTGGCAAGGGCAAAAATGTCTAAATTCGGCCCCATGGCTCTGCTGCGTTGCATCTCATCAAAAAATGGTTACACTAGTTTTACTTGGTATCTGAGAAGTTAAAGCAGCATCAACTATCTATCATACAACTTGGCCAGTTGTCAAGGAAGACTTTGTTTTCCCCTTCAAAGAACAATGGACCTTCTGCTGAATTGTCATCCGAGTGCCGAAACTAATTACCAAATATGAAAATCTGGAAGACCTTGGGTTATTGCATGAATATAAAGCCGATGCAGGAGAGGGATGACAGATGTCCTCTTCTTCTATAGGAGACCTCAGATACCCTCAAACTTAAGAAAACCAACAATGAACATCAGATCCACTTGTCATCGCCCTTTTTTTTTCCATCTTCTTACCTAATAGTCAAAGTTTTAGTAATAGTAATGATCAAATGTGCAGAATGTCTCTGCTGTCATTACTTTAGCATGGGAACTCAATCTGATGTGTGCAAATAAACGTCTTTCGTTAAGCGGCGTCTTTGCAAGTTATTTCCATGTCATAATGTTCTCCTATCGTTAAGTGAAACCCAAGCTCTTCTGGCTCTTTGTGCGATTCTAGAGATGGATTATTAAAAGGACGGTAACATGAAATTTCATGAAGGGTACTTAGCGAGAAGCTGATCTATTTTACTGTAAAATTGTAGATTCTTGACATAAGGCACAAAAGTGAATCGAGCAATCTGTCAGCGCAGGAACAGGCAGCCTAATTTGCCCTAACTGCCAACATTCTTCCTTTTCAATGATCTGACAACTTCTGTCAAGTGTTAAGCTTAGAACGTAAACAAGTAATACAATGGGCAACATTTGGTTTTTATGAAGTTCTTGGGAATAACACTTAGCTATAGTAAGGAATACGGGTCAGTCACCTGAAAAGAGGGCTAAGGATCTGCACCTGACGTTCATCTCCTTCTGCACCACCGATGGCCAGTGAATTTCCTCTAAAAAATTAATATCCCGTTTCTAGAACTTGACAATTTTTTCATTAGTGCTTGAGAACTTCATGTGACATCTTTGTGTCACCTTCTACGTTCAGTGGACCAGTTAACACACATCTCTCCAATGTTGGCCAGGTTCCCATCCTTTGGAAATTACCCACCACAATCTCAAAGTCGTTTCTCACCTTTGGTCTCCATTTAACCTCTTTACATAGACCAGATTTTCTGTAACAGGTTGACATTTCATCATATAGTTTTCATATTGTTCTTCAAAATGATCCAATTAAAGAAAAATTTACAGTAAGAGCATCAATCAAAAATCAGAAATCAAAAATCTACCCCATAAAAAATTGAGTTTTTAATTCTTGTTAAAAGCAACCAACCCGTGGTTCCACATCAAAGAAAATGACACCCAGTGAAAACCTTTTGGGTTTTTTTTGGGAGTCCCTAGTCTGGTGCCTATACTTGCACCTTCCTGACTGCGGAGGTTGGCACCCTATGGGGAAATGTATTGGCACCCCTGCTCAGGGCCACATTTGCCACTAGGCACTTGAGGGCACGTGCCTAGGGCAGGGACAATGCAGGAGGCGGCACCTGAGCAAGGTTTGTTGTCTTTTGTTTTTTTTTAGAAGTCCTGGGTCACCTCCCGACCGACCGCCCCCCTGCCCCCCTGCCCAAACGCCCACCTCCCACCCACCCTCCTTGAAGACGATACTCACCCTGCTCCAGCGATGCCTGGTCTCGGCGTCTGGAGCTCGTCCTGAATGAGCGGTCACGTGGTACCGCTCATTAAGGTCATGAATATGTGCATATTCATGACCTTAATGAGCAGTATCACATGACCGCTCACGCAGGAAGAAGGTGCTGAGTCGGGACAGAGCCAGAGCGATGTCGGCGGCTGCGTGGTGAGGGACAGGTGAGTATGAGGGACGGGGAGACGGGGGGATGAAGGAGGACATGAGCCGGCGCACCATGCAAGATAGGAGCGGGGGAGCGGGGCGGGGGGAGTGGAGAGATAAGCCATGCATACAGGGGGGGATATGAGCCATGCATACAGGGGGGCGATATGATCCATGCACACAGGGGGGGATATGAGCCATGCATACAGGGGGGGATATGAGCCATGCATACAGGGGGGGGATATGAGCCATGCATACAGGGGGGTGATATGAGCTATGCATACAGGGGGGCAATATGAGCCATGCATACAGGGGGGAATATGAGCCAAGCATGCAGGGGGGATATGAGCCATTCATACAGGGGGATATGAGCCATGCATACAGGGGGGTCATTATACAGTATTGAGCATCATGTGGGATCATTATACAGTATGGAGAACTGTGTGTGGCCATTATACAGTATTGAGCATCATGTGTGGCCCTTATACAGTATGGAGCATCATGTATGGCCGTTATACAGTATGGAGCATCATGTGTGGTCATTATACAGTATGGAGCATCATGTGTGGCCATTATACAGTATTGAGCATCATGTGGGATCATTATACAGTATGGAGAACTGTGTGTGGCCATTATACAGTATTGAGCATCATGTGTGGCCCTTATACAGTATGGAGCATCATGTATGGCCGTTATACAGTATGGAGCATCATGTGTGGTCATTATACAGTATGGAGCATCATGTGTGGCCATTATACAGTATTGAGCATCATGTGGGATCATTATACACTATGGAGAACTGTGTGTGGCCGTTATACAGCATGGAGCACTATGTGTGGGCATTATACAGTATGGATCACTGTGTGGCCATTATACAGTATGGAGCACTGTGTGGCCATTATACATTATGGAGCATCATGTGTGGCCATTATACACTATGGAGCATCATGTGTGACCATTATACAGTATGGAGCATCATGTGTGGCCATTATACAGTATGGAGAACTGTGTGTGGCCATTATACAGTATGGAGCATCATGTGTGGCCATTACACAGTATGGAGCATCATGTGTGGCCGTTATACAGTATTGAGCATCATGTGGCCATTATAAAGTATGGAGCACTGTGTGGCCATATTTTTTTGTTTATAATTATTGTATATGAAACAGTGTGATCAGCAGTGCTAAATGGCTGTGGTTGGGATGTGGATATGGGTGTGACTAGCTGTGAAATGGGCGTGGCCTAAAATTTGACGCGGCGCACTATGCGCGCCGCAAACTTTATGCCTCCTTCCCTTCTTCAAAAGTTGGAGGCATGGTACCACATTTGCCAGGTCACGGCAAGTGCCGCAAATCCCATAGGGAATGAATGAGGCCGAACGCAGTGTTGCTGTAAGTGATCCGTTATGCGGCAGATGCAGAAAAACTGCCGGATCTGCTGCAAAAGGCGACTTTCACATCAGCGATTCTTGCCAAAGTCACTGCCGATAGTGTCATACTCACCAAAGGGGGAGGCAGCGCTAAAAGTGACTAGGGCAGCAGAAACTCTAAATACGGCCCTGCCCCCGCTCATCGATGACTGCCCCTAATGGCCCTAGATATCTTTTTGATGATCCAGGTATTCCCTCCCATGATATGTATTTAAAGGGCACCTCTATATCTAGACAATTGTCACTCCTACCACTAGGGAGACCTTTCTTCAAAATGATCCTCCCTCAAAAAGACCATTTTCAATGCAACTTCAAAGAGGTTTTATATATTAAATATTACACTAAATGACCATTTAACCTCACTGACCCAAAACTGCCATACCATACATAAATAATACCACTATAAAATGCCTAAATAACGGTAATATTGATGTGAAGGTCCCTGGTGGTCTAGGGCATTAATGGGATTCTTTATAAAGTCCTTGGTGTTCTAAGGCAGTAAAAGCATTATTTGTAAGTTCCTGGTTGGCTAGGGTAGTAAAAAGTACGGTATATTTATAAAGTCTCTGATGGTCTTGAGCAGTGGATGATTGTCCTTGGTGGTCTCGAGTAGTGAGGGGGATATGTATAAATTTCCTGATGGTCTTGAGTAGTGTGGGAATTATTTATAAAGTCCCTGGAGGTCTTTAGCAGTGAATGTATTATTTAAAAATTTCATGGTGGTCTTGAGCAATTAGTGGGTTAGTTATAAAGGCTCTGGTGGTCTTGAGCTGTGAGGAAATTATGTATTAAGTTCCTGGTGGTCTTGAGTAGTGTGGGAATTATTTATAAAGTCCCTGGTGGTCTTGAGAAATGATGTATGCCGTTTCTGGTGGTCTTGAGCAATGAGGAGGTTATTTATCAATTCCCTGGGGGTCTCGAGAAATGATGTATGCAGTTCCTGGTGGTCTTGAGCAATGAGGAGGTTATTTATCAATTCCCTGGGGGTCTCGAGAAATGATGTATGTCGTTTCTGGTGGTCTTGAGCAATGAGGAGGTTATTTATCAATTCCCTGGGGGTCTCGAGAAATGATGTATGCAGTTTCTGGTGGTCTTGAGCAATGAGGAGGTTATCAATTCCCTGGGGGTCTCGAGAAATGATGTATGCAGTTCCTGGTGGTCTTGAGCAATGAGGAGGTTATTTATCAGTTCCCTGGTGGTCTTGAGAAATGATGAATTAAGTTCCTGGTGGTCTTCATCAATGAGTGGGTTATTTATCAATTCCCTGGTGGTCTTGAGAAATGATGTATGCAGTTCCTGGTGATCTTGAATAATTAGGGGGTTATTTATCAATTCCCCGGTAGTCTTGCAAAGTGAAGAAATTATGTATTAAGCTCCTGGTGGTCTTGAACAATTAGGAGATTATTTATATACTTCCTGGTGGTCTTGAGCAGTGAAGAAATAATTTATTGAGTGCTTGGTGGTGTTGAGCAATGAGGGATTTATTTATAAACTTTCCGGTGGTCATGTGCAGCAAGAGGGTTAATTATATAATCCCTAGTGGTCTAGTGTAGTTCAATGATTCATAAAGGGCTATGATGGTGAAAGCATTATTTGTTTCCAACCTCTCCAGGGTCTCCATATTATTCGAGCAAGCCAAAGTCACTTGGTTAGCACCAGAGCGTGCTCAGATAATGTTAGGTGTCGAGTTCCCGCCGCTGCACAGGGGAATCTCGAACAATGTCTGCTGCGGTCTCCCATTCTCCTCCAGCCGCAGTGGAGCCTGCTCAGTGGAGATGTCGGTCCCAGCGTCTGGCTCAGGCTGATACTGGACAACTGGTTACTACTGCTCTTCCAGGCTCTGTCATTGTAGCCAGCAATGTTCAGCAGCGAGCAGGTCATTCTGGGACTAAGTCCCGCTTTTCCCATTCTGAGCATGCCCACGGGACGACCTCCCATTGGAGGTCGGGGGTCACATGCTCAGGTCCTGTAGCAGCTCCTATGGGACCACCAGGAAGGTCCTTGTCTGCTACAGCTATAAAAGGTTTGCATGGCCGCACGGCCATGCGCTAGTATCAACCTATGTTTTGAGCCTTGCTACTGTGTGGTCATGTTTGCATGAGGTCAGGGTTGGCTGAAATAAGCCCCTAGAATACCGGCACCTCCGGTGAGGAGTTTTGTGTGTTTGGATTCAGGTCTTGGCTGAACTAAGCCCCTAGAATACCAGCACCTCCGGTGAGGAGTTGTTTGTGTGCTATGCTGACTGCATGACCACAGTTTTGCTCGGTTTGGTAGCTGTGTTCCTCTGTGAGGTTAACAGGGCACAGCGTTTCCCTATCCTAGCGATTCTGGGAAGTAACAGAGTTCGCTAATCCCGCCATATAGCGCTGCCAATTTCTGGCAGCAGGTTCCTCTCCTGTATGGTGGACCCCGGGTTGCAAACGCACCTATTATTACATATATTTATACTCGGTGCGTTCCACCAACCCTAACAGATAACACCTTATCCCGGCATGTTCACTCATGACTAGCTACAACACTAAATACCGGTATGATCACCTCTGCTGTACTAGACCATCAGGAATGCTGGCACTGATTCCCCGCCATCTTAGTCCCCCATGGATGCTAGTATTAAATAATTTACTCTTCAACAGGAAGACTACCGGCAGAGTATTAACCCTTTCTTTTGCTATGTAATCTGAAAGCAGCACAATGTAGGGGCCGAGACCCTCATTCCAGGGATGTGTCACTTATTTGGCCGCTTGCTGCAGTTTTGATAAAGTCAGTTTTCTCTGCTGCAGATCTAGCAGAGCTCGAATGCTGAGCTGTGTATAAATCCGCCCACACCTCTGATTGGCTGCTTTCTGTGTACACTGTGAAAGTTGCCAATGAGAGGTGGAGGCGAGGTTATGCAAAGCAGGAGGACTGCATAGCACAAGACAACTAGTCCTCCAGTGATAATCTCCTACTTATAAAACATTGATTTTATTGAAACTACAATAAGCATCTCAGTAAGTGACAAATCCCAGGAATAAGGGTCTACATCATGCTGCTCTCAGATTAAATAGCAAAAAACTGCTTAGAGATTCCTTTTATAATATCATTGGCTTATAGGAAAGTTATTAACACTGACGCTAAATAGTTTTAGAGATTTTTATGAAAGTATATGGTATGTCTAACCTGGAAGTGTCAATTATCGAAGCAATTGGTGTGGTTTAATAGTTCTAATGCAGCATGGACAGACTGTGCTGGTGCAGCGAGGCACACGGTTGGAACAAGGTTAGTAGATGGGGTACAGGTGGAATATTGTCCACTGAAGTTACTGGAACAGCAGCAGGACAGCTGTAAAAGTGATGCAACATGGTGGACTCAGTGAAGAAGAACTGGTGTAGCAGAGCTGTGTTTGCAATGCAACACAGCAGTTTTGGAACTGTAGAGCTGCCTTAGTGATGGAAAACTAATGTAGTACAGCTGTGTTTGCAATGTAGCAGGTCAGTTTTGCAAATGTAAGGTGGTCTTAGTGAAGGGGAACTGGTGTAGAAGAGCTGTGTTTGCAATGTAGTCAAGCAGTTCCGGAAATGTAGAGTGGCCTTAGTGAAGGGAACAGGAGTAGAAGAGCTGTGTTTGCAAGAGAGGCTCAATGTAGCAGAGCAGACACAGCAATGCAGCAGAGATGAATCTCGAAAAGGAAGCCAGCATAGCACAGCTGAGTTTGCAAGAGTGGCTCAATGTAGAAGAACGAGCACAGTGATGGAGCAGATTTAACTCAGGAAAGACAGAAAGAGTAGTACTGGAACCATGAAACAACAGAACTGAGGCAGCAGCAGGTTGCCTAAACTGGGCTAAATGGCTCTGGAGGATGATAGTCATATGAATTAATCAAATTTCTGTAGAGTGAGGAGAGGTGAATAATACTATTCAAATAGCATAACTATATTTACACAGTGAGCATTGTTTTCATTTCTATTTTATAGATCAATAGTACACATGAATGATAAGCAACTTTGTTATATACTTTATTAGCGAAATCTGTTTCTGTCTCCTCCTGGACTGATCTTTCACTCTAGATTCATGAGTAAAATGTGTATAATCTGTATTCAATGAAGATAGATGCTCCCAATACTGGAATAGGAGATGGAAGTTGGTGCTTTCAAGATTCTATGGACATGGGAAGAGCTAGAGGCCAACACAGACATACTGTTAAACATAGCTGTCAATCTCTGAGAGTGGCACTTAATATGCGCCTGCAGGGGGGTGCATGGTTATAAGCACCCATCCGTGACGTGATCACAGGGCACCTATGGGTTGCCATGACAGCCGTGGGTCTGTCATCACGATCTTCCTGTGAAAGCCAACCTATGGTTGGCGTTCAAATGAGATTGTGATTTTCATTATATTTGAATGTAGTTTGATATCCCAGACCTAGAGGCTCCTTCCCTATCTCTAAAGCTAGGGGTGCCCTATTTATTCCTGATTCCCAGATAACTTTTGATGGTGAAGATGCCGAGGCCGTGTACCTTGCTGAGCTTCTGAATCAGCCGTTATCTGTCCCCTCTCCTCTACAGGGGAGTGGGGAGTAGTTGTATATATAAACACACAAACCAGACTAACAAGGCAAGACGTAAAGGGATAAATGAAAATAATAATCATACAAATATGCCATCACAAACAACAGAGTGTAACACCGGGAAGTAAAAGGAAGAAACAACCAAATAGGAGAGGATGAGTATATACACACAGACAAATCACCAAGCAACAGTCTTTAGAACAACACTCCAAAACTCCTCCTTGACAAACATCTCCAACTCCAAGCCAGGCGGTATAAAACTAAGACTGGCAATTCTGATTGCCTAAGGAGAGTATAAATAGTGGAGGGGAGTGGTCAACACTGAACAGCTGAGACCATCAATGTAGGAAAGCTTCAGAGACTCTCAACTGAACAGATTTAACCCCGGCACTGCTTGCAGAAACCTGCACTGTTTAGAATGATGATTAAATTCTTCTAATCAGTGCAGAAGTATGTGGAATCACACACCGTGGCCTTCTGTTGTGGTAAACCAGTGAGAATACCAGTGCACAAGCTATCAGACAATTGCATCTTCAAATACACTAAGAGGACAATGAAATATAATAAAAAGTGAAAAGAAATGTTTTTAAAAATATGAAAACAATACAAAAATAAAAATTTCAAATCACCTCCTTTTTGCTCCATTAAAAATAAAGCAATTTAAAAAAACATACAGATATTTGGTATTTCTGCGTTCGTAAAAGTCTAATCTATGAAATTATAAAATAAATTATTATGATCGTTAAACAGCGTAATGATAAATGCAAAATTACATGAAAATGCAATTAGAGGCGAACAAAACATTGTACCTACCCCAAAATGGTATCATTAAAAACGTTTGCACAGGATGTAAAATATAAGCCATTACACAGCCCCATATTCCGAGGAGTGAAAATCGTTACGGGTCTTGGAAAATGGCGACAAAAGCAAATTTTTTTCTTATTTCCAAATTTCTAAATAAAAAAAAATATATATAGATGATTGGTATCTCTGTACTCAGACTGACCTAGAGAATCATATTGCAAGGTCAGTCTTACTGTATAATGAACAGGGTAAAAAAAAACACAAAAACAATTGTGGAATTAAACTTTTTTTGCAATTTCAATTTTTTTTTCCCGCTCTCTAGTGCACCACATGATCAATTTTTTTCCCCCGCTTTCTAGTGCACCACATGATACAAAGTGCAACTTGTTTTTCAAAAAATAAGCCCTGATACGGTTATGTGGGCAGAGAAATAAAACATAAAAGTCATAGATCTTGAAAGAAGGCGAAAAAAAAATAAAAAAAATTAAATAGGCTGCACCCTGAAGGGGTTGAAGAGGAAAGCTGTTATCAACCCCAGTGGAAACCAAGTATTATATGACAACCATATACTTTACAATAAAAATCAGTACACCCAGTGGCGTATTTTTATCTAGTTGCTTAGAATAAGCCGTCACATGAGTTAATTCGGAAGGAACGAGCGGCGACACTTGAACCCAGGTGCCGAGTAATTGGTAGAAAAATTTGCCGAAAGAAAAATGTTCCTGTCTTCTAGATCTCAAAATATTTTTTTTTTCTTTCTAACAGTCGGATTAAAAAAAAAATAATCTTCAATTGGTTTAATTTTCCTCAAAATCAAAAGCGAGAGGAATAAGAATGTGTGAAATGCTGAGCTTGACAGATTTATGTCTTTTTCCACCTCAGTAACGATGTAACTATGTAATTAAAGCCGAGAATCTGGTAATATAGAATTTCATGTGGAGTCAGCAGTGTGATGTAAGGACAGCTCCGGGCTGAGGCTGCACAGGATGAGGTAGGCCGATAAGGAGGATTAATGGCTGGCCGCCCAGCCGCTCCCGAGATGGCAGTGATGAGGCCAAAAGACGCTCGTCCTTTTAAATGGTAATATTTGGCTTCGCTAATATTAGCAGTGTCACACCGAGGGCTAAAATACCTGAGAAAATATTATCAGACATATTCCAGATTCTGAGTAATGGCGCGCACAGGTAAATATGGTGCCAAAAAAATAATTAAATAAGAAAAGAAACAATATCTTGATTAAAAATTGTGTACCGTTTTGTCTATGCAGATTTATGTATTTTTATAGCTATGTTTAAAGGAGATGTTGAGGACTTTTATATTGATGGCCTATCCCTAGAAGGGGTCATTAATAACTGATTGGTGGGAGTGCGACACCGGGCACCACTGCTAATTAGCTGATCCCGAAATCGGTGGTTCCCAGAAGTGCTCAGATTCTTATATTTTCAAGGCTTGTCCTGCACCAAAGCTTTAAGGGGCTGTCCATGACTTTTGCATTGATGGCCTCCCCTTAGAAGTGGTCTTTAATATCTGATCGGTGGCGGTATGGCACCCTGCACCACTGATGATCAGTTGTTCCTGGTGGCGGCAGCCACCAGAAGTGTTCAGTTGAGGAACTGCATGGCTTTCTCAGCTGTTTAGTGGCCCTATACTGGGTGCTTTCTCTACTCCATATCTGAATCAATAGAAGGCTTATGTGTAGTATCCAGTGGTGGCCACTATACAGATGATGGGGCTGCAACTACACAGCTCCGAGAGCAGCTGATTGTCAGGGATGCCAGGTGTCGCACTCCCACCGATCAGATATTGATGACCCATTTCAAGGGCCAAATCGCCATCCTGAACTAATACCAAGGGCCATAATTTTTTTAAAGTAGTAGTTACATGAACACATTATTAGAACCACTATCAGTGCATTAAAACATCACCAGAACCAAATTTTGGGTATTTGAGACAGATTTGGAGAGTTTCAGCTCAGTTTCTTTTTCAAAACAATCAGTGTGAACACACGCTAACTTAAGCTAAGTTCTTTGGAGCAGAAGCTAAAATCCTACTCATAATCTCAAATCTCTAACTTTTAACACTTTTTACATTTTTATATAGCCATGAAACACATTATAGATTGCTACATATGGACAAGATCAGAACCACTGTTAGCACATGAGTGCAGCACCAGAACCACTATCAGTACATGAATGCAGCATCAGAACCAACATCGTTACATGAATGCTGCACCACAACCACTATCAGTACATGAATGCAGCATCAGAGCCAACATCGTTACATGAATGCCGCACCACAACTACTATCAGTACATGAATGCAGCATCAGAGCCAACATCGTTATATGAATGCCGCACCACAACTACTATCAGTACATGAATGCAGCATCAGAGCCAACATCGTTACATGAATGCCGCACCACAACTACTATCAGTACATGAATGCAGCATCAGAGCCAACATCGTTACATGAATGCCGCACCACAACTACTATCAGTACATGAATGCAGCATCAGAGCCAACATCGTTATATGAATGCTGCACCACAACTACTATCAGTACATGAATGCAGCATCAGAGCCAACATCGTTACATGAATGCTGCACCACAACTACTATCAGTACATGAATGCAACATCAGAGCCAACATCGTTACATGAATGCCGCACCACAACTACTATCAGTACATGAATGCAGCATCAGATGGGGAGTTCAAGCATCCAGAGCTTTATCATTTGACTAAGCAGAAAATGTGAAACTAAAATATATATAAAAAAACTGATCTCTGACAGATATATATATATATATATATATATATATATATATATATGTGTGTGTGTGTGTGTGTGTGTGTGTGTGTGTGTGAAAATTCACTTTGAAGAATCACTCCCCAGCACTAACTAACCCCTTTAACTAGAGGTCACTAATTGCACAAGGCTGGCTGCCTCTTGATGCTTGAGGCTTGGCAGCAGGAAATAAATTAATATTTCAGAAGTATTCATGTTGCTCCAGGGTGAGAACATAAGTGACAAGGCAAAAATACGTAAGAATGAGAAGAATGTATGTTTGAAGCCGATTTTTATCATAAACTCTTTCTTTTTTCTTTTTTTTGGCTATATATACAAAATAATCTTGAAATATTCCCATTTTTCACATGGGCCACTAGGGCAGACAGAGCAGATCAACTTTTTGTGTTAACGTTGTGTCCTATGTTCGGCACATATACAAGGAGAAAAGCTGTGCATTACCGTATATTATATGAGGGATATCTGCTGTGCTAAACTAATATGGAGGAATATGGGCTGTGCATTATATGTGGAGGTGCATTATATTATATGGAGGACTATGGGGTAGGTTATACTATATGGAGGACTATAGGGTGTATTATATTATATGGAGGACTTTGGGGTAGATTATACTATATGGAGGACTATAGGGTGCATTAATTTATATGGAGGACTATGGGGTAGATTATACTATATGGAGGACTATAGGGTGTATTATATTATATGGAGGACTATGGGGTAGATTATACTACATGTAGGACTATAGGGTGAATTATATTATGTGGATGACCATGGGAGGCATTATACTGTATGAGGGACTATGAGGGGTGCATTATATTATATGGAGGACTGGGGGGTGTATTATACTATATGAAGGGTTACAGGTTGTATGATATACTATATGGAGGACTATAGGGAGTACATTATACTTCTGCTATGGGGCCCCATGACTTCTATGTAGGCCCTTGGTGAGTATAAAGGTTCATTTTTTCTATACATTTTTCTATACATTAAAGAACAGCAACAGAACAGGGAACGTGTACCAAGATGAGGAATATATCTACCAGGATAAGGGATATGTATACCAGGATGAAAAATATACAAGTGCAATTAAAAGTTTGGGCACCCCTGGTCAAAATTACTGTTATTGTGAACAGTTAAGCAAGTTGAAGATGAAATGATCTCTAAAAGGTCTAAAGTTAAAGATGACACATTTCCTTTGTGTCCATGGGGGAGGGATGTATTCCATTTCTTACATGAGACAGTATTAGTCCATCAATGCTTTTCTGTCCATGAATTTTAATGAATTTTTGTTGCCATAAAGCGCACACTTTGCACCCTGTCAATGTCAGGTGCCAGCAACTTTCTACACTCCAACTCACAGCACTCTCTGCTAGCCGCACAGGCATGATCCACAAGAGCTGTGTTTCGCACTTGTCCTGGCTAGGGCGGGCTCAGCTACCTTCTTCTATGGCCGTCACCCTCTGATGTGCTACAGGTCGGGTTTTAAATTGTAAGGTCCTGGAGGGCGGTAGTCGTGGGTGAGCTACTCCACATGGCCCTGGCACTTTTCACGAAAATCTTGTCCCAGTCCCAATGTACTGTCACGTGTAGTGCTCGTTACACTCAATTACAAGTCGCAGGGCTCAGCTGTCCCCAGGTCTTCAACTTCAGGTGTTGAATCAGCACATGAATCAGGGGACACCCAGCTCGTTTCAACACATAGAAGTTTACTCGGCAGTTCAAGCACACCAGATTGTAACACGCAGCATAGGGCACAACATCCTCCATTTCCTTAGTACAGTATATTTACAGCATTTGTATCCATTCTCCCTGGACTATCCCTACATTAACTGATCCTGTCAGCCCCAGGGATTCCCAGTTCAGTTCCTCAGTATACCCGAGATGAGCTACCTTTCCAACACGTGGTTCCACAACCATCTTCTGTGCGGAAGGGGTTGAGGTGTTCTCCATAGCACCTGTTTAAACACTTGAGCTCTGGATGTTGCAGGACTGTCCGTAGGGAATTTTGTAAGGCCCCATATCACCCAGTACTAGGGTTGAGCGAAACGGATCGTTCATTTTCATAAGTCGCCGACTTTTGGCAAAGTCGGCGTCTCATGAAACCGAGCCGATCCCTGTGTGGGGTCGGCCATGCGGTACGCGACTTTCGCGCCAAAGTCGCGTTTCAATGATGCTAAAAGCGCCATTTCTCAGCCAATGAAGGTGGACGCAGAGTGTGGGCAGCGTGATGACATAGATCTCAGTCCCCACCATCTTAGAGAAGGGCATTGCAGTGATTGGCTTGCTTTCTGCGGCGTCACAGGGGCTATAAAGGGGCATTCCCGCCGACCGCCATCTTACTGCTGCTGATCTGAGCGTAGGGAGAGGTTGCTGCCGCTTCTTCAGAAGCAGGGATAGTGATAGGCAGGGTACATAAAGCTACAAACCGCTTGTGCTGTAGCGATTTCCACTGTCCAACACCACCTTTTGTTTGCAGGACAGTGGAAGCTACATTTTTTTTCCTCAGCGCTGTCGCTCATTGGGCTGCCCTAGAAGGCTCCCTGATAGCTGCGTTGCTGTGTGTGTACGACGCTGTGTAAACCAACTGCTTTTTTCAAAGCACAAATCCTGTTTTTCCTTCCTTTCTGCACAGCTATCTTGTGTGTTTGTCCACACTTTTGTGTGCAGCAGTCCTTTTTATAGCTGCCTGCCATACTTTTCTGAGATAACTGCAGGGAGATAAATATTGGCAAATCTGCCTCTGTGCCAGTCCTGTGTGTGGTATCTGTCTCTCATTGTGTGCCACCGAAAACACTGTGTAATACTTGGCCCTTTTTTTTTTTTTGCTAAATTCTCCCTTTTCCAAAAAAAAAAAATAGTGGGAGATAAATATTGGCAAGTCTGCCTCCATGCCATTGCTGTGTGTGGCATCTGTCTGTCATTGTGTGGCACCGAAAACACTGTGTAATACTTGGCCATTTTTTTTTGGGGGGGGTACATTCTCCCTTTTCCAAAAAAAAAATTAGTGGGAGATAAATATTGGCAAGTCTGCCTCTGTGCCATTGCTGTGTGTGGTATCTGTCTCTCATTGTGTGCCACCGAAAACACTGTGTAATACTTGGCCATTTTTTTTTTTTGTGCTAAATTCTCCCTTTTCCAAAAAAAAAATTAGTGGGAGATAAATATTGGCAAGTCTGCCTCCGTGCCATTGCTGTGTGTGGCATCTGTCTGTCATTGTGTGGCACCGACAACACTGTGTAATACTTGGCCATTTTTTTTTTTTTTTTTGCTAAATTCTCCCTTTTCCCAAAAAAAATTGGTGGGAGATAAATACTGGCAAGTCTGCCTCCGTGCCATTGCTGTGTGTGGCATCTGTCTGTCATTGTGTGGCACCGAAAACACTGTGTAATACTTGGCCATTTTTTTTGTTTTTGGTACATTCTCCCTTTTCAAAAAAAAATAATTAGTGGGAGATAAATATTGGCAAGTCTGCCTCTGTGCCATTGCTGTGGGTGGCATCTCTCTCTCATTGTGTGCCACCGAAAACCACTGTGTAATACTGGGCCTTTTTTTTTTTGGGGGGGGGTAAATTATCCCTTTTAAAAAAAAAATAATTAGTGGGAGATAAATATTGGCAAGTCTGCTTGAGTGCTGCTCCTGTGTGTGCCATATGTCTCAAATTATTGGGGCACAGAAAACCTAGTGTGTAACATTGGGCCTGATTTTCCTTTCAGTGTCAGGCACCTATAAAGGTATATATAAATCCTACAGAAGTTTGAGTTCACCTTATAAGTTGTTTTACAGTAACAAATAGCGTTACTTTGGTTACGTTTTGCAAACAATGAGGAAGTCTAGTGGAAGAGGCCATGGCCGTGGGCAGTCATTGTCAGCTGGTAATGATGGTAGTGGTGGTGGAGCATCAGGTGGTCGTGGTAAAAGCAGTACAACACCTAAGTCTCGAGTTGTTGAGCCAAAAACGTCGTCTGCCTACACAAGGCCTCGAACGCTCTCTTTTCTGGGAGTAGGAAAACCACTTTTGAAGCCGGAGCAGGAGAAACAAGTATTGGCTTTCATTGCTCACTCTGCCTCTAGCTCTTTCGCCTCCTCCTCGGAAAGTGCCAAATGTCAGAGCAGTGCATCATCAGTGGATGCTCCCGGTCAGGAACAAGTCGCTTCCTTGTGTCCTTCACCCAGAACAACAGTGAAGGATGCGTCAGTCGACACAACAGGTTACTCCATGGAGCTCTTTACACATACCGTTCCTGGGTTAGACAGTGAAACAGTTAACAGGCCATGCCCATTAGAAGTTGAATCGGACATGGAGTGCACAGATGCACAGCCACAGCCAGATTTCTATGCTGTTCCTTTGACTCAGACCAGAACATTGCCCTCGCAGTGTACTGAGGCAGAATCAAACCCAGCGGAGACTATGGTGCCCCGTCACGAACGCTATACCACCGGCTTACACGGTGACACAGACGAAGTTGCACACGACATAGAAGAGGAGGTCATAGATGACCCAGTTGTTGACCCTGATTGGCAGCCATTGGGGGAACAGGGTGCAGGCGGCAGTAGTTCAGAAGCGGAGGAGGAGGAGCCGCAGCAGGCATCAACATCACAACAGGTTCCATCTACCGTGCCCGTATCTGGCCAAAAACGCGTGGCAAAACCAAAACCTGTTGGAGGACAGTGTGGCCATCTGGTTAAAGAAGCTCAGTCTGCAATGCCTGAAAAGTTATCCGATAGTAGAAAGAGTGCAGTCTGGCATTTTTTTAAACAACATCCAAATGATCAGCGCAAAGTCATCTGTCAAAAATGTTCAACTACCTTAAGCAGAGGTCAGAATTTTAAAAGTCTAAATACAAGTTGCATGCATAGACATTTATCCACCATGCATTTGCAAGCCTGGAATAACTACCAAACGTGCCTAAAGGTTGCAGCACCCTCGGCCAATGAAGCTAGTCAGCAACGCTACATCCCTTCCCTCCCTGTAAGCCGACCATTTCCCGCACCACCGGCAGTATCTGTGCAGCTTTCGTCGCCAGGCCAAAGCAGTCAGGGAATCACCAGGTTTGCAGTAGGAAACACTGCATGTAGGGCACCGGCAAGAATACCATCTCCAACCCTCTCTCACTCACCCATGTCCACCGGCACCACCGCTAGTTCCACGATCTCCAGCTCTCCAGTCCAGCTCACCCTACATGAGACTCTTGATAGGAAAAGGAAGTACTCATCCTCGCATCCGCGTACACAGGGTTTGAACGCCCACATTGCTAGACTAATCTCATTAGAGATGATGCCCTACCGGTTAGTTGAAAGCGAAGCTTTCAAAGCGCTGATGGACTACGCTGTACCACGCTACGAGCTACCCAGTCGGCACTTCTTTTCTAGAAAAGCCATCCCAGCCCTCCAACAGCATGTTAAAGACCGCATCGTCCATGCACTCAGGCAGTCTGTGACTACAAAGGTGCACCTGACAACAGATGCATGGACCAGTAGGCATGGCCAGGGACGTTACGTGTCCATCACGGCACACTGGGTGAATGTGGTGGATGCAGGGTCCACAGGGGACAGCAATATTGGGACAGTTTTGCCTAGTCCACGGTCAAGGAAAGAGTTGGCTGTAGGCGTTCGCCCCCCCTCCTCCTCTTCCTCCTCCTCATGCAGAAGCGAGAGCTCGTCCACACACCGCAGTCGCACATCCACTCCATCCGCAGCTGCCACTGTTGCACACCAGGTGTGCCATTATGGGACAGCTAGTGGCAAGTGTCAGCAGGCTGTATTGGCAATGAAGTGTTTGGGTGACAACAGACACACCGCGGAAGTTCTGTCCGAGTTCTTGCAGAATGAAACTCAGTCATGGCTGGGCACTGTACATCTTGAGGCAGGCAAGGTTGTGAGTGATAACGGAAGGAATTTCATGGCTGCCATAGCCCTTTCCCAACTGAAACACATTCCTTGCCTGGCTCACACCTTAAACCTGGTGGTGCAGTGCTTCCTGAAAAGTTACCCGGGGTTACCCGACCTGCTCCTCAAAGTGCGCAGACTTTGCTCGCATATCCGCCGTTCGCCCGTACACTCCAGCCATATGCAGAACTATCAGCGGTCTTTGAACCTTCCCCAGCATCGCCTAATCATCGACATTTCAACAAGGTGGAACTCCACACTGCACATGCTTCAGAGACTGTGCGAACAGAGGCGTGCTGTTATGTTTTTGTGGGAGGATACACATACACGGGCAGGCAGTTGGATGGCAGACATGGAGTTGTCAGGTGTGCAGTGGTCGAAGCTACAAGACCTGTGTCAAGTCCTTCAGTGTTTTGAGGAATGCACACGGCTGGTTAGTGCAGACAACGCCATAATAAGCATGAGCATCCCCCTAATGCGTCTGCTGATGCAAAGTTTGACGCACATAAAGGAGCAGGCGTCTGCAGCCAAGGAAGAGGAAAGCCTTGATGACAGTCAGCCATTGTCTGGTCAGGGCCGTGTAGAGGACGCGGTAGCGGGCGAAGAGGAGGAGGAGGACGAGGAGGATGATGGGGATGAGTACTTTTTGAATGAGGAAGCTTCTCCTGGGCCAACAGAAATTAGTGGCGTTGCAAGGCTGGGTTCTGTTTTTTTAAGGGAGACAAGTGACGTAGATTTGCCTGTAATTGCCCCTCCAACCAGCACAACCGCAGATTTGACAACTGGAACTTTGGCACACATGGCGGATTATGCCTTACGTATCCTCAAAAGGGACACACGCATTATTAAAATGATAAGCGATGACGATTACTGGTTGGCCTGCATCCTTGACCCTCGCTATAAAGGCAAATTGCAAAATATTATGCCACATGAGAACCTCGAACAAATATTAGCAACCAAACAAGCTACTCTTGTAGACCGTTTGATTCAGACATTCCCAGCACACAGCGCCGGTGATGGTTCTCACACAAGCTGCAGGGGGCTACAGGGCAGAGGTGTTCGAGGTGCACAGATCAAAAGTGGCGTTGGACAGAGGGGTTTTCTGACCAGGTTGTGGAGTGATTTCACAATGACCGCAGATAGGACAGGTACTGCAGCATCTATTCAAAGTGACAGGAGACAACATTTGTCCAGTATGGTTACTAACTATTTTTCTTCCCTTATCGATGTTCTCCCTCAACCGTCATTCCCATTTGATTACTGGGCATCAAAATTAGACACCTGGCCTGAATTGGCAGAATATGCATTGCAGGAGCTTGCTTGCCCGGCAGCTAGTGTGCTATCAGAAAGAGTATTCAGTGCTGCTGGTTCAATATTAACCGAAAAAAGGACTCGTCTGGCTACCCAAAATGTGGATGATCTCACCTTCATTAAAATCAACCACTCCTGGATTTCAAATTATTTTGCCCCACCTTTCCCGGCTGACACCTAGCTTTCCTATAAAAAGGTCTAGCTTGTGGACTGGTCTTACTGAGTGTTCCAATCTGTTAATTTGCAGCAGCTGTTTGTCCAGCATATGACATGTTTACACCTCCCCCAATAGGAAAAATCCCCCCACGGGGCCGTTGTCTCGACACTTGGCGCAAGCACCCGTTACAGTGCTGATTGTCTGAAGAGGTGGGTGTGCCCGCTTTTGGTCGACGGCACTGCCACTGGGTCCCTCATAGTACAATGTAGTGTCTCTGGTGGTGGTGGTGCCCACCCAACGTCAGACACACCATTGTAACATGAGGGGCCCTGAGGCGGTACCGCCGGCCACAAGAGAGTTCCCCCCCCCCCAGCTCAAACTGTGCTCTACCACGTGCAAAATTATCTCGCACAGCTCCACCAATGTTTAGTCTATGCACTGACATCATTCAATGCCTGGCACTGACAAACAATACCAATTTGTTTGCATCTATGATGCTAGTTAAAGTAGTGTGGGTCAGTGTCCTATATTGACACCAGTAAATACTAATTTACTGCCAAATTACTTTGTCATAAACTCTGCAGTTGAGCCCACCCCTGTACCTAAGCATGACACCCTTTTTTTACTTATAGTTGTTTTGCGAGACATTAACATCTATTTATTTTTTTGGAGTACTAACTGTGTCAGACACTCCTTGCAATACTCCTCCACTGACCACAATGCTGCCTGCCTGTGTATCCATGTAACCGATGTAAAACTGCCATGAGCCTATTGTTTGTTATTTTAGGCCTTTGATAGCCTGTCTGCGGTCCCTACTTGCATTACTCCTCCACTGACCACAATGCTGCCTGCCTGTGTATCCATGTAACCGATGTAAAACTGCCATGAGCCTATTGTTTGTTATTTTAGGCCTTTGATAGCCTGTCTGCGGTCCCTACTTGCATTACTCCTCCACTGACCACAATGCTGCCTGCCTGTGTATCCATGTAACCGATGTAAAACTGCCATGAGCCTATTGTTTGTTATTTTAGGCCTTTGATAGCCTGTCTGCGGTCCCTACTTGCAATACTCCTCCACTGACCACACCAATGCTGCCCGTTTACCCCTGGAACCTATTTTACAGTGCATAGAGCCTATTTTTTTATTTTATTTAATATTAATAAAGCCATGATGGACTACGCTGTACCACGCTATGGGCTACCCAGTTGACAATTCTTTTGCGAGAAAAGCCATCCCACCCCTCCACCAGCATGTAAAAGACCGCATTGTCTATGCACTATGTCAATCTGTGAGTCCAAAGGTACACCTGACAACAGACACATGGACCTGTAGGCATGGCCACGGAAGGTTACGTGTCCTTTGTGGCGCAATGGGTTAATGTATTGGATGCATGGTCCACACAGGGGACAGCCTGGTAAGTCTGTCTGCAGTCCCTATTCAAGTTGTCCTCAAATGAATAAATCTGAGCTTCAACCTTCTGGCTCTCATTAAGTGCTGTTGTTTAAAAAAAAATTGGTGTTTAGGGCCTACTAACGGTGTCTGCCCCTGCCTGGTGTTTGTCCTCAACTGAATACAGCTGAGCTTCAACCTTCTGGCTTTCGGCCTATAGTATCAGATATTAAACTGCATTTGGCCTTCAACTTTGGTTACGGCCTACTAACAGTGTCTGCCCCTCCCTGGTGTTGACCTCAACTGAATACAGCTGAGCTTCAACCTTCTGGCTCTCATTAAGTGCTGTTTTTTTTAAAAAAAAATGGTGTTTAGGGCCTACTAACGGTGTCTGCCCCTGCCTGGTGTTTGTCCTCAACTGAATAAAGCTGAGCTTCTACCTTCTGGCTTTCGGCCTATAGTATCAGATATTAAACTGCATTTGACCTTCAACTTTGGTTACGGCCTACTAACGGTGTCTGCCCCTCCCTGGTGTTGACCTCAACTGAATACAGCTGAGCTTCAACCTTCTGGCTCTAATATATATATATATTTTTTTTTTTTATTATTATTATTTTTTTTTTAAGTGCTGGTTGGGGCCTAATAGCTCTGTTTGCTGCTCCCTGGTGTTTTCCCTCAACTGAATAAAGCTGAGCTTCAACCTTCTGGCTCTCATTAAGTGCTGTTTTTTTTTTAAAAAAATGGTGTTTAGGGCCTACTAACGGTGTCTGCCCCTGCCTGGTGTTTGTCCTCAACTGAATAAAGCTGAGCTTCTACCTTCTGGCTCTCATTAAGTGCTGTTTCTTTAAAAAAAAAATGGTGTTTAGGGCCTACTAACGGTGTCTGCCCCTCCCTGGTGTTTGCCCTCAACTGAATACAGCTGAGCTTCAACCTTCTGGCTTTCGGCCTATAGTATCAGATATTAATCTGCATTTGACCTTCAACTTTGGTTACGGCCTACTAACGGTGTCTGCCCCTCCCTGGTGTTGAGTCTGACCTCAACTGAATACAGCTGAGCTTCAACCTTCTGGCTCTCATTAAGTGCTGTGTTTTTAAAAATTGGTGGTTAGGGCCTACTAACGGTGTCTGCCCCTCCATGTTGTTTGTCCTCAACTGAATAAAGCTGAGCTTCAACCTTCTGGCTTTTGGCCTACAGTAGCAGATATTAAACTGCATTTGGCCTACTAGTGTGGTTGGGCCCTTAAAACAGTGTCTGCTGCTCTTGGGTTTGCTACTCCACTGAACAAAGCAATGCCGCCTGTTTAGTCCTTTTACCAATTTTGAACTGCATTTAGCCTACTTTATTCTTTGGCCCTATATCTGTTTCCTCCTCATCCTGCCCATTGCCCAGCCACTGCTAGATGAGTCTGCTGGTACATTGACCTAGACCACTACATTCCCCTTGCACTCTACACAGCCAGAATCTGACCCTGCTGAAAGTAAGGTTCCCCTTCCCACATGTTATACCACCTTACACAGGGACAAAGAGGAAGGTGCAGATGAAAGTGCAGGTTCCTTCATCAGGTGGGGGGGGCATACTCGTTGGCGACGTCACGGGCACAGGGCCCCTCAGAGTACACAAAAGTGTCGCTGCCGGTGGGAGGCGCCCCCGCCATGCAAACACACCGCTGTACTTTGAGGGGCCCTGTGCCAGTGCCAATGCGAACGAGTGGGCCCCCCCTGCTTGCTCAGGATCACAGCACTTGCAACGTTGAAATACTTACCTCTCCCTGCTCCACCACCGTGACGGAGTCCACATTTCCTGGGCCCACTAAAGCCTTGAACCAGCCCTACCCCCCACAACTTTTGCCAAATGACCCCCAATTTCCTATGCCCAACTATTATTATAAAGTTAATTAAGATTGACAAGCTTCAGAAACAAGAATGGATGTTTTTGGCATTAAAATGGGCACTGTAGGTGTTTTCCTGGCCTCCACGCACTGCCGACTATGCTTCCCCAGTGACTTGCATTGGGTTTCGTGTTTCGGTCGATCCCCGACTTTTAGCGATAATCGGCCGACTGCACTCGACTCGACTCTGGACAAAGTCGGGTTTCACAAAACCCGACTCGATCTTTAAAAAATGAAAGTCGCTCAACCCTACCCAGTACAATATGTGCTCATTTCTGCTATAGGCCCAATGGACCTTGAACTTGACCTTGTCACAATATCTAACGAATTATAACTATCCAGGAAGCACAAATAAACGCATGACACTAATATATATATATATATATATATATATATATATATAGTGTGTGTGGACTGTACTGTCGCATTCCTGCCCCTGAAGAAAATAATCGTGGCATGTGAATTCATAAATATATATATAGTCTTCAGGGGCAGGAACATGACAGTACAGTCCGCACCCTGACAACATCATCTAGCTTGAACTCTTAAAGCCCGTTGAAAACACACCTGTTTCTTAGTACACTCCCTGACAGAAGTTATGTCGCTTATCCATGTTATGTAAATAAAAGCTTATAACCTGACGTTAAATTCATCCATTGGTTGTATAAATTATTCTTTTGAAAGCTGAAACCTTCTGAAATGTGGTTTAGGTTAAGAAAATAAATGGCATCAATGCAGAAATATTGATCAGTTAATGAACACAGAATGGTCAGATTTTGGCAAGACAAAAGTTTTGTCGCCTGGGCATATAATGCACTCAATCCTAGTTTACATTCTCACCTGTGCTCAGTAAATGATCAGTTAATTAGTGTGTGTATAAAAAGATACCCAGCACACCAGACCTTCACTTGAACTGCAACTTGAGCTCTGACAACATGCCAAAAATCCACACTGCGACCAAAGCCTGGATTATCAAGAGGCTGAAGACCAGATCCACTGCAGAGGTGGCTGGCACCTTTAATGTGTCTCAGCGTCAAGTACAAAGAATTTAAAAAAAAATTGAAGAGACTGGAGATGTGTTTGACAAGCCCAGGTCCGGCAGACCCCAGAAGACAACTGCTCAGGAGGATCGTTTGTTGGGTAGAAAATCCAAAGCAAGCCCCTCTTCCACTGCAACAGCGCTCCAACAGGCCTGGTCACCTCAAATCCCTGTGTCAATTAGAACAGTTTTTAGGATTCTGTCTCAAAATGGCCTCCATGGTCGAATCAGTGCCCAGAAGCCAGCACTAAACAAAAGGCAAATAAAAAAAAGGGTGGCATTTGCAAAGTCCCACTGCCTGCTAAACAGATGGACACTGGAAAAGTGGCAGAGGGTGGATTTCTCTTATGAATCTTCAGTAGAATTACTCCACAGCCGCCACAAATACTGCAGGAGACCTACTGGAGCGAGTATGGATCCAAAATACACCTAGAAAACAGTTAAATTTGGTGGTGGAAAGATCATGGCCTGGGGTTACATTCAGTATGGGGGTGTGCAAAACATTTGCTAGGTGGAAGGCAATATCAATAGCCTAAAATATCAAGAAGTATTAGCTACCTTTTATATTCCAAATTATAAAAGGGGTCAAATTCTGCAGCAGGATGGTGCTCCATCTCATACATCCATCTCTACAACAAAGTCCCTCCAGGCAAAAAAGATCAAGGTGCTCAAGGACTGGCCAGCCCAGTCACCAGACATGAACATCATTGAGCATGTTTAGGGTAGGATGAAAGAGGAAGCTTTGAAGACAAAACCAAAGAATCTAGATGAACTCTGGGAGGCATGTAAGACTGCATTCTTTGCTATTCCTGATGACTTCATTAATAAATGTATGAATCATTGTTGAACCGCATGGATGCAGTCCTTCAAGCTCATGGAAGCCACACAAAATATGAAATATGACTCTAATAGCACCACAACTTCATTCACCAATGTTATGCAACATATATTTGTATTTTAAGTTAATTATTTGCTTGAATATCACATTACTTTCTGTGGGAGACAAAACTTTTGTCTTGCCAAAATCTGACCATTCTGTGTTCATTAACTGATCAATATTTCTGCATTGATGCCAATTTATTTTCTTAACGTAAACCACATTTCGGAGGGTTTCAGCTTTCAAAAGAATAATTTATACAACCAATGGATGAATTTAACGTCAGGTTATAAGCTTTTATTTACACAACATGGATAAGCGACATAACTTCTGTCAGGGAGTGTATTTAAACTCTAGATTTCTCTAGTGCAACACTATCCGTTCACATTCTGCAATCTCTATGCAAATCTCCTGTGATTTCTGCACACTCTCTCTCCTTCTGGTTACCCCTCTGCACACCATCTTCAGGCATATCAAACTGTTACTGGACACTCTTCATATTGTGCGTTTATCCTTGCAAAACTCATGTGGTTGCTCTGCCTTCATCGATGTGCTACTTTGGACTTTCCATTTCCCCTTAGTCTGTTCTCCTCACTTTGTGGTTTACAGTGTCCTCCAAGTCCTAACTCTCTCATGCACCCTTGAGCCAACTGTGGAAATACCCTGGGTCCTCCGTGACCTACTTTGTGTATTTGCCTTACCAAAAATATGCCCAACAAATAGATGCCTATTCTACATAAACAACTGAGAAGCTCCCGGAGTGGAGCTGAAACGAAAGGAAATTTGCACTTCTGGAACAGTTCGTGATTGGTGTGCTGGGAGCTCTGTCTTCAGGTAGAGCCCCGGGGTCCAAGGAGACATTCAGAGTGTGGGAAACAGGGAATAGAGGAGAACATGGAGTTGGTGCAGCGTATAGAGGAGTCTGGAAAATGAGACAAAGCTGCAGTCAGATACCTCCCAAGAACCCATGCGAGAAAGCTAGCACATTGGCATCAATATGTCCCAAGCAAGTTTTTTAAAAAAATCTAAAGACAAGGAAAAATAATCTAATGATTTATTCTCTATAAAAAATTCTGTTATCTTGAGCCTCACTGTCTGTATAATACATTCTGTACAGTAATTAAATGTCGGATCAGACGGTGGGATACATCAGAGAATAACAATGAGTCTGATCACATCTCGAAGGCGCAGACCACAGACATTATCTGTTATTGAATTGCAAATTTCAGATGTTCAACAACATTGATTTTCCCGGTAAAGTTATATAAGGTAAAGTGCTGGGAGCGGCGCAGGCACTCCAGCGAGCCAGGACCGTGATTGCGGATTAATGACTATTGAGCTTGGAAGAGGGGGGATTCCATAATGTGACATAAACGGCACTATGAGATCCATCGGAGGAAGACGCTGAATTTTCATGAGCAAATATCGACATCCTTGTTCTTCTCCGCATTGCTGCATCCACTGTAATATAAACAGCATGGCCTGAAAATACCGAGAGGTGGTGTCTGGTTCATGGCCGGCTGCCATCAGCTGTTTGGGGGGTGAGGATTCCCTTCTTCTCATTAGCTAAACACGAGGTACCAATATTTCTCCAATAAGGTTAGACATTATAGAACTGTTTTTAATATTTCAAAGTAGAAAAACCCCCAAACCCCCTGAATGAATAAGACGATGGTACACATGGGTGACAACTGCTCCATGCCCCGTTTATTGGAGCAGTGGCCTCTAGAGACGAGTGAATCAGTCCCAGGCAAATTGAATTTGCCTTGAATTAAACACAAAATTTGGACCCTTCACTTGTTCTACACCCTTTGCTTGGTCCTCCATTCCACTCCCTTGTCCTCTTCTCGCTCCGGCCTCTTCCTGCATCTTTGCTCTTCTTCTGGTGACGAATAGGCCTCTGATGTCACAATGGTTGTCGCCCAAGGCGCTAACTAGGCACATCGTGGCATCATAATGTGCATGTTGACATCAGAGGCGCAGGGTGAAGATGCACGAAGAGGACGTGGTGCACTGTCCTAATATCTATGCAGAATGAATTGTAGCACCAGGTTCTATGCAATAGTTCTTCTCATAGCATTTCTTGGCTTAGAGCATCCGAGTTCTCCACCTTTAGGTGCTTGAGGAGCTAATTTAGAAAAAAAAAATTACAATCATCTTTTCTTTGGCGGTATATATTTCAAATCCACTAGTGGGAATTACACAAATATAGCAGTTTAGATTCTCACATATCCCTGTACCGAGGAATGTGCAAAGTTCAGCAAAGTGCAGCAGTCAAATCACCTCCGGCTGCTGCGCTCTGCACACTGAACACTTAGGCTAAGTTTCCACTATGAGTTTTTTACTCTGCATATTTTCTAAAAAATTCAAGTAATCTATTTTACTTAATAAGTGCAGAAAATCTACATTATCAAAAACCTTACCAAACGCTCATCATGGGAACGTAGCCTTATTGTGTGGCTTTGTGCAGGCGAGTGCGCTCAACAGGGTTGTATTTAGTGAAGCGCGAACATGCTGGGATAAGTTGTTATCTGAGCATGCTTGGGTGCTAACCAAAGTGATTTTGGCGTGCTCAAAACATATGTTCGAGTCCCTACATTTGCTTGTCTCACGGCTGTTTGACATCTGCAACACATGCAGTGATTGCCTAACAAACAGGTTGTCGAACAGCCACGGGGACTTGAACATATTTTTCGAACACGCCGAAGACACTTGGTTAGAACCCGAGCATGGCGGATAACACCTTATCCCATCACGTTCGCGCATCACCATTATTCACACATTGTGAGACTCTTGCTGCATTGTTTTTGCCATGATTTTCCATGATGACAAAAACAATGGCCCTGGGTCTTGCTCAAATGATGTTTTCTGCAGTGAGAATGTTCGAAAGAAGATAGGGAGTTGACCAAACGGTTTTTGAAGCATTTTGCCATAGTTTTTACTTAAAATCCACTAGCGGTTTATTTATTATTCAGTGGGGTGAAAAAGCTACCACATATAGCCGGTGAGCCGAAATTCCCAAGTTTTTGTGGAATTTTTAGTTTTCAAGGAGGATTTGGAAAGTTTCATCTCAGCTTTCTCTTATTATCTGCTCCAAAGACTACTCAAAAAACTCAATGTGCACAAACCCTAAGGCTATGTTCACACACAGTGAAAATGCAGCAGATCAGTTGTATATTCACTTGGTGAAAACCTGATGCATTTATCCTTTAAGGAGAGGGCAATTTTTCATTTTTGTGCTTTTTTTTACCTTCCCTTCTTCCAAGAATTTTCAATTTTCAATCAAATTTTTTTTAATTTCAGAATTCAAATATTTATATATTTTTTTACTAGATGTATGTATTTATTAGACGTTCATTTTTATAAATGTATTTTGCATACAGTGCCTTGCAAAAATATTTATACCTCGAGACCTTTTATGTATTTTTCCAATTTATGCCCAAAATCGTAAATGTTTTTGTATAAATGCTTCTCTGTCCCTGCTGAAAAAAAATCTCCCCACAGCATGATGCTGCCACCACCATACCTGACGGTGTGGATGGTGTTTTCAGGGTGATATGTAGTGAAACTTTTTCATCACACATAGCATTTTGATTTTCCCCAAAAAAGTTCTCCCTTGGTCTCATCTGACAAGAGCACATTCTTTCACATGCTAGCTGTGTCTCCTACATGGGTTTTTTGCAAACATGACTTCTTATGGCTTGCTTTCAAAAATGTCTTTCTTCTTACCACTTTTCCATAAAAGCCAGATTTGTGTAGTATACGATTTAGGCCACAGTCACAAGTTCAGTATTTGTTGAGTAATTTACATTCGTATTTGTAAGCCAAAACCAGGAGTATGAGAAAAATGCAGAAGTTGTGCCCATGTTTCTATTATACTTATCCTATGATTGTTCCATTCCTGATTTTGGCTTACAAATACTGATGTAAATACTGACCAAAAACTGAACATGTGAACATGGCCTAATAGTTGTCCTGTGGACTGATTTTCCCACCTGAGCTGTGAATGTCTGCAGCTCCTCCACAGTGACCATGGGCCTCTTGGCTGCATCTCTAATTAGTGCTCTCCTTTCTTGGGATGTCAGTTTAGGTGGACAGCCATGTCTTGGTAGGTTTGTAGTTATGCCATACTCCTTCCATTTTTAGATGATGGTTTGAACAGTGCTCCATGACATGTTTTAGAGCTTGGGTTATTTTTTTAGAACCTAACCCTGCTTTACTCTTCTCCACATCTTTATCCCTGACCTTTCTGGTGAGCTCCTTCATGTTCATGATGCTGTTTGATCCATAATGTTCTCAAACAAACCTTTACAGAACAGCTGCAGTTAAAGTGAGAAGAAATAACACCCAAATGGACTCAATTTACTACTGAAGTGATTTCTGGAGGCAATGGATTTGATTTAGGGGTATCAGACTACTGGGGGCTCAATGCAAATGCACGTCCCAATTTTGGGAGTTATCTGCTTAAAATCATTAGAAAACTATGTATTATTTCCTTTACACTTTACAAATACTTGCTACTTTGTGCTGGTATCACATAAAATCGCAATACAATGCATTTAAGTAGGTGGGTGTAACTTGTAAGGTGTGAAAATGTGGAATAATTTGTAGGGTATGAGTATAAACATTTTTTAATGTTTTTTACATCTTTTATTAGTCCCTTTAGGTGACTTGAACTTGTGATGTCATGCAATTTCATGGTAGATACAGAAGCCTTCAGAAGGACCCTGCTAGTTATGTCAGACCATTGGAACCCTGTGATTGCATTACGTGGGGGAATGGAGATTTGATCGATTTACAAACTCACAGTTGCATTCCTGGAGGCCCTTAATGGCGCCATCATGCTAGAAATTTAAGAGGTTAAACTGATGCAATGGGAACTAGGTCAGGTACTTTTGGGTACTGACTATGGAACACAGACTGCACTCGTAAGGTACAAATCAGGCTCGGCTAAGCGGAGCTGACCCCACTCCACATGGTGATATGACACGGATGTTGTACATATACACTCACCGGCCACTTTATTAGGTACACCATGCTAGTAACGGGTTGGACCCCTTTTGCCTTCAGAACTGCCTCAATTCTTCGTGGCATAGATTCAACAAGGTGCTGGAAGCATTCCTCAGAGATTTTGGTCCATATTGACATGATGGCATCACACAGTTGCCGCAGATTTGTCGGCTGCACATCCCAAAGATGCTCCATACAAGGCAGGATGGATCCATGCTTTCATGTTGTTTACGCCAAATTCTGACCCTACCATCCGAATGTCGCAGCAGAAATCGAGACTCATCAGACCAAGCAACGTTTTTCCAATCTTCTACTGTCCAATTTCGATGAGCTTGTACAAATTGTAGCCTCAGTTTCCTGTTCTTAGCTGAAAGGAGTGGTACCCGGTGTGGTCTTCTGCTGCTGTAGCCCATCTGCCTCAAAGTTCGACGCACTGTGCGTTCAGAGATGCTCTTAGGCCTACCTTGGTTGTAACGGGTGGCGATTTGAGTCACTGTTGCCTTTCTATCAGCTCGAACCAGTCTGCCCATTCTCCTCTGACCTCTGGCATCAACAAGGCATTTCCGCCCACAGAACTGCCGCTCACTGGATTTTTTTTCTTTTTCGGACCATTCTCTGTAAACCCTAGAGATGGTTGTGCGTGAAAATCCCAGTAGATCAGCAGTTTCTGAAATACTCAGACCAGCCCTTCTGGCACCAACAACCATGCCACGTTCAAAGGCACTCAAATCACCTTTCTTCCCCATACTGATGCTCGGTTTGAACTGCAGGAGATTGTCTTGACCATGTCTACATGCCTAAATGCACTGAGTTGCCGCCATGTGATTGGCTGATTAGAAATTAAGTGTTAACAAGAAGTTGGACAGGTGTACCTAATAAAGTGGCCAGTGAGTGTACACCAGCCTGCACTAAGGGGTTAAGCAATAAGCTGCTTTTTGATTATATATTTCATTTCTGCCTTGGAATCCCCCAGTCGTTGTGAGACCACCCTCGTACTGCTTCCTGTTCTCTCTAGCTTACTTGTCCGCTTTACTGTGTAGAATAGGACAGAATGAGCAGTCATACCATTATCAGGCAAAGATAGTGAGCTGTTGACTTTGGTAATACTTTACTATCAAAAGTAACATTACTTATGAAAAAGACTATGTTTGCGAGTCCTTTTTTGGTCCCTGGTCTTTCTTGGAATCCACCCGTCATTGTGAGACCAGCCTTTTACTGCTTCCTATTCTCTGTAGTTCACTTGTCAGCTTTACTGTGTAGAATAGGACAGAATGAGCAGTCATACCCTTATCATTTGAGTGTGGTGAGCTGTTGACTTCTGTTATAGTTTACCACCAAAAGAAGCACTACATATAAAAAAGGCTGTGTTTGAAAGTTCTAATTTTTTTGGTTCTTGAGAACTGGGATCAAAAAGTGTATTGAAATCTACGAGATTCCTCTGACGATTGCCTCCCATTGATAAAGACCACAAACTGCCATGATGTGTATACAGACAGTCCAAAGAAGAAGTGTTTGACTCCAAAATGTCGCCCCAAACAAAAAGTTTTCAAAAAAATACTATAAAATAAATAGTAAAAAATAAATAAAAACATAAACACATTATAACTTTTCTATAAACATAAACCTAATTATTGCAAGTAATGTTCCCTTTATTTGCATCAACAGTGTGCAGCTCTGGGGGATAATACCAGCTAGCAATGATTCATGAGGACTTTCCTCACCTGTCGGAGACCATAAGGTCGGGTTCACCAGGGAGCTGATAACATGACCTGCCCGTTATCACACATTAAAGGAGCCGCTGCTTTCATGTGAAATAAAACCAAATATGCAGCTATGTATGTCACACAGAGAAGATAAACAGCCGGCTGCTCTTACAATGAAGGAAATGCACTTATGGCCACCAAACAACATTTTGGTTGGAAAAGACACATTTTGGTGACATATTGAAAAATAGTCCAAAGCCCGTTATGCGAGTGTGATAATCATACTGTATATTTTCAGTATGCAATTAAAGTCCACTTCCTTCTGTATCCTACCACAAATCTTTATCGTTCATGAATAGAATTCCAAAAGTGCAGTGAAGACTGACACAGGAGAGCGGAAGCAGTATGTCACATGACAATGCCATTCATTTTCCTCCAAAATGATGGAACGTTGAATTTCCAACATATCCCATTCTCTCCCCCAACATCATTTTTCGAGGAGGTGCACATACACCTCAGATGGTTGCCCAGACCTGCCGAAATCAGAGGGTTCATCTAACTTTCATGTAATGGGTCTTAAAGGAGTTTTCCATTTTATCCATTTAAAAAAAAAATAACTGCATTACCCACCCCTCATGAGTCTTCAAGGCTGCTCCCGCTGTCTGTTATTGTCTGCAGCGATTACATCATTCTACAGCCAAAAACTGACCTCAGAAGGTCCGAGCTACATTTGCCGTCAATGCGATGTCAACGGACCATCAACAGACACCAGGAGCAGCAAAGGAAACTCAGTGCTGGACCTGGGAAGGGTGATTAAGGCACAGATGGCACGGGTGTTTTTTCAATGCAAACTGTAGGCGGGGAACAGTGGGTTTTTTTCCCCTCAAACTGGAAAATCCCTTTAAGGCTTGAGAGTAGTGATGTTTGAACAAAGCTTCACCAGTATCGTGCATGAAAACCATGCCAAGAAATGCCTGTCCCGAAACATCGCGTTGCTTAACGGTCAAATGGTCATTGTCATCTTCTTAGTAAAAGCAATTTTTCAGTTCTGTTTTAATACATGTTGCATCTGTTCACCAGATATATTTCCTTTCTTATATACTCTTCTGGCCAGCCCCCTTTACAATCAGTAAGGAGTAACATAGTCAGTGCTTACAAGCTCTTTCTTACCGAGCTTGTTTGCACGGCACTGGGCCCGGCCGGGATTGTACAGTAAAAACAATATGTCAGCTCTCCCTTGTGGTGGCTACAAAACGACAGAAACTAACACTGTGACGATGGGGAAATTTGAAGCTCAAAATTAGATTTTAATCAGCAAAAAATAGAAAAAAAATGGTAGATATTCAATTTATCGTTCCCCTGTAAATAGCAGCTAATTACAATAGTTTGTTGAAGCTAGACTTCCTAATATTCCCTTAGATGGCAGACCGTGGATTACGTCTTTAAAGGGTATAAATAAATCTAACTAGGTTATGGGCTTAAAACAGCAGCTTCTCTTCCTCTCTGCCCTGTTGATGGGGCGGGACTGCCGACATCATGCTGCTGGACAGCCGACTCCCCGCTGCTTAACTGCGGGGAGCCAGCTTTCAATCAGGATGACATCATTAGTTCCACCCCATGAACTGACCAACCCAGAAGAGACAGAACTGCTCTGTTAATGTGGAGCAAATTAATTATAGGCAGGAGTGGCCAGTAACTGCTCAGTGCCAGTACAAGGTAAAACAGGCAGGTAGTTAACAACTACTTGCCTGTTAGATTCTAGATATTTAGTAAAAGAAATTAGTCATGGATAACACTCTGAGGGCTCGATCACACTTGCGATGAAATTGGACTAATGCAATCAGAGGAAAAAAATCGGATTGCACTCAGACCAATTCTTCCAACAATTCAGTGATCATCTGTGATTTTTTATCTGCTCGGATCGAATTACAATTAGACTGATAAAAAAAAGCAGCACACTGCGAGAGGATGGTAATTTCAAATTGCAATCTCCAGTACAAATCAATGGGTGCGAGCAGCAAATCGCACTGCACTCGGACAATGAACGTGGCGTCCGATATTCATGCACCCATCTCCTAGAAAACCCAACATTTCATTAGCCGAGTAGAGTAAATTCACGGTGTGACCCATCAAAACAGAATAGATAGAATAAATATATACATAGAATAGATAGAAAGAGGTCAGTCACATACATAATTAGTGTGGTGCATGTGTAGTTTAATGTTCATAGATTTAGCAAATAATTAAGTAATTTATAGAAAAAAATGGCATGGGGGTTCACTGAAATTTTAATAACCAGCAGAGGGAAAGCCGACAGCTGGGGGCAGATTTTTATATGAGGAATATGATGGTCTATTTTTTTCTATTTTTTTACAGGGGACATGGGCATCAGAGGATTATCTTCACGTCGGACAGGTGAGGGATATGGTTGTTTATTATTTTTATTATTTTACAGGGGACATGGGCTTCAGTGGATTAGGCATTAAGGTAATAATAACTTTGTCTTTTATTTTTAATTTAAAAAAGGTGTAATTGTCTTTATTTCAATTAAAGGACTTTATTCTGCATTTTTTTATTTACAAATTACAATATGACTAAGGGGTTTGTAATGGGGGCATCTTATAGATGCCTCTCTATTACTAACCCCTGGGCCCTTGGCTTAATGTCAGCTGACAATACAATGAGATAATCCCCAACACTATTACTACACTTGCCTCCACAACAGGGCAAGTTGAAAGTGCAGAAGCTATGAGTCAGAACTGGTGCATCTTATGGATGCACCATATCTAGAGTAGCTGAGAGCTGATGTTTTTAGTCTGGGAGGGGTTCAATATGCATGGCCTCTTCTAAACCTATTAATATTAGCTTCAGCTGTCTCTCTAGCCTTTGCTGGTTATTGATTATAGGGGGGACCCCACATCATTTTCTGGGGTGTATCTCCCCTATAATAACCAGTAAAGGCTAAGCAAACAGCTGTGATTTGATATTAATAGCCTAGGAACCTTTATGACTATTGGCCCTTTCTCAGAATATTAACATCAGCCCCCAGCCGTCGGCTTCCCTCTGCTGGTTATGAAAATTACAGTAGACCTCACATTGTTTTTTTCCTTTATTTTTTTTTATTTATTAACAAGTACAATAAAATACACATCAAGGTAACTTAATTATAGGGTGCTCCACAACTTCTTTTGGGGGGTCTTCCATTTTAATAACCAGTAAAGGCTTAGTATACAGCTGGGTGCTGATATGAATAGCTTGGGAAGCTCAATATGTATTACCCCCTTTCCAAGCTATAAACAGCTGCCCCTAGCTGTCCTCTTTCCCTCTGCTGGTTATTAAAATTTCAGGGGATCCCACTCCATTTTTTCTGCAATTTATTAATTTAATAAGTAAAGACATGTACAGTAAGCTACACACACAGTACTAATTATTAGGGTTGAGCGACTTTTATTTTTATAGGATCGGGTCGGGTTTCACGAAACCCAATTTTCTCAAAAGTCGGGTCGAGTGAAATCGGCCGATCCTATAAAAAAGTCGGGGTCGGCCGAAACACGAAACCCAATGCAGTGCAATGGGATACTATGCTTCCCAGGGTCTGAAGAAGAGGAAACTCTCCTTCAGGCCCTGGGATCCATATTAATGTGTAAAATAAAGAATCAAAATAAAAAATATTGATATACTCACCCTCGGACGCGCCCTGGTACTAACCGGCAGGCTTCCTACCTAAGAATGAGCGTGTGAATGACCTGCTGTGACGTCGCGGCTTGTGATTGGTCGCGAGCGGTCACATGGACAAGCCGCGACGTCATCTAAGGTCCTTCACGCGCTCATTCTTAGGAAGGAAGGCTGCCGGAAAGAAGCAGGGCGCGTCCGAGGATGAGTATATTCCTATTAGTCCTACTTCAATGGAAGTCTTCAAACAGAGGCTGGACAGACATCTGTCTGAGATGGTTTAGTGAATCCTGCATTGAGCAGGGGGTTGGACATGATGACCCTGGAGGTCCTTCCAACTCTAACATTCTATGATCCTATTTTTCATCTCGAATGAGCCCCCAATGTACCATGACAGTTGTGGATGAGGCTTTAAATAATCCAGATACCAAAGCAACTCAATTGTTTAGCCTCTTCATCTGCTGCTACTTGCTCCTTTGGTTCATGAATGGCACTTGTGACTAGGAAATCGGAAATCATTCCTCAGCTGTGAATTGAAAGAACAAGGTGAGACAATTGCTAGTTTCAGTTCTCACAATATACTGGTAATGGTTGTGACTATATGAGGTTGTGACTACAATGTAGCTGAAGGTCTGAAGGTCGTCTCCTCAGCTTTACAGCTTACAATAAACTCACTTTCATGTGAAATATGTGTCTTGACGTTAACGCTTGTGTGTCCATCATGCGAATTCACAAACAGTAATATTTTTGCTACTCATTGTACATAACAATGCCTTGCTAAATGGACAGTGTGACAGGTGAATGGATATAACTTCGTATCTGCCTTGTGACCTGCATTTAATGTGTCGTAAACCTGAGAAATAGGACAATGAAGCCTTTGTTTGACCGAAAAAATCTGCTCCTTCCGTTCAGGCAGGGTGGAATTATAGTATAACACGCAATTCTTGGAATGTGCAACCTTGGGGACTTTTTATAGTCTCAGCTCCTTGATCTTTGCCGACAGGCGTTAAGACATTCGGCACTTTGACTTTTATCATAGTCAGGTCTATTATAAAGTCTAACAGGTGGAAGAGATAAAAATTCTGCTAATTCATGGAAGTTCATAGAAACCTTTATTGATAGAGCACAGAGGAAACGTAGTGAATTAATGGTAAAGGGTAGTTAATTTATGGACAATTTTACCAGGAATCACAACGCTTACTGCACAGAAGTATACAACAGGTCCTTCACCCAGATACATATCTTAGGGGCTGAGAAGGGACAGCTAGAGATGGCTCTCAAACATAATTGACAACTTTTACAGCCCCCCAAAATACTTATGGCACATGATGACAAGTGCTGAAATGTTAATCCTTAACCAAGTCCTCTTTTTCCTGTACTAGTGTGCCATCTGTATGCACGCATTACAGTTGACAATACAAAGCTGACATCAACCCCAACCCTATTACCCCACTTACTACTGCCCCCGGGCAAGTCGGAAGAGCGAAGGCTAAGAGCCAGATTTGGCGCATCTTATCGATGCGCCATTTCTAAGGGTGCTAAGGGTTGATGTTGGTAGCCTGGAAGGGGGCAATATCTCTGGCCCCTTCCCAGGCTGTTGATATCAACCCACAGCTGTCTGTTTAACCTTTGCTGGTTAGAGTTTACAGGGGGACACTATGTCATTTTTCTTCTGGGGTCCCCAGTAAATTCACCAGTAAAGGCTAAGCAAACTGTGAGCTGTGAGCTGTTATTAATAGACCGAGAACCTTTTAGGACCTTGTCCCTTTTCCCAGATTAGTAACATCAGCCCCCAGCTGCCAGCTTTCCCTATGCTGGTTATGAAAATTACGCAGGAGCCCACGACATGTCTGCGAGTTTTTCACACAGACACATGGTTCATTTGAAAAACCTGACATGTGCGCACCACAAAAAAAGGACGTGTAAAAGATGATTTATAGTATCCCCTGTCCTGGGTCTCTTCCTGTTATAATGTCTCCCTTCCTGGGCTCCTTCCAGGCATAATTTCCCCTGTCCTGAACCACGTACTGTAACAACCTTCCCCATCCTGGCCCTTCCTGCAACAATGTCTCCCACATTATGGGTCCTTTGCTGGTATTCTGTCAGCCTTCCTATGATAATGTCTGCCACCCTGGGCCCCTTCTTGGGATAATGACCACCATCCTGGACCACATTTTGGCATAATGACCCCCCATCCTTGATCTCTTCCTTGTATAATGATCCCATCATGGACCCCTTACTGGTATAATATCCGTTTTTTTTTTTTTTTAAAAAAAGATTTTTCTTATCTTCCTTTGCTTCCGCAGTGTGTGGTGCCCTCTTCTGCAGCTAACTTTGGTGTGTCGGCATGGGCAGTGCATAATGTTACTGCCATTCCATGCTTGTGATTGGCTTGCCAGCATCAGTTGCAGGCCTCTAATTGGCCAGTGGTATATATTACATCAAGCTGAAGCTGAAGTAGGCACTGGCGATGGTGGGTGCCTCACCTGCATGGCCCTGGTCGCAAACGCACTCTCTGCAACCGCGATCGTTACACCTCTGATGGCAAGCATATACTAAAAAGTGACAATACATTTCTCATGTACTTATAAGTCATAGTCACCCTACCTGGTGCCTAATGAGTTTTAAGTCTTTAATTCACCTTCTATGACTTTGCTGTCTTGGAAAATAGGAAAGCAGGAGTGGCGTTGTTGAGGATATCTACTTTTGGGGCCATTTTTTTAACCTAAATTAATATAACCTGAGCTAAAAATCACTTCTCCAATTGGATCACATTAAACATTTTGCACTGTTTGCTTTCTGTAGCCTCTGTGTTGCCCTGTCTAAAGTTGGCTGCAGAATGAGTTAACTAAGAATCTATCAGTCAGCTGACTATGATGGTCAGAAAGGAGGCTTTCTAACGCTTTTACCTGTCTTTTTCTGAGCTCCTCTCAGCTGAATTATGATCACAGACCACATCAGTGACCACTCTCCTTGTCATCGGACTTACACTGCATGCAGCTGCCCCAGAAAAGGCGCATCTACAAGTCGCACCAATTCTGGTGCTTTACTCGTCTCTTCCCAGTTGCCTTGTGGCTGTGGCAAGTGGGGTAATATTAATATTTGTGGCGGTTGATGTCACCTTTGTATTGTGAGGTGACATCAAGCTCGGCGGTTAGTATTTGACACCGGGATTCAGCTATGAACTCCAGTGAATTTTCTCACGGGAGCTCAGTGCTAGACTCTAGCAGAATGTAAACCGGAATATGGGGAAAGGGGTCACTGATGGGACTGCTCTCCATATCATCTGAATTATCTTGGGACATTCTGGATATCTTCACTTTGAACAAGTGAGTATCATGGCTGTTTATTATTTTCATTTTTTCTTTTACAGGTGACAATGGCTTCAATGGAATGGGAGTAAGATTAGTATAACTTTGCTCTGTTATTTTTAACTAAATTTGTAAAACAGGGAGTGGATTTTCATATCAAATAAAAGACTTAATTCTGGGTGATTTTTTATTTAAAATATGACTATGGGGTTAGCAATGGTTAGGCATCTTATAGACACCTCTCCAATACTAACCGCTGGGCTTCATGTCACTTGACAATACAAAGGTGACATCAACCTCACAAATATTACCCCACTTCCTACTGCCACAGGGCAAGTGGGAAGAGCCAGACAAAGAGCAATATTTGGCGCATCTAATAGATGTGCCTTTTTGTGGCATCTGAGGGGTGCTGTTTTTAACCTGGAGGGGTGCAATATCAATGGCAATTTACAAGCCTGAGAATACCAGCCCCCAGCTGTCTACTTTAGCTTGGCTGGTTGTAAATAATGTAGGGGACCCTATGCCATTTTTTTAAATTATTTATTTAAATTATTTAAAAAAACTTTCATGGAGAACCCTGTGTTCTTGATAACCAGCCATGAGAAAGCTGAAAGCTGAGGGTTGTAGCCTGCAGATCTCAGTTTCGCCAGTACTGGTTATCAAAAATAGAACAGACCCCTTGCCATTTTTAAAAACTATATATTTATTTATAGCGCAGGTGCTGGCTGATGAATACTCCTATCAGCGGCGCATGCTCTCGCTATTATCAGTCAGCCGACACCTTTGTGACTAGCAGCAAAGCAGCAAGCTTTTTACCACAGGTCACAGCTAATAATCTTACCGCCGATCAGAGTCAGTGTTTGCCACACTGCCATATCATGACAGTGTGGCAAACAACGGATTTCCGGACCCCCCATTCATCTGAATTGGGTCCTGGTTCCAGAACAGCACCCAAACCAAACTTTTTGATGTCTGTAATAATTCGCTACGTCTGACTTACTCTAAATACACTTATAAAGGGGAAGAGGAGAGTATGCTGTAATACTGCAACAAAGTAATAACATGAACTGAATATAAAAGAATGACATAAAGCTGTTCACAGAATACTGACTACTGCAGCAGGGCAGACACAAATCTATCAGGCTCCGCCCTCAATTCTGCTAACAGGAAGTTACACACGAGCAGCCAATCAGCAGCCAGTAGAACATAACTGCCACTTCCTGTCTCTACAAACAATGCTGAGTCTTGCAAAAGGCTTCTTGCCCCCTCTGTGTAGTCAGTTTAGCTATTGGCTGAAGCCCTTTGTGATATGTCCCATTTGGATATCAGGGCATAATAGAAGGGGTCTCCCACTCTGGACCCTTCTCTATGAGCTAGAAAAAAAACCCAATCTTGAGGACTGGCACAATTCTTGTATTATAGGGAAATTTATTCATCACAGTGGCCACCATGTAATGCTATATGCACAATGCTGGTGCAATAAGTGTCACCACTGGGGCAATCAAATCTGGAAGGAATTGTCTCTGAAGGGCCCACCCATTTAAGGGGTTATTTCACAATTGATTGATAGATATTATTAGATAGTGATTGGAAATACAAGCACTTTTGTAACTAACTGCTTATTAAAATTTGCTGCCATTCTCGATATATTAACACTATTGTTTTGTTTACAGCTCGTTGCCTTGGAGACCAACCACCACTGCTGTCTAGATTGTAAACACTGCGCTAAAGTTGGGCAGGATTAGGAGGTGACAGCGTCTCTCCAAAAATTCTCGTCCAGCTTCAGAACAGCGATTAAAGGCTCAATAGTAAAGATCTTGTAAGTATTGCACATGTTCTGCTCTCTTGCAGCGGTGCACATGTTCTGCTCTCTTGCAGCGGTGGTCGGTCTCCAAGGTAACTAGCTGTAAACAAAATAAAAGTTTTAATATTGCGAGAACGGATGAAAATTTTAACAAGCAGTAAATTGCAAAATTGTTTGTATTGATAAACTCTATCTGACGACACCCATCAATGAAGATGGGAATGAGTCTTTAAAGTTGGATTATAGAGAAAAGCGTCAGGAACTGTTTGTTTTTTTTACGGGTAAGGGAAATAGCAGCTTTAAAGAGTATCACTGAGTCAGACAAAGTACGACAATGCATTGCACAGATAGCGCACTGATTTTATTGGCGTAATGATTAATCTCTCCTGTAGGGGCGCTATGGGGGAATTAACACTTTTTACAATGTTCTCTTATGGATAGGATCACTAGGGTCTCACCAGCAGGGCACCCTGTGATGAGGATTTTGTTGGGGGACCTTTTTAATAAAAAGTGACTATCAAAAGAGGACAACCCTTACGTGCTGACTAAATAGAAAGGGAAAGTCATCTTGGTGACATAATATATTAACATACTATAATTTTATTAATGCTATATATTTTTATAAAATAAAAAGGTAATTTTTGTATCATTGTGATAAGTTATTGTGATTTTACTAACAGTTATCGTAAACAACAGCTCGGCTCTGCTGCATCATAGAAACTCAGCTTCCGCCGAATGAAGGGTTAAGAACTTTCATAACATGAAACATTGGGGGAAAGTCTCCTATGAAACATGTATTGTCTAGATAGTTGCCGGCTTTCATTCAAACACTGTAAAGCCATTCTGAACATGATATTTGAAGTGCTACCATTGATTGCACTAAACCCTCTCACCATTGTCAGGCATGTGACCTCAGGTCTAATATGTGGGTGGAGGACTGGAGTCTTCTTGTTACGCCGTAGGATATTGTTTTACACGTTCCAGAGCTGATATTATTATTTAATAAGAATGGTAATAATAATGATGAAAAAGAAAATTAGATAGGAGACTTGTGTAACCTCTTCAGAGACTTATCCTAGGTTACATGCAGGACAAAGATATATTCTTGTTTATAGAGGGACATATTATAGTATATTCTTCTACATAGGGGCGGTATTATAGTAGTTATATTCTTGTACATAGGGGCAGTATTATAGTAGTTATATTCTTGTACATAGGGGCAGTATTATAGTAGTTAAATTCTTGTACATAGGGGCAGTATTATAGCAGTTATATTCCTGTATATGGGGCAGTATTATAGTAGTTATATTCTTGTACATAGGGGCAGTATTATAGTAGTTATATTCCTGTATATAGGGGCAGTATTATAGTAGTTATATTATTGTACATAGGGGCAGTATTATAGTAGTTATACTCTTGTACATAGGAGCAGTATTATAGTAGTTATATTCTTGTACATAGGGGCAGTATTATAGTAGTTATATTCTTGTACATAGGAGCAGTATTATAGTAGTTATATTCTTGTACATAGGGGCAGTATTATAGTAGTTATATTCTTGTACATAGGGGCAGTATTATAGTAGTTATATTCTTGTACATAGTGGCAGTATTATAGTAGTTATATTCTTGTACATAGGGGCAGTATTATAGTAGTTATATTCTTGTACATAGGGGGCAGTATTATAGTAGTTATATTCTTGTACATAGTGGCAGTATTATAGTAGTTATATTCTTGTACATAGGGGCAGTATTATAGTAGTTATATTCTTGTACATAGGGGGCAGTATTATAGTAGTTATATTCTTGTACATAGGGGGGGTATTATAGTAGTTATATTCTTGTACATAAGAGCAATATTATAGTAGTTATATTCTTGTACATAGGGGGCAGTATTATAGGAGTTATATTCTTGTACATAGGAGCAGTAATATAGTAGTTATATTCTTGTACATAGGAGCAGTATTATAGTAGTTATATTCTTGTACATAGGGGCAGCATTATAGTAGTTATATTCTTGTACATAGGAGCAGTATTATAGTAGTTATATTCTTGTACATAGGGGCAGTATTATAGTAGTTATATTCTTGTACATAGGGGCAGTATTATAGTAGTTATACTCTTGTACATAGGGGCAGTATTATACTAGTTATAATCTTGTACATGGGGCAGTATTATAGTAGTTATATTCTTGTACATAGGAACAGTATTATAGTAGTTATATTCTTGTACATAGGAGCAGTATTATAGTAGTTATATTCTTGTACATAGGGGCAGTATTATAGTAGTTACAGTGCCTACAAGTAGTATTCAACCCCCTGCAGATTTAGCAGGTTTACACATTTGGAATTAACTTGGCATTGTGACATTTGGACTGTAGATCAGCCTGGAAGTGTGAAATGCACTGCAGCAAAAAAGAATGTTATTTCTTTGTTTGTTTGTTTTTTAAATTGTGAAAAGTATTTTCAGAGGGTCATTTATTATTCAACCCCTCAACCCACCAGAATTCTGTTTGGTTCCCCTAAAGTATTAAGAAGTAGTTCAGGCACAAAGAACAATGAGCGTCACATGTTTGGATTAATTATCTCTTTTTCCAGCCTTTTCTGACTATTTAAGACCCTCCCCAAACTTGTGAACAGCACTCATACATGGTCAACATGGGAAAGACAAAGGAGCATTCCAAGGCCATCAGAGACAACATCATGGAGGGTCACAAGGCTGGCAAGGGGTACAAAACCCTTTCCAAGGAGTTGGGCCTACCTGTCTCCACTGTTGGGAGCATCATCCGGAAGTGGAAGGCTTATGGAACTACTGTTAGCCTTCCATGGCCTGGACAGCCTTTGAAAGTTTCCTCCCGTGCCGAGGCCAGGCTTGTCCGAAGAGTCAAGGCTAACCCAAGGACAACAAGGAAGGAGCTCCGGGAAGATCTCATGGCAGCGGGGACATTGGTTTCAGTCAATACCATAAGTAACGTACTCCACCGCAATGGTCTCCGTTCCAGACGAGCCCGTAAGGTACCTTTACTTTCAAAGCGTCATGTCAAGGCTCGTCTACAGTTTGCTCATGATCACTTGGAGGACTCTGAGACTGACTGGTTCAAGGTTCTCTGGTCTGATAAGACCAAGATCGAGATGTTTGGTGCCAACCACACACGTGACGTTTGGAGACTGGATGGCACTGCATACGACCCCAAGAATACCATCCCTACAGTCAAGCATGGTGGTGGCAGCATCATGCTGTGGGGCTGTTTCTCAGCCAAGGGGCCTGGCCATCTGGTCCGCATCCATGGGAAGATGGATAGCACGGCCTACCTGGAGATTTTGGCCAAGAACCTCCGCTCCTCCATCAAGGATCTTAAGATGGGTCATCATTTCATCTTCCAACAAGACAACGACCCAAAGCACACAGCCAAGAAAACCAAGGCCTGGTTCAAGAGGCAGAAAATCAAGGTGTTGCAGTGTCCTAGTCAGTCTCCTGACCTTAACCCAATTGAAAACTTGTGGAAGGAGCTCAAGATTAAAGTCCACATGAGACACCCAAAGAATCTAGATAACTTGGAGAAGATCTGCATGGAGGAGCGGGCCAAGATAACTCCAGAGACCTGTGCCGGCCTGATCAGGTCTTATAAAAGACGATTATTAGCTGTAATTGCAAACAAAGGTTATTCCACAAAATATTAAACCTAGGGGTTGAAGAATAATTGACCCACACTTTTATGTTTAAAATTTATAAAAATTTAACTGAGCAACAAAACTTTTTGGTTTGTAAGATTTATGCATCTGTTAATAAATCCTGCTCTTGTTTGAAGTTTGAAGGCTCTAACTTATTTGCATCTTATTAAACCTGCTAAATCTGCAGGGGGTTGAATACTACATTTAGGCACTGTATATTCTTGGATATAGGAGCAGTATTATAGTTATATTCTTGTACATAGGGGCGGTATTATAGTAGTTATATTCTTGTACATAGGAGCAGTATTATAGTAGTTATATTCTTGTACATAGGGGCAGTATTATAGTTGTTATATTCTTGTACATAGGGGCAGCATTATAGTAGTTATATTCATGTACATAGGAGCAGTATTATAGTAGTTATATTCTTGTACATAGGGGCAGTATTATAGTAGTTATATTCTGGTACATAGGAGCAGTGTTATAGTAGTTATATTCTTGTACATAGGGGCAGTATTATAGTAGTTATATTCTTTTACATAGGGGCAGTATTATAGTAGTTATATTCTTGTACATAGGGGGCAGTATTATAGTAGTTATATTCTTGTACATAGGAGCAGTGTTATAGTAGTTATATTCTTGTACATAGGGGCAGTATTATAGTAGTTATATTCTTTTACATAGGGGGCAGTATTATAGTAGTTATATTCTTGTACATAGTGGCAGTATTATAGTAGTTATATTCTTGTACATAGGGGGCAGTATTATAGTAGTTATATTCTTGTACATAGGGGCAGTATTATAGTAGTTATATTCTTGTACATAGGAGCAGTATTATAGTAGTTATATTCTTGTACATAGGGGCAGTATTATAGTAGTTTATATTCTTGTACATAGGAGCAGTATTATAGTAGTTATATTCTTGTACATAGGGGGCAGTATTATAGTAGTTATATTCTTGTACATAGGAGCAGTATTATAGTAGTTATATTCTTGTACATAGGAGCAGCATTATAGTAGTTATATTCTTGTACATAGGGGCAGTATTATAGTAGTTATATTCTTGTACATAGGAGCAGTATTATAGTAGTTATATTCTTGTACATAGGAGCAGTATTATAGTAGTTATATTCTTGTACATAGGGGCAGTATTATAGTAGTTATATTCTTGTACATAGGAGCAGTATTATAGTAGTTATATTCTTGTATAAATGGGCCAGTATTATAGCTGATAATTTCTCTGGATTGGCCTGACTTGTGCTCACTAGTACTGATGACACCAGCATGGTACATAATCTGAACGAAGACATGTTCCTTAATGATTTGAATCACACATTATATTGAAGAACAGCTCATCCTTGAGACAATATTACTGCTGTCAGGCAGCCAAGTCTATGTCATTGATGAGAGATAGGGGCTGACAGATCTATTTAAGAGACTCTATTTTCTCTTGCTCAGTGCAGTTTTTTTTGCTGTCACAAAAAGGTGATGTTTCATCTCTTTATTTGAAAAGAACAGAGAAGAAGGTTTATTAAGTAACATTCGGTGATGAGCACTCATTTTAGTTGAAACGAAATACTGAAGCCAAATTTTAATACCTTAAAATGTGGTATAATGTCTAGTATCTCTCTTTACTCCATGTCACTTACAAGCTAGCTGAGATATGGAGTATGTTGGATCTTATCACTGTAGAACTCATTTATTCTTTCTGTCTGGCTGTAAAACGAACACTGAGGATTCGGAATCAGCTTCATCAGCTCTGTAGGAAGCAAACAGCATCTCCTATCTCAGCTTCTTGGATCCCCCTGAGTAACAGAATACAGAAGGGGATACATTTACAATGATTTTCTTATTGCTTAAAAAAAAATGAAGGTAGCTTTGTAATCAGCTTGCTGAAAAATACCTGATTTGTGTTTACAGCTCCTATGCAGACTGATGCATCCCCATGGTAACAGACTACAAAATGTAACTGTGTAGTCCGATCTTGCAGTCATGTGGGATGCATTGCTACATCTCCAAAAATAAATAATCAGTCCTTAATCGTAGCTTGTGCCTGAAACGCGTCAGCAATATTCATGTCTCCTGTTTGTGGACTCCCTCTGTTATAAGTTTTTAATACTTTAAGACACACTGCTCCATGACCGTCCCCACCACAGGTCCTCTGATCAGCTCCTCTGTATTCTCTTTTCTGTCTTTTGCTGATTTCTTCCATTCTCCATTAAAGGACTCTGACAGCAGGATTTTGCTATGTAATCTGAGAGCAATATGATATAAGGACAGAAACCCTCTTCCCAGAGATGTGTCGATGTTATTAGGCTGTGTTTTACAGTTTTAATACAATTAGTGTTTTATCAGCAGGAGATTATCACTACAGGACTAGTTGTCTCATGCCAGGTAGTCCAGCTAATCTGTATAACCCCACCCCCGCCACTGATTGGCAGTTTGCTGACAGTGTACACAGGAAGCCTCCAATCAGGGGTTTGGGCGGGGTTATAGACAGCTCAGCATTCTGAGCACTTGTAGATTTACAGCAGAGTAAACAGGGATTCTATGAAAACAGCACCAAGGAGCCCAGTAAGTGATATATCACTGGAATCAGGGCTTCAGCCCCTACATCATGCTGCCCTCAGATTACATAGCAAAAACCTGATGACAGAGACTCCAAAGTGGCCACATATGCTTCAGTGGGAGAAATGAAGTCACCCTTACAGAAGACCGGAAGTACCGTAGGAGGCGGCATAAGGGCTCAGGCGGGGGCCTAGTTTACCTTGGTATCTGGGGAGACCTCAGAGCATAAGAAAAACATCTTTGCAAATGGAGCACTATTTATTCGGGCTGGATCAAATCTATAGGACGATTCGAGAAAATCTGCCCAAAAGAAATTTGGGGGAATTCGCTTACCTGTCCTTGTGATCAGACCCATGCCCTTCTGTTTAAGAGGACCCAAAGGTTTGTCCTGTGTGAGGAGTCCAGTACAAGTTGGGAGGCCCAGATATTGCTTTGAGTCCCAGGACCTTCCAGTTACCCCTCTGACACTAACTGCCGTTGGAATGGTGCTCTGTACCCAAATATTACCGTAATAAAGTGCTCAGATAATATCGACACTAGACACCAAAATATCACTTTTCCGATAGCTTTCCATAACTTTGGACACATAGATGTCATGAATCCCCAATGGCTAGGGATAACACAGGACAAGCAAAGTATAACAAATATCGGACGAGCTCTAGGGTGATGGAACCTGGGCTGACCGCTGCCCTACGCCTGACAAACGCAACTAGAGATAGCCAGGGAGCGTGCCTACGTTGGTTCTAGACGCCACGCACCAGCCTAAGAGCTAACTAGTACTGCAGAGAAAACAAGACCTCACTTGCCTCCAGAGGAATTAACCCCAAAGGTATAGTTGCCCCCCACATGTATTGACGGTGAAATGAGAGGAAGGCACATACATAGAGATGATGTATATAGCTTTAGCCAATAGAGGCCCGCTGAAAACTAGAAAGCAGAATGATACAAAAGGGGACTGAGCGGTCAGCAAAAAACCCTAATCAAAAAAACCATCCTGAGATTACAAGAACCCATGTGCCAACTCATGGCACATGGGGAGAACCTCAGTCCACTAGAGCAACCAGCTAGCATAGAGACATACTAAGCAAGCTGGACAAAAAACCAAACAACTGAAAATCAGCACTTAGCTTATCCTGAAAGATCTAGGAGCAGGTAGGCAGGAACCAAACAGAGCACATCTGAACACATTGATAGCCGGCAAGGGAAATGACAGAAAGGCCAGGTAAAATAGGAAACACCCAGCCTCTGATGGACAGGTGGAAACCAAAGGCCGCAACCCACCAAAGTCACCCAGTACCAGCAGTAACCACCAGAGGGAGCCCACCAACAGAATCCACAACAGTACCCCCCCCTTGAGGAGGGGTCACCGAACCCTCACGAGAACCCCCAGGGCGATCAGGGTGAGCTCTATGGAAGGCGCGGACCAAATCAGTCGCGTGAACATCGGAGGCGACCACCCAGGAATTATCCTCCTGACCATAACCCTTCCACTTAACCAAATACTGGAGTTTGCGTCTGGAAACACGAGAATCCAAGATCTTTTCAACAACATACTCCAATTCTCCCTCCACCAGCACCGGAGCAGGAGGCTCGACCGAAGGAACAACGGGTACCTCATACCTCCGCAACAACGACCGATGGAACACATTATGAATAGCAAACGATGCTGGGAGATCCAAACGAAAAGATACAGGGTTAAGAATCTCCGAGATCCTATAAGGACCGATGAACCGAGGCTTGAACTTAGGAGAAGAGACCTTCATAGGGACAAAACGAGAAGACAACCACACCAAGTCCCCAACAAGAAGTCGGGGACCCACGCGGCGACGGCGATTAGCAAACTGCTGAGTCTTCTCCTGAGATAACTTCAAATTGTCCACCACCTGATTCCAAATCTGATGTAGCCTGTCCACCACCACGTCCACTCCAGGACAATCCGAAGATACCCCCTGACCAGAGGAAAAACGAGGATGAAACCCCGAATTACAAAAAAAAGGAGAGACCAAAGTGGCAGAACTAGCCCGATTATTAAGAGCAAATTCGGCCAGTGGCAAAAAAGCAACCCAGTCATCCTGATCAGCAGAAACAAAACACCTCAAATAAGTTTCCAAGGTCTGATTAGTTCGCTCTGTCTGGCCATTCGTCTGAGGATGGAATGCAGACGAGAAAGACAAATTAATGCCCATCTTAGCACAAAACGTCCGCCAAAATCTAGACACAAACTGGGATCCCCTGTCCGAAACGATATTCTCCGGAATCCCATGCAAACGAACCACGTTCTGAAAAAACAAAGGAACCAACTCAGAGGAGGAGGGTAACTTAGGCAAGGGCACCAAATGAACCATCTTAGAAAAGCGGTCACACACAACCCAGATAACGGACATTTTCTGTGAAACCGGGAGATCAGAAATAAAATCCATGGAAATGTGCGTCCAAGGCCTCTTCGGGATGGGCAAAGATAACAACAACCCACTAGCCCGTGAACAGCAAGGCTTAGCTCGAGCACACACTTCACAAGACTGCACAAAGGTACGCACATCCCTAGACAAGGAAGGCCACCAAAAAGACCTGGCCACCAAATCTCTTGTACCAAATATTCCAGGATGACCAGCCAACACAGAAGAATGGACCTCGGAGATGACTCTACTGTTCCAATCATCCGGAACAAACAGTCTTTCTGGTGGACATCGATCCGGTTTATCCACCTGAAACTCCTGCAATGCGCGTCGCAAGTCTGGGGATACGGCGGACAATATTACCCCATCCCTAAGGATACCAGCAGGCCCAGTGTTCCCAGGAGAGTCAGGCACAAAACTCCTGGAAAGAGCATCTGCCTTCACATTCTTTGAACCTGGCAGGTATGAAACCACGAAATTGAAACGAGAAAAAAATAATGACCAACGAGCCTGTCTAGGATTCAAATGCCTGGCAGACTCAAGGTAAATGAGATTCTTGTGATCAGTCAAGACCACCACGCGATGTTTAGCACCCTCAAGCCAATGACGCCACTCCTCAAATGCCCACTTCATGGCCAAAAGCTCCCGATTACCCACATCATAATTGCGCTCGGCGGGCGAGAATTTTCTAGAGAAGAAAGCACAAGGCTTCATCACCGAGCCATTAGAACTTCTCTGTGACAAAACCGCCCCCGCTCTAATCTCGGAAACATCAACCTCCACCTGAAAAGGAAGTGAAACATCTGGTTGACACAACACAGGAGCAGAAGAAAACCGGCGCTTAAGTTCCCGAAAGGCCTCCACGGCCGCAGGAGACCAATCAGCAACATCAGCACCCTTTTTAGTCAAATCAGTCAAAGGTTTAACAATACTGGAAAAATTAACAAATGAACCGACGATAAAAATTAGCAAACCCCAAGAACTTCTGAAGGCTCTTAACAGATGTAGGTTGTGTCCAGTCACAAATAGCCTGAACCTTAACGGGATCCATCTCAATAGTAGAAGGAGAAAAAATGTACCCCAAAAAAGAAATCTTCTGGACTCCGAAGAGACACTTTGAGCCCTTCACAAACAGAGAATTGGCCCCCAAACCTGAAACACCTTCCTGACCTGTAGAACATGAGACTCCCAGTCATCAGAAAACACCAAAATATCATCCAAATACACAATCATAAACTTATCCAGATATTCACGGAAAATATTGTGCATAAAGGACTGAAAGACTGACGGAGCATTGGAGAGTCCAAAAGGCATTACCAAATACTCAAAATGGCCCTCAGGCGTATTAAATGCGGTTTTCCACTCATCACCCTGTTTTATCCGCACCAGATTATACGCACCACGAAGATCTATTTTAGTGAACCACCTAGCCCCCTTAATGCGAGCAAACAAATCAGTAAATAATGGCAATGGATACTGGTATTTGACTGTAATCTTATTCAGAAGGCGATAATCTATACAAGGCCTCAGGGAACCATCTTTTTTTGCCACGAAAAAAAAACCTGCTCCCAGAGGGGACGAAGATGGACGAATATTTCCCTTTTCCAAGGACTCCTTAATATAATTCCGCATAGCAGTATGCTCTGGCAGTGACAGATTAAATAAACGACCCTTAGGGAACTTACTGCCAGGAATCAATTCTATCGCACAGTCACACTCTCTATGAGGAGGGAGCGAATTGAGCTTAGGCTCCTCAAAAACATCCTTATAATCTGACAAAAACGCAGGGATCTCCGAAGGAGTCGATGAAGCGATAGAAATCGGAGGTGCATCATCATGAACCCCCTGACATCCCCAGCTTAGCACAGACATTGTTTTCCAGTCCAGGACAGGATTATGAGTTTGTAACCATGGCAGACCAAGCACTAGTACATCATGTAAATTATACAGTACAAGGAAGCGAATCACCTCCTGATGAACGGGAGTCATGCGCATGGTCACTTGTGTCCAATACTGCGGTTTATTCATAGCCAATGGTGTAGAATCGATTCCCTTCAGAGGAATAGGGACTTCCAGAGGCTCTAGACTAAAACCGCAGCGTTTAGCAAATGACCAATCCATAAGACTCAGGGCAGCGCCTGAATCCACATAGGCATCGACGGAAATGGAAGACAGTGAAAAAATCAGAGTCACAGACAAAATGAACTTAGACTGCAGAGTATCAATGGCAAAAGATTTATCAACCCTTTTTGTGCGTTTAGAGCATGCTGATATAACATGAGCTGAATCACCACAATAAAAACACAAACCATTTTTCCGCCTATAATCTTGCCGTTCACTTCTGGACTGAATTCTATCACATTGCATAGTCTCAGGTGCCTGTTCAGAAGACACCGCCAACTGGTGCACGGGTTTGCGCTCCCGTAAACGCCGATCAATCTGAATGGCCATAGCCATAGACTCATTCAGACCTGTAGGCGCAGGGAACCCCACCATAATATCCTTAATGGCCTCAGAAAGACCATTTCTGAAGTTTGCAGCCAGAGCGCACTCATTCCACTGAGTAAGCACCGACCATTTCCGAAATTTCTGACAATATATTTCCGCTTCATCATGCCCCTGAGAGAGGGCTAATAAAGCCTTTTCAGCCTGAATCTCTAGGTTAGGTTCCTCATAGAGCAATCCCAATGCCAGAAAAAACGCATCCACACTGAGCGACGCAGGATCCCCTGGTGCCAATGCAAATGCCCAATTCTGAGGGTCGCCCCGTAGGAACGATATAACAATCTTGACCTGTTGAACAGGGTCTCCAGAGGAGCGAGATTTCAAAGAGAGAAACAATTTACAATTGTTCCTGAAATTCAGGAAGGTAGATCTATCTCCAGAAAAAAACTCTGGAATAGGAATTCTAGGTTCAGACATGGGAGTGTGAACAACGAAATCCTGTATGTTTTGAACCTTTGCCGCGAGATTACTCAGGCTGGAAGCCAAACTCTGGACATTCATGATAAACAGCTAAGATCAGAGCCATTCAAGGGTTAAGAGGAGGTAAGAAGCAGCTAGACAGCAATTAAGGGCTAGGCAGCAAACCTCTGAAGGAAGAAAAAAAAAAAATTTTCCTTGAACACTTCTTTTCCTCCTGCTTCAGCCCAAACAAATAACACTTTGTGGGCCGGCTATACTGTCATGAATCCCCAATGGCTAGGGATAACACAGGACAAGCAAAGTATAACAAATATCGGACGAGCTCTAGGGTGATGGAACCTGGGCTGACCGCTGCCCTACGCCTGACAAACGCAACTAGAGATAGCCAGGGAGCGTGCCTACGTTGGTTCTAGACGCCACGCACCAGCCTAAGAGCTAACTAGTACTGCAGAGAAAACAAGACCTCACTTGCCTCCAGAGGAATTAACCCCAAAGGTATAGTTGCCCCCCACATGTATTGACGGTGAAATGAGAGGAAGGCACACACATAGAGATGATGTATATAGCTTTAGCCAATAGAGGCCCGCTGAAAACTAGAAAGCAGAATGATACAAAAGGGGACTGAGCGGTCAGCAAAAAACCCTAATCAAAAAAACCATCCTGAGATTACAAGAACCCATGTGCCAACTCATGGCACATGGGGAGAACCTCAGTCCACTAGAGCAACCAGCTAGCATAGAGACATTCTAAGCAAGCTGGACAAAAAACCAAACAACTGAAAATCAGCACTTAGCTTATCCTGAAAGATCTAGGAGCAGGTAGGCAGGAACCAAACAGAGCACATCTGAATACATTGATAGCCGGCAAGGGAAATGACAGAAAGGCCAGGTAAAATAGGAAACACCCAGCCTCTGATGGACAGGTGGAAACCAAAGGCAGCAACCCACCAAAGTCACCCAGTACCAGCAGTAACCACCAGAGGGAGCCCACCAACAGAATCCACAACACATAGAGTAGGAATGCCAATATCTGAGTGCCCAGGGCCACCTGTTTCGTAAAGGCTGGAGTTAAATGAATTTCCCACAATTAGATTCGTAAAATTCAGCAATGGAGAGAATAAATGTGGTGTGAATCAAATCCATTGGGAAGAGGTTAAAAAGTAATGAAGTCTTGGGCGCCCCTAGTTCCGGTCCCACCATTCGATCCTTGGTTCTGGTCCGCTTTAGTCTTCTTCTTTTAGATCTTCTTGGTGGGCACCGCCAATTGCTGAACCCTACCTACTGTATTCATGAGTGTGCGATGCTAGTCGTTGATGTTAATGAGGTGCGTCGCCCCCTACATTACCATGCGAAGCCTAGTCAAGGGCCACACAGCCAAGGGACGCAGAAGAAGTAGATCGAAAGGACCGGGCCGGGAGCAGCAGTGGAGCAACAGGAATGGGGAAGACTATTGAGAGGTGAATAGAAGAGTTTATCCCTGTTTTAACCCCTTCCATGCTGTTGAAGAAATTCATAGCGAATTCAACATCCTGAACACCGGCTGTGGTCAAAGTTACACCATAATTAGACTCTTCTAATTCACTGATATGTGGTGCAATGAATTCCCTGTTGCATAGCTTGGTCACAGAAGAAACTTGTAAGAGTAGATTATATGGGGTAATTCAACTTTATTATTATTATACATTTTTTATAGCGCCATTTATTCCATTACGCTTTACATGTGAAAAGGAGGCAAATATAGACAAATACAATAAACATGAGCAAAAAGCAAGGCACTAACAGGTACATAAGGAGGGAGGACCCTGCCCGCGAGGGCTCACAGTCCGCAGGGGATGGGTGACGATACACTAGGAGAGGGTAGAGCAGGTCGTGCAGCAGTTCAGTAGGTTGAGGATCGCTGCAGGCTGTAGGCTTGTCGGAAGAGGTGAATCTTCAGGTTCTTTTTAAAGGTTTCTATGGTAGGCGAGAGTCTGATGTGTTGGGGTAGAGAGTTCCAGAGTATGGGGGAAGCACGGGAGAAGTCTTGGATGTGGTTGTGGGAAGAAGACATAAGAGGGGAATAGAGAAGGAAATATTGTGCGGATTGGAGGTTGCGTGTAGGTAAGTATGGGAGACCATGTCACAGATGTATGGAGGAGATAGGTTGTGGATGGCTTTGTACGTCATAGTAAGGGTTTTGAACTGGAGCCTCTAGACCAGAGGTGTCAAACTGCATTCCTCGAGGGCCGCCAACAGGTCATGTTTTCAGGATTTCCTTGTATTGCACATGTGATAATTTAATCACCTGCACAGAATGATTCCAGCACCTTGTGGAATGCTAAGGAAATCCTGAAAACATGACCTGTTGTCGGCCCTCGAGGAATGCAGTTTGACACCTCTGCTCTAGACAGTAGGAAGCCAGTAAAGGGCTGGGCATAGGGGAGAGAATGGGGAATAGCAGGGAGACAGGTAGATTAGTCGGGCAGCAGAGTGTAGGATGGATTGGAGTGGTGCCAGATGGCTAGAGGGGAGGCCAGAGAGTAGGAGGTTGCAGTAGTCAAGGCTGGAGATAAGGGTGTGCACTAGTGTTTTTGTGATTTTGTGGTCAAGGAATGTGCGGATCCGGGAAATATTTTGGAGTTTGAGATGGCTGGAGGAGGCAAGGGCTTGGATATGTGGCTTGAAAGAGAGGCAGAGTCGAGGATCACCCAAAGGCACCGAGCATGCAGGACTGAGGAAAGTGAGCAGCCATTGACATTGAAGGATAGCTCTAGGTAGCGTGAGATGGAGGAAAGATGATGAATTCTGTTTTGCCCATGTTCACTTTTAGAAAGCGATCAGAAAAGAAGGCCAAGATAGCAGACAGACAGTATGGGATTTTGGTGAGTAAAGAGATGAGGTGAGGTCCGTATAGGTAGATCTGCGTGTCATCGGTGTAGAGATGATACTGCAAACTGTGGGATTCTATGAGCTGTCACAGACCGAAGGTGTAGATGGAGAAGAGTAGTGGTCCTAGAACAGAGCCTTGAGGAACACCGACAGACAAGGGGCGAATGAGGAGGTGGTGTGGGAGAGGGAGACACAGAATGTTCGGTCTGTTAGATATGACGAGATCCAGGATAGGGCCAAGTCTGTGATGCCAAGAGATGAGATGAGAGGATCTGTAGCAGAAAGGAGTGGTCCACAGTGTCAAAGGCAAAACACAGGTCCAGGAGAAGGAGGACAGAGTAGTGTCACTTGCTCTTGGCAGTTAGTAGGTCATTGGTGACTTTAGTTAGGGCAGTTTCAGTTGAGTGATGGGGTCGGAAGCCAGATTGCAACCGGTCAAAGAGGGAGCAGGAGGAAAGGTGGGAGGACAGTTCAAGATGGACATGCTGTTCCAGTAGTTTTGAGGCATAAGGGAGAAGAGATATCGGGAAATAGCTAGACACAGAGGATGGGTCGAGAGAGGGCTTTTTGGGGATGGATGTGATCTTGGCATGTTTGAAGGATGAGGGGTAGATACCTGTTGTCAGTGAGAGGTTGAAGAGGTGTGTTAGGGTTGGGATGAAGACCGTGGCAAGGTTAGGAATGAACTGGGATGGGAGCGGGTCAAGCGTGCAAGTGGTGAGGTGTGATCTTGACAGATGGGTGGAGAGCTGATCTTCTGTCATGGTGGAGAAGCTGGTGTTGGAGGAACAGGGTTGAGCAGCTAAGTTGGGAATTGGGCGCTATGGGCCAAAGTTTCCTTTGATCGTATCCATCTTCTGTTTAAAGAAAGAGGCAAAGTCTTCAGCAAAAATTAGAGGGGAGAGAGGAGGTGCAGGGGGATGGAGTAGCGAATTGAAAGTGTTGACAAGCTGTTTAGGGTTGTGAGACAGGGAGGATATAAGAGATGAGTACTAAGTTTGTTTTGCGGCAGTGAGTGTGGACTTGAAGCTGGCGAGGGACTGCTTGTATGCAGTGAAGAGTTCAGCAGAGCAGGATCGCTTCCATCTCCACTCAGCGACCCTGGAAGCCCCTCTCAGTTCTTTGGTCAGGCTGGTCAGCCAGGGCTGCCTGTTGATTGTACGAGTTTTGCTATGCATGAGCAGGGCGGCCGAATCGAGTGTTGCTGTTATTGTGGTGTTATAAAAAGTGGTAGCAGTATCTGTGTCATGAAGGGAAGCTATGTCTGTAAGTGGGAGAAGGGACTCAGAGAGTGATTGTAAATTGAGGTGTTTGAGATTTCTGCGAGGGCGAGTGTCATGAATCCCAATGGCTAGGGATAGCAAGGGACAAGCAAAGTAATACAAAATATCGGACGAGCTCTAGGGTGATGGAACCTGGGCTGACCGCTGCCCTACGCCTGACAAACGCAACTAGAGATAGCCAGGGAGCGTGCCTACGTTGGTTCTAGACGCCACGCACCAGCCTAAGAGCTAACTAGTACTGCAGAGAAAATAAGACCTCACTTGCCTCCAGAGGAATGAACCCCAAAAGGTATAGTTGCCCCCCACATGTATTGACGGTGAAATGAGAGGAAGGCACACACATAGAGATGATATATATAGGTTCAGCAAATTGAGGCCCGCTGTAAACTAGAAAGCAGAACGATACAAAAGGGGTCTGAGCGGTCAGCAAAAAACCCTAATCAAAAAACCATCCTGAGATTACAAGAACCCATGTGCCAACTCATGGCACATGGGGAGAACCTCAGTCCACTAGAGCTACCAGCTAGCATAGAGACATAATAAGCAAGCTGGACAAAAAACCAACAACTGAAAATCAGCACTTAGCTTATCCTGAAAGATCTGGGAGCAGGTAGGCAGGAACCAAACAGAGCACATCTGAATACATTGATAGCCGGCAAGGGAATGACAGAAAGGCCAGGTAAAATAGGAACCACCCAGCCTCTGATGGACAGGTGGAAACCAAAGGCCGCAACCCACCAAAGTCACCCAGTACCAGCAGTAACCACCAGAGGGAGCCCACAAACAGAATCCACAACAGTACCCCCCCCTTGAGGAGGGGTCACCGAACCCTCACGAGAACCCCCAGGGCGATCAGGGTGAGCTCTATGGAAGGCGCGGACCAAATCAGTCGCATGAACATCGGAGGCGACCACCCAGGAATTATCCTCCTGACCATAACCCTTCCACTTAACCAAATACTGGAGTTTGCGTCTGGAAACACGATAATCCAAGATCTTCTCAACAACATACTCCAATTCTCCCTCCACCAGCACCGGAGCAGGAGGCTCAACCGAAGGAACAACGGGCACCTCATACCTCCGCAACAACGACCGATGGAACACATTATGAATAGCGAATGATGCTGGGAGATCCAAACGAAAAGATACAGGGTTAAGAATCTCCGAGATCCTATAAGGACCGATGAACCGAGGCTTGAACTTAGGAGAAGAGACCTTCATAGGGACAAAACGAGAAGACAACCACACCAAATCCCCAACAAGAAGTCGGGGACCCACGCGGCGACGGCGATTAGCAAACTGCTGAGTCTTCTCCTGAGATAACTTCAAATTGTCCACCACCTGATTCCAAATCTGATGTAGCCTGTCCACCACCACGTCCACTCCAGGACAATCCGAAGACTCCACCTGACCAGAGGAAAAACGAGGATGAAACCCCGAATTACAAAAAAAAGGAGAGACCAATGTGGCAGAACTAGCCTGATTATTAAGAGCAAATTCGGCCAGTGGCAAAAAAGCAACCCAGTCATCTTGATCAGCAGAAACAAAACACCTCAAATAAGTTTCCAAGGTCTGATTAGTTCGCTCCGTCTGGCCATTCGTCTGAGGATGGAATGCAGACGAGAAAGACAAATCAATGCCCATCTTGGCACAAAACGTCCGCCAAAATCTAGACACAAACTGGGATCCCCTGTCAGAAACGATATTCTCCGGAATCCCATGCAAACGAACCACGTTCTGAAAAAATAAAGGGACCAACTCAAAGGAGGAAGGCAACTTAGGCAAGGGCACCAAATGAACCATCTTAGAAAAGCGGTCACACACAACCCAGATAACGGACATTTTCTGTGAAACCGGGAGATCAGAAATAAAATCCATGGAAATGTGCGTCCAAGGCCTCTTCGGGATGGGCAAGGATAACAACAACCCACTGGCCCGAGAACAGCAAGGCTTAGCTCGAGCACACACTTCACAAGACTGCACAAAGGTACGCACATCCCTAGACAAGGAAGGCCACCAAAAAGACCTGGCCACCAAATCTCTAGTACCAAATATTCCAGGATGACCAGCCAACACAGAAGAATGGACCTCGGAGATGACTCTACTGGTCCAATCATCCGGAACAAACAGTCTTTCTGGCGGACAACGATCCGGTTTATCCACCTGAAACTCCTGCAATGCACGTCGCAAGTCTGGGGATACGGCGGACAATATTACCCCATCCCTAAGGATACCAGTAGGCCCAGAGTCTCCAGGAGAGTCAGGCACAAAACTCCTGGAAAGAGCATCTGCCTTCACATTCTTAGAACCTGGCAGGTATGAAACCACGAAATTGAAACGAGAAAAAAACAACGACCAACGAGCCTGTCTAGGATTCAAACGCCTGGCAGACTCAAGGTAAATGAGATTCTTGTGATCAGTCAAGACCACCACACGATGTTTAGCACCCTCAAGCCAATGACGCCACTCCTCAAATGCCCACTTCATGGCCAAAAGCTCCCGATTACCCACATCATAATTGCGCTCGGCGGGCGAGAATTTTCTAGAGAAGAATGCACATGGCTTCATCACCGAGCCATTAGAACTTCTCTGTGACAAAACCGCCCCCGCTCCAATCTCGGAAGCATCAACCTCAACCTGAAAAGGAAGTGAAACATCTGGTTGACACAACACAGGAGCAGAAGAAAACCGGCGCTTAAGTTCCCGAAAGGCCTCCACGGCCGCAGGAGACCAATCAGCAACATCAGCACCCTTTTTAGTCAAATCAGTCAAAGGTTTAACAATACTGGAAAAATTAGCAATGAACCGACGATAAAAATTAGCAAACCCCAAGAACTTCTGAAGGCTCTTAACAGATGTAGGTTGTGTCCAGTCACAAATCGCCTGAACCTTGACGGGATCCATCTCAATAGTAGAAGGAGAAAAAATGTACCCCAAAAAAGAAATCTTCTGGACTCCGAAGAGACACTTTGAGCCCTTCACAAACAGAGAATTGGCCCGCAGAACCTGAAACACCTTCCTGACCTGTAAAACATGAGACTCCCAGTCATCAGAAAACACCAAAATATCATCCAAATACACAATCATAAACTTATCCAGATATTCACGGAAAATATTGTGCATAAAGGACTGAAAGACTGACGGAGCATTGGAGAGTCCAAAAGGCATTACCAAATACTCAAAATGGCCCTCAGGCGTATTAAATGCGGTTTTCCACTCGTCACCCTGTTTTATCCGCACCAGATTATACGCACCGCGAAGATCTATCTTAGTGAACCACCTAGCCCCCTTAATGCGAGCAAACAAATCAGTCAATAATGGCAGTGGATACTGATATTTGACTGTAATCTTATTCAGAAGGCGATAATCTATACAAGGCCTCAGGGAACCATCTTTTTTGGCCACAAAAAAAAAACCTGCTCCCAGAGGGGACGAAGATGGACGAATATGTCCCCTTTCCAAGGACTCCTTAATATAATTCCGCATAGCAGTATGCTCTGGCAGTGACAGATTAAATAAACGACCCTTAGGGAACTTACTGCCAGGAATCAATTCTATAGCACAGTCACAATCTCTATGCGGAGGGAGCGAATTGAGCTTAGGCTCCTCAAAAACATCCCTATAGTCAGACAAAAACGCAGGGATCTCAGAAGGAGTAGATGAAGCGATTGAAATCGGAGGTGCATCATCATGAACCCCCTGACATCCCCAGCTTAACACAGACATTGTTTTCCAGTCCAGGACAGGATTATGAGTTTGTAACCATGGCAGACCAAGCACTAGTACATCATGTAAATTATACAGTACAAGGAAGCGAATCACCTCCTGATGAACGGGAGTCATGCGCATGGTCACTTGTGTCCAATACTGCGGCTTATTCATAGCCAATGGTGTAGCGTCAATTCCCTTCAGAGGGATAGGAACTTCCAGAGGCTCCAGACTAAAACCGCAGCGTTTAGCAAATGACCAATCCATAAGACTCAGGGCAGCGCCTGAATCCACATAGGCATCGACGGAAATGGAAGACAGTGAAAAAATCAGAGTCACAGACAAAATGAACTTAGGCTGCAGAGTACCAATGGCAAAAGATTTATCAACCCTTTTTGTGCGTTTAGAGCATGCTGATATAACATGAGCTGAATCACCACAATAAAAACACAATCCATTTTTCCGCCTATAATTTTGCCGTTCACTTCTGGACTGAATTCTATCACATTGCATAGTCTCAGGTGCCTGTTCAGAAGACACCGCCAAGTGGTGCACGGGTTTGCGCTCCCGTAAACGCCGATCAATCTGAATGGCCATAGCCATCGACTTACTCAGACCTGTAGGCGTAGGGAACCCCACCATAACATCCTTAATGGCCTCGGAAAGACCATTTCTGAAGTTTGCAGCCAGGGCGCACTCATTCCACTGAGTAAGCACCGACCATTTCCGAAATTTCTGACAATATATTTCCGCTTCATCATGCCCCTGAGAGAGGGCTAATAAAGCCTTTTCAGCCTGAATCTCCAGGTTGGGTTCCTCATAGAGCAATCCCAATGCCAGAAAAAACGCATCCACATTGAGCAATGCAGGATCCCCTGGTGCCAATGCAAATGCCCAATTCTGAGGGTCGCCCCGCAGGAAAGATATTACAATCTTAACCTGTTGAGCAGGGTCTCCAGAGGAGCGAGATTTTAAAGAAAGAAACAATTTACAATTGTTCCTGAAATTCAGGAAGGTAGATCTATCTCCAGAAAAGAACTCTGGAATAGGAATTCTAGGTTCAGACATGGAAGTGTGAACAACAAAATCCTGTATGTTTTGAACTTTTGCCGCGAGATTACTCAGGCTGGAAGCCAAACTCTGGACATCCATGTTAAACAGCTAATATCAGAGCCATTCAAGGGTTAAGAGGAGGTAAGAAGCAGCTAGACAGCAATTAAGGGCTAGGCAGCAAAACTCTGAAGGAAAAAAAAAAAAAAAAAAATTTCCCTTAAACACTTCTTTTTCTCCTGCTTCAGCCCAAACAATTAACACTTTGTGGGCCGGCTATACTGTCATGAATCCCAATGGCTAGGGATAGCAAGGGACAAGCAAAGTAATACAAAATATCGGACGAGCTCTAGGGTGATGGAACCTGGGCTGACCGCTGCCCTACGCCTGACAAACGCAACTAGAGATAGCCAGGGAGCGTGCCTACGTTGGTTCTAGACGCCACGCACCAGCCTAAGAGCTAACTAGTACTGCAGAGAAAATAAGACCTCACTTGCCTCCAGAGGAATGAACCCCAAAAGGTATAGTTGCCCCCCACATGTATTGACGGTGAAATGAGAGGAAGGCACACACATAGAGATGATATATATAGGTTCAGCAAATTGAGGCCCGCTGTAAACTAGAAAGCAGAACGATACAAAAGGGGTCTGAGCGGTCAGCAAAAAACCCTAATCAAAAAACCATCCTGAGATTACAAGAACCCATGTGCCAACTCATGGCACATGGGGAGAACCTCAGTCCACTAGAGCTACCAGCTAGCATAGAGACATAATAAGCAAGCTGGACAAAAAACCAACAACTGAAAATCAGCACTTAGCTTATCCTGAAAGATCTGGGAGCAGGTAGGCAGGAACCAAACAGAGCACATCTGAATACATTGATAGCCGGCAAGGGAATGACAGAAAGGCCAGGTAAAATAGGAAACACCCAGCCTCTGATGGACAGGTGGAAACCAAAGGCCGCAACCCACCAAAGTCACCCAGTACCAGCAGTAACCACCAGAGGGAGCCCACAAACAGAATCCACAACAGGCGAGTGAGTTTGTGGAGTGGGGGTTGCACACTAGGAGAGGAGAGGGAAGAGAATGTCAGTAGGTTGTGGTCAGACAGGGGGAGGGGTGAGTTAGTGAGATTAATAAGGGAGCAGAGGCGGGTGAATATTAGGTCCAGCGTGCGGCCATCTTTGTGAGTGGCCTCAGAAGACCATTGAGTGAGGCTGAAGGAGGCATTGAGCGATAAAAGTGAAGTCACCCGTGATGATAGTGGGGATGTCAGCAGAGAGGAAATGAAGTAGCCAGGTAGTGATGTGGTCGAGAAAGGTGGAGATGGCTAGTTCTGGGGGGGTAGATGACAGCCAGCTGGAGGTTGGAGGGGGAATAAACCCTTTGTGCTGCTTGGTGTATTGCTGGCTGCAGAATGAGTTAACCGAGAATCCATCAGTGAGCTCACTATGACAGTCTAACGGGGATAACTGTTTTATCTGTGTATTTCTGAGCAGATTTGTAACCCTAGAACACATCAAAATTGAACATGAAGGAAAAAAAAGAGCCTGGAAAAGCCAAATGGTGAACATTTTTAATGAAAACTAAAAATGCAAAAATGATTTTTTATCCCAAAAAAACACGCAATTAAGCTCCAAAAAATAAAAAAAATTTAAATATCCTTAAAGGTGCGGAACCCCTATTGATTCGCCTTCATAAAAAGGAAACGACAAATGAGTCAAATCGATTTGTCAGATTTCCCTTTGATTTAGCGACTTACCTGACTTTAAACCTGATAATTACCTACATGATCCCCACGCAGGCGAGCACATCACACGGTTTGCCAATTTCACTTCCCAGGGCGATGTTTTTACTTGCGTTCTGATTATTATTTTTTTTTTCATTATTTCGAAACAGAGATGACATTCCTCTGTGTGGGGGCGAGAAAATTATAGGAACACTTCACCGGCAATAATAATACTAATAATACTTGGGAGTGACTCTGTTTCATAGTTGTGAGATTAACAAACCCCCGGAGGTGGCAGGAAAGCCTCGCTGCAGACACATGTATGGATCACGGGGCTTATAGAGCGGGGAAAGTCATTTATTTGACAGGAATGTGTGGCAAGGGTTGCTGAGCCGAATAATGACCATGAAATATCTGATTATCTTCTCCATGTTCACCCCGTTCGTTTTAATTCGCCTGATACAGGTTGTCATTTGCGGAATAAAATGTTGGGTGGGTGTCAGATTTGGTCTCCTTGGCTTGGAGGGTCCACAGAGATGTGGAGTATCCTACTGTACATGTGTACCCTGCACAAAGCAGGTCATGGTGGTCTTACCTACACCCACGCAACTAAGGACCCCTGTACAGAAACAGCATGCAGCAGACCCCATTACTTACATTCATTTATTTATTTACATTTCGTTACATTTTCTCATATTCCAAACAAATAAGGTCTGTATTTTTTTTTGTAGTATCTCTGAAAAATGGACAAATTGGTAATATCCCTGGTGGTCTAGGGTAGAGCAGATAGCAATGATTGTATCTCTGGTGGGTTAGAGAAATGATGAGGTTAATTGTAATATCCTTTGTGGTCTCAGGAAGAAAAGAGATTACTTTCTTTGTATCTGGTTTCAGGTGTGATTTTTCACCTGTTACTTGCCACAGGTGTGTCATGATTCTCAATGGCGAGAGAACATAGCCCAGCATATATGAGAACTAGCTCTTGGAAGATGGAAACTATACTGACCATGAACTAAACCTGCCGCACAACTAGAAGTGGCCGGGTAGCATGCCTACGTTTTTTTATCCCTAGATGCCCAGCGCCAGCCGGAGAACTACCTAATCCTAGCAGAGGAAAAGACAGTCCTGGCTCACCTCTAGAGAAATTTTCCCAAAAGGCAGACAGAGGCCCCCACATATATTGGAGGTGATTTAAGATGAAATGACAAACGTAGTATGAAAATAGGTTTAGCAAAATCGAGGTCCGCTTACTAGATAGCATGAAGACAGAAAGGGCACTTTCATGGTCAGCAGAAAACCCTATCAAAACACCATCCAGAAATTACTTTAAGACTCTAGCATTAACTCATAACACCAGAGTGGCAATTTACGATCACAAGAGCTTTCCAGACACAGTAACGAAACAGCAGCTGTGAACAGGAACAAAATGCAAAAACACACAAGGACAAAAGTCCAACTTAGCTGGGAGTTGTCTAGTAGCAGGAACATGCACAGAAAGGCTACTGATTACATTGTTGACCGGCATGAAACTGACAGAGGAGCAAGGTTATATAGCGACTCCCACATCCTGATAGGAGCAGGTGAACAGAGGGGATGATGCACACAAGTTAAATTCCACAAGTGGCCACCGGGGGAGCCCAGAATCCAATTTCACAACAGTACCCCCCCCTCAAGGAGGGGGCACCGAACCCTCACCAGAACCACCAGGGCGATCAGGATGAGCCCTATGAAAGGCACGGACAAGATCGGAGGCATGAACATCAGAGGCAGTGACCCAAGAATTATCCTCCTGACCGTATCCCTTCCATTTGACCAGATACTGGAGTTTCCGTCTGGAAACACGAGAGTCCAAGATCTTTTCCACAACGTACTCCAACTCACCCTCAACCAACACCGGAGCAGGAGGCTCAACGGAAGGCACAGCTGGTACCTCATATCTGCGCAACAATGACCGATGAAAAACATTATGAATCGAAAAGGATGCAGGGAGGTCCAAACGGAAGGACACAGGGTTAAGAATCTCCAATATCTTGTACGGGCCGATGAACCGAGGCTTAAACTTAGGAGAAGAAACCCTCATAGGGACAAAACGAGAAGACAACCACACCAAGTCCCCAACACAAAGCCGAGGACCAACACGACGACGGCGGTTGGCAAAAAGCTGAGTCCTCTCCTGGGACAACTTCAAATTGTCCACCACCTGCCCCCAAATCTGATGCAACCTCTCCACCACAGCATCCACTCCAGGACAATCCGAAGATTCCACTTGACCGGAGGAAAATCGAGGATGAAACCCCGAATTACAGAAAAACGGGGACACCAAGGTGGCAGAGCTGGCCCGATTATTGAGGGCGAACTCCGCCAAAGGCAAAAAAGCAACCCAATCATCCTGATCCGCAGACACAAAACACCTCAAATATGTCTCCAAGGTCTGATTAGTCCGCTCGGTCTGGCCATTAGTCTGAGGATGGAAAGCAGACGAAAAAGACAAATCTATGCCCATCCTAGCACAGAATGCCCGCCAAAATCTAGACACGAATTGGGACCCTCTGTCAGAAACGATATTCTCCGGAATACCATGCAAACGAACAACATTTTGAAAAAACAGAGGAACCAACTCGGAAGAAGAAGGCAACTTAGGCAAGGGAACCAGATGGACCATCTTAGAGAAACGGTCACACACCACCCAGATGACAGACATCTTCTGAGAAACAGGCAGATCCGAAACAAAATCCATCGAAATGTGCGTCCAAGGCCTCTTCGGGATAGGCAAGGGTAACAACAATCCACTAGCCCGAGAACAACAAGGCTTGGCCCGAGCACAAACGTCACAAGACTGCACAAAGCCTCGCACATCTCGTGACAGGGAAGGCCACCAGAAGGACCTTGCCACCAAATCCCTGGTACCAAAGATTCCAGGATGACCTGCCAACGCAGAAGAATGAACCTCAGAGATGACTCTACTGGTCCAATCATCAGGAACAAACAGTCTACCAGGTGGGCAACGATCAGGTCTATCCGCCTGAAACTCCTGCAAGGCCCGCCGCAGGTCTGGAGAAACGGCAGACAATATCACTCCATCTTTAAGGATACCTGTGGGCTCAGAATTACCAGGGGAGTCAGGCTCAAAACTCCTAGAAAGGGCATCCGCCTTAACATTCTTAGAACCCGGTAGGTAAGACACCACAAAATTAAACCAAGAGAAAAACAACGACCAGCGCGCTTGTCTAGGATTCAGGCGCCTGGCAGACTCAAGGTAAATTAAATTTTTGTGGTCAGTCAATACCACCACCTGATGTCTGGCCCCCTCAAGCCAGTGACGCCACTCCTCAAAAGCCCACTTCATGGCCAAAAGCTCCCGATTCCCAATATCATAATTCCGCTCGGCGGGCGAAAATTTACGGGAAAAAAAAGCACAAGGTCTCATCACGGAGCAGTCGGAACTTCTCTGCGACAACACCGCCCCAGCTCCGATTTCAGAAGCGTCGACCTCAACCTGAAAAGGAAGAGCAACATCAGGCTGACGCAACACTGGGGCGGAAGAAAAGCGGCGCTTGAGCTCCCGAAAGGCCTCCACAGCATCAGGGGACCAATCAGCAACATCAGCACCCTTCTTAGTCAAATCAGTCAATGGTTTTACAACATCAGAAAAACCAGCAATAAATCGACGATAAAAGTTAGCAAAGCCCAAAAATTTTTGAAGACTCTTAAGAGAAGAGGGTTGCGTCCAATCACCAATAGCCTGAACCTTGACAGGATCCATCTTGATGGAAGAGGGGGAAAAAATGTACCCCAAAAAAGAAATCTTTTGAACCCCAAAAACGCACTTAGAACCCTTCACACACAAGGAATTAGACCGCAAAACCTGAAAAACCCTCCTGACCTGCTGGACATGAGAGTCCCAGTCATCCGAAAAAATCAGAATATCATCCAGATACACAATCATAAATTTATCCAAATAATCGCAGAAAATGTCATGCATAAAGGACTGGAAGACTGAAGGGGCATTTGAAAGACCAAAAGGCATCACCAAATACTCAAAATGGCCCTCGGGCGTATTAAATGCGGTTTTCCACTCATCCCCCTGCTTGATTCGCACCAAATTATACGCCCCACGGAGATCAATCTTAGAGAACCACTTGGCCCCCTTTATACGAGCAAACAAATCAGTAAGCAGTGGTAACGGATATTGATATTTAACCGTGATTTTATTCAAAAGTCGATAATCAATACACGGCCTCAAAGAGCCGTCTTTCTTAGACACAAAGAAAAAACCGGCTCCTAAGGGAGATGACGAAGGACGAATATGTCCCTTTTCCAAGGACTCCTTTATATATTCTCGCATAGCAGCGTGTTCAGGCACAGACAGATTAAATAAACGACCCTTAGGGTATTTACTACCCAGGATCAAGTCTATGGCACAATCGCACTCCCGGTGCGGAGGTAGTGAACCAACCTTGGGTTCTTCAAAAACGTCACGAAAGTCAGACAAGAATTCAGGAATCTCAGAGGGAATAGATGATGAAATGGAAACCAAAGGTACGTCCCCATGAGTTCCTTTACATCCCCAGCTTAACACAGACATAGCTCTCCAGTCGAGGACTGGGTTATGAGATTGCAGCCATGGCAATCCCAGCACCAAAACATCATGTAGATTATACAGCACCAGAAAGCGAATAACCTCCTGGTGATCCGGATTAACACGCATAGTCACTTGTGTCCAGTATTGTGGTTTATTACTAGCCAATGGGGTGGAGTCAATCCCTTTCAGAGGTATCGGAGCCTCCAATGGCTCCAAATCATACCCACAGCGTTTGGCAAAGGACCAATCCATAAGACTCAAAGCAGCGCCAGAGTCGACATAGGCGTCCGCGGTAATAGATGACAAAGAACAAATCAGGGTCACAGATAGAATAAACTTAGACTGTAAAGTGCTAATTGAAACAGACTTGTCAGGCTTCTTAGTACGCTTAAAGCATGCTGATATAACATGAGTTGAATCACCACAATAGAAGCACAACCCATTTTTTCGTCTAAAATTCTGCCGCTCGCTTCTGGACAGAATTCTATCACATTGCATATTTTCTGGCGTTTTCTCAGTAGACACCGCCAAATGGTGCACAGGTTTGCGCTCCCGCAGACGCCTATCGATCTGAATAGCCATCGTCATGGACTCATTCAGACTCGCAGGCACAGGGAACCCCACCATAACATCCTTAATGGCATCAGAGAGACCTTCTCTGAAAATCGCCGCCAGGGCGCACTCATTCCACTGAGTAAGCACAGACCATTTGCGGAATTTTTGGCAGTATATTTCAGCTTCATCTTGCCCCTGAGACAAGGACATCAAGGCCTTTTCCGCCTGAAGCTCTAAATGAGGTTCCTCATAAAGCAACCCCAAGGCCAGAAAAAACGCATCCACATTGAGCAACGCAGGATCCCCTGGTGCCAATGCAAAAGCCCAGTCTTGAGGGTCGCCCCGGAGCAAGGAAATTACAATCCTGACCTGCTGTGCAGGGTCTCCGGCAGAGCGAGACTTCAGGGACAAAAACAATTTGCAATTATTTTTAAAATTTTGAAAGTGAGATCTATTCCCCGAGAAGAATTCAGGCAAAGGAATTCTAGGCTCAGACATAGGTGCATGAACAACAAAATCTTGCAAATTTTGTACCTTTGTGGCGAGATTATTCAAACCTGTAGCTACACTCTGAAGATCCATTTGAAACAGGTGAACACAGAGCCATTCAAGGATTAGAAGGAGAGGAAGAGAGGAAGGCTGCAGTATAGGCAGACTAGCAAGTGATTCAATTAAGAGCACACTCAGAACTAGAGGGAAAAAAAAAAAAAAAAATTGTAGCAGACTTCTTTTTTCTCTCCTTTCTCAGCCAGTAATTTAACCCTTTTTTGGGCCGGTCAAACTGTCATGATTCTCAATGGCGAGAGAACATAGCCCAGCATATATGAGAACTAGCTCTTGGAAGATGGAAACTATACTGACCATGAACTAAACCTGCCGCACAACTAGAAGTGGCCGGGTAGCATGCCTACGTTTTTTTATCCCTGGATGCCCAGCGCCAGCCGGAGAACTACCTAATCCTAGCAGAGGAAAAGACAGTCCTGGCTCACCTCTAGAGAAATTTTCCCAAAAGGCAGACAGAGGCCCCCACATATATTGGCGGTGATTTAAGATGAAATGACAAACGTAGTATGAAAATAGGTTTAGCAAAATCGAGGTCCGCTTACTAGATAGCATGAAGACAGAAAGGGCACTTTCATGGTCAGCAGAAAACCCTATCAAAACACCATCCAGAAATTACTTTAAGACTCTAGCATTAACTCATAACACCAGAGTGGCAATTTCCGCTCACAAGAGCTTTCCAGACACAGTAACGAAACAGCAGCTGTGAACAGGAACAAAATGCAAAAACACACAAGGACAAAAGTCCAACTTAGCTGGGAGTTGTCTAGTAGCAGGAACATGCACAGAAAGGCTACTGATTACATTGTTGACCGGCATGAAACTGACAGAGGAGCAAGGTTATATAGCGACTCCCACATCCTGATAGGAGCAGGTGAACAGAGGGGATGATGCACACAAGTTAAATTCCACAAGTGGCCACCGGGGGAGCCCAGAATCCAATTTCACAACAAGGTGAGTTTGAACAAGCATCACGTGCTTGAAATAAAGTTGTTTACCCACAATTTTGGAAAGGTGCCAACTATTTTGTCCTGCTCGTTTTTGGGGTACTGTATGAAATTATGTCCAATTTGTATGTCCTTTTTTTCTTAGTTTGTTTTTGTATACACAAAGGAAATAAACATGTGTATAACAAATCATGTGTAATAGCAGTAATTTTCTGGTAAAAATACTTTATTTTCTGGAGCAATTTTAAGGAGGCCAACACTTTCGGCCATGACTGCATATGTCTTGCAGCATATAGGTCTTACAGTATATATAGGCCTCACAGTATTCAGTAGATATAGGTCTGACAATATATGGAAGTCTAGCGGTTTACAGAATATATAGATCTCACAGTATATAGGTCTCACATTCTATACAGTAGGTATTGCAGTATACACTATATAGAGGTCTTACATTATTCAGTATATATAAGACTCACAATATATATAGGACTAGCAGTATACAGTATATATAGATATATATAGATCTCACAGTATATGGGTGTGGCATTATATATAGGTGTCTCAGCATATACTGTATGTCTCACAGAATATATAGGTCTGGCAGTATTTACAGTAGGTATAGCAATATACAGCACATAAAGATCTTGCAGTATATAGGTCTCACAGTATATATAGGTCTTGAAGTATTTAGGGCTCACAGTATATACAGTAGGTCTTGTAGTACATAGATCTCGCAGTATATAGGTCTCCCAGTATATAAAGGTCTCTCAGTATATACAGTGGGGAAGTATTTGATCCTTTGCTGATTTTGTAAATTTGCCCACTGACAAAGACATGAACAGTCTATAATTTTAAGGGTAGGTTAATTTTAACATTGAGATATAGAATATCACACATAAAATCCAGAAAATCAAACTGTATAAATTATATAAATTGATTTGCATTTTGCAGTGAGAAATAAGTATTTGATCCCTCTGGCAAATAAGACTTAATACTTGGTGGTAAAACCCTTGAGCGACAGCCTCAAAATCTTAATGATTTAGAGATGATCTGCAAAGAGGAGTGGAGCAAAATTCCTCCTGACATGTGCGCAAACCTCATCATCAACTACAAAAAAAGTGTGACTGCTGTGCTTGCCAACAAGGGTTTTACCACCAAGTATTAAGTCTTGTTTGCCAGAGGGATCAAATACTTATTTCTCACTGCAAAATGCAAATCAATTTATATAATTTATACAGTTTGATTTTCTGGATTTTATGTGTGATATTCTATCTCTCAAAGTTAAAATTAACCTCCCCTTAAAATTATAGACTGTTCATGTCTTTGTCAGTGGGCAAACTTACAAAATCAGCAAGGGATCAAATACTTATTTCCTACACTATAGATGTCACAGTATATACAGTAGGTCTTGTAGTATATAGGTCTCCCAGGATATAAAGGTCTTGCAGTATATACAGTAGGTCTTGCACTATGTAGGTGACTGTCTTGCAGTATATAGGTATCACAGTATATACAGTAGGTCTCGCAGTATATATAGGTCTCACAGTATATACTTCATGTCTTGCAGTATATATAGGTCTCGCAGTATATAGGTGTCACAGTATATACAGTAGGTCTAGCAGTATACAGTATATACAGGTGTTCTGTACATTATGCTAACCTCATATCTCTATGTCCACAGTTACCAGAACACCGACATGTACAGAATATTTCCTTATTTCTGTACCAAGATCATTAGTTATTCATTTACTTAGACTTTTTGCAGTTTCCTGACCTGAAAGTGCACAGTGTGATGGTCCCATGCTGCCATCTATTCCCTTATCTCTGTACGTCCTGCACAATACCTGGAGCCCCCCACAGGTCGGGTGCGGTATTGCTGACTGATAGTAATGGAGCTGATTTAGAACACTGTTCATCCAGTGATACCTGGGGCATGATTAGAGTGGCAGAAGTAACAACTACGAGGGCTATTGAGGCACTTATGGTGATAGATCATCAGGAGCAGTGGGTGAACGGGCAAGTGCAGGAAAACCAAAAAGGAATTTTTCACCTTTGAAAATGTATTTTTGTTAGAAGTGACAATAAGCTAGGCTGTGGAAGTGAGACAATCTCTCTAGGTTTGTTTCTGGTAGAATCGCTCTAATAAAATTTGTTCAGAATAGGGTTTGCCCTGAAAATGTGTTTAATAGGCTCTAACATTTTAGGGGTTCAAAATAATAAAATATTATACTCACCTGTCCTAGAATCGCTCGTCTAAGCTAAGATGATCCTCATTGATCAGTTGTAAATTGTTGGAGAAACTAGAATCAAGTGTTCAATTCTTCTGCAGCTCCCCCCCAGGACAAATAAAGGATTACATGCCGCTCATGTGTTTTGTAGATGTGTTGGGTCATCTACATTAAAAGATGCTCTTTGTGTTGGCTAAGAAGGATCCTTCTTGCAGGAGATGTCAATTGCCTAAGATGTTAACCGTTTGGTGCTGGTTAGACTGAGGTTCAGAGGCTATGGGATTTTCTGGTCTACTCCATTAACTTTTGCAAGGAAACAATGCCAAGGTTGGGAATAGAGCCAAGGGTCATCACAAGGAAACCATTCAAGCTACAAAGGGCAGGAGGATTAGGTGGAAGTGCAATTGGTAACACAATAGGTACCAGGAGTCAGTAAATGGGAAAGGCCAGTGCAAAATACTAGAACAAGATCTAGATCAGGGTCAATTAGGAGTCAGACTCAACAAAGAGAGAATTGATAGGCCCACATGGTGAGATGGATCCTCATGGTCTCATGCATCAGTGCAGCAGGCAGGTGAGGCATGCAAGAGTCAGACAGGCAAAGGTGCAGGAGACCACAGGTGAACAGGAGATTGAGGGACTGGAAGCCGCAGGTAGCCAGAGCACATCCTGGAGACAGGTTGCAGAAATACTGACGGCCGCAGGAAGACAAGAGACGTGAGTTTTTGGAAGCCATCGACAGCCAGGAGACATGTTGAGATCGTAGACAGGTTGACGGAAGGTCGCAGGCAGACAGGATACTGAGGGACTGGAAGCCACAGGCAAACAGGGGATGTCCTGGAGACTGCAGACAGGTTGCAAAGATGCTAAATAATAATCTTTATTTATATAGCGCTAACATATTCCGCAGCACTTTACAGTTTAACAATTTCAAACACAAAAGTCATAAGTAACAATGTTAACAATACAATAATTAAAGCAAAATAAGATGACCCTGCTTGTGAGAGCTTACAATCTACAGTGAGGTGGGGGAGATACAAAGTACAGGTGTGTATTTACAATGATATATTTACAATGATGGTCCAGCCATCTTCAGGGGGTGGGGGATAGATGGAGATAGTGAATGGGCTACACACACACAAACATAAAATGACTGATTAGGGAACATGATAGGCCGCTCTGTACAAATATGTTTTGAGGGAGCGCCTAAAACTATGCAAATTGTGGATGGTCCTAATATCTTGAGGTAGAGCATTCCAGAGGATTGGCGCAGCGTGGGAGAAGTTTTGGAGTCGGGAGTGGGAGGTATGGATTAGTGCAGAGGTTAGTCGAAAGTCGTTTGCAGAGCGCAGTGGTTGGTTAGGCCGATAGACAGAAATGAGGGAGGAGATGTAAGGGGGTGCTGCACTGTGCTAAAGACCGCAGGCAGACAGGTGACTGAGGGACTATAAGCCGCAGGCAGCCAGGAGATGTCTTGGAGATCAGAGACAGTTTGCAGAGGTACTAAAGGCCACAGGCAGACCAGACACAGGAGGACTAAAGTTTTAGTACCAAGACACACAGGTGTGTGTCTTGGTAAGCCTTGTATGAGCCCAGGCAGATGATCACATTAGATCAAGCAGGGTCATCTGTAAAGCCCACCGTGAAGGAGAATAGAGTTTAGCAGACCTGGATGAAGGACGCAAAGCTCATATCTGAGACAGGTGTGTAACAAGAATAAGAGTCAGGAAAGGGTATGGACCTCCTGGCTTTGGAAGCTTATTGCTCTCTAGGCCAACTTGCCTGACATCATCAAGAAGAGCTGGTTGATTGGAAAAGCAGTTTTGCACACCAAAGAGAGAAAAAGAGGGAAGAACACTGCCACAATTGGGACCATCAGATAAAGCAAAAAGTTGCTTGGTGCCACAAAACCTGCCTTCATGGGCAAGATGAGCAATATCTTGCATCTTTGTTGATTGGAGACTTATGCACTTATTACTACTACAAGATGGCTTCCTGACCCTGACGAGCCACCATGTTTCCGCACAGAGCCACCCATACCTGATATGCTTGCAAACAGAGCACAAACGCAAAAAGGAAGACAGATTTGCTTTAAAAAAAACAACAAAAAACTTCCTGCCAAATAAATTTTATTATGGTATTTGAATTTTCATTGGAGCCAAACCGAGAAGACGTCTTTACATAAAACAAGGCGGACGATGACTGAGCTCCGCTGATAAAACATTCCATGATTTGAATACATTTTCCTAAGTGTATTGACGTCTGTGCTTTCTCTAAACCTTATGAATGGGCAATATTTACTTATTTTGCACAAGGTACAAGACTGAACTCGCGGGGCCGTTGACTCACACGATCACGTCCTGAAACCGTGTTTGAACACAGAAGAATTTATAGCCATGAGCTCTCGGTAAAATCAATGAAAATTGGAAGAGAATTTATTTTCCCCGGCAGATGCTGCCTGATTAACACAAAGAGGTCGGATGTTTACACATGATAGCAATGTGATTAAGGATTATATTAATGTATGGAACTTCATTTATTGTCATGACACAAGTTCATAGTCTTAACGCACCTGTGAAGAGATTTGACCCTGGTCACAAAACATTGACTCCTAATCCTGTAATAAGGTCCTCCAGGCAAGGACTCCAGTCTTTGCCTAGTGAAGCAGGGTGAAATTATTAAGATTGTGTTCACATTGACTTCTGGTGCCTGTGTAGTAAAACTCAGTGTACTCGCTATGTTTGCGTAGTGCAAAGTAAGGTCAGGCATGCGCAAAAATATAGAAAGGCTTAACTGGGATAAACTTGGATTCTGGGTTCGGAGTTCCCAATTTCTTGCCTTTTTATACAGTATATGGATAAAAGTGTTGGGACACGTCCAAGTCCCACCTACAGGATCTTCTGACACCTTCATAGACATTAATATGGAGTTGCCCTCTCTGCAGATAAAACGGCTCCGGCTCTTCTCCGAAGACTTTCTGCAAGATTTTGAAGTCCTCTGTTGGAATTTTTGCCCCTTTGATCCAAAATAGCAGTGGTGAGGTCAGACACTGATGGTCGGGAGAGGTCGGGCTCACAATCTCCAGTCTACTTCATCCCACAGGTGTTTGATGGGGTTGAGGTCTGGTCTCTGTTCTTCCTCCCCAAACTCCCCCATCCATGTTTTTATAGACCTTGTTCACTATCCACAGTCATGGGGAACAGAAAAAGGCCTTCCTCAATTTGTTCCCACAAAGATGGAAGCTGCGAAATATCTTGCATACTGCAGTATTAAAATTTCAGTAGAACTCATAGCATTGTCCCTCCTTTACCAAACTTTCACAATGCAGTCAGGTGGGTAACGTTCGCCTGGCTTTCACCAACTCCAGATTCACCCATCAGACGCCAAATAGAGAAGTGCAATATGTCAGTGCACAGAACACGTTTCCTCCCGAGTCCAGTGGTGGCGGCTTTACACCACCAAATCTTATGCTCAGTATTGTGCATGGTGATGTATGGCTGCATGCAGCTGCTCGGCCATGATGCTCCTTGCGGGAGCACAGTGTTTGTGCTGATACCAGAGGAGGTCTGCACTCTGCTGTTATGGGGTCAGCAGAGCGTTGGTGACTTCTCTGCCCTCTGCTCCTCAGCACTCAGTGGCCACCACTCTGTAACGTTACGGGGTCTCCTCTTCGTGGCTGAGTTGCTGTGGTTCCTTTCACTTCTCAATAATATCACTCACAGCTGATGGGGGAAGATTTAGAAGGAAGAAATGTCATAAATGGACTTGTTGTAGCGATGGCTCCTTTCACTGGTATCAGTGAGCTCCGCACCACTTGTGTTTCCAAAGCTGTCAAGGCCTTGATGTGAATTCTGACATAATAATGCAAGTTCTTTTATATCATGACTTCAAAACTTGTGCCAAAACCTAGTCAGCACCAGAAGCCTTGGCAAAGAGTGAAGAGGAGACTGACACCGGATTGGAGTAGACACCTGTGCCATCTGTATCAGTGCCTGTCCTTCCCTCATCTGCTTCTGTCACCAAGTGACGTCGTGCTTTTAATACAGATGACGCAGGGCGACAGTTCAAGTTTTGTGTTCTGTGGGAATTGTAGTCCCATCTATACTGGGAGAAATAGAGTTAACTACTTTGTGGTTTGGGTGGAGCTGCAAGTTATTTAAGCTCCTGAGATCCTGCTGTCCACTCCCGGTTTTATTCTGTGTCACTTGTCTTGCTATGCTCCCAGTGGACAGTCCTGACTTTTGACCTAGGCTTGCTTTTTAGCTATTCTCATTCTTTGTGATTTTGTCCCTACACCGACCTCCTGATTCTGACCTGGCTACCCGACTAGTCTCCTGCCTCTAGTTTGCTCCTCCGGCCAGCAGCTTTTCCATGAAAGCAATCCAATGCACCTTGTTTTAAGTCCAGATACCTGTACAGGTGGTTAAATGGTGAAGGACGAGGTTCCTCTAGAATCCGCCAAATGGAGTGGCTTGCACCAAGGCTGTCCTAGATAGCCATTTTGAACCTGCTGCCTCTGACAGATGTAACAGTGCCTTAGGAAATCAGCAAAGGACTAAGCAGAGACAGGTGAGAGACTAAATCGGCAAAGGACTGGGCAAAGACAGGCGAGGGACTAAATCAGCAAAGGACTAGGCAGAGACAGGTGAGGGACTACGGTAAATCAGCAAAGGACTAGGCAAAGACAGGCGAGGGACTAAATCAGCAAAGGACTAGGAAAAGACAGGCGAGGGACTAAATCAGCAAAGGACTAGGCAGAGACAGGTGAGGGACTAAATCGGCAAAGGACTAGGCAGAGACAGGCGAGGGACTAAATCGGCAAAGGACTAGGCAGAGACAGACGAGGGACTAAATCAGCAAAGGACTAGGCAGAGACAGGTGAGAGACTAAATCGGCAAAGGACTAGGCAAAGACAGGCGAGGGACTAAATCAACAAAGGACTAGGCAGAGACAGGCGAGGGACTAAATTAGCAAAGGACTAGGCAGAGACAGGCGAGGGACTAAATCAGCAAAGGACTAGGCAGAGACAGGCGAGGGACTAAATCATCAAAGGACTAGGCAGAGACAGGCGAGGGACTAAATCATCAAAGGACTAGGCAGAGACAGGCGAGGGACTAAATCAGCAAAGGACTAGGCAGAGACAGGTGAGGGACTGAATCAGCAAAAGACAAGGCAGAGACAGGCGAGGGACTAAATCAGCAAAAGACTAGGCAGAGACAGGCGAGGGACTAAATCGGCAAAGGACTAGGCAGAGACAGGTGAGAGACTAAATCGGCAAAGGACTAGGCAAAGACAGGTGAGGGACTAAATCAACAAAGGACTAGGCAGAGACAGGCGAGGGACTAAATCGGCAAAAGACTAGGCAGAGACAGGCGAGGGACTAAATCAGCAAAGGACTAGGCAGAGACAGGTGAGGGACTAAATCAGCAAAGGACTAGGCAGAGACAGGCGAGGGACTAAATCAGCAAAGGACTAGGCAGAGACAGGCAAGGGACTAAATCATCAAAGGACTAGGCAGAGACAGGCGAGGGACTAAATCAGCAAAGGACTAGGCAGAGACAGGTGAGGGACTGAATCAGCAAAAGACAAGGCAGAGACAGGCGAGGGACTAAATCAGCAAAGGACTAGGCAGAGACAGGCGAGGGACTAAATCAGCAAAGGACTAGGCAGAGACAGGTGAGGGATTAACTGTTTTAACTCATTCCTGGCCCATATAAAAATGTAATCCCTTTCAATCGAATTCCCCAAAATTTCAATTAGCTAGAATCCACAAATTATGGGACATTTTAAGCAACTTCGATGTATGTAGAACCAACTAGCGAGTAATTTCTATTTTGTTATTTTATAGCATTTTCAGCATTTTTTCCATTTTTCGATAACCCTGTAACCAGCACCAGAAAGGGGGACCCCATTTAACAGTTGTGTTTGCTTACGCATAGCCCCCGGGATAAACCACAACAAACCCAGCATAACGTAATCTTCAAACGTCCCCGATCACATGGGCACAAAAACACTGAGCAAACAAAGCCGAATGTCAGTGTTCCAGACTGTTGCTCCTATTGTCATGTGTTCCTTTCATGGTAAATGTAGCAGCCGGTCAGCCCTATTGGCAGGTCTTGTTACCTTTCTGCCGGCGATGTGACGGATGTGCTTACTTTATGACTAAGGATTGACCTGCAGTTTATTGTTTGATGAGAGAGAACAAAAAAAAAAAAAAGCGGATGTTTGATTTTCCTCTCGACTCATCCAGCGGCGCTGATAGAAACTGCGCTGATATCACACTTGGAACTAAATAAACAGCGTGACCTTGCTGTAAAATTAGAAAAAGGCTTATATATCTGGAAAGAGTGCATCTGGGTGAAGCATTAGTGGGCGCCAGGAGTTACGCAGGGACATCCTGTATCATTTATCCACCCTGACACACTACTACTTCCACATTGAGAGCCGAGCAATAGAAGGACGAGCAGGATATATTCTAACTATATAAGTTTAGTTAGTGCAGTTTTCATGGTAAATTTTACAGATGAGTGAAGTATTTAAATTTTATATTTGCCAATTTTGGGGAATTTTCCCCCAAAAAATTGTTTCTTGGCAAATCAATTCATCGAGAATTTAAAAAACTGCAAAGGGTCCAATTGCCCAGAAAGATGCGTGTAACACTAGGACCATGAGCGATCCCGTTCAAACTCTTTAATGCAAACATAGCATTAGGAACTTCAAAGTGACGTCAACATACAGTATATATATAACTGTTCTCCACTGCTGTCACACACTGTCAGTTTCCTCTGTGCTTTTTGATTGTGACATCCTCACACTATCCAGATTCACCATAATTGGCTGCTGCATTCCCTGCTTCTGCTTTTATACAGGCTATGAAAGTTCATTCAGATTGATTGTGCTAGTGATAGTTTCAGGGCATTATGTGGAAGTCTGGATGATGGAATCTTCTGCTTTTTGTTAGATGATGGAATTCACCAAATTCAGAAAATTCCTAAAAAACTGTTTCAAGTGATCCTGTCAGGTCCTCCATGCCCTCCAACGCAGCAGCATTCACCTATGTATGAACAAATTCCCTGCCTAACCGGCCCTGTATAACGTTATTGAGTGAAAACAAGGTATAAAAAAAGCATTTATAATGTCCATTTTTCTTATGCTAATTAGGGCTTTGACTAGTCGTTGGGGGGTTGGAGGGCATGGGGGACCTGACAGGTTCCCTTTAACTTCAAATCAATTTGCTCATTGCCCTTTTTTTACCTTTTCCTTTGGCTCAAGAAATCTTAAGATGAGTAGTGCAAGATGGCTAGCTCTGAAAGAATATATATATTTTTGTGCATTACATTGTCAGGTGTTGTTTAGGTTTATGGTATCTGCACAAAATGCATAATATTGTCATGAGGAATCGGAATGGTAGTGAAAATGAAGTTTATCTCCTAATCTTGTATGAAGATAAGGTATGAAAGTCAATGGAAGCTTCACTGCCTATAAGGATATTTTCATTTTCTGTTGTGCACATGCTGCCTATACAGTGGCATGTAAAAGTTTGTGCACCCCTAGAAAAATTACTGCTATTGTGAACAGTTAAGTAAGATGAAGATTAAATTATCTCCAAAAGGTTTAAAGGTAAAGATTTCACATTTCCTTTGTATTTTAGGCAAAAAAAAACCCATATATTTTTCATATTTTACTGTTTAAAAATTCTGAAAAGAGAAATGGGCCGATGCAATAGTTTGGTTAGTACCTAGTAGCACCCCCTTTTGCAAGTATCACAGTTTGTAAATGCTTTTTGTACCCACACAAGAGTCTTTAAGTTCGTGTTTGAGGGATTTTCATCCATTCTTCCATGGAAAATTCTTCCAGTTCTGTGAGATTCCTGGGTCGTCTTGCATCTTCTGCTATTTTGAGGTCTGGCCACAGATTTTCCATGATGTTCAGATCAGGGGACTGTGAGGGCCATTGTAAAACCTTCAGCTTGTGCATTTTGAGGTTGTCTATTGTGGATTTTGACATGTGTTTAGGATCATTATCTATTTCTAGAAGCCGTCCTCTTCCTCTTTTCAACTTCAGCTTTTTTACAGGCGGTGTTATGTTTGCATCAAGAATTTGTTGAAATTTAATTAAATTCATTCTTCTCACTACCAGTGAAATGTTCCCCGTGCCATTGGCTGCAATGCAATCCCATTGATCCACCTCCATGCTTAATGGTTGGTGATATGTTATTTTCCTGAAATTCTGTGGCCTTTTTTTCTCCACACATACATGCATACAGATCACTGTGGCCAAAGAGTTCTATTTTAACCTATTTGGGCCACAGGACTTGTTTTCTAAATGCATGAGGCATGTTTAAATGTTCGTTTGCATAATTATGAAGCTGAATTTTAGGGTAAAGATGCAGGATACGTTTTCTTCTGATGACTCTTCCATGAAGGCCATATTTGTGCAGGTGTCTCTGAACAGTAGAACAATGTACCACAACTCCAGAGTCTTCTAAATCTTTCTTAAGATTTTTTGCAGTCAAGCTGGTGTTCTGATTTGCCTCTGTAGCAATCCAAGGAGCAGCTCTCACTGAAATTTTGCTTGGTCTTCCAGACCTTATCTTGACCATATCTTAATTACATTTTGAACTGAGGAAAAGGCAACTTGAAAATGCTTTGCTATCTTCTTATAACCTTCTCCTGCTTTGTGGGCCTCCACCATTTTCATTTCCAGAGTGCTAGGCAGCTGCTTAGAAGAACTCATGGCTGCTGTTTTGGGGCACTAATTAGATTAGAGGCAGCTGGGGTTTTATAAAGTTGGGAAATTTGCATCACCTGACTTTCTCTAAGGATGATAGTAAACATTGTGCAGCGCCCCAGAGTCCTGGTCGTTGCAGTAGCATGGTTCAGCCACTAAGGGGGGCCATGCTGCGTTCGATGGCACGGAAGGAGTTCTCTGAGCAGGTATCACAGTCACCAATACATTTCACAGCTGGGCCTCCGGGGGGAGCTAAGGGTGCTATTCATTAGGCCACTCCCCACCATAGTGGGTAAACTGGGGATCAGGCAGGAAGTTAGAGAGAACGCTGACGGGATTGAACGGAGCAACACCTGGTGGCAGAGGGTGTTGTGAAGGGAGAGACTGTAGGGTCTCTGCCAGGGGTGGGATCCTGGCAGAGGCTTGGCATGGAAAGAACGTAAAGGGACCGTGCCTGCTCAGCATAGCGGCGGTGCCCAAGGAAGGACTAAGAAGCGAGATAGATTGTGCTGAGTGAGAAACGAAATCAAGCGAAAGGAGATACCAGTGAGGGTTGTGCTGAAAGAGGCAGCACCTTACTGAGGCGCACTACCGGTGGCCGGAACGCCGAGGAGGTAAAGAGTTTCAAGCCATACCTCAGACCTACGGCAGGGCAGTTAGCTTGAGGCGGACTGTCTCACGCATCACCCAGGAAGGCAAAGGGGGGTACCAACAGGAGAGGGGCGCAGATAGAGTCCCGGAAGATCTCCGAGCCTCCCCGTCATACGGGTGCGTTCCTACCATAGTATCTGGAGGGACGAGGAAGATCATTGCGAATTAAGTTGTTGTGAGGGAACACGAGAAACAGACACAACAGTTGTGGGGTACTTTCCGTAAGCACAGCAGGGAAGGACTGCAACACATAGCGCTAGAAGGAAGGCACCGATTTCCACCTGCAAGGAGAGCTCTGGAAGTGCCATTGGACCGGCCGGACTTGCGCAGCCTGGTGAGCCGTATTCCGGACTGAGGACCCAGAGAGCTTCAGTAAAGAGGTAAAGAGACCGCAACCTGGTGTCCTCGTTATTTACCGCGACCTGCACCCCACAACTGCACCGCTACAACATCACTTATTGCACCGGACGTCCCCCACTGACAGACAGGGCCACGGACCGGGTCTAGCCACCGTGACAACCCCAGGACTGAGACCTAGAGGCCCGGCTCCGGGTACCCCTCGGCCCTGCGGCGGTGTGGGGGCGCTCCAACTTGGCGTCACGAACAGGATCTACTTAAGCCTGAAGAATCAGGTCATGTGTGCCTAGAGACTGTGATTTACTGTGCTTGGACTGTACTTTATTGCAAGACTGTGTGCTGTGCCATTTGCCGCCAAAATCCGCCGCCATTGCAGCGCTGAGGAGAGCGCAGGAAGAGAAGAGGGGCGTGGAGTGGGCGTAGCCGAGCTGGAGAGCGCGAACAGTAATGGCCGCCCAGTCTAAATATTTCTGTGCAGTGAGGACGTGTCCGTCAGCAGCAGAGATCCGCCTCCTAATCCTTAATGGGGGGCGGAGGCAGAGAAAACGAAACTGCTCACGCAGGAGAGAGCGGGAAAAAAACCAGGAAGCGACCCACGTGGAGGACGCTATGGCTAGCAGCTCCGAACCCGACAGCGGGGTTGAAGTGGAAGTCTCCCCTGACTACCCGGCTGAGCCCAGCAGCTTGTCCTCCGTGGATAACACCAAATTCCTGAGAGCCGAGATGGAGGATTTATATAACCAGCTCCTCCAACTGCATGTGAGAGTCCAGGCCCCGCATCAGGTAGGACCGGCAGTGGATTCCCGGACATCGGAAGAACCAACGGGACCTGTCGCAGAAGGTGGAATCGTACCAGTGGGTGAGTCCGCCGATCCTACCCCACTAGCAGAGGGTGTGTTAGTGGGTCCCGTAGCAGCACCACCTCTCCCGGGGACCCATAGACTTCAGCGCCTGTTACCATGGGAGGAAGCCACGGGCATGGAACACCGTATGCGAGCCCCAATCACCCCTACTCCCTTGCCGTGTGAGGTCAGCGCGGAGCGCACGGTGTGCCGCTGGGTGAACCCTGGATCCAATCTCATGGGGTTCCCCGGGGTGGAGACCCAGAAGGGAGAAATGGTACAGGCCCTAAGCTGGGAGGAATACCAGATCCAGCTAGAACAGCGGTGGCGAGAGGAAGAGAAAGCACATCAGGCTAAACGGGAGGCCTACCATCAAAAAGATTTGGCGGTCAAGGACCGGGCCCGTAAGGACCCCACCACTCACCAGGCCCCGCGTAGGCAGGGTATCGTCACTGTCTTTAAACTCCAAGGAGGCTGGGGCTTCATTAAAGAACCGGGGCTATACGCAGAGGTCTTTGTTAACCGACGGGATGTTGAGTCACACCTTAGAGAGGGTCACCACGATCGAGACCTCTATCCGGGAGACAGTGTTACTTACACCCGGCATTTTGGGGAAAAGGGGTGGTTCGCCCTGAACGTCTACAAGAAAGAGAAACCAGCCCCTGTAGCCAAAGTGCCGCCGTGTGACCGACCTGTAACCACCCTGGTCGCCTCCACCTGCCCAACCACAGAACTAGCGATCTGCCGCCCGATCGCCGCAACCACCGTAGTGGCTAAAGAAGTTCCTCTGCGGGCGATCAATGTCCCTGATGTGCCAGCACAGAGAGAAGTGGGAACACAGACCTTGATCGCCGCGCACGACCTGGTCGTGCAACAGACCCGAACCCATGGGGTGTATCTGGCAGCGGGAGTGGACCTGAAACCTGGATTGCAGGGGTCCGCCCGCCAGGAGGCGCCTCATGGAAACTTCTGAAAGAAGAGTCACTTTGTGAAAATGTAAATAGTTACTGTTTGTCTTTTATTCCTTTAAGTTGCTGCTAAACCCGCCCAGGGTTAATGGATCCCTCTGTTGACCCGGGATCCTCTTTGTTTGTTTTCCTTTCCTAAAATTTTTGCACAAGTTTAAAGAACTGCAGAAATCATGAACTGCGCATGATTCAAACTTTCCCTTGTAAATAGTTTGCACTTTCTTAAAGGTGCTCCCTACTGGTTTTAGCCAAAGACACTTTGCGAAGATATTTGCCCTATTTGTTTGAGCCAAAGACACTTTGTGAAGATACCTTTCCTACCGGTTCTAGTTAAAGACACTTTGCGAAGATACCATGCCGGAACCTTTGCATGGGCCGGTAGGCTGAGGAGACGAGCTACCTTAGAAAGACTTGGTCTCCTCTTAAAGGGGATGTGAGAAACTGAACTTGAGAGAGATACTGTTGCAGAACAGTAATGCCATAATGATGCCTTGAAAAGAAATGTAACTGTTTTACATGCTAAGTTATATGTGTTGAATTTGTTAAAATGTGAAATTTGAATAATGTTTTGAAGACAGGAAAGATGCAGAGAGCCCGTAGGGGTAGAAGTAGAGGTCTGCATAGTTGAAAGTAAGAGAAGTAATAATGAGGGTGAGGATAGAAGGTAAACCCTGCGTCCCCATTGAAAAGTTACTTTATTGCTAAGGACAGAGAGTGAACCCGTAGGGGTTAGAGAGTGAGTCCTTAAAGGGGCCGAGTAGAGCTGGCTCAGAGTTCTTCAACCGAAAGGAATGTTATGTCTATACTGTGTATAGTAGCGAAAGGCAGTAGGCCCTGGCTGAACAGGGCGGTCCTGTAGAAGAAAGGAGAGGCAGTAGGTCTGGTGCCGTAGGGACAGGCGGTCCTGCAGGTTCACAAGAAGGAGAATGTAAAGTTGAAATGCCTTATAATGTGATTATAGGAAGGCCTTTGATAGACTAAGAGTGTGAGTTTCTTAAAGGCAATGTTAAGTTATTATTTCAAAAATTGCACTAAATAGAATACCCGGTTGGGTAACAGAAGTTATTTATACTCTGTAAATTATAAGGTTAATTATGTTTGTAACGTTACAAGTGTCCTCACCTCCCATAAAGGGAAGCCTACTTAAGTATACTTATTGTTATTTGCACTCAACAAAATTGTATGTCTTTTTGCTAACCTGTATTGTTGTTTTTCTTCCCAGTCCCGGAGTACTGTGTTTAACCAGGGGGGAGTGCAGCGCCCCAGAGTCCTGGTCGTTGCAGTAGCATGGTTCAGCCACTAAGGGGGGCCATGCTGTGTTCGATGGCACGGAAGGAGTTCTCTGAGCAGGTATCACAGTCACCAATACATTTCACAGCTGGGCCTCCGGGGGGAGCTAAGGGTGCTATTCATTAGGCCACTCCCCACCATAGTGGGTAAACTGGGGATCAGGCAGGAAGTTAGAGAGAACGCTGACGGGATTGAACGGAGCAACACCTGGTGGCAGAGGGTGTTGTGAAGGGAGAGACTGTAGGGTCTCTGCCAGGGGTGGGATCCTGGCAGAGGCTTGGCATGGAAAGAACGTAAAGGGACCGTGCCTGCTCAGCATAGCGGCGGTGCCCAAGGAAGGACTAAGAAGCGAGATAGATTGTGCTGAGTGAGAAACGAAATCAAGCGAAAGGAGATACCAGTGAGGGTTGTGCTGAAAGAGGCAGCACCTTACTGAGGCGCACTACCGGTGGCCGGAACGCCGAGGAGGTAAAGAGTTTCAAGCCATACCTCAGACCTACGGCAGGGCAGTTAGCTTGAGGCGGACTGTCTCACGCATCACCCAGGAAGGCAAAGGGGGGTACCAACAGGAGAGGGGCGCAGATAGAGTCCCGGAAGATCTCCGAGCCTCCCCGTCATACGGGTGCGTTCCTACCATAGTATCTGGAGGGACGAGGAAGATCATTGCGAATTAAGTTGTTGTGAGGGAACACGAGAAACAGACACAACAGTTGTGGGGTACTTTCCGTAAGCACAGCAGGGAAGGACTGCAACACATAGCGCTAGAAGGAAGGCACCGATTTCCACCTGCAAGGAGAGCTCTGGAAGTGCCATTGGACCGGCCGGACTTGCGCAGCCTGGTGAGCCGTATTCCGGACTGAGGACCCAGAGAGCTTCAGTAAAGAGGTAAAGAGACCGCAACCTGGTGTCCTCGTTATTTACCGCGACCTGCACCCCACAACTGCACCGCTACAACATCACTTATTGCACCGGACGTCCCCCACTGACAGACAGGGCCACGGACCGGGTCTAGCCACCGTGACAACCCCAGGACTGAGACCTAGAGGCCCGGCTCCGGGTACCCCTCGGCTCTGCGGCGGTGTGGGGGCGCTCCAATTGCATCAACCCATTTTCCTTTTTGTAATTTTGAAAATGTAAAAAATGATTTTATATATATATATATATATATATATATATATATATATATATATATATATATATACATATATATATATTGTCTAAAATGCAAAGGAAATGTGTCATCTTTAACTTTCGGCCTTTTAGAGATCATTTCCTCTTCAACTCGCTGAACTGTACGCAATAACAGTAATTTTGACTAGGGGTGCCCAAACATGCACAGTCCATGCTGCATAAGAAGTTTAATGTGGATCAAACTCATCGAGAACTCACCTCACAAAGAAAAAACATTTTAATTAGAAGGGAACATGAGGTTCTACTAAACCAATGCTAGTATAATGTAAAATAACTCTCTCAAAACATAAACCACTTGGAATCAGTTAGGTTGTGTTCACACATTGCGGTTCTACTACAATGGCGATGAAAAATGTAGCTGGGCCTTAATGTGTGAACACAGTCTGAGGTCTCAGATTGTTGGAGTTTAGTTGTGTTAGGCTAGTTTTACATTTGCGTTTAAAAACGCAGCGTTTAAAACGCAAACGCAGGTGGTGAAAAAAACGCATGTAAACGAGTACAAACCCTGCGTTTTTTAGACACATGCGTTTTCTCATTTTGACGCGTCATGCGTTTTTTCCTACGTTTGCGTTTTTGAAACGCATGCTGAGAAGTGTGTGACAGCTGCCAATCATCAAAATCATCTAGAAAACCCACTATAAATAGAAATAGCTAGGGTTGGGGTTAGGGTTAGGGTTAGGATCCCTAGGGTTAGGGTTAGGGTTAGGATCCCTAGGGTTAGGGTTAGGGGTAGGGTTAGGGTTAGGGTTAGGATCCCTAGGGTTAGGGTTAGGGTTAGGGGTAGGGTTAGGGTTAGGGTTTGGATCCCTTTATCACCTTGATGGTGGGGGGTGGCTTATCAGTGTGTATTCTTGTTTTTTTTTATTGAAACGCATGCGTTTAAAATGCAACCAAACGCATGTGCTTAAAAACGCATGCGTTTACATAGACAGCAATACGTTTTTTTGCCGCAAAAAAACGCCTCTAGAAATTACTACATGTTGCATTTCCGCAACAAAACGCAAGCATAGAAACGACGCATGCGTCGTCAAACGCGGCAAAATGCATACAAAAAAAACGCATGCGTTTTTAATGTAAAATATAGGGGAAAAAAACGCATGCTGTCATGTTCTCAATGGCAAGAGAACATAGCATCAGCATACATAGGAACTAGCTCTTGGAAGATGGGAACTGAGCTGACCATGAACTAAACCTAACGCACAACTAGCAGTGGCCGGGTAGCATGCCTACGTTGATTCTAGATGCCCAGCACCAGCCGGAGGACTAAATAATGCTAGCAGAGGAAAATATTAGTCCTAGCTCACCTCTAGAGAAATACCCAGAAAGGAGACAGAGGCCCCCCACATGTATTGGCGGTGAATTAAGATGAAATAACAAACGTAGTATGAAAATAGGTTTAGCAAATTTGAGGTCCACTTACTACATAGCAGAAGACAGAAAGGACACTTTCATGGTCAGCTGAAAACCCTATCAAAACACCATCCAGAAATTACTTTAAAACTCTGGCATTAACTCATAACACCAGAGTGGCAATTCCTGTTCACAAGAGCTTTCCAGACACAGTAACGAAACTACAGCTGTGAACTGGAACAAAAATGCAAAAACAAACATGGACAAGAGTCCAACTTATCTAGTAGTTGTCTAGGAGCAGGAACAAGCACAGAGAGGCTTCTGATAACATTGTTGACCGGCAAGCAACTAACAGAGCAGCAAGGTTATATAGCGACTCCCACATCTTGATGGGAACAGGTGAACAGAGAAGATGAAAACACCAGTTCAATTCCACCAGTAGCCACCGGGGGAGCCCAGAATCCAAATTCACAACAGTACCCCCCCCTCAAGGAGGGGGCACCGAACCCTCACCAGAACCACCAGGGCGATCAGGATGGGCCCTATGAAAGGCACGAACCAGATCAGAGGCATGAACATCAGATGCATTCACCCAAGAATTATCCTCCTGGCCGTATCCCTTCCACTTGACCAGATACTGGAGTCTCCGTCTGGAAACACGAGAGTCTAAGATTTTCTCCACAACGTACTCCAACTCACCCTCAACCAACACCGGAGCAGGAGGCTCAACGGAAGGCACAACCGGTACCTCATACCTGCGCAATAATGACCGATGAAAAACGTTATGAATAGAAAAGGATGCAGGGAGGTCCAAACGGAAGGAAACAGGGTTAAGAATCTCCAATATCCTATACGGGCCGATGAACCGAGGCTTAAACTTAGGAGAAGAGACCCTCATAGGGACAAAACGAGAAGACAACCACACCAAATCCCCAACACAAAGCCGAGGACCAACACGACGGTGGCGGTTGGCAAAAAGCTGAGTCTTCTCCTGGGACAACCTCAAATTGTCCACCACCTGCCCCCAGATCTGATGCAATCTCTCCACCACAGCATCCACTCCAGGACAATCCGAAGATTCCACCTGACCAGAGGAAAATCGAGGATGAAACCCCGAATTACAGAAAAACGGGGACACCAAAGTGGCAGAGCTGGCCCGATTATTGAGAGCGAACTCTGCCAATGGCAAAAAAGAAACCCAATCATCCTGGTCAGCAGACACAAAACACCTCAGATATGTCTCCAGGGTCTGATTAGTCCGCTCGGTCTGGCCATTCGTCTGAGGATGGAAAGCGGACGAAAAAGATAAATCTATGCCCATCCTAGCACAGAATGCCCGCCAAAATCTAGACACGAATTGGGTCCCTCTGTCAGAAATGATATTCTCAGGAATACCATGCAAACGAACAACATTTTGAAAAAACAGAGGAACCAACTCGGAAGAAGAAGGCAACTTGGGCAGAGGAACCAAATGGACCATCTTAGAGAAACGGTCACACACCACCCAGATGACAGACATCTTCTGAGAAACAGGCAGATCTGAAATAAAATCCATCGAGATGTGCGTCCAAGGCCTCTTAGGAATAGGCAAGGGCAACAATAATCCACTAGCCCGAGAGCAACAAGGCTTGGCCCGAGCACAAACGTCACAAGACTGCACAAAGCCTCGCACATCTCGTGACAGGGAAGGCCACCAGAAGGACCTTGCCACCAAATCCCTGGTACCAAAAATGCCAGGATGACCTGCCAACGCAGAAGAATGAACCTCAGAGATGACTCTACTGGTCCAATCATCAGGAACAAACAGTTTATCAGGTGGGCAACGATCCGGTCTATCCGCCTGAAACTCCTGCAAGGCCCGCCGCAGGTCTGGAGAAACGGCAGACAATACCACTCCATCCTTAAGGATACCTGTGGGCTCAGAGTTACCAGGCGAGTCAGGCTCAAAACTCCTAGAAAGGGCATCCGCCTTAACATTCTTAGAACCCGGTAGGTATGACACCACAAAATTAAACCGAGAGAAAAATAATGACCAGCGCGCCTGTCTAGGATTCAGGCGCCTGGCGGTCTCAAGATAAATCAAGTTTTTGTGGTCAGTCAATACCACCACCTGATGTCTGGCCCCCTCAAGCCAATGGCGCCACTCCTCAAAAGCCCACTTCACGGCCAAAAGCTCCCGATTCCCAACATCATAATTCCGCTCAGCGGGCGAAAATTTACGGGAAAAGAAGGCACAAGGCCTCATCACGGAGCAGTCAGAACTTTTCTGCGACAACACTGCCCCAGCTCCGATCTCAGAAGCGTCGACCTCAACCTGAAAAGGTAGAGCAACATCAGGCTGACGCAACACAGGGGCAGAGGAAAAACGGCGCTTAAGCTCCCGAAAGGCCTCCACAGCGTCAGGGGACCAATCAGCAACATCAGCACCCTTCTTAGTCAAATCGGTCAATGGCTTAGCAATATCCGAAAAACCAGCAATAAATCGACGATAAAAGTTAGCAAAGCCCAAAAATTTCTGAAGACTCTTAAGAGAAGAGGGCTGCGTCCAATCACAAATAGCTTGAACCTTGACAGGATCCATTTCAATGGAAGAGGGGGAAAAAATATATCCCAAAAAGGAAATCCTCTGTACCCCAAAAACACACTTAGAACCCTTCACACACAAAGAATTAGACCGCAAAACCTGGAAAACCCTCCTGACTTGCTGGACATGAGAGTCCCAGTCATCCGAAAAAATCAGAATATCATCCAGATACACAATCATAAATTTATCCAAATAATCGCGAAAAATATCATGCATAAAGGACTGGAAAACTGACGGAGCATTTGAAAGACCAAAAGGCATCACTAAATACTCAAAGTGGCCCTCGGGCGTATTAAATGCGGTTTTCCACTCATCCCCCTGCCTGATTCGCACCAAATTATACGCCCCACGAAGGTCAATCTTAGAGAACCACTTGGCCCCCTTTATGCGAGCAAACAAATCAGTCAGCAACGGCAATGGGTATTGATATTTTACAGTGATTTTATTCAAAAGCCGATAATCGATACATGGTCTCAAAGAGCCGTCTTTTTTTGACACAAAGAAAAAACCGGCTCCTAAGGGAGATGACGATGGACGAATATGTCCCTTTTCCAAGGACTCCTTTATATATTCTCGCATAGCAGCATGTTCAGGCACAGACAGATTAAATAAACGACCCTTTGGGTATTTACTACCCGGGATTAAATCTATGGCACAATCGCACTCTCGGTGCGGAGGTAATGAACCAAGCTTGGATTCTTCAAAGACGTCACGATAGTCAGACAGGAACTCAGGAATTTCAGAGGGAATAGATGATGAAATGGAAACCACAGGTACATCCCCATGAGCCCCCTTACATCCCCAGCTCAACACAGACATAGCTCTCCAGTCGAGGACTGGGTTGTGAGATTGCAGCCAAGGCAATCCTAGCACCAAATCATCATGTAGATTATACAGCACCAGAAAGCGAATAATCTCCTGGTGATCCGGATTAATACGCATAGTTACTTGTGTCCAGTATTGTGGTTTATTATTAGCCAATGGGGTGGAGTCAATCCCCTTCAGAGGAATAAGAGTCTCCAAAGGCTCTAAATCATACCCACAGCGTTTGGCAAAGGACCAATCCATAAGACTCAAAGCGGCGCCAGAGTCGACATAGGCGTCCGTGGTAATAGATGACAAAGAGCAAATCAGGGTCACAGATAGAATAAACTTAGACGGTAAGGTGCAAATGGAAACTGATTTATCAAGCTTTTTAGTGCGCTTAGAGCATGCTGATATAACATGAGTAGAATCACCACAATAGAAACACAACCCATTTTTCCGTCTAAAATTCTGCCGCTCGCTTCGGGACAGAATTCTATCACACTGCATACTCTCTGGCGACTTCTCAGTGGACACCGCCAGATGGTGCACTGGTTTGCGCTCCCGCAAACGCCTATCGATCTGAATAGCCATTGTCATGGACTCATTCAGACCCGCAGGCACAGGGAACCCCACCATAACATCCTTAATGGCATCAGAGAGACCCTCTCTGAAAGTCGCCGCCAGGGCGCACTCATTCCACTGAGTAAGCACAGACCATTTACGGAATCTTTGACAGTAAATTTCCGCTTCATCTTGCCCCTGAAATAGGGACATCAAAGTTTTTTCTGCCTGAAGCTCCAAATGAGGTTCGTCATAAAGCAACCCCAAGGCCAGAAAAAACGCATCCACATTGAGCAACGCCGGATCCCCTGGTGTCAATGAAAAAGCCCAGTCCTGAGGGTCGCCCCGGAGCAAGGAAATCACAATCCTGACCTGCTGTGCAGGGTCTCCGGCAGAGCGAAATTTCAGGGACAAAAATAATTTGCAATTATTTCGAAAATTCTGAAACCCAGATCTATTCCCCGAGAAAAATTCCGGCAAAGGAATTCTCGGCTCAGATACAGGTGCATGATAAACAAAGTCTTGCAAATTTTGTACCTTCGTGGCGAGATTATTCAAACCTGCAGTTACACTCTGAAGATCCATTACAAACAGGTGGACACAGAGCCATTCAAAGATTAGAAGGAGAGAAAAAAAAAAAAAAAATTCTCAGCAGACTTCTTATTTCTCTCCTTTCTCAGCCAAGGATTTTAACCCTTTAGTGGGCCGGTCAAACTGTCATGTTCTCAATGGCAAGAGAACATAGCATCAGCATACATAGGAACTAGCTCTTGGAAGATGGGAACTGAGCTGACCATGAACTAAACCTAACGCACAACTAGCAGTGGCCGGGTAGCATGCCTACGTTGATTCTAGATGCCCAGCACCAGCCGGAGGACTAAATAATGCTAGCAGAGGAAAATATTAGTCCTAGCTCACCTCTAGAGAAATACCCAGAAAGGAGACAGAGGCCCCCCACATGTATTGGCGGTGAATTAAGATGAAATAACAAACGTAGTATGAAAATAGGTTTAGCAAATTTGAGGTCCACTTACTACATAGCAGAAGACAGAAAGGACACTTTCATGGTCAGCTGAAAACCCTATCAAAACACCATCCAGAAATTACTTTAAAACTCTGGCATTAACTCATAACACCAGAGTGGCAATTCCTGTTCACAAGAGCTTTCCAGACACAGTAACGAAACTACAGCTGTGAACTGGAACAAAAATGCAAAAACAAACATGGACAAGAGTCCAACTTATCTAGTAGTTGTCTAGGAGCAGGAACAAGCACAGAGAGGCTTCTGATAACATTGTTGACCGGCAAGCAACTAACAGAGCAGCAAGGTTATATAGCGACTCCCACATCTTGATGGGAACAGGTGAACAGAGAAGATGAAAACACCAGTTCAATTCCACCAGTAGCCACCGGGGGAGCCCAGAATCCAAATTCACAACAGCATGCGTTTTTTTGGTGCTAAAACGCAGCGGCAAAAAACGCAAATGTGAAACCAGCCTTAATGAGTTAATATAGTGTTCAGGAGGGAGAAGAAGTGGCTGGTAAACGGAGAAAGAAGCATATTTATCTGAATGGATATATTACAAAGCTTTTTGCATTCTCTTGTACCATCATAGAATCATGGAATGTTAACGTTGGAAGGGACCTCCAGGGTCATGGCGTCCAACCCCTGCTCAAAGCAGGATTCACTAACCCATCTCAGACAGATGTCTGTCCAGCCTCTGTTTGAAGACCTCCATTGAAGGAGAACTCAACACTTCTCGTGGCCACCTGTTCCACTCATTGATCACTGTCAAAAAGTTTTTTCCTAATATCTAATCTGTATTTTCTCCCTTTCAGTTTCATTCCATTGCTTCTCGTGTTTCCATGTGCAAATGACCATAAGGATGATCCCTCTACACTAGAATATTAGAATGTTGATGTTGCAGGAACTTTTGATGTACATTGAGCTATTTCTTGGGTAAAATAAAACTTTTTTAAACATTTTTTAAGTTTGGAAAAACTTTTCCATAACAATAATATTTTTGTTCCTCTGTGTCTCATATATTGAAATTTGAAATCCAGTTAGTAATTTTCTCCCTGCCCCATCTAGGAGAAGCGGCACAAAATGATGACTTTCCCTCTGCACAAATAATCAGACGATTTTCGGCAGCATTCCTCGGGACACAAGGAAATTCCATGTGAGGAGGGGTTTCCTCTGAAGGGTTTTGTCCATTGTGACTTTTGCAGGAAAATCCTTTTCCCCTCAACGAAAACAGTTTTTATGAATGAAATAACAAGATCATGTGACTCTTTATCGTCCTGTCAATCATACCGGTGAAAGTCAGGGCGACGTTATGCTGCACGGTGAGACATCGAGCATCCTGTCATCTCATCACCCTCTCCAGATATAATATAGAGAATGAAAGTGACGGAAGGGAAATATATTATCTATACAGGATGCGGCCGCTCGGACCGGCGTTTCTACAACTTTTACAGCTTATTAACTTGCACAACTTGTCACAGTATGGCACTATTCTATATGGGCACCATTACTCATAACAAACAATGCTACGTTTGGTTTTGACTTTATGGATGAGCTCAAATTAGGAAATATAAAAACACAGCAGCCATAGAGTGTTTAAGAGAAGAGAACCAAGAAGATCCAATGTGACACAATGGGAAGATGAAAAGAGCTGTGGTACCATGGCAGTCATTCTATTCCTTGTGAATTTACTAATCTCTCTCTTTACATCCTGTATTATACTCCAGAGCTGCACTCACTATTCTGCTGGTGCAGTCACTGTGTACATACATTACATTACTGATCCTGAGCTACATCCTGTATTGTACCCCAGAGCTGCACTCACTATTCTGCTGGGGCAGTCACTGTGTACATACATTACATTACTGATCCTGAGTTACATCCTGTATTATACCCCAGAGCTGCACTCACTATTCTGCTGGTGCAGTCACTGTGTACATTCATCATTACATTACTGATCCTGAGTTACATCCTGTATTATACCCCAGAGCTGCACTCACTATTCTGCTGGTGCAGTCACTGTGTACATACATTACATTACTGATCCTGAGTTACATCCTGTATTATACCCCAGAGCTGCACTCACTATTCTGCTGGTGCAGTCACTGTGTACATACATTACATTACTGATCCTGTACTGATCCTGAGTTACATCCTGTATTATACCCAAGAGCGGCACTCACTATTCTGCTGGTGCAGTCACTGTGTACATACATTACATTACTGATCCTGTACTGATCCTGAGTTACATCCTGTATTATACCCAAGAGCGGCACTCACTATTCTGCTGGTGCAGTCACTGTGTACATACATTACATTACTGATCCCGAGTTACATCCTGTATCATACCCCAGAGCTGCACTCACTATTCTGCTGGTGCAGTCACTGTGTACATTCATTACATTACTGATCCTGAGTTACATCCTGTATTATACCCCAGAGCTGCACTCACTATTCTGCTGGTACAGTCACTGTGTACATACATTACTGACCCTGTACTGATCCTGATTTGCATCCTGTATTTTTCTCCAGAGCTGCACTCACTATTCTGCTGGTGCAGTCACTGTGTACATACATTACATTACTGATCCTGAGTTTCATCCTGTATTATGCTCCAGAGCTGCACTCACTATTCTGCTGGTGCAGTCACTGTGTACATACATTACATTACTGACCCTGAGTTACATCCTGTATTATACTCCAGAGCTGCACTCAGTATTCTGCTGGTGCAGTCACTGTGTACATACATTACATTACTGATCCTGAGTTACATCCTGTATTATACCCCAGAGCTGCACTCACTATTCTGCTAGTGCAGTCACTGTGTACATTCATTACATTACTGATCCTGAGTTACATCCTGTATTATACCCCAGAGCTGCACTCACTATTCTGCTGGTACAGTCACTGTGTACATACATTACTGACCCTGTACTGATCCTGATTTGCATACTGTATTTTTCTCCAGAGCTGCACTCATTATTCTGCTGGTGCAGTCACTGTGTACATACATTACATTACTGATCCTGAGTTACATCCTGTATTATACCCCAGAGCTGCACTCACTATTCTGCTGGTGCAGTCACTGTGTACATACATTGCATTACTGATCCCGAGTTACATCCTGTATTATACTCCAGAGCTGTACTCACTATTCTGCTGGTGCAGTCACTGTGTACATACATTACATTACTGATCCCGAGTTATATCCTGTATTATACCCCAGAGCTGCACTCACTATTCTGCTGGTGCAGTCACTGTGTACATACATTACATTACTGATCCTGAGTTACATCCTGTATTATACTCCAGAGCTGCACTCACTATTCTGCTGGTGCAATCACTGTGTACATACATTACATTACTGACCCTGAGTTACATCCTGTATTATACTCCAGAGCTGCACTCAGTATTCTGCTGGTGCAGTCACTGTGTACATACATTACATTACTGATCCTGAGTTACATCCTGTATTATACCCCAGAGCTGCACTCACTATTCTGCTGGTGCAGTCACTGTGTACATGCATTGCATTACTGATCCCGAGTTACATCCTGTATTATACTCCAGAGCTGCACTCACTATTCTGCTGGTGCAGTCACTGTGTACATACATTACATTACTGATCCCGAGTTATATCCTGTATTATACCCCAGAGCTGCACTCACTATTCTGCTGGTGCAGTCACTGTGTACATACATTACATTACTGATCCTGAGTTACATCCTGTATTATACTCCAGAGCTGCACTCACTATTCTGCTGGTGCAGTCACTGTGTACATACATTACATTACTGATCCTGAGTCACATCCTGTATTATACCCCAGAGCTGCACTCACTATTCTGCTGGTGCAGTCACTGTGTACATACATTACATTACTGATCCTGAGTCACATCCTGTATTATACTCCAGAGCTGCACTCACTATTCTGCTGGTGCAGTCACTGTGTACATACATTACATTACTGATCCTGAGTTACATCCTGTATTATACTCCAGAGCTGCGCTCACTATTCTGCTGGTGCAGTCACTGTGTACATACATTACATTACTGATCCTGAGTTACATCCTGTATTATACTCCAGAGCTGCACTCACTATTCTGCAGTAATGTCGTTTGTCTCTCAATCCAGAAATAGTTTCTATCCAATTTATTGATTCCGGATTTAAAAAATGTTACAATTGGTGGAAATTGAAATTGATAAAATTGCTAAAACAATTCTTCACTCCTAGGATTATGTTTTCGATTACCACAATCCTGCAGTATGAGGGATAGCCGCTTATGATCACCACCAGCCATCGGCGACACCTTCACTAGACATGTCCAGGTTCAGTTTTCACCTTTCGCACTTTTCTCGCCGTATACAGTGTCACCGTCCGTATCAACGCTCTGGTTATTGCTGATTGATGGTGCACAGCGTGTGACAGGAGCACATATCCCATTATGTGTGGACACAAAGCGCAGCGCGATGGGAACTTCTAGCCTAGGTGTCACCACATTTCTTGTCAGGAAACGTTTCTTGTGAAGACATTTTTGTGGTTTTCTGATAATAAATAGTTCAATATCATTAGTAACTTTGATCAAAAGTGTCGGTTAAGTTTCTTCCCACCCATTAATATGTGTCAGGGAAAGTACAAGCTGCCACTTCTGGCATTATTCCGTGTGTCCAGGTGTCAGCAAGTTACACAGTAACATATGGAGCCTCCACCATCGGTGAAGCAGGCAGGTGCAGCAGCTTCCTGTGCTATGCGAAGGGGTTGTCTGATTTTGAAAAACATTTTGCCCCATCATATTATTTGCTTGGCCAGATCTAATTAAAAGCATTAGGGTTCGTTCACATTGAGTATTTCTGCTGAATTTTTTAAGAGGAAACTACGCGGAACTTCAGGGTCTTGGTTCGGGTACTGTTTTTAAATGTTTGTCTGAGCCCACCGGACCAGAACATCCAAGGGTTAACCCATCATTAATTTTAAGGAATTTTGAGTTTTTGAGGAGGTTTTAATAGTTTCCATTTCAGAAACTAAGCCAAGTTCTTCTTGGACGAGGCTGCTTCAGGACAAAGAGGGTTTATTGGTGGTCCTGCAACCAGCCTCCCCACCAGTGTCTTTTCACTATTATAACGAGGGCTGGTTTAGTGGCACTCTTTCGGGTGGATTCCATATGGTCATACCCTTATAGTCGCGCTTCTGACCCTCAGTAATTTTTATACACCTTAATGAGGTTTTCTCATTTTACGTATAAAAGGCATGGCCGAAAAAGTTTTCACAACCTTGAAATTGTTTCAGAAAATAAAGTATTTCTCCCAGAAAATTATTTAAATTTATTTGAATTTATGTTTATATTTATTTGTTATACACATGTTTATTTTATTTGTGTTTATTTGAACAACACAAAACCCCCAAAATGGGCAGGACAAAATTGTTGGCACCCAGTCAAAATTGTCAGTAAACAACTTTGTTTCGAGCATGTGATGCTCGTTCAAACTCACCTGTGGCAAGTAAGAGGTGTGGGCAATATGAAAATCACGCCTGAAACCAGATAAAAATGGGAGAAGTTGACAATCTGTGTGTGTGCCACACTAAAAATAGAGAATAGAAAGAGAACTGTCCGAGGACTTGAGAACTAAAACAGTTGAAAAATATCAGCAATCACAAGGTTACAAGTCCATCTCCTGAGATCTTGATGATCCTTTGTTCATGGTGTGCAGCATAATCAAGAAGTTTACAACAGCAGAGAAAAATTGATGAAAGTTTGCAGTGCAGGATAGTCCAGATGGTGGACAAGTAGCCTCAATCAAGCTCTAATGAAATTCAAGCTGTCATGCAGGGTCAGGGTGCATCAGTGTCAGAGCGAACTATCCATCGACATTTGAATTAAATGAAATGCTATGGCTGTAGACCCAGGGGGACGCCACTGCTGACAGGCATTAAAAACTAATCTTCAGTTTGCCAAAATGTATGTGAGTAAACCAAAATCCTTCTTGAAAAGCGCCTTGTGGACAGATGAGACCAAGACAGAGCTTTTTGATAAAGCACATCATTCTACCATTTACTGAGAATGGAGTGAGTTCTACAAAGAAAATAGCACAGTACATACAGTCAGATATGGTGGAGGTTCAAAGATGTTTTCGGGTTATTTTGCTGCTTCCTTCACCTAGAGTGCCTTGACTGTGTGAAAGACATCATGCAATCTGAAGATTATAAAAGGTTTGCAATGTAGTGCCCAGTGTCAGAAAGCTGGGATGATGTCTTAGGTCATGGGCCCAAGCCTCTTCACCTACAGTGGTACCTTTGGGAACAGAGATAGTTAGGGCCACAGCCCGAGGGACAGTGAAGGGGACAATTTCCCTTCCTCACGTTCAGGCTGCCAACATTTTTGTCTGGCCCATTTTTGGGGTTTCGTGAGAAATTATGTGCAACTTGCCATTTTTTGTGCTGTTCCAATACACACAAAGAAAATAAACATGTGTGTAACAAAACATGAGTAATTGGAACCATATATATATAATCCTGACAGCGTACTCTGCGCGCACTGTGAGGATGCACAAGTCTACCGTCACTTAGATTGACTGCAGACTTGAGCGCCAAACCTGGACAACCCCTTTAATAATAACAGTTCTAAAATAATAAAACAAAAGAAGAAAAACAAAACAAAAAATAGGAAGATAAAGAAATGCTCAAAACACGTCTAGTCTTGCAAAGGTGCGGGACCGTATCTGACCCCTAAGATTTTTCTAATAATTTTTTTAATTCTTAATGTAATGTTTGCCTGTGAGATATATTACAAATTCTTTCTTAACTTTTCAATCATTTACCGAAAAAGGAGCGTTGCTTATATTATATTTAATGGGAATAGATTATTTTAAATTAAAGAGCATTTTTTATTTTCCAGTCCCATGGAGAACAGATGGGCAATGAGTTGATATTTTGCAATCTGCTCTGTACAAGAGTTACACCCAAGGATGAATAATAGACTCTTCATTATGTGAACAGTTTGAAAAAAAAAAAATTTAGTATTAAAATAACAACAGTGCCCCCTACAGGTCGTCCGAGAGCTTTCCCATACATTGATGTTAATTGATAACAATGTGGTGTGACATAATATTACTTAATTATTCTAACGCTGCTGAATTCTGCACGCGCTGATGAATTTACAAACAGTTATGTAAATATTATTATCCAGGCGGCTTCTGCTGGTAATGCTATCACTACTCATTAATATTACTAATTAGTTCTGATATTTTAATAAATTTATAGAAGAAGGTCCAGTGCTTTACTCTTAGCTTGGAAATATTTCCTTTTTTTTTTTAATTACTGCAAAAACGTTAAGAAAGTACAAATCTTGGGCGGTGTACAAACTTTCCTTTTCTAAGCACTGAGTCCTCCAGTAGGAGAAATACTCTTCGGCTTCTTCTTCTGTCTTGACAAGCAGAGAGAACTCTTGAGCTTGGCTCCTCTCTATAAGGACTAGAACAAATTAATAATATAAAAATCAAATTTGTGTTGAGTTTTTAACATTCGCTGCGCCCATTAGATTCAAACTATTTGAAATTCGATTCAAGCAAATAAAAAAAAAAAGTTTAAAGCCATTTTTCATAAAGCAGAAGATTCCATGGCATAACCTCATAATGCCTTGCAGTTATCACATGATAATCAGGAGAGATTATAATAGTCTATGTAAAAGCTGAAGCAGGGAATGCAGCAGCCACTTTGTAGTGAATCTGGATCGTGAGACAATGTCACAGCTTACAGTTAAAGATAAGGAGACAAAGCCAAAAAACAACGAATAAACAATACTGATGGTGCGTGACAGGCCAAAAATAATAAACAGCTATGATATGTTTACTCTTGGTTATATGTTAAGGTCATATAGTCTCTCCAGCAGGGAAAGTCGGGTGACAGACACAAACACAAAGATAGTTTTGATTTCTGGTTTTGAAATATTTATTTATAATTTTCAGACCTTTCTTTAAGGATCAGCTTAGAGGATTTTTTTGTTTCATTTTTTTAATCTAAAAGTTTTTTTTATTTCTAATTTTTATTATTTTTATTATTAAGTTGAGACTTTTTTAGAGGGCAGGTTATTTATTTTTTGTTAACTCTCTTAAAAAGTGTTTTAAAGTTTAGTATAGCCCTCTATCCCAAAATGGGGGAGGGTGGACTTAACTGGACCAATAATTTGCACCCAATGACACATTGACAACAGTTAGAGGTAAATTGGCAAAGAAATTTGAAACTAAATTGTGTAGCTATAGGCCACTATGGGCGGGTGAAATTTTGGGCATCCCAATAATAACGGATTTACCAGAATGAGACATACGAAGGCTGACTAGTAGACAACTGCCCCTCTCTCAAACTTTGCAGATATTCCCAGTGATGTCCTTCACTTCTGAAGAAACCGTGTCGTTGCTGGGAAAAAAAAAGTACAAGTTAAAAAATCAGAGGTGGTATTTCCAGCCACTGATGAAAAGACTCCCACAAAATCGTAAAAAAACGACAATATGGTTTCAATTCACGTTTAGGAGAAAGATTTCAGCATACATTCCAATATAGGGGTTTATAGAGGTCCCTACTGCTTACAAACAAAAGAATGGATCTGAGTCTCTGAAATAGTTGTACTTGCATCTCTTCTGTTAAATTTAGCTTTACAAAATAATTGACAACAGGAAAATTTTATGTGTACTGTAAATAATTTTTTTAGCAGACCACATAGAGGAAGGGATTTCCTATCGTCTAGTTAAGGATGCCACCTTTTTGGGAATATTATTTAGATATCAGAGCTTTGTTCAAGAATTTTGCTCTGGAGGACCCATCCTGCCTTTATTGCACAGACAGCCTATTGATTGGACTGGACACTCTGCAGTACTTCAGTTCCCCAGTGGGGGCACTGCAGGAAAATTGAGGACTTATTTCCAGATTTCCTTATAGATCACAGTTGTGATCAATGGACAATTCTAAGAAGTGGGGATTGTACAGAGCAAAGAAACCTAAGCAGTAAATAATAAAATAGACTACAATTAACCCCTTAATGACCGCCAATACGCCTTTTAACATCGGCAGTTAAGGGGCTTTATTCCTCAGCGCTGCTTTTTAATGGCACTGAGAAATAAGGGTATAGCGCGCCCAGCTAAAGAAAATCTCCGGGGAACATGATTCGGGTCAGTTTTTACCATCCCCAGTGTTGTGATTGACGTTATTCACCGGGATTGACTCTCCGGCTCTGTCCCACGGCCCTCCATGTCATCTTCCCGGCAGAAAAATGCGGGTGCATGCAGGGTTAGAGCTAGGGTTAGGGTTGGGACTAGGGTTAGGGTTGTGTTGAAGTTAGGGTTGTGTTGGGGTTAGTGTTGTGGTGTTGGGGTTAGGGTTGTGGTTATGGTTGGGATTATGGTTAGGGTTGGGATTAGGGTTAGGGGTGTGTTGGGGTTAGGGTTGTGGTTAGAGTTATAGTTGTGGCTAGGGTTGGGATTATGGTTAGGGATGTGTTGGGGTTAGGGTTGGGGTTAGGGCTGTGTTAGGGTTGGAGTTAGAATTGGAGGGGTTCCACTGTTTAGGTACATCAGGGGGTCTCCATATGCGACATGGCACCACCATTGATCCCAGCCAATTTTGTATTCAAAAAGTCAAACGGTGCTCCCTTCCTTCTGAGCTCTGCCATGCGCCCAAACAGTGGCATTCCCCCACATACACAGTATCAGTGTACTCAGAAGAAACTGCACAACAAATTTTGTGGTCCATTTTCTCCTGATACCTTTGTGATAGTAAAAAAATTTGGACCTAAAGTAGATTTTTTGTGAAAAAAGTAAAATGTTCATTTTTACATTCCACATTGCTTTAGATCTCGTGAAGCACCTGAAGGGTTAATAAACTTCTTAAATGTGGTTTTGAGCACCTTGAGGGGTGCAGTTATCAGAATGGTGCCACTTTTGGGTATTTTCTGTCATATAGACCCCCTCAACCTCACTTCAAATGTGAGGTGGTCCCTAAAAAAATGGTTTTGTAAATTTTCTTGGAAAAATGAGAAATCGCTGGTCAACTTTAACCCTTATAATGTCCTAGCAAAAAAAAATTATGTTTCCAAAATTGTGCTGATGTTACGTAGACATGTGGGAAATGTTATTTATTAGCTAGTTTGTGTGACACCACTCTCTGGTTTAAGGGCACAAAAACTAAAAGTTTGAAAATTGCAAAGTTTTCAAACTTTTTGCAAAATTTGTTTTTTTCATAAATAAATGCAAGTCATATCAAAGAAATGTTACCACTAACATGAAGTACAATATGTCCCAAAAAAACATTATCAGAATCAGTCGGATCTGTTCCAGAGTTATAACCTCAAGTGACAGTGGTCAGAATTGTAAAAATTTGTTTGGGCATTAAGTACAAAATTGGCTCTGTCACTAAAGGGTTAAAATTAAAAATATTATATTATTTTTTCTTTATGAAATCATTATTGTGACATTGCTTTGATTTACCCATATTTCTTTTCTCTGTAGAGTTATTAGATGAGTCCTCGGTGCTGGTAATTCCATAAACACGTTTATAGCTCATTGTGGTCTCCCAGCTGCTGCCAATGACTGGAGGTTACAGATACCAAACTGTGCGAATCATAGAATGGAGCGAAATGTACAGAATATGTCACATATGAGAAACATCATATGAAGGTAAAAAAGGTTTACTCCAAGGTGTATAGCTGGGGATGACACTTTTCAACAAATATTTGACTGAAAAAAAAACGATGGCCAAAATGGACACTCATACAATATGCGGCAGTTGTTTAGAAATTGCAGAAAAAACTTTGGAAGAAAGTTATGTGAAGGAAAACTTCTCAAGGTGTCGCATGAAGTTTGAAAAATTAGGATCATCACTAAATAAAAAAAAAATGTCTAAATGTCTAGAGCTGCAAATTCCACTTTATGCCATCCCCCGGCCTACTTAAAAAGCTGCAATTTATAAATCTGATTTAGACCTATTTGCATAACTAAACAAGTCCACTTTGATAACATCTTATTAAAAGTAGTAAGAGCGGATTAAAATGTCGCAAATCATTACAAAATAATATAACTACCATAATACGGCTGCCTGTGTACAATAGAATAACTACTATAATACTGCTCCTATGTACAAGAATATAACTACTATAATACTGCCCCTATGTACAAGAATATAACTACTATAATACTGCTCCTATGTACGAGAATATAACTACTATAATACTTCCCCTATGTACAAGAACATATCTACTATAATACCGCTCCTATGTACAAGGATATAACTACTATAATACTTCTCCTATGTACAAGAATATAACTACTATAATACTGCTCCTATGCACAAGAATATAACTACTATAATACTGCTCCTATGTACGAGAATATAACTACTATAATACTGCTCCTCTGTACAAGAATATAACTACTATAATACTGCTCCTATGTACAAGAATATAACTACTATAATACTGCCCCTATATACAAGAATATAACTACTATAATACTGCTCCTATGTACAAGAATATAACTACTATAATACTGCTCCTATGTACAAGAATATAACTACTATAATACCGCTCCTATGTACAAGGATATAACTACTATAATACTTCTCCTATGTACAAGAATATAACTACTATAATACCGCTCCTATGTACAAGGATATAACTACTATAATACTGCTCCTATGTACAAGAATATAACCACTATAATACTGCTCCTATGTACAAGAATATTACTACTATAATACTGCTCCTATGTACAAGAATATAACTACTATAATACTGCTCCTATGTACAAGAATATAACTACTATAATACTGCTCCTATGTACGAGAATATAACTACTATAATACTGCTCCTCTGTACAAGAATATAACTACTATAATACTGCTCCTATGTACAGGAATATAACTGCTATAATACTGCTCCTATGTACAAGAATATAACTACTATAATACTGCTCCTATGTACAAGAATATAACTACTATAATACTGCCCCTATGTACAACAATATAACTGCTATAATACTGCTCATATGTACAAGAATATAACTACTATAATACTGCCCCTATGTACAAGAATATAACTACAATAATACTGCCCCTATGTACAAGAATATAACTACTATAATACTGCCCTCTGTGTACAAGGATATACCTACTATAATACTGACCTATGTACAAGAATATAACTACTATAATACTGCTCCTATGTACAAGAATATAACTACTATAATACTGCCCCTATGTACAAGAATATAACTACAATAATACTGCCCCTATGTACAAGAATATAACTACTATAATACTGCCCTCTGTGTACAAGGATATACCTACTATAATACTGACCTATGTACAAGAATATAACTACTATAATACTGCTCCTATGTACAACAATATAACTGCTATAATACTGCTCATATGTACAAGAATATAACTACTATAATACTGCCCCTATGTACAAGAATATAACTACAATAATACTGCCCCTATGTACAAGAATATAACTACTATACTACTGCTCCTATGTACAAGAATATAACTTCTATAATTCTTCCCCTATGTACAAGAATATAACTACTATAATACTGCCCCTATGTACAAGAATATAACTACTATAATGCTGCCCCTATGTACGAGAATATAACTACTATAATACTGCTCCTATGTACAAGAATATAAATACTATAATACTGCTCCTATGTACAAGAATATAAATACTATAATACTGCTCCTGTGTAAAATAATATAGCTACTATAATACTGTGCTTATATGTAAAAGAAGGAAATTGCTATAATACTGCCTTTCATGTCTAAGAATATATAAGAAAAATTTTGAGGACTACAGAAGAAGAGTTATTTATATTTGTCATGCTGAAAAAAGTTACATAACTGTGTTTGGACTTCACCAATCCACAGTCAAGGAGATTATGGACAAATGGTGGAATTTCAAGACCATTACTGTCCCAGATAGTGCTTGCCCAACAGTAATCACACCAAGAGCAAGGTGTATTATAGTGTGCAAGGTCACAAAGGAACTTAAAGAGAACCTGTCACCCCCAAAATGGAAGTTGAGCTAAGCCCACCTGCATCAGGGGCTTTTCTACGGCATTCTGTAATGCTGTAGATAAAGCCCCGATGTATCCTGAAAGATGAGAAAAAGAGGTTGGATTATACTCACCCAGGGGCGGTCCCGTTCCGGTTCTGGTCCGATGGGCGTCGCGGTCCGGGGCCTCCCATCCTCTTACGATGACGTCCTCTTGTTGTCTTCACGCTGCGGCTCCGGCGCACTTTGCCCTGTTGAGGGCAGAGCAAAGTACTGCAGTGCGCCGGCGCCGGGGTGACAGGTTCCCTTTAAGGTAATTTGTAAACAACTAAAGGCCTCGATCACATTGCCTAATGATAACGTTATGCTGTGCATGGCAATATTGCAAGGAGAGCGTCACTGCTCTTCAAATCTCATACTGTTGGCTGTTTTCCATTTGCTACAGATCACCTGCTCAATCTACAAGGCACTTGGAAGACTGTTTTGTGGATGGATGAGCCCTAAATAGAGCTTTTTTTTAAAAAAAAAAAAAAAGAAGTATTATGTTTGGAAAAGAAAAACACAGCATTACAGCATAAGTACGAGGACACGCCAAGATGGCTTCCCATAATTGATGGAACAATGAATCCTGAATTATTCCAGCAAATTCTAAAAAAAAATGTCTGGACGTCGGTCAATGAGCTGAGTTTGAAGAGACTATGGGGCATGGAGTGAGACATCGACACAAAGAGCAAAAGTCGTTCTACAATAGAATGGTTAAAGAAGAATAAAGTCAAAGTTTTAGAACGAACAAGTCAAAGTCCTGACAGAAATGTTGTGGAAGTACAATGGGCGAGCAGCCATGACTGAGGGTCCGCTCCATGCCCCGCCACGCTGCAGAAAAGTGTAGATCCTGACTGAGTGTGTGTGCTATTACCTTATGGATACGCCTCTGCAGACCACATGAAGCCATATGACAAGACAGACCCGGACCAGATGGAATAGAGATGAATGAGGGAGAGTCCGAAAATAAACTTTTCTTTACTGAACAACTTGATGAGAAGTTTACACATCACATAGAAGGCACAAGGCAGGAACTTCACAGCTACATGTGGCTGTACATTACTTCCATTACATACTATATAAGTTCAGCAAACCATTATGGAAGCCTCCTTCCTCCACTGTGTAGACCGCTTGGGTCGAGGTCGGTCACTTAAGCCCCTCACAACTAGTCTCAAATTCCAGTGGATCATGAGGACCTCACTGGCTGTGGTATGTTGATATGACTCCTCACTAGTGCACTCAAAGTCCTTTGATGAAAGCCGCTCACTCCTTGTTGTGCCATTGCACCTTCAACTCCCTGTAGGAAAATGTCCCAGCCTGGCCATCTTCCCCTCTATAACCCCCACGTCTGGCTATCTTCTTATCTAATATAGGGGGCTTTAGACCCCCTTGCCTGAGATAAGAAATCCTTCTGCCACTTAGTCTTTGTTTCCTTCAGAACATGCTATCCGATTATGGTCTCCCTTCTTTGTACACAAACACCTGTTTCAATGCATTTCTTCAAACAGCAAGTCCATAGGTCCTTTCCCTTCTCGATACTCTTGCCTATCTGCTTGATAACAGGAAACCGAGTTTCCTATGCCAAATTAATCTATCCCATCATGGGCTAGTCCCAATAGTTAACCGTCTGCAGCTAATTTACTGTTGCAGAGGACAAACCAGATAAAACAACACTTAAATCTTAGCAATGAATTATGTAGCCATAAAACCTTCAAGGTGGAGTGGGTAGCTTCTCCACTCCTTTAAAGAAGGAGCGAGCAGTTCATGGGAGTAAACCGGCCAACGTAACCGAAGTGAAGCTGTTTTGTACGGAGTAATGGGCTAAAATTCCTCCAAACCAAAATTTCACATTCTTTTACCACTCACAGACTCACTCCTCATTGAAATATTACAGAATCTAATATTTTTGCCTTATTGATTGGGTGATCTATCTATTTGTAGGACTCGTGTGGAGACCTTTAGTTTTAGGTCAAAAATATGTTAAAAAAAAAATTCATTCATTTCACTTCTTTAGGAAGTTGTGAGCAACTTTGTATTTTTCTCTAGGGACGGTCTGAACCTTTCTGCATTAGGGATGGAAAATCGAGTGGCTTTGCTTGTCATCGGGATGATGCGCTCATAGAAATCACAGTTTACTGAAGATGAAAGACATTTTATAGAAGAAAACATACATTGTCAGCGAGCGATACGCTGAATTACGGGACAACAGGGTGAGATGCGAGCTCACCCACGGCCAGCGGATGTAATGCATTTCATGGCGGTGAATCATCCTCCCATTGCTTCATGGGATTCTCTGCAGCTGTCGTGCCCTCGTGCCAGGATCATGAGGGCAGCGGTGTCACAGCGACAGCCTGAGGCCAGGCAGATCAGTGTTCGGTTACATGATAACTTTGCTTTATTGAAGAGGCTGATGTGCTACATTGTTTTCATGTTTTTGCAGTTGCTTGTTTCTATTTTTTTTTCAACCTCTTCAGGGTCTTCAATTTAAAGTATTTTTATTTTTGCATAGTTTTTGTACCTTTTTGGGGTGACCTTTTGGCTCAGTGTTTTTAATTTTAAAGGGATATTTCAGAATCTAAAGTTATCCGCTATCCCCCATTCAGGGATGTAGCTGGAGGGGAGCGATACATCCGAATAGACCCCTACCTAGGTAACCGCTGATTACAGCTACGGTGGCGCAGCCTAATTGTGGGTATAGGGGAAACTCAGTATATGATCCTGTTATAACTGAAAAAAAAACTTTACAAAAAGACCAACACTGATATTACCGCCATACGGTGAGCATATAGTGGAGAAATTATAGTACAGTTGTAGGTGGTGACTTACAGCTGTCGTTATTTCTGATGGAATCGTTCACTTTTCCCGTCTTTTCCATCTGGCCCAGACCGACATGACAACTTCTCCAGCCAGGAGAGAGCCATTCTGCAGAGAATACAACAAATACATATTTCACTTCTCATATTTCCAGCACGTCACCAACTATTCCCAACCTGCACAAACTCCTCATCCTACTGATAACCCAATACTGAGCCGCTGCTGCCGTATGTGTCCCTATTACTGCCCCTGATACCCCAATACTGAGCCGCTGCTGCCGTATGTGTCCCTATTACTGCACCTGATACCCCAATACTCAGCTGCTGCTGCCGTATGTGTCCTTATTACTGCCGCTGATACCCCAATACTGAGCCGCTGCTGCCGTATGTGTCCTTATTACTGCCGCTGATACCCCAATACTGAGCCGCTGCTGCCGTATGTGACCCTATTACTGCACCTGATACCACAATACTGAGCCACTGCTGCCGTATGTGTCCCTATTACTGCCCCTGATACCCCAATACTGAGCCGCTGCTGCCGTATGTGTCCCTATTACTGCACCTGATACCCCAATACTGAGCCGCTGCTGCCATATGTGTCCCTATTACTGCCCCTGATACCCCAATACTGAGCCGCTGCTGCCATATGTGTCCATATTACTGCACCTAATACCCCAATACTGAGCCGCTGCTGCCATATGTGTCCCTATTACTGCACCTGATACCCCAATACTGAGCCACTGCTGCCGTATGTGTCCCTATTACTGCACCTGATACCCCAATACTGAGCCGCTACTGCCATATGTGTCCCTATTACTGCCCCTGATACCCCAATACTGAGCCGCTGCTGCCGTATGTGTCCCTATTACTACACCTGATACTCCAATACTGAGCCGCTGCTGCCGTATGTGTCCCTATTACTGCCCCTGATACTCCAATACTGAGCCGCTGCTGCCGTATGTGCCCCTATTACTGCACCTGATACCCCAATACTGAGCCGCTGCTGCCGTATGTGTCCCTATTACTGCACCTGATACCCCAATACTGAGCCGCTGCTGCCGTATGTGTCCCTATTACTGCACCAGCTGTGTGGTTTAAAGCAGGGATCCTCCTACCGCCCCACATAACAATGGCCTCCACTGTGCCCCCACGCATAGTAATAATGTCTATTTTGTGCCCTCACATTAGCTCCAACACTGTATAATGGAACACAGTTTATGACAGCCCCCACAGTAGCTCCCACTTTGTATATAGGCCCCCATACTGTATGATAGCCCCCACAGTAGCCTTAGAACTGTACAATCGCCCCCACATTGGCTCCCACACTGTATATAGGCCCTCCTCACTGTATGATTGCTCGCGCAGTAGCCTTCAAACTGTACAATGACCCCCGCATTAGCTCCCACACTATAATTGCCATGACAGTAGTCCCCACGTGCTTTAATGGCCCCCAATGTAGGCTCCAAACTGCTATTTGGCCCCCGCATTAGCTCCCACAGGGAATAATGGCCGCATTTTAGCTTCCACACTGTATAATAGCCTCCCACATAGTCCAATGTATGAAGGGGCCCCCCACAGCAGCCTCCACATTGTATGAGGGCCCTCCATACTTTATGATGCCTCCACAGTCCCACCACATGTTTTAAACAAATTAAAAAACATCCTATCCTCACCTAATCCAGGATCCTGACACGTCATCGCATTCACAAAACATCACCATCCCAGCGCTGGACTCTGAAATCCTGTTCTTACGCTGGCGAATCACCTGCTAGTCTGCGTTCTACAAAACAGATAACGGTAGTGTCGGGAGATCATGTTATACTGGTTACACCTCCTTTCATTGAAAACAATCTGTGAAGGCACATTCACAGAGAGATCTATGTCCGGCCCATAGATCTTAACAGTTAATTTACATATTGAGAAAAAAAAAATGGAGTGCTAAGACATCGGATTTCGGACATCAGGGTATGATTTTATTCAGCTTCCTATGACCTACATGTTCATACAGACGGTGATTTTACTGACACATTCCCTTTAATAGAACATGTTGGCAGCAAAAGGAGTCTTTGTTCTCAATCCAAGGGTGTGTCATCTGACGTATATTTAAAAGGGAGATTTCCAAAGAATTGTATGTGTATTCTAGTTTTATTAGAGACAGAGCAATTATACCAGAGACTACATACACCTGATAGACATTACAACAGTTCAGCCAGATACAAGAGGGCTGCCAGCAGAAGGGATGTAATAAGCATTAATGGGGGTTTTCTTACTTAACGAGTTATCATCTATTCAAGGGCACCAGCACTCCATTTATTGTCTATAGGACTGCAATTATCCACCCAGAGATCACCGAGTGATCTCCTACCCATCTTACTGTGTGTGTCATCTTACTGTGATCCGAGTGTCATCTTACTTATCTAAAAAACTAACTAAAGCTGCCAAAAAGGAAACAGAGAAGCACATTGCTAAGGAGAGTAAAACTAATCCCAAACTGTTCTTCAACTATATCAATAGTAAAAGAATAAAAACTGAAAATGTAGGCTCCTTAAAAAATAGTGAGGAAAGAAGGGTTGTAGATGACGAGGAAAAGGCTAACATATTAAACACCTTCTTCTCCACGGTATTCACGGTGGAAAATGAAATGCTAGGTGAAATCCCAAGAAACAATGAAAACCCTATATTAAGGGTCACCAATCTAACCCAAGAAGAGGTGCGAAACCGGCTAAATAAGATTAAAATAGATAAATCTCCGGGTCCAGATGGCATACACCCACGAGTACTAAGAGAACTAAGTAATGTAATAGATAAACCATTATTTCTTATTTTTAGGGACTCTATAGCGACGGGGTCTGTTCCGCAGGACTGGCGCATAGCAAATGTGGTGCCAATATTCAAAAAGGGCTCTAAAAGTGAACCTGGAAATTATAGGCCAGTAAGTCTAACCTCTACTGTTGGTAAAATATTTGAAGGGTTTCTGAAGGATGTTATTCTGGATTATCTCAATGAGAATAACTGTTTAACTCCATATCAGCATGGGTTTATGAGAAATCGCTCCTGTCACCAATCTAATCAGTTTTTATGAAGAGGTAAGCTATAGGCTGGACCACGGTGAGTCATTGGACGTGGTATATCTCGATTTTTCCAAAGCGTTTGATACCGTGCCGCACAAGAGGTTGGTACACAAAATGAGAATGCTTGGTCTGGGGGAAAATGTGTGTAAATGGGTTAGTAACTGGCTTAGTGATAGAAAGCAGAGGGTGGTTATAAATGGTATAGTCTCTAACTGGGTCGCTGTGACCAGTGGGGTACCGCAGGGGTCGGTATTGGGACCTGTTCTCTTCAACATATTCATTAATGATCTGGTAGAAGGTTTACACAGTAAAATATTGATATTTGCAGATGATACAAAACTATGTAAAGCAGTTAATACAAGAGAAGATAGTATTCTGCTACAGATGGATCTGGATAAGTTGGAAACTTGGGCTGAAAGGTGGCAGATGAGGTTTAACAATGATAAATGTAAGGTTATACACATGGGAAGAAGGAATCAATGTCACCATTACACACTGAACGGGAAACCACTGGGTAAATCTGACAGGGAGAAGGACTTGGGGATCCTAGTTAATGATAAACTTACCTGGAGCAGTCAGTGCCAGGCAGCAGCTGCCAAGGCAAACAGGATCATGGGGTGCATTAAAAGAGGTCTGGATACACATGATGAGAGCATTATACTGCCTCTGTACAAATCCCTAGTTAGACCGCACATGGAGTACTGTGTCCAGTTTTGGGCACCGGTGCTCAGGAAGGATATAATGGAACTAGAGAGAGTACAAAGGAGGGCAACAAAATTAATAAAGGGGATGGGAGAACTAAAATGAAAAACCAGAAAAACGTACTATCCTTAAAACGATATTTTATTAAATTGTCTAAAATTCCAATAAAGAAGACTCAAATGTATGCAATCAACATCAGCCAACTGGGTTGAGTAAGCTAGAAAAATGGGGAAGAGATAGCAGATATGCCTGACACAGTCCCTGTAGGTGGCCCTAAAGTATCTTAGACCTACCTACCAGCGGAGGTTGGCACCCTAGATTTCGATATGGCGCCCCCGCTCACCGTCGACTGTCCCTTCTCACCCTAATAGGGTCCTACTTGCTACCCACACCCAGGTACCCACAGACATACACACACAAATTGACCACTAGGTCACACTAACCAAAAAACGTGAAAAAGTGAAAAAAGAAAAAAGTGAACGAAAAATTCTAAAAACACTGCAGACATTGCTGCATAAATGCACTAAATAGCATGTACCCCACAGTTACCTCAAAAAAATTTTCTTGAAGAAATATAAAAATAGTGCAGAGCTATGGGGTACAGCAGGGCACAGTTGGAGTGTGCTCAGTTGAATATTCAGAGGTCATGAGTAGTGAAGCCTCTAATAGATGTAACAATAGGTCACTATCTTTGTTAGTGGTTGATGACATAGAAATCATAGACAGACCAATAAGACTAATGTACAGAGTGGATCCCTAAGCAAAATTGCACCCTTCCGAAAAAGGTTAGCAGATATATGAGTACACTCAATGGATGTAAATATGTTGTTGGGTGATATATATATTACACCCTAAGTTGTCCAAAAATAAACGGAACAAAATATTCAACAAAAACCAAAAAAACAAAATAAACCCAAATGAAAAAATATATATGTAAGGGATTGGCCTCAGATATTTTGGGCTTCTAGATGCACTAATCTAACGCAATTGAGAGACACTATATGTGATACCAATGAGTTTTGTGTTTCTTTCTTTTTTCTGATTTTGTTTAATGTTTTGCTAATTTTTTCTATGGTATAAGATGCGGAACTCGTATGGCATCTAGAGTGCAGACTAATATGCTACTCATAGTAATAAACGTTTATCAGATTATCCAATATAGAGAGAGTAATGAGGGATGGTTCTCAGTCGTTTCTGTATTCTGATGTGTATTTAGCCCTTAAACTAAATGAGAAATACTATATGTGATACCCTATAAGGCAGATAATTTTTTCATTTGGGTTTATTTTGTTTTTTGGTTTTTGTTGAATATTTTGTTCCGTTTATTTTTGGACAACTTAGGGTGTAATATATATATATCACCCAACAACATATTTACATCCATTGAGTGTACTCATATATCTGCTAACCTTTTTCGGAAGGGTGCAATTTTGCTTAGGGATCCACTCTGTACATTAGTCTTATTGGTCTGTCTATGATTTCTAGGTCATCAACCACTAACAAAGACAGTGACCTATTGTTACATCTATTAGAGGCTTCACTACTCATGACCTCTGAATATTCAACTGAGCACATTCCAACTGTGCCCTGCTGTACCCCATAGCTCTGCACTATTTTTATATTTCTTCAAGAAAATTTTTTTGAGGTAACTGTGGGGTACATGCTATTTAGTGCATTTATGCAGCAATGTCTGCAGTGTTTTTAGAATTTTTCGTTCACTTTTTTCTTTTTTCACTTTTTCACGTTTTTTGGTTAGTGTGACCTAGTGGTCAATTTGTGTGTGTATGTCTGTGGGTACCTGGGTGTGGGTAGCAAGTAGGACCCTACTAGGGTGAGAAGGGACAGTCAACGGTGAGCGGGGGCGCCATATCGAAATCTAGGGTGCCAACCTCCGCTGGTAGGTAGGTTTAAGATACTTTAGGGCCACCTACAGGGACTGTGTCAGGCATATCTGCTATCTCTTCCCCATTTTTCTAGCTTACCCAACCCAGTTGGCTGATGTTGATTGCATACATTTGAGTCTTCTTTATTGGAATTTTAGACAATTTAATAAAATATCGTTTTAAGGATAGTACGTTTTTCTGGTTTTTCAATTTAATATATCCTTTTAATATTCTAGCCGGTTTTCTACACTGGATGGGAGAACTACAATACCCAGATAGATTAGTGAAATTAGGATTATTTAGTCTAGAAAAAAGACGACTGAGGGGCGATCTAATAACCATGTATAAGTATATAAGGGGACAGTACAAATATCTCGCTGAGGATCTGTTTATACCAAGGAAGGTGACGGGCACAAGGGGGCATTCTCTGCGTCTGGAGGAGAGAAGGTTTTTCCACCAACATAGAAGAGGATTCTTTACTGTTAGGGCAGTGAGAATCTGGAATTGCTTGCCTGAGGAGGTGGTGATGGCGAACTCAGTCAAGGGGTTCAAGAGAGGCCTGGACGTCTTCCTGGAGCGTAACAATATTGTATCTTACAGTTATTAGGTTCTGTAGAAGGACGTAGATCTGGGGATTTATTATGATGGAATATAGGCTGAACTGGATGGACAAATGTCTTTTTTCGGCCTTACTAACTATGTTACTATGTTACTGTGATCTGAGTGTCATCTTACTGTGATCCGAGTGTCATCTTACTGTGATCCGAGTGTCATCGTACTGTGATCCGAGTGTCATCTTACTGTGATCTGAGTGTCATCTTACTGTGATCCGAGTGTCATCGTACTGTGATCCGAGTGTCATCTTACTGTGATCCGAGTGTAATGTTACTGTGATCCGAGTGTAATGTTACTGTGATCTGATTGTCATCTTACTGTGATCCAAGTGTCATCTTACTGTGATCTGATTGTCATCTTACAGTGATCCAAGTGTCATCTTACTGTGATCCGAGTGTAATGTTACTGTGATCCGAGTGTCATCTTACTGTGATCCGAGTGTCATCTTACTGTGATCCGAGTGTCATCTTACTGTGATCCAAGTGTCATCTTACTGTGATCGGAGTGTCATCTTACTGTGATCCGAGTGTAATGTTACTGTGATCCGAGTGTCATCTTACTGTGATCCGAGTGTCATCTTACTGTGATCCGAGTGTAATGTTACTGTGATCCGAGTGTCATCTTACTGTGATCCAAGTGTCATCTTACTGTGATCCGAGTGTCATCTTACTGTGATCCAAGTGTCATCTTACTGTGATCCGAGTGTCATCTTACTGTGATCCGAGTGTAATGTTACTGTGATCCGAGTGTCATCTTACTGTGATCCAAGTGTCATCTTACCGTGATCCGAGTGTCATCTTACTGTGATCTGATTGTCATCTTACTGTGATCCAAGTGTCATCTTACTGTGATCCGAGTGTCATCTTACTGTGATCCAAGTGTCATCTTACTGTGATCCGAGTGTCATCTTACTGTGATCCGAGTGTCATCTTACTGTGATCCAAGTGTCATCTTACTATGGTCCGAGTGTCATCTTACTGTGATCCGAGTGTCATCCTACTGTGAAACGAGAGTCATCTTACTGTGATCCGAGTGCCATCTTACTGTGATCCGAGTGTTATCTTACTGTGATCCGAGTGTCATCTTACTGTGATCCAAGTGTCATCTTACTGTGATCCGAGTGTTATCTTACTGTGATCCGAGTGTCATCTTACTGTGATCCAAGTGTCATCTTACTGTGATCCGAGTGTCATCTTACTGTGATCCGAGTGTCATCTTACTGTGATCCGAGTATCATCTTACTGTGATCCAAGTGTCATCCTACTGTGAAACGAGTCATCTTATTGTGATCCGAGTGTAATCTTACTGTGATCCGAGTGTCATCTCACTGTGATCTGAGTGTCATCTTACTGTGATCCGAGTGTCATCTTACTGTGAAACAAGAGTCATCTTATTGTGATCCGAGTGTCATCCTACTGTGAAACGAGAGTCATCTTACTGTGATCCGAGTGTCATCTTACTGTGATCCGAGTGTCATCTTACTGTGATCCAAGTGTCATCTTACTGTGATCCGAGTGTCATCTTACTGTGATCCGAGTGTCATCTTACTGTGATCCAAGTGTCATCTTACTATGGTCCGAGTGTCATCTTACTGTGATCCGAGTGTCATCCTACTGTGAAACGAGAGTCATCTTACTGTGATCCGAGTGCCATCTTACTGTGATCCGAGTGTTATCTTACTGTGATCCGAGTGTCATCTTACTGTGATCCAAGTGTCATCTTACTGTGATCCGAGTGTTATCTTACTGTGATCCGAGTGTCATCTTACTGTGATCCAAGTGTCATCTTACTGTGATCCGAGTGTCATCTTACTGTGATCCGAGTGTCATCTTACTGTGATCCGAGTATCATCTTACTGTGATCCAAGTGTCATCCTACTGTGAAACGAGTCATCTTATTGTGATCCGAGTGTAATCTTACTGTGATCCGAGTGTCATCTCACTGTGATCTGAGTGTCATCTTACTGTGATCCGAGTGTCATCTTACTGTGAAACAAGAGTCATCTTATTGTGATCCGAGTGTCATCCTACTGTGAAACGAGAGTCATCTTACTGTGATCCGAGTGTCATCTTACTGTGATCCAAGTGTCATCTTACTGTGATCCGAGTGTCATCTTACTGTGATCCGAGTGTAATGTTACTGTGATCCGAGTGTCATCTTACTGTGATCCAAGTGTCATCTTACCGTGATCCGAGTGTCATCTTACTGTGATCTGATTGTCATCTTACTGTGATCCAAGTGTCATCTTACTGTGATCCGAGTGTCATCTTACTGTGATCCAAGTGTCATCTTACTGTGATCCGAGTGTCATCTTACTGTGATCCGAGTGTCATCTTACTGTGATCCGAGTGCCATCTTACTGTGATCCGAGTGTTATCTTACTGTGATCCGAGTGTCATCTTACTGTGATCCAAGTGTCATCTTACTGTGATCCGAGTGTTATCTTACTGTGATCCGAGTGTCATCTCACTGTGATCCAAGTGTCATCTTACTGTGATCCGAGTGTCATCTTACTGTGATCCGAGTGTCATCTTACTGTGATCCGAGTATCATCTTACTGTGATCCAAGTGTCATCCTACTGTGAAACGAGTCATCTTATTGTGATCCGAGTGTAATCTTACTGTGATCCGAGTGTCATCTCACTGTGATCTGAGTGTCATCTTACTGTGATCCGAGTGTCATCTTACTGTAAAACAAGAGTCATCTTACTGTGATCCGAGTGTCATCCTACTGTGAAACGAGTGTAATCTTACTGTGATCCGAGTGTCATCTCACTGTGATCCGAGTGTCATCTTACTGTGATCCGAGTGTCATCTTACTGTGATCCGAGTGTCATCTTACTGTGATCCGAGTGTCATCTTACTGTGATCCGAGCGTCATCTTACTGTGATCCGAGTGTCATCTTACTATTTTTGCTTTGGAGTAGATTTGGGGCATTTTTCAGGACCCCTAAAAAAATAATTAAGTAAATTCTCTTTTTTTTTTTGTGGCTTTTATTTGAATCACCAAGAAAAAATGACAATGAAAAACCACCATAAAAAAGTGGATTTTATATAAAAAAAAAAAAGCAAAAAAAATGTATGTGTATCTGCCTCTACCAGCAACATTATTAAGAAAAATGCAATATTTTTATGGTTTGTTTCTATGCATTTTTTTTGCTTTTATTCTTGTGGTAAATTAAAACACAAACTAATTAAAAAATCAATGCTGACAGATGTTGTATGGCAATCTATAAGGAATAAGAAAATGCCATACAAATAGTTTTAGTAGAAAAAGGAGATTGACGTTTCAGAGTAGACCGTGTTGCTGTATGAAGGAAGCTGTTCCATAATGGAAAAGTAATTTAATAGATTTTATTTTTACGCCTTTCGTGCTCACCCCAAGCTCTTTTTCAAAAATAAACTACATAGTACAATCAGTATAACAGGAAGTGGGGGGTTAAATACTGAAGAAAAAGCACCAACACTTAAAAAAGGAAGCACCCACCTGGACGTGAATGGATTGTTAACATTGTAAAGAAAACTAATGTTGGCATAAAAGTCAAAACTAGGGATGAGCGAACACGAACTGTAATGTGTGTCTTTTTATTTTTAAATACGGTGCTAGTAATGGGGGTGCCTGTTAGATCCCCCTCCATTAATAACCCCTGGCTTGATGCCACCTGACATTGCACAGCTGACATCAACCCCCAAGACTGTAACCCTGATTGTCAACACACCAGGGCAATTGGGAAGAGCTGAGGCTAAGTGCCAGAATTCTAATGGATCCACCATTTCTGGGGCAGCTGAGGGCTGGTCTTATTAGGCTGGGGAGGTGACAATATCCATGGACTTTCCCAGCCTACTAATATAAGCCAACAGCTGTCTACTTTGCCTTAGCTGGTTATTAAAAATAGGGAGGACCCCATGTCACTTTTTTGGGGTCCCCCCACTTTTAATAACCAGCAAAGGCAAAGTAGACACCTGTGGGCTGATATTAATTGACTAGTACAGTCCATGGATATTGGCCCCTTCCCAGCATAATAAGACCAACTCACAGCCGTCTGCTTTCCCTTGACTGGTTATTAAAAATAAGGGGGACCACACACTTTTTCATTCATTTATTTATTTATTAACAAGTACAGTAAACTACACACACAAAGCATTGCTCCACTCCTCCACTTGGACCTCTGACTCCTGGTTCAAGATTATAATTTTTTATTCTATGCTATTTTAAGGAGTTTCCCTTTTCACATTTGTTTTCAGGGAAATTGTCCTGCTCTTACCCTCATTTTGCTTCCTTTTTCAGGCCCCTAGGCTTTACTACAACCATTTTAAAGCTAATTTACAGCAACAAAGTTCAGGTCCCCATTGACTTATGTGGGGTTGTTTAAGTTCGGGGTCAAGTACTTGTTCCCGAACCGAACTTTGGACTAAAGTTCGGCCAAACCCGAACATCCACAGGGCCTCTCATCCCTAGTTAAAACATATAGTTACGAAATAAAACATTACGGGAAGGAAAACAATCATGTTTAAAATCAATACTTACAAATTGCAGTTAAACGATAGAGGAAATAATGGCTGTTTACTTTATCAAATAAAAACAATAGGAATAAGGAGGTATTGTATGGGGACTATATGGCTAAGAGGTATCACTCACAAGTGGAGTGTACTAGCCGCATAGCTATGGACTTAAAGGGGTTGTCTGGTCAAAACAATAAGTCTGTAGCCACTCTGTTTGACTGCAGACTTATGAATCCCCCCAACTCGTGCACACACATACGCTCGGCCGGTGAGTGAGGTCTCGCTCTCCATACACTGGTATTTGTACGTTTTTAGCATTTTGGGCTATTTTTTTTTTTTTTTTTTTTTTTTTTTTTAAAGTAAGCATGCACTAGGAATGGAGTTTATTTGATAGGCTTCTGTATATATGAAAAAAGTGCACCAAAAATAAAGTTTATAAAAGAAAAAACAATGAATTTCTTGTTTGTTTATTTCCTACTTGTTTTTTTCTTCCAAGCGCAATAAGGTGTAAAAGAAAGGCAGTGTGAGGAAAATGCCTCCAAAACTAATTCTGTTTCTCAACCAGTTGATTTCTCTATTCAGGGAATGCTGAGAGTTGTAGTTTTCCAGCAGCTGTACTCTATGTTACACAGAAGACCTGAACATTTCATTGAGGTGAGGCCGATAGTTTGTTCCGGATGACAGTGACCTGACTCATCCATTCACCTTTGCATCCCGCAGATCCATCAGAGAGGATGATCTCAGCTCTGTCCCGAGGATGCCCGGCCGGGGATCGCTGTTCTGGGACATTGCTGAGGAATGTTCTACCCACTGGTTGGCACCAGGTACAATGGTTGGCACAGCTTTAACTTAATGAATCAACCATTATGTGACATAAGCATCCGTTCTCATTGGGTGAGCAGCGTTACGCAAGATTTCCAGTCTTTACATGAGTCGGATCATGCATTGTGGAATGTGACTCTGTTTGTGTAAGTGAAGTACAAGATACTTATCCAACTGTAAACCCAACTGCAGAATGCAAACATGACCCCACCTACGGAGCCGAGCCACCATGTACCTTCTCGTCTACATTCACAGAAACGTATCACTGGCGTTACTCTTCATAACTGATCCTCATAAAAATCTCCATCTTCGGGGGACAACTTTTTTTCTTACTTACATGCTTGCATTTTTGGCAAAATTTCATTATTCCATTCGGTTTTCATTCATTCATTTTTTTTTTGCCCAGTCTGTATCTGTGTTGCACTATTGTTGGCTGCAGAATAAGGGTCCCCGTTGGGTAGACGTCCGAAATCTCCGGCAAAACATGGTCCTGATGCATGTGCTGATGCGGCCATAGACTGTCATGGTGACGGCAGTGCGAATGTGAGCTCTGATGTGCACCTTTTCGGGAGTCTACGCCTACAGGAGGTGGCCACTCAGATGTACTATTCTGTCACCTGTAGGTGTACACTCCCAAAAAAAGTGCACGGCAGAGCTCACGTTCCCTCTACCGTCCCCATAACAGTCTATTGGTCCATCGGCGCATGTTTCCGGACCCCCGTTTTGAGGGGGATTTTGGACATATGCCCAACGGAGACACAGAACGTGATGTGTAAGCACCCCGAGAATCTGTCAGTGAGCTCGCTGTGACTTTCTTTCTGGAGTTTGTAACTAGTTTATCTGTCATCAATGGAGGCCGCGACTGCCATCATTGCTGCAGCTGCTGTGATAAGTATTGTAAGAGTAATATGCCTAGTGTGTAGCAGTGTTATAGGTAACGTTAATAATGTAAGATGTGTTAATGTAATTTACTACTGTGTATAGTAATGTAGGGTAAGCATTGATAGTACAGTGTAAGGCTGTGTGCACACGTTCCGGATTTTTCACATTTTTTTTCGCATTTTTTTGCTATAAAAACACGATAAAACCGCAAAAAAAACCACTCACATTAAGCATCCTATTAAAAGAATGCAATCAGCATTTTGTATGCACATGCTGCGTTTTTTTCCTGAGCGGAAATGCATTCTGGAAAAAAACGCAGCATGTTCATTAATTTGCGGAATCGCGGGGATTCCACACATGATGACATAACGTCATCCCAGGTCCTTCGCACACTGCATCCAGGGGAATGGAAGCTGCCGCGTGCACCGCTGAGGAGATCGGGGGCCGTCGGAAGGTGAGAATTACCATTTTTTAAAATTTTTTAATTATTTTTAACATTAGATCTTTTTACTATTGATGCTGCATAAGCAGCATCAATAGTAAAAAGTTGGTCACACTTGTCAAACACTACGTTTGGCAAGTGTGACCAACCTGTCAATCAGTTTTCCAAGTGATGCTACACATCGCTTGGAAAACGCTAGCATTCTGCAAGCTAATCATGCTTGCAAAACGCTAGTGTTTAGCGGAATACGCATGCTAATTCCACATGCGATATACCCGCGGCAGGAGTTGCGGAATTACCGCGGAAATTTCTGCGGCAATTCTGCAACATGTGCCCTTAGCCTACGGTATAGTGTTATAGGATAGGTAGTGTAAGATGTAGATAGAGGCCGATAGGGTAAATTATAGTTCATGTTTGGGACCAGTCTGCAGTGGGAGGGTTAGTTTTAGGGAAAGCGACTGTTTTTCTGTTAGTTAGGAGATAGCTGCATAAAGGGTGACCCTGAGTGAGAGGAGACTGAAGAATGAGGGATAGTTGATGCTAAGAAAAAGTGACAGAGAGACAGAGTGGCCTTCCGGAAATGGGTACTAGGTGAAAACGCCTAGCCACGAGACTGTGAGCTTGTAACACAGAAGAAAATTGGCCTTAGCAGGACTGAGAGATAAGGACTACTGAAGAGTTCTTCTGAGCGGTAGATCCAAGGTGCCAGTAGTGTAAGGAATAGGATGCAGAAGCGCTGAGCAAGTAGACTTGTAGATCAGGAATGTAGAGTTAAAGTTGGGTTGTGGCAAAGTAGGGAGAAACAGTGTGACATGAAATCCCTGGAGTAATCTCGTACAGAGGGAGGATACCGTGTGAAATAATGCTTCATACGGAGCTTCATAGCTAGCACAGGATCCATCATTCAAAATAGATGTCACAGCTCACCTCCTCCTCCTGTTCAATGACTGATAACCTATCTCTCTATCTATCATCTATCTATCTATTATCTATCTATTATATCTATATATCTATTATATCTATCTATCATCTGTCTATCTATTATCTATCTATGATACAGTATCTATCTATCTATCTATCTCTCTCTTATCTATTATCTATTTATCATCTATCTATTATCTATCTACTGTATCTATTATCTATCTATTATATCTATATATCTATCTATCATCTGTCTATCTATCTATTATCTATCTATGATATCTATCTGTCTCATCTATTATCTATATAACTATCTATCTATCTATTATCCATCTATATATCTATCTAATATCTATCTATATTGTATCGATCTCTTATCTATCTGTGAAGTAGTTTCTATTAATTCTAAATGTTTCTTCCAGACCATGAGAGTCTTGTTCCCTCTCCTTCCGGGCACGGGGGTAGCAGTATTTACCTCTATTCTTCAGGGCATCTGTAACGAGTTATTTTAGCTTTTGCAGGAGTATAATTTAGATAATGTGGCTCCTACTATCAGGCTTCTATATCATGGAATCAGCCCCTGAACTAAAGGTTACGGCGGCCGCTTTGCAGATTACAGCGGAGATTACACAGTAATGTTATACTCTAGTGAATACACACAAACAATGAGAGCGTGGAGGAAACGTTCACATCGCTTTATGCAGTTACACTTGCTGAGGATTTTTTTCTCTTGGTTTTACAATTGGTTACATATTTCAATAATATAATGGAAATGTAGGCAAATATATGCAAAAGATTCAGCGTTTTTTTATTCACCTCCAACGGGCGCTTTCTTCTGGAAAGTATTAACTATTTAGGTTTGATTTAAAAGAAAAAAAAAAAAAGTAACATTTGAACTTCCATACATTTGCATAGAAAATAAACAGTAGGTGCAACTTGAAGGAGGTACATAGGTTTTTCTAACAATATGGCAAGTTTTATTTTTCCCCAAAAACAACGGCACAGTTGTTCACAGGTTGTGTGTGATATTGCCGCTCAGCTCTAGTCACTTTAGTAAACCTGAACTGTAAAAAAGAAATGGATTCTAGACAGGTCTGCTGTTGTTCTTAAAAGAAAATGAAAACGTTTTTGTAATTTTGCACAACCCCCTGAAAAGGAACCCATCACCTGACTCGTGCCACCCAAACCACAGGCTGCAGGAATCAGAGACTGACGGCACAGCTGCAGCCAGATGATTTTCCTTTTTTCTACACACACCTGCATATAAGAGAGAATAACTCACCTGTACAGGTGTGGCATTCACATCTGATATGTACGTAAGAGCTCAGCTTAGGGCTCGTACCCATCACTGTGAAAAAAAGTTCTGATTTCAGTCCAGAAAAGTGGGACGAGTGTCATGTGATTTTCATGTGAGTACAATCAGATTTTTAACACCTACATCTGAGTTACGTACATGAGAATATGATCAGATTGCAATCCGATTTTATATTATACTTAACTTTCCAAGGAAATATTTTTTCAAGATATACTGTGTATATATATATGTGTATATATATATATATATATATATATATATATATATATATATTGCTTGAGAAAGGTTCTCCCTAATGGACAGAAACATCGCCATGTTGGGCCATTAAATAGAAGCTTTTTCACGCTGAATAATGTGCTGCTTCCAATCTCTTATAGTTGTACCATTTATGAGGCAGATGAGAGCTGATGTTTTTAGTCTGGGATGGGGCCAATATCCATGGCCCCTTCCTAGGCTATTAACATCAGCCTACAGCTGTCTGTCTTGCCTTTACTGGTTATTAATTATAGAGGGTCCCTATGTCATTTATTGAGGGGTTCCCATTTTAACAACCAGGAAAGGCTTAGTATAAAAGTGTCAGTTGTTATTAATAGATTGGGAAGCTCCATATGTATTACCCCCTTCCCAGGCTATAAACATCTGCCCCCAGCTGTCCACTTTCCCTCTGCTGGTTAATAATATGTCAGGGAATCCCACGCTGTTTTTTTGGGGAAAATAATTTAGTATGTAATAAAATACATGTACAGTAAGCACATGTACAAGCACTGTGCTAATTATTAGAGATGAGCGAACTTTTTCGGAAAACGTTCGACAATCTCAAATTCGGCATGAACGTGGCATATTCTGATTTGTGTTCGGATTCCTGAGCTTTTTTTCCTAATAATTGGAAAAAGTCAGCCAAAGTTCAGGAAATATTCAAGTTCACTTAGAATTCGTTCAGACATCAGTGTTTCTGGTAGCAGCATGGGCCGCAAAACGTCCCGCACATGTGCACACTGATGACAGACAGATGGCATCCCTGTGTCATCAGCGAGACATGTACATGAGTCTAGAAATTAGTGGTACTGTTTGTGCTGTTCCCTGGCACTGGGTGCTGAAGTAGACAGCTCACATCACTGTCCCCTGCTCGCGCTCTGATCAGCACTATCAGAGGACAATGTTGAGAGTAGTATTCAACTGTTACCAGCAAGAGTGTATTGTGGCTGATGGGAGTATTCATCAGTACTATAAATAAATAAATATTTTAAAAAATGATGTGGGGTTCCCCTTTATTTTTGATAACCAGCTAGGCAAAACTGACAGCTGCAGGATGCAACCCTCAGCTGTCAGTGTTAGCAAGGCTGGTTATCAAGAATAGAGGGATCCCCACGCCATATTTTGTAATTATTTGAATAATAATTTAAAAAAATAGAATGGAGTCTGCCTATTTTCAACAACCGGCCAAACTAAAGCAGACAGCTGGGGCTGGAATTCCCAAGCTGGCAAGGGGCTATGATATTGCCCCTTCCAGCTTATAAATAGCAGCCTGCTGCTGCCCCAAAAAAGGTACATCTAGTAGATGCACCAACTCTGTCGCTTTGCCCACCTCTTCCTACTTGCCCTGTGGTGGTGGCAAGTGTGGTTCATATTTGTGCTGTTGATGTCACCTTTGTATTATCCAGTGACATCAAGTCAAAAGGTTAATCCTATAGTTATATTGTAAATAAACACACAACCAGAATAAAGTCCTTTAATTGAAAGAATAACAGACTCCTTTAATGAATGTAAATTAAACCATACTCAAGTCAGTGCCCATTCAGCAGAAGCCAATGTATCCTGTAGCAGAATTAAAATAATAAACCACAATATTCCTCACTTATCCACCGAGAAAAAAATAATCAATTTTCCCACAATGGATCCAGCTGTGCTACATCCAGATGGCAGGCTACATTGTTACATGATGTGTCTATACAGCCTGCCATAAAGCTGAAACACTGAGCAGCATGTGCTACCACTGCTCAGCATCTTACGGTGAACTCATGTGACCTGACTGACGTCAGAGAGGTCCTGGGAGTTCACAGCCATTGAGCTCAGTTCAACTCACTGATGTCAGAGTGAACACCGTGGGAAAAGTTGCAACAGCACTCGTGCTAACATCAGTGGGATTAGCTGAGTTCATTGGCTGTGAACTTCCAGTACAATTCTGATGTCAATCAGGTCATAGGAGATCAATATAGGGGGACCCTACATCATTTTATGGGGGTCCCCATTTTAATAACCAGGAAAGGCTAAGTATACAGCTGTGATCTGATATTAATAGCCTAGGAGCCTTTATGAATATTGTCTCTTTCCCAGAATATTAACATCAGTCCCCAGCCGTCGGCTTTCCCTAGGCTGCTTATGAAAATTACAAGTGAACCCACTCTGTTTTTTTCCTTATTTTATTTATTAACGATTACAGTAAAATACACACCCAATGTAACCTTAGTTTACAGCCTTTAGGTGTTCCAGCAGTTGGAAACTTCAGTAACCTTAACATGTCCCTCAAGGTTTCATGTGAGGTTTATGGGCCCCTTTCCAGTCTAAGAATACCAGCCCCCATCTGTGAGCTTTAGCTTGGCTGGGTGACAAAAATACAGGGGACCCCACACCATTTTTTTAAATTGTTTAGTTAAATAATTTAAAAAAACTTTTATTCTTGATTACCAGCCTTGTTAAAGCTGACATCTGAGGGTTGCAGCCCACAACTGTCAGTTCTGACAGTTTTGTCTATTTTTTATTGGATTGCACTCATCCATTTTCTTCGCAGATGAGCATGAGCCCTTATCTGGACCAGTTTTAGACAAAGTGGGGCCCTGGGCAAAAGTTTAAAGTGGGGCCCCAAATGCTAACATATTGCACCATCACACAGAAACATTTATTAATTATTATTATTATTTATTTCTATAGCACCATTGATTCCATGGTGCTGTACATGAGAAGGGGTTACATACAAATTACAGATATCACTTACAGTAAGCAAACTAACAATGACAGACTGATACAGAGGGGCGAGGACCCTGCCTTTGCGGGTTTACATTCTACAGGATGGTGGGGATGGAGACAAAAGGTTTAGGGTTGTAGGAGCTCCGGTGTTGGTGAGGCGGTAGCTTCGGTAGTGATGAGGAGGCAGCGGGGTCAGTGCAGGCTGTATGCTTTCCTGAAGAGGTGGGTTTTTCAGGTTCCGTCTGAAGGATCCAAATGTGGTTGATAGTCAGATGTGTTGGGGCAAAGAATTCCAGAGGATGGGGGATATTCTGGAGAAGTCTTGGAGGCGGTTGGGTGAGGAGCGGATAAGTGTGGAGGAGAGAAGGAGGTCTTGGGAGGACCGGAGATTACGTGAGGGAAGATATAGGGAGATTAGTTCAGAGATATATAGAGGAGACAGGTTATGGATGGCTTTGTAGGTCAGTATTAGTAATTTGAACTGGATATGCTGAGGAAATGGGAGCCAGTGAAGAGATTTGCAGAGAGGGGAAGCGGAGGAGTAGCAAGGAGAGAGATGAATTAGTCGGGCAGCAGAGTTAAGGATGGACTGGAGAGGTGCAAAGGTGTTAGCAGGGAGGCCACAGAAAAGGATGTTGCAGTAGTCAAGGTGGGGGATGATGAGGGCATGCACAAGCATTTTAGTAGATTGAGGTTGAGGAGATATTTTTGAGCTGGAGGCGACAGGAGGTGGAGAGACCTTGGATGTGCGGTTTGAAGGATAGGGCAGAGTCAAGGGTTACTCCGAGGCAGCAGACTTCTGGTACGGAGGAAAGCGTGATGTTGTTAATTGCGATAGATAGGTCAGGTATGGAAGATCTATGAGATAGAGGAAAAATGATGAGTTCAGATTTGTCCACATTTAGTTTGAGAAAGCGAGAGGAGAAGGAGGAAATGGCTGATAGACACTGCGGGATTCTGGACAGCAGAGAGGTGACGTCTGGTCCAGAAAGGTAGCTCTGAGTGTCATCAGCATAAAGGTGGTACTGGAATCCATGGGACTTTATGAGTTGTCCCAGGCCAAGTGTGTAAATTGAGAAGAGTACGGATCCTAGAACAGAGCCTTTGGGGACTCCAACAGAGAGAGGGTGGGATGAGGAGGTAGTGTGGAAGACGCTGAATGTGGGGTTGGAAAGGTATGAGGAGATCCAGGATAGGGTGAGGTCTTTGATGCCAAAGGAGGAGAGGATCTGTAGTAGGAGGCAGTGGTCAACTATGTCAAAAGCAGAGGACAGGTCTAGAAGGAGGAGTACAAAGTATTGTCCGTTAGCTTTGGCTGTAAGTAGGTCATTAGTGATTTTGGTCAGGGCTGTCTCAGTTGAGTGATGGGGGCTGAAACCAGATTGTAAATTTTCAAAGAGCAAGTTAGATGAGAGGTGGGAGGAAAGTTCAGCGTGGACGTGCTGCTCCAGGAGTTTGGAAGCGAATGGGAGCAGCAATATTGGGCGATAGTTGGACATAGTTGTTGGGTCGAGGGTAGGCTTTTTAAGGATAGGCGTGATTGTGGCATGTTTGAAAGCAGAAGGGAAGGTGCCAGAAGTTAGTGATAGGTTGAAGAGGTGGGTTAGGGATGGGATAAGTGTGGTGAGGTTGAGGGGGAGGCAGGATGTGATGGGGTCAAGCGCACAGGTAGTGAGGTGCGATTTGGAGAGGAGACAATTAAGCTGCCCTTCAGTGATCTTGGAGAGGGAGGTTATAGGGTTTAGGCATTGGTCTGGTATACAAAGGGGTTGTGGTGGTTGAACAATGAAGACTTGCCTTTAGGCAAGATTAGGTTGTATTTAGGTTGTATTACATTTAGGTTGTATTTACAGGGGCTGTTCAACACTTGTTCCTGAGTTTCTTTACAGTGGCCGAGGAAGAATGATGGGGATAGATAGTCCTAGATACAGTATAATGCAGGTCCCATATAGTACATATAGTATAATGCACTTCCCATGGTCCTTGATGGAGATACTGCAGCCCCCTCAGGGTATACTGCAGTCTCCCTCAGAGTATAATGCAGCCCCCCTCATAGAGTATAATACAGCCCCCCTCAGAGTATACTGCAACCCCCCTCAGAGTCTACTGCAGTACCCCTCAGAGTATAATGCAGCCCCCTTCAGAGTATATTGCACCTCCCCCTCAGAGTATAATTCAGCCCCACACACACAGCATAATGCAGCCCCCCTCATAGAGTATAATGCAGCCCCTCATGGAGTATAATGCAACCCCCTCAGAGTATACTGCATTACCCTCAGAGTTCAATGCATTCCCCTCAGAGTATAGTGCAGCTCCCCTCAGAGTATACTGCAACCCCCCTCAGAGTATAATTCACCTCCCTTCAGAGTATAATTCAGCTCCCCACAGTATAATGCAGCCCCCTCATAGAGTATAATGCAGCCCCCTCATGGAGTATAATGCAACCCCATCAAGGTATACTGTAGTCCCCCTCAGAGTATACTGAATCCCTCTCAGGGTATTCTGCAGCCCCCCTCAGGGTATACTGCAGTCCTCCTCATACAATATACTGCAGCCCCCCTCAGAGTATACTGCGGCCCCCTCAGAATATAATGCAGCCCTCCTCAGAATATAATGAAGCCCCCCTCAGACTATAATGCAGCCTCTTCAGAGTATAATGCACCTCCTCCTCACAGTATACTGCAGTCCCACCTCAGAGTATAATTCAGCCCCACACAGTATAATGTAGTCCCCTCATAGAGTACAAGGCAGCCCCCTCATAGAGTATAATGCAGCCCCATCAGAGTATAATGCAGCCCCCCTCAGAGTATAATGCAGCCCCCTCAGAGAATAATGCACCTCCCACACACAGTATAATGCAGTCCCTTCATATAGTATAAATCAGCCCCCTCATAGTGTATAATGCAGCCCCTAATACACGTATAATGCAGCCCACACACATACACAGTAAAATGCAGCCCCCCCATACACACACAGTATAATGCAGCCCCCCCACACACAGATGTGGTATAATGCATATACATACACACACACAGTATAATGCAGCGCCCCCACACACATACAGTAAAAAGCAGCCTCCCTCACACATACACAATAGTGCAGTCCTCATACACACAGTATAATGCATACACATATACACACATATATACAAATATACAGTACACACCTCTCCTCCCCATTCCCCATGCAGGCTCTGCTTCGGTCTCACCAGCTCCACTGCTGGCACAGCGTGGTGCACGATGAAGTGACGTCATCACACACCCGCTGAGTCACAAGCAGAGGGGAGTGATAGGAGATGGAGAGTCATCTGATGCTCTCTCCTCCATCACTGCTTTCCCCTATATCAGCATCTATGAGGGGGGAAGTGGGGCGGCACTGGGCCTCTCTTACTCATGGGCACCATAGCGGCTGCGTGATGTGCCGCTATTAGTGGCACATCACTGGATAAGGATCACTGGAGGAGCAGGTTCCCTAGGCAGCTGCCTGGTCTGCCTGCCCTGTTATGACCCCAATGGCGAGGGTCTCAGAGGAACGTGGAAGTCTGCAGAATACAAAAATCCAGCTCATAGGGCAGTGGTAACTGGGTTGACCATATATCTACTCCTAACGCCAACACTAGAAGTAGCCGGGGATCATTCCTACGTTGATTCTAGATGACACGCGCCAGCCGGAGAATCTAGCTACCCCTAGTAGAGGAAAACAAAGACCTTTCTTGCCTCCAGAGAAGGGGACCCCAAAGCTGGATAGAAGCCCCCCACAAATAATGACGGTGAGGTAAGAGGAAATGACAAACACAGAAATGAACCAGGTTTAGCACAGAGAGGCCCGCTTACTGATAGCAGAATAAAGAAAGGTAACTTATATGGTCAACAAAAACCCTAACAAAATCCACACTGGAAATTCAAGAACCCCCGAACCGTCTAACGGTCCGGGGGGAGAACACCAGCCCCCCTAGAGCTTCCAGCAAAGGTCAGGATATAGATTTGGAACAAGCTGGACAAAAATACAAAACCAAAACAAATAGCAAAAAGCAAAAGGCAGACTTAGCTGATATAACTGGAACCAGGATCAGTAGACAAGAGCACAGCAGACTAGCTCTGATAACTACGTTGCCAGGCATTGAACTGAAGGTCCAGGGAGCTTATATAGCAACACCCCTAACTAACGACCCAGGTGCGGATAAAAGGAATGACAGAAAAACCAGAGTCAAAAAACTAGTAACCACTAGAGGGAGCAAAAAGCAAATTCACAACAGTACCCCCCCCTTAGTGAGGGGTCACCGAACCCTCACCACGACCACCAGGGCGATCAGGATGAGCGGCATGAAAGGCACGAACTAAATCGGCCGCATGAACATCAGAGGCGACCACCCAGGAATTATCCTCCTGACCATAGCCCTTCCACTTGACCAGGTACTGAAGCCTCCGCCTGGAGAGGCGAGAATCCAAGATCTTCTCCACCACGTACTCCAACTCGCCCTCAACCAACACCGGAGCAGGAGGCTCAGCAGAAGGAACCACAGGCACAATGTACCGCCGCAACAAGGACCTATGAAATACATTGTGAATAGCAAACGACACAGGAAGATCCAGACGAAAAGATACAGGATTAAGGATTTCCAATATCTTGTAAGGCCCAATAAAACGAGGTTTAAATTTGGGAGAGGAGACCTTCATAGGAACAAAGCGGGAAGAAAGCCATACCAAATCCCCAACGCGTAGTCGGGGACCCACACCGCGGCGGCGGTTGGCAAAGCGCTGAGCCTTCTCCTGTGACAACTTCAAGTTGTCCACCACATGATTCCAGATCTGCTGCAACCTATCCACCACAGAATCCACCCCAGGACAGTCAGAAGGCTCCACATGACCCGAAGAAAAGCGAGGATGGAAACCAGAGTTGCAGAAAAAAGGTGAAACCAAGGTGGCGGAACTAGCCCGATTATTAAGGGCAAACTCAGCCAACGGCAAGAATGTCACCCAATCGTCCTGATCAGCAGAGACAAAACACCTCAAATAAGCCTCCAAAGTCTGATTGGTTCGCTCCGTCTGTCCATTAGTCTGAGGATGGAAAGCAGACGAAAACGACAAATCAATGCCCATCCTACTACAAAAGGATCGCCAGAACCTGGAAACGAACTGGGATCCTCTGTCAGACACAATATTCTCAGGGATGCCGTGCAAACGAACCACGTTCTGGAAAAACACAGGAACCAGATCGGAAGAGGAAGGCAGCTTAGGCAAAGGAACCAAATGGACCATCTTGGAGAAGCGATCACATATCACCCAGATAACGGACATGCCCTGAGATAGCGGAAGATCAGAAATGAAATCCATGGAGATATGTGTCCAAGGTCTCTTCGGGACAGGCAAGGGCAAGAGCAAACCGCTGGCACGAGAACAGCAAGGCTTAGCTCGAGCACAAGTCCCACAGGACTGCACAAATGACCGCACATCCCTTGACAAGGAAGGCCACCAAAAGGACCTGGCCACCAGATCTCTGGTGCCAAAAATTCCCGGGTGACCTGCCAACACCGAGGAATGAACCTCGGAAATGACTCTGCTGGTCCACTTATCCGGGACAAACAGTCTGTCAGGTGGACAAGACTCAGGCCTATCAGCCTGAAATCTCTGCAACACACGTCGCAGATCCGGAGAAATAGCTGACAAGATAACTCCATCTTTAAGAATACCAACAGGATCAGCGACTCCAGGAGCATCAGGCACAAAGCTCCTAGAAAGAGCATCAGCCTTCACATTCTTTGAACCAGGTAAATACGAGACAACAAAATCAAAGCGGGAGAAAAACAATGACCAGCGGGCCTGTCTCGGATTAAGGCGTTTAGCAGACTCGAGATACATCAGATTTTTGTGATCAGTCAAGACCACCACACGATGCTTAGCACCCTCGAGCCAATGACGCCACTCCTCAAATGCCCATTTCATGGCCAACAACTCCCGATTGCCCACATCATAATTTCGCTCGGCAGGCGAAAACTTCCTAGAGAAAAAGGCACAAGGTTTCATAACAGAGCAACCAGGGCCTCTCTGCGACAAAACGGCCCCTGCCCCAATCTCCGAAGCATCCACCTCAACCTGAAAGGGAAGTGAGACGTCAGGCTGGCACAAAACAGGCGCCAAAGTAAACCGGCGTTTCAACTCCTGGAAAGCCTCCACGGCAGCAGGAGCCCAGTTAGCTACATCGGAGCCCTTCTTGGTCATATCCGTCAAAGGTTTCACAATGCTAGAAAAATTAGCGATAAAACGACGGTAGAAGTTAGCGAAGCCCAAGAACTTCTGAAGACTCTTAACTGACGAGGGCTGAGTCCAATCAAGAATAGCTCGGACCTTGACTGGGTCCATCTCCACAGCAGAAGGGGAAAAAATGAACCCCAAAAAGGGAACCTTCTGTACACCAAAGAGACACTTTGAGCCCTTGACAAACAAAGAATTTTCACGCAAAATTTTAAAGACCAACCTGACCTGCTCCACATGCGAATCCCAATTATCAGAAAAAACCAAAATATCATCCAGATAAACAATCAAAAATTTATCCAGATACTTCCGGAAAATGTCATGCATAAAGGACTGAAAAACTGAAGGCGCATTGGAGAGACCAAAAGGCATCACCAAGTACTCAAAATGACCTTCGGGCGTATTGAATGCGGTTTTCCATTCATCACCTTGCTTAATGCGCACAAGGTTGTACGCACCACGAAGGTCTATCTTGGTGAACCACTTGGCACCCTTAATCCGGGCAAACAAGTCAGACAACAGCGGTAAAGGATACTGAAATTTGACAGTGATCTTATTTAAAAGCCGATAATCAATACAAGGTCTCAAAGATCCGTCCTTTTTTGCCACAAAAAAGAATCCCGCACCAAGAGGGGAAGAAGACGGACGAATATGTCCTTTCTCCAGAGACTCTTTGATATATGAACGCATAGCGGTATGTTCAGGTACCGACAGATTAAACAGTCTTCCCTTAGGAAATTTACTGCCTGGGATCAAATCTATAGCACAGTCACAGTCCCTATGAGGAGGCAGTGCACTGGACTCAGACTCACTGAAGACGTCCTGATAATCAGACAAATACTCCGGAACTTCCGAAGGCGTAGAAGAAGCAATAGACACAGGCAGGGAATCCCCATGAATACCACGACAGCCCCAACTTGAGACTGACATAGCCTTCCAGTCCAGGACTGGATTATGGGTCTGTAACCATGGCAGCCCTAAAACAACCAAATCATGCATTTTATGTAAAACCAGGAAACGTATCACCTCGCGGTGTTCAGGAGTCATGCACATGGTAACCTGTGTCCAATACTGCGGTTTATTTGCAGCCAATGGAGTAGCATCAATACCCCTAAGAGGAATAGGATTTTCTAATGGTTCAAGAGTAAAACCACAGCGCTTAGCAAATGAGAGATCCATGAGACTCAGGGCAGCACCTGAATCTACAAACGCCATGACAGGATAAGATGACAGTGAGCAAATCAAAGTTACAGACAGAATAAATTTAGGTTGCAAATTACCAACGGTGACAGGACTAACAACCTTAGCTATACGTTTAGAGCATGCTGAGATAACATGTGTAGAATCACCACAGTAGTAGCACAAGCCATTCCGGCGTCTATGAATTTTCCGCTCATTTCTAGTCAGGATTCTATCACATTGCATTAAATCAGGTGTCTGTTCAGACAACACCATGAGGGAATTTGCGGTTTTTCTATCACATTGCACCGAATTAGGTGTTTGTTCAGACAACACCATGAGGGAATTTGCGGTTTTGCGCTCCCGCAACCACCGGTCAATTTGAATAGCCAGTGCCATAGTATCATTCAGACCTGTGGGAATGGGAAAACCCACCATAACATTCTTAATGGCTTCAGAAAGGCCATTTCTAAAATTAGCGGCCAGTGCACACTCGTTCCAATGTGTCAGCACGGACCATTTCCGAAATTTTTGGCAATACACTTCAGCCTCGTCCTGCCCCTGAGACATAGCCAGCAAGGCCTTTTCTGCCTGAATCTCAAGATTGGGTTCCTCATAAAGTAAACCGAGCGCCAGAAAAAACGCATCAAGATCAGCCAATGTCGGATCTCCTGGCGCCAGCGAAAATGCCCAATCCTGAGGGTCGCCCCGTAAGAACGAAATAACAATTTTTACTTGCTGAGCAGAATCTCCAGATGAACAGGGTCTCAGGGACAAAAACAATTTACAATTATTCACGAAATTCCTAAACTTAAACCTGTCTCCGGAAAACAGTTCAGGAATCGGTATTTTAGGTTCTGACCTAGGATTTCTGATAACATAGTCTTGTATGCCCTGCACACGAGTAGCCAGCTGGTCCACACTTGTAATCAAGGTCTGGACATTCATGTCTGCAGCAAGCATAGCCACTCTGAGGTAAAGGGGAAGAAGAAAAAAAAAAAAACTCAGAATCTTCTTTCTTATAATCCCTCTTCTGCAATGCATTAAACATTTAATACAGGCCTGGCAAACTGTTATGACCCCAATGGCGAGGGTCTCAGAGGAACGTGGAAGTCTGCAGAATACAAAAATCCAGCTCATAGGGCAGTGGTAACTGGGTTGACCATATATCTACTCCTAACGCCAACACTAGAAGTAGCCGGGGATCATTCCTACGTTGATTCTAGATGACACGCGCCAGCCGGAGAATCTAGCTACCCCTAGTAGAGGAAAACAAAGACCTTTCTTGCCTCCAGAGAAGGGGACCCCAAAGCTGGATAGAAGCCCCCCACAAATAATGACGGTGAGGTAAGAGGAAATGACAAACACAGAAATGAACCAGGTTTAGCACAGAGAGGCCCGCTTACTGATAGCAGAATAAAGAAAGGTAACTTATATGGTCAACAAAAACCCTAACAAAATCCACACTGGAAATTCAAGAACCCCCGAACCGTCTAACGGTCCGGGGGGAGAACACCAGCCCCCCTAGAGCTTCCAGCAAAGGTCAGGATATAGATTTGGAACAAGCTGGACAAAAATACAAAACCAAAACAAATAGCAAAAAGCAAAAGGCAGACTTAGCTGATATAACTGGAACCAGGATCAGTAGACAAGAGCACAGCAGACTAGCTCTGATAACTACGTTGCCAGGCATTGAACTGAAGGTCCAGGGAGCTTATATAGCAACACCCCTAACTAACGACCCAGGTGCGGATAAAAGGAATGACAGAAAAACCAGAGTCAAAAAACTAGTAACCACTAGAGGGAGCAAAAAGCAAATTCACAACACTGCCCCTAATGCCGATCCTGGCCCTTATAGTGCATCCAGCTTCCAACACAACTCAACTGTTGCTGTTACTCACATTTCCTGTGCAGATGAGAGCTCAATTTGTAGAGCAGCGAGCTTCCAGCACAGCTCCACTGTGCTGTGGTGTCAATCAAGTCTGCTGTGCAGATGAGAATACAGCAGCTTAGGCAGGAGTCACACAAGTGTATAGCACGTCTGAGTGCCATGCAATAAAACATTCCATTGCACTTAGACCAGTGTTATTCTATGGGAAAGCTCAGATCTGCAATTATTTTCTCGGTATGAGAGAACAATAACAGCATGCTGCGATTGCATCCAAGAATCGAATCGCACGCACCCATACAAGTCTAGGGGTGTGTAGGAAACATCGGACTGGACTCTGATGTCATCCAAGTGTAGTGTGATTACCTCGGATGACGGCAATGGAGAAGATGGAGAAATTACTTGTGTTACGATTCTCTCATGCAAGAGGATGGGAGCACAGTAAAATGATACTCGGCTCATGGTCACATCAAAATTTGATCCAAGTGTCATTAGATATCGTATTGGATGCCATATGCTAATGTGACCCCCAGTCTTAAAAAGCAGCTAGCTTCCAACACAGCTCAGCTACGCAGTGCCGACTTTCAGATTAGGTATGCAGAACAGAGCTATTCTCAGAGTGGGGCAAAGTGCTGTGGTCTTTTCTATGCTGCACTGCAAATATTCTTAAAATTACATTATATAAAGACAGATTTATAATTCAATGCTGCTGTATAAATTGTGGCAGTTCAACTCACGTGGCAGTATATTGAGGTTGAAAATAGGAACATCGTCTCTTTAAATCCTTGGTTGGTTTATTATTATGCAGCATAAACCAACAAGAGGGGGAAATAAACACAGCCTTTCCAGCTAAAAAATGAAAACAATAAAGAAGAGCGAAAATGCTGCAACACAGTCCATACTTATGTGGGTAACATCGTGCTCTAAAGCAATCCAGGTTCAGACTTTCCTCTACTAGACACAAAACCACTGGAGAATCCTCTCTCCAGTCTAGCTGACCAAAGACTGCCTCTAGAGCTCAGCGATTTAAACCCAAGACCATGTGACTCTTACCATCATGTGACTGACCACATGATTATGACATCACACAGGTCCTGTCACCTCTGCATGTGGAGATATGGTGGACCTTCTCCCTCCCGCTCTATGAAGGTCCACTAAAAGCAGCCCATTATGCAATTTTAACCTAACTCTCACAACACGTAGTGTGCCGGAGGAAAACACTCTGGTTTCATATCACTGATGCCATTAAGCTCAGTGACACATACTGTATCTCCCCTCTATTACATTACTAGTGGCTTTGTCACTATATATATATATATATATATATATATATATATATATATATACTAGATGGTGGCCCGATTCTAATGCATCGGGTATTCTAGAATATGGATGTCCACGTAGTATATTGCACAGCCCACATAGTATATTGCCCAGAGACGTAGTATATTGCCCAGCCACGTAGTATATAGCCCAGCCATGTAGTATATAGCCCAGCCATGTAGTATATAGCCCAGCCAAATAGTATATTGCCCAGTGACGTAGTATATTGCCCAGTGACGTAGTATACAGCACAGAGCCACGTAGTATATTGCCCAGCCACGTAGTATATTGCCCAGTGACGTAGTATATTGCACAGCGACGTAGTATACAGCACAGATCCACGTAGTATATTGCACAGCCACGTACTATATTGCCCAGCCACGTAGTATATTGCCCAGTGACGTAGTATACAGCACAGAGCCACGTACTATACTGCACATAGAGACGTAGTATATTGCCCAGCCACGTAGTATATTGCCTAGCTACGTAGTATATTGCCCAGCCACGTATGTCACAGGTTAAAAAATAAAAAATAAACATACTCACCTTCCGATCCGAGGGCCCCTTGTAGTTCTAACATACTCACCATACTTGTAGTTCTGTCGCCTGTGCACGGTACAGGCGGCAGCTTCCGGTCCCAGGGTGTGATGACGTCGTGGTCACATGACCGTGACGTCATGGCAGGTCCTTCTTGCGCAGGCACGCAGGGCCTGTGATGACGTCGTGGTCACATGACCATGACGTCATGGCAGGTCCTTCTGCCATACGATCCTTGATACCGGAACCTGCCGCTTGCACACAGCGGTTACCGGAGGGTGGCGAGGAACGGGAAAGGTGGCGGAAGGTGAGTATATAATTAATTTATTTTTTTTAAATTATTTTTAACATTAGATCCTTTTACTATTGACGCTGCATAGGCAGCGTCAATAGTAAAAACTTGGTCACACAGGGTTAATAGCAGCGGTAACGGAGTGAGTTACCTGCGGCATAACGTGGTCCGTTACCGCTGGCATTAACCCTGTGTGAGCCGCGACTGCGGGGAGTATGGAGCGGGCGCCCGGCACTGACTGCAGAGGAGTAGGGAGGGACTAATTGGACTGCGCCCTCCGCTGTCGCTGATTGGTCGCGGCAGCCATGACAGGCAGCTGGCGAGACCAATCAGCGAATGAATAACCGTTACGGAAGTTGAGGACAGACAGACGGACGGAAGTACCCCTTAGACAATTATATATATAGATATATATATATATAGTATATATTAAAGCAAGTGTACTGTGAGCAGTCCTGCCCTCGGCTCTTCTGTGCCTCCATATGCAGTTTGATGATTTCCACGAACCACCAGAGCCACCAGTGAAAATGATATGAAATGTGACCTTCTATTGGTCAAATAGTAGATCACATTAATTTCACTGAATTTGTATCATCTTTATAAATCCAATTTGGCCAACAAACATACTGAAGGATCATAATGAATATGAAAAAAAATAGTAAAAAAGGTACATAGTGATCTATCATAGAAAAGTAGTTGAAGGGGCCTGCAGCATTGAGCAGGAGCAGTGTGCTGCTGAGAAATGTAGTATTAGCAAATAAGAGGACCCCTCATGTATACAGTATTATGCCCCTCTGTGTATCTAGTGTTAGATGTGCAGAGGTGCAGATCAAAATAAAAAAGACACAAAAAGAAAGAAACTCTATGTTGAGCTTGTCTGCTTGTTTCATTTGTGAAAATTATGACAATTGTGGGAATAACCCGTTAAGGTTAAGTAATTAAGCATAAGCTACAATACCAGACACATGGAGTGCCCGCTAGAGCCGTGGGGTACTTGGGCGGGTGTCAGGACTCTGAACATTTTGATTACCTTTTGTGCATTACTGCCCTTTTCCAAGATGGCATCTTTGGTCTCATGTGCACTGTGTCTTCCTGCTATATAACTCCACCTCAGCCTTTAGTCTGTGCTAGAGTATTCTGCCTTGCATCCAGCTCCTGACGACTCCCTGGCTTTGCACCTGCACCTGCTCCTGTGAACCTGTGGGTTTATCCTGCTACTCTGCTCTGAGTTTCTGCTGCATACACCAGTTCCAGTAATCCTCCATCTGGCTGCTCGTGTTACTTCCATCTGCATTTGCTGGACATGTAAGCTGTTGCTGCTCTGCTTAAACCTGAGACTTTTACCCAGGCCTCCCTGGTTGTGCTAAGATATTATTTGAACTGCCTTATAAGCATATCTATCTGTGTTTGGACTACCAAGGACTTATTCGTGTCAAGTATCCTCAAGAATAATTGTGCTTCATAGACTTTCTGCGTGATTGCATTTTCCTCTGAAGTTTCCTATAGACTGTTAAGCTGCGTTTAATATTTACACCAAGTGTTGTGGACTTGAGTTTCTCTCTGCACCTGTTTTAATCACCGTGTGATAATATAGGCTTTACCACTTATAAAACTGTGTCCTGTAGTTGTCTTGTTCCATGCAGAGTCTCCTGAGTTATCCCTTATAATCTTTACAGCGGGTCGGACAGGTCTTCAGGGGGGTTGTCACGGCAGCAGTTACCCGGTCCGTGGCCCTGGGCCTCCAATAAAAATGATGAGGGAAAGTTTGTAGGGGATTTAACGTGTCGCCACCTGTGGTGTTCGGCGATGAGTGGCCAACGCTGCTTAAGGAGACCGCTGGGGCCGATGGTGACGCAGCTGGGATTATTCTGCTCCCCACAGGTGGTGCGGGCCCCCAGGGCTACCAGAATAGTTGGTAAGGGATCGTGGACATTGGGGTGCAGGACTGAGGGTGTGGGAAATGACCGGAGGACACAAGGACTGCAGTTTTCTTTACCTTTACTTGTTAGTTGCAGGTGCAGTCCGGGGCACGGGTAACAGGTGATGATGGTGTCCGGGCAGCCTTGAAGCAACTTAGGATTCACCTAGCCAGGTGAATTTGGCGACCTACCTACTGTGCTGCTCTCTTAGCTCCTTGCTGCTTTAAGCTCTGTTCAAGTTCCTCTCCTGCATGTTGCTTCTAACCTGTATGGTAGACAGCATGAGCCTATCACGAGCACTGCCTTCTCACTGGCAACCGTGGGCTCTTGGTCTGCTTTGGTGCCTCCGGGTGGTGGTGGGAGCCAGGGAGCTTGCAGTTCCCTGCACTCCAGATTTGGCTGTCGGGGCATACAGCACCCACACAGCCGAGGACTCTGGCGTCCTTTTTGTCACCACTCTGTTCTGGGGTGAGCTTGGTTACAGCTCCACTTCCCAAGTTCTCCCCGAATTCTCTCCTCTCTCACTCAGACTAACTGACTAACCCTGCCTCCAGGCCAGAACTTATAGGGAAGCACCACTGAAACTGGGTGTTAGAGCTCCCCCTTCTGGTCTGGAGTAAGGAAAGGTGTTGGATGCTGGCATTACCTGGTAAGATAACTCCTCCTTGCTTCCAGGCATGACATCACCCCCAGTGAGGGAGGCAATGCCACTGTAGCAACTGGACTTCTGGGGTGCCATACAAAGTCCAAGATGGTGGCACAGACTGTTGACAAGGGGCGGCATAGCATTATGCCTTGAGTCTGATCTTGAGTCTGAATATTTGCAGCATTTGATCTGTTGATTTCAGGAGTGTTTCTTTCTTACATATGTAATGTCAGTCTGTTACACCTCGGGGGGTGTAATTCTGATCTGACACTACTTTGCATGTTTATAGGGATTTTAATCAGGAGATATTTGTTGTGACTGGCCTGACACAGTCGGTTGAGTTTTAATGGAAATTCATGATAAAAAGACCGTTGATCTTTATTTTATAAAACATGCAATATAATGAAAAATAACAGGTATAATCAGGTGCAGAGTCTTTTGCATACATAATATATTACAAGGAAGGATGAAGTTATATATGGTGTAGACTGTCATGGCCAAAGCATCACTTCATTTAAGATCTCTCACTAGTCTTTAAAGGGGTTGTCCATTCCAAATCGATAAGTTTGCAGTCACTCTGTATGACTGTAGAACTTGTGCATGTGCTGGGGGGATTCATAACACTGTGGTATTTGCCAGTTAATGAGCCGGGAATACACTTGAATTGAGCAAGGTCACGCCCCGACTAATGAGGGGCCAACCAGAGGGTGTGGCCAGATAGAGGGCGTGGCCTCACTCTATGCAAGTGTGTGGAGCAAGGCCACATCTACTGAATGGGCTCTGGCCGGGAGTATGTATAACTCCTACATCAAACAAAGCAAGATTTCCAGCTCCAGGACGTAAATATAAAAATATTGTATCTTTATTCCATAATTTAAAATAGCAGAGGCTGACAAAAAACTGGAGAAAAGATCACATGGCAGTCATGACTGAATGCGTTTTGAACACTAGGTTCTTAGTCCTCAGTACCTCCATAACTCATACATACCCTCTGGTCCCAGCTTAGAAACTGGTGAATCCCCAAAGAATACATTGCGAGCACTGGGGGAATTTATAAGTCTCCAGTCACACAGAGTGACAGAGTGACTGAAAACTTATTGATTTTGACTGAACAACCCGTTTAAGTCCAGGAACCAAGGTCAAAATGGGATTTGTTTGGTCCAATTCCAATTTAGACCAGATGCAGAATATGGAGGATTTCCTGTTTTTCACCTTTTAACTTCTGTAAACAGTTCTCCGGGTCCCAGGTTCTAGTAGAGTCTAGATGGAATGCTCTAGTCCTGCAGAAGATGTGGTGGTCAGTTTGTCATCCAGAAAAAAAGAAAATATATTGGACAAGACAATCCAAAAACATATTGGCATTTGTCCTAATCAAGGACCAACATGTAGCTCATCAAAACCAAACCCCAAACTGGGCATTTTTGTCAGTTCATATACATTTGGGGATGTTCCCTGATGGTTCTAAGAAATACGAGAAGTATAGCTTCAGAAGAACCTGAAGAAATGTGCTTCAAATATGTCACGTGGCCGAATACCATATGGTAAACCGATGAAGAAGCCATTGGGGTACAGGAGTATGGCTGACACGAATCACAGTGCCACCACTGGGGTTGAAGGAACTGAAGAGGAAGGAGCTGTGAGAGACGAACAGTACCATGACCAGAGATGTAACTGGAAGCTAATAGACCCCAATGCAAAAGCTCCAACAGGGCCCCCAATTATTGCAAGTCTTAAATAGCCTTGGTCTCTTTATATAAGCCTCATAGACATCATGGCATTGGTGCGATTGTAACCCCTGCACCTATTGTAGTCACACCACTTGACAGTGACCATTACTGATACCATCAACTTGGAGTAGGACAAATAATCAATATGATTAACAGGTTATTTGTTGATAATAATCACATAAGTTGTAGAACCTAGTGGTGATTGCACCAAAGTGACTTCCAACTAGAATCTTTTGCTGGGTTTCTGGGGTCTAGCTGAATTAGGAGTCCATCATTAACTCAGTGCCTGAGCCAGCCAAACGTTTCTCAATGCTCTGGTGGGCTAGTCTGTGAGGGACCATGAGATACTTATTGAAAACAGTGTCTACCTGATCCATTATTGTGTATTGTACCATATTCCACAGAAGTATCATGAACCACCAAATTGCTAAGGGACCAGTGATGAGAGAAGGCCAGTAACCAATTTGCTAGACAGCCAATGAATTAAAATCAGACGTTTGTGACCCTCATTTTTGTGATCCTGCTGGACTTTGGCAATCAGACACTTATAACAGGCACCTGTGATTTTGGTATATTCCCTTGTACCTTTATAAAAATAAAAGAGTACAGTTGGAGATCCAAGTGAGGTGAAATCCATTTTGAGTTTTTTTCTCATGTGTCATGATTTCTGTGTTTGCTCCTGAAAAAATAACCATGACTCCCAGTCCACCATTTTGAAGATGATCTCACTAAGTTTGCAGTTATTAGTGTTGTTCTATTTCGGGTGTGAGAAAAATAAAATTTGCAGTTTTGTTGATTTTCAGGGATGACTGATTATCAGTGCCACAATGCAAAAAGAAGGAAAGTTTCAGGAAATTCTTTTTTTTAACTTTTGGTGGAGACTCAACAAAAAGTCAATGCAAATAAACTTATAGGCACAATCTCCTGGAAGATTTTTATTTACGTTTTTGTTTTTTATTAGTTTTGTCATCTAACATACAAATAACTTAGATAAAATGATTTGAAATTGTTCCTTACGACTTCAAGCATAGAGCATTAAAAAAAAAAAAAAAACTAGACAAGGACATCAATCTTGATTTTTAAATCTCCATTTCTCCACCTTCAAACAGCTACACAATTTAGGTAAGGCTCTGAGCAGATTACAAAAATTTACAAAATTGACTCTGCAAGACTGATAAACATACGAGAGGGTAATTGTCTTCAGTACGATCGACTATCGTTTTCAGGCACTAGTTCTCCTAGGGTCTCCTTTTGCCAATGACTAACCCACAATACAGCGAGTGGTAGACAAAATCCATCCCCATCCGTTACTACTACTGGCCACTCCACTGCTACTGTGTTCTTTATCGTTGGTTAGCTTTATGAATTTATAGCTGATTCCTGTTACATTTGAGGTCAGAAACTACTAATGTGGGCTTATATTCTCAGAATAAATGAGTACACCCTCTTTGAATTTGGGATCATTGTCATGTTGGAAATGTGCTAGTCTACCGTGGCACCATCTTGTCTTTCAATGACATGGAGCTGACACCAGTAGCTCATGCAGCCCCATATAAGGACACGGCTACCACCATGTCTCACTGTAGGCACCAGGCATTCAATTTCCGAAAAAGGAATATAAAAAAGTCTGGCTTCTAGCACCCTCCCCGACTAGCTGATTGATAGGGCTGTGGTGCACCTTAGCTGGCATAGATATGTATGTTGTATAGTGGTACTGCAGCTTTCTACCATTTGGAGACAGCTACTGGTCAGGGCCACAGGATAGCTATGCCAGTTTGTGTTCACTCTGGCCTCTTTAACCAGTTAATCAGTGGAGGTCTGACTCCTTGAACCCCGCTGATCAGCTAACTGAAGGGACCACATACATCTTCCCATTTGCTACTGATGACCTATCCTAAGGAATATTCACCAATGTTAAATTGCTGTATAAAACACTTCTTTAGGTACAATGTAATATTTGTATGTCACTTTCTTATCTGTTAGGACTGAGTGTTCTGTATTTTACAACTTGGGTTGATCCACAATGTCAAAATTACTGGGCGCTAATATCTGTAATGGCTTTATAATCTTTAGTACAAAGCCGGTTCTATCTTAGATACTTAAGATTGCATAATAGTTGTTCCAATGCACTGTGAATTCCTATCACTCCCACGGCTTAACTTCATTGGAGTTTCATTCATAAGCTGCACTTGTCAGGTGCCACTAAACTCTCACAAAGGTATCAAACATATAACTGTCAAATAGCATGAAAAGAAGGTGTTGTCAGGTATGCAAACTACCCAGATGTTGTGCTAGATATGCCTCCCACGCTCTGCAATTCCAAACGACTTCCTACATTTGCAAGGTACAGTATTCTCTAATCAATCATGTGTCACAGATTCAGAACTATTTCAATCATCAGTCTTCCTACATATAGTGCATCAAATGCAATTTTTGCTACTGCCTTATTCACACAAGTGTGTCCTTTTGTTCATTGCAAAATCACATCCACAAAAATGCACAGCACGCAGATGGCTTCCATGTGCTTTCTGATATTTTCTTGTTCCTGTAGCCATAAATGGCCTACAAAAATGAGCACTGAGTTTTCCTTGGCTTAGGCAGCTTCGGAGGACTTTCCAGGAGAAGGGGCTTACTACCCTATTCCAGTCTCATGTAAATAATACAACTTTGCTGTCACAAGGTGTTTAGGTCTCATCTATAGACTATATTATTTTTCAAGCTTTAAAAATTATAAAGTGTCTATTTTTATGCAGGAAATGGGAAGAAGTATTCACTTACAGGTATACCACTTATTGGAAAATTTCATCAGAGGTGATACACTACCCCATTACGGTCCTCGATAAATAAAAAAAATCATTACAATGATTCTTGAGCTCCCATCTGAGTTCAATAGTTATGCATTATTTTTCACTCATTCAATAATTAAGTACTGCCCAGGTTTGTTGTAAGGTTTTGGAAGAATTACCTATCAGGTGTCGCAGCTTTTGCAGACTTTCCAGCAGAGGTGGTGTACGACCCCACTACAGTCCCTCATGAATTAGAGAACCCAACTTTAACCAGTCCTTTGAGCCCCATCTGAAACCTACAAAGACATGCTTTATTTTACATTTGTGGTGGGCGGGCGTGTTTGGCACTGCTTGCTATTCGATTAAGCATTGGGGTGCTTGATTGCATATCAAGCAGTGCCATGTATCATGTAGTGCTTGAGTGCTTGGGTGCCTGCACTGAATCCACTCTATGCTGAAGCCAGTTATTCTTAGGAAATACCTGTCAATCACCTGTAGTGGCGTGAGAGAAGCTGACTGGGGGCGGCGCAGGGCAAGTCTGTAATTGGCTAAAGCTCCCAGACAGATCTTTTGAACCACATTTTTCTTTGAAACACTAGATCTTTTCAGAGAAAAACTTACCAACTTGAACCAGCCAACAGATTCACTTACCATGCCAGTGCAAAGAAAGACACCACTTTCTATTTTACAGAGCTGTATCAGAACTGATATATCAGTATCTAATGATTTACCAGGACTCAAAGAACTAAAAAGAAATTTCGCCGATAGAATGTATTGGATGCCGTTAATCTGCATGGTTCAGTGAATGCATGCGGATTCACCTGCGTTCAAAAGACAGCAGTGCTTTTACGCAGCAAAAATGCGCTGCATCCAAAATGCTGCCACTTCAGGATCGTGTTAGAGTTGGAAGGGGCCACCAAAGTCATCGTGTCCAATCCCCCGCAAGATTCACAAAACCATCTCAGACAGATGTCTGTCCAGCCTCCCTGCAGGTATCTGTGTGACATCACTGGTGCTGGTTGCCTCCTCAATGTGAAAGTGATTGTAGCCAAATAATCCTTTAAGAATCTTAAAATGGCACAAAACTTACACTAAACTTAGATTCATGCTTAAAAGGATGATCCAGCTCCGCTCACTTCTGTATTGGGAGATGAAAAGCACTGTTGATGCCACATCTACAGATACCTGTTGGAATGAATGCGCTATTGGCAGACATTGCAAAGAAGTCCAGATAAATAGGACAGATGCACAATACCTGCCAATCACACACGTTTCATCAGGTATCTGTAGATGTAATGTACCACTCACCTGTCAAGATCGAATTATCTAAAATAACTATTCTAATGACCTGCCTTTGGCGCTCTAAATAACTCTTGCTGTAGAAAAATGTGGAAGAAGATAGGTTTGGGGAAGTAGTGAGGAGCCATGTGTGTGCATACATAATAATAATAATAATTTTTTATTTATATAGTGCCAACATATTCCGCAGCACTTTACAATTAAGCGGGGACATGTACAGACAATAAATTCAGTACAAGTTAAGACAATTTAAACAGTGACATTAGGAGTGAGGTCCCTGCTCGCAAGCTTACAATCTACAAGGCAATGGGGGGACACAATAGGTAAAAAGTGCTTGTTATTTCAGGTCTGGCAATTATAATAAATAGGGATTTTCATATAAAGCTGCATGATCCGGTCATCAGCCCGTGTGTTGAAGTGCAATAGTCAAGTATCAAGTGCAGTAATCGTGTGCATGGAGGGTGTGGAGACAGATGAATAGTAGGGTGCAGATTCAGAGTAATATTTGGAAGGAGGGAACAGGGCAAAGTTAGTTTACTGAGTAGTTGATGTGGTAGGCTTGTTTAAAGAGATGGGTTTTTAAAGTGCACTTCAATAGGTCGGGGCTAGGTATCAGTCTGATCGTCTGGGGAAGTGCATTCCAGAGAGCTGGCGAGAGAAGTCTTGGAGACGGAGGTGTGAGGTTCGGATTACGGGGGATGTTAGTCTTAGGCCGTTTGTAGAACGGAGGGCACGTGTAGAGCGATAGACAGAGATGAGAGAGGAGATATAAGGCGGTGCAGAACTGTGGAGGGCTTTGTGGGTGAGAGAGATGAGTTTATACTGGACCCTGTAGAGAATGGGTAGCCAGTGTAATGACTGGCACAAGATGGAGGCATCGGTGAAGCGGCTGGACAGAAATATGACCCTGGCTGCCACATTCAAGATGGACTGGAGAGGAGAAAGTTTGGTAAGAGGGAGACCGATCAGAAGAGAGTTGCAGTAGTCCAGACAAGAATGAATAAGAGCGACAGTAAGAGTCTTAGCAGTTTCAAAGGTGAGAAAAGGTCAGATTCTGGAGATGTTTTTAAGATGCAGGTGACAAGAGTGATCGGATATAGGGAGTAAAGGAAAGTTCGGTGTCGAATATGACCCCAAGACAGCGGGCATGCTTCTTGGGAGTTATGGTTGAACCCTCCAGGGTAATTTCGATGTTGGGTAGAGTGAGGGTAGTAGAAGGGAGAAACACAAGAAGTTCCGTTTTGGAGAGATTTAGTTTCAGATAGAGGGAGGACATGATGTTAGAGACAGACAGACAGATATACATAAGAGTAGATGAGTATGTTGTTGGGAGCAGGAGCAGTCATCCTGGAAGTGGCCAGGGGACTTCTGAAATACTAAGGAAGACCATGCCAAACAAACCAGGAGAAGGATGCAGGGACATATCAAGGGGATTGATGTCACCAGCAAGAAGGAGACAGCCACATCGCTGTCTATAGCTTTTTCATGGCTCATTCTCCTCCATTTTCTTCTCATGACTACCTGCTATGCTCAGTGGTATTGCGCTGAACTAGAAGATAACCAGAAGCTACAGAGCAGTCAATCGTGAGCCTCATGTGGCGTGTAAGCTATGGGTTGAGGCTTTATTTCCTTCTTAATTGAAAAACAGTCTAACTTGAACTCAATGATATTTCCCTAAGTTAAAGGAAAAATGCTACACAATAATAAGAAGCTTAGTCAGATTTCAGGGGTGATGTTCTGGGGTCTCCATCACTAAAAGGAAAGTTGGAGCCACAAATTGTAACTCACAGTATAGCCTCAGTGGGCTTACTGTGCCATTCATCATCTGTATTATGTTTTGGTATGGGTCTGGCCTGGAGTCTGAGAAAGTAATACTGGTCTATAATAATTTAAGAGCATGGTGTCTGAAATTATTATGAGGTTAATAGTCTGAATTAATTATAAGGTCTATATTGATTTAGGAGCCTTGTTTGAGGTCTAAATTCATTATGAGCAGACATGGGTGGACACCTGGATGTTCGGGATCCAGCGCATTTGGCAGAAAAGTTACAAAAGTTCGGGTACCAGGACAGTACCCAGACCCGAACCCGGACCTCATTCAGTTGAATGGGATGCCAGAACATCCAGTGCTTGCCACACTGTCATGTGCATGACAGCGCGGCAAACACCGCTTTGGATTGGGGGTAAAATCATCACTGCTGGTGAGACAGCCTCCGTTCCCATGCTGACAAATGACAGCATGAGTGGGCAGCTGTGTTCGGAAGTATAAAGTTTACCTCCAGTCACTGGTGTCAGCTAATGGGACTACTGCCCCCATCAACCAATGCCTGCTGCTGTTAATAACAGTAAGAGCAGGCAGCAGCTAATTGAAGTATATATCAGCCGGCGCCTGCGCTTTAAATAAATAATTAAAAATAAAACATTGTGGGTTCCCTGTATTTTTGATAACCAGCCAGGCAAAACTCACAGTAATTAAAAAATAAAAAAGAAATGCAGTGGGGATCCCTCTATTCTTGATAACCAGCCCTGCTGAAGCTGACAGCTGAGGGTTGCAGCCCCCAGCTGTGAGTTTTGCCTGGCTGGTTATAGAACATCCAGGGGAACCCATGCCGATCATAGCTGTGGGCTCGCGCTGTCAGTTGATAGTGTGGGAACCGCACCTGTCTGACCAGCGGTGATGATTTTACAGCCGATTAGAAGCAGTGTTTTCTGCGCTGTCATGCACATGACAGCACGACAAACACCCAATGTTCAGGTGGCAGAACCCGAACAGTAACATGGACTTCCTGGTGAAGTCTGTGTTCGGTGTCCGTGACCGAATAGTAGGGGTTTGGTACATACGCTGAACTTTACTGTTTGGGTTCACCAATCTCTAATTAGGAGTTCTGAAATAATTAAGGTATTCTCAAATAATATTATTTTGACAGCATAATATTTTCAGTCACTGGGCAGCATTGTACGCACAGTCATAGGGGCACCTGGTGCAGCAGCAGGCACAGAACAAGAACTAGTGGTAGCAGCACATTAGGGTTTATGATGCTAAAGTGATTGGAAATGAACCACACAAAAAATGGGCCAAAGATGTCTGGGAAGAAAATTCTGCAGCCATGAGGAAAAATAGTTCAGTCTGCAGTGCTATTCTTTTCACAGAAATATTGAAGCCCTAACAGAACATATTAGTGTTTGGATTTCATTTGGATCCTTTAGAAAGTGGTCATAGATCCTTTAGAAGTGGTCATCTCTTTTATATAAATGGAAGCTATAACTTCTATTTATAAAATAGGATTCAATGTAAAGTAATCAACCATGGTAATACCTCTTACCTTCAGAGTGAAACTGGTTCTACGTTTCTGGATGAAGCTCATTGAGTGTCCCTTTCTGTATGCCAGCTTCCTGTATCAGATAAAGCTTGGAGACAGTCATCGGAAATGAGACACTAGACATTATTTACGCACTGTTTATAATAAAGAACTCATTTGCTACCACTTTTGAATGAACAGAAACAGGAAAGTGTGTTGTAATGAGAAGACTCTGCCTTTCTGACATACAGATAGAAAAAAGCATCGTCAATATACCCTTCATTCATGCTTTTTTGTCTATGTACTGTAGATCTGTCTTTTCACTGTAATGTCAAAGGATAAGCCATCAATATGAATTCAATCTACCATCAAAAAACATTTCCAATCACTGCAGTCTTTCTTTCATTGTACCGGACGCTTAGACCGTTCTGGACTGGAGCTCATTCTAAACAGATCTCCATCAACGTGAACTTGAGCTAAGCTTCAAAATGTAGTCTAAAATAAACAGACAAAAAAAGGTCAGCTCTTCAGACATGTTTTTTTACATGTGAAGATAAGGACAACCATATACAATGTTTTGTCTGCTCTTTGCCTATGTCTATTAACACCACATCCATCTTATGATGACCCGTGCAGATTTTACAATACAATACTATGTGCTTACATTTCCTCTATCTGTTTCCAAATTTTCCTGTAGTTGAAAGTCCATCATCTTCATTCATCTCAAAGAATATGCACTTATTATGCAGCATATTGTCTTGCTGTACAATGTAGACCTTCCTTCCTTTTCCAATTATCTTGTTTGCCTTAAAACATCCAAAATAAAAGTTTCCATTTTTGGAGATATCCCTGATGTAATTGAGAAAAAAATTGGTCTTCAGTAGATCCAAGTGACATATTTACCAAATGCTTGACCCAATTAAAACATCTAATGTTGACCTACAAACAATTATGTCTGATTAATCTCCTCTTGATCACACTCCTGATGGCCATAGAAACTGAAATACCATTCTTTGCTGAGGTCTTTATAGAACTTCTTTTTTGTTCTTGTTCCTGCCTGTGGCATGATGGGAACACTGGAGTCAGCTACAATTTTATTGGATATTATTAGTAGAATCTATTCAAAGCTGAAAAAGTTCTCAAATGGGAATACAAACAACTCATAATATCCCCTCCCGACCTCTACTAAACATCTGCCTCAATATTGGGCAATGATACCTTTTAATTTCAGAGCCTTGTAGACAAGAGGACCTGCAACCAAGAAGAGGATTATCTTTGTGGCTGGCCATGGAGACATCAGGGCAGTTCACAATCCATTATCAAAAGAGTTTGTGCGGCCAATAAACAGTTTAAAGTACAGGGTGGGCCATTTATATGAATACACCTAAATAAAATGGGAATGGTTGGTGATATCAACTTAGTATATGGGAGGGGGGAAACTTTTCATGATGGGTGGTGACCATGGCAGCCATTTTGAAGTCGGCAATTTTGGAACCAACTTTATTTTTTCCATTGGGAAGAGGGTCAAGCGACACATCAAACTTATTGAGAATTTCACAAGAAAAACAATGGTGTGCTTGGTTTTAACGTAACTTTATTCTTTGTGAGTTATTTACAAGTTTATGACCACTTTTAAAATGTGTTCAAAGTGCTGCCCATTGTGTTGGATTGTCAATGCAACCCTCTTCTCCCACTCTTGACACACTGATAGCAACACTGCAGAAGAAATGCTAGTTGATGAGGGGGTCAAAATCCTTGTAGGAATGATCGAACCTGACACCCATAATGTGGTGGTGCACCATCTTGCTGGAAAAACTCAGGGAACATGCCATTTTCAGTGCATAAAGAGGGCAACACATCATCATGTAGCAATTTCAGATATCCAGCGGCATTGAGGTTTCCATTGATGAAGAATGGCCCCACTATCTTTGTACCCTATATACCACACCATACCATCAATTATAGGTGTCAGGTCCGAGCATTCCTACATGAACAGTTTCCTGGAAAGTAGATTGGTTGCCGTGGGCCAGTTCAATGGCCCCAGAGTCTCCCGATCTGACCCCCTTAGACTTTTATCTTTGGGGTCATCTGAAGGCAATTGTCTATGCTGTGAAGATATGAGATGTGCAGCATCTAAAACAGCGAATACTGGAAGCCTATGCTAGCATTTCTTCTGCGGTGTTGCTATCAGTGTTTCAAGAGTCGGAGAAGAGGGTTGCATTGACAATCCAATACAATGGGCAGCACTTTGAACACATTTTATAAGTGGTAATAAACTTGTAAATAACTCATGAAAGAATAAAGTTAAGTTAAAACCAAGCACACCATTGTTTTCTTGTGAAAATATGTAAATTTGATGTGACCCTCTTTCCATTGAAAAAAATAAAGTTGGATCCAAAATGGCCGACTTCAAAAGTTGGATCCAAAATGCCGCTTTTGACAGTAATGAAGGATTCTTGACCAGTTTGGTGAAACAAATGACTCTTTGTTTCATCCAAAAACCAAATGTTTGTGATCATTCATTGGATAGTTTAGGCTAGTGATCAGTGCTGGCTTCATTGGCTGAAAAAGTCCAATATTACCTGATGTAGTCTCTGTGATGTGTTTTTATTCTCTGACGAATGCGAGTCCTAAAGTAGGGTTGTGAAAAGAGCTATAGTAAGGCTTCGTGCACAGATCGTACTTAGAAGCAGAAATATAACGTTATGGTAATACGTTCCCGTAGGCACTCCATGTGCCATCATAGAGTGCTTCCATCAGGAACCATTTCATTTCATAGAGCCGATATGTTTGGTGGTGCAATTTTTTAGTCTTTCATTACATACGAGTGTCTGCAATTTTAGAGAACCCATAGATTTGAATGGACACCAAAGTACAGAACCATGCAACATGGATCTTTAATATAGTTATGGCTGGAGTGGGGATTATGCAAAAGCGATTTATGACCTTTTCTCCGTGGGAAATAATTTCTCCAAGATTCTTTCACATGTAAATGTTTCCATGTAGACTCATCCATACTTTTTTTGTATTTGAAGGCCTCTATATTATATTGTTCCTATACTGGTAACCTATTAGTATGTTATTCATGTTGAGTGGATCCATTCAGACTTTTGTCATGGACTTTTCTAAGTTCCATCCATCCTGGCCCATGTGTTTTAATCTGTAGACAGTGTAACGACGATAGGAAGCGATGTTTGGCATTGTTGTATACTACACTCCGGGGGTTGCTGGTTAAATTGATCTGTCAGCCTGTAATACTTTGCTTGACTAAATGAATGTGCAGAGAATATTAAATCTCCGACTTTGTGAAAACGTAATATATTATTTAAAAACTCAGCAGGAGTTGTCAGGTCAGCGCCATCAATTATTTACCTTCCTCTTGTTTAATTGAACATACATTTTCTTACCTTACTCATCAGATACATCCCTGGTAAAAAAAAAAAAAAAACAGTGAAAGATCTCACGTCTGTTAAGATAATTTGTATTCAGAAGATCTGATCCGTTGATGTGAGATAATTTAAGAAATGATGGATGTTTTTAGAAAGTTTTAACTTTTTTTTCTTTTAAAATATTTCTAAAATTTGACTTTCAGAGTAGAACTGTTCTTCGAGCTGGAAAAAGATGTGTGCACCACTAGAAGATTGTATCGGCCAGAGAAGACTCAAGATGTTGGAGACTGCCAGTTGAGCTTCCCGATAAAGCCTTTCAACTATGACATCACATGGTAAGGCATAGCCTATAAGGATAGACTGGTTTAGTCTAAAAAAAGCTGAGGTAGGGAAATTAGCAGCTATTTTAAGGTGAATCTGGATAGTGAGAGGACGTCACATCTCACAATTTAGAGAAAGCCATATAACACTGAATATATAGTACAGATAGTGTGTGACAGCACAGCAGGAAAGAAGAATAATGTGTGAGGAAAACGGCCTGTTACCATCCTTTTACCTTCAGCTATACAGTATATGATGAGGACACTTTGGCATTGATAAAGCTGTCTTTGCAGTGAAGAGCTTCATAAATGTTTAATACAGTCCTATAAGAGACCTCAGAGTGTCAAACATATTTTTCCAAATCAGTTAGAGGTTATTTCCATACTTTAAATTTTTGAAAAATTCAACAAAGTTCACAAGTGTCAAAAGATTTGCTCGTCTCTACTCCTGACCACTTCTTCCATCCTGTTATTTACTTCACTCACTGCTATAGGTAAGAAACAGAGTGGAGTATTATCATGTCATAATTCGATAAAAGGTCAATATAAATAATCAGCAACTGTCCTATTCTGTGTGCTAGCATTATTAAGGGAGCTTCTTGCTCAAAACTAATGATTTAAGTTATTTAACCCCTTAACGGCCATCGATAACAGCTGTAGTTAAGAGTACTTATTCTTATACGTTTTACCGGCGCTGAGAAATAAGTGTATAGCGCCCCCAGCGTTGGAATTTCTCCAGGGTCTTGGCTACCGGGGGTAGCCGAGACCCCAGAGAACATGATTTGGGTTATTTTTTTTACTGACCCCAGTGTTGTGATCACCGTTTTTATTGGAATAACGGCGACCGCAAAAAAAAAATTCCGATTTCCCATTAAATTTCTCTGTCCTCTGATGTGATCGCACATCAGAGAGAAATGGGGTCCCCCAATACCCCAAAAAACCTCTGTAGTCCCTGTATCCCCTTGTGAAGTCCCCAGGCCAACGGCATCTTCTTCCTGGAAGAAAATGGCATGCGCATGCGCAGTGCGCCCTCCCAGATCTGCCGGCCGGCACCCGGCAACAATAAGAAATTTTTCCTATTGGTTTATTTTGATCACTGTGATAGACCCTATCACAGTGATCAAAATAAAAAAATAGTATATAAAACCCACATTTTATCACCCCCTTAGTTAGGTACAAATAATTAAAAAATGTATTTATTTCCATTTGTCCATTAGGGTTATGGTTGGGCTAAAGTTAGGGTTGGGCTAAAGTTAGGGTTAGTGTTGGGCTAGGGTTAGGCTAAAGTTAGGGTTGGGGAAAAGCTAGGGTTGGCTAGGGATAGGATTGGGCAAGGGTTGGGCTAAAGTTAGGGTTGGGCTAGAGTTAGGGTTGTGGTTATGGTTGGGATTAGGTTTAGGGGTGTGGTAGGGTTAGGTTTTTGTTTAGGGATATGGATAGGGTTGGGATTAGGGTTAGGGGTGTGTTGGAGTTAGGGTTGGTGTTAGAATTGAGGGGGATCCACTGTTTAGGTACGTCATTGGGTCGCCAAACGCGACATGGCACCACCATTGATTCCAGTCAATTTTGTGTTCAAAATGTCAAACGTTGCTCCCTCCCTTCTGAGCCCTGCCATGCGCCCAAACAGTGGCTTTGCCTCATATATGGAGTACTGGCGTACTCAGGAGAAATTGCACAACACATTTTGTGGTCCATTTTCTCCTGATACCCTTGTGAAAACAAAAAAATTTGGTTCCATAGTAAATTGGTTGAAAAAAAAAAGTAAAATGTTAATTTTTTCCTTCCACATTGTTTTAGTTCTCATGACGCACCTGATGGGTTAATAAACTTCTTGAATGTGGTTTTGCGCACCATGAGGGGTGCAATTTTTAGAATGGTGTCACTTTGGGGTATTTTTTGTTGTATTAACCCCTCAAACTCACTTCAAATGTGAGGTGGTCCCTAAAAAATGGTTCTGTAAATGGTTTTTTTTGGAAAAATGAGAGATCACTGGTCAACTTTTAACCCTTATAACGTCCTCACAAAAAAAAATTGTTTCCAAAATTGTGCTGATGTAAAGTTGACATGTGGGAAATGTTATATATTAACTATTTTGTGTGACACCACTCTCTGATTTAAGGGTACAAAAATTAAAAGTTTGAAAATTACAAAAATGTTCAAAATTTTTGCCAAATTTCCTTTTTTTCATAAATACACGCAAGTTATATCGAATAAATTTTACCACTAACATGAAGTGCAATATGGAACAAGAATCAGTGGGATCCGTTGAAGCGTTCTAGAGCTAAAACTTCATAAAGTGACAGTGGTCAGAATTGTAAAAATTGGCTTGGTAATAAGTACCAAATTAGATCTGTCACTAAAAAGATAATCTGATAATATTAAAATCATAATTTATACAAAAAGCTCACATACATTTTAATTAAAAAGTAGAAAAAATGTCTTTGGTGTCTAGATATTGCTAATACATCCCGGTTCTTGAGCTCCCTTTTGTTATTTCGATTACCTCTAAATATGTCCACCTGTTGTGTCCAGTGCTGGGGACTAGAAGCCACTTCAAGTTCTGTGATCCTTATTGTTTGGTCTGCATGATGGCATGAGTCCTCCTGCTCCACATGTACAGGAGGATCTGGGTAAGAAGACATACCACATATCTGGAAACATGTTCACCAGAAGTGGACAAATTGGTGTACGGCAATAGGAAACCGTGAAACTCCAAAACAAAATTTGACAAAAAGAAAACCTTTGGAACCCTCTTTATATTCTAAGCAGTTTTCGCTTCTTATCATCGATGTGCCCCACAGAAATTCTAAGAATGTAGCGCTGATTTAGCACTGTACCCCCTTCTAAGTTTTATCTCTCCAATGGAACTTCCAACCACCTGATTGTGCCTGGAATTGCAGTCTCTTCATTCTCTGAATCTTATGGGGTTTTCAGAGACTGGACTTCCACTAATTACAAGGTGGTGGAAAAAAATGGTAACTTTTCTGGCCAAATGCTAAATCTATACCAGTGCCCCTGTACCATATATTACTGGGTTCCCGTTTAAAGGCTGAAGGGCTTTAAGGCACCAAAACCTGTAACTTTTATCTATTTTAGCCCTGCCCATACAGAGTGACCTTTAACCAGAAAAATGTCCTCCAGGAAAGTGAGGGAAATAACTAAACCAGTTCCTAAGGAACTTTGTGGTTGCATGAAACCCTGGTTGGGAATATCCAAAGTTTCTGCTGTTTCTCATAATCGAAGGCTTATTCAATAGGATATGCCATAAATACGGTGCAAAGTTCCAAAATATTCTATCTCAGCGAAGATAAAAGCATTGATAATGTATTGTAATGTTTAAAACTTCATTATCCAAAAATTATCATAGAAGAAAATAAAGTGGTGGTGTAAGATAAAATGATGGGTAATAATCGTAAAACCGATACCCCGCCATGTGCCATTATCAGTGGAGATATAGGAGTGCATGCCTGGACCACTTTACTCATTTTTATTAAAGTTCTGTTAATTTCCCAGCTTGTTTCTTTGATAATTTTTGGACCTTCCAAACAAGTGAAAGGAAACAGCTTTCCAGTTATCAGACGATAACGGATAAATGAAAAAATAGAAATGAGAAGACTGTACAATGGTCATGAAGACAACATTGAAAGACATACTGTAGAAGACATATGTGGCCACCTCTAAGACTTAGTCTCATTCTTGAGGCCAGTGGAAGTCCCAGTTGGATTCCCTTTGATATTTTATGACAACGCCTTAGGGAATTGTTTATCATAAAAGTTTTTTTTTTTTCTTTCAGAAAACCCCTCTAAGGTTTATGGGGGGAAATAAAGTCATGTTCTTCTCCAGTTATGTTACTGATACATGTAATTCGCGTGTCCATTCACATCCTGAACTGGAAGCAGCAATTATTCATCGAGCCGTCATGTAAGTGTATTTACATGATATCATCTGGAATAAATGGAGTAAAGTGCCCCATCTGTGGCCGTTCAGCGTTGAGTCCATCATCCTCGGGACTGCTGATAGCTGTATCATTAGTAACATTGTCTTTGTGGTTAATCAGAGGGCAATGACTCTTACACTAAAAATGAAGCACAACGGACATCAATACGGCCAAGTACGACGGCCGGCGAGAAGTAACACATGTGCAAAGAGTGACAGGAGGAAATACAGGATTCTCGGACGTAATAATTCCTGTTGGTACGATACCAAAAAAATCCAAATTAGAAAAGCAATGGATAAAAAAAAAAAGAAACAAAAAGATGAAAATACAACCGAGTCCCATAACGTGGCAGAAACCCAATTTCCTAGCCCTGTTAGCAGTAGAAAAAATATCCCCTTCAAGTTAAAGCCTTTTGGACCGTTTTGATTTTTTTTTTTTGCACACTCGATGATTCATCCCTTGAGGGCACAACCATTTGTTTTTATTTTTATATTTTTTATTTCTTTTATTTTAATTCCGAGAGCTTTACCATTATATATGTTGATCACTTTCGCTATTTCATAGTGATAACAAATGCATTGCCAAAAAATTATTGGGGGCTGTAAATAAGGTTACTTATATTCACTGGATCAGTACGATTAGGGTGCTAGAAAATTTGCAACTGGTTTATGTTTTACTATTTTTTTACCGTTAAAACGGTAAAAAAAAAAATAATAAAAATAATATATTTTTTTTTTCATTGTCGTTATTTTGGCTAGGTGGAAATTTTTGTTTCAATTTATTGCTTTTTTTCAGTAGTCTTTAATTATCTTTTTTTATTTTTTGTCCCACTGTAGAACTTTTTTTGCTGCTTTTTTATGCAAATTTTAAGCAGCGTTTTATAGTACCAACAGATTTCAGAACTCTCATGCACACACATTGTTTTTTTTCCATGATTTGGAAAACTGTTGCGTTTTTGCAAACTGCAGCATGTCACTTTTTTCAGCGTTTTTACAGCTTTTTTTTTATCACCCATAGAAAGCAATGAGTAAGTGCGAAAATGCAGGTATCGTTTTTTTGCTGCTTTTTTGGTGCAAAAACGTTAAGGAAGTTGCGTCATGATTTTTTTTGGCGGGCACTAAACTTTATCAGCATGCACGAGAGACAACAGAAACGCAGCAAAAAATGCAGCAAAACCTGCTTTTTGGAAGCAGCTTCTTTACTGCCAAGAGAGCAGGTTTTGACTGCAGAAAAAAACACAGCAATAACGCAACGTGTGAACATGGCCTTAAATTTTCAAACTGTGTTCTGTTCATCTACAAATTGTATAGTTCTTTTAATTTGAGCATTATATGGCAATAATTATTTTGGCACAGCATGTGCTATATATGTGTATGCGGAATGGCAATATTTATGCACTGATTGCACTATTCATATGTGCATAGTATGGTAATATTTATATTGGCACTGTATTGTACTAATCATGTGTGCAGTGTTTGGCAATACTCATATTGTCCCTGTTTGCCACAATTAAAATGTGCACTTTTTGGCACTATTAATCTGGATACTGTGCAGTATATTGGCATTATATTAGTGTGCTGCACTATTCACATAGTCACTGTTTGTCACTACTAATTTGGTTACTATATGATACTTTTTATATGGGCCTTGTATGACACTACTCATATGTGTGTTTCTGCCCCTTTTAATTTGGTCACTGTATGATGCTATTTTTATGGACTTTCCATAACAGTGTTCATATGTGCACTGTTTGGCAGTATTCATTTTGGTACTGTATAATACTATTTATGTGTGCACTGTTTATATAAGAAATATTTGGCACTGTTTTCACTATATAAAACCCGATAGCGATATGGGCCAATGTGTGACACTACTCATATGTGCACTATTTGGCAATATTAATTTGTGTACTGTTAGATGTAATTTATATGAACCCTGTATTACACTATTCATATGTGCACTATTTAGCACTATTGTTTGGATACTGTTAGATTCTACCTATACTGTCAGGGTATGACATTGATACATGCACTATTTGGCAATATTAATTTGGGTAATGTATGATGCTATTAATATGAGCACTGTATAGCACTATATTTATGTGCACGATTTGTCAATATTAATGTTGGTGCTATTAAATGTTAGTATATGGGCCCTGAATGGCATTATTAATACATGCACTATTTGGCAATATTAATTTGGCACTGTAAGATACTATCTATATGAGCACTGTATAGCACTATTTCTATGTGCACTATCAATATTGATTGGGGTCCTGTTAGATGCTAGTATATGAGCGCTGAATGACGTTCATAAATGCACTGTTTGGCACTATTATTTTGGGTCATGTAAGATGCTATTTATATGGGCCCTGTATGACACTATTTATATGTGCACTGTTTGGCACATTTATTTAGGCACTGTATAACACTGTGTGCTGTTATGTAGGAAATCTTTGGCACTATTTTTTCACTATATGATACTCTATAGCGGTATATTTTGGAGCAGCGGTTCCCTCCCCCGCCCATGTGTGTGAGAATGCATGTCGGATAGCTGCGGAGACACCATCACGTGTTTCTCAACGCAAGCAGTGAATAGCCAGGCCTTTCCCCGGGAAGGAACAACCACGGGAAGGGCAGCATCCAATAAAGGAAAACATCCAATACAGGAAAACCACCTATGCCAAGCATGGTATCCATCCACAGACAGCTGTTTCGGGGTGTTTGCCCCTCATCAGCGTGGAGTAGGAATCTGGCTATTAGGAGCAGTGCCTAGTAAAAGGCTGTAAAGGCACAGATGATTGGCCTCGGGGAGACCAAAACATCCAACACCGCGGAGACACCATTTTACGAGGCACTGCTCCTAATAGCCAGATTCCTACTGTGGATGGATACCATGCTTGGCATAGGTGGTTTTCCTGTATTGGATGTTTTCCTTTATTGGATGCTGCCCTTCCCGTGGTTGTTCCTTCCCGGGGAAAGGCCTGGCTATTCACTGCTTGCGTTGAGAAACACGTGATGGTGTCTCCGCAGCTATCCGACATGCATTTGCATATTTCCAATAAGGGATGGGGGCAGTGTTCTGGATCACTGCGTTGAGAAACACGTGATGGTGTCTCCGTGGTGTTGGATGTTTTGGTCTCCCCGAGGCCAATCATCTGTGCCTTTACAGCCTTTTACTAGGCACTGCTCCTAATAGCCAGATTCCTACTCCACACTGATGAGGGGCAAACACCCCGAAACAGCTGTCTGTGGATGGATACCATGCTTGGCATAGGTGGTTTTCCTGTATTGGATGTTTTCCTTTATTGGATGCTGCCCTTCCCGTGGTTGTTCCTTCCCGGGGAAAGGTCTGGCTATTCACTGCTTGCGTTGAGAAACACGTGATGGTGTCTCCGCAGCTATCCGACATGCATTTGCATATTTCCCATAAGGGATGGGGGCAGTGTTCTGGATCACTGCGTTGAGAAACACGTGATGGTGTCTCCGCGGTGTTGGATGTTTTGGTCTCCCCGAGGCCAATCATCTGTGCCTTTACAGCCTTTTACTAGGCACTGCTCCTAATAGCCAGATTCCTACTCCACACTGATGAGGGGCAAACACCCCGAAACAGCTGTCTGTGGATGGATACCATGCTTGGCATAGGTGGTTTTCCTGTATTGGATGTTTTCCTTTATTGGATGCTGCCCTTCCCGTGGTTGTTCCTTCCCGGGGAAAGGTCTGGCTATTCACTGCTTACGTTGAGAAACACGTGATGGTGTCTCCGCAGCTATCCGACATGCATTTGCATATTTCCCATAAGTGATGGGGGCAGTGTTCTGGATCACTGCGTTGAGAAACACGTGATGGTGTCTCCGCGGTGTTGGATGTTTTGGTCTCCCCGAGGTCAATCATCTGTGCCTTTACATGTGTGTGAGAAGACTCGGGATGCATATAATAATACATTTCTTCACCAAAGAGGATTATGGGAGGATATTAGCGGGATTATTATTAGCGGATTGTTATTATACGGTAGTAACCTCACTTATTGATTTCCATTGATGTTTGTATCTTGCATGTTCGTCTGAGCATCTAGAATAAATTCCTGTTCGTGTCCTTGGAGACTTTTCTTTCTTCTTTCTATAATTACATGTAATTTGCTGGCTAATAAAGTGATAAAAGCTTATATTGTGGAATGTGTGTGGGCCGGAGATAAGATAGAGGAAGGGGTAGGTTATTAGTAAACGTTATCAGTAAATGTCACAAGTGCCTCCTCTTCCTCGCCCCGATATTGCAGCTCAGCCCCATTCAGCTGCAATACCAGACACAACCTGTGGACAGGGGCGGCGCTGTTTCTTTAGATAATTTACTAATTTTTAAAACCCATCATTATCTAGGAAAATATAGTAAATCACCGTCATATTTGTTGTAAATGTTGCTGACTTTTAGACAGGGAGCGGAGAGGACTTGACATGTATTGAAAAGTTCCATGTTCATAAAAAACACGCTGCAGATTTTTTTTTTTTTTTAGTTTTTTAAGCAAAGTTCTTAACTTGTATCACGGTTTTGTTTTCTATAGTAAGATAATGTAAAAAAAATTAAAAAAAATGACAATAATGAAAAATTTCAACTTTTTTTTTTTACACAAGAACGTTCACGGGATCATTTAGAATACAGAAAGTGTGAAAGTGGAATTTGGTATTTTGTTACTTCTTCACGCTTCACCTGAAGAAAGTGTCCTAGAGGATGGAGCCCGACCAAAGATTCAGTTCCCAGGCTGTTGGACCGTCTAAGAAAAAATGTGAAAGCTTCGCAAATATTCCCCCATCTGCCTTCAGCGCAGATCAGCTGAGAGCTACGTCCTAGGGAAAGGCTCCCTGCACGATCCAGGTTCTGACTTGTATGCCGAGAAATATTTCTGAGTCATTATTACTGGAAACCATAGTCAAGAAGGTGACTACTGCCATCATCAGGTCATCTGATATATTTAGAGATTATACCATAGAGTGAAATCAGAGGGGCAGAGCAGTCCCATGTAAGCAAATATTGTTCTAAGTCAATGTTCACACCAAGCTTTTTTTTAACATAGATTTTTCAGGGCTGAATCTAAAAACTGTAATTTTTGGCAAAATTTTGTAAGAATTTTTGACGGCGATTTGGTGCAGATTTTGATACTTTTTTGCATTTTTAATTAAATGTGGTGTGTTTTATGGCACATTTTAAATATGACTGAAAAATAGAATAAAAACCAACGCGCCAAAGAATTGACAATTTACATGAAAATTTGAGGAGCGTTTTCTCCTTCAAATAAATGGAGTAAAAAATCCACACCAAAACCCAAATAAAATAAACTCGTCTGTACAATACTTATAATAAATTATGTAAATGTAGTTTTTTGTCGATGGAGCTTGTTTTTTTGTGGGATGTAAAAACATTTTATTGGCCCCATTTTGAGGTACATAACACTTTTTATTTGAGAGTTGGCATGAACAGGATACAGTAATTTTGGCATTTGTTATGGTATGTGCACACGCTGCGGATTTTGCTGCGGATCCGCAGCGGATTTGACGCTGCGGATCCGCAGCAGTTTTCCCAAAGTTTACAGTACCATGTAAAGCAATGGGGAAAAAAACCCGCTGTGCACATGCTGCGGAAAATTCCGCGCGGAAACGCAGCGGATTATTTTCCGCAGCATGTCAATTCTTTCTGCGGATTCCGCAGCGGTTTTCAACCTGCACCAATAGGAAAGTGCAGTTGAAAACCCGCAGAGGAATCCGCAGAAGAAACAGCTAGAAAATCCGCAGTGAAAACCGCGGTGGTTTTGCACTGCGGATTTTCCAAATCCGCTGCGGAAAAATCGGCAGCAGAATCCGCAACGTGGGCACATGGCTTTATTTTTTTTTGTTTCTCCTTTCTTACTCTTTTCATTGGAGCAAAATAACGTGATGATTTTATCATTTGGCTTCTTACGTGGGGAGAAAAACTTGTGTTTTTTTTTACTTTAACAAGACACTTTTAATTGAAAATTGAGTTTTTTTCTCATTTTTCAGTTTTTTTGGAAGCATATCTATTTTATCTATTATTATTATTTTTTTTTTAAATATGAAACTTAACAACTGTATTACAATGCATTGTCCCTAACAGGCAGACTATCAGTCCTTGCCATAGACGTATGCATATTATTATTATTTATAAGGTGTTATCTGAGCATGCTCGGGTGCTAACAGAGTGTCTTCGGCGTGCTCGAATAATATGTTCGAGTCCCCGCGGCTGCATGTCTCGCGGCTGTTTGACAGCTGCATTACATGAATGGATAGCCTGTTTTTAAGGCAATCGCTGGATGTGTTGCTGCTGTCAAACAACCACGGGAACTCTAACATGTTATTCGAACACACCGAAGACTTTCGGTTAGCACTCGAGCATGCTCCGATAACGCCTGGTCCCAGCATGTTTGCTCATCACCAATAATTATGTTATATGTGAAGGCCTAAAATAAACGCCCAGCAGCAATGACAACCCATAGGCAATCATGCAATAACATGGGGTTGATAGGGTGACAGAGGATGGAGCTCTCAGTGACATAACTAGTGTCCAATGGGCCCGGTGCACCTGCATGCTGGGAGGATGTATGGAACCTCGAAGCAGTCTAGATCCTATAAAGACATATGTGTTTGCCCCCCCATATAATGATGTCTTCTATCTTGGCACTTTCCAATAATAAATCCTAGGCCCCTTCCTGATTTAATGTCCCCATCCAGGGCCCCTTCATAGTACAATGTCCCCCATACTGGCTATTTTCTGTAATAATTTCCCCCATCCTGACCCCTTCCTATAATAATGTTCCCCATCTTGGCCCATTCCAGTGATAATGTCCAACATCATGGGTCCCTTCCTGGTATAATGTCCCTCATCCTGAGCCATTTCCAGTAATAATGTTCCCATTCCATTACAACACATGATCCTCGGACGCACATCCAGCTGGGCTAGGCGCTAGTGTCAGCGGGCCTCCCTCTAGCACGCGCCCAGTTGTGGTCATTGGTCACACTCTCTGTGACCACAATCGTTAGGCCCCTGCTATTACTCTGTCTAACCATTTAGATGCCACAGGTAGTATTCACCATGGTATCTAAGGGGCTAAACACATTCTTGCCAACTCAGCAGCAAAGCTTCTGCTAATGGAATAAAGGAAGACCTCCCAAACAAGCAAGCACATTTCCCAGGTCCCTCCAAACCTTTCCAGAGGACGGTAATGCCAGGAGTTTTTTCAGACGAGAAATGGAAGTAAGTACTGAGGACATGGCTTCAAAAAAAGGAATATGGGTTTGACTGAATTTTGTTTGACATTGGCTTCGTTGCTGGAATCTTGCTCTAAAAATTTGGCAAGCACGGCTAAACAGCTGAGATTAGAATTATCTCTGATTCCAGCCATCGCAGGAGAGCGTCAAATGTAAGATACAACCGAAGCCTACTGAGCCACAGTGAACAAATTGGTAGATTGGGATAGCTTGTTGATGGCACTGCTGTATATACTGTATATATATTTTCACACAGTCACTGGCAAAGTGTTGAGAGGGGTTAATGAGCCATTTTAAGGACTGGGTTTTTGTAGACAACCATAGAGCAGGTGGGAAGTTGTCCACTTTATTTCCACCCCAGGGCGTGGTCTGGGGTTTTCACAGTCGGCCTTCTGAGGCATTCGGTGCTCAGTAGGCCTGGAGTGTGGAACTCCAGTGCTACTGTATGTGTCCTGACAAGGAAGCTGAACCATTATATATGAATTTCCTGAACGAGCGCATCCCCTCGACAACATGAACTGTCCTGTATGTTATGTTTTGTTTTTCCTCAGGCCAGAGTTTATTTCTGCTAACTCTACACTGGCTTATGCAGCACCCTGAATAAACCAGTGAGAGTCTTAAAGAGACAGTGTGACTGTGTCTACCTCCGTGTGCAGCCCAGTGAGACAATATACCACAATATATATGCGGACAATATTATATATATATATATATATATATATATATATATATATTTATTTATTTATTTAGCAAAAACCTAAAGGGAACACTGAAATATCACGAACTAGATATCACTGAATGAAATATTCCAGTTGCAAACCTTTATTTATTACATAGTGGAATGCGTTGAAAACAATAAAAAATAAAAATGATGAATGTAAATCAAAATTAATATCCCATGGGGGACTTCACTTAGAAATGATGCTCAGTAGCATGTGTGGCCTCCACATGCCTGTAGGACCTCCCTACAATGCCTGGGCATGCTCCTGATGAGGTTGCAGATGTTCTCCTGAGGGACCCCTCGAAGACCTGGATTAAAGCATCTGTCAACTCCTGGACAATGTGTGGTGCATGTGGCATTGGTGGATGCAATGAGACATGATGTTCCAGATGTGCTCGATTGGATTCAAGTCTGGGGAGCAGGCGGGCCAGTCCATAGCATCAATGCCTTCATCATGCAGTAACTGCTGATACACTTCATCCACATGAGACCTAGCATTGTCATACATCAGAAGGAACCCAGTGCTTCTATATTACTAATATTACCCTGGATGGAGGAAAGCAAAATTTACTACAAGATCAATGTTTCTAATGATACCCTTGGCCTGCTGGGGTAAGTGACGGAGTCAGCGACTTTGTGCTCCGTCACAACTCTTAACAGTATGGGTGTCTTGAGATCACCGGTTCTGTTAACAACTTAGCAGACAAGGTGGCCCACAATCAGACAGGCCCTTCTGGGGGATGGCCAGTCCGGCCCTGCGGTCTGAGGATCTCATCCCGGTACCCAAAGGTAGTCAGGGTACCTCTACCTAGCACATAGAGGGCAGTGGGCCCCTCCAAAGAAATGCTTGCCTACACCATTACTGACTCAGTTAAAAAATGGTCATGGTGGATAATGTACCAAGCAGAAGAATGTTCACAGCATCTCCAGATTCTGTAACGTCTGTGACATGTTCATCCATGAAGAGAACAAGGAGTCAATGTCGAATCTGCCAATCAAGGTGTTCTCTGGCAAATGCCAATCGCCCTGCACGTTGTTAGGCTGTTAGCACAATACCCACTTGTGGACAAACTCATGGGCTCTGTTTCTGACAGTTTGAGCAGACACATGGATGTTAGAGGCCTGCGTGAGGCCATATTGCAGGGCTCTGGCACTGTTCTTCTTGTTCCTCCATGCACAAAGGAGGAGGTAGTGGTCCTGCTGTTGAGTTGTTGCCCTCTTACAGCCCTCTCCATGTCTCCTGGTATACTGACCTGTCTCCTGTTATCTGCTCCATGCTCTGGACACTGTGCTTAGAGACACAGCTACCCTTCTTGCCACAGCTAGCAATGATATGTCATCCTGGATGAGCTGCACTACTTGAGCAGCTTCTGTGGGTTGTAGACACTGCCTCATGCTACTGTACAGTGCCTCTAGGGGTGAGAGCAATGACAAAATGCAAAGCAACAGCCAAACAGGATGAGAACTGCTAAATGGTCTGTGGTCACCCCATGTAGAACCACTTCTTTATAGGGGTTGTCTTGCTAATTACCTATTGTTTCTGCATGTTGTCTGTTCCATTAACACAACAGCAGGAGAAAGTGATTCACAATTCATGTTGCTTCATGACTGGACAGGTAGATGTCACAGAAGTGTGACTGACTTGGAGTTACATTGTGTTGTTTAATTGTTCCATTTATTTTTGGAGCAGTGGAAATATACACTGCTCCAAATATGTACTATATATATATATATTGTGACCACAACAGGAGGAAAAAAAGGAGGAAAAAACCTCCACTATTCTAGAAAAAACACCACAGAAAAACAGGCAAAGGTGCTTACCTGTCTATGCCTCAAATCAAGTGTTCTATCATGGTGCAGCAGGCCCAAGTAAAGATGGTGACTACACAGGTGTGGTAATACCAAATGAGACAGCCAGCCTACAATCAGGGATTGAATAGTTGAGTGATGTTTATATATATATATATATATATATATATATATATATATATATATATATATATATATATATATATATATATATATATTGTGACATAGCAATCACTAGATGGTTGGGGTATACTCGCTTGCTGGCAATGTTCAACTATACAGGAGCAGATTCTCTTTTAAACAAGTCCAAACACTGGTTTATTATAGCATCATAAACCACTCAATAACACATGGTAGGCCATATGAACCATACAGATCCCACAAACAGTCCATTCCTGTCTGATTCCGTATACACAGGCCATCAGAACACCGTGCCCCAGGCTCTGGGTTACCTGGCTAACAGCAACTCAGGTTTTCGCAGCCTGGCTTCCTCTGGCATCTGTCTGTAGTCCTCACCCTTGGTGTCTCCTGGACCTTCAGGAGCTCCGGCCAGCTCCATTCTCACACATGGACTCCCCTCCATGTGCTGCACACAGGAAACAAAAATATGACCTTCCTGTCTTTACAGGAGCACACCCCCTTGGAGGTGTGTGGTTAACCAGTCCCACCCATCAATTCTGGTTAAACCCTAAATCCAACCCTTTACTAAAAACACAGGTTTTGGGACTACAAGACCCTGACACCTGTCCTGGATTCAGATCGTAGCAGACTTCTGCCTCCGTGATACATACCTATTCCTCAGTACACCAATATTTGGTACATCACAATATATATATATATATATATATATATATATATATATATATATATATACTGTATATATATACAGACAGTGGCTTGTGGAATTATTCAACTCCTTTACATTTTTCATGTTTTGCTGCCTCACAATCTTCAACTATTCACTCTCCCAGTAAAGTCAGTACTTTGTAGAGCCTCATTTTGCAGTAGTTACAGCTGCAAATCACTTTGGATAATTCTCTATGAGCTTTTCACATCTTGCCACTGGGACTTTTGTCCATTCCTCAAGGCAAAGCTGCTCCAGGTCTTTCAAGCTGGATGGTTTCCTTTGGTAAGCAGAAATCTTCAGGTCTGACCACAGCTTCTCAATTGGATTGAGATCTAGGCTTTAACTCGGCCACTCCAACATATTGACATATTTCCTCTTAAATCACTTGAGTGTTGCTGTAGCAGAATGTTTTATGTCATTGTCTTGTGGGAAGTTGAACCTCCACCCCATTCTAAAGTCACTGACAATGACAAAACGACTGAGTGGCATTGCAAACTAGGAGCAGCCACCTCCATATACAATAAACAAAAAAGTTGCACTCTGGAGTGCTAAAATATGGCAATATGAAATATGAATAGCAATACTGCTTCTGGATACTAGGAAAAAATTAAATGCTTAGCACATAATTTGGCCAATTCATGCATGCCCGCAACCAATGGCAAGGTGGTCTCAAAACTGTTGGGTCCTAACGTGTCTAGTGTGAATGCCTCTCTAAGACTGAAGTCTGAATTCCTGTGTAGAAGTGAATACCTCTCTTCCAAGTCTGATTTTATGGGTAGGACCTTGTTGCAATTAAAATCCACCACATGCTGAAGGGCGTAGTGCTTGGTCAGAGAGTTAATATACAATGACAAAAAGACTGACTGGCACTTCTAAGCTAGTGTGAACAGTTGCAAACTAGGAGCAGACACTAGACACGTTAGCAGTTTAGAGATCACACAACAGTTTTGAGATCACCTTGTCATTGGTTGCTGGGCAGGCATGAATTGCCAAATTTTGTGCTAAGCGTCTCATTTTGTCCTAGTATCCAGAAGCAGTATTGCTATTCTTTTTCATATATTTCATATTGACATGCTTTAGCACTATAGAGTGCATTTTTTTGCTTATTGTGCAGGGAGGTAGCTGCTCCTAGTGTGCACCTGTTCACATTAGCTTGAAAGTGCCAGTCAGTCTTTTTGTCATTGTACATTAGCTCTCTGACCAAGCACTCTGACCTTCAGCATGTGATGGATTTTAATTGCAACTGTGGCACCCCTGGGTCTGGTTGCCACAGAAGTACTGCACCTCATCCAGAGGTGTGGGACTCCACTCTCAGGTAAGGAGGGGGAATTAACAGTACTCCTCACCAGCATCCAACACCATAACACTCCAGTCATGACATCTGGGTGTACCCTAAGGGAGGATGGCCTCATCCCAGTGTGGAGAGGGTAACTAGGTAGAGGGTGTGGATAGAGCCAGTAGTTAGGGGAGGAGCTAATTAGGAGGGAAAAGTTAGTCAGATTGTGAGAGGAGTAAGACATGCAGAAATAGGCTCCCTGTCAGAGGGAGCTAGAGAAAGGAGAAGCTACAGAAAGAAGAGAGAAAGAAGGGGTCCTAGGGGCACGGGTAGTGAGCAATCCACCCGGGGGGCTTGCATCCACGCTGACTATCGCCAGGTGGAGAGACCAGGTCGCAATGGGGAACCAACCCCCAAGACTGGTGGAGGACGACAAGACTCAGCTAGCCAGCCGGAGGCTGCAGCATCTGCATGTGCTGCAGCCACATTCAACACATTCGCTGAAAAGACAGCCACATCCAGGGGACCAACAGAAAGTGTCACCCGACAAGATCTGAGGCTGCTGGATTGGGACACTGTGTGTGAAGGCACAGGGCAGAAGGGTGAGAGCCAGCGCATCGAGATGCCCAGGAAAGGAACTTAGAAAGGGGGTTCTGGAAGGTGCACCCAATTTACTTGAGAGCTGGCTGGACCACAGACCCATTAGACACAGCACCACGGCTGGGGAATACAACTAAGAACTGTGAGTAAACGTGTGGAAACTGCACCCTGCGGTGTCCTCTGAATTATTACTGCGTCACCTGCCCTGCACTACAACCACCATCATCACCCTTTAACACCATCACTGCCCTGCGGTATAGCTCTACCTGTGGAGAGCTGTAACAACACTGCTGCATCACCATCAGCCCTAGCGGTATCTTCAAGCAGCGTCGGCTAACATCTCCTATTTGCCGAATACCACAGGTGGCATCATGAACAATTCTCCTTTTCACATAAACTTTATTCCCCTTTTCATCATCACTCTTTTATTGGACACCCAGGGCCCTGGACCAGGTCACTGCTGCCGTGACACATCCCTTTAAGAACCAGCCCGGTACCGAGTATCCCCACGGCCCTGGCGGGCGCTCCACAACAAGCTCCTACCTACCCATAAAATCAGACTTGGAAGAGAGGTATTCACATCTACCCAGGATTTCAGACTTCAGTCTTAGAGAGGCATTCACACTAGACATGTTAGGACCCAGCAGTTTTGAGACCACCTTGTCGTTGGTTGCTGGGCATACATGAATTGGCCAAATTATGTGCTAAGCATTGTGCATATGCTCTCATTTTTTCTAGTATCCAGAAGCAGTATCGCTATTCATATTTCATATATTTCATATTGACATGACTTTTTTTTGTTTAAAGTCACTGACAGGCTGAAAGATTTTACTCAAGAGTATCCCTGTATGCTGCCACCACCATGTTTCACTATAGGGTTCTTGGGGTGACGAGCTGTGTTGGTTTGGTGCCATAAAATTTTAGGGACTTGATAGCAAAAGTGGTGAAGACATATGCACATGACAATTTTTAGCTATTTGATCCCATAAATTTAATTTTTGCTTTTATTTTTCTCACTTCCCTTCACCAACTTAAGGTACCTTCACACGAAACGACTTTGTAACGATATCGCTAGCGATCCGTGACGTTGCAGCGTCCTGGCTAGCGATATCGTTTAGTTTGACAGGCAGCAGCGATCAGGATCCTGCTGTGATGTCGCTGGTCGCTGAATAAAGTTCAGAACTTTATTTGGTCGTCCGATCGCCGTGTATCGTTGTGTTTGACAGCAAAAGCAATGATACCAGCGATATTTTACACTGGTAACCAGGGTAAACATCGGGTTACTAAGCGCAGGGCCGCGCTTAGTAACCCGATGTTTACCCTGGTTACCAGCGTAAAATGTAAAAAAAACAAACAGTACATACTTACATGCGTCCCCCGGCGTCCGCTTCCCACACTGACTGAGCGCCGCAAAGTGAAAGCACAGCACAGCTGTGCCCTGCTACTGCCGGTGGTCACACAGTGCAGGAAGCGGACGCCGGGGGACGCATGTAAGTATGTACTGTTTGTTTTTTTTTACATTTTACGCTGGTAACCAGGGTAAACATCGGGTTACTAAGCGCGGCCCTGCGCTTAGTAACCCGATGTTTACCCTGGTTACCCGGGGACCTCAGCATCGTTGGTCGCTGGAGAGCGGTCTGTGTGACAGCTCTCCAGCGACCAAACAGCGACGCTGCAGCGATCGGCATCGTTGTCGCTATCGCTGCAGCGTCGCTTCGTGTGAAGGTACCTTTACACTATTTAGTGCTGATGCATCACACACACATCAGATAACAAAAATCAGTAAACACAGGTTGCAATGTAGAAGAATAGGTAAAAAGCCAATGGGGATAAATACTTTAGCAAGTCACTGTATATGCATCTAAAATGTTATCATTTGATTTTATGCGTGTGAAGATAAGCAGCAGAAATATGGCGGGCAATATGATGTCTCTCATTAGGGAGTGCGGCCCATGCTGAGTTTTCCTATGGGGCCCTATAATTTTTGGATTCGACCAAGAGAAAAAACTTCATTGAGCCAAAACTTCAAAGGTTGTCAGACAGAAAAGACCTGATACAATGAATTTCACTGTACATTCTGAATGAAGGCAGAAAGTCAGTAAGGAGGATGGTCGGGGGGAGTACGACTTTGTAATAAACACAATATACTCGTTATATCTCCTGTTAGCCAAGGGCACAATCTGAACCAAGCAACACAAAATCCAGAGAACAGACTGTTCTGCTCATGTGGAAACTGGCAGCTGTTTATTTAAACTTGTCTTGAATAAGGTGAGTCAATATCAGTAATGCTTATAGGATATTTTCTTAAGTTTCCCCCTTTTATCATTTCCCACTTTCTATCACTGTGATATACAGGGAGACTGGCGGAGGAAGAGGGATACACAATCTTCTCTTGTTCACATGTCTCCATCTTGGATTTTACTGATTGTTATTTGATGTTTTAATTCCGGGAACGATTTACATATGGTAACGTGCCCTAGGCTACAGATGGAAATCTGAACTCTTATAGCAGGAGCTTAGCTACAGCACGTGTAATGTGGCGTGGGGCAGTAGCCATGGACGAAGCACTTGTCAGGGTCACCATGGCACGTTACATGAAAGTGGAGGTCCTGTCTGGATGTGTGACTTGTGCTGTGGGGGCACTATGCCAGTGCAAGACGCATTTAACCGATGTTGATGGTTTGCCAGGACCAGATGTTGGGGAAACCACTATTCAATGAGTTCAATGAGGGAGACCACCATTCAAAAATAAACTCTACTGAAGGGTTATATACAAGGAATACCGGGTACAAAGTCTTATGGATATTTCCTTTGTGACTTAAATCATTTTCCACAACTGTCGTAGCCAGTAATGCTTTCTATCAGTTATCGCTGTTGCAACTTTGAAACATCCATTATCGCTGGTCCAGGTGTGCTAAATCAGTTATCGCTGTTCCAGCTCTGCTACATCAGTTATCGCTGTTCCAGCTCTGCTACATCAGTTACCGCTGTTCCACCTCTGCTACATAAGTGATCGCTGTTCCAGCTCTGATACATCAGTTGTCGCTGTTCCAGCTCTGATGCATCAGTTATCGCTGTTCCAGCTCTGCTGCTACAGTTATAACTGTCCCAGCTGTAGAATATCAGTTCCAGGTGTGCTACATCAGTTATCACTTTTCCAGCTCTGCTACATCAGTTATCACTGTTCCAGCTGTGCAACATCAGTCATCACTATGGCAGCCAGCTCTGCAACTTCAGCTACCACATACATACTTTTTATGTTAGGAAAACGATGTAATTTATGCCAAAGGGTTTTTCTTGTCCAGACTCCTCCCTGCAGGAGAAAAAAGTGAATCAAAACTTAGATAAAGGGCAGTCCAATACGGGGTCCCCATAGCCCAGATATTGCCTCTGACTATGTGATCACTATATAAATTGACATCTTTTGGAATGCTGAATATTTGCACATCCTTAGCCGTTGTGAGGCAGTGACCCCTATTACAGCTAGGGGGCGCTGTATGTTCTCCTCAGGATGCGCAGGGAGGCGTATTGAGGCCATGGGAGTGCAGGGCAGTCGCAGGAGTAACTGTGATGGTGAGACAGTGACTGGGGTCATTGTGAAAGGCCGGTAGGTATCGCAGAGATGGAGGATGTCCTCTGTACTGTAAGCCTGAAATGTTGTTTTTCTGGGACCGGTAGTCCCACAAGTGTGTGTTTGTTTAGTTTTAAGGGGGGGCTTATAGGGTTAGTCGGTGAGCTGGGCATGACTGGCTAACTATATACACCTCCCTGCTATGGGAGTGGCTACAGTGATAAAATGTGGCTGAGGTTTGGTCACATGGTCAGAGTGGTAAGGTCCTGAATGGCCTCTATGTTGGAAGGTCCTGGGAGTAGGACCGGTTTCCTGAAGAGCACGAGGTGAGGCCATGCAGAGCCTGTGACGGCTACTGTGTTGGGGATGCTACCGTCCTGCTGAGGGTCTGGAACTGTCTGGTGACCTGGTGAGCAAGACATTGTCCGGGACAATGATCCCATTTAGGCAGCTTCCCTGGGAACCAGGACTGACAGGAGTTCAGTGTATGGAGCGGAGCTCCTGGAACATCGAACAAAAGGGGTTACTATGAACTGTGCGGTCACCCACGGTAACTGGACGAAGTGAGGTCCGGCGTGATTAGAGACTGGGTAATGCTATATGAGTAGAGACATTGATACGGTGCATGGACACTCCCGGGAACTAGTCAGAGGAGGACTGGCGGATGTAGTGTTTCTGAAATGAAGGAAGCAGTGTACTATGAACTCCATGTGTGTGATGTGTAACATGGCCGTGTATGCTAAGTAAAATAAACCGCATGGACTGTTTAATGGAGAAAATCGCTCCTGTGTGACTGAAGCCCGTTGCCAAGTGAGTGTCCCCCAACACATGCAGTAAGCGCGGTCTTGCACCGTTGTGTAGCTTGTATTCAGCCTCCCCTCGGGTAAATCCGCCATTGAAATTGAAATCACATTTCCCTTATCTATATAATCAGTAAATAAAGTTCTGAAAGGAATAAATTCATAAGTCTGGGCGTCCGCTTATCTCCTGGTACAATCAGGAGCCGTGATCTGGGCTTCTGTTAGTGGAATGATAGATTCTGGTAATATTTTACATTTCTGCACTATAACTGAGGAGATCGGGTTCTTCACTATTATTCAATCTGTTCGGGATTCCGGCCAAGAGTTTCTTTAGAAAAGTTTTCACTTCTGTAGACGATTAAGTCCGCAGGAGCGTAGGACCGCATTCAGGTCGGATATTTGATGATAGGCGTCTTATGCGGAAACTCATTTTATTTCTTGGCTTCGGGCGCAATGATTGTACAGATTATTTCTCATTGACAAAACAAAACCCAAAAAACTGTTGGGGAATTGTTTTTGTTTTCATTTGCCAGTTTATTGAACAGTAAATTGAAAAAAAAAATGCAACTCGTCCCACAAAAAAAAAGCAAATCCTCATATGTCTATTGAAAGAAAATTGTGGCTTTTGGAAGAAAAGGGAGAAGAAAAACGAAAGTGCAAAAAATGAAAAAATCGCCATGTAGAAAAATATAAACACTAGACTTGTTCCTATTTGTTTTCCGAAAAACTTTAAAAAAACTATTAAATAGAATAAAATATTAAAAAAAAATGTTTTTAAAAATATGAAAAAAATACAACAGTTCAAATCACCCCCCCAACTAAAATAATACAATTGAAAATAAAAAAAATACACATATTTGATATTGATGCATTTCTGAAATTCTGATATACTGAAATATTAAATAAATTAAATGGTGTAATGAGAAAAATTGAAACACTCGAATTACGTTTTTATTTTTGTCTGCAGCAACATAGCAATAAAAATTCAATAACATGCGATTAAACCATCGTACTTACCCCAAAATGTTATCAATAAAAACATCAGCTCAGAGCACAAAAAATAAGCCCACTCCTAGCCCAAATCACGAAAAATGAAAACGTGTGTCGAAAAATGTTGACACAAGCAAAAAAAAAAACATTTTTAACAAATTTCCAATTTTTTCCCACCCTTTAAATAAAAACAAACTATACATGTTTGGTATCTGCGAACTCGTACTGACCTGTAAAATCATATCATGGTACAAAAAAATACAATTGGGGAATTTCACTTTTTTTTTGCAATTTCACCACACTTGGAATTTTTTCCGTCTTTCCAGTGCATCACATGATAAAACAAATGTTGTCATTCAAAAGTGCTCATCCTGCAAAAAAAAAAAAACAAGCCCTCATATAACTAGGAAAATAAAAAAATAAAAATAGCTATGGAAAAAAATGAAGAAAAAGAAAAAGGAAAATAACCCTGTCATGAAGGGGTTAACACATGCAGAAACTTAATGGCGGCCATATTAAAAGTCACCCAGATTTCCTAGGAAATTAGATGACTTAGAAGTTACTACCGTATATCTCAAGGGGTGACTTGAGGAATTTTCTAATTTTAAGGGAAATGATCATTAGATGTTGGAGATAAGGGGGGTAACGAGTTCCCAGATGGCGCAGGCAGCCGAGAATCCACACTGTTCTACCTTATTAATTAGGGGAATGTACAATATACATTACACCATCAGCTGATGCCCTGGAGGTGATGTGTAGCCTGGAGCCCTGTGTAATGTATGGCCGGCGCAGCCCAGATACATACAGGGTGTATAATGCGGGCAGGATTCATACATCATACACATAACCAGCCGGTACCCTACGTACAATTGGCGGCATTGTGCAGCACGGTGCTAATAATGGGCATAAAGCTACATAGCGCCATTAGGTCTATATATATATATATCTATATATGCTCTACACACTGTATTCCTTACGCAGGCAGCGGAGGGAGAGGTGCTGGTGAGAGAGGGACAGAATTGTACCTGCGTATTAGCCAGGGATTCAACCACTTTTATAACTCTGTGAACTACAACAACAAAAGTCATTCTAAGGGCTATTGATAATCCATAGCAATACTGCTGTTTGCCACACTTAGCGAGAGATGGTGCTGAACGACAGGAATAGGACTGGATAGGGTGAGTTATACGTCCTTTATGCTGCAGCCGGCAAATCATACCAAAACCCCTTATCAGGGCTAATAATATTCCTTTTGTTCTTAATCCTGCACATTGTTCTGAGCAGGGACATATTATATCAATAGCATTGCTATATTGCCCTGCAGTGTAACTGAGTCGCCCCACCAGGGCCGTGGGGTACTCGGTACCGGGTCCTGCGTTCACAGGGGGATGTCACGGTGGCGACCCGGTCCGTGGCCCTGGGCGCCCATGTAAAAGGGAAAGGTCTTTAAAGGGAATAAAGTTTGTGTTCGTGATGCCACCTGTGGTATTCGGTTAGTGGGGACCGACGCTTCTTTAAGGGGTCCTCTGGGGTGATGTCATGGCAGCTAGATGGTATAACTTCCCACAGGTGAAGTGTATCCCCAGGGCTCCCGGTGTGTAGATGGAAGATGATGAATAGCGCAGTAAAGAATGAGGACACAATGTTACAGTCTCTTTACCTTGGTTTACTGAAGACTTCAGCATCCACAGTACAGAGCACCAGATCACAGGGCAGGCAGGGTCTGGCCAGCTTGAAGGCAAGTTAGGAGTCCCCTTGCCCAGGTGGAAATCAAAAGCCTTCCTCTAGCGCCGTGGTGGTGTAGTCCCTTACTGCTGAAAGCTACACATAAGGTCCTCACAGATGTTATCTCTCTCTCTGTCCCTTGGGTAGGATAAGACATAACCGTATGACTGGCGGCTTGAGGCTGTTTATAGGGACTCTAGCACGCCCCAGCCTCTGAGGGGTGCCACCGTGCCTCCTGGGTGTTAGGTCGGACAGGTAACGTAGAGTTCAGCTGTCCTGTCGGTCTCTGATGTAAGTCTTGGAGGGCCTTACGATCCTCGGTGTTCCGGCTACCGGTTTCTACACCTCAGAAGGAGGCAGCCTGCTCGGGGCTGGTCTCCCCCTGATATCTTCTACTGTGCTTTCCTCTCCTGCACGCTCTCTGCAATCAATTCGGCTTTCTCAATGTCTCTTTTCAGGAACTGCTGCACTGAGGCTACACAGCTCCGTAAAACCTTCTGCTGCCCAGACTGATCCAGTCTGTTCCCTGGCAAGAACTGAACTAACTTTCCCTACAGACTACCAGTTATATATATATGGGGAGTCACCTAGCAAGTAGGATCAAAAGCTCCCCCTGGTGGCCTGGAGTGTGAATGTGTTGCATGTTTGTGGTACCTGGTTGCAGTTATCCCTCCTTGCCTTCAAGCGTAACATCAGTCTACCTGTGAGGAAAGCAACGCCACTGTGATGACCAGGACCCTGGGGCACCACATAACCAGTCCATCTGACATGTGACTTCCACACAGTCCAACTAAAAGCGGATAGGATCAGACTCAACCACTTGGGTGCTCAGGGGTAAAACGGTAAGACAATACAAAAGATCTAACCCCGGCACACTACAAAAATGTGAAGACAGAACTGTTGCTTTCAAAGTTTGCCTCCAAACTGAACCGGTCACCAACAAGGACACAGTGTGGGAGCCACATGACTGCTGCAGCCTTCCCTATGAACAGTGTATAAGGCTCATTGTGGTCTAACTACCTCTTACAATACCTTATGTGCATTACTTTTGAAAGATACAAAGGCTAAGTCTACCTCAATACATGTTTTCCTAGCAATTGATCACAAAGGATAGTCCACTATGGGTGTGTACAGTTTCATTGAATTCCATTCTGCTGGCCAATCAAGACCACTTTTGACAGACTTCCATAGGGCAATCTGAGAGCCCAGGACCTACATACGATAAAACTACCATAAGATTGTCTTCCTGTCGAAGGCTCGTGCCTGAGTCGAAACGTTGGAAACCATTCTGTTTTGCACAAGATATATTAAAAACAATTTGAAAGCAACAGTTCTGTCTTCACGTTTTTGGAGTGTGCCGGGGTTAGATCTTTTGTATTCCACACAGTCCAGTCTCACCTGTGATTCTCGACCATATAATCCTCACCCTGATCCTCCTTCCTCACACCATGCCTAGAGCCCAGAGACAAGTGATCCCACACTTGAACAATCCTAAGAGCTGTTTACGTTTCCATATATAGATTCTGTCCTCTTGCCCTGCCCGTTTCAAGCGGGACATGAGGAGATCCCATGAAGCGATGCCCAAATATTTGAGCAGCCACACTCACAAGAGGATGACAGTGGAAAATGCAATTACTGTCGCAAGAGGTAAACAATGATGAGACACAATTGCCAACACGTTGTGTTGTTATGTCAGCAAGTCAAGAGCAGAACCAAGGTGCAGAAGTTGAAGACGAGGTGGTGGACGATTAAGTCACTGACCCAACCTGGGAAGATGACATCAGAGCGATGACAGCAGCGCACAGGGAGAGAGATCCACAGCACCACAGATCAGGCAGGAAGAGGCAGTGGGGTGGCCAGAGACACAAGGCGAACATATTGTTACCCATAGTACCAACCTGGGTGAAGTTCCCAAACCAAGATTTAGATATTCCTGAGTCTGGCACTTTTTTTAAACACAGTCCTGCTAACGCAAAAGAGGCCATTTGCAACATCTGCCATGCCAGAATCAGCAGGGGCAGCACAACTACCAGCCTGACCACCAACAGCATGCTCAGGCACATGCAAGCAAAGCACCCGATTACTTGGGCCAAAAAGCGAGGGTCCAGAAACAGTGTCTGTATTGACACTACTGCCTCTTCCCCTTTTCTATCTCTTGTCCATGATGTAGGCAAAGATGCCTCCAAAACTGCACCTGACGTTGCACACTTGCAACCACCTTCAGCATCCATGTCCATGTCCTTGTCCCAGTGCAGCTTTCAGTTATCCCTACCACTGTCCTTGGAACACAAGCATAAATATGCAACCGCCCACCCACAGGCCATGATATTAAACGGCCATATTTCCGGATTGCTTGCCCTGTAAATGTTGCTGTGTAGGCTTTTGGAGTGGAAGCTTTCCGCAACCTCATGGAGGTGGCCATCCGTCAGTACTCAGTCGCCAGCCCTGAGTTACTGGGATACTCCACTTAACCACTGACACCTGGACAAGTGTTTGTGGCCAGGGAAGCTACATTTTCCTGATGGCACACTGGGTGAACATTGTGGAAGGGGGGACACAGTTGGATGCACTACCGACACCGAGTATTTCAGGCCCTGGTTCAATCAGGGTTGCCCCCACCTTCTATGGCAGTTCCTGCACCTCCTCACCCTCCATTTCAGAAATGTCAAGATCAGTCACAAGCTGGGAGCACTGCAGTACTGCCTTGGCCAAGCGGCAACAAGCTGTGCTGAAGCTCATCTGATTAGGTGACAAACTGCACACCACCACGGAGTTGTTGAAATGTCTAACAGACCAGACTGATCAATGGCTTTAGACCCTGAACCTACAACCAGGCAGGGTCATGTGTCACAATGGCATTAACCTGGTGGTGGCTATGAAGCTTGGCAACCTTGCACACTTACCATGCCTGGCCCACATGCTCAACTTAGTGGTTCAGCAATTTCTCAAAATCTACCCTGAAATGCCTGACCTACTTGTAAAAGTAAGTTGCATATGCTGCCGCCGCCCTGACAGTGCTGCAGCAGTGTTTGCAACTTCCAGCTCACCGAGTGGTGTGCGATGTCACCACATGTTGGACCTCACTGTTACATATGTTGGCAAGGCTTTGAAAGCAGCAGAGGGCAGTAGTTGAATACTAGCTACACCATGCCTATAGTGGTATGTTGGTCAGCCTCCGCACATAAGAGCAGATTAGTGGGCATAGATGTCTGACATCTGTATATCTATCTATTCATGTGTACAGGTGCATCTCACAAAATTAGAATATCATCAAAAAGTTAATTTGTTTCAGTTCTTCAATACAAAAAAGTGAAATTATTTCTGTTAATGTTGATAATTATGGCTTACAGCCAATGAAAACTAAGAAGTCATTATCTACAAATTAGCATACTTTTTAACACCAGCTTGAAAAAATGATTTTAAAATCCAAAATGTTGGTCTACTGAAATGTATGTTCAGTAAATGCACTCAATACTTGGTCGGGGCTCCTTTTGCATCAGTTACTGCATCAATGTGACGTGGCATGGAGGCGATCAGCCTGTGGCACTGCTGAGGGGTTATGGAAGCCCAGGTTGCTTTGATAGCAGCCTTCAGCTCGTCTGCATTGTTGGGTCTGGTGTCTCATCTTCCTCTTGACAATACCCCATAGATTCTCTATGGGGTTAAGGTCAAGTGAGTTTGCTGCCAATGAAGCCCAGTGATACTGTTGTTTGTAAACCAGGTATTGGTACTTTTGGCAGTGTGGACAGGGGCCAAGTCCTGCCGGAGAATGAAATTTCCATCTCCAAAAAGCTTGTCGGTAGAGGGAAGCATGAAGTGCTCTAAAATTTCCTGGTAAATGGCTGCGATGTCATTGGTCTTAATAAAACACAGTGGACCTACACCAGCAAAAGACACAGCTCCCCAAACCATCACTGATTGTGGAGACTTCACACTAGACCTCCAGCAGCTTGGATTGTGGCATTGAGTGCATTTACTGGACATACATTTCAGTAGACCCAACATTTCAGATTTTAAAATCATTTTTCAAGCTGGTGTTATAAAGTATTCTAATATACTGAGATAATGACTTTGGGGTTTTCATTGGCTGTAAGCCATAATCATCAACATTAACAGAAATAAACATGTGAAATAGATCACTCTGTGTGTAATGACTATATATGATATACGAGTTTCACTTTTTGCATTGAAAAACTACTGTAAAATAAATTAACTTTTTGATGATATTCTAATTTTGTGAGATGCACCTGTAGATGTGTATGGTCTGACTACAGGAACAGTTTAGTGATGTTCGGCTCCTGGCTTTTATCCCCCCAGACATAAGGAGCAGTGCAGAGTTCAGCTGTAGGTGGCATTGTGGAAAGAGGAACGTTGGCAGAATGCGGATGATTACCATAATGACAATGTTTCATTGTTCAAAACGTAAGTCTTGCCAAAATCCGTCCATTCTGTGTCCATTAACTGATCAATATTTCTGCATTGATGCCAATTTATTTTCTTAAGCTAAACCACATTTCAGAGGGTTTCAGCTTTCAAAAGAATAATTTATACGACCAATGGATGAATTTAACGTCAGGTTATAAGCTTTTATTTATATAACCTGGATAAGCGACATAACTTCTGTCAGGGAATGTAGATAGATAGATGATAGATAGATAATTTGTTAAAGGTAGTTATTATTATTTATTTATTTTATTTTTTTACAAAAAAAGAAACCCTGAAACCCCGGAATTGTCATTTTTCAGTTAAAAATAATAATAAGTTTTAATATTGTATATAGTATGTACATTACCCAAAAATGGTTACAATACAATCGTCATCTCACCATGCAAAAATCCAGCCCTTAAATGGATCCATCATGGACATATAACGCAGATACAGTATTTCCCAAATATAAAGCTGTACATTTGTAATCACGCGCTGACATAGAGAATGACGCTAGCCGGTCACATTTTGCACACAATGAACACTGTAAAAACAAAAACCAATGGACAATTTTAGAATTGTGTATTTTTCAACATTTCACCAAAGTTTGATTTTTTTCCCACGTTTTTCACTACATTAAGAAGTAAAAAAAAATGCAAAAAATCCCCGAGCCCTCATATAGTTTTTGGCGATCCTGGAAAAAGTGCAAAAACTAAAATTTTGCTTGGCCAGGGAGGGGTTGAAAATGGCGAGGAAGCCTCATTTTATTTCTTTTTTCATGAAGTTGAAGTCCAGGAAGAGATGACAGAGTCTGTGGACGATCCTCCGGAGTCTGTGGACGATCCTCCGGAGTCTGTGGACGATCCTCTGTCTGTGATATGGGACGTTCAGCATTTATTATATAGGAAGAGGAACAGAAATCTAGGGATCAATACTGCCCTCTTGTGGCTTCGCTGCTTACTGCACAATCAGCTCTGACATTTGGCTTCGTACTTTTATAACTGCAGACTTTTTATATGAATTTTTATGTCTGCGCTTTGTTTTGTTTTTTAATAATTTTTAATTTTTTTTCGTGTTGATTTTATCATTTCTATACAGAGCTGACCGACTTAAAGTCTTGCTGGTTTGGTGGAAATTCTCTTTAAAAGAAGAAAATTACTCTCTTGCTTCTTTTTTTGTTAAATTTCTTCCTTAAACTGATTTTTTTTGTGTGATGGAGACAAGTGCCAGACTATCAGACTTTCTAGATTAACAGATTTCAAATTTTTACTCTGTGAATACAGTCATATTACAGATCAAGCATGTGAAATATATGAGACGTAAAGAGGTCATGGGGTGTTATATTACACATATCGGGTCAAATCCTGCAGATGTGCAAAGGTCAGTGATACAGGAATCATGCTCAGCTTCAAATTACCTGCAAAAAGTAAAAAAAAGGGCATGTAAATGAAAAATATTCTGTCTCATTACAGCCACCTCTAGAGGGAGCTAAAGAGCTGACTGCATACTGTGCATTGCAAAGTTAAATGTATAAACAGCTCCCCCTGGTGGTGACGGCAGGCAGGAAGAATTTTATCATTTAAGTCTTTATCTTTGCAGTAGATTTGGAGCTTTGTATCAGAATAAAAAATAAGGTCAAAATCTGTCCAATAGAAAAATCAATTGGATCATTAATCAAGTACCATAGGCCAAAAAAAAAAAAATTAAGTAAAAAATGTATTAAGAAGTGATTTTAAAAATCTAAAATAAATTAGATAAATAATTTAAAAAGTAAATAAACCATTTTTAAAACTGAAAAAAAAAATTAAGAAATGTAAAAAGAAACATACTGTATCTGTTTTTTCCGCAACTGATTGTGGCGCACAGTGAATGCCATAAAAGAGTAATGAAGGCGTTAAAGATACCTTGCAAGATATATTGAAACATAGAAATCAAGTGAAAATCTAGTTTTATTTATAAGCACCATGTTACATGCATTGATTTAGTTTAATTTACAGAAACATTTCAGGTCTGATTTTTGGGTAAGCTATTGCCTTTGTCCACAATTTCCGCATTGATGCAATATTAAATGTGGCCACAAGGTGGCAGCAATGTTCTCTAAAAAAAAAACAAAAACAAAAAAAACCCATGGTAAATATCACCATATGTTCACAGGATAAGCAAAACTCATTATTGTAATCTTGCATTTTTTCGAAGCTGTTTACAAGTAAAATTCAGTTTCCATAACGTGTCAAGGAACATATGTGCAGATAAATTAGATCAAACAACACTTAATCATTGTAATCTGCGCCGCTTATCACTCCGTGCGCTGAGCAGCAGCGTGTTTACACCGTTAATAGGAGGAAATGCAAGCGGCGGAGGAAACATTTGTCATCATTTAGTGTAGTAGCTTCATGAATCAGCAGTTAATTTAATAATTTAATGACCGTATAACAAGGATGCAGAATCTTGCTTCCCTTGTGTTTTTTAAGCAGGTTCAGGGATTAAACGATATCTTGTTTCAGACATTCTTATATATTCTATACAAAAAAAATACTGTATTATTCATGTTTCTCTTCAGTGTGTCCTTATCAGACCCGCACCTAATGTATTTATTTTGGACTGGTTCCTGGGTGGCGTCACGTCATTTATTTCTCTCTATATGTCATTCATCCCTCCATCTCAATTCAACTTAAGCACTAGTCAGTCTCCTTCCTCCACTGGTATCCATAAAATTTCCTTCTTCCTGGATGTTTCCAGGTAACATCATCACAAGTCAGTCTCCTTCCCCCAGTGGCATCCATAATATCTCCTTACTCCAGGAGGTTCAATTGTAACATCATCACAAGTCAGTCTCCTTCACCCGCTGGCAGCCATAATATCTCCTTACTCCAGGTGATTCCCTTGTAAAATCATCACAATTCAGTCCGGCATCCATAATATCTCCTTACTCCAGGAGGTTGCCTTGTAATATCATCACAATTCAGTCCCCTTCCCCAACTGGCATCAACAACATCTCCTTCCTCCAGGAGATTCAATTGTAACATCATCACAAGTTAGTCTCCTTCCCTCACTGGCATCCACAATATCTTCTTCCTCCAGGATGTTCCATTGTAACATCATCACAAGTCAGTCTCCTTCCCCCACTGGCATCCATAATATATTCCTCCTCCAGGAGGTTCCATTGCAACATCATCACAAGTCAGTCTCCTTCCCTCACTGGCATCCATAATATCTTCTTCCTCGAGGAGGTTCCATTGTAACATCATCACAATTCAGTCCCCTTCCCCCACTGGCATCCACAATATCTCCTTCCTCCAGGAGGATCAATTGTAATATCATCACAAGTCAGTCTCCTTCCCCCACTGGCATCCATAATATATCTTCTTCCTCCAGGAGGTTCCATTGTGACATCATCACAAGTCAGTCTCCTTCCCTCACTGGCATCCATAATATCTTCTTCCTCCAGGAGGTTCCCTTGTATTCCCCTTCCTCCTCTATCAGCTATAAATATAGTCCAAAGAAATGTTCTAAGTTAGTGTCTTTCCCCATAAAATTGCAAATATAGTCTCTAGTAAATCTTCAGTTTTCCCATCCCTCTGGCAGCTGTAAATATAATGATCAGTAAATACCCATATCAGTCTCACTCGCTATCAATATTTCCTCGCCATTCTTATTCATACACTAGTAGATATGAATTTAACCCTCACTTCTTTCCCAGTCAGTTTCTTTCCCCCTCTGGCAACTGTAAATGTTTTAAATGGTAAATTAATTAGCTAATTAAGTTAGTTGCAGCTTTCCTTCTCTGGTAGCTGAAAGTTTAGTTCATAGAAAGTTCTCAGTCAGTATGTTTCCTGCTGCGGTAATTGAATATATAGTCTTCAGTAATTTCCAAAGTCAGTCTCCTCTTCCCTCTGGCAGCTCTGAATATAGCCCTCAATGATCTCTATCCACTATTACAGGTAGCTATAAATATAATCCACCAGTAATTTCCAAATCAGTCTCTTACCTCCACTGGTAACTATAAATAAAACACCCAGTCATTTTTTAGTCATTTTCCAGTTATTTTCTAGTCATTTTCTAGTTTCTTTCCATTTGTGGCAGATTTAAATATAGTATATGGTAAGGTAGGTGAACTAACTCCTCTGTCAGCTGTAAATAGTAAATATAGTCAATACCAGGTTACCCTGTCAGTCTCCTTCACCCTCTGGTAACTGTAAATATAGTTACTAATAAGTCCACAATGAGTCTCCTTTCCCCTCTGGCAACTATATTTATAGTCCCCAATAATTTCCAAGTCAGTCTCCTTGCTCCTCTGGCAGCTGAAACTATATTCCTTAGTAAGTTCTCTAGTAGTCTCCTTCTCCTTCTGTAGGTGTATATTTACAGTAATGGCCAAAAGTATTGGGACCCTAGAAATTGTTCCAGAAAATGACGTATTTCTCCCAGAAAACTATTGCAATTACACATGTTTTGTTGTACACATGTTTATGTCCTTTGTGTGTATTGAAACAACACAAGAAAAACAGGAAGAAAAGGGCAAATTGGACAGAATTTCACACAAACCCCCGAAAAAGGGCTGGACAAAATTGTTGGCACCCTCAGCTTAATATTTGGATGCGCACAAGGGATGAGCCAACGTGCTGGGTGATACTCGGATGTCAAAATAGAGGGAACAAATTCCATCATTCGCCATGGTACATAATATTAAAACATGACTTTTAATTGTTAAAAGTCAGGATTAAGAGCGTTCGGCTCGAAATGCGTAGACCTGTGTTCTATCCCACCTCTGATTTTCTCCCCCCACCCTGGTTTTGTCACCTGCTTTTATTGATATGTTTTGTTCTTTTTTTTTGCTTTGTGCTACATTACGGTGGTATATAACACTCTAAAAAAACATTCAAAATTTTTCAAAATAGTCATCCATAGAGTATTACCTGCTTTGTTTTACATTTCAGTGGTATATAACGCTCCAAAAAAGCACTCAGAAATTTTTCGAGATTGATTTTGTCATCCATAGAGTATTACGTTCTTTGTTTTACATTTCGGTGGTATATAACACTCCAAAAAAGAAAGCGTTCAAATTTTTCTGGATTCAGTTAGTTTTCCATAGAGTTTAACTTGCTTTATTTTACTTTTCAGTAAAATCTAACATTCAAAAAAGGCGTTTAAAACTTTGGATTCAATTTGTCATCCACAGAGTAGTACGGGCTTTGTTTTACTTTTCGGTGGTATATAACATTTCAAAAAAGCGTTCAAAAATATTTCTGAATTTAATAAGTCCAGAGAGTATTACGTGCTTTGTGTGACATTTCAGTTGTATATAACGCTCAAAAAAAAAGAGTTCACATTTTTTTCTGGATTGAATTAGTAATCCATTCAGTGTAACGTGATTAGTGGGCGACAAGGTGACAAAGAGTGCAGAATCCCAGGAGACTCCTAAGGGAGCTCCTGAGGAATATCAGAGCCAGACCAAGTTGGCACAATAGCAGAGATGGCCATTTTCCTGGAACCACCAAGGCCCGAACCCAGGCCATAGGCTTCACCGCTGGGGTTCTTGCAGACTGGAGAGCCAGGATCCAGCAACCGGTGAGCGGCCTGCGGAGCTTAGGCTGGTTGGAACAGAGAAGGAGGCGAGTCAGGGCCATGGCTGGAAACATGTTAGCAGGCTTGCTAACCGCAGAGTACCGAGAGTTGGCATGCCAGAGGGAGGTCGTTACATATGAGCAGCAGTGGAGGTGGGGGCCCATTGAAGAGTTTGGGACCCGTCAACACATCAAGTTCTACCAGCAGGCAGTAGAGATGGAACACGTACCTCAAAGGCTGTAAAAGTTGATTGATGAAACCAAGGTCGCATTCCTCAAAATTGAGGGCCAACATCGCTGGTGTGCGGTGGTTGTGATCTGAGAAGGAAGGGAGCAAAATGAACATGTCTGAGAGAGGCTCCTCGAGGTAGGGCTACCACCCTCAAGAGATCATATTGTCCTTGGTGTTGGCCACCTCATATGCAGGAGCAGGCGATGGTGAGGGTGACAGTGAGCTGTCACCTATTTCTACATCTTGAAAACTCTGGCACTACCTGAAGCTGGGTCACTCACAGCCCAGGCACCTGGGATTGGGGTTCCAGAAAACAAGTGGAGGCAGTCCTGAGGAGGGAGAAGAAGCAGACACCTAAAAAGAATTACTGTATTACCCTGGGTATTATTTTTTCCTGGCTTTGTACTTTGTGTAAAGCTTTTATGAGTGTAGGAGTACATCAACTACACTTTCAAAATATTTCAATGAGGCCGCCATTTGTTGCCTTCAAGGATGTATTGATTATGGAAGGCTAGATGACCCTCCTCATAATTTTTTTCCTGGCTTTGTGCTGTTTGCAAATTCTTTATGAGTGTATATGTTCTACAACTGCACTACCTAGGTTAATACAATTAATCCCCAATCCCCACAGTTTTAAGCGTGCACTAAAAACTCATTTGTTCAGATTGGCCTACCGCCTCAACGCATTAACCTAATTATCCCTGTGTGGCCTATTAATAAAAAACAACAACATAATCACGTTCCTCCATCATGTTCTCATACACTTTATGCAGTTAATAGCCTCTGTGTCTGTACTGTTACATACTTAGGCAGTTAACTGGTTCATGCAGCTTTACATGAACACACGAGCCTTACACTATGGCTGGTCCAAATAACTAAAGCAATTGTTACCATCCACCTCTTGTGTCTCCCCTTTTCCTCATAGATTGTAAGCTTGCGAGCAGCAGGGCCCTCTTTCCTCCTGGTATCTGTTTTGAACTGTGATTTCTGTTATGCTGTAATGTCTGTTGTCTGTATAAGTCCCCTCTATAAGTTGTAAAGCGCTGCGGAATATGTTGGCGCTATATAAATAAAATTATTATTATTTATTATTACAACTACATTTTCTTAATTTTTTTATGAGGCACTCCAGTTGGTGCCTTCAAAGGTGTATGGATGACCCTCATAATTTTTTTCTAGCCTTACACTTTGTGCAGAGCGTTTATGAGTATAGGAGTACCACAACTATATGTTTTGTTCACAATATTTGAATGGGGTACTACAATTGGTGCCTTCAAGGGTGAAATGATGACCCTGCTTGTAATCTTTGACAGGCTTTGCACTGTGTGCAGAGCTTTTGAGTGTTGGAGTACCACAAACTAAACTTTCTTCGCAATATTTGAATGAGGCACTACATTTGGAGTCTTCAAGGATGTATTGATGACCCTGCTTGTAATTTTTGGCAGACTTTGCATTTAGTGCACATACCTTATGAGTCTGACTCTAGGGGTACCAATACGACCATTTGAAGATAATGTGTTATGAAGCCCTTCTTGATGTCTAATGTCTAAAGTTATATTTCAGTACATCTTCCTTCGAATTTTGGCAGTTATTGCTTCCTTCATAAATTACACCTAAATTTGCAAAAAATTAACAATTTTTTAATAAAAAAAACCACAAATTTAATACAAATTTATAAAAAAAATAAATTTTGGCTTTCTTAAATTTATTAATTTTATAAATCTTTTTAAAATTTTGCCATACATAAGTCATTATACAGGAAAGAATGTTTCGACTCCCATTATACTCACTACTCGAAATTAGCATCCGAGCATTTTACTGCTTGCTCATCCCTTTGGAATAAATAACTCCAATCAATCTCTTCCTATAACCATCAACAAGCTTCTTACAACTCTCAACTGGAATTTTGGACCATTCTTCATTTGCAAACTACTCCAGGTCTCTCATATTTGAAGGCGCCTTCTTCTAACAGTATTGGATTTAGATCTGGAATCATTGCTGGCCCTTCAGAACTCTCCAGCACTTTGATTTCATCCATTTATGGGTGATTTTTGAAATATTTTTCTGATCATTGTCCTCCTTGAAGAGCCATGACCATTGCAGCCCAAAATCTGTTGATAATCTTCAGATTTCATGATGCCTTGTGCACAGTCAAGCTTCCAGTAGCACACACAGCAAAACAACCCCAAAACATCTTTGAACCTCCACCATATGTGACTGTAGGTACAGTGCTAGTTTCTCTCTAGGCCTCATTCCATTTTCAGTAAAAAGTAGAATAATGTGCTTTACCAAAAAGCTCTATTTTGGTCTCATCTGTCCACAAGACACTTTCCCAGAAGGATTTTGGCTTACTCATGTACATTTTGGCAAGCTGCAGTCTATCTTTTCTATGTCTCTGTGTCGGCAGTAGGGTAATCCTTGGGCTTCCTGCCACAGCATTTCATTTTATTCATTCTCACTGATACTGATGCACCCTGTTGTGAATTCTGTTTTTGGGCTCCCTCTGGTGGTTACTGGTGGTACTGGCTGACTTTTGTCTTGCACCTGTTCCCATCAGGAAACTGGGAGTTTCCTATTTAGTCTGGCTTCTCAGTCATTCTAGTGCCGGCAATCAATGTTACCAGAGCACCTCTGTTGCTTGCTACCTGCTCCAAGTCTGCAATTCAGCTAAGTTGGATCTTTGGCATTTTTTGTGTTTGTTTGTCCAGCATGCATTTATATTTCTCTTGCTGCTGGAAGCTCTAGTGCTCTGAAATTACTACTCCGGTGTCATGAGTTGATAACGGAGTTAAAGTAATTTCAGGATGGCTGTTTAGGGTTTTGAGGTGACCGCGAAGTCCTCTTTTGTATTTTCTGCTATCTAGTCAGAGGGCCTCTCTTTGCTGAATCTATATTCATACTGCATACGTGTTTTCCTCTTACCTAACCGTTATTATATGTGGGGGGCTACTATCACTTTTGGGGTTTCCCTGGAGGCAAGCCAGGTCTGTGTATTCCTCTACTAGGGGGTAACTAGATCTCCGGCTGGTGCGAGATGTCTAGGGATAATCGTAGGCACACCCCCTGGCTACTATTAGTTGCGTGTTAGGTTCAGCGTCGCGGTCATCTGAGATTCCATCATTCCTAGAGCTAGTCCGTTTTTGCCTGAGTCCCTGCCATTGGGAACCATGACAGTATTGCCGGCCGCAAATGTATTAAAGTTATTGGCTGAAGAAAGAGAGAAAAGAAGAAGTTTCTGACACTTTTTTTTTTTTTTTTTACTCAGAAGTTCTGTCTAGCCATAATTGCAATCTGCTGCTTTTTTCTCTCCTCTTAACCCCTGAATGGCTCAGATCTCAGCTGTTGAGAAATGGATATCCAGAGTTTAGCTACAGGCCTGAGTGCTCTTGCTTCTAAGGTTCAAAATATCCAAGACTATGTTATACATGCTCCTATGTCAGAACCCAAGATTCCTATACCTGAGTTCTTTTCTGGAGATAGATCTCGTTTTTTGAATTTTAAGCACAATTGTAAATTGTATCTTTCTCTGAGATCTCGCTCCGCTGGAGACTCCGCTCAGCAGGTTAAAATTGTGATTTCCTTGTTGCGGGGTGACCCCCAGAATTGGGCATTTGCATTGGCACCAGGGGATCCTGCGCTGCTCAATGTGGATGCGTTTTTTCTGGCACTGGGGTTGCTCTATGAGGAACCTAATTTGGAGATTCAGGCTGAAAAGGCCTTGATAGCCCTCTCTCAAGGGCATGATGAAGCTGAAATATATTGTCAAAAATTTCGAAAATGGTCTGTGCTTACTCAGTGGAATGAGTGCGCCCTGGCGGCGAATTTCAGAGAAGGTCTCTCTGACGCCGTTAAAGATGTCATGGTGGGGTTTCCTACGCCCACAGGTCTGAATGAATCCATGACTATGGCTATTTAGATTGATCGGCGTTTACGGGAGCGCAAACCTGTGCAGCATTTGGCGGTGTCTTCTGAGCAGACACCGGAGATTATGCAATGTGATAGAATTCTGTCCAGAAGTGAACGGCAGAATTATAGGCGTAAAAATGGGTTGTGCTTCTACTGTGGTGATTCTGCTCATGTTATATCAGCATGCTCTAAACGCACAAAAAAGGTTGATAAGTCTTTTGCAATTGGCACTTTACAGTCTAAGTTTATTTTGTCTGTAACTTTGATCTGTTCATTATCATCTATTACTGTGGATGCCTATGTGGATTCTGGCGCTTCCTTGAGTCTTATGGATTTGTCCTTTGCCAGACCCTGTGGGTTTAGCCTAGAGCCTTTGGAAGTTCCTATCCCTCTGAAGGGTATCGACTCCACACCATTGGCTAGGAATAAACCACAATACTGGACACAAGTGACTATGTGTATGACTCCTGACCATCGGGAGGTGATTCGCTTCCTTGTGTTGCATAACTTGCATGATGTCTTAGTGCTTGGATTGCCATGGTTGCAAACTCATAATCCAGTCCTTGACTGGAAAACAATGTCTGTGTTAAGCTGGGGATGTCAGGGGGCTCATGGGGAAGTACCTTTGGTTTCCATTGCTTCATCTACTCCCTCTGAAATTCCGGCATTTTTGTCTGACTATTGTGATGTTTTTGAGGAGCCCAAACTTAGTTCTCTCCCCCCTCACAGGGATTGTGATTGTGCTATAGACTTGATTCCGGGCAGCAAGTTTCCCAAGGGTCGTTTGTTTAATCTGTCTGTGCCTGAGCATGCTGCTATGCGGGAGTATATTAAGGAGTCCTTGGAAAAGGGACATATCCGTCCATCCTCATCCCCTTTAGGAGCAGGTTTTTTTTTCATGGGTAAAAAAGATGGCTCCCTGAGGCCCTGTATTGATTATCGCCTGTTGAATAAGATTACAGTCAAATACCAGTATCCTTTGCCACTATTGACTGATTTATTTGCTCGTATTAAAGGGGCAAAGTGGTTCTCTAAGATTGATCTTCGGGGTGCGTATAATTTGGTGCGGATTAAGCAGGGAGATGAGTGGAAAACTGCATTTAATACGCCCGAGGGCCATTTTGAGTATTTGGTAATGCCTTTTGGTCTTTCTAATGCTCCTTCAGTCTTTCAGTCCTTTATGCACGATATTTTCCGTAAATACCTGGATAAATTTATGATTGTGTATTTGGATGATATTTTGATTTTTTCGGATGACTGGGAGTCGCATGTTCAACAGGTTAGGAAGGTTTTTCAGGTTTTGCGGGCCAATTCTTTGTTTGTAAAGGGTTCAAAGTGTATTTTTGGGGTATATTTTTTCCCCTTCTTCTGTTGAGATGGATCCTGTCAAGGTTCGGGCTATTTGTGATTGGACGCAGCCTACTTCCCTGAAGAGTCTTCAGAAGTTCTTGGGCTTTGCTAATTTCTATCGTCGATTTAAAACTGGGTTTTCAAGTGTTGCTAAACCTCTGACTGATTTGACTAAGAAGGGTGCTGATGTTGCCAATTGGTCCTCTGCGGCTGTGGAGGCCTTTCGGGAGCTTAAGCGCCGCTTTTCTTCTGCCCCTGTGTTGCGCCAGCCTGATGTTTCGCTCCCTTTTCAGGTTGAGGTTGATGCTTCCGAGATTGGAGCGGGGGCGGTTTTGTCGCAGAAAAGTCCCGATTGCTCAGTGATGAGACCATGTGCATTCTTCTCTCTAAAGTTTTCGCCCGCCGAGCGAAATTATGATGTCGGTAATCGGGAGCTCTTGGCTATGAAGTGGGCATTTGAGGAGTGGCGTCATTGGCTTGAGGGTGCTAGACATCAGGTGGTGGTCTTGACTGATCACAAGAATCTGATTTACCTTGAGTCTGCCAGGCGTCTGAATCCTAGACAGGCGCGCTGGTCATTGTTTTTCTCTCGGTTTAATTTTGTGGTTTCATACTTGCCGGGCTCGAAAAATGTGAAGGCAGATGCTCTTTCTAGGAGTTTTGAGCCTGACTCCTCTGGTGATTCTGAGCCTACGGGTATCCTTAAGGATGGGGTGATTTTGTCTGCTGTCTCCCCAGACTTGCGACGTGCTTTGCAGGAGTTTCAGACTGATAGGTCTGATCGTTGTCCGTCTGGGAGATTGTTTGTTCCTGATGAGTGGACCAGTAGAGTCATCTCAGAGGTTCATTCTTCTGTGTTGGCGGGCCACCCCGGAATTTTTGGTACCAGAGATTTGGTGGCCAGGTCCTTCTGGTGGCCTTCCCTGTCTCGGGATGTGCGTACCTTTGTACAGTCTTGTGATGTTTGTGCTCGGGCCAAGCCTTGCTGTTCTCGGGCTAGTGGATTGTTGTTGTCCTTGCCTATTCCGAAGAGGCCGTGGACGCACATCTCTATGGACTTTATCTCGGATCTCCCGGTTTCTCAGAAAATGTCCGTCATTTGGGTGGTGTGTGACCGTTTTTCTAAGATGGTTCATTTGGTACCCTTGCCCAAATTGCCTTCTTCATCGGAGTTGGTTCCTTTATTTTTTCAGAATGTGGTTCGCTTACATGGTATCCCGGAAAACATCGTGTCTGACAGAGGATCTCAATTTGTGTCTAGGTTCTGGCAAGCGTTCTGTGCCAGGATGGGCATTGATTTGTCTTTTTCGTCTGCGTTCCATCCTCAGACTAATGGCCAGACGGAGCGAACTAATCAGACCTTGGAGACGTATTTGAGGTGTTTTGTGTCTGCTGATCAGGATGATTGGGTCGCCTTTTTGCCGTTGGCAGAGTTTGCCCTCAATAATCGGGCCAGTTCTGCTACTCTGGTTTCTCCTTTCTTTTGCAATTCAGGGTTTCACCCTCGTTTTTCGTCTGGTCAGGTGGAGTCTTCGGATTGTCCTGGAGTGGATTCTGTGGTGGATAGACTGCACCGGATTTGGAGTCATGTGGTGGACAATTTGAAGTTGTCTCAGGAGAAGACTCAGCAGTTTGCTAATCGTCATCGTCGTGTGGGTCATCATCTCCGTGTTGGAGACTTGGTGTGGTTGTCTTCTCGTTTTGTCCCTATGAAGGTCTCTTCTCCTAAGTTCAAACCTCGGTTCATAGGTCCTTATAAGATTTTGGAGATTCTTAATCCTGTATCTTTTCGTTTGGACCTTCCAGCATCTTTCACCATTCATAATGTCTTCCATAGGTCGTTGTTGCGGAGGTATGAGGTACCGGTTGTTCCTTCTGTTGAGCCTCCTGCTCCTGTGCTGGTGGAGGGTGAATTGGAGTATGTTGTGGAGAAGATTTTGGACTCTCGTATTTCCAGACGGAGACTTCAATATCTGGTTAAATGGAAGGGATACGGTCAGGAGGATAATTCTTGGGTGACTGCCTCTGATGTTCATGCCTCTGATTTGGTTCGCGCCTTTCATAGGGCGCATCCAGATCGCCCTGGTGGTTCTCATGAGGGTTCGATGCCCCCTCCTTAAGGGGGGGGGTACTGTTGTGAATTCTGTTTTTGGCTCCCTCTGGTGGCTACTGGTGGTACTGGTTGACTTTGGTCTTGTGTTTCCAGTGCACCTGTTTTCATCAGGAAATTGGGAGTTTCCTATTTAGTCTGGCTTCTCAGTCACTCTAGTGCCGGCAATCAGTGTTACCAGAGCATCTCTGTTGCTTGCTACCTGCTCCAAGTCTGCAATTCAGCTAAGTTGAAATCTTTGGCTTTTTTTGTGTTTGTTTTGTCCAGCATGCATTTATATTTCTCCTGCTGCTGGAAGCTCTAGTGATCTGAAATTACTACTCCGGTGTCATGAGTTGATAACGGAGTTAAGGTAGTTTCAGGATGGCTGCTTAGGGTTTTGAGGTAACCGCGAAGTCCTCTTTTGTATTTTCATCTATCTAGTCAGAGGGCCTTACTTTGCTGAATCTATATTCATACTGCGTTTGTGTTTTCCTCTTACCTAACCGTTATTACATGTGGGGGGCTACTATAACTTTTGGGGTTTCCCTGGAGGCAAGCCAGGTCTGTGTATTCCTCTTCTAGGGGTAGTTAGCTCTCCGGCTGGCGCGAGGTGTCTAGGGATACAACGTAGGCACACCCCCTGGCTACTTTTATTTGCGTGTTAGGTTCAGCATCGCGGTTACCTGAGATACCATCTTCCTAGAGCTAGTCCGTTTTTGCCCATGTCCCTTTTCCATTGGGAATCATGACAGTGTGGATCAGCTTGCTTCACAAGTGCAGGGCATTCAGGATTTTGTTACTAGTACTCCTATGTCAGAGCCTAAGATACCTATTCCTGAGCTTTTCTCTGGTGATCGATTTAAATTTAGGAATTTTAGGAATAATTGTAAATTGTTTCTATCTTTGAGACCTCGTTCGTCTGGAGACTCAGCTCAGCAAGTTAAAATTGTTATCTCTTTCTTGCGTGGCGACCCTCAGGATTGGGCTTTTTCATTGGCGCCAGGAGATCCGGCATTGGCAAATATTGATGCGTTTTTTTCTGGCGCTCGGATTGCTTTATGAGGAGCCCAATCTTGAAATTTAGGCAGAAAAAGCGTTGCTGACTATCTCTCAGGGCCAGGATGAGGCTGAAGTGTATTGCCAAAAATTTCGGAAATGGTCCGTGCTCACTCAATGGAATGAGTGTGCTCTGGCTGCAAATTTCAGAAATGGCCTTTCTGAAGCCATTAAGAATGTGATGGTGGGTTTTACCATTCCTACGAGTCTGAGTGATTCTATGGCTCTGGCCATTCAGATAGATCGGCGTTTGCGGGAGCGCAAATCTGCTAATCCTCTGGCGGTGTTGTCTGAACAGACACCTGACTCAATGTTATGTGATAGAATTCAGACTAGAACTGAACGACAAAATCATAGACGTCAGAATGGGTTGTGTTTTTACTGTGGTGATTCTACACATGTTATCTCAGCATGCTCTAAACCCCTAACAAAGATGGTTAGTCCTGTCACCATTGGTAATTTGCATCCTAAGTTTATTTTGTCTGTAACTCTAATTTGCTCATTGTCTTCCTACCCTGTTATGGCATTTGTGGATTCAGGTGCAGCCCTGAGTCTTATGGACTTGTCGTTTGCCAAGCGCTGTGGTTTTGTCCTGGAGTCTTTAAAAAATCCCATTCCTCTTAGAGGAATTGATGCTACGCCATTGGCGGAGAATAAACCGCAGTATTGGACACAAGTGACCATGTGCATGACTCCTGAACATCGGGAGGTGATTCGTTTTCTTGTTCTGCATAAAATGCATGATTTTGTCGTTTTAGGTCTGCCATGGTTACAGACCCATAATCCAGTCTTGGATTGGAAGGCAATGTCTGTGTCAAGTTGGGGTTGTCAGGGAATTCATTGCGATTCCCCGTCGGTGTCTATTGCTTCTTCTACTCCTTCTGAAGTTCCGGAGTATTTGTTGGACTATCAGGATGTATTTAGTGAGTCCAGTTCCAGTGCCCTTCCTCCTCATAGGGACTGTGACTGCGCTATAGATTTGATTCCTGGTAGTAAATTTCCTAAGGGACGATTATTTAATCTATCTGTACCTGAACATGCCGCAATGCGTTCTTATATAAAGGAGTCTTTGGAGAAAGGACATATTTGTCCATCCTCTTCCCCTCTTGGTGCAGGATTCTTTTTTGTAGCCAAAAAAGACGGGTCTTTGAGACCTTGTATAGACTATCGGCTTCTGAATAAAATCACGGTTAAATTTCAGTATCCTTTGCCACTATTGTCGGACTTGTTTGCTCGGATTAAGGGTGCCAAGTGGTTCACCAGGATAGATCTTCGTGGTGCGTACAACCTTGTGCGCATTAAGCAGGGAGATGAATAGAAAACTGCGTTTAATACGCCCGAAGGTCATTTTGAGTACTTGGTTATGCCTTTTGGGCTCTCTAATGCTCCTTCAGTGTTTCAGTCCTTTATGCATGACATCTTCCAGAGGTATCTAGATAAATTTATGATTGTTTATCTGGATGATATTCTGTTTTTTTCTGATGATTGGGATTCTCATGTAAAGCAAGTCAGGATGGTGTTTCAGGTTTTGCGTGATAATGCTTTGTTTGTGAAGGGCTCAAAGTGTCTCTTTGGAGTCCAGAAGGTTTCCTTTCTGGGTTTCATTTTCTCTTCTTCTACAGTGGAGATGGACCCAGTCAAGGTCCGAGCTATTCATGATTGGACTCAACCCACTTCTGTTAAGAGTCTTCAGAAGTTCTTGGGTTTTGCTAATTTCTACCGTCGTTTTATTGCTAATTTCTCTAGCGTTGTTAAACCTTTGACGGATATGACCAAGAAAGGTTCTGATGTGGCTAATTGGGCTCCGGCAGCCGTGGAGGCTTTCCGGGAGCTGAAGCGCCGGTTTACTTCGGCGCCTGTTTTGTGCCAGCCTGATGTCTCACTTCCCTTTCAGGTTGAAGTGGACGCTTCTGAGATCGGTGCAGGGGCTGTTTTGTCGCAGAGAGGCCCTGGTTGCTCTGTGATGAGACCTTGTGCTTTTTTTTCTAGGAAATTTTCGCCTGCGGAGCGGAACTATGATGTCGGTAATCGGGAGTTGTTGGCCATGAAGTGGGCATTTGAGGAGTGGCGTCATTGGCTCGAGGGAGCTAAGCATCGTGTGGTGGTCTTGACTGATCACAAAAATATGATGTATCTCGAGTCTGCTAAGCGCTTGAATCCTAGACAGGCTCGTTGGTCGCTGTTTTTCTCCCGTTTTGACTTTGTGGTCTCATACCTTCCTGGTTCGAAGAATGTGAAGGCTGATGCTCTTTCTAGGAGTTTTGTGCCTGACTCTCCGGGAGTCTCAGAGCCAGCTGGTATTCTTAAAGAGGGAGTAATCTTGTCGGCCATCTCTCCTGATTTGCGACGTGTGTTGCAGAGATTTCAGGCTGGTAGACCTGACCCTTGCCCACCTGATAGACTGTTTGTTCCTGATAAATGGACCAGCAGAGTTATCTCCGAGGTTCATTCCTCAGTGTTGGCAGGGCATCCTGGGATTTTTGGTACCAGAGATTTGGTTGCTAGGTCCTTTTGGTGGCCTTCCTTGTCACGGGATGTGTGTTCTTTTGTGCAGTCCTGTGGGAGTTGTGCTCGGGCTAAGCCTTGCTGTTCTCGTGCCAGCGGGTTGCTTTTGCCCTTGCCCGTCCCGAAGAGGCCATGGACACACATTTCCATGGATTTCATTTCAGATCTTCCGGTGTCCCAAGGAATGTCTGTCATCTGGGTGGTGCGTGATCGCTTTTCCAAGATGGTCCATTTGGTGCCCTTGCCTAAGTTGCCTTCCTCTTCCGATCTGGTTCCGTTGTTCTTTCAGAATGTGGTTCGTTTGCATGGCATTCCTGAGAATATCGTGTCTGACAGAGGATCCCAGTTTGTGTCCAGGTTCTGGCGATCTTTTTGTATTAAGATGGGCATTGATTTGTCGTTCTCATCTGCCTTTCATCCTCAGACTAATGGCCAAACTGAGCGAACTAATCAGACGCTGGAGGCTTATTTGAGATGTTTTGTTTCTGCGGATCAGGACGATTGGGTGACCTTCTTGCCATTGGCTGAGTTTGCCCTCAATAATCGGGCTAGTTCCGCTACTTTGGTTTCGCCATTTTTCTGCAACTCTGGTTTTCATCCTCGTTTTTCCTCGGGTCATGTTGAGTCGTCTGACTGTCCTGGGGTGGATTCCGTGGTGGATAGGTTGCAGCGGATTTGGAATCATGTGGTGGACAAGTTGAAATTGTCACAGGAGAAGGCTCAGCGTTTTGCCAACCGCCGCCGCCGTGTGGGTCCCCGACTTCGTGTTGGGGATTTGGTTTGGTTGTCTTCTCGGTATGTCCCTCTGAAGGTTTCCTCTCCTAAGTTTAAGCCTCGCTTTATTGGTCCTTATAAAATTTTGGAAGTCCTTAATCCGGTGTCTTTTCGTTTGGATCTTCCGGTGTCGTTTGCCATTCACAATGTGTTCCATAGGTCTTTGTTGTGGCGGCATGTTGTGCCTGTGGTTCCTGCTGTTGACCCTCCTGCTCCGGTCTTGGTTGAGGGCGAGTTGGAGTACGTGGTGGAGAAGATCTTGGATTCTCGTCTCTCTAGACGGAGGCTTCAGTATCTGGTCAAATGGAAGGGCTATGGTCAGGAGGATAATTCCTGGGTGGTCGCCTCTGATGTTCATGCGGCCGATTTGGTTCGTGCCTTTCACGCTGCTCATCCTGATCGCCCTGGTGGTCTTGGTGAGGGTTCGGTGACCCCTCCTTAAAGGGGGGGTACTGTTGTGAACTGTATTTCTTGGCTCCCTCTTGTGATCACTAGCGGTATGACACTTGGATTGTCTTTCTCCAGGTTGGTACCCACCTGGTTCGATAGGCCTTGGGTGTTCCTATTTAGACTTCCTGGAAACTCAGTCTAGTGCCTGGAATCGATGTAGTCAGTCTATGTCTGTTTGCTCCTGACTCCTGGTCTCCTGCTTTTTGCAAGATAAGCTAAGTCCTGCTTTCTTATTTTTGATTATTCGCATTTCTGCTATTTTGTTCCAGCTTGTTACAATGTGATTCCTGATTTTTGCTGGAAGTTCTAGGGGGCTGATATTCTCCCCCCACACCGTTAGTCGGTGCGGGGGTTCTTGGATATTCAGCGTGGATATTTTTGTAGGGTTTTTGCTGACCGCATAAGTTCTCTTCCTATTTTCTGCTATTAATTAGTGGGCCTCTCTTTGCTAAATCTAGTTCATACTTACGTTTGTCTTTTCTTCTTACCTCACCGTTATTATTTGTTGGGGGCTTGTATCATAACTTTGGGGTCCTTTCTCTTGAGGCAAGTGAGGTCTTATTTTCTCTGAAAGGGTTAGTTAGTTCTCCGGCTGGTGCGAGACGTCTAGAATCAACGTAGGTACGTTCCCCGGCTACTTCTAGTTGTTGCGCTAGGATCAGATATACGGTCAGCTAAGTTACCACCTCCCTATGAGCTGGTTTTTGTGTTTGCAGACTTAGCTTGAACTTCTGAGATCCTCTACCACTAGGATCATAACAGCATCTATTCAGCAGCTCCACTGCAAGGCACAGCATGGCACGCGATGTAGTGAAGACATTGTGTTCTCTGATTCAGATGTCAGACACAGGGGGAGAATGATGGAAGAGTGAGCATCATCAGTTGAGTGCGTGGTGCGTGGGAGGGTGGCCAGAGCTGTTGCTGGCACTAAGCTCCCCTGATTCATAGGCCCCATATTGTCTGCATGGTGTGCTGCTATTAGTGACACACCACTGACTGGGGTCCCCTGGGTGAGTAGGGGCCCTAGGCAAATGCCTAGTTTGCCTGCACCTATCGCTAGCTCTGTATAACGGTTTAATTGCAGGGACCAGAGATTGGGGAATAAATGGAAGCCACCTCCTGTTTAATGCCATCAGTCTTGATCGAAAGAAAGGTTTCTGGTGATTGCCGGTATTTTACTGCACGCTGAAAGTTCCCCTTTAAATATATACGAGTGTGTAGTAACATTATAAGTTCCTCTTAGGGGTAGTTGAAAGAAAACAGAATGTTATACTTTAACCTAAAGTCTATGCAGGGTTATCATTAGCGCTTTAGACTTTTTTATTGAGTGGGGTTTTTATTACAGTATTGTTTGGATACTGCTTATTAGTTGGGTACTCTGTGGAAATTCTACAATGGCACAATACATAGTAGTAGTAATATCATTTAGAAGCAGATACAGCACTGCGGTATTATTTAGCCACTGCTTAGTGGTCTTATTTGAGCACTGATTGGCATCATTTTGTGGGTACGGTATGGAATTGTTTGAGTACTGCATATTGAGTAGTGTGTGATGGTGTTATGTGGATGTTTTATTACAAAATGATTTGGATTCTGCTTATTATTTAGGTTCTATATGAAAGTATGATATTGGCACTACATAGCAGTGGAATATATCGTTAAGTAGACATCATGTGTCTCCTGTCAATTGTCGGAACAGGATCTCAGGGGCCTCCTGGAAGATGGAAGGTTTCGCACCCATTAGTGCAGTGGTGTGAGGGTAAAGGAGGCTGTCTAATAAAAGAGACGGTATAATTGCAATTTCCCACAAAGGCTGACAGGGGCGGCATCGTCTGTGGCCGAGCACACTGTGTTTTACTTTCCACTATGTTCAGAGTCTCAAAGGCCCAGTAATATTTGTAGCATCTGGCGGAAAATCAATGATCTGTTCACCAAAGAAACCTCAGTAATATCAGCCATAAGAAGTGTAAAGGGAGAAGGAAGACAGAATGCTATCTAATAATATGATGGATAGATAGATAGATAGATAGATAGATAGATAGATAGATAGATAGATAGATAGATAATAGATAGATATAGATAATAGATAGATAAATAGATAGATAATAGATACCATAGGTAGATAGATAGATGATAGATAGATAGATAGATAGATAATAGATAGATCATAGAAAATAGATAGATAGATAATAGATGATGGATAGATAATAGATAGATAGATAGATAGATAGATAGATAGATAGAAGATAGATAGATAGAAGATAGATAATAGATAGATAGATAATAGATAGATGATAGAAAATAAATAGATAGATAATAGATAGATGATAGAAAATAGATAATAAATAGATAGATGATAGATTGATAATAGATAGATACCGTAGATAGATAGATAGACATTAGACAGATGATAGATAGATAGATATATATTAGATAATAGATAGATAGATAAATAGATAGATAATAGATAGATAAATAGATAGATAATAGATAGATAGATAGATAGATAGATAGATAGATAGATAATCTCCAGACCTGAACCCCATTGAAACCCTCTGGAATGTTATCAGGAGGATGATGGATAGTCACAAGCCATCAAACAAAGAAGAGCTGCTGAAATTTTCGTGCCAGGAGCAGTGTGATAGACTGGTGGAGAGCATGCCAAGACGCAGGAAAGCTGTGATTAAAATCATGGTTATTCCACAAAATATTGATTTCTGAACTCTTCCTGAGTTAAAACATTAATATTGTTGTTTCTAAAAATATCACAGAGAAAAAATCAGAGATGATTACCTGCTGAGGCCTTCAAAACAAATGCACTATCAGGGCGCAGCGGAGCCGATTAATGATGGCAGAAACACAGATGCAAAAAATACCGATGAAACAGCCACTTTCAATCCCGTGTTGGCTGTTTGGTATTTTAGTCTGTATGTGGCATTATTCACACAGGCAATGCAGAGCATCTGGCACATACAGGCGGGCCGCCCAGTGCTGCACAATGCGCATGCTGTGCGAACCGAGGCCAACAGTTCACAGAGGCATCTTGGTCCGACTGCGCCCTGTGTCTGCCATCATTAATCGGCTCCGCTGCGCCCTGCCAGTGCATTTGTTTTGGAGGCCTGAGCAGGTAATCATCTCTGCTTTTTTCTCTGTGACTTTTTTCAAATTTTTGGACTATTTTTTAAGTCCTCTTTTTGTATTGTTGTTTCTAAATGATTATGAAATTGTTTTTTTTTTTTTTTACATTATTTGAGGTCTGCAAGCAATGCATGTTTTTTTGTTATTTTGACCATTTCTCATTTTCAGAAAATAAATACAAATTTTATTGCTTGAAACTTCGGAGACATGTTGTCAGTAGTTTATACAATAAAAGAACAATTTACATTTTTCCCAAAAATATACCTATAAAGAGAAAAATCAGACAAGCTGAACATTTTGCAGTGGTCTCCTTCATTTTTGCCAGAGCTGTATATTCGAGATATCGCTACGGATCATGAGACCTGCAAACTGTCATTCCCAAAATGTCACACATGGTGGCAGCACATACCTATTTATTACTGCTTTTCTCCTTTAATTAATCTGTTAATCTTATGATCCCAAATGATTTACTCATTACTTTGCCACACTATCATATGAGAATGAAGAAGGTCACTGTGTTAATGTATACCTGTCATTGCACGGGACTTTCCAGAATAGGCCGTCGTTTGTGTATGTGACATGAAGAAGATTTTCATGTGTAACCACAACATTTATTATTGCACGTATAATAGATTTAATATCACAAAGCAATGATGATATTCACCACTCTTTTAGCATAAGACAGAGAAATAGAAAACTGGAGAAAAAAAATAAATTTTCGTCCTCTCTGGTCTTGGAGGGCAAAATTATATAGAAAAGAATAAACATCTTTTTACAGAAATAAATATAATCTCCAAAAAGAATGACACAAGAAAAATAATGACAAGGTCAGCACATGAAGAGAGCGACAAAACATAAATGTATCATAAAAATGAGATAATGACTAATGATAAAAACACTAAAATTGAACATAATAGTAATAAAATACTAAAAAAGTCAAAGCAATTGTCAAAAAGGCTCATAAATTCACTATATATTCTACACTTGTTGGCTGCTGCCTAAAGACAGCCACCCATCTTGTGCTGTCCAATATGTTCTATAGCTGTACGGTGCTGGAGCGGCTACAGTTGGCACTACACAGCGGAAACCTCTTTGGTTGTCCCATCATATTTTATGCTGTGTGGCTGATCCCACTGACATTTCCACTGCCAACAGACATCCACACTTATCTCTTCCTTGTCCATTTCGGGGTTTTTTCATCTGCTGTACTGCTGCTGTTTGGAATCGTACACTGTTTAGAATACATAAACTCAAAACTGATCACAAGAAAGGGATAATTTTTGCTCCTTCTTAAAAAGTCCATTGCTGCTTCAATTTCAAAACCGCAACCATGTTCCTGCTCCCAAATAAGGGATCATTTTTTGAAGGCTTGTTAAAAAACTATAGCTTATTCATATAACAAACAGAAAGCGGTCGGTAATTCCAAAGTAGGAATAGACTTTGGAAGGCTTGCTAAAAGAAAAGTCTGTTCTTTTTGCAAACAGAAAACTTGTTGCTGATCAGAAAAAATGGGATAATTTTTGGAAGATTTGTTAAAAATCTATAACTTATTTAACAAACAACAAACCTGTTGCAACTCCCCAAACATGGATACATATTTGGCCACTGCTTTCCAAAAAACATGGCTTTACCGGAGCATAGAACCCCTTGTATAACCATCATCACATCAGTCACCTATCCCCCACCCTCAAAAGGATAACTTTTAACCATTTTTACATTTCAAAAAAACTCCAAACTGATCACAAAAAAGGGATAATTTTTGCTCCTTCTTAAATAGTCCATTGCTGCTTCAATTTCAAAACCGCAACCATGTTCCTGCTCCCAAATAAGGGATCATTTTTTGAAGGCTTGTTAAAAAACTATAGCTTATTCATTTAACAAACAGAAACCGGTTGGTAATTTCCAAAGTAGGAATAGACTTTGGAAGGCTTGTTAAAAGAAAAGTCAATGCTTGTTCTTTTTCCAAACAGAAAACTTGTCGCTGATCAGAAAAAAAAGGGATAATTTTTGGAAGATTTGTTAAAAATCTATAACCTCTTTATTTAACAAACAACAAACCTGATGCAACTCCCCGAACATGGATACATTTGGGGACACTGCTTTCCAAAAAACATGGCTTTATCCGAGCATAGAACCCCTTGTATAACCATTATCACATCAGTCACCTATCCCCCACCCTCAAAAGAATCAGTTTTAACCATTTTTACATTCAAAAAACTTCTGCAAATGCTGTGTGTTATCAAACAGGCTGTTGGTTATGACCGATTACCATGTGTTTATCCCCAGACAGATCGGTTATGGTCACTTAGACATTACAAAGGCACTGTTTGCATTGAAGAGCTCGGAAGCAGTTTTGTACAGTCCTAGGAGATATCTTGAGTGCTATCCATGACTTTTCTTGGCAGTTGGATATTTTGCAGTATTTGTGAGTCATAGCGTATCAAATCACTGCCAATTTAAAAACGAAATCAATGAAGCTGGAGAATTCTAAGTTTAAAAGATTTCCTTGTTTCTACTGGAAGTTCTTGTGAGAGACAGAAACAGCAGAAGATTCATGACTAATATCGGAAATGTTGGACATTCATGTCAGAGCCAGATAATAATTGCACATTGAGGTCCTCACAATTGCTAGATCAAATATGGAAGTGTTGGCACCACTGGTCTCAGCGCTAACAAACAGCTTTATCATGTGTGCAACAGCCATGTAATAGTGGTCCAGCTCTCGCCATAACATATCAATGAGACTTTTTGTTTGGCTGTATAAAATAGAGCATCAGCACTCGAACCCAGCAGCTCTTGTGCACCAGGCGGCAGCTCTTCCCTCTGATCTATTCAGCTAGCTGGACAGTCCCTTCCTAACCCAGATACTAATGACTTACTCAAAGCCAAAGCTTACAGACAGTTCTCCATCTTCCTCCTTCTAGACCTGTCCTCTGCCTTCGACACAGTCGACCACTGCCTACTGCTACAGATTCTTTCTTCCCTTGACATCAAAGGCCTTGCCCTGTCCTCCATTGCCTCATACCTTTCCGACCGCACATTTAGCATTTCCCACTCCCACACTACCTCCTCATCCCACCTTCTCTCTGTTGGAGTCCCTCAAGGCTCTATCCTGGGGCCCCTACTTTTTTCCATCTATACACTCGGCCTAGGACAACTCATAAAGTCCCATGGCTTCCAGTACCACCTGTATGCGGACGACACTCAGATCTACCTCTCTGGCCCAGATGTTACCTCTCTGCTGTCTAGAATCCCGGAGTGTCTATCAGCCATATCTTCCTTCTTCACCTCTCGCTTCCTAAAACTCAATGTAGACAAAACTGAACTAATCATCTTTCCTCCATCTCTCGTATCTCCCCTACCCGACCTATCTATTATGGTAATCGGCATCACTCTCTCTCCTGCACCTGAAATCCGCTGCCTCGGAGTAACTCTCCACTCTGTCCTGTCCTTCAAACCGCACGTCCAAACTCTTGCCACCTCCAACTCAAAAATATTGCCAGAATCCGTCCCTTCCTCAGCCCTCAATCTACTAAAACTCTTGCGCATGCCCTCACCATCTCCCGCCTCGATTACTGCAACACCCTCCTCTGAGGCCTCCCCGCTAACTCTCTTGCACCACTCCAGTCTGTCTTCAACTCTGCTGCCTGGCTAATCCACCTCTTTCCTTGCTACTCCCCTGTTTCCCCCCTCTGCAAATCCCTCCACGGGCTCCCAATTCCCCAACGAATCCAGTTCAAACTGCTAACACTGATCTACAAAGCCATCCACAACCTGTCCCCTCCCTACATCTCTGAAATAATCTACCAATATCTTCCCTCATGTAATCTTCGATCCTACCAAGACCTTCTACTCTCCTCCACACTTATTCCTTCCTCACCCAACCGCCTCCAAGATTTCTCCCAAATATCCCCCATCCTCTAGAATTCCACGCCTTAACACGTCCGACTATCCACCACCCTCAGATCCTTCAGACGGAACCTGAAAACCAATCTCTTCAGGAAAGCTTACAACCTGCAATAACCATTCTGCTACCTCACCACCACCAGAGCTGCCACCTCACCACCACCAGAGCTGCCGCCTCACCACCACCAGAGCTGCCACCTCACCACCACCCGAGCTGCCGCCTCACCACCACCAGAGCTGCCGCACCCCCAACCTTCTGTCTCTTCCCCATTATCCCATAGAATGTAAGTTCGCAAGGACAGGGTCCTCTCCCCTCTGTACCAGTCTGTCATTGTAAATTTGTTTACTGTAAAAGATATCCATAATTCTGTATGTAACCCCTTTCTCATGTACAGCACCATGAAATTAATGGTGCTATATAAATAAATAATAATATTAATATTAGTACCTGTGTTATTTCTGAGGTCTCCACCCTAAGTTCCTGATTGTCTCCACCATGAGTTCCTGATTGGCTCCACTCTGATCTCCTTATTGTCTCCACCCTGATTGAGCACCCTACTTAATGCACTTCCTTCCTTGAGAGATTATTGAGCTCCCAGCCTTTAGTCAAGCTTTTCTTTCACCTGCTGCTTAATTCCAAGACTATACTGCTGCTACCGTGTACCAATTCCTGGCTATTGTTGACTATGCAACTTGCTGATCCTTTAACTACATTGCTGCCCCTGCATACCCTTGCTATTTCTGACTACACTACCTGCTGGTGCTGCCCCAATGGTTGCAATACCACTACTCCAGGAAAAGGTCAATCCATAACACATAGTCGCCCTAAGGTCGGCACACAATCCTGCACAGCACAGCATGAATCATCCTTCACCTAAACAACCCGTTACAGCTCAGCTTTACAATTTATAATATCTTATCTTCCTATTGCAGCATCAGCCATAAAAGTGACCTATTTCTTTACAGATGTGGAGCTTCCTATTAATGGTACAGATAAATAATTTTAATGCAGAGTTATATGCAGAGAGGAAAATGCATTGTTAATGGTAACTGCAAACAATGAGTGAGAAAAACAATTAATCAGAAGTGAAAAAAACCCAAAAAACTTCCAAAATATATCTACTAAGTGAGATATTGTAATAATTCTGCAAAGTTTGTTACTATTAAAAATTTGGGTGCAAATCTGTTTTTTATCCATTTAAAAATCAATAAAGTCTTGTTTTGTGTAGGATGATTTGAATATATTTTTTACGCTCTTTTACCATACACATAAGTCAGCATTTATTTTAAATTAAGCTTTATTATGAAAAAAACAAAATAAAGAAAAAAAGAATAGTTATGACAGTACCAAATATCTACGGTATGTTTTTAAAAGCTTGTGAGGTTTATTTAGTAAATTATAATAAAGGTATTTTTTGTATGCTTTTGCTGCTTATTTAAAAATAAATAAAACATTTTTCAAGTTCTATTTTGGGTCACGGGGAAAAGGTGAGATAAGGGCTATAAAACATTTATAGAGAATGTATCATACAAAAATTACATCTGCTCTCCTCGAAATTCAAATTTTATTAACAAGAAGGAATAGCCACAGAGTTATGGAAGTCACAGGGAGGATATATGCTAATGATATGAAAATAATGGAAAAATGGAAATATTTTCAAAACATCTCAATTTCTTCAGTCTGGATTCTGAGATCCACGTGTAGAAATCCCGACACCTACAGACTTGGCTGCTATCAATGAGTTTATGAGGAAGGTTCTGAATACACTTGGGAAAATCATCAAAATCTGCTGCTGGCAGCTCTCTTTGAAATTTCCAGCCAATGACGTCCAAGATGTGCTCAATAGAAGACAAGTCCAAAGACGCTAGCACTTTTAGACCATGCAGGCAGCTCAGAGTAGTACGAGCAACATGTAGGCTGGTGTTGTCATGTTGCAAAATGGCACCTTTCAAAACAGTGACGTTTGTTGAACATGTTGGATGTAACTCAAAAAAGTAGTAATGAAAACATAAAGTTATAAAACAAAAAAATACAATGCATATAACTGGAAAGAAAAAATAAAAATGTATAGGTTGTGGAATGCGGCAACATAAAGAAAACATAATCTTTACCAGTAGAAAATGTAAATGGAGTTAAAGATATCTAGAACCATGTCAATCTATGGAGAACAAAAAATATGCACAAAATTAGGAGACTGCACATTCAAAAATGAAACTTTATTATGAAAAAATAACAACACTATACACTATAACACAGTGGTTAAAAATAATTAAAAACACTAAAGGTGTTTATAAAGCATATCAGAAGCCAAGCCGATGAGCAAGAATACACCAAGATCCTCAGAACAAAAAAATGGATCCATGTATGACGGTGGAGCACACAAAAATCATAAAAGATGCCCTCAATAAATAATTACATAATATAATATAACATAATGGAAACATATTTGATAAGAATGTAATGTACACCTTTGAAGTCTCAAAGGGATGAATGAAAAATAAAAGCAGAACGAAACTTGCTAGAAATATGTAGCGGCACTTCAAATCAAAATAAGAAAAACCATACATGGTAGGAGAGAAAGCAGAACAGAGCAATAAACAATAATCACCTTAACCCAAGGGTGAGACAATAAAATAAGGAAACAGAATAACCAAAAATATCTGGAGACGAGAAGGAGGTAGACAGGGAAGCTCAACACGTTTCGCCATACACAGCAGCTTAATCAGGAACCACTTTAATGTACACATCGGTGAAATCATAGCGACCTGTAGAATCAATTTATCATTGGATAAACTGCATGCTAAATGCATAAAAATACTTCCCCCCCAAAAAAAAGTATGGAGACATTTTGTTTACGGCTTCTTTTTTATTTTCATTCCTCTCCGTAAAAATTCTTAAAAGTTACACTGTTTATTATGTGTTCCCAAAATGATGCAAAAAAGAACAAAACAACCTTTCACAGAACTAAAACAGCAGAAAAGAAAAGTTATGGTTTTCGAAATGTGGAGATACAAAAAACAAAAGCTGCAATGTTAAAGGGTTAAATCTCCCCCAGTTGTCACAAGGTTGTGGGCACCTTCCAATAAATATCTGTTGGTCAAGACAGTAACAGTTTCATGTGGCTAAATTGTGGAAACCGAGTTGTATGAGCAGATGCACAGAGCAACAATCATTTACAATGGGGTTTAGCCGAGACTATTTGTGTTACATTAGGAAAAGTCAATGCTTTTCTCAAACTTTACTTTGCAGTTTATCAATCCATTGAAACTCTACGAGGTTCTGACCGAGCAATGAGTCAATCCCCCACCCCGGGGGGCCAACGATACAGGGGCCATTTGAGAAAGAACTGCAGGTTCAATTAATAGGAACCGTGGTACTGTCAGAGCAAGAGGTGAAAAAATGCAATAAAGAGAGAATAAAACTATTAAAGGCAATAATAAAAGAAAGGACATCTCCCAGAAATGAGAGTCAGCGATAGGTGAAAGTAATTACACAGAAAGGCCATAGAGGGATGTGAAATGCCATACGGACAAGCAATATTACGTGGGGAGGAAGCAACAAACCGATCAAGAGCAGTCATCACAGGGAAGAAAAGAACAAGAAACTTCAATAAGGCCACGTTCACACGTTCCAGGTTCTGCACTGCAAACGGACATTATTTACAGCCCAAGTTAATTCAGTTCTCAAAATCCCATTCACACAAAAGAATCCTGCATGAAAATAAAAGCACGGTGCAGATATAAATTCGTCGACATGTAGATTCTTGGGTGGATTTTTACTGCAGATTGTATCCTGTGATTAGTAATGGAGTAGGGTGAAATCCAGGACAAAATCTACAGAAAAAAATGCAGATTCTGCCTACGGCTTTGTTGTGACCAAATCTGCTGTGGAAATTTTCTGCAACGTGTGAATGTGACCTAAGTATGAGAATGTGTTCCCCTATGCGGGATATGGGGTATCTCTCTTGTAGGGTGAGGATATCGATGTCATGTCAACAGAGAGGCAGTTTGTCTTCCTGTTGATAGGGCGGGACTAGCGGTGTCATGCTGATTGACAGCTGGCTCTCCAATGCCTAATTGGGAAGGCTGCTGTCAATCAGCATGACAGCACTAGTCCCGCCCTGTCAACAGGAAAACAAACTGTTGCTCTTTTGACAGGGAGCAGCTGACCGGCGCCATGCTTTTTTTTAAGAACAGAAAGATAAAAAGGATTAAAAATACCGATGTTAAACACATGATCAATACACCCCAATCCTATAAAAATAAATAAAAATATTTATATACATATATATTTTTTATTTACATTTTTTTTAAATGAATAAAATGACAACCAGAGAGAGAAAAAAATAGTGATAAAAAAAATAATTGCATTAGTTAAAAAAGATCCCCCAAAAGGAATGCTTAATCAAACACTTCTCTCTGAATAGTATTTTCTATACAATCTTTGACAATTTAAATATCCAATATGATTCCCTGTTGATAAGTCTCTGGAATCTATTGGATATATTCAGTGTCGGACTGGGGTGCCTGCATACAAATATTACATTACCCTCATTCATAAATTTACCTATATCTCTATATAATAATAAACTGAATAGTTTGGTTAATGAGTGAGATGCTACTTTTTTCTGTACAGAGTGGATAAAGTGAATTATGCTACGTACTGCCTATACAGTGGGGTTGGGGCCCAGATTTGCACAGGGGCCCTCCTGGGGATTCCCCTGTAACCCTATGGGCCAGTCCGAGCCTGGAAGCCTGGATATATTCTCTACCACTTGTTCAAGGATAATAAGTCTCAGACAACTGGAATCCTTTTTGTTCTTTAGTTACAAATGCCTTGACAAATTAATATATATATATATATATATATATATATATATATATATATATATATATATATGTATATATATATATTTATAGTATTGGGGTGCATTAAGCATGTGTAACATTGGTATTATTAATCCTTTTAATCTTTCTGTTCCTTTGATTGATGGTACATGTTATTGTATGTTAATTCATGGAGCCTGATTTCTGACGTCATTGGGGAAGGTACAGTCCCGCTCATAGTTATTGACACCCATGAAATGTAAGTACATAATGTGGAATATCTAAAAAAAAATGTGTCATGTGAAACAATTTTTTTGTAAAGAGCACTCGTGTTAAACACAAAAGAGCAAATAAACAATAATTTAAATAAAAAAAACCAATGGGAGGAAAAAATAGAAAAGCCTACACCTTGCTGTGCACTGGGTCGGCACCCTTTACATTAAATTTGTATGGAAACACATTTCGCCTGTGGTAAATCACAAACGAGACTTACCTGTCGTTGTCGGTGCCCATGTGACATGAATTAGCCAATGAATGATGACTTCAGTGTTTTAAAAAGCCACACGGTAGGCCCGGTTCCTCTGCCACAATGGTGAAGACAAAGCAGCTGTCTGAGGACATCAGAACTGCTGTTATCAGCAAATACAAGACTTCCAAAGGGTATAAGGCCATCTCCAAAGACCTTGGTATCCCAGTTTCAACAGTGTGCAATGTTATGAAGAAGTTTGCCAAGCATGCAACCTTCCTGGTCATGGAGGAAAATTGACAAGAGATGTCTTCAAAGGTTGGTGCAAATGGTGGAAAAAGCACCACATCAAACATCCAAAGACCTGAAGGCCAACCTGGAACAGTCTGTGGTCATGATTTTAACAAGTACCGTATGCCACACACTAAAACAAGCATAGCTTTATGGTTGAAGGCCAAGGAATAAACCATTGCTGAAAAAAAGCTATAAAAAAGGAACAAGAGTACCTTGACAAAGCACAATCCTCCTGGGAAAATGTTCTGTATGAGATGAAACAAAAATAGAGCTTTTTGGCAACAGTTTTGTTTACAGATAGCACAATGAAGCTTATAAGAAAAAGAACACCCTACCAACAATCAAGCATTGTGGAGGATCCATAATGCTCTGGGATTGCTTTACTGCGTCTGGTACTCCAGGGCTTGACCATATCACAGGAATCATGAAATCAGAGAATTATCAAGAGATTTTATAGGGAAGTGTCCTTCCCAATGTAAGAAAACTTGGTTTAGTCGAAGATCATGTGTGCTCCAGCAGGACAATGACCCAAAGCACATATCCAAAAGTACACAGGAATGGATGAAAAAGAAAACATGGATTGTTTTAAAATGGCCAGTAATGAGTCCTGACATCCATCCCATTGAACATTTTTGAGGTGAGATGAAATCTGCCATTGGGAAAAAGAACCCTGCAAACATTCAAGAGATTGAACAAACTGCAAGGAAAGAGTGGGAGAAAATACCAGCCGAGAAGTGTAAGAAACTTATAGATGGCTACAAGAAACGCTTGGAGGCCGTCATCAATGCTAAAGGGTGTGCAACCAAGTATTAATTAGTGGAGCTTTATTGCTGCAGATGCTATTTATTCTTTGAAATTGCAACATGTAAGTTGAAAAACAATGTTTATTGTTGTGTTACTTATAACCACTAATTAAAAAATCCTGAGGATAGAACTTTGGCACATTTACATTTATTTCTTAAGATATTGTACAGTCTATGAAAAATAGAAGGAGTGCCAAAAATGGTGAGCAGCGCTGTATATCAGCCAGCCTTCACTATCTGTATAGAATGAGCCTGAGGAAGGCGCTGGATCAACTCGGTAACATGTAGCTCGAGTAAAGACGTTCTTTCTAAGTTTCTTTCTCTCTGTTTTTGACAGTGCTATTCATCCAAAAGAAGAACTCCTTTTTATTTTTATTTTCCACTAACTGAATGTGAAAGTGGAGCAGAACTCAATCCTTAAAAGAAGAAAAGTTGCAGGCTTGGAACCCCAGTGATGTCAAGAATGTAGTTCTGGAATCTTGAGAATGGAGACCTGTCTTAAGTGAAATAGAGGTGCACATGCTCAACCTCCGCTTCAATGACCAAGGGATTGATGGAAATAGTGGAGTGCTGTACTTGGCTTTTACTGGCCTTTCCATAGACAATGAATGGAACAGAGGTTGAACATGCGTATCTCTGCAACAGTAAAGAAGCACTCCTCATTCTGCTCCTCCTCTTCCTCCTCATCCTCCTCCTGCTCCTTCTCCTCCCATCAAAATTTTTATCCTCTTAATATATTGCAGTCATCATATTATATAGCACTGTGTACTTACAATATCTCATTTTGCCTTTCTACCCAGCTAATTTTTTTTTTCCAATAGGTCTATGACATCACGTGATTAATAACTGACTAGTTGTATCCTTCTAAGCTCTATGTAGAAACAGGAGGTCAATTTTCCTGTGTGAGTCATGAATCACTGCAAAAGTACCTGGGAGGGTGAAAAGGGAGCAGATGAGTCAGGAAGTGAAGAGGGGAAAGATTTCTACAGGGGAAAAAGACTCCTGTTTCTACATAGAACAGAGAAAAGAGAAGAACTAGCTAGGTAGAAAGGCAAAATGAGCAATTGTAAGGAGTAGTGCTTCCTTAAAGATGGAGCTTTGCAGAGCCCCATTCTTAGTGTTTCAGAACTCCGTACTTGTGATAATCAGGAGTCTCAAGGATCGGCAACTTATCTCTTATCTCATGGCAGACCCTGATCATCTATGTTTCCCTTACGAATTTAAGAAAACCAGGATACCCATCTATATTAAAGGAACTGGCTACCGAATAACAAAAGAAATTTGTTGCCATTTTGGAAACATTTGAGATCACATATTATAGAGAGACGTTGGTACATTTAGAAGCTTGATTACCATCGTGCAAATGAAATTTTTGCCTTTAAATGGATCCAAGTAGAAAAAAAAAGCAACAACAAGATGAAGCCTACAGGGTGCACTATCGCTTAATGATTATTATTAGTAGTAGTTCAGATAATTAGCAAGCGACTTTTACAAGCACTTCATTACTTTCGGGGACAAAGTGCATGTTGCTGACAAACATCCTAATAGCTAAAATAAGAATAAGCAAAATAAATAAATAAATAAACAGTGCAAGTAATAATATCTTCAGATATCCCATGCACATGTTGTGGCCTTTACAATATAAGGTTATGATAATTATCAAGTGACTTTACTGGCACTTGTTAATTATCGTCAGGTTCTACATATATTCTAGTGGTAGTATGGACCCTTCTGAAACCCAATTAAAATCTGAAACATTACCACCACTTACTATGAATAATTTATAAATATGTCATCTTCTTACGCGGCAGAAGTAACTTTGGACTACATTTGTACCCCCTATAGCTATGACTCTGACTCTGGATCACTGCAGTGTTGTTTTTTAATGAATTATCACAAAGTGGAGCTACTAAGATATTAGACAGATCCCCAGCGATCAGTTATATTTCTGACTGCAAGTGATCTGTTTTCCTGCAGCTCCCCTAAAGGGAAAATGAAGCATTACACCGTATTAACATAATGCAGGATTAGTCATCCTGAGAGAGATGCCCTAAGTATCTAGTCTCCACTTTGTAAAGGAGATGATGATCCTGAACCGAGAACGCCCTTAGTTTACTCAAAGCTGCCCCAAAGGGTATAGAACATGCAAAATCTCACATAGAAGCCATTGATTTGTCTTCATATTATACTTTGAGTATCTCCCCAGCCTCTATTGACTGATCCCTTCTACGTACACAGATTACCAGGCCGACAACACCCTTGTAACAGAAAGCTTTCACTCGCCGTCCAGTTCTGGGCCATTAACGCAGCAGAACGGAACGTACCTGCCAGGCATCTGCTCTCCGGTAAACCCGCAGCAATGGCGTTGTGCAATAACCCATTTCACTGTACAAGTCACACATGACCAGGAATTGATTGTGGAAAATGACCGTGGGAAATGAGGTTGGAGAATGAAAATTTGCCGTGTCTGCCGTAATCTTTCCCACAGCAGCAGGGAGATGTCGATTTCCCCGGCAGCTCATGGAAAATAAAGTCATGCTACATTTGCTGGAAGCACATAAAATGCAGAGAAAGTTAGGAGAAAGACAGATCGTTACGGGGACAACTTTCCAATCTGTACGTTCGCTTCACACTGTATTCTTCACACTGCAGTTTAGTTGGCATTGACTATAATTGACCGACTGCCGGCGTGGAATAAAAAGCCTCACTGAGCCGAAAGGAGGGAAAGTTCTAGTGTCGTTGGTTCCACATTGTTCTCACCAGTGGTGACGGTAACAGAGATCCGATATTCATGACAGTTATAAAAGTATATTCCATCTGTACTAAAACAATTGAGTAAGTATTCAGCATCATACTGCAGGTTATAGTATGGTATAATCTAGATGAGATGTTTACTCTCCAGAGCTGCACTCACTATTGTGCTGGTGCAGTCACAGTGTACATACATTACATTACTGATCCTGTACTGATCCTGAGTTACATCCTGTATTATACCCCAGAGCTGCACTCACTATTCTGCTGGTGCAGTCACTGTGTACATACATTACATTACTGATCCTGAGTTATATCCTGTATTATACTCCAGAGCTGCACTCACTATTCTGCTGGTGCAGTCACTGTGTACATACATTACGTTACTGATCCTGAGTTATATCCTGTATTATACTCCAGAGCTGCACTCACTATTCTGCTGGTGCAGTCACTGTGTACATACATTACATTACTAATCCTGACCTGTACTGATCCTGAGTTACATCCTGTATTATACTCCAGAGCTGCACTCACTATTCTGCTGGTGCAGTCACTGTGTACATACATTACGTTACTGATCCTGAGTTATATCCTGTATTATACTCCAGAGCTGCACTCACTATTCTGCTGGTGCTGTCACTGTGTACATACATTACTGGTCCTGTGCTAATCCTAAATTACATCCTGTATTATACTCCAGAGCTGCACTCACTATTCTGCTGGTGCAGTCACTGTGTACATACATTACATTACTGATCCTGTACTGATCCTGAGTTATATCCTGTATTATACTCCAGAGCTGCACTCACTATTCTGCTGGTGCTGTCACTGTGTACATACATTACATTACTGATCCTGTAATGATTCTGAGTTATATCCTGTATTATACCCCAGAGCTGCACTCACTATTCTGCTGGTGCAGTCACTGTGTACATACATTACATTACTGATCCTGTACAGATCCTGAGTTACATCCTGCATTATACTCTGGAGCTGCACTCACTATTCTGCTGGTAGCATTTCTTGCTCTCCTTTTTCCTTGACAGACATACACGAGGATGGTCAATATGATAGTATGGATGAGCAGCCTGATACATCGTCATACTGAATATGGCATGAGAAGACGGAGCTTTCTTAGTCGTTTCTCACCATCTTCATCCTCGGGGATAATATCCCATTATTTGTAGTGTACCTGTGGGCTTGGCAGGTGAGATGAACACACAGTTTCCATCCTCAGGAGTGGTCACTATGTAGATAGTCCCAAGGCGACACATGCCTTCTGTGCATCATTGCCTTCCATTACCTTCTATTTATCTGCAGCCAAAGGAACCCGTGGTGCTTTAGAGACGTCCACTGGCATTGAGTCGCCCTGCTGCGGCTTGTGGTCTACAGCAGTGGATAATGCTGGTGATGACTAGTGTTGAGCGATACCGTCCGATACTTGAAAGTATCGGTATCGGAAAGTATCGGCCGATACCGGCAAAGTATCGGATCCAATCCGATACCGATACCCGATACCAATACAAGTCAATGGGACTCATGTATCGGACGGTATCCCTGATGGTTCTCAGGGTCTGAAGGAGAGAAAACTCTCCCTCAGGCCCTGGGAACCATATTAATGTGTAAAATAAAGAATTAAAATAAAAAATATTGCTATACTCACCTCTCCGACGCAGCCTGAACCTCAGCGAGGGAACCGGCAGCGTTGTTTGCTTAAAATTCGCGCTTTTCTTTCCTTACGTGAAGTCCCGGCTTGTGATTGGTCGCGTGCCGCCCATGTGACCGCAACGCAACCAATCACAGCAAGCCGTGACGTAATTTCAGGTCATTCAGTATTTTAAAATTACGCTCCGGCTTTGTGATTGGTTGCGTCGCAGTCACATGGGCGACGCAACCAATCACAGCAAGCCGTGACGTAATTTCAGGTCCTTAAGGATTTTAAAATTACGTCCCGGCTTTGTGATTGGTTGCGTCGCAGTCACATGGGCGACGCAACCAATCACAAGCCGTGACGTCACGGGAGGCTGGACACGCGCGCATTTTAAAATGCGCGCGAGTCCAGCCTCCCGTGACGTCCCGGCTTGTGATTGGTTGCGTCGCTGTCAACCAATCACAAGCCGGGAAGCCATTTTAAAATGCACGCGTGTCCAGCCTCCCGACTTGTGATTGGTTGACCGCGACGCAACCAATCACAAGCCGGGACGTCACGGGAGGCTGGACACGCGCGCATTTTAAAATGCGCGCGTGTCCAGCCTCCCGTGACGTCACGGCTTGTGATTGGTTGCGTCGCCCATGTGACTGCGACACAACCAATCACAAAGCCGGGACGTAATTTTAAAATCCTTAAGGACCTGAAATTACGTCACGACTTGCTGTGATTGGTTGCGTCGCCCATGTGACTGCGACGCAACCAATCACAAAGCCGGAGCGTAATTTTAAAATACTGAATGACCTGAAATTACGTCACGGCTTGCTGTGATTGGTTGCGTTGCGGTCACATGGGCGGCACGCGACCAATCACAAGCCGGGACCTCACGTAAGGAAAGAAAAGCGCCAATTTTAAACAAAGAACGCTGCCGCTTCCCTCGGTAAGGTGCAGGCTGCGTCGGAGAGGTGAGTATAGCAATATTTTTTATTTTAATTCTCTCTTTTACACATTTTTACATTAATGTTGTTTCGATACCGATACCCGATACCACAAAAGTATCGGATCTCGGTATCGGAATTCCGATACAGCAAATATCGGCCGATACCCGATACTTGCGGTATCGGAATGCTCAACACTAGTGATGACATGTTAGAAGCTTGGTTAGGCCGGGGTCACACTTCCGAGTGCAATGCGAGAGACTTGCGCGAGTCTCTCCCCTCAATACCCGACACTGCCGCCGGCGGTCAGGACCGGAGCGTGCGGTACATGTATTTCTATGCAGCTGAACGCTCCGTTCCCGAGTGCCGGCGGCAGTGCCGGGTATTGAGGCGAGTTTCTCGCACTGAACTCCCAAGTGTGGCCCCGGCCTTAGGGAAAGACCGGCACTCCGATGCCACTTCATCCTACAGGGGAGTTGCACTCTCCATCTGGGCGGTCAGAGTCTATACTCACATTTTTTGTTCGCGACTCCCTGTTTTGCGGAGTTGCATCTTGATACAAGAGGAAATAAATGTAAACAGGATCTTGTTGATATTTGGTCTCTTGTTTCGTTGGACCATTTTACTGCTGATTAGGAAAGGGTGTCAAACCTACAGATTAAAAAGTTAAAAAACATTATTTTGTTGATTTTTCATCCTTTCTGCAGTGTTTTTTTCCGATTTGAAGCCGGTGTAGTGCATTATTTGGATAATTCTTGATTTGTAGATCCTCACAGTAATAATACTTGCGCCTATCCTTTACATTTATTGCAGCAATAGATGGAAGATATTGAGGTTCCTCATTAAATTGAACTTTATGCGCTTTAATGGGGTGTTTTTAAGAAAAGTTGTTTCCTAGCATGGTCAGGAAAATTGTGCCCCAGTAAATTTAGTAGGGGGAGCTAGGTAAGTGGCAGTGCTGGAAAGGGCTCATAAGCTTCTCAAACTGAGGATCTTCCCTTTCGTTCAGGCTGATGGAGGTGTAGCGGTGCGCCATCACATGCCAACATTTGCTAATGACTTGATGCTGCAGGATGAGGTGTATTATATCATATTGGCCCTTCAGGATGGAGCAGAGAAGGTTTGGGGTTTGTTATACGCAGGGAGGTTACATTATTGGCTGCAGTCTTAGGGCTCTATAGGTTTTCAATAAAAATGATAATGTTCTGCAACTTTAGACTATATTCACATGTTGCATTTTTGTAGGGTTTCTATTGCTGCTTTTTTATCTAAATTAAAAGCTGCTTTTTACAGAACCAGGTAAAGCGTTGAGATGTCAGAAATCTCATTCACATACTTGCTTTGTAAAATCTGCTGTGATTTTTCACCCATAGAAAGCAATGAGAAAGTGCAAAAATGCTGCAAAAAAGATGTATTTTTTGTAGAATTTTTGCTGCATTTTTGGTGAAGAAAACGAACTTTTTTTTTAAACATGTGCTGTAGACAAGTGACACATATAAGTGCCAACAAAAAATCCCGCAAAAATGTACCCAAAAAGCTGAAAAAAATGAGCAAGCCTTGTTTTTTTTTAGCAGCTTTTTTTTTACTGCCAAGAGAGCAGGTATTGCCTGCAAAAGAAAAACATGTGAACATAGCCTTAATTCCATAAAAATTACAAGTGATTTAAAACCCTAAATAGAATTAAACCCAAGGTAATAACATCTAAGAAGAAGATCCACAGACCTGCTGTCCTGGGGCGCAGCTGTAGAGGGAACATAGGTCGGGTAACATTTGTTCCTGGACTTTAATGTCCAAAAAGGGTCACCTGCTACATGGTATGTGGAGCACCTTCGGCTGAGGTTTTCCGCTTTTGTGTTGGGGTCTGGACCTGTGGAATATCTGTGTTACTGCTGTGCCAGCCTCCTGCTATCCATATATTATCTGCTTGTTAGCACTCAGCACTGTGAAGTCAATGACCTGAGATTATTATTCTCATCAGATATGTTAGGAAACGAAGCTGGGTGGAAGTCGTAAAGCTGTCATAAAAACCAGTCACTGTCATGCGTGTGGGGTGGAATCGATTACAAAATGAAGAACGGTTCCTGAGGACACATGATGAAATTGTAGTCCGACAATATCCAGCGCTTGCTACCTGGAAATAGTTTGCTTTGGGAATAACTAAAACTATTTGGCGCTGAAGATGCTATTATAAGATTGATCATCATTAGTATCTCTGAACGTGTACTGTACATTCACAATTTCGGAATCTCCACAATCTCTAAATCTGTTAATGATTTTATGTTCTGTAGATGTTGAGATATTTAAAATCTTTCTAAATTTACCTTGAAGAACGTTTTTCTGAAATTGTTTCACAATTTGTTGGTGACCTCTGACCACCTTTGCTGGGAGACTCTGCCTCTCTAACATGCTCCTTTTATACAGTCATTTGACCGAGTTGAAAATTGACCCTCCGGCTGTTTTTCATTAGCGCCACTTACTTTTCCAGCCTTTTGTTTTACCTTGTCCAAAACTTTTTTTGAGATGTGTTGCCGGAATCAATTTCTAAATGAAGTAATTTTTTTCAAATGAAATGGAGAAATGCCCAACAATCAACTTCTGATCTTTGATTTATGTTCTGTTGTGAGTAAAATATGGTGATAAGAGATGTCCGAATTATTGCATTCTTATTTTCCTTCTCCCAACCTTTTTTTGGAATAGGGGTTGTATTAATGGTCTCTATCAGTCTGTGGAGACAAGTTGCTATGATGTCTTCCCTGCTCAGCACACACAGACATGAGGAATTACTGCTCTCTTGCCTCTATGTAACATATATTTAGAAGCAGCAGCATGGAGGATGTCAGATTGCAGTGCTGAGCAGTGTAACTGTGAATCCATGTCTGGGTTGGATAAAACAGTTATAGAAAGCAGCAGCATTAGGCAGTATGTATCTCTACCTTTCATTCACTCTTCTCCACCCTCTTTCTGCTTTCTTCATAGACTTCAATAGGTAGCTGTAATCTGACCCTTCAGTGAACTGAGCAGCCATCCTTTTTTGACCGAGACGGGAATTTAGTAAATTTCCAAGTGAATGATAAGTTTAGGAGGCAGAGTCAAAGAAGTGGTTCATAAGTGGAGAAATAAGCATATTTTTCTGATTGGTTTCTTACCTTTACAAGAACTATTGATTTATGCAAAGTGCATTATGTTAAACTAACTCATGTAAGTCCGTAGAAGAGAAATAATGGGATTAATACATTATATTTATTTTTGACCACTTCCCTAGGAATGGCCATACTGTGGACACACATTTCCGTATTGTCTGTATGAATAGTGCAATTTTATGTCTGAGCTTTATGGTGGCTGCAATGAATGGACGTTAATGATTAAAAAAGTGTCCATAGGCTCAAACTGGGTCGAGGGAGATGGAATACCCCCGCTGCCGCAGTAACCAGGGAGGGTAGGAGAGCGGCGTACCAAATCCCATCTGACTTATAATATCCTGCTTCTATTTCTCCAGAAGTACCATAGAGCTGTCGCCTGTCATTAAATTCCTGCCCTGTCCCCGTCTATACGCAGTGCTGAAAATAAAGATTACAGGAAATGTCAGCAATTATCAAAAGCATATGGAGCGCCCCCAGACGCAGGGCCGTGGGGTACTCGGCCCCGGGCCTCTCTGTCTCAGTTCTGGAGTTGTCACGGTGGCTAGACCCGGTCCGTGACCCTGCTAATGGGCCTCCAATGAAAGTTGTAAGTGGTGGTGCGTGGTTCAAGTCGCGATGAATAACGAGGACACAGGGTTGCAGTCTCTTTACCTCTTTACTGAAGGCTTCAAGGTCCTCAATCCAGAGTACGGTTAACAGGGCTGGCTGAGACCGGCCGGTCTGATGGCACCTCCAGAGTTCCCTTTGCAGGTGGAAATCTGTGCCTACCTTCTAGCGCCTGTGTGTTGTAGTACTTCCCTGCTGAGCACCACGGGATAGTCCTCACAACTGTTGTGTCTGTTTCTGATGTTCTTCTCTCACAACTCGTATCTATTCTGATGTTCTTCTCCGTCCCCCAGATGATATGGATAGGACGCACCCGTATGACGGGAAGGCCTGGAGTTCTTCCGGGACCCTAGTGTCGCCCCTCTCCCACAGTTGCGCCCTATGTCTTCTTAGGTGATTTTGGTGAGACAGCCAACCTAAAATCAACTGTCCTGCCTCTGTTTGAAGTAATGCTTGGAGCCTAATACTTCCTCGGCGTTCTGGCCACCGGCTACGCGCCTCAATAGGATGTTGCCTCGATCTTACAGCACGACTCCTACTGGTGTTATCTCCTTTTTGCTTTGATCTCGTTTCTCACTCTCCACAATAAACCTCGCTTCTTGTCCTTTCTTGAGATACCGCCGCGATGTAGTGCAGGCGCGGTTCCTTAACATTCTTTCCTGTTCGTTAGGCCTCTGTCAGGATCCCACCCCTGACAGGGACCCCCCTGAATCTTCCCCTGCAACACCCTCTGCCACAGGATGTTGCTTGGTTCCAACCCAGTCAGCTTTCTAACTTTCTGCCTAACCCCCAGTTTTACCAGATTGTGAGGAGTGGCCTAATACATAGCGCCCTTAGCTCCCCCTGGAGGCCAGACTATGAAGTGTATTGGTGTCTGTGATACCTGGTCAGGTGAACTCCTTCAGTGCCATCAGACGTACCATAGCCCCCCTTAGCGGCGGAGCATCAGTACCGCAACGACCAGGACTCTGGGGAGCTGCACATACATAGAAATCATCGAAAACATAGTTTTAATTGGGCACCCCCCCAAAAAAAAAATATGTTCAGCAGTGTCACAGAGAAAGCATAGCTTGCAACTTTGCTGCCCTTTCTATGTCATTTCTATTGAAGCCCATAGATTCCCCTTTTATTGTCCCTGCCGATAAAGTATGATACCAACAAAAGTGCTCCCCTAAACGCAGTACAATACCCCCACAGTAAATTCCTCCACACACATGGTATCATAACCCTACTGTACCACTCAGGCAAAGTATGTTGACCCCCACAGAGTATGATGCCCCAACTGTGATCCCAACACTGCCCTCCACACCATATGATGGCCCCCACATGGCCACCCATACAGTATAATAGCCTATCAAAAAGCATAATGGCCGCTACATTGCTCTCCACACCTCCACACAGTATGATGGACCCCACAGAAACTTCCACAATGTATAATGGCCTCCATTATCCATCTAAACAGTGTAATAGACCCCGTATACTTCTCCAATCATTAAAATGGGACCCCACATAGCTCTTCAAACACTACAATGGCCTCCAAACAACCCTCCACACAGTATGATTGATCCCACACAAACCTCCACCCTGTTTAATTGCTTGCATACAGTATAATGGCACCCACTAGCCCTTCAAACAGTGTCATGGTTCCCACTAGCCATACAAATAGTATAATGCCTCTCTGACATAGCTTTATAAGCAGTATAATTCCCCCTGCACAGCCCTCTAAATATTATAATGGCTCCCCACATAGCCCTCCAAACAGTATTATGTCCCCTCACATAGCCCTCCAGACAATATAATGGATAATGGCCCCCACATAGACCTTAAAACAGTATTATGGCCCCCACATAACTCTGCAAACATTATAGTGACCCCCAAAATAGCCCTAACAACAGTCCAACCATCCATACAGTATGATGGACCCCACACACACCTCCACACTGTAGAATTGATCACACACAGTATGATGGCCCCCATTAGCCCTCCAGTCAGTATAATAGCTCCCACATAGCCTTGTAAGCAGCATAATAAACCCAATATAGCCCTCTAAACCATATAATGACCCTCATATAGCCCTGCAAGCAGTAAAATTCCCCACATTCAGTTGCAAACAATATTCCAATGCCAGAAAAATTTGCCTACTACAGATGGACATATAAGACTGCAGTATCAATATAGCAATGTGATTGTTTTTAAGAAACAATTTTTTTTCTAGGGAATTTTGGACCCAAGTCTAGCAGTATAAATGCCGCATTAAATGCCACTACTGAAAAAAATTCAGTATTACAATGGCATCAAAATGTGCTCACTTTAGATGGACGTAGAAAACTGCAAAATCAATATTCCAATACTATTAGTACCAAAACAATTTTTTTTGATGGGGTTTTGAGGCCCAAATAAATATATAAAACGTCACAGCAGAAATAAAGTGCAGTATTACAATGCCAGCAAAATTTGTCCCATTGAGATGGACGTATGAGACTGCAGTATAAATATAGTGATGCTATTGAGATCCAACCAAATCCAGCTGCTTTTGCTTTTGCCGCACAACTGCCACAGCAAAAATGGTGTATAACATTTCCCTGCTCAGACCAATTTGCAGGATTAAGAGCAAAAAGAATATTATTAGTCCTGATAAGGGGTTTTGGTATGAGTTGTGTAACATCCCAGGCGGCCGGTTGTTACAGTGATATTGCCTTCCTTTCGGGGAGGGTAATATCATGCTTGGAGGCAAGGGGAATCACCTTTGCCAGGTAAGGCACCCACACACAACACAAACCAAATCCAGGCCACAAGGGGGAGCCCTGAACCCGGATTCAGGGGAGCTTCCCTCAGAGAGATATCCTGGCCTGGAGGAGGAGTTAGAGAGTCAGTCGGAGAGAGTCAGGGGTGAGAGAAGGATGTCTGGAACTGAGTGCAGACAGCGGAGCGGTGGAGCCAGGATTGAGCTGTAGCTCCAGGAAATAAGGAGAACCTGAGGGGTTGAATGTGGTGGAGCTGCTGAGGGAAGGAGCAGAGGAGAGATAAGGGGCTCAGAGGGGAACTGCGACCGGGCACCCTCAGAGCCAGAACGCAGAAACCAGGCACCGGGAGCCCAAGGTCATGTCGCTCTCCAGGACGCATGACAGAACCGGAGGGCTAAGAACTGTATGCGATTTGCACACACCACACCTAAAGACGCAGCAGCACGTGAAGAGCCTGGGTCATGATAGAGACCCTGTAAAATGGCTCAAGCTGCCAGCCATACAGGTACCTGTCCCAGGACAGGGGAAAGAAGGGGTACCTTATCAGCAAGCTTCAGACAGCAGGGACCTCGCACACCAGCGTTAGTAGGAAGGGCTCACGGATCTCAACTGGAAAAGGGATTAATCTATTGCCTCCAGGCCGGCTGGACCACCGCAACACCTGTACCTGGTACCCTGGATTGAGATGGACTGCTACCATCAGTAAACCAGGTAAAGACTATCATACGGTGTCCTTTGTTATTGATCGGCATATACCATCATTCAAAAAGAAAAAAAAAACGACTGTAAAAAGCCGTAGCCAGCTCACCAACCAGACCATCAGATGCGGTGCACGGAAGTTCGTCCAGACCAAGATGTCCTACAATGGCAATCTCAAAAGAACATGGATACTCCAGCTCCAGCAAGATGGGTAAAAAAAAAAAAATCCTTTTTCTTTTCCTTTATATTTTATTGTAAATCCAACATGAAGATAAAAAACAAGATATGCCTAGGCATGAGTAAGACCTATTTTGGTCGAAACGCTTAACCATATCTTCACAATCACCTGTTTGGTCTACCTTTTGTAAGGATTTGTTTTTTATCTTCATGTTGGATTTACAATAAAATATAAAGGAAAAGAAAAAGGATTTTTTTTTTTTTTACCCATCTTGCTGGAGCTGGAGTATCCATGCTCTTTTGAGATATACCATCATTGCCGCCCTCATCTTGGGAGCCCTGGGGACCCCGCTTCACTGTGGGAAGCGTCACCATTCAAACGCCATACTATCACCCTAGAGGACCCCTTTCAGCGGCGTTCGTCCCTACTGATCGAAAACCACAGGTGGCGTCACAAACAATAGACTTTATTCCTTATCCCCCTTAAAAGACCGTCCCCTTTAATTTGAGGGCCCAGAGCCATGGATCGGGTCGCAGCCACCGTGACATCCCCTTTAAGCGCGACCGTACCCAGTGCCGAGTACCCCACGACCCTGGCGGGCGACTCAGTTGCAGGCTGAAACATGAAGGACGTACAATTCACCCTATCCTGTCCTACATGATCCCTTCACCCTATTGATTATCATTAGCCCTTAGAAGGACTGTTGTACTTCACAGAAATATAAATGTGCTTGAATTCCCAGCTAATACGCAGCTACAATTCTGTTCCTCTCTCACCAGCACCTCTCCCTACACTGCCTCTGCCTGGGGTACAGTGTGCCGAGCATAGTGTCACAAGTAGGGTTGAGCGAAACGGGTCGATCATTTTCAAAAGTCGCCGACTTTTGGCTAAGTCGGCGTCTCATGAAACCCGATCCGACCCCTGTGCTTGTCGGCCATGCGGTACGCGACTTTCGCGCCAAAGTCGCGTTTCAATGACGCAAAAAGCGCCATTTCTCAGCCAATGAAGGTGAACGCAGAGTGTGGGCAGCGTGATGACATAGGTCCTGGTCCCCACCATCTTAGAGAAGGGCATTGCAGTGATTGGCTTGCTGTCTGCGGCGTCACAGGGGCTATAAAGGGGCGTTCCCGCCGACCGCCATCTTACTGCTGCTGATCTGAGCTTAGGGAGAGGTTGCTGCCGCTTCGTCAGAAGCAGGGAGAGCGTTAGGCAGGGTCCACTAACCACCAAACCGCTTGTGCTGCAGCGATTTCCACTGTCCAACACCACCTTCGGTGTGCAGGGACACTGGAAGCTACATTTTTTTTTTCCCTCAGCGCTGTAGCTCATTGGGCTGCCCTAGAAGGCTCCGTGATAGCTGTATTGCTGTGTGTACGCCACTGTGCAAACCAACTGCTTTTTTCAAAGCACATATCCTCTTGTTCCTTCCTTTCTGCACAGCTATCTTTTTTGTTTGTCCACACTTTTTATTTAATTTGTGCATCAGTCCACTCCTATTGCTGCCTGCCATACCTGGCTTAGATTACTGCAGGGAGATAGTAATTGTAGGACAGTCCCTGTTTTTTTTTTTTTTTTTTTGTGCGAGATTAAGATTGGCATTTCTGCTACAGTGCCATCCCTGTGTGTGCCATCTCTCACTGAGTGGGCCATAGAAAGCCTATTTATTTTTTCCGTGATTTGTGTTCTAAATTCTACCTCAACACAAAAACACTACATCAATCAGTGGGAGAAAAATATTGGCCTCAGTCAGGGCTTGTGTGTCACTGCTGTGTGTGCTATCTCTCATTCAGTGGGCTATAGAAAGCCTATTTATTTATTTATTTTTTTTCTTATTATTTGGTTTCTAAAGTCTCCCTGAAAAAAAAATAAATAAATAAAAAAACAGTGGGAGAGTAATATTGCCCTTTCAGCTTGTGTGCCAGTCTTGACTCCTGGGTGTGCCACCTCTCTCTCTCATTCAGTGGGCCATAGAAAGCCTATTTATTTTTTTGGTTTTTTTAATATTATTTGGTTTCTAAAGTCTCCCTGAAAATAAAAAAATAAAAACTTAAAAAAAACAGTGGGAGAGTAATATTGCCCTTTCAGCTTGTGCGCCAGTCTTGACTCCTGGGTGTGCCACCTCTCTCTCTCTAATTGTGGGCCATAGAAAGCATTTTTTTTTTTTGTTTTTTTTTTAATATTATTTGGTTTCTAAAGTCTCCCTGAGAAAAATAAATAAATAAATTAGGTGGGAGATTAATATTGACATTAGTGCTTGAGTGACAGTCCTGCGTGTGTGTCATCTCTGTGATTTTGTGCCACAGAAAACAGAGTGTGTAACATTGTGCCTGATTTTCCTTGTGGTCTCACCAACCTGTTAAGGGATATTGAAATCATACTGAAGTTATAGCTCACCGTGTAAGTTGTTTGACAGCAACAAATAAAGTTACTTTGGTTAAGATTTTAAAACAATGAGGAAGTCTGGTGCAAGAGGTCGTGGCCGTGGGCGTTCATTGTCAGCTGGTAATGATGGTAGTGGTAGTGGAGCATCAGGTGGTCGTGGGGATAAAAATATTCCACCTAAGTCTGGAGCTGTGGAGCCAGTTTCGTCGTCAGGCTACACAAGGCCTCGAACGCTCTCTTTTCTGGGAGTAGGAAAAACGCTTTTAAAGGCGGAGCAGCAACAGCAAGTTTTGGCTTACATTGCAGACTCAGCCTCTAGCTCTTTTGCCTCCTCTTCCGAAACTGGTAAATGTAAAAGCAGCGCGTCGCTTGTGGATGTTCACGGTCAGGGACAAGTCGCTTCCTTGTCCTCCTCAGCAAAAACTACAACAAGAGAGAAGGATGCAGCAGGCGACACAACGGGTCACTCCATGGAGCTCTTTACACATACCGTCCCTGGCTTAGAAAGTGAAACATTTAACAGGCCATGCCCATTACAAGTAGATTCTGACATGGAGTGCACTGATGCACAGCCACAGCCAGAGTACTATGCTGCTCCTTTGACTCAGACCACCACATTGCCCTCTCAGGGTACAGATCCACAATCAGACCCTGATGAGACTATGTTGCCCCGCCACGAACGCTATACCACCGACCGACACAGTGACACAGACGAAGTTGCACACGAGCTCGAAGAGGAGGTAATAGATGACCCAGTTATTGACCCCGATTGGCAGCCATTGGGGGAACAGGGTGCAGGCGGCAGTAGTTCAGAAGCGGAGGTGGAGGAGGGGCTGCAGCAGGCATCAACATCGCAACAGGTTCCATCTGCCGGGCCCGTATCTGGCCCAAAACGCGTGTCAAAGCCAAAACCTGTTGGAGGACAGCGTGGCCATCCGGTTAAAGCTCAGTCTGCAATCCCTGAAAAGGGATCCGAGTCTAGGAAGAGTGCAGTCTGGCATTTTTTTAAACAACATCCAACTGATCAGCGCAAAGTCATCTGTCAAAAATGTTCAACTAGCTTAAGCAGAGGTCAGAATCTGAAAAGTCTAAATACTAGTTGCATGCATAGACACTTAACCACCATGCATTTTCAAGCCTGGACTAACTACCAAACGTCCCTTAAGGTTGTAGCACCCTCGGCCAATGAAGCTAGTCAGCAACGCAACATCCCTTCCGTCACTGTAAGGCCACCATTTTCCGCACCACCGGCAGTATCTGTGCAGGTTTCTTTGCCAGCCAAAAGCACTCAGGGTCAGGGAACCACCAGTTTTGTAGGAGGAAATATTGCATCTAGGGCACCGGCGGAAACAATACCGTCTCCAACCGTCTCTCAGTCTGCCATGTACACCGGCACACCCGAAAGTTCCACGATCTCCAGCTCTCCAGTCCAGCTCACCCTACATGAGACTCTGGTTAGAAAAAGGAAGTACTTATCCTCGCATCCGCGTACACAGGGTTTTAACGCCCACATAGCTAGACTAATCTCATTAGAGATGATGCCCTACCGGTTAGTTGAAAGCGAAGCTTTCAAAGCCCTGATGGAGTACGCTGAACCACGATACGAGCTACCCAGTCGACACTTTTTTTCCAGAAAAGCCATCCCAGCCCTGCACCAGCATGTTAAACAGCGCATCGTCCATGCACTCAGGCAATCTGTGAGTACAAAGGTGCACCTGACTACAGATGCATGGACCAGTAGGCATGGCCAGGGACGTTATGTGTCCATCACGGCACACTGGGTGAATGTGGTGGATGCAGGGTCCACAGGCGACATCAATTTAGGGACAGTTGTGCCTAGCCCACGGTCTAGGAAACAGTTGGCTGTAGGCGTTCGCACCCCCTCCTCCTCCTCGTCCTCCTGCAGAAGCTACAGCTCATCCACAGAACGCAGTCTGCCAACCACTCCATCGGCAGATGACACTGTTGCACACCAGTTGTCCCATTATGGGCCAGCTACTGCCAAGCGTCAGCAGGCTGTATTGGCTATGAAGTGTTTGGGCGACAACAGACACACCGCGGAAGTTCTGTCCGAGTTCTTGCAACAAGAAACGCAGTCGTGGCTGGGCACAGTAGATCTTGAGGCAGGCAAGGTAGTGAGTGATAACGGAAGGAATTTCATGGCTGCCATCTCCCTTTCCCAACTGAAACACATTCCTTGCCTGGCTCACACCTTAAACCTGGTGGTGCAGTGCTTATTGAAAACTTATCCTGGGTTCTCCGACCTGCTCCTCAAAGTGCGTGGACTTTGCTCACATATCCGACGTTCGCCTGTACACGCCAGCCGTATGCAGACCTATCAGCGGTCTTTGAACCTTCCCCAGCATCGCCTAATCATAGACGTTGCAACAAGGTGGAACTCAACACTGCACATGCTTCAGAGACTGTGCGAACAGAGGCGTGCTGTTATTTATTTGTGGGAGGATACACGGGCAGGCAGTAGGATGGCAGACATGGAGTTGTCAGGTGTGCAGTGGTCTAAGATACAAGACATGTGTCAAGTCCTTCAGTGTTTTGAGGAATGCACACGGCTGGTTAGTGCAGACAACGCCGTAATAAGCATGAGCATCCCCCTAATGCGTCTGCTGATGCAAAGTTTGACGCACATAAAGGAGCAGGCGTCTGCACCAGAGGAAGAGGAAAGCCTTGATGACAGTCAGCCATTGTCTGGTCAGGGCAGTGTACAGGACGAGGTAGCGGGCGAAGAGGAGGTGGAGGACGAGGAGGATGATGGGGATGAGTATATTTTTAATGCCGAACCTTTCCCGGGGGCACAGGAAATTGGTTGCGTGTCACGGCCGGGTTCTGGTTTTTTGAGGGACACAAGTGACGTAGATTTGCCTGCAACTGCCCCTCAACCAATCACAACCGGAGATTTGACAACTGGAACTTTGGCCCACATGGCGGATTATGCCTTACGTATCCTAAAAAGGGACACACGCATTACGAAAATGATGAACGATGACGATTACTGGTTGGCCTGCCTCCTTGATCCACGCTATAAAGGCAAATTGCAAAATATTATGCCACATGAGAACTTGGAACTAATATTAGCAACCAAACAATCAACTCTTGTTGACCGTTTGCTTCAGGCATTCCCAGCACACAGCGCACGTGATCGTTCTCACACGAGCTCCAGGGGGCAGCAGACTAGGAGTGTTAGGGGTGCACACATCAGAAGTGGCGTTGGACAGAGGGGTTTTCTGACCAGGTTGTGGAGTGATTTTGCTATGACCGCAGACAGGACAGGTACTGCTGCATCAATTGAAAGTGACAGGAGACAACATTTGTCCAGTATGGTTACTAACTATTTTTCATCCCTTATCGATGTTCTCCCTCAACCGTCATTCCCATTTGATTACTGGGCCTCCAAATTAGACACCTGGCCAGAATTGGCAGAATATGCATTGCAGGAGCTTGCTTGCCCGGCAGCAAGTGTCCTATCAGAAAGAGTATTCAGTGCTGCAGGTTCAATATTAACCGAAAAAAGGACTCGTCTGGCTACCCAAAATGTTGACGATCTAACATTCATTAAAATGAACCACAACTGGATTTCGAAATCTTTTGCCCCACCTTGCCCGGCCGACACCTAGCTTTCCTATGAAAAGCTCTTGCCTGTGAATTACTTTTCTAATGTCTAATTTGCTGCAGCTGATTGTACAGCATACGACATGTTTACACCTCCCTAAATGGCAAAACTCCCCACACGGGGCCGTGGTATCGCGACTTGGCGCAAGCACCCGTGAGACTGCTGTTTGTCTGAAGAGGTGGGTGTGCTCGCTTTTGGTTGACGGCATTGCTACTGGGTCCCTCATAGTACAATGTAGTGTCTCTGGCGGTGGTGGTGCGCACCCAACGTCAGACACACCGTTGTAACATGAGGGGCCCTGGGGCGGTCCCGCCGGCCTCAAGAGAGTTCCCCCCTACCCCAGCTCAAAATGTGCTCTACCACGTGCAAAATTATGTCGCACAGCTCCACCAATCTTTAGTCTATTCGCTGACATCATTCAATGTCTGGCACTGACAATACAAATTTGTAGACATCTATGATGCAACTTAAAGTAGTCTGTGTCTGTGTCCTATATTGGCACCATTAAATAGTTACTGCCAAATTACTATGTCAGAAACTCAGTAGATGAGCCCACCCCTGTACCTAAGTATGCCACCTTTTTTTTTGTTTTGGTTGTTTTGCGAGACATTAACATCTATTTATATTTTGGGAGTACTGGGACAGACACTCCTTGCACTACTCCTCCACTCACCACCAAGCTGCCTGTGTATCCATGTAACCGCTGTAAAGCTGCCATGAGCCTATTGTTTGTTATTTTAGGCCTTTGATAGCCTGTCTGCGGTCCCTACTTTAAATACTCCTCCACTCACCACCAAGCTGCCTGCCCGTGTATCCATGTAACCGCTGTAAAGCTGCCATGAGCCTATTGTTTGTTATTTTAGCCCTTTGATAGCCTGTCTGCGGTCCCTACTTTAAATACTCCTCCACTCATCACCAGCTGCCTGCCCGTGTATCCATGTAACCGCTGTAAAACTGCCATGAGCCTATTGTTTGTTATTTTAGGCCTTTGATAGCCTGTCTGCGGTCCCTACTTTAAATACTCCTCCACTCACCACCAAGCTGCCTGCCCGTGTATCCATGTAACCGATGTAAAACTGCCATAAGCCTATTGTTTGTTATTTTAGGTCTTTGATAGCCTGTCTGCGGTCCCTACTTTAAATACTCCTCCACTGACCACCAAGCTGCCTGTGTATCCATGTAACCGCTGTAAAACTGCCATGAGCCTATTGTTTGTTATTTTAATAATAATAATAATAATAATAATAATAATAATTTTATTTATATAGCGCCAACATATTCCGCAGCGCTTTACAACTTATAGAGGGGACTTATACAGACAACAGACATTACAGCATAACAGAAATCACAGTTCAAAACAGATACCAGGAGGAATGAGGGCCCTGCTGCTCGCAAGCTTACAATCTATGAGGAAAAGGGGAGACACGAGAGGTGGATGGTAACAATTGCTTTAGTTATTTGGACCAGCCATAGTGTAAGGCTCGGGTGTTCATGTAAAGCTGCATGGACCAGTTAACTGCCTAAGTATGTAACAGTACAGACACAGAGGCTATTAACTGCATAAAGTGTATGAGAACATGATGGAGGAACGTGATTATGTTGTTGTTTTTTATTAATAGGCCACACAGGGATAGTTAGGTTAATGCGTTGAGGCGGTAGGCCAATCTGAACAAATGAGTTTTTAGTGCACGCTTAAAACTGTGGGGATTGGGGATTAATTGTATTAACCTAGGTAGTGCATTCCAAAGAATCGGCGCCGCACGTGTAAAGTCTTGGAGTGGGAGGTTCTGATTATTGAGGATGCTAACCTGAGGTCATTAGCAGAGCGGAGGGCACGGGTAGGTTGGTAGACTGAGACCAGAGAGGAGATGTAGGGTGGTGCTGAGCCATGGAGTGCTTTGTGGATGAGGGTAGTAGTTTTGTACTGGATTCTGGATTGGATGGGTAGCCAGTGTAATGATTGGCACAAGGTAGAGGCATCGGTGTAACGGTTGGCGAGGAATATGATCCTGGCAGCAGCATTCAGGACAGATTGGAGCGGGGAGAGTCTGGTAAAAGGTAGGCCAATTAGTAGAGAGTTACAATAGTCCAGACGAGAATGAATAAGTGAGACAGTAAGAGTTTTTGCAGAGTCGAAAGTAAGAAAAGGGCGAATTCTGGAAATGTTTTTGAGATGCAGATAAGAAGAGCGAGCCAGTGATCGGATGTGGGGGGTGAATGAAAGCTCGGAATCAAGGATGACTCCAAGGCAGCGGGCATGTTGCTTTGGAGTAATGGTGGAACCGCACACAGAGATGGCAATGTCGGGCAAAGGTAGGTTTGTAGAGGGAGAGAACACGAGGAGTTCAGTTTTTGACAGGTTCAGTTTCAGATAGAGGGAGGACATGATGTTAGAGACAGCGGTAAGACAATGACTGGTGTTTTCTAAAAAGGTCGGCGTGGTAACAGGAGAAGAGGTATATAATTGGGTGTCGTCAGCATAGAGATGGTACTGGAAACCAAATCTACTGATTGTTTGTCCAATAGGGGCAGTATACAAAGAGAAGAGGAGGGGGCCTAGGACTGATCCTTGAGGAACCCCAACAGTAAGGGGAAGGTGAGAGGAGGAGGAACCAGCAAAACAAACAGTGAAGGATCGGCCAGAGAGATAGGAGGAGAACCAAGAGAGAACGGTGTCCTTGAGGCCGATGGAGCGGAGCATAATGAGGAGGAGCTGATGATCCACAGTGTCGAATGCTGCGGAGAGATCCAAGAGAATTAGCATGGAATAGTGACCATTAGATTTAGCTGTTAGTAGGTCATTAGAGACTTTAGTGAGGGCAGTTTCAGTAGAGTGTAAAGAGCGGAAACCAGATTGAAGAGGGTCGAGAAGAGAATTATCTGAGAGATAGCGGGTAAGACGGGAGTGGACCAGGCGTTCCAGGAGTTTAGAGATGAAGGGAAGATTAGAGACAGGTCTATAATTAGCGGCACAATTTTGATCGAGGGAGGGCTTTTTAAGTAGTGGATGTATGATGGCATGCTTAAATGAGGAGGGAAAAATACCGGAAGTGAGGGAAAGGTTGAATATTTTTGTTAGGTGAGAGGTGACAGCCGGGGAAAGGGACTGGAGGAGATGCGACGGAATGGGGTCGCTGGTGCAAGTGGTCGGGCGAGAAGATGCAAGGAGCCTGCTTACTTCTTCTTCTGTAACTGGTTCAAAGTCAGAGAGTGAACTAGATGCAGTGGGGGAGGGAGGACAGTGCTTGGTATGAAGAGATTGGGAAATGATTTCCTGTCGAATGTGGTCAATTTTTTCTTTGAAGTAATTGGCCAGATCGTCAGCGTGGAGATCTGTGGTTGGGGCCTGCTCTCTTGGGTTGAGTAGGGACCGGAAAGTGTCAAAGAGACGTTTAGGGTTATTGGACAGCGAGGTGATGAGGGTGTTGAAATAGGTTTGTTTGGAGAGGTGAAGGGCAGAGTTGTATGTTTTTAACATGAACTTATAATGGATGAAATCTTCGGGCAGATTAGATTTTCTCCACAGACGTTCGGCGCACCTGGAGCACCGCTGCAGGAAACGTGTTTGCAGCGTGTGCCACGGTTGTCGCCGTCTGTGCCGAGTTGTTCTATGTATAGGAGGTGCAGCTTCTTCCAGGGCACTTTGCAGGGTTTCATTGTAATGCTTCAGAGCAGAATCAGGACAAGAGATGGAGGAGATTGGGGCCAATGAAGACTGCAAGTTCTTCATAAGTTTCTGGGTGTTAATGGCCTGTATGTTTCTATACGTGTGGAAAGTGGGGATGACCTGAGCGGGATGGCAGTTCTTGATAGAGAATGAAAGAAGGTTGTGGTCAGAGAGCGGGAGAGGGGAGTTTGTGAAATCATCCAGCGAGCAAAGCCGGGAGAAGACCAAATCAAGGGAGTTTCCATCATCATGTGTTGGAGAGTTAGTATGCTGCGAGAGGCCGAAAGAGGAGGTTAGAGATAAAAGGTGAGAAGCAGATGGGGAGAGGGGAGAAGCAATTGGGATATTGAAATCACCCATGATGAGGGTGGGGGTGTCATAAGAGAGAAAGTGTGGAAGCCAGGTGGCAAAATGATCCAGGAACTGGTGAGAGGGGCCGGGAGGACGGTACACCACCGCCACTCGCATGGAGAAGGGGACGTAGAATCTGACAGCATGGACCTCAAAGGAAGGGAATACAAGTGAGGGTACTTGGGGGATAACTTGGAAGGTACATTTGGGTGAAAGGAGCAGACCAACGCCTCCACCTGCTCTGTTGTCTGATCTTGGGGTATGAGAAAAGTGTAGTCCACCAAATGAGAGAGCAGCAGCAGCGGTGGTGTCTGACTGCTGGATCCAGGTTTCAGTAAGAGCCAGGAGATTAAGAGAGTTAGAAAGGAAGAAGTCATGGATGAAGGAGAGTTTATTACACACAGAGCGAGAATTCCAAAGAGCACAATTGAAAGAGACAGAAGGCATGCATGGAATATTAATAAGGTTAGAGGGGTTTCTGGGTGTAGCAGTTGGGAGGTTTGACTGGCTATAACATGGGGGGCCGGGGTTCGGAGAGATGTCTCCAGCAACTAGGAGAAGGAGGATAGAAAGAGTGAGCAGATGGTTAAGTGATTTGTGAGAGCGTCTCTTGTGTTGGATGGTGGGACTGAATGGATCTGTACTGTTAAGCAATGTGAACAGAGCATGAGTGCTATACATAGGAGAGGCCAGGACAGAGGGGCCAATATGGATGGAGTGTAAAGAGTTGATGCAAGGGCGGTGAATGTGAGTGAAAGCAGCAGCCATGATATAGATTATACAAATACATATGGTGAGTATTTGCTGTGTGCCAACTGAATAGGGAATAGATTTTGATTGTCTTACCTGTCTCCTGCCCAACTGCCATGTTATAACTGCTGAATACTTTGAAAAAAAAATGTACACGAATAATAGTGCACGAATGCCCCCTGCATGAATGCTTCCCCAAGCTATATCTACATTTATAGGTGGCCAGCTCTTAGATCTCACTTTTTTTTTTTTTTTTTTGGTCTTCCCCCCTCTCGTTACCAATCAATCTAACTCAATTGAGACAGCAGGGCACAATAAATGTAGTGATCAGATAAACAAATGTCCAGGTCTACATGGATCATAAACCCCTTTGAAAAACAGTTATGCGAACTCTTGGCATAAGGACAAGCAGAAGAGAATTAAATATCTAGAAACAAAAACAATTGCATAACAAGCTGGCTAACAAATATAGATATAAGCAGGAATCAATGCCGAAGGTAGAAGGACTCTGATACCATTCAAGCTTGCTTGCTGTCAGGGAATGGAGCAATAGACATGCAGGATATTTCAGTTCAAAGAATGAATGATATGTTACCATTCAAGCTTGCTTGCTGTCAGGGAATGGAGCAATAGACATGCAGGATATTTCAGTTCAAAGAATGAATGATATGTTACCATTCAAGCTTGCTTGCTGTCAGGGAATGGAGCAATAGACATGCAGGATATTTCAGTTCAAAGAATGAATGATATGTTACCATTCAAGCTTGCTTGCTGTCAGGGAATGGAGCAATAGACATGCAGGATATTTCAGTTCAAAGAATGAATGATATGTTACCATTCAAGCTTGCTTGCTGTCAGGGAATGGAGCAATAGACATGCAGGATATTTCAGTTCAAAGAATGAATGATATGTTACCATTCAAGCTTGCTTGCTGTCAGGGAATGGAGCAATAGACATGCAGGATATTTCAGTTCAAAGAATGAATGATATGTTACCATTCAAGCTTGCTTGCTGTCAGGGAATGGAGCAATAGACATGCAGGATATTTCAGTTCAAAGAATGAATGATATGTTACCATTCAAGCTTGCTTGCTGTCAGGGAATGGAGCAATAGACATGCAGGATATTTCAGTTCAAAGAATGAATGATATGTTACCATTCAAGCTTGCTTGCTGTCAGGGAATGGAGCAATAGACATGCAGGTTATTTTAGGCCTTTGATAGCCTGTCTGCGGTCCCTACTTTAAATACTCCTCCACTCACCACCAAGCTGCCTGCCCGTGTATCCATGTAACCGCTGTAAAACTGCCATGAGCCTATTGTTTGTTATTTTAGGCCTTCGAAGCCTGTCTGCGGTCCCTCCTTCCACTAGGCCTCCACTGACCAGACCACTGCTGCCCGTGTACCCCTGGAACCAATTTTAAAGTGCCTACAGCCAGCCCATTTTATTGTGTTAGGCCTTCGAAGCCTGTCTGCAGTCCCTCCTTCCACTAGGCCTCCACTGACCAGACCACTGCTGCCCGTGTACCCCTGGAACCAATTTTAAAGTGCCTACAGCCAGCCCATTTTATTGTGTTAGGCCTTCGAAGCCTGTCTGCGGTCCCTCCTTCCACTAGGCCTCCACTGACCAGACCACTGCTGCCCGTGTACCCCTGGAACCAATTTTAAAGTGCCTACAGCCAGCCCATTTTATTGTGTTAGGCCTTCGAAGCCTGTCTGCGGTCCCTCCTTCCACTAGGCCTCCACTGACCAGACCACTGCTGCCCGTGTACCCCTGGAACCAATTTTAAAGTGCCTACAGCCAGCCCATTTTATTGTGTTAGGCCTTCGAAGCCTGTCTGCGGTCCCTCCTTCCACTAGGCCTCCACTGACCAGACCACTGCTGCCCGTGTACCCCTGGAACCAATTTTAAAGTGCCTACAGCCAGCCCATTTTATTGTGTTAGGCCTTCGAAGCCTGTCTGCGGTCCCTCCTTCCAATAGGCCTACACTGACCAGACCACTGCTGCCCGTGTACCCCTGGAACCAATTTTAAAGTGCCTACAGCCAGCCCATTTTATTGTGTTAGGCCTTCGAAGCCTGTCTGCGGTCCCTCCTTCCACTAGGCCTCCACTGACCAGACCACTGCTGCCCGTGTACCCCTGGAACCAATTTTAAAGTGCCTACAGCCAGCCCATTTTATTGTGTTAGGCCTTCGAAGCCTGTCTGCAGTCCCTCCTTCCACTAGGCCTCCACTGACCAGACCACTGCTGCCCGTGTACCCCTGGAACCAATTTTAAAGTGCCTACAGCCAGCCCATTTTATTGTGTTAGGCCTTCGAAGCCTGTCTGCGGTCCCTCCTTCCACTAGGCCTCCACTGACCAGACCACTGCTGCCCGTGTACCCCTGGAACCAATTTTAAAGTGCCTACAGCCAGCCCATTTTATTGTGTTAGGCCTTCGAAGCCTGTCTGCGGTCCCTCCTTCCACTAGGCCTCCACTGACCAGACCACTGCTGCCCGTGTACCCCTGGAACCAATTTTAAAGTGCCTACAGCCAGCCCATTTTATTGTGTTAGGCCTTCGAAGCCTGTCTGCGGTCCCTCCTTCCACTAGGCCTCCACTGACCAGACCACTGCTGCCCGTGTACCCCTGGAACCAATTTTAAAGTGCCTACAGCCAGCCCATTTTATTGTGTTAGGCCTTCGAAGCCTGTCTGCGGTCCCTCCTTCCACTAGGCCTCCACTGACCAGACCACTGCTGCCCGTGTACCCCTGGAACCAATTTTAAAGTGCCTACAGCCAGCCCATTTTATTGTGTTAGGCCTTCGAAGCCTGTCTGCGGTCCCTCCTTCCAATAGGCCTACACTGACAAAGGTACACCTGACAACAGACACATGGACCTGTAGGCATGGCCACGGAAGGTTACGTGTCCTTTGTGGCTCAATGGGTTAATGTATTGGATGCATGGTCCACACAGGGGACAGCCTGCTAAGTCTGTATGCAGTCCCTAATTCAAGTTGTCCTCAACTGAATAAAGCTGAGCTTCTACCTTCTGGCTCTCATTAAGTGTTTTTTAAAAAACAAAATGGTGGTTAGGGCCTACTAACGGCTTCTGCCCCTCCCTGGTGTTGCCCTCAACTGAATAAAGCTGAGCTTCTACCTTCCGGCTCTGATTAACTGCTGTTTTTAAACACATTGCTGGTTCCGGCCTACTAACGGTGTCTGCCCCTGCCTGGTGTTGCCCTCAACTGAATAAAGCTGAGCTTCAACCTTCTGGCTCTCATTAAGTGTTTTTTAAAAAACAAAATGGTGGTTAGGGCCTACTAACGGCTTCTGCCCCTCCCTGGTGTTGCCCTCAACTGAATAAAGCTGAGCTTCAACCTTCTGGCTCTCATTAAGTGTTTTTTAAAAAACAAAATGGTGGTTCCGGCCTACTAACGGTGTCTGCCCCTGCCTGGTGTTGCCCTCAACTGAATAAAGCTGAGCTTCAACCTTCTGGCTCTCATTAAGTGTTTTTTAAAAAACAAAATGGTGGTTAGGGCCTACTAACGGTGTCTGCCCCTCCCTGGTGTTGCCCTCAACTGAATAAAGCTGAGCTTCAACCTTCTGGCTCTCATTAAGTGTTTTTTAAAAAACAAAATGGTGGTTAGGGCCTACTAACGGTGTCTGCCCCTCCCTGGTGTTGTCCTCAACTGAACAAAGCTGAGCTTCCACATTCTGGCTTTCGGCCTATACTATCAGATATTAAACTGCATTTGGCCTACTAGTGTGGTTAGGCCCTTGAAACAGTGTCTGCTGCTCTTGGGTTTGCTACTCCACTGAACAAAGCAATGCCGCCTGTTTAGTCCTGTTACCAATTTTGATCTGCATTTAGCCTACTTTATTCTTTGGCCCTATATCTGTTTCCTCATCATCCTGCCCATTGCCCAGCCACTGCTAGATGAGTCTGCTGGTACATTGACCTAGACCACTACATTCCCCTTGTACTCTACACAGCCAGAATCTGACCCTGCTGAAAGTAAGGTTCCCCTTCCCGCATATTATACCACCTTACACAGGGACAAAGAGGAAGGTGCAGATGAAAGTGCAGGTTCCTTCATCAGGTGGGGGGGCATACTCGTTGGCGACGTCACTGGCACAGGGCCACTCAGAGTACGCAAAAGTGTCGCTGCTGGTGGGAGGCGCCCCCGCCATGCAAACACACCGCCGTACTTTGAGGGGCCCTGTGCCAGTGCCAATGCGAACGAGTGGGCCCCCCCTGCTTGCTCAGGATCACAGCACTTGCAACGTTGAAATACTTACCTCTCCCTGCTCCACCGCCATGACGTAGTCCATGTTTCCTGGGCCCACTAAAACCTTGAACCAGCCCTACCCCCACAACTTTTGCCAAATGACCCCCAATTTCCAGTGCCCAACTATTATTATAAAGTTAATTAAGATTGACAAGCTTCAGAAAACAAGAATGGATGTTTTTGGCAGTAAAATGTGCACTGTAGGTGTTTTCCTGGCCTCCACTCACTGCCGGCTATGCTTCCCCATTGACTTGCATTGGGTTTCGTGTTTCGGTCGATCCCCGACTTTTAGCGATAATCGGCCGACTTCACTCGACTCGACTCTGGACTAAATCGGGTTTCACAAAACCAGACTCGATCTTAAAAAAATGAAAGTCGCTCAACCCTAGTCACGAGTCCTATATAGACCTGATGACAATATGCAGCCTGCCAACAACAGTAATGCCACAACCAAGATGGCTCCGTCGTTACAGTGACTTGCAGGCAATCCCCACATGTTCATTGGCTGTCTAACAAGCGTCAAACATGCGAGGCGGGGACTCAAGCTAGCGCTCGAACATTAAAAAATAATCGCCAAGTAACGAGCATCACAAGCCAGCAGATGCTCGAGCAAATAATGAGTAGTGATGAGCACGGTCGCTCATCACTAATCTCAACCAGTCATACTTATTTTTTTGGCTGTTATGCTCCTTATTCTGTCCCTGGGGCCTGTGGCTGCAAATATGGCTCTGTGAGATGCTGAATCTCATCACCTTACTTACAATTTGCGACATTCGCAAATAGTTTAACTCAGCTGCCGGCACACATGTTAAACTTATGAAGAATCCAGAAGAGACTTTGATTTCTTTAAGAATTCTTGTTGAATGCATACAAACAGCAGCAGGTAAAAAAGACTTTCTTGAGATAAGCTGAAAGCACATGTGCCTCTAATGAAGCCAAGATGGAGACTGAGACACAGGGAGAAGAAGAAGGAAGTGACATGACACCCAGCAGAGGGAAACAGGGAGACAGAAGGGACAAACTTCATGGAAAGGGAGGATTTCAGCTATGCAAAACACAGGAACACATAGCAACAATAAACAATATGAGAGACTGCAATACAACATGTAAAATGTACAGGACAGTCTGTAAAATGTCTCATTCATGGGACATAACACTCCCCATCTGAATTCTTTAGATTTCATAATTCTTATGATATCCTCTGGGAATGTCACTGTAGACCTGAAAAACAAAAGGAAAACAAGCATGCAAGTAACAACAACAACAGTTGTAGTCCAATTGGCATGGTCCAATCTTCAGTTGGAGGCATGAAGTCCTCAACAGCGGGATAGTCCGAGTCCAAGCGTAAACTCATCTTCAGATTGGGGAAGCTGCAACGTGCAAACACTTCCACCAACCCAACAATCCGCTGGAGAAAGTTCAAATGTTCGAATGTTCCAACACAGCTGGAGGAATATATAGCAGTAGGCTCCCCGCTGTGAGCTGTGTCCATAAACAACGACTTTATGTGATGTCCCCCTTTGGTAAAAGTAGCACAAGCTCAGTGACTGGACGGAAGAAAATACGAGTTGAACCGCCTTTCGTAACCTTGACTTCTACCTTACGGATCTTCCCATCATTGCTTGGTGTAACCTTGGTGATAAGACCCATTGGCCAGTCTCTGTGATGAGCTTCTTTATCTTTAAGGAGGACAAGGTCTCCTTCTTGGAGATTAGGTTTTGCAGTCTGCTATTTGTGACAGCTTTGAAGCAAGTGCAGGTATTTAGTTTTCCAGTGGTGCCAAAAGGCTTTGGACAAGTGTTGTACTTGTTTCCACTGAAAATGTCTGTAAATGTCCCCATCCACAAACTTCCCTGGAAGGATTGCAGCAGCTCCAACCTTCTGAGTAAGAAGTATAGCAGGAGTAAGGATCATTGGTGCATCGGGGTCTGATGTTACTGATACCACTTTACTGTATGTGTAGAAGGTAAATGAATCAATAGCAATGTCCATTTCGTCCTTTATAGCTTCAGCTAACTCCACTGCCAGAACGGCGGCACAAAGTTCGAGTCTTGGGACAGAGTGAGCAGGTTTCGGGGGTTAGTTATGCCTTACCGAGGATGAATCCACAATGCACTTGTTATCTTCTTCCAAGGTCTTTGGGTAGGCTATGGCAGCTATAGCCTCTGTAGAAGCATCGGAGAAAATGTGGACTTCTCTTCTAATGGTGGCTGAAAGGGTGCCTGGGGAATAACAACGTGGGACTTGGAAATGCTCTAAGACCTTCAGAGACTTCTTCCACGCCTCCCACCTTTGTTGTTTCTGGGATGGTAGAGGAGTGTCCCAATCTGTACTTTCGGTGGTCAACTGTCTCAACAGTATCTTGCCTTGAATCGTGATGGGTGCAATAAACCCGAGAGGATCATAGATGTTGTTCACACAGATAGGACTCCTCGTTTAGTGAAAGATTTATCACAAGCTGACACCTGGAAAGTGAACGTGTCCTGCTTATTATCCCAAAGCAGACTGAGGCTGCATTGCATGGGAGGAACGTAAGAACCCAGAACAAGATCCCTTACACCAGCAGCTTGATCTTCAGATGGAAATGCTTTCATTACCTTTTTACGGTTGGAGATGATCTTGTGGAGTCTAAGGTTTGCTGTTGACAGCATTTCCTGAGTCCTAGAGAGCAGATCGATTGTATCTTCAATTGTGGAAAGAGACTTAAGTCCGTCATCTACGTAGAAGTTTCTTTCCACAAATAGATGTGCATCAGACCCATACTCTCTCTTACCTTCCTGTGCTGTTCGTCTTAGTCCAAAGATGGCCACTGCAGGTGAGGGGCTGTTCCCGAAGACGTGCACCTTCATCCTGTAGTCTTTGACCTTGTTATGGACGTCTTTGTCTTTGTGCCATAGGAATCTGAGGTACTGTAGTTTCTGCTGTCTTCTCTCACGATGAAACAATGAAACATTTGTTGAATATCGGACATTACTGTGACAGCTTCTTGCCTGAAGCGAATCAGTACTCCTATAAGGCTGTTGTTTAGATTAGGCCCAGTGAGCAGCAGGCCATTTAGGGAGATGCCTTCATACTGAGCACTGGAGTCTAACCAACTCTAATTTGGTTGGATGAAACCAAGAAAGAATGCGGCAGCACTCACCAGATGGTGTGGTCCAAACTTTTATTGAAGCATTTTCACAGCCGCATCTTCACGGCTTGGGGGAGTGCAGGAGAACGGAGGTGAGCAGGAGTGACGACGATCGTTTCGCGCTGAAGCAGCGCTTCAACAGGTCTGAGACACCTGCGTGACGCTGACGGAAATAGGTGAGTGAACCCACCCACCGCCGTCATCCGCCCACAAATCAGGTGCCTTGATACAACGAATATTTTAGACAAAACACATGAACAACAAAAGTGCATTCAATTAAAAACAAAAGCTGGCAGAGCATACCTAAAATGTAGCAAACTGCGGACCTAAAGCCATCAGAAAGGGAAATGTTATAAACACTCATGTACATAAACAACCGAGTACTGCCAAATACGTATACCAGAATGAATAATGGACCCCAAACATAATGTAAGGAGCAAATGATAAATGACTAAATACTATAAGAGATCAAGTGAGGGGAATTAGATCTACAAAATTTATAAGAAGACGGACATATCGATCCGGTCATTAAAACCGGCAGGACCCATAGCCCGTGTACGGATGATCCACTTAGTTTCTTGTCTTAATAATAACTTATGTAGGTCCCCTCCTTGTACTGGTAAAACTACCCTCTCTATTCCTGCAAAAGTTAGAACCTCAGATCTACCTTCATGGAAATCCCTAACATGAGTAATAAGTCTAGGGACCCCTTTGCCCGTCTGAATGGATCTAACATGTTCTCTGAAGCGTATATATAATTGACGTATAGTTTTACCTACATAGAACCTCTTGCAGGGGCAGTAAAGTACATATACGACATAGTCAGTTTTGCATGAAATAAACTGTTGGACTGTGTGCTTTACAGGGCCAATATTCAGGGTACGTCCAGTAACATGATGGGTACAGAAGTGACAACGTCCACAATGGTAATTACCCTTTAATGTCGATGATTCCAACCATCTTACCTGAGGACTTGGGGTCCTATTATGGACCAACACATCCCTAATACGCGTGCTGCGTTTATTCGAGATTAGAGGACCCCCAGCTGCCCTATCCGAGAGCTCCTTGTCTCTCTCAAGGAGATGCCAGTGTTTCCTGATTGAGGCCCTTATCTCCCGATCCAAAGGACCGTACTTAAAACAAAAATGAAAACGCGGTGCCGCTGGAGTGTCTCCACCTAAATTCTGCCCATGCGAACGGACATCAACCCGATGTTTGGCTGTCTGTAACAAGACCTCAGGGTAACCTCTCTCTCTCAGTCTTTGGCAAAGCTCCCCAGATTGTTGCTCAAAACCCTGAAGCGTGTTATTAACCCTACGTGTCCGCAATAGTTGACTAAAAGGAAGGGAACGTTTTGTGTGAGGGGGATGGTAACTATTGAAATGTAAGACCGAACTAGTCGCAGTAGATTTACGGTAAATAGATGTGCATAAATCCCCGTTGACTACAGTAACCCGCACGTCCAAAAACTCTAGACATTCACCCCCAAAAACGGAAGTAAATTGCATCCCCATGGTATTAGTATCGTTCAAAAATTTAACAAAAAGTGCAAATTCGTCCTCCGTGCCGTCCCACACCAAGAACACGTCATCGACATACCTGAGAGAAAGACGGATATGTCGCAAAAAGTGGTTGTTAGAAGAATAGATAAAATCCTCTTCAAAAATTGCCAAATACAAGTTGGCAAAAGTACATGCAACCGGGGTCCCCATGGCAGTCCCAGTGGTCTGAAGATACCAGGAATCAAAAAAAGTGAAAGCGTTATGGGTAAGTATAAAACTAAGCCCATCGCATACAAAGTTGATGAAGTCGTGGCTCCTGTCAGTGGTTGACAAAACACGTCTGATGGAGTCCACCCCCATCTGTTGAGGAATCGTGGTGTATAAGTTGACCACGTCAATGGATGCTATGGAGAACCCCGGCTGCCAACAAAAATCTCGAATGCGATCCAGGAAGGAATTGGTGTCCCTGATATAGGACGGGACAGAAACGAGTATGGGGTGCAAAAGCCATTCCAAATATTGTGAAAGGGGTTCAGTTAGAGAACCTACCCCCGATACAATCGGTCTACCGGGGGGTTGGGTGATGGATTTGTGCACTTTGGGAAGATAATACCAATAGGGCTTTGTGGGAAAAATGGGGAACAATTTCTCTGCCTTTTTTTGAGTTATAATTAGTGTTGAGTGATACCGTCCGATACTTGAAAGTATCGGTATCGCAAAGTATCAGCCGATACCGGCAAAGTATCGGATCTAATCCGATACCGATACCCGATACCAATACAAGTCAATGGGACTCAAGTATCGGATGGTATTCCTGATGGTTCCCAGGGTCTGAAGGAGAGGAAACTCTCCTTCAGGCCCTGGGATCCATATTAATGTGTAAAATAAAGAATTAAAATAAAAAATATTGCTATACTCACCTCTCAGCCTGGACCTCACCGAGGGAACCGGCAGCGTTCTGTGCTTAAAATGCGCGCTTTTACTTCCTTCCGTGACGTAATTTTCAGGTCCTGGATGCCTAATTCTAGGCATTCAGGATTTTAAAATTGCGTTCCGGCTTGTGATTGGTCGCGTCACGGTCACATGGGCGACGCGACCAATCACAAGCCGTGACGTCACGGGAGGCAGGAAACGCGCGCATTTTAAAATTACGTCACGGCTTGTGATTGGTTGCGTGCCGCCCATGTGACCGCGACGCGACCAATCACAGCAAGCCGTGACGTAATTTCAGGTCCTGAATGCAGAAATAGGCATTCAGGAACCAAACCTTGAGGTGTATTCTCTTCCTGCGGGAGTGAAGAATCATTCAAACTCAACAATAAAGCTGCATCACTGCGAAAATCGCCCAAAACTTCCCCAATCGATCCAGCCATAAAACCCAAAGGTCCTATATGGCATGGATGGTCCCCTTCCAAAACAGAAGTACTAGTAGATTTAGACACGAAAGCCTTATGTAAATGAATCTTTCTGGTGGCTTTAAACAAGTCAATCTGAAAATCAACAAAGTCAAATTTATCAGGGATACAGTAATTAAGGCCTTTAGCCAATAGACTGAGTTGTGATGGTTCTAATACCCGGTCGGTTAGATTAATGACACAGTCCTCGATTGTAGATGGTGCTAATGGCCCTGTCTCCAAGAGACATTCTTCCTCTTGCGTCTCCAGCCCGGGATGTAACCTGTATTTCCTCCTCCCCCTACGTGTTCTTCTCCTAAAGGGGGTGCAGTGGAGGTTGAGGCTTCAGAGATAGAACTGTCCATTTGCTCCATTCCTGTAGTTTGTCCCTCACTCAGACTGGAATCTGACTCAGTGGTTATGTACTCGTTACGATGAAATTGGTTACGTTTTCTGAATTTACGTTTATTACCATTTGTCTTATTCATTTTTGAATGGGAAGGGAAATTAGCCTTCTGTGATATTTGCCATGAAAAAATCTGCCCAGAGTCATAGTCATTTTTATCGCGGATAAATTTATCCCTCTTCCTCTGTTTGATTTCAGCCTGGATTGGAATTAACTTACTATCCAGTTTTTTATTAAAGGAAGACCATTGACTCTCCGTGAGTCTACTCTTAAGTTCAGTCTGAGTTTTAGTTATGTCCATTTTGAATGACTCATAATTCGACATGTTGGATTTTAACACCAATAAGAGTAACTCTTGAGAACTCTTAAGCATGATTTTTTCCCATTCTGATTTAAACGAGACATCGCTACTGAAATGTGATATCTCCTTCCAGACACGCAGTCCCCTTGGGACTCGGCCATTATCCACATAGGATTGAAGAGAGTTGTTGGTCCAAAACAGTCTAATTTCTCTTTCAGATAAATTCGTAAGCTTGTATTCCAGATTTTTCGTGCTCAGCATGTGTATCTGATCAGCCTGCTCACACTCCTAATTTGGCGATTTTTGAACAGGATTTTATCTATTCTTCTAACAACCACTTTTTGCAACATATCCGTCTTTTTCTCAGGTATGTCGATGACGTGTTCTTGGTGTGGGACGGCACGGAGGACGAATTTGCACTTTTTGTTAAATTTTTGAACGATACTAATACCATGGGGATGCAATTTACTTCCGTTTTTGGGGGTGAATGTCTAGAGTTTTTGGACGTGCGGGTTACTGTAGTCAACGGGGATTTATGCACATCTATTTACCGTAAATCTACTGCGACTAATTCGGTCTTACATTTCAATAGTTACCATCCCCCTCACACAAAACGTTCCCTTCCTTTTAGTCAACTATTGCGGACACGTAGGGTTAATAACACGCTTCAGGGTTTTGAGCAACAATCTGGGGAGCTTTGCCAAAGACTGAGAGAGAGAGGTTACCCTGAGGTCTTGTTACAGACAGCCAAACATCGGGTTGATGTCCGTTCGCATGGGCAGAATTTAGGTGGAGACACTCCAGCGGCACCGCGTTTTCATTTTTGTTTTAAGTACGGTCCTTTGGATCGGGAGATAAGGGCCTCAATCAGGAAACACTGGCATCTCCTTGAGAGAGACAAGGAGCTCTCGGACAGGGCAGCTGGGGGTCCTCTAATCTCGAATAAACGCAGCACGCGTATTAGGGATGTGTTGGTCCATAATAGGACCCCAAGTCCTCAGGTAAGATGGTTGGAATCATCGACATTAAAGGGTAATTACCGTTGTGGACGTTGTCACTTCTGTACCCATCATGTTACTGGACGTACCCTGAATATTGGCCCTGTAAAGCACACAGTCCAACAGTTTATTTCATGCAAAACTGACTATGTCGTATATGTACTTTACTGCCCCTGCAAGAGGTTCTATGTAGGTAAAACTATACGTCAATTATATATACGCTTCAGAGAACATGTTAGATCCATTCAGACGGGCAAAGGGGTCCCTAGACTTATTACTCATGTTAGGGATTTCCATGAAGGTAGATCTGAGGTTCTAACTTTTGCAGGAATAGAGAGGGTAGTTTTACCAGTACAAGGAGGGGACCTACATAAGTTATTATTAAGACAAGAAACTAAGTGGATCATCCGTACGCGGGCTATGGGTCCTGCCGGTTTTAATGACCGGATCGATATGTCCGTCTTCTTATAAATTTTGTAGATCTAATTCCCCTCACTTGATCTCTTATAGTATTTAGTCATTTATCATTTGCTCCTTACATTATGTTTGGGGTCCATTATTCATTCTGGTATACGTATTTGGCAGTACTCAGTTGTTTATGTACATGAGTGTTTATAACATTTCCCTTTCTGATGGCTTTAGGTCCGCAGTTTGCTGCATTTTAGGTATGCTCTGCCAGCTTTTGTTTTTAATTGAATGCACTTGTGTTGTTCATGTGTTTTGTCTAAAATATTCGTTGTATCAAGGCACCTGATTTGTGGGCGGATGACGGCGGTGGGTGGGTTCACTCACCTATTTCCGTCAGCGTCACGCAGGTGTCTCAGACCTGTTGAAGCGCTGCTTCAGCGCGAAACGATCGTCGTCACTCCTGCTCACCTCCGTTCTCCTGCACTCCCCCGAGCCGTGAAGACGCGGCTGTGAAAATGCTTCAATAAAAGTTTGGACCACACCATCTGGTGAGTGCTGCCACATTCTTTCTTGGTTTCATGCATTGATTCATTGTTTTCATGCGAGCACCTCCAGTCTTCACGTCGGACATTCCATTCATACCACATGTGAACCACTGTTCACTCCAAGATAAATAGGCTGTGCAGCGCAACTTTTTTCTTTTTTCTTTTCAATTTGGTTGGGTTTGCAAGGATGGTAGACACCAAAGGATGAGAGATACCAGCATTCTTCACCTTCTTTTAATGGGGGTGCGGGTTCTGTGTGACCTCTGTCGAAGATATTCTGCATGAAGTCGACAAAATGTTTCTCCATCTCTGGCCTTCTCTTTAAGGTGCGTTTTAGGGATGAAAACCTTGCCGTTGCTTGTTGCAGATTATTAGGTAGTGTTGTTGTTTCTTGGAGAACGAAAAGGTTAAGGTGCTACCCATCTATTTGAATCATCTTGGGCGAATTCCTTTTCCATAATCTTTATGAACTCTTTGTCCTCCCTTGCAGGTCCTAGCTGGTTGTCTTTTCTTGTAGAGTTGAACACTGTTGACCCGAGGTCATCATTGCGGGATATGAATATGTTCATGTCGTCAGAGATTTCTTTCTTCCACTTGTTACCGCTTATCTTCTCTTTCAGCCAGTAATAATGCGGGCATGGTTGAAAGTAAGTGCTGTGACCATTTGGTAGGACCTGAGTCTTAAATGCGGAAATCCGCATGGGTCTCTTCATCTTTCCTATATAGACATTGCCTATGATAACCTAGATCAAAGCATTGAGCAAATGAGCGTCATGTGGCCCGGTGATTTGGTGACGTACCTTGTGTAGTTGCAGAATGTCTCTGCCAAGCAAGATCAGAATGTTTGCGCTGTTGTCGAGAGCTGGTATCTTGCTTGCCAAAGTCCTTAGATGAGGGTGATGGAGTGCAGCCTCTGCAGCGCCCCAGAGTCCTGGTCGTTGCAGTACTGATGCTCCGCCGCTAAGGGGGGCTATGTTACGTCTGATGGCACTGAAGGAGTTCACCTGACCAGGTATCACAGACAGCAATACACTTCACAGTCTGGCCTCCAGGGGGAGCTAAGGGTGCTATGTATTAGGCCACTCCTCACAATCTGGTAAAACTGGGGGTTAGATAGGAAGTTAGTCAGAGGCTGACTGGGTTGGAACCAGGCAACATCCTGTGGCAGAGGGTGTTGCAGGGGAAGATTCAGGGGGTCCCTGTCAGGGGTGGGATCCTGACAGAGGCCTAGCGAACAGAAAGAACGTTACGGGACCGCGCCTGCACTTCATCGCGGCGGTACCCCAAGAGAGGACAAGAAGCGAGGTTTATTGTGCTGAGTGAGAAACGAGATCAACGCAACAAGGAGAAACACCAGTAGGAGTCGTGCTGTAAGACGAGGCAACATCCTACTGAGGCACGTAGCCGGTGGCTGGAACGCCGAGGAAGTATTGAGCTCCAGGCCTTACTTCAAACCTACGGCAGGACAGTCAGTTATAGGCGGGCTGTCTCACCCAAAATCACCTAAGCAGACACAGGGGGCAACATCTGGAGAGGGGCGACTCTAGGGTCCCGGAAGAGCTCCGAGCCTACCCGTCATACGGGTGCGTCCTAGCCATATCATCTGGGGGACGAAGCAGAACATCATAATCGAGTTGTGAGGGAACTTCAGAAACAGACACAACAGTTGTGAGGACTATCCCGTAAGCACAGCAGGGAAGGACTACAACACACAAGCGCTAGAAGGTAGGCACAGATTTCCACCTGCAAAGGGAACTCTAGAGGTGCCATCGGACCGGCTGGACTCACGCAGCCAGGTTAACCGTATTTCGGACTGAGGATCCGGAAGCCTTCAGTAAAGAGGTAAAGAGACTGCAACCTGGTGTCCTTGTTATTTACTGCGACCGACACCACACCACAACAGCATCACTCTCCACCTTCATTGGACGCCCCTCAGCAGGGTCACGGGCCGGGTCTAGCCACCGTGACAACCCCAGAACTGAGAGAGAGAGGCCTGGTACCGGGTACCCCTCGGCCCTGCGGCAGTGGGGGCACTCCAACTTGGCGTCACGAACAGGATCTACTTAAGCCTGAAGAATCAGGTCATGTGTGCCTTGGAATTGTGATTTATTATACTTGGACTGTGACTTATTGCAAAGACTGTGCATTGCCACTTGCTGCCAAAAGTTCCCGCCAAGAACCGCCACCATTACAGCACTAAGGGGAGCGCAGGAGAAGAAGAAGGGCGTGGAAGTGGGCGTAGACAAGCTGAAGAGCGCGAAAGACAATGGCCGCCCAATCTAAACATTTTTGCATCCTGAGGACGTGTCCGTCAGCAGCCGAGGTCCGCCTTCTCATCCTCTTTGGAGTGTGGAGACCATGGAGACGGGGCCACCCACGAAAGAGACCGCGGGAAGAAGACACTGGAGAGGAAGCAAAGATGGCGACGCCGGGAGCACCGCGTGGGGACGACCCGACCCAGCATGAGGCTGCACCACCCGACACAGCCCCAGATGCGCCATCGTTGCAGGGACTGGCCCTTACGGAGCTAACGGTGGGCAGACCCAACTGGCCGCCATCTGAGGAGTCTGTGGCTGCAGCCGAGGCCCGGCAGATAGCATGCCGCCGGGAGGCCGACGCTCGTGTGACTGCTCGGCTGGGCCAGCCTACGGAGGTCCGCCTAACTCCGGTGTCCCCTGCTTCCTCCATCCCGGCCGCGGCAGAGTTCAAGCTGCAGGCACAGGGCCTGAGGATCCTGCCGGAGGCTGAACATCTGCGGCGCCTGATGACGGCGTGGAGGAATAGACCCCAACCCGTGGTCCAGATCGACCTGACGGATGCTGAGGAGGTTCCCCCGTCACACTGGGGTGTGGTGGTGTTCTTCAACTCCCGGGAAGGACGGGGAGTTATACAAGAAATTGGAGAGCCACTGCAGGTCCATGTGGATAGGGAAGAGGTGGAACACTGCGGGGGAAGGTACGGTCGCGACCTGGAGCCTGGAGACGCAGTGACTTACACCCGGTGGAGGAGGGAGGTTGGCTGGATAGCTCGGGGCATCCAGCGGTGCGTCGCACTCCAGGCCGCTGCCGGAATGTCGGAGGACGAGCCTCCTGCAGGGAAGGTGCCGGAACCTGCCCCCACGGAACCACAGGGAACCCAGGCCCACCGTGTAGCTATGGGTCGTGCTCACCCACGAGCGAGGAGGGTGTCCCAAAGAGGAATCCTGTCATTGCTGAGGCCAGGACCGGTCCTTGTCATGCCACCACGACCCGTCTGCCAGGTGAGGCCCGGAAGGAGGCCGCCTCCTGCTCAGCCAGAAACTGAGTAAGCAAGAAAGCTTCATCATTTGTATATAGTTAACTGTCCGTCCTTCTATGTGTCTTCTTGCTGCTACAACCCGATTAGGGTTACCTCTTAAAGGGATCCCTTAGTTTACCCGGGATCCCTATTTTTGTCTTTTTGCTTTTGTTTCTCGTTCATCATTGTTGAAAAGAACTGCTGGATCATGAACACTGCATGATTACAAACTTATTGTAAATTGTTTGCACCTTCTTAAAGGTGCCCTCTACTGGTTTTACAAAGAAAAGGACTCTTTGCGAAGAAACTGTTCTTGGAAACAGCACCGGAGTCCTTGCTGTATACGAACTTGCAGCTTGAGAAGTTGCACTACCTCCGAGAGACTTGGTCCCTTCTTAAAGGGGACGTTCACCAATAGCACTTAAAGTCGAATAATGCTTACATGTCAAAGTTATATGTAGATAGCTAGTTAATTGTGAGAAATGTTTAATAATGTGTTAAGAGAATGGGGACAGGGAGTGAACCCGTACGGGGTTAGTCGGTGAGTCCTCCTAGGAGCCATACAGAGATGGCTCAGTGATCTTGAACTGAGAGAAGGTTGATAAGTTCTATACTGTGTATAGTAGCAGAAAGGCAGTAGGCCCGGGCGAGAAGGGGCGGTCCTGCAACAGAGCGAGAGGCAGTAGGCCTGGGGCAGATAGACAGGCGGTCCTGCAGATGTAAAAGTGGAAAATGAAGAAAAGTTGATTAGCCTTATAGTGTTTTATAAGAAGGTCTATAGTGGATTCAGTGTGTACGTCCTTAAAGGCAACGTTAAATTATTGTTCAGAAATTGCACTAAGTAGAATACCCGGTTGGGTAAGAGAAGTTATTTATAGTATGTTATTTAAAGTATTTAACCATGTTTGTAACGTTCAAGTGTCCTCACCTCCCATAAAGGGAAGCTCTGTTCAAATTTACTTGTTATTGCATTTCACAAATTGTATGCCTTTTTGCTGACATGTATTGTTGTTTTCTTCCCAGTCCAGGAGTACTGGATTTAACCGGGGGGGAGTGCAGCGCCCCAGAGTCCTGGTCGTTGCAGTACTGATGCTCCGCCGCTAAGGGGGGCTATGGTACGTCTGATGGCACTGAAGGAGTTCACCTGACCAGGTATCACAGACAGCAATACACTTCACAGTCTGGCCTCCAGGGGGAGCTAAGGGTGCTATGTATTAGGCCACTCCTCACAATCTGGTAAAACTGGGGGTTAGATAGGAAGTTAGTGAGAAGCTGACTGGGTTGGAACCAGGCAACATCCTGTGGCAGAGGGTGTTGCAGGGGAAGATTCAGGGGGGTCCCTGTCAGGGGTGGAATCCTGACAGAGGCCTAGCGAACAGAAAGAACGTTACGGGACCGCGCCTGCACTTCATCGTGGTGGTACCCCAAGAGAGGACAAGAAGCGGGGTTTATTGTGCTGAGTGAGAAACGAGATCAACGCAACAAGGAGAAACACCAGTAGGAGTCGTGCTGTAAGACGAGGCAACATCCTACTGAGGCGCGTAGCCGGTGGCCGGAACGCCAAGGAAGTATTGAGCTCCAGGCCTTACTTCAAACCTACGGCAGGACAGTCAGTTATAGGCGGGCTGTCTCACCCAAAATCACCTAAGCAGACACAGGGGGAAACATCTGGAGAGGGGCGACTCTAGGGTCCCGGAAGAGCTCCGAGCCTACCCGTCATACGGGTGCGTCCTAGCCATATCATCTGGGGGACGAAGCAGAACATCATAATCGAGTTGTGAGGGAACTTCAGAAACAGACACAACAGTTGTGAGGACTATCCCGTAAGCACAGCAGGGAAGGACTACAACACACAAGCGCTAGAAGGTAGGCATAGATTTCCACCTGCAAAGGGAACTCTGGAGGTGCCATTGGACCGGCTGGACTCACGCAGCCCGGTTAACCGTATTTCGGACTGAGGATCAAGAAGCCTTCAGTGAAGAGGTAAAGAGACTGCAACCTGATGTCCTTGTTATTTACTGCGACCGACACCACACCACAACAGCATCACTCTCCACCTTCATTGGACGCCCCTCAACAGGGTCACGGGCCGGGTCTAGCCAACGTGACAACCCCAGAACTGAGACAGAGAGGCCCGGTACCGGGTACCCCTCGGCCCTGTGGCAGTGGGGGCGCTCCAACTCTGGAGTTGGGATTTCCTCTGTTGGACGGTATCTGGTTGCATTCAACCAGAGTGGGTAAGAGTATCTCCACATTGTTCTCAAGAGAAGAGAGCATGAGTCCATTGGCTCTTCTCCCAGAGAACTCCGTAACACCGCTGCAGGTGCCCAGGGTTTAGGGGTGAGAGATTCCCTATAAGTCAAACATATCAAAGAGTTCTGACCTTGCAAGTGACCGGTTGCTCTGATCGTCCAGGATAACATACACCCTTGCGTTTTTCTCTGTTCGACCCTTGGGATACACATTCACCAGCCATATCTTCGCACACGACTTGTCCCAGAGGCTTTCTCCGCAGACTTCTGTGCATGAAGAAGATATTGTGATAGAACTCACTATTTGAACAGCATCCTCCCCGCCTTGCCTTGTGGTGGGGGAAGGTGTAAGCTGTGCAGTGTTAGATTGGGATGGATGGAGCGCTTGCGCATGCTCCTCACTGTCACACTCCAAACACTTAATAGATATTTTACAGTCCTTAGCAAAGTGTTCAGTAGAAGTGCAACACCTGTAACATATCCCAAAGTTCTTCAGAAGCTCTTTGCGTTCCTGGAGAGGTTTATTTCTGAAGCCGGTGCACTTCTTTAAGGGGTGAGGTTTCTTGTGAATGGGACCCATACGATTAGGATTCTCAACCTTCTCACCTTTGTTGCTCTTATCTTGTGATACTGAAGGTGTGGGAAGAACATCATTCTTCTTGACGGACATTGGAGCTTGGTGGTTCCTGTAGTTAAGACGTGGACTCTCGTGTTTAGGAGATGAAACAGGGTCGCTGTGTTCTTCATAGGAAAAACTTGGATCAGTCTTACACTCTGCAATATTTTCGATGAACTTGCAGAAGTAGGAAAATGGAGGGAAGGAGACTTTGTTTTCCCTTTTGTATTTTGATCCAAGCATGGCCCACTTATTTTGGATATTGGATGGCAGCTTGGAAACTATTGAGGTTACCCCATGAGCATTGTCCAGGTAGCTGGGGCCAGGCAGGTACGAGTCTGCTTTGGCCAGCTGAAGCTCTAACAGAAGGTCGCTGAGCTCTTGGAACCTTGTACTGTCCTTACTAGATACATTTGAAAAATCCTCTAGTCACTTGAACAGGGCCTTTTCTACCGCCTCAGGACTGCCATAGGTTCTTTCTAGCCTCTTCCATGCAGTGGTGAGACCCACGATAGGTTTACTGATGTAGACGGATTTAAGTCTCTTGACCCGATCCGTGGATTGTGGCCCAAGCCACCTGATTAGCAGGTCTAGCTCTTCAGCAGCGGTAATGCCGAGGTCACTGATTGTGGTTTTAAAGGTACATTTCCAACCCGTGTAGTTCTCAGGTTTATTGTCAAACTTTGTAAGACCGGTCTTAGATAGATCACGCCGAATCATGTACCTTGCAAAGCCATTCATATCGGCATTCTCCAATTTTGGAAGGACCGTTGCTTGCTGGGTAGCATGGTTCATACAGTCTGTGCTTTGACCTGGGAATGCAGGAACATATGGGGCAGCGTAGGCGTTCAGTCCATTAACTGGCTTAATGAGCTTAGTTTCTGCCACACATGGGACTGGAATTGTGTGACTGACCTGAGTGTGGTGACTTGCCTGCATATTGGCCTGCACGTATGTTTCTGTGTGTAAGGTTTGGTGAGGTGCAGGTTTCCGGTACATTCCGGTACAGAGGAGGATCAGGATGCAGGGTTGGCAGCGTATTGTACTGACCTTGGGTGCAGGGCGCAGGTAAACACTCTGTGTCCTGTTGTCTCAGGGGAGCATCTGTGCGGTCAGGAAGGATTGCAGGAGCAGGGGGAGTGCTGTATTGGCTTTGTACATAGTCTCTAGTACGCTTAAGAGGGTCTTTAGTATCAAAATCACTTAAACTGACACTGTCTCTTTGGCTCCCACTTTTGGCTAACTCAGGATCTCAATGCACCTGAATTGTCTTTGTCCTTCTTAAAATTTCTAATGGTAGAAATATATTATTTTCTGTTCATAATTATGTGATTTGCTTTACCGCAGCCACATGAACTTGAAAATACTGTTTGGAGAAAAATTATTAATTTCTATGGAAAAGTGTTGTGGGCATGCTCTGTGACATCTGCAGAGGTGTTATCAGTCATTGTACAGGAGGAGGTGAGCTGTGACATCACATATTGTGAATGGTGGATCCTGTGTTATCTACTGTATATAGAGGTGTTATCAGTCATTGTACAGGAGGAGGAGGTGAGCTGTGATATCATCTATTGTGAACGGTGGATCCTGTGCTATCTACTGTATATAGAGGTGTTATCAGTCATTGTACAGGAGGAGGTGAGCTGTGACATCACCTATTGTGAATGGTGGATCCTGTGTTATCTACTGTATATAGAGGTGTTATCACTCATTGTACAGGAGGAGAAGGTGAGCTGTGACATCACCTATTGTGAACGGTGGATCCTATGTTATCTACTGTATATAGAGGTGTTATCAGTCATTGAACAGGAGGAGGAGGTGAGCTGTGGAATCACCTATTGTGAATGGTGGATCATGTATTATCTACTGTATATAGAGGTGTTATCAGTCATTGTACAGGAGGAGGAGGTGAGCTGTGACGTCATCTATTGTGAATGGTGGATCATGTATTATCTACTGTATATAGAGGTGTTATCAGTCATTGTACAGGAGGAGGAGGTGAGCTGTGGAATCACCTATTGTGAATGGTGGATCATGTATTATCTACTGTATATAGAGGTGTTATCAGTCATTGTACAGGAGGAGGAGGTGAGCTGTGACATCATCTATTGTGAATGGTGGATCATGTATTATCTACTGTATATAGAGGTGTTATCAGTCATTGTACAGGAGGAGGAGGTGAGCTGTGATATCACCTATTGTGAATGGTGGATCATGTGTTATCTACTGTATATAGAGGTGTTATCAGTCATTGTACAGGAGGAGGAGGTGAGCTGTGACGTCATCTATTGTGAATGGTGGATCATGTATTATCTACTGTATATAGAGGTGTTATCAGCCATTATACAGGAGGAGGAGGTGAGCTGTGACATCTATTGTGAATGGTGGATCCTGTGTTATTTACTGTATATAGAGGTGTTATCAGTCATTATACAGGAGGAGGAGGTGAGCTGTGATATCACCTATTGTAAATGGTGGATCCTGTGTTATCTGCTATACAGTAGTGTTATCAGTTATTGTAATCCTGTCTGTGATGGTAATGAGACTGCTAAAAAGTTTTGTGTGCAGAACAACCTAAAAAAGGGCTCAGAGTGAGTAATGCAATAATTCAAGATTTTTTAATTATAGATTTAAAGAAAAAAAAAAAAAAATATATATATATATATAAAACATTCTTCAAAAATACATTTAATGTAAAACTTGATTTAAACAATATATCACTTACATATTTTCTTTAGTTACCCAGCACATGCTCAAATCACTACACGGACAGACAATCACAGCGAACATATAGGTCTTCGGAGTCACTATAATTTCACTTTAATACATCTGCGCTGTCGTTACCAGTAAGATACAATGCCGTCATGTCACTGTGTTGGAAAGGTTAAATAAGGATATTTCTGCTTTCACATGAACACAAAGAAGCTCTGCTGATTCTAAATAAAGGAGTCACATTGTGTCACATTGTGACCATTGTACGAGGCTGCAGGCTTCACATTCACATTAATATTGCACAGCGATCGCTCATTGCTGTAAGCTTCTGTCAATGCAAAATTATACAATACATTTCAATACAGATGAAATTGATTCTCCACCTTTTATCACCAAAGCTTTTGTAGATCCAGCAGTATAAGCTGATTAATTTCCTAATATATCTTTATAGCATTCAACTTTCCAAATCCTCTTTCATCCCTATGGCCAAAAAACACCATTCTGAGTAAGCAGTGATACAGTTTAAAGCATGGGGGAGAAAAAGGGTAATAGCTTGAACATTTGAGAATGAAATTCATTTTAGACAACTCATAGTCATATCCTAATAATCTACAATAATGCATAGTAAGGAGTGTAATGGATAAGATTCGACGATGTGTCAGAAGGAGGAAAAATGCGCAAAGAGTAGGGAGTGGGACCTGAGCCAAATGGTATATTTGGTATATGGCAGTATGGTAGGTCTTGTGGGGTGTTCCCAGTATATGGTAGTATGATAGGTCTTGTGGGGTGTTCCCGTTATATGGCAGTATGGTTGGTCTTATGATGTGTTCCCAGTATAGGTTAGTGTGGTAGGTCTTGTGGTGTATTCCCAGTATATTGTAGTATGATAGGTCTTGTGGGGTGTTCCCTTTACATGGCAGTATGGTTGCTTTTGTGGGGTGTTCCCGGTATAGGTTAGTATGGTAGATCTTGTGTGGTGTTCCCATTATATGGCAGTATGATAGGTCTTGTGGGGTGTTCCCGGTATATGGCAGTATGATTGGTCTTGTGGCATGTTCCCGGTATAGGTTAGTATGGTTGGTCTTGTGGGGTGTTCCTGTTATATGGCAGTATGGTTGGTCTTGTGGGGTGTTCCCGGTATATGGCAGTATGGTTGGTCTTGTGGGGTGTTCCCAGTATATGGCAGTATAGTAGGTCTTGTGGGGTGTTCCCAGTATATGGCAGTATGGTTGGTCTTGTAGGGTGTTCCCAGTATATGGCAGTATAGTAGGTCTTGTGGTGTGTTCCCTGTATAGGGTAGTATCGTAGGTCTTGTGGGGTGTTCCTGGTATATGGCAGTATGGTTTGTCCTGTGGGGTGTTCCCAGTATATGGCAGTATGGTAGGTCTTGTGGAGTGTTCCCATATAGGTTAGTATGGTTGGTCTTGTGGGGTGTTCCCAGTTTATGACAGTATGGTAGGTCTTGTGGAGTTTTCCTGTTATATGGCAGTATGGTTGGTCTTGTGGTGTGTTCCTGGTATATGGCAGTATGGTTTGTCCTGTGGGGTGTTCCCGGTATCTGGCAGTATGGTATGTCTTGTGGCGTGTTCCCGGTATATGGCAGTATGGTTTGTCCTGTGGGGTGTTCCCAGTATAGGTTAGTATGGTTGGTCTTGTGGGGTGTTCCCGATATATGGTAGTATGGTTGGTCTTGTGGGGTGTTCCCAGTAAAGGTTAGTATGGTTGGTCTTGTGGGGTGTTCCCGGTATATGGCAGTATGGTTGGTCTTGTGGGGTGTTCCCGGTATATGGCAGTATGGTTGGTCTTGTAGGGTGTTCCCAGTATATGGCAGTATAGTAGGTCTTGTGGGGTGTTCCCAGTATATGGCAGTATGGTTGGTCTTGTAGGGTGTTCCCAGTATATGGCAGTATAGTAGGTCTTGTGGTGTGTTCCCTGTATAGGGTAGTATCGTAGGTCTTGTGGGGTGTTCCTGGTATATGGTAGTTGTTGTGAGTTAGACTTTTTGGCTCCCTCTTGTGGTTACTAGTGATATGACTCTGGGATTTTCTTCCCTCAGTTTGCACCCAGCTGGGTCGTTAGTTCAGGGGTGTTGCTATATAAACCTCCTGGATCCTTAGTCCAGTGCCTGGCATCGTTGTAATCAGACACATTCTGTTTGCTCCTATCTGCTGGTCCTGGTTCGTGCAATATTAAGCTAAGTCCTGCTTCTTTGTTTTTTGGGTTATTTGCTTGCTCTCATTTTTGTCCAGCTTGTACTAAATGTGATTCCTGACCTTGCTGGAAGCTCTAGGGGGCTGGTGTTCTCCCCCCGGGCCGTTAGACGGTTCGGGGGTTCTTGAATTTCCAGTGTGGATATTTTTGATAGGATTTTTGCTGACCATATAAGTTATCTTTCTATATTCTGCTATTAGCTAGTGGGCCTCTCTTTGCTAAATACCTAGCTCATTCTTATGTTTGTCTTTTCCTCTTACCTCACCGTTATTATTTGTTGGGGGCTTGTATCCAACTTTTGGGGTCTATTCTCTGGAGGCAAGAAAGGTCTTTCTTTTCCCTTCTAGGGTTAGTTAGTTCTCCGGCTGGCGCGAGACGTCTAGAATCAACGTAGGCACGTTCCCCGGCTGCTGGTATTTGTGGTGCTAGGATTAGATATATGGTCAGCCCAGTTACCACTGCCCTATGAGCTGGTTTTCTGTGTTTGCAGACTTAGCAATTATTCCTGAGACCCTCTGCCATTGGGGTCATAACAGTATGCCAGGCCAACATTGAATGTTTAATGCATTGCAGAAGTGGGATAATAAGAAAGGAAATTCTGAGTTGTTTTTTTTTTCTTTCCTCTCTTCCTCCCCTTTACCTTTGAGTGGCTTGTGCTTGCTGCAGACATGAATGTGCAGACCTTGATTACAAGTGTAAACCAGCTGGCAGCTCGTGTGCAGGGCATACAAGATTTTGTTACCAGTAGTCCTATGTCTGAACCTAAACTACCTATTCCGGAATTATTTTCTGGAGACCGATTTAGGTTTAGGAATTTCATGAATAATTGTAAATTGTTTCTTTCTCTGAGACCCCGTTCATCTGGAGATTCTGCTCAGCAAGTGAAAATTGTTATTTCTTTTTTACGGGGCGACCCTCAGGATTGGGCTTTCTCTCTAGCGCCAGGAGATCCGGCATTGGCAAATATTGATGCGTTTTTTCTGGCGCTCGGATTGCTTTACAAGGAACCCAATCTTGAAATTCAGGAAGAAAAAGCCTTGCTGGCTATTTCTCAGGGCCAGGATGAAGCTGAAGTGTATTGCCAAAAATTTCGGAAATGGTCCGTGCTTACTCAGTGGAATGAGTGTGCTCTGGCCGCAAATTTCAGAAATGGCCTTTCTGAGGCCATTAAGAATGTGATGGTGGGTTTCCCCATTCCTACAAGTCTGAATGATTCTATGGCGCTTGCTATTCAAATTGACCGGCGTTTGCGGGAGCGCAAAACCGCTAATCCTTTGGAGGTGTTGTCTGAACAAACACCTGATTTAATGCAATGTGATAGAATTCAGACTAGAAATGAGCGGAAAAATCATAAACGTCAGAATGGGTTGTGTTTTTACTGTGGTGATTCTACACATGTTATATCAGCATGCTCTAGACGTCTAACAAGGGTTGTTAGTCCTGTCGCCATTGGTAATTTGCAACCTAAATTTATTTTGTCTGTGACTTTGATTTGCTCTTTGTCTTCTTACCCTGTTATGGCGTTTGTGGATTCAGGTGCTGCCCTGAGTCTTATGGATCTGTCATTTGCCAAGCGCTGTGGTTTTGTTCTTGAACCGTTGGTAAATCCTATTCCTCTTAGAGGTATTGATGCTACGCCATTGGCGGAAAATAAACCGCAGTTTTGGACGCAGGTGACCATGTGCATGACTCCTGAACATCGGGAGGTGATTCGTTTTCTTGTTCTGCATAAAATGCATGATTTGGTCGTTTTGGGTCTGCCATGGTTACAGACCCACAATCCAGTCTTGGATTGGAAGGCAATGTCTGTGTCAAGTTGGGGCTGTCAGGGAATTCATGCTGATTCCCCGCCGGTGTCTATTGCTTCCTCTACTCCTTCGGAAGTTCCTGAGTATTTGTCTGATTATCAGGATGTATTCAGCGAGTCCAGATCCAGTGCTCTGCCTCCTCATAGGGACTGTGACTGCGCCATAGATTTGATTCCAGGTAGTAAATTTCCCAAGGGAAGATTATTTAATCTGTCTGTACCTGAGCATGCCGCAATGCGTTCGTATATCAAGGAGTCTCTGGAGAAGGGGCATATCCGTCCTTCCTCTTCCCCTCTTGGTGCGGGATTCTTTTTTGTGGCCAAGAAGGACAGATCTTTGAGACCTTGGATTGACTATCGGCTTCTGAATAAAATCACTGTTAAATTTCAGTATCCTTTGCCTCTGTTGTCGGACTTGTTTGCCCGGATTAAAGGTGCCAAGTGGTTCACCAAGATAGATCTTCGTGGTGCGTACAACCTTGTGCGTATTAAGCAAGGAGATGAATGGAAGACTGCATTTAATATGCCCGAAGGTCATTTTGAGTACTTGGTGATGTCTTTTGGGCTCTCTAATGCTCCCTCAGTGTTTCAGTCCTTTATGCATGATATTTTCCGGAAGTATCTGGATAAATTTATGATTGTTTATCTGGATGATATTCTGGTTTTCTCTGAAGATTGGGACTCACATGTGGAGCAGGTCAGGATGGTGTTTCAGGTTTTGCGTGAGAATGCTTTGTTTGTTAAAGGCTCAAAGTGTCTCTTTGGAGTACAGAAGGTTCCCTTTTTGGGGTTTATTTTTTCCCCTTCTGCTGTGGAGATGGACCCAGTCAAGGTCCGAGCTATTCATGAGTGGACTCAACCCACGTCAGTTAAGAGTCTTCAGAAGTTCTTGGGTTTTGCTAACTTCTACCGTCGTTTTATCGCTAATTTTTCTAGCATTGTTAAACCTTTGACGGATATGACCAAGAAAGGTTCTGATGTTGCTAACTGGGCTCCTGCAGCCGTGGAGGCGTTCCAAGAGTTGAAGCGCCGGTTTACTTCGGCGCCTGTTTTGTGCCAGCCTGATGTCTCACTTCCCTTTCAGGTCGAAGTGGATGCTTCTGAGATTGGGGCAGGGGCCGTTTTGTCACAGAGAGGCCCTGGTTGCTCGGTAATGAGACCATGTGCTTTCTTCTCTAGGAAGTTTTCGCCTGCTGAGCGGAATTATGATGTTGGCAATCGGGAGTTACTGGCCATGAAGTGGGCATTTGAGGAGTGGCGTCATTGGCTCGAGGGTGCTAAGCATCGTGTGGTGGTCTTGACTGGTCACAAAAATTTGATGTATCTCGAGTCTGCTAAACGCCTGAATCCTAGACAGGCCCGCTGGTCATTGTTTTTCTCCCATTTTGACTTTGTGGTCTCGTATTTACCAGGTTCAAAGAATGTAAAGGCTGATGCTCTTTCAAGGACCTTTGTGCCTGACTCTCCTGGAGTCGCAGAACCTGTTGGTATTCTTAAAGAGGGAGTTATTTTGTCAGCCATTTCTCCTGATTTGCGACGCGTGTTGCAGAGATTTCAGGCTGGTAGACCTGACTCTTGTCCACCTGACAGACTGTTTGTTCCTGATAAGTGGACCAGCAGAGTCATTTCCGAGGTTCATTCCTCGGTGTTGGCAGGTCATCCGGGAATTTTTGGCACCAGAGATCTGGTGGCTAGGTCCTTTTGGTGGCCTTCCTTGTCACGGGATGTGCGGTCATTTGTGCAGTCCTGTGGGACTTGTGCTCGAGCTAAGCCTTGCTGTTCTCGTGCCAGCGGGTTGCTCTTGCCTTTGCCTGTCCCGAAGAGGCCTTGGACAAACATTTCCATGGATTTCATTTCTGATCTCCCGGTGTCTCAGGGTATGTCTGTCATCTGGGTGGTATGTGATCGCTTCTCGAAAATGGTCCATTTGGTGCCTTTGCCTAAGCTGCCTTCCTCTTCCGATCTGGTTCCTGTGTTCCTTCAGAATGTGGTTCGTTTACACGGCATTCCTGAGAATATTGTGTCTGACAGAGGATCCCAGTTTGTTTCCAGGTTCTGGCGATCCTTTTGTGCTAGGATGGGCATTGATTTGTCGATCTTGTCTGCCTTTCATCCTCAGACTAATGGACAAACGGAGCGAACTAATCAGACTCTGGAGGCTTATTTGAGGTGTTTTGTTTTGGCAGATCAGGATGATTGGGTGACCTTCTTGCCGTTGGCTGAGTTTGCCCTTAATAATCGGGCTAGTTCCGCTACTTTGGTTTCGCCATTTTTCTGCAACTCTGGTTTCCATCCTCGTTTTTCCTCGGGACATGTGGAGCCTTCTGACTGTCCTGGGGTAGATTCTGTGGTGGATAGGTTGCAGCAGATCTGGAATCATGTGGTGGAGAACTTAAAATTGTCACAGGAGAAGGCTCAGCGTTTTGCCAACCGCCGCCGCGGTGTGGGTCCCCGACTTCGTGTTGGGGATTTGGTGTGGCTGTCTTCTCGATTTGTTCCTATGAAGGTCTCCTCTCCTAAATTTAAGCCTCGCTTCATCGGTCCTTACAAGATATTGGAAATCCTTAATCCAGTGTCCTTTCGCTTGGATCTTCCGGTTTCGTTTGCCATTCACAACGTGTTCCATAGGTCTTTATTGCGACGCTACGTTGTGCCTGTGGTTCCTTCTGCTGAGCCTCCTGCTCCGGTGTTGGTTGAGGGCGAGTTGGAGTACGTGGTTGAGAAGATCTTGGATTCTCGTCTCTCCAGACGGAGGCTTCAGTATTTGGTCAAGTGGAAAGGCTATGGTCAGGAGGATAATTCCTGGGTGGTTGCCTCTGATGTGCATGCGGCCGATTTAGTTCGTGCCTTTCACGCTGCTCATCCTGATCGCCCTGGTGGTCTTGGTGAGGGTTCGGTGACCCCTCCTTAAGGGGGGGGTACTGTTGTGAGTTAGACTTTTTGGCTCCCTCTTGTGGTTACTAGTGATATGACTCTGGGATTTTCTTCCCTCAGTTTGCACCCAGCTGGGTCGTTAGTTCAGGGGTGTTGCTATATAAACCTCCCGGATCCTTAGTCCAGTGCCTGGCATCGTTGTAATCAGACACATTCTGTTTGCTCTTATCTGCTGGTCCTGGTTCGTGCAATATTAAGCTAAGTCCTGCTTCTTTGTTTTTTGGGTTATTTGCTTGCTCTCATTTTTGTCCAGCTTGTACTAAATGTGATTCCTGACCTTGCTGGAAGCTCTAGGGGGCTGGTGTTCTCCCCCCGGGCCGTTAGACGGTTCGGGGGTTCTTGAATTTCCAGTGTGGATATTTTTGATAGGGTTTTTGCTGACCATATAAGTTATCTTTCTATATTCTGCTATTAGCTAGTGGGCCTCTCTTTGCTAAATACCTAGCTCATTCTTATGTTTGTCTTTTCCTCTTACCTCACCGTTATTATTTGTTGGGGGCTTGTATCCAACTTTTGGGGTCTATTCTCTGGAGGCAAGAAAGGTCTTTCTTTTCCCTTCTAGGGTTAGTTAGTTCTCCGGCTGGCGCGAGACGTCTAGAATCAACGTAGGCACGTTCCCCGGCTGCTGGTATTTGTGGTGCTAGGATTAGATATATGGTCAGCCCAGTTACCACTGCCCTATGAGCTGGTTTTCTGTGTTTGCAGACTTAGCAATTATTCCTGAGACCCTCTGCCATTGGGGTCATAACAGGTAGTACAGTAATAGGTGAGTATGTTATGTAGTTTTATTATTTTAACCCCTTACAGACTCTCAAGAAAATCCAGCAAACCGCACCTGTCTGACCAACATTTTGCAATATTTGTGCAAATCGAATCTTGAAAGTTTGGGATTTTCCAGAATTTTGTGTAATTTCATAGTGAACTTAATTCACACAGATCAATTTGCTCATCTCCATGCGTGAGTACGCTGTACATCTTTTACACAAATTTAGAGATGTCTTTATCAAACTGGACAACACCTTTAATCCTGCTGTGTCTCACAGAGACCCCTACATGCCTGTTCCTTAACTGGATGCCTGCACTAGAGAGGTGCACTATTAAGGGAGTGTGGGGGCGGTATCTCAGCTACTTTCAGCTCCTCTGATTGCTAATCTTTTATGGTTGGCACCCTAGGGTACGAATCCAACTGCTCGGTGGTATGGAATCATTTCCACCCCGTACGAGCAATAAACTGGAGTTCTTTGTACTACACTTCAGTTCATTTCTTTTATCAAAGAGAAATCAACACTCACCAATCTGTAGGAAAGTATTAGATGACCACAAAGCCAAACAGAATACCTAAAATGATGCAACAATTCGGTCCTTCGAGGTCCATGATATTCTCGAACAACAAAACATATTTCAGAAAGGCGGATACTAATATAAAAGAATATAAAATATAAAGAAAATGGAGACAATTTATATCTCCATCATCATATAAACCCTAAATTAAATTAACATCAATACACCATGGTAAGATTGAACTTATGGAAGATGCAAAGTCAGGCGAAATGTACCGAAATGATATCGATACAGTACAGATGATGAACGTAGTGAAAATAAACACAAGTGTGAGTTACAGCTTTGCCAAGCATGCTATTCACTAAACTCCACGGGATCCTCCTATGGACCTAGGTTCTTATGCAGAAATGGACTTCAATGGGATAGTATAAGCATAGGATAAGCCCATTTGGAGTTTATTTTGGAGCCATTAATTTACCAGTTATAGGATGAGTCATAACCTAGTAGATTTTATTGATTGCATCCTGATTACACAATGGCTGCAATGATGGATATTAACACAGTCAATAGAGGCAGTCACAATGTTAATCCATCAGAGGCTTTCAGCTCAAAGAGGTTACCTTGAACAGACTGGTCACTTGCCACTCCATCTAGCAGGCACCAGTGGAACCGTAACCTTCATCGTTTAACCACTACACGGGGATTTGGACTTATAATGGGGCCCCTTGGGTTGTGTCCACAGAGTAGCTGCTGGTCGGAGGATCGAGCCTGATATGGGGATTGTTAAAGAAAGACAGAAAGAAAGACTAAAGATCGAATCAAAAGACAAAATTGTAGTTAGGGCGACAGCCGATGGTCAGATACAAGATGGTCAGTTAAAGTAAAGTTGGGTTAGCCGGGGTCAGAGTCAGGGCAACCTGAAGTCAGGGTGAAAATGGATCAGCATCTGTATAACAGTATAAGAAAATATGACAAACCAAGCAATAACTGACAACTCCCAATAGACAGCTGGCAGTTCTAGGATGTGGCACTGCCCTTCTAGCCACAGCCATGAACAGATTATTCTTGCTAGGCACCTGGATAGCTCACACACCCATTTAACTGACGATACTGGCCTTAATGTCTTCTCCATCACCAGTTTCATCTGCAGAGTGAATACGGCAGCACTTTGAGACAGAGGCAGACAGCTTTGTTGTAGGTACGGATACAAATTTAATGAGCCTTCCCATATGACTTCTGATACGAAGCCAAACCAGAAACCCCCTTTGCAGAAACTTTCCAGAGGCCTTTCATCTAGCCAAATCAGATCTCCTGATATGCACTGATGAGAGGTAAACCACCCCAAACACTTGTCTGCAAATGGAGTTACTAGTTCGGCTTCCTAGGTCCTAAATCATGTGGCAAGGCTTGTTAAAGAATCAATTTAGTTTTTTTTTTTAAGATTGCTATCTCCTATGTGGCCCGAGAGTTCCTCTCCTGTCCAATCTGAAGAGATTATTTGCATATTTAACTTCTGAGAGGAACATTGCATTGCCTATAAGTCTCCTTACACAGCTTGGTACTATTCACACTCACAAGGTGAAACGTTCCCCCCTTTACACCCCCATTATTCTCTGATCATACATTCTGTATTCCACGTTCCTAATCCATAATACAGGTTTCTTCTACACTGCTTCTTATTTTTTATAAATGATTATTTCTGCAGTTGTAAATTTTGGCACGTTTCACTTTCTTCTCGCTTCTTTGTGTTTTTATTCCTCCTTTATATTGATCTATTTGTCTCAACATGCCTCTTATTTAGAAGATGCCTCATTCTAATACCAGAAATGCATTTAAAGCAGCCCCTGCTCCGATCCAGCCAGAAATAGTCTTATGAGTGTAAGAAAACGAATAACGAAAAGCAGAGAATAAAATATCAAAATATCAGATCAAGAGAGATTATATCAGAACCGTGCACAGCGCAATAGATAAATTATCACACAGCGGACAGAAGAAAACTGTGTCTGCTAGGAAAGCAAGGGAAATGCAGTATTTAATCATGCTAAAGGGAGTTTTCAGGACATTGATATGAATGGTCTGTCCTTAGGTCATTAATTTCAGAATTTATACTTGGCGGTCCAACAGCAGGTACCCCCATCTGTCCGCTGTTTGCAGCAATCAGACATACATGGCGCACTGAGTCTAGATAGCGCCATACAGAGTGCAGTGGCCGTTCTCGTGTACTGCAGCTCCGCTCCTGTTGAGGTACATCCGGCTGTGCCAGGAGTTGCATCTAGCTAATCATGGGGGATCTATCAGACCCCATCCAACTTGATATTGATAACCTGTCCTATGGAAAAATCTCCTTAATGAGTCTATCATCTAACATTTGTAACAAAACACACCAGTTTCATCTGACATTGCGCCCTACTGTCATAGAGTTAGCACGGTTTATGCCTGTCTGATCGCGTTTTATGCTGCCTAAATGTAGGATAGTAATAGTAAATCTACTTCATGAAGAAGAATTAGATTTGGAGAAATTCCCTCCTATTGGGGCGCAGAGAGACTGAATGAGAAGGGAGTAAAAAGAAAATTCTACTTACCTCTCTATGGCTCTTCCCATACTAATCCCACCGCCACTCCCGTCCCATTCCTCTGATTGGCCCTAATGAATTGTGTTCTTCCCTTCATCACCATATGGGATCTTGTCTGTGATGGCACCAACCCAATAGACCTGAAAGAAAAAGAAGGCCAATGAGGATAGGTCTATAAAGGAAGGCCAATAAACGATAGTCACCACCTTTTGCCACCCTAGTAGCCTCAGTACAAACAATAGACAAATGCCCCCGTTGGAAATTTGGTGTAACTCCAGTGTTGCTGGGTCAGCTGATGTGGTGGCTAACACTTCTACCATCCTTTAAATGGTCACCTGATGCATCAGCTGACTGTTGGTGATAGAGCAATCTTCAATGACAAGCCTGAGTTAGGAGCACTCTGGGTGCAGAGGTGCTTCTGCTGGGTTCATTATCCTGGTGCCTTTATTCTGCTGTGCGGTGCTTTGCGGCAGAGAAATCTAAGTGTTTATTCCCTCGTCCCTTTCGTGTTTGTCACTATCCCCGTGTGGTAATATCCGGTCAATGCACTAGCCAGGGCAGAGTTAGGGATGAGGTATCCTGACGGCAGTGGGGGAAAGGACCCACTTAGGGCGTTAGGAGAGTGCAGGGACAGGCTCAGGCTTGAGCTCAGGGGTGTCCCTTCATTTTCCTCCCCCTTTTCCATCCCATTGTGAATTTGTTGGGCCATCTGTTTACCGACTCCCCCCTCGTAGGGGTTGCTTTAGATACCGTGACAGTGAGTTAGGCCCATGACAAGTACAGCCCAGGTGTCTGGCGGGCTCAGCTGTATTATGATGTAGTAAACGTCTTTATAAACTCTAGGACACCACATCATCTCCTGCTCCCGAATCCTGAGAGGCTTTGAGACTAAACAAGGTCTGCTTTTTATATACTTTTCCCAGAAGCAGCAGAACTTCCGCCTGCTGAGTGTATTGATCACTTTTGAATTCCAAGTAATATCAGCACAAGTTTCAGTAATGTAATGTATTTATACATGTCACTATGGGGCCACGCTGAATGGCAATGAAAGCTGAGAAAGTTCTGCCTATACTTAAAATTCCAAGTCTGTGACCTCTGGACTCCACTATTTCTGAAATTTGAACCCATTCACCAATAATGCCACTGAAAATCTCTAACTTAACTTTCTAACCTGTTCACCATTCATAACAATAGCAGGACCATAGGGGTTTAGACCCTTCGGAGAAAGCCTCAACCCCTTCATTGTGCAAATGACTATTGTTCTAAACTCATAAATGTCATCAATGTCATCTTCTGACGACCGCATTGGATAAGTTGCTACTTTGAGTTTGAGTTTATCCTGGGGAACTCGGCCCAGCTATGTATCACCCCTCATTATTTTCTATTTGCTCTATCTAATACTAAATTTCCCTGTAGTGGTCACCAAAATTTATTTGCAGTGTTTACGGTCACACCTACTGTACATTGGGCAATGTCAGCTATTTGTTAGGGGTTTGAGATGCTTATCGATGGACATCACCTGTTCTCGACAAGGCGATTTTCTGTTTTCTGCCCTTTTGTGTTTTCCTTCCATTATTCCAAATGTAAGGGGCTGGCCCGGGGCAGCAGCCATGGCCGAACTCTCCGGTGTATCTGTGCCCTGGCCCCCCCCCCGCACATGAAAATAATGTCCATTACTTTGTGTACCTGTGGCTCCATCCTCTGCACTATCAGGGTGACTTCTGTTTTGCTGTCAGTCCCCATCAGTCGGTGTAATAAAGGTTGAGACACAGTCCTTTACAACTTTCAACAACTTAACTGTAAACTCTACGCAGCACATCCAGATCTTTTACAGCAATTACATCAGGATCAACATTACACATCTCCTCCTCTCTCCCTGCACTTTCCTTCCTTTCACATAACGCATACCAGGGACGGACTGTGCCGCACGGGTCCTCAGTGTCCTCCCAATTCAGCTCTGCCACGGTTAGGCTCTCCTCAGTCTGCTTCGCCCCAGACAAAAGAGTTTCTACCTCCGAAGCTAGTTGCCACTTGGCGAATGACCTGACCTTCAGTATTGTGCTCTGTGAAGTTCCAGCGCTATCCTGCTCCCAGCTAGCTGCTTCTGGGTTCTGCTCCAGCCACTGTTTCGCCCCGGTACTGAGGACATCTGCCCAAGCCATAAGCTACCACATTCTAGGGCTACCTGTGCCCATGTACTGTCTTCTTTCTTAATGCTGTGCTGGCCTCCACTTTTGTGGCCTGATGCTGTGGATGGCTGGGCTCTCTCCTTTAAGTCAAATAACATTGCGTGGTAGCTGCTAATGTCCTGGACACTTAAGCCTGTGTGGACTGTCTGGGTGCTCGGGCCTTTCTAAACTCAAACCGGAAATGTTCCCTCTCTAACTGCAGCTGACCCCTCCTACTGTAACTAGTATTATGTACACTTTTCTAAGGTACTCCATCTTAAGGGCAAACTTTAGTACTACGCTTTCCCTATTTACCAGATACACCAAATAGCAAATATATACACTTAGCAGAACAAGACAAGGTAATACACCTGATTGTGTAGCAGGACCATTATATACGAGGTGATAGTACACTTAAAACGTGTAGCAATATCAACACATTTTACCTTACCTCCTACACAAGAGCCATAACTTTTTAATTTTTCCATCCACATAGTTATTGAGGGTTTTTTTTTAGGACGAGTTGTACTTTCAAATGACTCCTTCCATGTTATCTTAAGATGTACTTGAAAGAAGGAAAAAAATGAAAGACTGGGAACACAGGAAAAATATGGTAATTTTTTATTTTTATTTTTTTATTTACAGCGTTCATTTTACAGGGAAAATAATCGACAGTATGATTTTCCAGGACAAGTCAGAAATTTGTAAAGTTTTGGTCAATGAGGCTGTGTGAGGGCTTATTTGTTGCGCCCTGAGCTGGTTTTTTTTTTACACCATTTTGTGGTATATATGATGTTTTGATAGCCTCTTATTGCAGTTTTTTGCAAATTTATGGTGACCTTAAAAAAACATAATTCTGACAGTTACAGTTCTCCATAGAACTTTATAAGCACCAGCTGTCATCTCCTGATGATGAGCGCTCAACTTGCAAGCCTGCATTAAAGTCACGGAGCCAGCATATGAAGTAACTGTGTAATGTTTTTTTTTTTCATAAATCAATACTACACATTTGTAATAGATCTAACAGAGAAACTGGCTTCTTTCTCCTTCTGGACTGATTATTAATTTTCAAAATTCTCAATTCACAGGTAAAATGTGTTTTCAGTGAAGACAGATTTTCCCATTACTAAAATAGGAGATGACAGTTGGTGCTTATAAAGTTCTATGGAAAACTGTAACTGTCATTTCAGGAGTTCTTGTCTTTGTTGGCCTCTAGCTCCTCCGCCTCCTCCATAGAACTATATCAGCACCAACTGTCAACTACCGATCTCCGTAATGGGAAAATCTATACTCCCTGAATACAGATTTTTCATTTTTTTTATCAAAGAACTCAGAGTGAACAATCAGTCCAGGAGGAGAAAAAAAACAGATTTATCTGAATAGATATATCATAAGGTTGCATATTTTCATGTGTACTATTGATTAATAAAATAAAAGGACGACTTCTCTTTACAGATTATCTTCAAGTCGAACCTTGGTCTTACAATCCTTTTGATCTATTTTTTGCCCACGATATAAGTAAAATTCTGAAACTGATTAGTAGACATGAGCAATTCGATAGGCGCCGTCCTGGTCCGGAGTCAAGTTAGACTTTCTTAATTACTACTTTGGAATTTTCAAAGTTTATTCTACATTTATAGCATTTTGGGCTCCAGTAAAATCAGCTTTTACTTGCGTTTCTTCTACAATTAAAGAATGTTTCTACACCAGGAAAGATGAAAGTGAATTCCGAATAGAGGATTCTAGTGCCTTGAAAAGGAGACTTAGACTTAAAGCTGAGCATTAATATTCATTACCATTATTTACATATCCCCATTCCCCGGCGGCGCTCTTACATTGTCTGGCTGATTATATAGCAGAAGAAATGTGCGCGGGGTTCCTATAGAAGGGCGACCCCGGATATTAATCTTGCCGCAATAATACCGGATTTGAAATGTTAATCTGGAATTTGAAAGGTGAGATAGGCGATAAATCCCTAAAGTCATCACGCAGTCCGCTTCCCGTGATGTACAATTTCCTGCTGGTGTACCGGAGCGCATAACTCGCCACTTAATTGCACTGATTGAATTATAATAACAGTAGGAACATTGCAGGAGACCTTGATTTCAGGTCCAGGATGTTCTTCAGATGCTCTTTTCCTCCAGATAAACTATGCACAATGTTATACATACAGGGGTGCTTATTTTACCTAAAGGGGTTGTCCATGATTTAGAAAAAAAAGAGGATTTGTTGATTTTATAGAAGCAGTGCCACTTTTATCCATCAGTTAAGGGTGCTATTACAGTTAATATCTATGATATCTATGATGATATGAGTGCAATATCACACAACTTGACTTCTTCTACTTTCCCGACATTTCTTCTCCTTCTGACCCTGTCCTTCATTATGACCATTCTGGCACATGTTGTGGCTCTCCTACTCTCTGGTGCAGAACAGGCTGGGTGACAAGTCAATCTACACCAAAAGATGTCATCAAGTATGGTGGCCTACTCAAAATTAAATAGTCCTGCCACATAATTTCCCGCAGTTGATTTCTTTACTTGTTCCTGTGCGTTGCTATTGACTTCAGTATTGATCCTTATCATGACCTCAGCTTTGACCAGAAGTATCTTCTGCCTTATCATTTGCGTTGAAGAATATTCCATTACTTTAACTTAAGCAGTGTTACACTCCTGCCCCAGTATCCTGGTCTTCACTTCCTTCTTCAGTGTCCACTGCCCTCTGTTGTGCTCCACGTTGGGTTTTGCAAGTTTCCGGCGTGGATCAATGACATCATCTCCCTCTACCTATTTAAGGCCCATTTAGAAAAACACCTATGTCTTGGGATTGAGTTTCTAGACTTCTGGTTGGTGTGCTCCACCTTCTGTGCTTTACTCGCTTCCATCCCTGCTGGGGTTCCACTTCATCCATAAGGCCACTCTTCAGATCCCTGGGTGTGCCAAGTCCTTGCTGCCCAACTCGCCTTCAATGCATGCTGCATCCATGTGCTCACCTGGATCTGAGGCATACAGGTGATGGGAATATTGGTCCCAAAAGTGGACAATCAATAGAAAGTAGCCTACCTTTCCTAGCAATAGCCAAGGGTCCTCAAAGTGCCTTAAATTACCAAGAATTTATTGAATATGCAAACATTTGTAATGCAGAAAAACATTTTAAGTGGTTAGAGTAAAATTACAAGTTTCTACGTACATCATGAGTCACAGGCAGCAGCTGCATCACGGTGACCATTCTCAGCATGCCAATTGCGGGGAAACGGGGGTCGGTGGACGCCCCAGTCGGCTAGCCAAAACATCATGGACCAGGGATCATCCCGCCTAATGCCAGCTCTCCAGATAATGTGGGCATAAAGCCACTCAGACAACCCAGGGTGAGGGTAAAACAGTGTGGCAATGCTTTATTGAACCACAATACAGGCAGATAACACATAGAACCACCTTTCCGCAGACCCGCCGGGATAATGACAGATGTTACGTCAGAGCTTCCAGGCTCGGCTACCCCACCTATGATACTCAAACAGAAAGGTAATGACAACCGTAGGAAGATGACAGTCCATTCAGGTACAAGGCCAGTTAATAAAAGGTTCACAATCTGGCTTCTCCAAAGATTTCCATGGATCCAGGCGACCAGCGGGTCCCAATTCTGGCTTTCTCCAAATGTATCCATGGTTCAGCGATGATCAATGGAGCAGATCTGTGTCCTTCCAACCGGGGCCGAAAACCCCTACGTTGTTTCCCATAGAATGATAGATCCGTGTCCCTCGTGATGGTGCCATGATGAATTGGCTGCAGTCTCTATGTCTCTCTTTCTTAGGCCCCTTTCACACTTCAGTTTTTTTTGCCATCAGTCACAATCCATTGAATTTAGAAAAAAACAGATCCGGCGAATGATGCCTCCGGATCCGTTTTTTTCTCATAGACTTGGATTGCGATGGATGGCCTCACGTTTCATCCATTGTTTGCCGGATCCATCAAAAATTGTTTGCCGACAGCCGGAGACAACGGACAAAGTAACGTTTTTTGTGTCCGTCGAAAAAATGGACAGCGACGGATCCGTCGCCGTCCGTTGTTTGCTAGAATGGAAGCATATGGCACCGGATCCGTCTGACGGAATCTGGCGACAAATTCCATTTTTTTAAACTGAGCATGCTCCGATTTTTTTTAGCCGGATCAGCTAGTCGGATCTGGCAAAAAAACGGATCAGTTGCATCAGTTTTTCACAATCTGCGACAGATCCATTTTTTTCAAAATTCGACGGATTGTGACTGATGGCAGAAAACTAATGTGTGAAAGGGGCCTTAGATTTTCCTCCTCTGTTTTAAAAATCAACAAACTATCTGGGCTAGACAATGTAAAATTGGCATATCACTAGACCTCACTATTCATCAAGGATAAGAGCATACTATTTTATATCAAATATCAGCTTACAAGTCAATATTCTAGGCTTACACAAACAAAAGTCTGTTTTCTTGGCCAACCAGAAATTAACACTTAAATCCAAAAGCCAACATACAGATAAAAAGTGAATTCTTCTTGGTTTGCTAAACTTAGGGTACCGTCTCACATTGGCACTTTGATCGCTACGACGGCACGATCCGTGACGTTCCAGCGATATCCATACGATATCGCTGTGTCTGACACGCAGCGGCGATCAGGGACCCCGCTGAGAATCATACGTCGTAGCAGATCGTTTGAAACTTTATTTCGTCGCTGGATCTCCCGCTGTCATCGCTGCATCGGTGTGTGTGACACCGATCCAGCGATGCGTTCGCTTGTAACCAGGGTAAACATCGGGTTACTAAGCGCAGGGCCGCGCTTAGTAACCCGATGTTTACCCTGGTTACCATCGTAAATGTAAAAAAAAAAAAAACAGTACATACTTACATTCCGGTGTCTGTCAGGTCCCTGGCCGTCTGCTTCCCTGCACTGACTGTGAGCGCCGGCGGTAAAGTGAAAGCAGAGCACAGCGGTGACGTCACCGCTCTGCTTTGGCCGGTGCTTACACAGGATGCAGGAGGAGTGCAGGAGGAGTGCAGGGAAGCGGACGCAGGCACCGGAATGTGAGTATGTGTTTTTTTATTTTACGTTTACGCTGGTAACCAGGGTAAACATCGGGTTACTAAGCGCGGCCCTGCGCTTAGTAACCTGATGTTTACCCTGGTTACCCGGGGACTTCGGCATCGTTGGTCGCTGGAGAGCTGTCTGTGTGACAGCTCTCCAGCGACCACACAACGACTTACCATTGATCACGGCCAGGTCGTATCGCTGGTCGTGATCGTTGGTAAATCGTTTTGTGTAACGGTACCCTTAGTCATCTGGGTAAATAAGATACAATCTGGTTTCTTCACATCGATCGTACAAACAATGCTACTTCCATACAAGAAAGAATGGGGCCATAACTTTATCATACAGGGTGTGAAGGTTATGAAGGACATGAACAATTCCAATCACAATTGGGGTAGGCTCCATTGATCTGTTCAAATACTATCTATGGAAAGATTCCAGGGCTGTGTACCGTTAGGGCATACTTAGGTATTTATGCCAGTGCATAACAAATGTAAAAAATTAACAAAAAATTACTACATGAATAAAAAAAATGGTAAAAAAAACATTAGAAATGTTATAAAATATTGGTATGCACCGAGAGGACGTGGCTGCCAGGATCTTCTGGGGTGTGTCTTTAGCCTGCTTTGCAATATTATCCTGTGAACCATGCCCCCATAAAAAAGATCAAAAAGAGCAGCACTAAATAAAAGGCCCCATATCTCTGAATCTGTATGGTGCATTTAAAATAAACAAAAAATGCAATACTCAGTGGAGTAGCAGAAGTAAATTAAGAGCCCAAACTGACTACTTTTGACTTGGTGACAGGTCCTCCTCAAATTACAGCTCATCAATAAAAAGTCTTTGATAGATGTAAAAAAACAAAAGTTGAAGAGAAATACGAGAGGCGTTCATTAAAGATTTCTGATGACCCCACTTCCTGTGGGCTGAGAGTAATGAAACTTGGCACAGTTATTAGTCCTTCCCTACATAGGTGCCACCTGGGGACACACACTTCTCCCATCTCTTTAAGCAACTGTAAACACCTCGCTTGTAGAAATCGACAGGTTGCTCCAAAAGCCAAATTGTGACTTCAGAAATCAGAGTCTCATCATCTGGAAAATGCTTGCTCTTCAAAAATAACTTCATTGTTGGAAAGAAATGGAAGTCCGATGATGCGAGGTCGGGTGAATAAGGGGGATACGGTCAAATTTCAAGATGCGAATTGTGAACTGGTGCATTGTCTTGCAGAAGGTGGACATCTTTGGTGAGCATACCACGTCTCTTGGCTTTGATGGCCTCCAGCAATTTCCGCAGCAGTGAAGCATTATATGCCCCAGTGATCATGGTACCCTTTGCTAGGAAATGCATCAACACTACTCCGTACTGGTCCCAAAATACTGTGAGCATGACCTTGCCTGCCGAGGGTTGGGTACGTGCCTTCTTTGGAGGCCTTGGAGTCATGATGCTTCCATTACATCGACTGGACTTTAGTCTCAGGATCATAGTGATGGACCCAACTTTCATCCTGTGTGATCAGTCTGTTGAAAAAGTCCTCCTGGTTTCCATGGCACATCAGCAATAGAGCCTGAGAGTATTTGTCTCGTTCCTGCTTCTGTAAAGGTGTGAGCAGCCGGGGAACCCAGCGAGTGGATACCTTATGCATGTGAAAATGATCTTGGATGATTTTTTCCACGGACCCCACACTAATCTTGACATTTTTGGGCTAGGTGATGAATTCTTACGTGACGATTTTCCAAAATGGCGACCTCCACTTGCTGGATGGTGTGTTCATCAATTGCAGAGTGTGGGTCGCCCTGGAATTGGAGCTGTTTGCACCAAAGTCCAACGACATTGGAATTGACGATGCCAGTTCTTGACTACATCATATGATGGGGAATCATCACCATAAACCTCTTTCTTCTCATTGAACGTCTCCTTTGATGTGCGGCCTTTCAAGTAAAGGAACTTGATGACTGCTGTGTATTCCACTGTGTCCATTATCAAACTTCACACTACTTCAGCGCCTGTAAAATAAAGACTGTTATCAGTTCTGAGTTACAAATTGGCGCATAATCTATAGATACTTATATCATTACACATGTGCAGTTTCAGCGTCCTATGATAAATAGAAGTGAGTCAGGGGAAATCTTTAATGAACGCCCCTCGTAATATCCTATTTTAGAATTGCATCATGTTTATTGATGTTCTTCAATTAATAGCAGGTCAATGAATTTCTAAGAAATTATTTCATGCGTCGCATCACAAGGAGCATAGCCAAAACCCAGGAAATGAGTCATGTGTACTGTTGAGCATTCCGATACCGCAAGTATCGGGTATCGGCCGATACTTGCGGTATTGGAATTCCTTTACCGAGTTCCGATATTTTTGTGGTATCGGAAATCGGAATCGGAAGTTCCCAGTGTATGGTTCCCAGGGTCTGGAGGAGAGGAGACTCTCCTTCAGGCCCTGGGATCCATATTCATGTACAAAATAAAGAATTAAAATAAAAAATATGGATATACTCACCCGTCCGGCGGCCCCTGGACCTTACCGATTGTAACCGGCAGCCTCCGTTGCTAACAATGAGGAGTTTAGGACCTTCGATGACGTCGCGGCTTGTGATTGGTCGCGTGCCGCTCATGTGACCGCTCACGCGACCAATCACAAGCCGCGACGTCATCGAAGGTCTTAAACTGCTCATTCTTAGGAACGGAGGCTGCCGGTTACAATCGGTAAGGTCCAGGGGCCGCCGGACGGATGAGTATATCCATATTTTTTATTTTAATTCTTTATTTTTTACATGAATATGGATCCCAGGGCCTGAAGGAGAGTTTCCACTCCTTCAGACCCTGGGAACCATCCAGGATAGCTTCCGATACTTGTGTCCCATTGACTTGTATTGGTATCGGGTATCGGTATCGGCGATATCCGATATTTTTCGGGTATCGGCCGATACTATCCGATACCGATACTTTCAAGTATCGGAAGGTATCGCTCAACACTAGTCATGTGACCTGGAAGCTGTGTGCCAGTGGATCCCGAGAAGTAATTTTGATCGGGCTCTGGAAAACATAGATATGGCTCTTTGTATTACCTCATGTGTTAAGACTAGTCTTCCACATGGACTTTGGGTAACTGTAAAATTGGGTCACAATTAGCCTTGGCTTAGGAGCTGCCATTCAGACACAGGGGGCACAAATGATATAGGCAGACCATGTGGCTTCTATGGGCACCAGGAGAGGGCCCAGCACTTGTTTGTTCCTGCTTGGTGGCAAGAATCAGTAGGAGACTTCATGAAAACAAGATGGTGAATAATTGACTTATTGAGCATGGAATGGACATCAGGACCTACTCTCTTGGCTTCTAAAACCCAGTACAACAATTAAAAATACATTTTTCTATGTGGCCTCTAGATAGATGATCCAGCCCTCCTTTATTCCCACTGGGTAACAAGGACCAGTACAGTAGTTGGTTAAAACAAGATGGTGTGTTATTGACACATAGGACATGGAACATAATCCAGATCCTCGAGTCTGAGATTATCATAAAAGACAGCACAGTTTGTTATGAAGCCTTAGTAGAAAGAAAGAGAGGGTCAACCCCTTTTTTGTACCTTCTGGGTGGCAAGATCAGTTCAGGAGTTGGCTAAAACTTGATGGTGGGTAACTGTCCCATAGGAACGGACAATGAGTCTTTCTAGCTTGGCTTTTAGAACCACGAGCCATAGTGAAGGTCATATTTTGATGGCAGATTCATGGAGAAAGAGGAGGCCCAACCCTTCTTTTTTTCTAACAATTTGGTAAGAACTAGTCAGGACCTCCTTAAAATGACACAGAGGGTAATTGGCCTATAGATCATGGCACAGACACTAAGTCCTTCTCTTCTGGCTGGTATAACCCAACTCCAGAACGGAGGACCCATTTTGCTATAGGATCCAGGAGAAAGAGAAGGCCTAGCTCTTCTTTTTTCCGACTGGGTGGTAAGAACTAATATAGGACTTCTTTAAAACAAGATGGTGGATAATTAATGCATAGGACATGGAACAGACACCTGGTCCACTGTTCTGTGTATTATAATGCGCCACCACAATAAAAATCTCATTTTGCAATGGGATCCCATGGAAAAAAGTCAATCCCTGCTTTTTTTTCCCACTTGGTGACATGAAACAGTACAGAACTTCCTTAAAACAAGATGGTGGGTAATTGACGCATAACACATGGAACAGATACCAGCTCCTTTCCGTCTGGCTGTTATAACCCAACACGAGAATGTTTGGCCCATTTTTCTATGGTATCCTGGAGGAAAAGGGGCAACAGCCTTTCTTTGTTCTAACTGGATGTCAAGAACCAGTACAGGTAATTGATCCCTAGGACATGGAAGAGATACCAGCTCTTTCTGTCCTGGCTGTTATAACCCAACACGAGAATGTCGGGCTCATTTTTCAATGGCATCCTGGAGGAAGAGGGGGAAAAGCCCTTGTTTGTTCCTACTGGGTGTCAAGAACCAACACAGGTAATTGACCCCTAAGACATGGAAGAGATACCAGGTCTTTCTGTCCTGGCTGTTATAACCCAACACAAGAATGTAGGGCCCATTTTACTATGGCATCCAGGAGGAAGAGGGGGAACAGCCCTTCTTTGTTCCTGCTGGGTGTCAAGAACCAGCACAGGTAATTGACCCCTAAGACATGGAAGAGATACCAGGTCTTTCTGTCCTGGCTGTTATAACCGAACATGAGAATGTAGGCCCTATTTTTTCTATGGGGCCCACTCTCTATATTTCTATGTTCCCCACTGTATGTATATTTTTTTCTGCCATTAGCTTTTCAATGAAATATATATTAGCAGCTCATATATTCCAGTTTCTCAGAGACTAATCAATTTAAATATGTATCCAGCCGCTATTAAAGCTTAATAATTGTAACAAACTTTCGGCACTTAGCACTTCGAGAGGAAAAAAAAAAACAAACTGTGGACATTTCATTTCTTGAGTCCATTAAAATGCTCCGCTATTTAATTTAATCTGCCTAATTATGCAAAACTTGCAGCCTCTCGTGTCATTAGCGAACATTATGTAACGCGGGAAAGAGGACAGTTGCTTTTTTTTTGCCTGCCCGTGTTAAATGATATAAATATACAGCAAAACTGTGCATTACTCCAAAAATCAAAACTGTTTGAAATGCAAATTAAAACATTGTTCATATCATTAAAATAAATTGGACTGCCAAAGAAGAGAGGGTTATTTTTTTTATTTTTTATTTTTTTGCCAAAGTTTGCATCCGCTAAAATTAAAGGCTGTAACGTTAATCACAGTTCATCATAATAAACACATTTCATGGACTGTTACAACTGAGGATTATTTTAAAGGGGCAGCGATATGTCTACATTCTTATGTTACGGAGACAAAAGTATCAATTACCCAATCCATTGGATCGGTGATAAATGCTGGAATGTTAAGGGCGTGACTGCTGAAAATCCCATCAATCGAGCCGCAAAGCTGCTGCTAGGAGGAGCTTGAATGGAGAGGTGGTCGAGCTTGCACTCTGCCACCTCATTCAAACTATATGACACTGATGGAAATAGCCAAAATGGGGTAAAAAAAAAAAAATTCGGCCCTCTAGTACAGGTCAGAAATGAATAGAGGGTACAGACAGGCTGAGAAAGAGGAGGTAGAGAGAGAGCTATATCTGCATCCTAGATAACCAGCAAGTGGGGGTGAGTAACACTCACAAGTAAGATGCATTAACCCAGGGCTTAGTGAGGTCCACAGAGCAGCATAAAGAAAATAAAGAACTCCGAGGTGGAAGAGACTAGCATACCTTTGTGTGAGAAGATGTTATTAGTGATGGCAACAGAGAATAAAGGTTCATTCCTGACTGTGATGAGTGAAATAGTGGTAAGGAGTCATCATTCTCTCTGGCTCTTCTTTCTTCATCTCGGTCCGCTGCCCTCAGTTGTGCTCCACATCTAGTTTTGCAAGTTGCCCAGTGTGGCACCGTGATGTCATCTCCATGATCCTATTTCAGACCCATTAGGAAACACACCTGTGTCTTAGGATTGAAATTGAAGACTTTAGTTTGGAGTACTCTACCTTCCGTACACAACTGGTTCATTCGCTGCTGACTTCCACTTCATCTGTAATGCTTCTCCCTCGCTCCCCACATGCCATCTTGCCAGGTGCATCAACGTCTGGGGTCCGTGTCCCCCTTCACACCTGGGGCTTAGTGAATCCACTTCAAAAGGTTAGTCTCACAGTGTCATGCCAGGGACGGCTGATGAAAAATGTCAGACAACGCTACAGTCACTGCTAATGAGAAGTGACTGTGGGATGGGTTGCGGATGGACAGCACTGGGAGTGTGTACATACATATGTGGCTTGACTGGCAGTGTTATATGGGCATCTGTGGCTGGCACACAGATGTCACTCAAAAAAAAATGCCAAAATTAATTTATAAACTTTTTTTCACACTGAAATGCGTCAGAACACCCGAGGAAATGTTTACCGTGCGGGGTAAGCAAGGTATGACAGATAATGACAGTGACGGATGCGGTAGATGGGATAAAGCAGACAGATTATTCCGACGCTCACCTGCAGGCCATATAGACAATGAAGATCGCGGTAAAGAAGGAACATTATTATAGCGAACAACAGCATTATAAAACCTAAATTAAAGAAGAGTTAACCTCATTTAAAAACACAGCTCCGAGCGCATCATACACATCAGTGCAAAACTGTGGAAATCTGCAGAGAATTCATTCCAGAATTAACTCTCAGTGATAATATGTCGGCTCAATATCTGATCAAGAGGAGAGATGAAGAGGCCACATAACACAATTTGGAATGAGGACCCCTAATTATCTCTGAAAAAAGTGAATAAAGACACTAAGGGTGGAATTTATAAGGCAGTCTCTTACCACTCTTAGACCCATGGTCCGCCGGAGTATGTTGCGCCTCTAAATACATTTTTTTTGGATTGTTTGTAATCCAGAAATTGAAATCTGAGCTGGCGTGGATTCCAGGTACAATGTGCTCCAAATTTCAGGGGTGCATTATACTAAATTATTAGGTTCATCTCTTTTTAGAAAAGAGATTTTTGAAATCTTTAAATTTTAGATATAAATTTTGTGTAAATATCAATAGCGGTAAATTTTGACCCAAGAAAATTAGTGTAGAGGGAATGCTAAGTCCTCCCAAGACCTCCTTCTCTCCTCTGCTCTCATACATTCCTCACCCAATCACCTCCAAGACTTCTCCTGAGTATCTTCTGTCCTATGGCATTTTGTGTATCAACACGTCCAATTTTCTACAAAATTTGGAACTTTCAGATTGAACTTGAAAACCCGTCACTTCAAGAAAGATACAGCCTGCAATGATCTCACTGCCACCTCACCTCCACAGGAGCTGCAACCTCACCACCACTGAGGCTGCCACCTCACCACCAGAGCTGCCACCTCACCACCAGAGCTGCCACCTCACCACCATGGGAGCTGCAGCTTCACCACCACCGAAGCTGCCACCTCACGACCACTGGAGCTGCCACCTCACCACCACCGGAGCTGCCACCTCACCACCACTGAAGCTGCCACCTCACCACCACCAGAGCTGCCACCTCACCACCACCAGAACTGTCACTTGACCACCAAGGGAGCTGCCACCTCACCCTCCATCGAAGCTGCCACCTCACCACCACTGGAGTTGCCACCTCACTACCATGGGAGCTGCCACCTCACCAGCACAGGAGCTGCCACCTCACCACCACGGGATATATCAATGAGTGATAACTGGATTGTGGGGGCTGCATTACATTCTATGGGGGCTGTGCTGCATTACATTCTATGGGGGGCTGGCTGCATTACATTCTATGGGGGCTGGGTGCATTACATTCTATGGGGGCTGGCTGAATTACATTCTATGGGGGCTGGCTGCATTACATTCTACGGGGGCTGGCTGCATTACATTCTACGGGGGCTGTTCTGCATTACATTCTATGGGAGCTGTGCTGTATTACATTCTATGGGGGCTGTGCTGCATTACATTCTATGGGGGCTGGCTGCATTACATTCTATGGGGGCTGTGCTGTATTACTGTCATGATCTCAATGGCAAGAGATCATAGCATCAGCATATATAGGAACTAGCTCTTGGAAGATGGAAACTGAGCTGACCATGAACTAAACCTAACGCACAACTAGCAGTGGCCGGGTAGCATGCCTACGTTGATTCTAGATGCCCAGCACCAGCCGGAGGACTAAATAAAGCTAGCAGAGGAAAATATTAGACCTAGCTCACCTCTAGAGAAATACCCCGAAAGGAGACAGAGGCCCCCCACATGTATTGGCGGTGAATCAAGATGAAATAACAAACGTAGTATGAAAATAGGTTTAGCAAATTTGAGGTCCACTTACTACATAGCAGAAGACAGAAAGGACACTTTCATGGTCAGCAGAAAACCCTATCAAAACACCATCCAGAAATTACTTTAAAACTCTGGCATTAACTCATAACACCAGAGTGGCAATTCCTGTTCACAAGAGCTTTCCAGACACAGTAACGAAACTACAGCTGTGAACTGGAACAAAAATGCAAAAACAAACATGGACAAGAGTCCAACTTATCTAGTAGTTGTCTAGGAGCAGGAACAAGCACAGAGAGGCTTCTGATAACATTGTTGACCGGCAAGCAACTAACAGAGCAGCAAGGTTATATAGCGACTCCCACATCTTGATGGGAACAGGTGAACAGAGAAGATGAAGACACCAGTTCAATTCCACCAGTAGCCACCGGGGGAGCCCAGAATCCAAATTCACAACAGTACCCCCCCCTCAAGGAGGGGGCACCGAACCCTCACCAGAACCACCAGGGCGATCAGGATGGGCCCTATGAAAGGCACGAACCAGATCAGAGGCATGAACATCAGATGCATTCACCCAAGAATTATCCTCCTGGCCGTATCCCTTCCACTTGACCAGATACTGGAGTCTCCGTCTGGAAACACGAGAGTCTAAGATTTTCTCCACAACGTACTCCAACTCACCCTCAACCAACACCGGAGCAGGAGGCTCAACGGAAGGCACAACCGGTACCTCATACCTGCGCAATAATGACCGATGAAAAACGTTATGAATAGAAAAGGATGCAGGGAGGTCCAAACGGAAGGAAACAGGGTTAAGAATCTCCAATATCTTATACGGGCCGATGAACCAAGGCTTAAACTTAGGAGAAGAGACCCTCATAGGGACAAAACGAGAAGACAACCACACCAAGTCCCCAACACGAAGACGAGGACCAACACGACGACGGCGGTTAGCAAAAAGCTGAGTCTTCTCCTGGGACAACCTCAAATTGTCCACCACCTGCCCCCAGATCTGATGCAATCTCTCCACCACAGCATCCACTCCAGGACAATCCGAAGATTCCACCTGACCAGAGGAAAATCGAGGATGAAACCCCGAATTACAGAAAAACGGGGACACCAAAGTGGCAGAGCTGGCCCGATTATTGAGAGCGAACTCCGCCAATGGCAAAAAAGCAACCCAATCATCCTGGTCAGCAGACACAAAACACCTCAGATATGTCTCCAGGGTCTGATTAATCCGCTCGGTCTGGCCATTCGTCTGAGGATGGAAAGCGGACGAAAAAGATAAATCTATGCCCATCCTAGCACAGAATGCCCGCCAAAATCTAGACACGAATTGGGTCCCTCTGTCAGAAACGATATTCTCAGGAATACCATGCAAACGAACAACATTTTGAAAAAACAGAGGAACCAACTCGGAAGAAGAAGGCAACTTGGGCAGAGGAACCAAATGGACCATCTTAGAGAAACGATCACACACCACCCAGATGACAGACATCTTCTGAGAAACAGGCAGATCTGAAATAAAATCCATCGAGATGTGCGTCCAAGGCCTCTCAGGAATAGGCAAGGGCAACAACAATCCACTAGCCCGAGAACAACAAGGCTTGGCCCGAGCACAAACGTCACAAGACTGCACAAAGCCTCGCACATCTCGTGACAGGGAAGGCCACCAGAAGGACCTTGCCACCAAATCCCTGGTACCAAAAATGCCAGGATGACCTGCCAACGCAGAAGAATGAACCTCAGAGATGACTCTACTGGTCCAATCATCAGGAACAAACAGTTTATCAGGTGGGCAACGATCAGGTCTATCCGCCTGAAACTCCTGCAAGGCCCGCCGCAGGTCTGGAGAAACGGCTGACAATACCACTCCATCCTTAAGGATACCTGTGGGCTCAGAGTTACCAGGCGAGTCAGGCTCAAAACTCCTAGAAAGGGCATCCGCCTTAACATTCTTAGAACCCGGTAGGTATGACACCACAAAATTAAACCGAGAGAAAAATAATGACCAGCGCGCCTGTCTAGGATTCAGGCGCCTGGCGGTCTCAAGATAAATCAAATTTTTGTGGTCAGTCAATACCACCACCTGATGTCTGGCCCCCTCAAGCCAATGGCGCCACTCCTCAAAAGCCCACTTCATGGCCAAAAGCTCCCGATTCCCAACATCATAATTCCGCTCAGCGGGCGAAAATTTACGGGAAAAGAAGGCACAAGGCCTCATCACGGAGCAGTCAGAACTTTTCTGCGACAACACTGCCCCAGCTCCGATCTCAGAAGCGTCGACCTCAACCTGAAAAGGTAGAGCAACATCAGGCTGACGCAACACAGGGGCAGAGGAAAAACGGCGCTTAAGCTCCCGAAAAGCCTCCACAGCATCAGGGGACCAATCAGCAACATCAGCACCCTTCTTAGTCAAATCGGTCAATGGCTTAGCAATATCCGAAAAACCAGCAATAAATCGACGAAAAAAGTTAGCAAAGCCCAAAAATTTCTGAAGACTCTTAAGAGAAGAGGGCTGCGTCCAATCACAAATAGCTTGAACCTTGACAGGATCCATTTCAATGGAAGAGGGGGAAAAAATATATCCCAAAAAGGAAATCCTCTGTACCCCAAAAACACACTTAGAACCCTTCACACACAAAGAATTAGACCGCAAAACCTGAAAAACCCTCCTGACTTGCTGGACATGAGAGTCCCAGTCATCCGAAAAAATCAGAATATCATCCAGATACACAATCATAAATTTATCCAAATAATCGCGAAAAATATCATGCATAAAGGACTGGAAAACTGACGGAGCATTTGAAAGACCAAAAGGCATCACTAAATACTCAAAGTGGCCCTCGGGCGTATTAAATGCGGTTTTCCACTCATCCCCCTGCCTGATTCGCACCAAATTATACGCCCCACGAAGGTCAATCTTAGAGAACCACTTGGCCCCCTTTATGCGAGCAAACAAATCAGTCAGCAACGGCAATGGGTATTGATATTTAACAGTGATTTTATTCAAAAGCCGATAATCAATACATGGTCTCAAAGAGCCGTCTTTTTTTGACACAAAGAAAAAACCGGCTCCTAAGGGAGATGACGATGGACGAATATGTCCCTTTTCCAAGGACTCCTTTATATATTCACGCATAGCAGCATGTTCAGGCACAGACAGATTAAATAAACGACCCTTTGGGTATTTACTACCCGGGATTAAATCTATGGCACAATCGCACTCTCGGTGCGGAGGTAACGAACCAAGCTTGGATTCTTCAAAGACGTCACGATAGTCAGACAGGAACTCAGGAATTTCAGAGGGAATAGATGATGAAATGGAAACCACAGGTACATCCCCATGAACCCCCTTACATCCCCAGCTCAACACAGACATAGCTTTCCAGTCGAGGACTGGGTTGTGAGATTGCAGCCAAGGCAATCCTAGCACCAAATCATCATGTAGATTATACAGCACCAGAAAGCGAATAATCTCCTGGTGATCCGGATTAATACGCATAGTTACTTGTGTCCAGTATTGTGGTTTATTATTAGCCAATGGGGTGGAGTCAATCCCCTTCAGAGGAATAGGAGTCTCCAAAGGCTCTAAATCATACCCACAGCGTTTGGCAAAGGACCAATCCATAAGACTCAAAGCGGCGCCAGAGTCGACATAGGCGTCCGTGGTAATAGATGACAAAGAGCAAATCAGGGTCACAGATAGAATAAACTTAGATGGTAAGGTGCAAATGGAAACAGATTTACCAAGCTTTTTAGTGCGCTTAGAGCATGCTGATATAACATGAGTAGAATCACCACAATAGAAACACAACCCATTTTTCCGTCTAAAATTCTGCCGCTCGCTTCGGGACAGAATTCTATCACACTGCATACTCTCTGGCGATTTCTCACTGGACACCGCCAGATGGTGCACTGGTTTGCGCTCCCGCAAACGCCTATCGATCTGAATAGCCATTGTCATGGACTCATTCAGACCCGCAGGCACAGGGAACCCCACCATAACATCCTTAATGGCATCAGAGAGACCCTCTCTGAAAGTCGCCGCCAGGGCGCACTCATTCCACTGAGTAAGCACAGACCATTTACGGAATCTTTGGCAGTAAATTTCCGCTTCATCTTGCCCCTGAGATAGGGACATCAAAGTTTTTTCTGCCTGAAGCTCCAAATGAGGTTCGTCATAAAGCAACCCCAAGGCCAGAAAAAACGCATCCACATTGAGCAACGCAGGATCCCCTGGTGTCAATGAAAAAGCCCAGTCTTGAGGGTCGCCCCGGAGCAAGGAAATCACAATCCTGACCTGCTGTGCAGGATCTCCGGCAGAGCGAGATTTCAGGGACAAAAATAATCTGCAATTATTTCGAAAATTCTGAAACCCAGATCTATTCCCCGAGAAAAATTCCGGCAAAGGAATTCTCGGCTCAGATACAGGTGCATGACAAACAAAATCTTGCAAATTTTGTACCTTCGTGGCGAGATTATTCAAACCTGCAGTTATACTCTGAAGATCCATTGCAAACAGGTGGACACAGAGCCATTCAAAGATTAGAAGGAGAGAGAAAAAAAAAAAAAAAAAAAAAAAAATTTCAGCAGACTACTTATTTCTCTCCTTTCTCAGCCAAGGATTTTAACCCTTTAGTGGGCCGGTCAAACTGTCATGATCTCAATGGCAAGAGATCATAGCATCAGCATATATAGGAACTAGCTCTTGGAAGATGGAAACTGAGCTGACCATGAACTAAACCTAACGCACAACTAGCAGTGGCCGGGTAGCATGCCTACGTTGATTCTAGATGCCCAGCACCAGCCGGAGGACTAAATAAAGCTAGCAGAGGAAAATATTAGACCTAGCTCACCTCTAGAGAAATACCCCGAAAGGAGACAGAGGCCCCCCACATGTATTGGCGGTGAATCAAGATGAAATAACAAACGTAGTATGAAAATAGGTTTAGCAAATTTGAGGTCCACTTACTACATAGCAGAAGACAGAAAGGACACTTTCATGGTCAGCAGAAAACCCTATCAAAACACCATCCAGAAATTACTTTAAAACTCTGGCATTAACTCATAACACCAGAGTGGCAATTCCTGTTCACAAGAGCTATCCAGACACAGTAACGAAACTACAGCTGTGAACTGGAACAAAAATGCAAAAACAAACATGGACAAGAGTCCAACTTATCTAGTAGTTGTCTAGGAGCAGGAACAAGCACAGAGAGGCTTCTGATAACATTGTTGACCGGCAAGCAACTAACAGAGCAGCAAGGTTATATAGCGACTCCCACATCTTGATGGGAACAGGTGAACAGAGAAGATGAAGACACCAGTTCAATTCCACCAGTAGCCACCGGGGGAGCCCAGAATCCAAATTCACAACATATTACATTCTATGGGGGCTGTGCTGTATTACATTCTGTGGGGGCTGTCCTGCATTACGTTCTATGCGGGCTGTGCTGTATTACATTCTGTGGGGGCTGTCCTGCATTACATTCTATGGGGGCTGTGCTGCATTACATTTTATGCGGGCTGTGCTTCATTACATTCTATGGGGGCTGTGCTGCATTACATTCTACGGGGGCTGGCTGCATTACATTCTATGGGGGCTGTGCTGCATTACATGCTATGGGGGCTGTGCTGCATTACATTCTATGTGGGCTGTGCTGCATTACATTCTATGGGGACTGTGCTGCACTACATTTTATGGGGCTGTGCTGCATTACATTCTATGGGGGCTGTGCTGCATTACATGCTATGGGGGCTGTGCTGCATTACATTCTATGGGGCTGTGCTGCATTACATTCTATGGGGCTGTGCTGTATTACATTCAATGGGGGCTGGCTGCATTACATTCTATGGGGGCTGGCTGCATTACACTCTATGGGGGCTGTGTTGAATTAAATTCTATGGGGGCTGGCTGCATTACATTCTATGGGTGGCTGGCTGCATTACATTCTATGGGGGGCTGTATTACATTTTATGGGGGAGGGCTGTATTACATTCTATGGAGCGGCTACATTATATTCTATGGGGGGCTGCATTATGTTCTATGAGGGGACTGTTGTGAATTTACCTTTTGGCTCCCTCTAGTGGCTACTAGTGATTTGACTCTGGGTATGTCATTCATCCCTTGTATGCTCACCTGGGTCGTTAGGTCAGGGGTGTTGCTATATAAGCTCCCTGGACCTTCAGTTCAATGCCTGGCAACGTTGATATCAGAGCTAATCTGTAGTGCTCTTGTCTACTGATCCTGGTTCCTGCTTGATTAAGCTAAGTCTGCTTTCTTGCTTTTTGCTATTTGTTTTTGTTTGCATTTTTGTCCAGCTTGTATATTATCTGTTTCCTGACCTTGCTGGAAGCTCTAGGGCGGCTGGTGTTCTCCCCCTGGGCCATTAGACGGTTCGGGGGTTCTTGAATCTCCAGCGTGGATTTTGATAGGGTTTTTGTTGACCATATAAGTTATCTTACTACATTCTGCTATTAGTAAGTGGGCCTCTCTTTGCTAAAACCTAGTTCATCTCTGTGTTTGTCATTTCCTCTTACCTCACCGTTATTATTTGTGGGGGGCTTGTATCCTACTTTTGGGGGTCTTTTCTCTGGAGGCAAGAGAGGTCTTTTTGTTTTCCTCTTCTAGGGGTAGTTAGCTCTCCGGCTGGCGCGAGACATCTAGCGACCAACGTAGGCATGTTCCCCGGCTACTTCTAGTGTTGGCGTTAGGAGTAGATATATGGTCAACCCAGTTACCACTGCCCTATGAGCTCGATTTTTGTGCTTCGCAGACTTGCTGATATCTCTGAGACCCTCGCCATTGGGGTCATAACAGTTTGCCAGGCCAGTATAAAAAGTTAAATGCATTGCAGAAGCGGGATTATAAGAAAGAAAGTTCTGAGGTTTTTTTTTCTCTCTCTCTCATTTTTTTTTCTTTTCCCCTTTACCTCTGAGTGGCTTGTGTTTGCTGCAGACATGAATGTCCAGACCTTGATTACAAGTGTGGACCAGCTTGCTGCTCGTGTGCAGGGCATACAAGATTATGTTATCAGAAATCCTGTGTCAGAACCTAAGATATCGATTCCTGAACCGTTTTCCGGAGACCGATTTAAATTTAGAAATTTCAGGAATAATTGTAAATTGTTTTTGTCCCTGAGACCCTGTTCATCTGGAGACTCCGCTCAGCAAGTAAAAATTGTTATTTCTTTTTTACGGGGCGACCCTCAGGATTGGGCCTTCTCGCTGGCGCCAGGAGATCCGGCATTGGCTGACATTGATGCGTTTTTTCTGGCGCTCGGTTTGCTTTATGAGGAACCCAATGTTGAGATTCAGGCAGAAAAAGCCTTGCTGGCGATGTCTCAGGGCCAGGACGAGGCTGAAGTGTATTGCCAAAAATTTCGGAAATGGTCCGTGCTGACCCAGTGGAACGAGTGTGCATTGGCTGCAAATTTTAGAAATGGCCTTTCTGAAGCCATTAAGAATGTGATGGTGGGTTTTCCCATTCCCACAGGTCTGAATGATTCTATGGCCCTGGCTATTCAAATCGACCGGCGGTTGCGGGAGCGCAAAACCGCAAATCCCCTCATGGTGTTGTCTGAACAGGCACCTGATTTAATGCAATGTGATAGAATCCTGACTAGAAATGAGCGGAAAATTCATAGACGCCAGAATGGCTTGTGTTACTACTGTGGTGATTCTACACATGTTATCTCAGCATGCTCTAAACGTCTTACTAAGGTTGTTAGTCCGGTCGCCATTGGTAATTTGCAACCTAAATTTATTCTATCTGTAACTTTGATTTGCTCACTGTCATCGTATCCTGTCATGGCGTTTGTGGACTCAGGTGCTGCCCTGAGCCTTATGGATCTGTCATTTGCTAAGCGCTGCGGATTTGTTCTTGAGCCATTGGAAAATCCTATCCCTCTTAGGGGTATTGATTCTACGCCATTGGCAAAAAATAAACCGCAGTTTTGGACACAGGTTACCATGTGCATGACTCTCGAACATCGGGAGGTAATACGTTTTCTTGTTCTGCATAAAATGCATGATTTGGTTGTTTTGGGTTTGCCATGGTTACAGACCCATAATCCAGTCTTGGACTGGAAGGCTATGTCAGTGTCAAGTTGGGGCTGCTAATGGAATTCATGGAGATTCCCTGCCCTTGTCTATTGCTTCTTCTACGCCTTCGGAAGTTCCGGCGTATTTGTCTGATTATCAGGATGTCTTCAGCGAGTCTAAGTCCAGTGCACTGCCTCCTCATAGGGAATGTGACTGTGCAATAGATTTGATTCCTGGCAGTAAGTTTCCTAAGGGGAGACTGTTTAATCTGTCGGTACCTGAACATACCGCGATGCGTTCATATATCAAGGAGTCTCTTGAGAAGGGGCATATCCGTCCCTCTTCTTCCCCTCTTGGTGCGGGATTCTTTTTTGTGGCCAAAAAGGACGGATCTTTGAGGCCTTGTATTGACTATCGGCTTTTAAATAAGATCACTGTCAAATTTCAGTATCCTTTGCCGCTGTTGTCAGATTTGTTTGCCCGGATTAAAGGTGCCAAGTGGTTCACCAAGATAGACCTTCGTGGTGCGTACAACCTTGTGCGCATTAGGCAGGGCGATGAATGGAAAACCGCATTCAATACGCCCGAAGGTCATTTTGAGTACTTGATGATGCCATTTGGGCTCTCTAATGCCCCTTCAGTTTTTCAGTCCTTCATGCATGACATTTTCCGGAAGTATCTGGATAAATTTTTGATTGTTTATCTGGATGATATTCTGGTTTTTTCTGATGATTGGGACTCGCATGTGGAGCAGGTCAGGATGGTTTTTGAGATTCTGCGTGAAAATTCTTTGTTTGTAAAAGGCTCAAAGTGTCTCTTTGGTGTCCAGAAGGTTCCCTTTTTGGGGTTCATTTTTTCCCCTTTTGCTGTGGAGATGGATCCAGTCAAGGTCCGAGCTATTCATGATTGGACTCAACCCTCGTCAGTTAAGAGTCTTCAGAAGTTCTTGGGTTTTGCTAACTTCTACCATCGTTTTATCGCAAATTTCTCTAGCGTTGTTAAACCGCTGACGGATATGACCAAGAAAGGCTCTGATGTAGCTAACTTGGCTCCTGCTGCCGTGGAGGCTTTCCAGGAGTTGAAACGCCGGTTTACTTCGGCGCCTGTTTTGTGCCAGCCTGACGTCTCACTTCCCTTTCAGGTTGAGGTGGATGCTTCGGAGATTGGGGCAGGGGCCGTTTTGTCACAGAGAGGCCCTGGTTGCTCTACTATGAGGCCTTGTGCCTTTTTCTCTAGGAAGTTTTCGCCGGCAGAGCGAAATTATGATGTGGGCAATCGGGAGTTGTTGGCCATGAAGTGGGCATTTGAGGAGTGGCGTCATTGGCTCGAGGGTGCTAAGCATCGTGTGGTGGTCTTGACTGATCACAAAAATCTGATGTATCTCGAGTCTGCTAAACGCCTGAATCCTAGACAGGCCCGCTGGTCATTGTTTTTCTCCCGTTTTGACTTTGTGGTCTCGTATTTACCAGGTTCTAAGAATGTGAAGGCCGATGCTCTGTCTAGGAGCTTTGTGCCTGATGCTCCTGGAGTCACTGAACCTGTGGGTATTCTTAAGGAAGGAGTTATCGTGTCTGCTATTTCTCCAGATCTGCGACGTGTGTTACAGAGATTTCAGGCTGGTAGGCCTGACTCTTGTCCACCTGACAGATTGTTTGTGCCTGCTAGATGGACCAGCAGAGTCATTTCCGAGGTTCATTCCTCGGTGTTGGCAGGGCACCCGGGAATTTTTGGCACCAGAGATCTGGTGGCCAGGTCCTTTTGGTGGCCTTCCTTGTCAAGGGATGTGTGGTCATTTGTGCAGTCCTGTGGTACTTGTGCTCGAGCTAAGCCTTGCTGCTCTCGTGCCAGCGGGTTGCTCTTGCCCTTGCCTGTCCCGAAGAGACCTTGGACACACATCTCTATGGATTTCATTTCTGATCTTCTGGTGTCTCAGGGCATGTCTGTCATCTGGGTGATATGTGATCGTTTCTCCAAGATGGTCCATTTGGTTCCTTTGCCTAAGCTGCCCTCCTCTTCTGATCTGGTTCCTGTGTTCTTCCAGAACGTGGTTCGTTTGCACGGCATTCCTGAGAATATTGTGTCGGACAGAGGATCCCAGTTTGTTTCCAGGTTCTGGCGATCTTTTTGTGGTAGGATGGGCATTGAGTTGTCGTTTTCGTCTGCTTTCCATCCCCAGACTAACGGACAAACGGAGCGAACTAATCAGACTCTGGAGGCTTATTTGAGGTGTTTTGTCTCTTCTGATCAGGATGATTGGGTGACCTTCTTGCCGTTGGCTGAGTTTGCCCTTAATAATCGGGCTAGTTCCGCCACCTTGGTTTCACCATTTTTCTGCAACTCTGGTTTCCATCCTCGTTTTTCCTCGGGACATGTGGAGCCTTCTGACTGTCCTGGGGTGGATTCCGTGGTGGATAGGTTGCAGCGGATCTGGAGTCATGTGGTGGACAACTTGAAGTTGTCACAGGAGAAGGCTCAGCGTTTTGCCAACCGCCGCCGCGGTGTGGGTCCCCGACTTCGCGTTGGGGATTTGGTATGGCTGTCTTCTCGATTTGTTCCTATGAAGGTCTCCTCTCCCAAATTTAAGCCTCGCTTCATTGGTCCTTACAAGATATTGGAAATCATTAATCCTGTATCCTTTCGCCTGGATCTTCCGGTGTCGTTTGCCATCCACAACGTATTTCATAGGTCCTTGTTGCGGCGGTACGTTGTGCCTGTGGTTCCTTCTGCTGAGCTTCCTGCTCCGGTGTTGGTTGAGGGCGAGTTGGAGTACGTGGTGGAGAAGATCTTAGATTCTCGTCTCTCCAGGCGGAGGCTTCAGTACCTGGTCAAGTGGAAGGGCTATGGTCAGGAGGATAACTCCTGGGTGGTCGCCTCTGATGTGCATGCGGCCGATTTGGTTCGTGCCTTTCACACCGCTCATCCTGATCGCCCTGGTGGTCTTGGTGAGGGTTCGGTGACCCCTCACTAAGGGGGGGGGTACTGTTGTGAATTTACCTTTTGGCTCCCTCTAGTGGCTACTAGTGATTTGACTCTGGGTATGTCATTCATCCCTTGTATGCTCACCTGGGTCGTTAGGTCAGGGGTGTTGCTATATAAGCTCCCTGGACCTTCAGTTCAATGCCTGGCAACGTTGATATCAGAGCTAATCTGTAGTGCTCTTGTCTACTGATCCTGGTTCCTGCTTGATTAAGCTAAGTCTGCTTTCTTGCTTTTTGCTATTTGTTTTTGTTTGCATTTTTGTCCAGCTTGTATATTATCTGCTTCCTGACCTTGCTGGAAGCTCTAGGGCGGCTGGTGTTCTCCCCCCGGGCCGTTAGACGGTTCGGGGGTTCTTGAATCTCCAGCGTGGATTTTGATAGGGTTTTTGTTGACCATATAAGTTATCTTACTACATTCTGCTATTAGTAAGTGGGCCTCTCTTTGCTAAAACCTAGTTCATCTCTGTGTTTGTCATTTCCTCTTACCTCACCGTTATTATTTGTGGGGGGCTTGTATCCTACTTTTGGGGGTCTTTTCTCTGGAGGCAAGAGAGGTCTTTGTTTTCCTCTTCTAGGGGTAGTTAGCTCTCCGGCTGGCGCGAGACATCTAGCGACCAACGTAGGCATGTTCCCCGGCTACTTCTAGTGTTGGCGTTAGGAGTAGATATATGGTCAACCCAGTTACCACTGCCCTATGAGCTCGATTTTTGTGCTTCGCAGACTTGCTGATATCTCTGAGACCCTCGCCATTGGGGTCATAACAGGGGACTACCATATATTATATATGCAGGGGCTGCATTATACTATATGAGGGGGCTGCATTATATTCTCTGGGGGGGTTACATTATACTCAGGGGGCTACAATATATTCTGTGGGGTGGCTGCATTATACTCTGGGGTGGCATCATTATACTATATGTGGGCTGCATTATACTGTATCGACTATGGGGAATACATTAAACTATATGAAGAACTATGGGGTGCATTATACTATGGGAAGTGAACTGTACTACATGGATGACAATGGCGGGGCATTTTACTATATGGAGCACTAGGAGGAATGTATTATACTATTTGGAGGACTGAGGAGTGTATTATACTATATGGAGGACTGAGGAGTGTATTATACTATATGGAGGACTGAGGAGTGTATTACACTATATGGAGAACTGAGGAGTGTATTATACTATATGGAGGACTGAGGTGCACATTATAATATATGGAGGACTATGGGGTGTATTATACTAAACAAGCAAAATGCTGCCTATTCATCGAGTGATTGGATTGTTTATGTGGGAACATAAATCCTTGTTCTCAGCAGCACATCGCCGGTGTAAACTGTAGACATGATATTGTATGGGGACAGATTGATCTAATTGTGATTGTTCTGTTCCATTCATTCTTTCTCAGTTGGTGTAAAGAGGCCGGGAAACAAGCGAACGACTTCACTATTGTCGATCACACTCGTTTAGTCACATCCATACATAGACTAAGTGTGAACAGGTGCTGAACCTAGAGTAACCAACTCATATATAGTCAAGTAAAAAAGGCAGCACACTGCAGCGCTAAGACATGCAAATATGAAACATGAAAACTGAACTGCAATACTGCACTAGAAATATGAAAAATGAGAGCGTTTAGCGCATAAAAATGGCCAATTTTATGTGTACCTGATAGCCCCTTTACGGCATCTCTCGTATATCAGGTCCTACGCTTGCCTACCTCGCTGAGAATAAACGTCTCCATGTGAATGGGTACCTGTGAAAACCTCTTCCTAGACTCACATTCTCTCTCTCTGTGGAGGGGTACTGGACCTGCTGCGATTAAAACACCTGGGCTAGGAGGCGGAGTGCTCAGTCAGAAGGCTAAATAATATATTTGAAAAAACTGACCGTCACATCCATACATAGACTAAGTGTGAACAGGTGCTGAACCTAGAGTAACCAACTCATATATAGTCAAGTTAAAAAAGTTACTCTAGGTTCAGCACCTGTTCACACTTAGTCTATGTATGGATGTGACGGTCAGTTTTTTCAAATATATTATTTAGCCTTCTGACTGAGCACTCCGCCTCCTAGCCCAGGTACCCATTCACATGGAGACGTTTATTCTCAGCGAGGTAGGCAAGCGTAGGACCTGATATACGAGAGATGCCGTAAAGGGGCTATCAGGTACACATAAAATTGGCCATTTTTATGCGCTAAAAGTTCTCATTTTTCATATTTCTAGTGCAGTATTGCAGTTCAGTTTTCATGTTTCATATTTGCATGTCTTAGCGCTGCAGTGTGCTGCCTTTTTTACTTGACACTCGTTTAGTGGCCTGAGATCAGCGCATGTAAATACAGCAGAAATGCTTCGCAGGGAGACCAGGCAAGGATGATGACAGTTGTAGTTAGCACCCGGCGCCTGGGAATAGCGCTAACTCTACTGCTTTTCCCAGCCATCAGAACATTTAATTCTGGTATGTGTGATGATTTTTAGGGTTGATGTCAGCTGCTATCAGTCCCTGGTGTAAGTAATGGAGAGGTGTCTATCAGACACCCCACTACTAGCCCAGACCTGGCGAGACCCAGCGACTCTGAAGAGCGGTGATGGTAGTAACAATACCGCTCTTCACAGTCGCCGAGCTCAGCGCAAGACCCGAAATATCTGAAGAGCGGTGACGTTACTGATGTCACCGCTCTTCAGAGTCACCGGGTCTCGTGCTGCGCAGCAAAACCAAAAGTGGCTGTAGGCAAAGTTTATGGAGCATCAGAATGAGGTTCCACAATCCCTTCATTATCTACGAGATCCAGTTATGTAGGTAAAGTAGCGGCTTTTCTTGGTACTGCAACTAAAAACAATAAATAGGACTGAGCTGTAATGCTGGATACAGCTGTGATTATATGTTATATAGTCGTGTTACACTCCCCTCACTTCTTGTAACCTACAAGTGTACAAAGATATTATACAGTCACCATGTGACAAGTGAGCCTGTGTGACTGCAAATGCCAGGGCTGAATTTTAGTCCCAGTCCGGCCCTGCCCATCGGGGACAGCGATGATAATGTGTGCAAAACTGTAAAGCGCTGCGGAATTTGTTAGCGCTATATAAAAATAAAGATTATTATTATTAGACCATAGTGTGCAAAAATTTTAGGCAGGCCTAGAAGTTATGCTGTAAAGTAAGAATGATTTCCAAAATAGAAGTGTTAACAGTTTGTTTCTATCAATGAAAAAAATGAAAAGAATGAAGAAAAGAGAAATCCAAATAAAATCAATATTACTGCAATTTTGATGCCAAAGATCAGTCACAAAATATTGATGAGATTTAGATTTTTCTTTTGTTCATTCACTTTACATTTTGTTATTTCGTAAAAATAAACTATTAATACTTCTGTTTTTTTTAAAAGCATTCTTACTTTGCAACATTTTTTCCACAACTGTCTAAAACGTTTGCACAGTGTTAAATGTACTGCGCGCGCGTTTGCATATAGACAGGTTATGGTTTTCATGAATACGGTTGAGGTTACCTTCAAGGTTCTAGCAATTTTCAGGATTGACAGGTGTTCATGACTTTAAGGTAATGGACCATAGTTTGTCTTTACTGAGATGAGTGTCTCATATCTTATTCTGGAAAAGAACAGTTGTAGAATAGTTGTCATGTGTGTGCAGGAAATAAAACAACAGAAGACAAGCGGTGCTGTTTATCTAACACATTTTGGATGGGTTTTTTTTTTCACCTGTAGAGGCAGGAAGCCACAATGGACCATTGTCGTCACATGTAAAGGAAGCAGGGCGTAACATGAAAGAGACGCGGGGCTCGAAATATCTTCATAGTGAGAAGTGAACTAAGTTCAGGTTCTTATTATTTTGTTTCTAAAAGACTGTAAAATAGGAAGAAGGATGAGTCACTGACATTTACTTATATCACCGGAAACATTGCCATGAACAATAACTAATAGAATTAGCCCATACAAAAAAAATCACACGAGTACTGTACCTGTTAGTGGTAAAGTGCCTGAGAACAATACTATTAATTGGCTTTGGGGCACCCTCGGTGTGACCAAGAGCTCAGCACCCCATTATGCCTCCTTATTTTACATATTGAGGGCATTCTCCACGTCTGAATGACAGCACTATCCTATCCCAATGTGTAATAATAATAATAATATTAGCAAATACCTCTAATTAGAAATGTAGTTTATTCCTTTTGTCACTATGTCACTATGTCATGTACCCCGTGTCCAGTGCATTACAGTAGCTTAGGTATCCGGGTTACGACCTCTAACAACTGACACTATATGAGTGGTCATAACCACGGATACCTAAACTACTGCAGTGCCTAACATGGGGTAAGTGACATAGCTTAGCAGAAGAACTATACTACATTTCTAATTGGAGGTATTTGCTATAATTATTACACCTATTACGTATTGGGATAGGATCTTGGAGATGGAGACCCCTTTAACGCTTGAAAGGTGCCACAATCTTCAGCTACTAGGTGCAGTTCTGGCAACTCTTCTTCCAGACTGTGACTAACAATGTACAACATTGCCAGTGTCAGCACATGACCACAGTTGTGTGTTAACAGGCCTGGAAGAAAGCTCATTTTAATAGCTAAGCCAGCCCCAATTTCTGTCACTGCCCATGTATAGAGAGAGAAGGGGACTGGCTAAGCTACTGAAAAGAGCATTACTCCAGCCCTGCTCACACAGAGCGCTGGCCATGAAATGACAAAAGAAATGCAGTCATGTGTCAGACATAAGCTAGAAGTGGACATGCCTGGGGGGAATCTGGGGAGCACTGGGAGTTGTCTTTAGGCTGCTTTGCATAATTTACCATATGAGCCACACCCAATTGGTAAATTGCATAAAAAATCAGCACCGAAAAAAGCCCCTTATTTCTGCAACCACATGGCGGAATTTCAAAAACAAAAACTGGAATATTCAAGGGTTTAGCAAGAAAAAAATATGAGCGATAACTTGTCACTTTTCACCCTATGACAGGTTCTCTATAAGCAGAGTTCATACTTCAATGCCCACAATAAAAATTGCTCAGTTTCGAAATTGAACTCCAGTAACATTGAAGTCTTTTACGTTTAGTTTTAACTTCAGCAAACTCGGTACCTCCTGCTCTTTGCTTTGCTCTTCTGTTTACGCAAGTCTAATCAAAAGTCACAAGTCTACTCAAGTCACAAGTCTACTCATTCCAAGTTCTCTGCTTCAACTTTAATGAGTAACTGACAAGTTCTCTCACCTTTATGTGTAACTGCCAAGTTAACTGCCTCAACTTTGTTGTATAACTTCCAAGTTCTCTGCGTCAACTTTGATGCGTACCTGCCAAGTTTCTCCTTCAGCTTTGATGTGTACTTGCCAAGTTCTCTGCCTCAACTTTGATGCGTACCTGTCAAGTTTCTCCTTCAGCTTTCATGTGTGCTTGCCAAGTTCTCTGCCTCAACTTTGATGTGTAACTGCCAAGTAGTGATGGGCAAACCCGTGGATGTTCAAGTCCAGCGGGTTCGGAAGAACATTTTTAAAAAGTTCTGTTTGGGAAGCAGAATGGTATCCAAACTTGAACCCGAACCCCATTCAAGTGAATGGGGGCTGAATATCGGGTATTTCCCACAATGTCATCTGTGTGACAGTGCGAGAACCACCACCTCTGATTGGCGGTAAGTAACCTTTCATGTTATTGCTGGGCAGACTGCTGAGAGTAAAAAGGTTACTGCCAGTCACAAGTGTCAGCAAAGAGAGTACTACTCTCATAAACATGTGCCTGCTCTCGCTGTTAGCAGCAAGAACAGTCATACGATGATGAGAGTATTCATCAGCCAGAACCTGTGCAATAAATAAATACATTTAAAAAAAGAATGGCGTTTGATCCTTTCTATTTTTGACAACCAGTGCAGGCAAAACTGACAGTTGTGGGCTGCAGCCCTCTGCTGTCAGTGTTACCTTGCCTAATTATCAAAAATAGAAATAGAAAGGGTCTCCATGCGTTATTTTTTAATTATTTTAATAAATAATAAAAAAAATGGCTTTGGGTCCCCCCATTTTTTGACAACCAGCCAACTTAAAGCAGACAGCTGGGTGCTGATGTTCTCAGACTGGTAAAGGTCCATGGATATTGCTTCTCCCACGCTTTCTCCGGCTCTTTCCACTTGCCCTAGTGCGGTGGCAAGTTGAGTAATATTTGGGGGGTTGATGTCAGCTGTTTTATGGTCATTGAAATCAAGCCCACAGGTTAGTAATGGAGAGGCTTCTATAAAATGCCCCCATTACTAACATAGTCAGATTGTAATAAAGACACAGTAAGAATAAAGTCATATATTTGAAATAAAATGTCCCAACCCTTTTTTACCCATTTATTTTCAAAAATTTAAAACAAAAAAACACACCATATTTCTCGCCTGTCTGATGAGAAGACAATTCATATCTGTCCCACGACGATCCGGATGGTTTGGAGAGCAGTCACATCAGTGATGAGATCGCTCTCCACGCCAAAGGGAACACACTGAGCAAAACATGAGAAACCTCATGGGAAACTTTGAGGGACATCTTAAGATTACTGGAGTTTCCAGCTGCTGTAACGCCTGGAGGCTGTTGTTAAATGTGTTGTGTTTTTTACTGTATTTGTTAATAAATAAAAAATAACTGAAAAAATGGCGTGGAGTCTCCCGTAATTTTCATAACCAGCAGAGGGAAAGCCTCTGTGTGACAACGTGGGAAACACCTGATGTTCGGGCTACTGAATCCAATCAATAACACTGACTTCATGAAGAAGTCTGTGCTCGGGGTCCATGCTCGGGCGCTAGGTGTTCAGTCTGGACCCTGAACTTAGCCGTTTGGGTTCAACCATCCCAACTGCCAAGTTCTCTACCTCAACTTTGTGACACAATTTTGCATACAACTGGCAAGAATGTGCCCAGATTATGAGAGTGCAACCTTAAATGCTAAATCGATAGTCAGTACTAAAGCTTATTCCAGTGGAATCTTGGTGTGTCTACCCAAGACCTGTCCATTAGTCTCCTCCAATAGAAAGGCAGTTTTCTCATGTGAGGTTTACAATTTTTGTCAATGTATTTAAGTAAGAAAAAAATTGCTTTAAGGTTCATAAGCAACACACTGAGATCGGACTCCATACAAGCCTTCAACAGCCTGGACTTCATGCCCAACTGACGTCAGTACTACAACCGGCACATGGTTGGTGGATTGTGTTACAACTTTTACACCGAAGCTCAAGAACTTCACGTTACACTTGTGCCTTGACTGACACATTTCAAGAAATACACAGGAGGTAGAAATATTAAGTCAGGACTTCTGAATGGGCACAGGAATGTATCATAGATTTTGCTGTAAGATTTTGACCAATTTATGGGATGTTGTGTTAAATATTATGATATATTCTTTTACATTTCAGGAGAAGAAATAAACAAAGTAAAAAGGAAAAGAAAATCAAAGATAAATCCACGATGACGTGTATCGCTGATTGCACATAGCAAAACAGGATCTGCAGGCCTCCACAGAACAAATCCTTGTTAGGCATTGTTCCTTGGAAGCAACATAAAAGGCAAAGGGTAGCCTTTGAAACATGAGAAAATGCGCTTTTTTGCTAACCAGGGTTAATACGGCACTTCAGCATCCACACTGCAAGTCTGAAAGCACAACTTCTCCAGTGCTGCACCTTAAACTTCCTTTCATGTCTATTTGTAGCCACCGTTTGCCTCGTAATTAGGAGTCATAGACCCAAGCGCGTTTCTAAAGTTATTCCGACGCAGTATTCAGCTATCAGATGTGAGATTCATGTTCAAAATGTAACAGCAAAAAAGTCACTGAACATGCAAAAAAAAGAATTGTGGAGAACAAATTCTATGTATCAACCCCAACCTGACTATTTTTTGTTTTATCACATTATCACGATATCACGTTGAACAGGCTGCTGTGAATGAGATGCCTTTTGAGTTCCAAAATGGTTTCAAAATAGTTCTTTAATGTTCCAACGCATTTCGGTGCCAGACCTGCGCCTTTCTCAAGGTAAAAAAACAACTATTATATGATAAGATATTTGTTTTTTTACCTTGAGAAAGGCACCGGTCTAGTGCAGAAACACGTTGGGACAATAAAGAACTATTTTGGAACACAAAAGGCTTCTCATGTACTGTAGTGCAGCCTCTTCAGAGTGATATCCTCCTCCTCTGCTATCATTCATCTTGAAGAACTTTTTCTTCTCCAGCAGCAGCAGTTACACACATCTCCCCCGGAAGAAGGCACACGCAGCCGAAACGCGCGTTGGGGTCGTGGCACCATCAGACCAGAGGTAATGCTAATCATACAAGTTTTTCTATTGTTATAATCCATTATGCCGTTTGTTTTCCTTACCTATATGGTGGGAATTGTGAATGACTAGGCCGCTAAGGCGAGAGAGACTGTTTATCCACGGGGTTAATGAGTAATGTGGCAGTGGATTATATGGCTCTGTGATACTATTACCTTTGGTCTGTGGTGTTGTGTTTTCATTTTTGGTACCATTTCCATCATTATTGTTTACAAATGTTATATGTTATTACCAATAAAATCTATGTAATTTTTTTGTATATGTAGTTCTAGTGTGCGCAATTTTTTATAGGTTTATATATGTGCTTGGTGCCCGGGACTGATTACTATATATGTCTCCGGATGAGCACAGGGTTTATTGATCGATAACCCTGTGCATTGTGTGTCTAATTGGTATTTACACATCTACAGGTGTTGTGCCTTCACATAATACCGCCAGGTGAGTGCATACTCCCGCCTTTCACCAACCTTACCAAGCGATAGTGCTCTATATGTGCACTTTTTCCTCCAAACAGTTCTTTAGTATATTTTTTTAATCTTACTTTTTATACTCGAACTTCCAAGAGCCAATTTTGTTTTTCTTTTTCTTTGATGAGTTGTACTTTTTAATGGCGGTACTTAATTTGCAGTATAATGTATTGAGAAATAACCACAAGATGGGAGCAAATGTTCTGATTGGTAGGGGTCCGACAGTTGGGTCCTTCTCTGGGGCTTTGAGATGCCTTATCGGAATGGAGTGGCGGCCATTCTCAATTGGTGACATATGAATGCAGCCCTCCGTTTTTTCTTGGAAGACCCTTAGAGAATACAGTATATGTTGTGTTGTTGAGTTGTGTTGCGGTGCACATGCTGAGCCACTGCTCTAAAAGCTTTTCGGTGTCCCATTCTCTGGATAGTTGGTCTCAAAGTTTAGACATCTACCCAATAGACAGGTGATAATATTGAATTTTGGGAAAAACCTTTTTATCTGAATCAGCACAATAGATGTATTTACCAATAATTTATAGACCCATGCTTCATTAGCATTATTAACAAAAAAGTAGTAATAAAATGTAAATTTTAATGTACTTGATAAAAAAAACCTCTAGTTAGGGACACAACAAACACCCACAAACAACGAAAAAGATGTATTAAGTGTGCAAATAGCTCAATTTTTCATAAAACATGGTCATATACTATCAATGTGTTTAGACATGACTCCATATGAAAAAGAGGTCTTGGGTCATAAATATAAAACCTTAGTATAGAAAATTCACTATGAAATAAAATTAGGAACAATCTCACCCATTTTAGAGGATGGTCCTGACTAATTCGTACAAGATCCTTCAGTGGAAGGAAGGCGCAGAGGAGCCGCAAATAGAATCCCAGAAAGAAAGAATCCAGTAATTTTTATCCCAACGCGTTTCTTCAACTATTGTTTCAATGGAAGAAACAGTGGCCACTAGATGCCATGTCCTCGGCTCTTACAGAGGTGAAGAACCTCATTGTCTCTCCTTATGAACCAATAGTTGAAGAAATGCGTCTGTAGAAAACATGTTGGATTCTTTAATTCTGGGATTCTATTTGCGTCTCCTCTCCAACTTTCCTCTTCTGAAGAATCTTGCGTGAGTAACTCAGGACCATGCTCTAACTTGGGTGAGGTTTCTCCTATTTTTTTTTACTAAGGTCTTATAGTTAGGACCCAAGACCTTTTGGCCATTACTACAAATAAACCTTTTACCACTCAATCACCTTTGAGCCAACAAATGGGATCCAAGGAAATTGAAGGTTTATTTCCAATATTAATAGTAACCATGTATCCACAGGATAAGTGCTGACTTTTTGACTTGTGGGGGTTATGCCGCTGGGACTTCCTCCAATCCCAAGAACAGGGGTCTGAGATGCTCCAATACAAGACTGCTAGTGATAGCTGAGTACAACACTTGGCTTTTAGTCCCGTAAAGAACAAATGGGGATGTGGAGCGCATGCGCAGCCCCGCTCTGTTCTAAGCGTTTTAGAGCCCCATTCTAAGAATTTCAGAAAGTTATCACCAATTTTATGGATAGATGGCAACTTTCGATGTTAAGAAAAACTGTGTTCTTCACTAGATTTCTATAGGGCTGCTTTAGAAGCAAATTGTCCTCCATGGTAAAAAAAATTAAAAAATAAAATAAGTAAAAAGGCACATTCTAAAGTTTACTATCAATTTTTAATAGTTTTACAAAGAAACCAAGAGCCACAGCACCTCCTCTCCCGTTATCCTTTGAACTTGCATAACGTACTCTCAGCATGCAGTTCATCTTCCGCCAGTGTCCACCACTGCACACGGGAAGCAATTCAGACAATTCTTTGTTCTCAAAACTGAAAAAAAAAAAAAAGACTTTATCGCAGTATGAAGAAAAGCAGTCATTTACCAGTAAGTGTCTTCCAGGAGAAGAAGAAGCAATAGAAGACAAAATCATTTACATAACAGTGACTGATGGAGCTTTTATGTTCTGCACAGATCCTCCCGGGAGTTATCTATCGGCAAACAAAAAAAAGAGTTCCAGCACTTTTACATATTATTTGTTCTTTTCTTATGTTTTTGCTGTTGGCAAAATTTATAGACTTGAAAATAAGCAATAGGTACATTATCCGGCACTCTCTGCAGGCAGTTTACAAAACGTCCATTAAAGGGTTATTACCAACTTGCGAAAGATGATAACTTGCTGAGAGTGGCGCATGCGCAGCACCAAACTATTCATGGCCTATGGGGGTGATGGAAATAACAATGCCCTGTACTCTGAAATCTGCAGCAATCAAGGCGGTGGAACCTGAGTGATCAGCAAGAGCGTTATCATGAGAACATAAGTCCGGTGCTCACTGAATGAAATGGAAGAAGCACATAACCCTCAATGTACTTTGTACATACCCGAAGACCACCTTCAAAAAGCTTCTGTAACCATTACCCAATTCATTGCTCCATTCTGGAGCCCACTTTGGCTTTCCACAAAGTGACAATATTTACTTCTGTGAATGTCTCCTTGCTGGGAATATTGTTATTTTCCTGTCCTGGCTCCAGGGCCGGTCCATGCGTATTCCTTCTCCAGCCGCAGGCACTCTCTGCTCTCGAGTGCCTCGGTTATCATTGATTTCACATGTTCAGGTAGTAGTGTGCTGCTGATGACCTGTAGAATCTCAAGACAAACCCAGATATGCGATTGCTGGGCTCTTCTACAGCCTCTTAAAAGGTCCCTGTCTACCTATCCAGCTCTGCTGTTCAAAAGTAATCCGCCCACTCTTGGCTTTGATATACTGTCGGCCAATCCGACTTTTATGTTACAATGTGCTGTCTGTACACTCGACTCTGCTGTAGCAAGGTGTATCCGGCTGTACTGCTCTATGTTATTTCACGCACTGTTCAGCATATCCAGCTCTGCTGTTCCACTTGATGTCCAGCATATCCAGCTCTGCTATTCCACGTGATGTGCAACATATCCAATTTTACAGATTTTAATTTTTCCATCTTCTGTTCAGTCTATCCAACTCTTCTGCATTAATACACAAGGTATGTTCTGTTCACCCTGACTTATGGTTTAACAAAGCAACTTCAGCAGGTGAACCATAACACATATTATGACAACCACTGGCTATTTGTAGTTTCCGAAGTGATTTGCTGGTGTCCCCAGCCAGCCTCTTTGCACCCTAGGTGCTCCCTAGATATCCTTCTACAACATAAGCTATGCACCAGACATAGCTATGATCTTAGACAGCACCTGATTTGTAGAACGTCTCTCTTCAACTTATATTACGTCAATATTTCACCAATAGAAGCCATTTCTAGCGATGAAAGCCGCAGCCAGCTAAATGCAGCACCCCGCCGTATTATGTTACATATAGCCACCGAGTGAATATTGCTAAATATAACCTCTTTTATGCCTTTGTTTTTCCCACCGCCTTCCTACTGTGATTAACGCTGAAAGCTTAAGCATTTCATCCCTACCACATGGTGAGGCCTAAACAGCATTAAACATGCGACAATACGAGAGGCTGCTGCTTGCCTCTATCCACTGCCAAGACCAAGAAAGCCTAAGCTTAGCAGCAAGGCTCAGAATTTTCTCTAAACAGCTTTTTACTTCTTGAGCTGAAGCTACAGAAATAGCTTATTGAAAAGGCTCATTGTCTTGGAAAACAGGGAGCGAGGCACCGGGCCGGAGGTGAGGAGATGCAATAGAAATGATCCTTCTCTTGATGTTGGTGTAGAGTCTTGTTTTAAGGAAACGTAAGATAAGACATCTGAGATCAAAGTGATCAAAACTCAAGAAGGGGCTCACTTGTTATGTGACACCACACGCAATGCCAGATGGGCCCCTTCCAAGGCTTTCTCAATGTTGGTCTACTGGTAGATGTCACGAAAGTGCCATGGATGGCATACATATGGATTTGAGATCGGAAAAATCTGCGTCTTCAAGGGTCCACCTCGTCAAAGATGTTTTTGGAAGGTCTTTAGTTCCGTTCAGACTTTAATCCATTAAAGGTAATGTGCAGTAAAAAAAAATATTTAGAATGAGACTGCCAGGAAAAAGGAAGTAATCTGAGCCTTTGTGGAATCTACACTAGGATACAGTCTGATGGTTTATTGTCAACGCGTTTCAGAGTCACACCAACGCCTTCCTCAGGACAGCAATACACAAGAAGAGTATACAGGATATACACCTGGTTAAACACATGACAAAATAAAAGAAAAACGATGCCAAGAGTAAGGGGGAGGGATGTCCATAATCACATGTCAAGAAGAAGAAAAAACTATATATAGTTATACCTCAAAGTTAAATGAAAGAAGTGTACAATGTGTAACTCATAAAAAAAGTGACAAAATAATAAAGGACTATATCCAACTACTTCCAAGTTCTTATGTTTAATCAGTGTTTCATGGCTTTCTATCAATATCTGTAATTCTGAGCTGCATCGTTCTATCCAGATTTACCATAAAATAGCTGCTGCATTTCCTGCCTTCGCTTTTAAATAGTCTATGAAGCCCATGTGATGTGATAGGCACAAGATATTACGGAAAAGCCCGACTGGCCGGTCTGAGGTCATGTTATTCTTTTCTGGTTGATGGTGGCGGGAATTTTAGGCAATTTGCTCATGTTGGCAAAAACCCCATACATGCAGGGGCGTAACTACCGCGGTCGCGGGGGTCGCAATTGCGACGGGGCCCGCAGTGCTTAGGGGCCCACCCAGTCCAGCAGACTGGGCGGGCTCCTAAGAACTCTAAGCTACAAAATGGGCCGCCGGCCCTTTAAATAATTCTTCCTTACAGGCCCTGCTGCGCGTGCACTCGCGATCACGGGTGGGACTGCACTTGACCCGCAGCAGAGCCCCTCCACCGCAGAGAGCCGCACACCACTACTATAGCTGCGCTGCTCTTGTGCGCACAGGACCTGTGATGAGGTCACAGGAGGGGAGGAGTTGGAGTCACATGATCAAGGGCTTCCGTGTAGTGCAGGACAGTAGTGCAGTGCTGTTTGTCATCATGCTGGAGGAGGGTAAGCTTTTGTGTGAGGTCAGGAGGGGTTTGGGTGGATGTAGCAGAGCAGTGTGTGTATGAGGTGTACGGAGCAGAGCCGGGTGTGTATGAGGTGTACGGAGCAGAGCCGGGTGTGTATGAGGTGTACGGAGCAGAGCCGGGTGTGCATGAGGTGTACGGAGCGGAGCCGGGTGTGTATGAGGTGTACGGAGCAGAGCCGGGTGTGCATGAGGTGTACGGAGCGGAGCCGGGTGTGTATGAGGTGTACGGAGCGAAGCCGGGTGTGTATGAGGTGTACGGAGCAGAGCCGGGTGTGTATGAGGTGTACGGAGCAGAGCCGGGTGTGTACGAGGTGTACGGAGCGGAGCCGGGTGTGCACGAGGTGTACGGAGCGGAGCCGGGTGTGCACGAGGTGTACGGAGCGGAGCCGGGTGTGTACGAGGTGTACGGAGCGGAGCCGGGTGTGTACGAGGTGTACGGAGCGGAGCCGGGTGTGTATGAGGTGTACGGAGCGGAGCCGGGTGTGCATGAGGTGTACGGAGCAGAGCCGGGTGTGCATGAGGTGTACGGAGCGGAGCCGGGTGTGTATGAGGTGTACGGAGCAGAGCCGGGTGTGTATGAGGTGTACGGAGCAGAGCCGGGTGTGCATGAGGTGTACGGAGCGAAGCCGGGTGTGTATGAGGTGTACGGAGCAGAGCCGGGTGTGTATGAGGTGTACGGAGCGGAGCCGGGTGTGTACGAGGTGTACGGAGCGGAGCCGTGTGTGTACGAGGTGTACGGAGCGGAGCCGGGTGTGTACGAGGTGTACGGAGCGGAGCCGTGTGTGTACGAGGTGTACGGAGCGGAGCCGTGTGTGTACGAGGTGTACGGAGCGGAGCCGGGGGTGTATGGAGCGGAGCCGGGTGTGTACGAGGTGTACGGAGCGGAGCCGTGTGTGTACGAGGTGTACGGAGCGGAGCCGTGTGTGTACGAGGTGTACGGAGCGGAGCCGTGTGTGTACGAGGTGTACGGAGCGGAGCCGGGTGTGTACGAGGTGTACGGAGCGGAGCCGGGTGTGTACGAGGTGTACGGAGCGAAGCCGGGTGTGTATGAGGTGTACGGAGCAGAGCCGGGTGTGTATGAGGTGTACGGAGCGGAGCCGGGTGTGTACGAGGTGTACGGAGCGGAGCCGTGTGTGTACGAGGTGTACGGAGCGGAGCCGTGTGTGTACGAGGTGTACGGAGCGGAGCCGTGTGTGTACGAGGTGTACGGAGCGGAGCCGTGTGTGTACGAGGTGTACGGAGCGGAGCCGGGGGTGTATGGAGCGGAGCCGGGTGTGTACGAGGTGTACGGAGCGGAGCCGTGTGTGTACGAGGTGTACGGAGCGGAGCCGTGTGTGTACGAGGTGTACGGAGCGGAGCCGTGTGTGTACGAGGTGTACGGAGCGGAGCCGTGTGTGTACGAGGTGTACGGAGCGGAGCCGTGTGTGTACGAGGTGTACGGAGCGGAGCCGTGTGTGTACGAGGTGTACGGAGCGGAGTCGGGGGTGTACGGAGCGGAGTCGGGTGTGTACGAGGTGTCGCATCTCTGCTTCAGGAAAATGGCCGCCGCGATCTCCATCTAGGCACGCGCGGCATCCTGCGGCCATTTTCCTGAAGCCGCGGCCAGCAGAGCGCCGCTTCTGCGCACGCGCGGCCAAAGGAAGATGGCCGCCCCCACCGATCACCAATGAAATGTCGCACATCACGCTATTTTCACTCCCCTGTGCAGTGGATTCGGGACCTTGGGCATGCGCACACCACTACGCCACCAACGGAAAACTAAGCAAGATCTGGGGGAAGACACCACGCCCATCTGACCAGACCAGCCTGATTGACAGGCGAAAACGACTACTTTGGTAACGTATTTCGGCAGCATAGGTGGGGAATCGGGGTCCACAAAATACACTATTGCAATGCACAGCTCAGGCCCTATTTAACAGTATTTTTATCTCATACGGAAAAAACGGGGTGACAGGTTCCCTTTAAGAGAAAGCCAAAATAACCCCGGGACAGAAGGCGAGAGCAGGGGGGAGGTGCGGGACAGAGCCGCTTTAGGCTAGTTTCACACTAGCGTTAACTGCAATACGCCGCAAATGCGTCATTTTGCCGAAAATACGCATCCAGCAAAAGTTCTTGCTGGATACGTTTTTTCGTCATAGACTAACATTAGCGACGCATTTGCGACGCATTGCCAAACGTCGCGTCCGTTTTGCGACGCTTGGGCGTGTGGTAGTGGACCGTCGGGAGAAAAAAACCTTACATGTAACGTTTTTTGCTCCCGACGGTCCACTTTTTCCGACCGCGCATGCGCGGCCGGAACTCCGCCCCCACCTCCCCGCACTTCCCCGCACCTCACAATGGGGCAGCGGATGCGTGGGAAAAATGCATCCGCTGCCCCCGTTGTGCGGCGGAGACCACACTAGCGTCGGGAACGTCGGCCCGACGCACAGCGACGGGTTGTTCCCGACGCTAGTGTGAAACTAGCCTTAGTCAGGAGAAGCTGAGGAGCTGCAGCCGGTTTACATCAGCCACCCCTGTACCAGAGAGGAGATTGTGAGTTGTGTATATGAGCTGGTATCTCTGGTGTGTGTGTGTGTGTGTGGTATCTGTAGTGTGTGTGTGATAACTGTAGTATGTGTGTGATATCTGTAGTATGATGTGTGTGTGTGATATCTGTAGTGTGTGTATGTGTGTGTGTGTGTGATATCTGTAGTGTGTGTGACATCTGTAGTGTGTGTGTGTGTGTTATCTGTAGTGTGTGTGTGTGTGTGTGTGATATCTGTAGTATGATGTGTGTGTGTGTGATATCTGTAGTATGTCTGTGTGTGTGTGTGATATCTGTAGTGTGTGTGTGTGATAACTGTAGTATGTGTGTGATATCTGTAATATGATGTGTGTGTGATATCTGTAGTATGATGTGTGTGTGTGATATCTGTAGTGTGTGTGTGATATCTGTAGTATGTGTGTGTGTGAGGCAGCGGCGTAACTACTACGGTCGCAGCTGCAAGCGGGTCTGGCAGGTCAGGGGGCCGTGAGTCCCCTTGAGCCTGTCTCCCTTATGCTTGTGTCCCCATGTGCCAGTCTCCCTTGCCCATTAGTCCCTGTGTGTCCCCATGTGCCTGTCTCCCTTGTCCCCTTATGCTTGTGTCCCTTGTCCCCGTGTGCCAGTCTCCCTTGCCCATTAGTCCCTGTGTGTCCCCTTGAGCCTGTCTCCCTTATGCTTGTGTCCCCGTGTGCCAGTCTCCCTTGCCCATTAGTCCCTGTGTGTCCCCATGTGCCTGTCTCCTATGTCCCCTTGTGCTTCTGTCAGTCTCCTTTGTCCCCTTGTGCTTGTGTCAGTCTCCTTTGCCCACTAGTCCCTGTGTGTCAGTCTCCCTTTCCCACTTGTCCCTGTGTGTCCCCTTGTGCTTGTATCCCTTGTCCCCTTGTGTCAGTCTCTTGCTCACTAGTCCCTATGTGTCCCCTTGTGCCTGTCTCCCTTGTCCCCTTGTGCTTGTCCCTTGTCCCCGTGTGTCAGTCTCCATTGCCCACTAGTCCCCTTGTATCAGTCTCCCTTGCCCACTATTCCCCGTGTGTCAGTCTCCCTTGCCCACTAGTCCGTGTCCCCGTGTGCCAGTCTCTCTTGTCCACTAGTCCCCGTGTGCCCTTTGTGTCAGTCTCCCTTGCCCACTTGTGTCAGTCTCCCTTGCCCACTAGACCCCTTGTATCCTTCTCCCCTGCCTCCTAGCCCCCATGTGTCCCCTAGTGCCTGTCTTCCTTGCCCCCTTGTTCCCTCTCCTCTGCCCCCTCGTCACCATTTGCTCGTGTCTTTGTCACTGCCCCTGTATGGAGGGGCTGCATTATACTATGAGGGGGGGGCTGCATTGTATTCTATGGGGCTTACATTGAATTTTATGGCGGGGGGGGGCCCCATTTGGAAGTTCGCACCGGGGCCCATAACTTTGTAGTTACGCCACTGCATACATGCGTATATACCGAAACTGCTGTTCGGTACAGTGTATTACTGTAGGCTCAGTCCTAAGCTTTAAATTAATATAAGTTTTTCCTATAAAAAGATTAACCTAATTAAGTGAATTTACTTCTAATTTACATAAAAGCGGACGAGTCTGTAATATGAGATCTGAATTTAAAATACCAGTGTGATTCCCATAGGGGCTAATGGTTTCGTTCTTGATGGTATCTGACAGTAGCTTTTGTTAAAAACAGTACCAAGCGCTCAGAATGCCAACTTCTGAGAGTGAGTTGCCATATTTTATCTACACCACACTGACATGGACCATTTTAAGACTGATATTTTGCATTTATTAATTTTTGGAATGGTCAGATGTTTGTTTTACACCTCAGCCGTTATTTAGCGGCCACGTTGGTCAAACGTCTATATGACCAGAATAATAGGGATCATGCTGGGATTTTTCTTTCCTCAAGAGGTGAATTTACATTTTTTTTTGCAGTTTTGTTTGTCTTCTCCTTTTTCTAAGAGACGTACCACATTTTATTATTTTTTGGTCGACTTAGAAGTATAAGGGCTTGTTTTTTTTACAGGAAGAGTTTTAGTTTTCTTTGTAATATTCATTTTACCATTCAATGTACTGAAAAAAAAGAGAAAAAGGTTATAAAAACTGAAAGGGTGTAAAAACTGAAATTCATTTTTTTGAGCTTTTTATTTTGTACCAAAACAATTCTGTAGTAAAAATGACTGCGTGATATGATTCTACAGGTCAGTAAGATTACAGCAATACCAAACCTAAATAGTTTGTTTTTTTTGTTTACTTCGTTTATAGTACCAATTAATTTTATATTTTAATATATCGGACTCTTATGGATGTGGCAATAGAGAATACATTTATTGATTATTTTGTGGTATTTTTTTTTATTTGGAAAAAGGGGGTTATTCAAACTTCTACTATTTTTTAATATATTTAAAAAAAAGTTTTTACTACTTTTTGCTTTTTTTAGTCTTTGTAAGTGATAATTTAATCATTTGTATTACATGCTGAAATGCTACAGTCCTACATTATATATTAAAAATAAGAATCTCATATGAAGCTGAGCTACAGGCCCGGGATTCATGGGAGTCTATAAGACGCTTCTCCATTACTAATCCTATAGTTATATTGTAAATAAACACACAGCAAGAAAACATTCCTTTATTTGAAATAAAAAAAAACACACCTTTACTTTTTTATTTAAAAGTAAAAAACACAGTTATACTCACCTAACACATATTCCACTGAAGCCATGGTCTCTTGTAAAAAACATAAAATGATAAACAACAAAAATCCTCACCTAACGCCAATTTCCACTGAAGCCAACGTGTCCTGTAAAAAAACAAAAATAAAAGCCAACCATATCCCTCACATGTTCTTCTTTCTGTCTCACGCCATAATCCATGTCTGAGGATAAACAATTTTCAACCTGGATAGTGCCATGATGCGACAATCCAGGCTGAGAACCACTGGGGAACCCCTTAACTGCGGGGATCTCCGTGTCACTTCTTGGCACAGTTCAGATTGAAAACTGGTTATCCCCAGACATGGATTATGGAGTAAGACAGAATGACGCACAGGTGAGGGATATGGTGGTTTTTTATTTTATTTTTTTTACAGGAGACATTGGCTTCAGTGGAATTGCACATTAGGTGAGTATAACTGTGTTAGTTATTTTTAAACAAAAAAGTAAAAGTGTGTTTTTTATTTCAAATAAAGGATTTTATTCCGTCTTTATGTTTATTTACAATATAACTATAGGATTAGTAATGAATATTTGTCTTATAGATGCATCTACATTACTAAACCATAGGCTTTGATGCACCTGACAATACAAAGGTGCCATCAACCCCACAAATATAAACCCCACTTACCACCACCAGAGGGCAAGTGAGAAGAGCCGGGCAAAGTGCCAGAATTGGCATATCTAATAGATGCGCCTCTTTTGGGCAGCTGTGGGCTGCTATTTTTAGGCTGGGGGGCAATATTCATGGCCCCTTACCAGCCTGAGAAGACCAGCTCCCAGTTGTCTGCTTTAGCTTGGCTGGATGTAAAAAATGTGGGGGAACCCATGTCGTTTAAAAAAAAGGCATAGTGACCCCTCTATTCTTGATAACTAGCCTTGCTAATGTTAAAAGCTAAGGATTGCAGCCCGCACCTGTCAGTTTTGCCTGGCTGGTTATCAAAAATACAGGGGAACCCATGCCATTTCTCTTTAAATTATTTATTAGAGTGCAGGTGTTGGCTGAAGAATATTCCCCTCAGAAGCCACCTGCTGTCACTGTTATTAGCGGCAGCAGGCATAGCTTGATGGAAGTAGTAGTCTCTCATCAGCCAATGCCTGCTGAGCTGCGGTAAGCTTTTTGCCGCGGGTCACAGCCACAGCTGTGGAGTCATGATGACATCTGACATAATGACTCCGCAGCGATCTGACCAATGATAATATCCTTACCGGCGGTACGTTACCGCCGATCAGAACCGCTGTGTGCACATGGCCTTAGAGGAAACTCGATAATTTACCAAATTTTGCCGATTGTGAGGAATCCGAGAATATAAAAATATAAATATAAAAATATAAAGAAGACCAAACTAAAACAAAAAGTGCTTTATTCTATATTTGTGTCTCGAAGCAACACAGTAATTTCTATGTACCCTAAAACAGCGCTAAAATAAATCACAATATGTCTTGCATAAAATAAAACCTCATATTGCCACGTCGATGAAGAAAAAATGAAAAATGAGGAGAGACAAAATAAAATAATTTTTTAAAAATGATTGGTCATCAAGGTCCATTCAGGTCCATCTCCTCTGCCAACCATAAAAAAGATTAATATCGGATCCCAGGTATGGCGGCTTCGATTATCCTTCACTGTCATACTGACTACCTGTAGTGGCCACTAGGGGGAGCCCACATCTTAAAGATTTTGGCATCTCCCATTGAATTCTATCTGTATGCCCATATGGACTTAGCGCCCCCTAGTGATGTCTGCATGCAGCCAAAAATATGCCATTTACGAGTCTACGAGTTTCTAAAACAAAACTTTTTAATATTATTTAGTTCCTTGAATAAAATAAGATAAAATCTATGAAGCCGTATGTCAAAACGAATAAGGAAATTGCTTCTTTTCATGTTAATAATCCACAATTTAGGAGTCGCATTGTTAAACCTTTCTGGGTTTTTTTGCCTAGACAGACTTTAAAAAGACTGAACGGAGATGGCTCAGGGCTTCCCTGCAGCTCCGAGAACTACAGTGTCAGACAGTCTAGCAGACGGTCCAAAAATAATATACACATTCATCTCCTTCCATTTCTTCATTGTCTGACGATGGCATTTACGGCAGGTAAAATAGAACTTGCTGAATGCGACCTAATAACGGCCGTCAAAATCCAGCTGTAACGAGATCATTTGGAGCATTATATTCCAGCGTGCTTTTTATGGTACTTAGCAAAGGAGAACTGCGGATAATAAAATGTGGAATATTCCCCAGACAGACCTGAAAATAATATTCATGGGGCTGCGGAGAAAGCATTAGCAATAAACATCCTGGATTAAATATCCACTAGTTTGTTGAGGGTTAAACAGCTGGGACCCCCATGATCCCGAGCACAGGATGTGAAGGAGGTGCACTGAGCATGTGCAAACATCTATAGAAGTGATGGAAGAACATGCTCACTACTTTGATATCCAGTTCTCCGAATTGTTAGGGTTCCTCTGCAATTGAACATCATATAGATATCATCTATCCTAAGACAAGATTTTTGTTCTTTACTCTTTTTAGCAATGTATGCAGGGAAGTGGTGGGAAAGGAAGTTCCTGCACCTATAGTGCTGGCAGAATGTTATTGAAAAGGAATCACCCATTCAATAAGAGAGGATAGCAAATTATAAAGCATGTGAAATGGGATGGTTCCTGGATATATTTCTCTAGTATGTGAACCAAACCAGTTTTGCCTTGCTGTTGGGTATAATGGCAGCTGAATTTCCACATTTTTCGGTGGATAGAAAGGTGCTCGACTTATTACAGTTAGGGTATAATTATTGGCCGAGCGCCTTTGTGTCTGCCATATAATCAGCACTAATTCTCATTCTCTTTCCTTTCAATCTGCAAGCGCAGATCTGAACAAATGTTATATATTGAATTGATTTTACAATTTAACAAGTTAAAGTTCTGAAAGGTGCTGAATAAAGAGACAACGACAGGTCACCATGAACACGCATCCCTCCCGCTGAAGGTTTATAGGGTTCTGTTTTATTATTACTCAGGGTCAGAGACACAATTACCAAAATTTTGCATTGATAGTCCCACTGTAACCCAGCGTGGAGCTGCCTAATTATTTAAACTCTTTTACCTTTTAGACCCAAAAATTTGCAGGGTTTGTTTCTGGCAAATTCAGAAACAGTTGGCAGATAAAGGCACAGAGGACAGCTGAGCAGACAAAAGCTGTGAGGTCGCCACCTTTTCTGAGAGCAGCATAATGTAGACACATTTACCCTGATTCCAGCGATGTGTCACTTACTGGGCTGCTTGCTGTAGTTTTGATAAAATCACTATATTATCAGCAGGAGATTATCAATAGAGGACTAGTTATACTGCTGACAGGTAGTCCATCCACACCTCCATCACTGATTGGCAGCTTTCTGCCTATGCACAGTGTATCCAGAAATCAGTGGTGTGGGCGGGGTTATACAGAGCTCAGCATTCGAGCTCTGATAGATCTGCAGCAGATAAAATAATGATTTTTATCAAAACTACAGCAGGCAGCCCAGTAAGTGACATATCACTGGAATCAGGGTCTATGTTCCTAAATTGTGCTGCTCTCAGGTGAGGTAGCAAAAACCTAGTAACGTATCCCCTTTACAGTGCACGTTTAAGACGTGGTGACAATACCACTAAGTCCCTAAGAAACTCTGGCGCTGTTTGCCATTGGTGTGATAAGGCTGCCACCTACTCTCCAGACAGGACCATGCGGAACTAATCAAAACAGGTAAAGTTGCAGGAGGGAAGAGTTCAAAAGCCATTGATGACGGAGTTCCGGAATGTAAAGGGGCTGTGCATGAAGCCGGAACAGGTGTTGGTGCCAGAGAGAGAGGGGTAAATATGTGCACAGGAGAAGACAGAGTGACAGGCCTCAACAGGAAGCGTGAGTCAGCAGGGTGTTGGCCGTTTGCAGACAGGACTCAGACGACACTAAGCCAGATCCAGAGCCCCGACTACACCGGTCAAGACTCGAGGACCTGATCTACGCCGGCCAGTACCAAAAAGCCCAGATGTTGCTGATACATACCTGGCTCCCAGATCTACGCTGGTCAAGATCAAGAGCCCGGAAGACACCAGGCAAGAGCCGGAGCCCAGACCTCTTCTCCCCAGACCTAAGAGACATCAGCCGTCGGTCAAACACCGAAGATGCTTGAGGAGACTTCATCCGGAAGAGGACTCCTGCCATGGTGGAAGGAAGACACGAGTGAGGCGGGCACAGTAACAGATGTATCCCCCCTATCAGAGGGACACAAGTGTAATCCCTAAGAGACTTCTCTGCCATTTAAATTGAACTCTAAGACTCATCATATTTTGGGCATTATATCATTTACTTGTGATTATTCTGTTCCAAGCTCCTGTATTTTCCCGCCGTATCGGAGGAAATAAATAGTTCATTGACTGTTCCCGCCTCGTGTCCCTCTGCGTGTTGCACCAGTTGTCCACATGTATGCATAGAGTTCATCCAGGATGGAGAGATTTGCTTCAATATGTGTGTGAGGGGCGAGGAAGAAAGTGACCAGCTGGTGCCAGGGGGGAGCGTCCCTCTGCAAAAAATGGGAGCTTCACAGTGAGAGAAGCCAACACCTATGAAGTAGAATGTTCTCCACTGTAGGGCCATCTAATCCCAGGCATGAGGTTAGAATTTCCATCAGTACGGTGCTAACCAGTTCAGGGCCGAGCCATTTATTCCCGATACTGACCAGGCACATGTTTTGTTTTTTCATACACACAATTTTTTTTAAAATTTTTTACTTGCTTGGATATTCAAATCATTTTTCCATTTTTTTTTTCATGATTGCATCTAATTTTCATATTATTGTAATAGTCTTTTTTTATATACTGTATATATATATATATATATATATATATATATTTTTTTTTTTTTTTTACGATGTCCAGTAATATCAGTGGGAAAATGAAGGAGTAATTTGTCTGTTTTTCAATTTTTTTTTATAACCACAAAGAACCACTAAAATAAATTTTAAAATTTGTTCTCCTTTCTGTAACAATAAATTTTATATCACTCACGCTTTTTTACAGGGGTGAGGTTAGTAATGGCAATTTGGATTTCCCTGCATTTTATTTATTTATTTTTCATTTATTTTGCATGTTTCTTATAAGATCATAAGATCATAAAAGACCTTTGGGGGGCATTTTAACATATATATATATATATATATATATATATATATATATATATATATATATTTTTTTTTTTTATCTGTCTTCGTCTGTAACTGGGGCTGGTATACTAGCCCCAGTTACAGTGGAAATTCAGCAACTTAGCTACTGAACAGACCTGACCAACTCTCTTAGGATCCAGCAGCTCCTGGTCTCTCCCTTCACCTAGTCATCACACGACGGTTGGGTCCAGAGGAGGAAGCAGTGTTAGCTCTTCCTAGAACAGTATGCAGAATGCTTGTTTAGCGCTCTGTAAATATCAATCAATAAGGAAGAGTTGGTAATAATCATCATTGCCTTCTCTATCAGTAGTCTATCTGTATGTGATGGCCGGCTCCCTGCTCCCAATGCGGCATGATCTTGTGCAGCTGCTCTACTATGCAGCGATGTTGAAGAGCTTTACTGAAGAGCAAAATATGGACCACCCGGATGTTTACAATCTATGGGATGTCATAGTTGTTTAAAAGACTTCTCTACCTTCCTCGTTTGGGGAACCATTTACAAGTGAGCCATACATCATGTTAGCCTTAAAAAAGACCTATCAACAGGTCAAAATGGGCTAGTTTTTGCTCTTATTATATTTCCACTATTCGGAGTATGCAGTTGTTGTTTTTTTTTAGCTTTTATTTTTTACAATCCGCCATACGGTTTCAGATATATGGGCCTTATAATTTACTGATAGTTTTATGGTTTGCACCTAGGGGGAGTGGCTCAGGAGGTTCTTTGGGGGCATGTCTTTAGACTGCTCTGCATAATTACCCTGTGAAAACCACCCCCTTGGAAAAGACAATATAAAACAGACCTAAATTAAAAAAAGCCCATATCTCTGGAACCGTATGGCAGATTTACAAAAAACAAAAAACAAAATGCTCAGGGGAAGATCAGTAATAAAAGAAGAACAGAAATTAGCCAGTTTTGACCTTGGCGATAGGTCTTCTTTAAAGAAGTGCAAGACACTTGTTCCATCTTTCCTAGGATGCTTCATAGCAAAGCTGGGGGAATGTTACTGTAAAATTAGGATGATCTGTAATTCAGGAGCCTGGAAGAGCAGGATTACAATCCCTGCAGGATCGGGGAACTGGTTGTCAGGATTTAGGAAGAGGCATAAGAGAACTGTGCTTGTAAATGGGGTTTTACTATCGTCCTCACTGAAAGCATAAAACCTCCTGTTGTTAATAATGCAGGCGCTCGTCAATAATTCATCTCCTAATTCATTCATTTTCAAATCATTTTTTGTAGAGAATTCATTTTTTTGCCGCTTTATTCTTCATCTTGTTTTAATTGCAGCTACCAAGCTGGTAACTGTGGGAAGGGTACAAAAAAATGTTATTTAGTCGCCAGGAGTTTGTTTTTCGATATCAACCAGAAATCCCATCGTCACATTAATAGCAGTGCGACAAGAAAAAGCCTTATGACGCTGTAGAGAGGGTATAGAAAAGAAATGTGTCTACTTTGCGTAAGAAAACGTTTTTCAAAATTTTAAGGGGAGCATTGCACCAAGGCACTATCCAAACTAGTGTAGGACCGACCCCGGTGTCTGGCTCATTCAATTATCCGTTTTTCGCATTCAAGTTTTATCCATATTTTTCATCAATAGCTCTCGTACCTACTATAGTCTATGGGGTTGTCCACAATTCCGACTTTTTGTTTTTGCCGACCTAGCAGGTCCACGCAAAATCGAGGAGACTTATCCATTACTGAGCTAAGTGTCAGATCAGAATCTCCAATGAAAGTCTATGGGTCATGGACCTCCATGTTCTGTCCATTTTTTCACGGACTGTAAGATAGGGGAAGGTAAAGAAACTTTTATTTTTCTCATACGAGAAAAACTGATGAAATTTGTAGGTGAAAAAAATGGTCTTCTGAAATAGCCCTCACATAGTCATTTCCTTACCACATAATTATTTTATCAGTTAAAGTACGTTAGTTCAATCTACGTCACAGAATACAATTTATGACCAAAAGTATGTAAACCCCGTCCTAATTATTGAGCTCAGGTGTTTTTCCAACCTTTATGACAAACAAAAAATCACTAGAAATAACCTTCACAGTCAGCTTATCCCGAAGGAATTCAATTGCACGGTGACTGCGGTGCGCCCGGAGTATCCAGAGAAGACAAAGATTCCAGCAGCACGAGATTCCGATAAGATTCAATGATTTATTAGAAAAATATACAAATGTCAAATGCAACCAAAAACCACCACAACCACCACGTTACTAAAAATATATTAAAATGTCCTGCAAATGCGTTTCAGACGCATGTCCTTAATCATTGCACTGATTATAGACATGCGTCCAAAATGCGTTTGCATGACATTTTAATATATTTTTTGTAACATGGTGGTGGTGGTGGTAGTTTTTGGTTGCATTTGACATTTGTATGTTTTTCTAATAAATCATTGAATCATATTGGAATCTCCTGCTGCTTGAATCTTTGTCTTCTCTTTTACAAACAGGTGCATGAAATCAAGCACACGGTCATATTGACCGATGTACACTCACAGAGCGAGCCACTAAGACAGACTGAAGCACGTGGCACTTCCAAATTGAAGTCCCCAAAGACATGGTGAGATGGGTTTAATCTGGGGTTAATCGAGTGGCTGCATAAAGCCTTGACCTCATTACATTGAAAACCATTGAGATGAATTGGTAGTAAGGGGCTGTAAAAGGAAGGCAAAAGGGGGGCAAAAGCCAGGCAATTGCCCTCAAACAATTGTGGATCAGGAAATTACTTAAAATAACATAGAATAAAAATAATAATAATAATCTTGAACCAGGAGGTGGAGGTTCAAGTGGAGGAGGAGGTTGAGGAGGAACATGGAGGTGGAAGTGGTGGTGTAGGTGATAGAGGTGGAAGGGGAGGTAGTCAACACTGTTTCTGTATTTTTTTGTTTTTGATTCTTTTTTTGTTTTTGTTTAGGGAAATTACTTAAAATAACATAGAATAAAAAATTAATAAAAATCTTGAACCAGGAGACAGAGGTACAAGTGGAGGAGATTAAGGAGTAGTGGTGTTGGGTATGGAGGTGTAGATAGAAGACGTGGAGGAGGAGGTAGTCAGGAGTTTTTATTTTTTATTTGTGTGTATTTTTTTTTAATTTGGAAATGCCCCCATAGGTTCCACCTGGACCAATCACATCATAGAGCCGGATCCACACCACTGTGACGTCACGGGAGAGTCAGCCGTTACACCTAGTAAACAACAGTGTTCTCCACGTAGCCGTGCACCATGCAGTTTCTATTCAGATGTAAATTACCTAAAAGAGGAGCACTATAACAAACACAGTAAATAACAGTGTATACGATCCATATCAGATAGTATTAATGGATCACAACATAGCGGTACCGCTACATATGTGCACAAAACACACCAACACCCATGAAACCACAGGCAGGGTAGTAATCTGTACCCATTAGGTCCACACTAACAAGGGACCGCAGCAGCCAAGGAAAATGAGTGATGCACAAATATATTTACATGGAATACATATTCCGTCCGTTTCACTAAATCCCCCTTATTAGTTGGTATCTAAGTGAACCGAAAAAGCACTAATTGAAACAAAATTAAGTTATAGTAAAAAAAAACTTTATTTATACATGTGATGACAGCATATTAATTTAAAAAAATCTAGTGACCTCCAATGTGAGAGACACACATGGCTAAAGACTCCATTAAACACCTAGCATACTGATACACATTTTATTATACTGATGTACAATACTATATTATGGAGATAATGAATATCTCTTATTATAAAAATATGCTCTGTGCAAATTCATGCTATTATTAAAGTTCATGTGCAATTGAACAAGGAGATATATCTCTATGCTTCACATAGACTACCATCAGATACTAAAGCCCCTACTAGTCCTGGACTTGAGAATAAATACCCTTATGCAGGCCACTAACTGCAGATAATAAAATTTAAATAATGAGCATGAGATCTTTGCTATTGTACTTACTCGCTGTGTGGAGTATCAATGCCGTATCCCTCCTCCCCGACGCGCGTTTCATCCACACTTCCCCCAAGCGCGGTATCTTACATTGCATTATTGATTTATACTCCTCTACAGAATCGGCACATATTCTGTTTAGATTCCAGCAGCTGGGGGCTGCACTCTACAGTGGGGAGCGCCAGTGTTACTCAATATTTGTTAATTTTGTTTCAATTAGTGCTTTTTCGGTTCACTTAGATACCAACTAATAAGGGGGGGATTTAGTGAAACGGACGGATTATGTATTGCTTGTATAGCACTTTATAATATATTGGATCTTTTGATTGTTTACATATTTACATGGAAGCAGAATTATGTTAAATTGACAATTAGAATGATAACTGTTGTGAACTCTATTTTTGGGCTCCCACTAGTGGTCACTAGCGGTACTGTGTAGTGTTGTCTTTCTGCAGGTTGGCTGCATCAGCTGGTTCGTTATCCTTGGTTGGTTTCCTATTTAACTCACCTGGATACTCAGTTCCTTGCCTGCTATCAATGTATTCAGTGCTCTTCAGATTCCTTGTGACTATCTTGCTCCCAGTCTCTCCAAGACAAGCTAAGTTCTTGTTTGTTTATTTTCTGATTATCAGTGTTCATCATGTTTTTTGTCCAGCTTGCTAAAATGTGAATTATTACTTGCTGGTTGCTCTAGGGGACTGTTTCTTCCCCCCACACCGTTAGTTGGTGCGGGGGTTCTGGAAATCTCAGTGTGGATATTTTGTAAGGGTTTTTTACTGACCGCATAGATCCCTTTTCTATTTTCTGCTATCTAGAATTAGTGGGCCTCATTTGCTTAATCTGCTTTCACCCCTATGTATGTGCCTTCCTCTTACCTCACCGTCATTATCTGTTGGGGGCTTCTATATCTTTGGGGATTATTTCTCTGGAGGCAAGAGAGGTCTTTCTTTCTCTCTAGGGGTAGTTAGTTCCTCAGGCTGGCTCGAGACGTCTAGGAATTTTAGGCACGTTCACCGGCTACCTCTAGTGTGTTTGGATAGGTTCAGTTTTGCGGTCAGTCCAGTTTACCACCTCCCTAGAGCTTGTTCTATGTTTAGTCACCTTGCTGGAGTAATTTGTGATCCTCAACCACTAAGGATCATAACAGATAACCCATCTTCCCTAGATTCAATAGAATAAATAACTAGGGGCAATATTTTCCAAAATATCGATCCAAACCCCGATTTTCAAATAAATAGGATAAATGAAATGGCATCATTCAGACCCAGTGGTTTCACGCTTTTGATACGGAAAATCCACTGGGCCTCCTTGAGTAAAACTCTATTGTCAAAATACCCTTTTCTTGGGGAAGGACAGACGACCTCCATTCCTTGAAATCTCAAACAGAGGGCATCACCTCCATGGTGTAACCAGACGTGCCTCACTACTGGCTTATCTTCTATCCTATTAACATCTCCAACATATTCCAAAATCTGTCTCTGAAATTGGCGAATGGTCTTTCCCACATAATTTAACGGGCATGGGCATGTAATGAGATATACAAGACCTTGTGTCTTGCAGTTGACAAAAATACTTGGAACCAGTCGAGATACTTAATAATTCTGGTCCAGGTTGAATGAAATCACATGCAAGTCCCACAACTGAAGGTTCCTTTTGGTATTGATCTATTCAGCCATGTCATTGTTGGTACTACCAGTTTAAGATGGCTGTGTTCCAATCGATCTTTTAGATTCCTTCCTCCTCAAAATGTGATGGAGGGACCCTCTGTGACCAAGTCTCCAATATCCGGATCGAATTTCAGTATTGGCCAATACAGATTAAGAAGATCTTTTACTGCTAAGAAACAAGGCAATATGGTGGACGTTGAACAGGCACAGCATCATGTATGGGCTCATGTGTGCCAGGCTGCCCAACGGCAATGACAAGCTTTCATTGGTGGGAGGTGTATGGTCTGTGTCCTTTCTATTGTCTGTGTCCTCTTTATCCATCCCACCACACAAGTTGAAGGTGAAATGATCATTAACAGGGCTAAAGCTAAAGATGACACATTTCCTTTGTATATTAGACAATTTATGATTCATCCATCCTCAAAGGACAAGGTTACACAACGACGTACACCGTCAGTAGATTATGAATTCAATATAGAAAAAGAAAAAACAAGTGATGTGTAACTAAAATTTTACTTTTATTCCATATATATTAAAATGTTATGTCTCAAATTACTGCATATAACATCCAGTGTGGATGTATTTTGGGTCACGATAATAATTTGTAGGGTAACCCAGTGATTCCTATAGGTGAAATGATGTGGGAGATGTATAAATAACAGATGTGATTAAGGCTGTTGTCCCCATAAATTGACAACCTAATCCACCTAGAATCAGTCAATATCATAAGAGGCAGAAGTTCAATTGTATATATCATTTTCAGTGTTTATGCACAATTGCTACATGCACTGAAAGATCTTGTGATTGTAACCGCGTTGAGAACAATGCAGCACCCATTATTAGAGTCTATGTACTGTAAGAGCAGTTTCTGATTATATGCTCGCCCTGGGCTAATATATTAAAATAAATAACTGATATCCCATTAGGATTGTTGCCCAAAATTGTGTCAGTTATTTAGCACCCAGGCAATGGGGGGGTGATCACTCATATGAAGCCGCTACCAATAATATAGTTCCGCGGACATGTGTCCTATAGTTCCCTCATTCCCTCATTTTTACAACCAGCCAAGCTAAAGCAGACATCTGAGGGCTGGTATTCTCAGGCTGATAAGGGGCCTTAAATATTGCCCCCCCAGCATAAAAATAGCAGCCCGAAGCTGCCCCAGAAAAAGTGTATCTATTTCTAATTCTGGCACTTTGCCAGACTCTTCCCATTTGCCCAAGTGGGGTTAATATTTGAAGGGTTGATGTCAGATTTGTATTGTCAGGTGACATCAAGCCCACGGGCTGTAAATGGAGATGCGTCTATAAGATGCCTATCCATTAGTAACACCATATTCATATTGTAAATAATCACACAACATGAATAGAGTCCTTTATTTGAAATAAAAATATACTCCGTTTTACTTCTTTATTTAAAAATAAAAAACAAAATTATACTCAGTTTACGCCCATTCCATTAAAGCCCTGGTCCCCTGTAAAAAAAAAAAAAAAAACAGAAAATAATAAACAACAATAATACTCACCTAACGCCCATTACATTGAAACCCTGGTCTCCTGTAAAAAAAACAATTATAAAAATCAAAGCTGAGTGTATGTATGTGTGTGTATGTATCAAGCCACGCCCACTCAACATAGCCCCGCCCACTCAACATAGCCCCGCCCACTCCGCATAGCCACACGCAAAGCCCCGTCCACACGGCCCACGTTGTTAGCGCACACGGGCAGAGACACATTCACCTCGAAAGCCACCCTGCAAAACTCACCGACTGCAACGTCCCAGCCACTGTGAGCTACAATCAGGGCTGCCGCCTTCAGGGTATCAGTGCGCGGCAGGAACAGGCCACATCTAGCTCCATCGTGTCTAGAATGGAGTTGCTCCTGTGAGGCATGACGTCAAGGGAAAGGGAGGACCCTCATGGATTACACCGCTGTGCTCATAACAGGAAGTTGCTGTTCACGAGGGAGGGGAAAATGAGAGGAGTGAGGGGAAAATGAGAGAAGGGAGGTGCTGCTGCAGTTTGAGGCTGTGTATAGAGAAGAATGAGGAGCTGCAGGTGGAGGCTGTGTATAAAGCCACAGTCACATGTTCAGTATTTGGTCAGTATTTTACCTCAGTATTTATAACCCAAAACCACGAGTGGGAGAAAAATGCAGAAGTGGTGACGTGTTTCTAATATACTTTTCCTCTGATTGTTTTACTCCAAGTTTAAGCTTTCAAATACTGAGGTAAAAATACTGACCAAATAACATGTGAACGAGGTCCAAAGGAGAAAAGTGTGGTGCTGCAGAAGAAGTAGGCTGTGTATACAATCTGCTTTATAGCAATTTCTCTCAGAATCAACTGGTTCCAATTGTATATGGAAGAGGAGTGTGAGGTGCTGCCAGAGGAGACGACTATAAAGGAGAAAAGTTGTGCTGCAGAAAAATGCTGTGTATAAATGAGGAGCGTGAGGTGTCGGAGGAGGCTGTGTATAAAGGAGGAGCGTGAGGTGCAGGAGGAATAAGGCCCCTTAACTGCCGCCATTAAAAGTCGTATCGGTAGTCGTTAAGGAGTTAATATTGTGTTAAAACAAAAATCTTTTGCTTCAACAAAATGGCGCCGATTGTATTCCGTGTACCAGTGCGGGAGGGTTGCTGTGTTCAATAGTGAAAATTTCTTTTTCTTGTGCGTGTTCCCACACTGGTCCTCGGAACACAGTGGGCTGCGCATGTGCAGATTGAGAGCATTGCTTGCCGATAGATGCTATTGCGCATGCGCCAACACTTTTTTTTTAAGCAAAATTTTTCTTTTTTGAAGACCACAGTAGTAGGGATCGATTTGCAATCTCCATGCTTTTCTCATGGTCAACACTTTACATGGCCTGTTCGAGAATTGGAACAGCGGAAGGAAAAATCAAAAATATTGTTTATCAAAAGGCTTTTGAATGAGTTGAAAATAAAATACTATCAATACTTGGATAATCATTTAGTTAATTTGTGTTGCAAATCTGTAGTGTTGAATATATGATGTGAAATGTTTTTATGTGCAATATAATCATTATAATTTGTTATAACTAACCACAGTTAGTACTATGCCTGGGCAACGCCGGGCTCTTCAGCTAGTACTTTATATAGGTGGTTATGTGGGGGCTCATACTGTATATAGGAGGCTATGTGGTGGATCATACTGCATATAGGCAGCTATGTGCGGGCTCATACTGTATATAGGAAGCTAAGTGCTGGCTCATACTGTATATAGGAGGCTATGTGCTGGCTCATACTGTATATAGCAGGCTATATAGGGCTCATACTGTATATAGAGAGCTATGTGTGGGCTTATACTGTATATAGGGAGCTATTTGGGAATTCATACTGTATGCAGGGTGCTTTGTGTGGACTCGTACTGTATGTAGAGGGCTGTGTATAGGCTCACCCTGTGGGCTATGTGGGGGCTCATATTGTAGGGGGCATATTGCCTGGGCCTATGATCTGTTATCCTCATTGCATATGACAAGGTCCAATATAGGTCTATGGGTCCGTAAAAAACACGTACAGCACAGGAATGGCATCGGTACAATCCATATGCTGTACGTGTTTATAGGGAACCTGTCAGCAGAAAAAAACACTAACCTGCCCAATGCCTGCACGTAGACAAACATTGCGAGGAGAAAATTTACTTTATTCCCCCCGCAGCATTCGATTTTAGGCAAGGTGGAGGCATCGGTGATTGTTTCCCGCCCTCCGGGCCAAACTTACAGGTGGCCCCAATGCAGAGCCAGTGTTAGTCAGGGCCGGAGGCGCAGTTACAGAATACAGAGCGGTGACTGGATCCGAGCCAGCCCCGTGACTGAAACCGAGGGCTTACAGGGGGAATAACGTTCATTTACTCTCGGCAGCGTTCAGCTACGTGCAGGCGTCGGCTAGGTTAGTAACGCCATTAACATGCAGACTGACTCCATATCTGCAGGTTAATAGCGTTTTTTGGGGTAACAAGTTCCCTTTAATATTGAAGGTATAGGAGAAGCTTTGTATTTTCATTTTCCATATCCATATCTGAAAAACACAGATGACACACGTTTTTGCTACCTGCCTGACTATTGTGCGGCACAGAGCAGTCACAGACCACTCCTGCCTGGATTCATCGCCTTCTGTAATGTCAACAGAGCAGCGGCTTCTTTTCCTCTCTGCTTGTTTGGATGGGCAGGATTGCTATTGTCATTCTGATTGACAGCTGACTCTCTGCTACCTGAGGGAGGCGGCAGTCAATCAGCATGAAGTCCCTCATTGTCAACAGTGCAGAGAGGAAAACAAGCCACCACTCTGTTGATGTGATCGAAGCTGCTGAACCGCAGGCAGGAGCGGTCTGTGACAAGCTGAGATGGTGAAGCACGGTGCTGGGCATAACCGGCAGGTGGATAGCAACTACTGTCTATCAAACAGAATGACAACGTCATTCCCGCTTGTTCAACAGAGCAGAGAAGAAAAGAAACTGCCGCTCTGTTGACGTGATCGAAGCTGCTGAACCGCAGGCAGGAGCGGTCTGTGACAAGCTGAGATGGTGAAGCATGGTGCTGGACATAACCGGCAGGTGGATAGCAACTACTGTCTATCAAACAGAATGACAACGTCATTCCCGCTTGTTCAACAGAGCAGAGAAGAAAAGAAACCGCCGCTCTGTTGACTTGACTGAAGCTTGTGAATTTCAGGCAGGAGCCATTTGTGACCAGTGTGTGCCGCACAACAGGCAGGTAGGTCACAACAACCGACCTATTAGTGCTGAGGCACAATTTTATTTCTTTTTTTGACAAAGTCCCAGATATTCCCTTTAAGTTTTTAAAAGCCCTTGTCAGTCACTGACAGCAACAATTAGTGCGATAGCCGGTGCATCTACTCATCAGCTCTCATCAGTCGCCTTGTGACACAGTTGCGGGCTGCTGATGGGTTGCTGCCATGTTCGCCATCCTATTAGGCCCAGCCAAAGGCTGGAGCTCCTAGGAAGATGTTACAATCAAAGCTCTGAGAAGATGTTACGGCACTCTCACTTTGTAGTGAGCACTTACTGGAACAGCTCCTAAACTGCCACTATGACTGGAAGCGAGTGGCGGCAGGGAGGATAAAACGTAATGTTTTCCCTGTAGCTAACAATTTTCCAGTATGCCGACTAACCAGGCCTTAAACACTATTTACCTGCAGATTGTCCCTACATCTGCAGATAAATAGTGTTTCTCAAGGTGTTAAGTTAACTTTAAAGAGTTGTCTAAAACATTTGTAGAATTTCACTGACTCTTAACATTATGTAATGTACTATTAGGATGCATCTATTTTTACACTCTGCACTGGTCACATCACAGCTCCAAATTTAATTTTTATAGAGCCAAACACTTTCTCTTCTGCTTTTCTCATTGTAACACCCCAGGTAACCGGTTGTTACAGTGACGATGCCTTCCTTTCGGGGAGGGTGATGATTCATGCCTGGAGGCAAGGAGGATACCCTTTAACAGGCAATACACCTACATGCAACACATTCTGAATCTAGGCCAGATGGGGGAGCTCTGAACCCGGATTCAGGGGAGCTTCCCCAGCATTAAGTATTCTGGTCTGGAGGAGGAGTTAGATCATTGTGGGGAGACAGTGGAGGAGAGAGGAGTGAGAGCAGAGAGAGAGGCCATGCAGCCACGTGTGGTGCTGCAGCTCCAGGAACAGAAGAGAGACAGATAGTGTTGCAGAGATAGCACGTGTGAGGGGGAGAAGCAAAGGAGAACAAGAGAGCTGGAGGGGAACTGTGACCAGTCACCCTCTGAGCTCATGCGCAGGAATCTGGCATCGGGAGCCCGAGGCTGTGTCGTACTTCAAGTCCTGCAGCAGAACCAGAAGGACAGAAGATTGTATGTTGTCTGTCCGCACCCACACCCGAAGGTGCAGCAGTACATAGAGCCCGGGTTTTAATAGAGACCCTGTAAAAAGGTTCGCATTGCCCACCATACGGGTTACTGTCCCAGGACAGGAGAGAGAGGACCTTGTAAGGGAGCCACAGGCAGCAAGGACTTCACAAAAGAGCACTAGAAGGAAGGCTTACAAACCTCACCTGGGCGAGGGATTCACCATTGCCTCCAGGCCGGCCGGACTACATTATCACCTGTTGCTGGTACCCTGGACTGTGGCTACTACAACCAGTAAACCAGGTAAAGAGACTGTAACCCCATGTCCTCCGTTTATTTGCTAGCATTACACCATCCTTGCCCTGGAGACCCAGCTTCACCTGTGGGAAGCGATATCATTTTTGCGGCCTTATCATCACCCCTAGAAGACCCCTTTAAGCAGCGTCGGTCACCCCTGACCGAGTACCACAGGTGGCGTCAGGAACTTTTATTATTTTTACAATCCCTTTAAACACCGTCCCTTTTACTTGGGCGCCCACGGACCTGGTCGCCACCACCTTGACCACCCCTTTAACGACAACCGGACCCAGTACCGAGTACCCCCAGGCCCTGGCGGGCGTTCCATCATTGTTTCAGTTGGGTTTTTCAGAAAAGAAAGAGGTTGGCATGTGATTGTCTCTCTGCAAACTGCATGCGGAGCAAAAATGTGACGAGCGCAGAGAATATGTAGATAGCCATATCCTAACTCAGAATCTGAAAATATTTTTGGAGAGTGAAAGCAAAGTTTCCAAAAGATTTTTTTTTTTTTAAGCGTGGTGTTCAAAAGGGCCTCACTAGGAAACTTTTGTATATATAGTGAGCTGGGTTATGGTACTGTATCTATGTAGCAAGCTTGGTTTTGTTCCTGCTTTTATTCATGGTATGGTATAGTATTATTTATGGTACCATATCTAAGCAGTAAGCTTGGTTCTGGTACCATATCTGTGCAGTAAGCTTGTTTGTGTTCCTGTATCTATATAGGAGGCTTGTTTCTGTTGCTGTATCCATGTTGTAGACTTCGTAAGCACGTTTCTGTTCCATATTTCTGTAGTAAGCTTGGTTCTGTTCACATATCTATGTATAGTAGTAAGCTCCGTTCTTCTCCCATATCTCTTTAATAAGCTTGGGTCTGCTCCCATATCTCTGTAGTAAGCCCCTTTCTTTGTTCCATTCTCGTATCTATGTAGTCAGTTAGTTCAGTTCCTACGTCTATGTAATTAGCTTGCTTCTATTACAGTGTCTATGTAGGCAGTAAGCTCGATTCTGCTCCTGTATGTATGCAGCAAGCTCTTTTTTGCTCCCATATCTATGTACTAGCCTGTTACCTCTGGTACTTTACTGCAGAAATAAGCAAACTCGAGGTCCACTGCCTTGTGGTTGCCCCCCCCCCCCCCCCCGACTGAAAAGTGGCATCCAGCCCCTGAAGGGTGCCAAAACTTTTACATGCCACTGTAGACAGACAGATTGACAGATACAATAGATAAATATATAGTTATCAAGATCTCTGCTTGCTGCCATTGGATAGGAGCCTTCATTACTTACTAACCGTGGACTCTGGTCTGTCCCGGCCATATAACACACACACAGGCGTATACGGCTGGATACTCTGACACACTGCATGAATGAGTGACCGGTTTATTAGCGGGATACCTAGAAATGAGGAGTCTCGTGCTTTCGGCCACGTCAGTCAGGTCTACTCATGCATCATCCACTAGGTGGCGATGTGCGATCCCCTTCTGTTAGTTCTGCGGTGGTTGTCAGTCTGTCATGCTCATACCTGCATGATGTAATAGTCACGACATCACCTGCTCACTTATGCAACGTCCATGTCTGGATAGCACTGACACTTTTCATGTCAAGACAAGAAATCAATGCGTTTAATTATGCGTCTGACCGGGTGTCTAAGCGGTTAAAACAGGCTTTACAAGAAATGCAGGAAAGAGTCAGCAGAGGCAGAGAGTGGGGAAGCTCGGGTTTTGTTGTGGGTGTTTATTGTTTTAATTTTTGAGAAAAAACTGCAATATGTCAATCAGCCTTTATTGGGGCGATTGATGATCGTAAGCTTTTCTTTCACTGTTGCAGTGCAGGATGGAGTATAAAGCAGGGTGAACATACCATTGGTGTAACCTGGGGCCCGAAAGGTAAGGGGGCCACTTCTACCTACAAAGCAGGAACCCTCTGTTATCCATATCCGCCCCTCCTGCAATATTTACCAGCATTTTGGATGGTAAATTATATAAGCTCCGCCCCCATGACTATCTTTAAAGTGCTCAGTTTGGTCAGAGTTAACATAAATCCCATCCTTTATGGACCATGCACAAATTTAGTGAGATTTAAAAAAAAATAAAAAATTGGGACAGTCTCAGCAGATTCAGCGCTGCCACCAACTATGCTCTAATTCTGGTACATTTTTTGTTTCCAAAATAAGTTCTGTTTCATATAAAAAGATTGACAATACTTTGCACCGTTTGCCCCCTATAGCCCCTGTGTTGCACTGTCCAGTTTTGTCTGTAGAATGAGTTACCTAAGAATCCATTAGTGAGTTCATTCAGTCTGAATGATTGTGGGTTTCTAACTTTTTTTATCAGTCCTTTCGAAGCTCTTCTCAGCTGATTTGCAGAAGTACAAAGAGTCTGTAACAGCAAAACAGTGCAATTTTTTAATGAAACCAAATTGTAAAAATTGTTTTTAGCAAATGCTGTACATAAAAGGTGGACAACCCCTTTAATAGCATGAAATCTACATCACAGGAGCTCCTGAAATTAGCAGGAAGGAACTTGAGAAGTTTGTACACTGAATTGATGTCCACCATGTAATGCTTCATTTCACCTGCGGGGGCACTGCAGGGAAACTGAGCACTGACCCATCAGCGACATAGGCTGTTATTAGCTTGATTTTAGGGGGAGAACAGCTGTACAGGTGTAAATTAGAGGTGGGCTCAAACATAAATCATTGTCAGGATAGGAAAAGGTTCCCAGTAGGGTTGAGCGAAACGGATCGTTCATTTTCAGAAGTCGCCGACTTTTGGCAAAGTCAGCGTCTCATGAAACCGACCCGATCCCTGTGTGGGGTCGGCCATGCGGTACGCGACTTTCGCGCCAAAGTCGCGTTTCAATGACGCTAAAAGCGCCATTTCTCAGCCAATGAAGGTGGACGCAGAGTGTGGGCAGCGTGATGACATAGATCTCAGTCCCCACCATCTTAGAGAAGGGCATTGCAGTGATTGGCTTGCTTTCTGCGGCATCACAGGGGCTATAAAGGGGCATTCTCGCCGACCGCCATCTTACTGCTGCTGCTCTGAGCTTAGGGAGAGGTTGCTGCCGCTTCGTCAGAAGCAGGGATAGTGATAGGCAGGGTACATAAAGCTACAAACCGCTTGTGCTGTAGCGATTTCCACTGTCCAACACCACCTTTTGTTTGCAGGGACAGTGGAAGCTACATTTTTTTTTCCTCAGCGCTGTCGCTCATTGGGCTGCCCTAGAAGGCTCCCTGACCCTGATAGCTGCGTTGCTGTGCCTGTGTGTGTACGCCGCTGTGCAAACCAACTGCTTTTTTCAAAGCACAAATCCTGTTGTTCCTTCCTTTCTGCACAGCTATCTTGTGTGTTTGTCCACACTTTTGTGTGCAGCACTCCTTCTTATAGCTGCCTGCCATACTTTTCTGAGATTACTGCAGGGAGATAAATATTGGCAAATCTGCCTCTGTGCCAGTCCTGTGTTTGGCATCTGTCTTATTGTGTGCCACCGAAAACCACTGTGTGATACTTGGCCTTTTTTTTTTTTCTAAATTCTCCCTTTTTTTAAAAAAAAAAATTAGTGGGAGATAAATATTGGCAAGTCTGCCTCTGTGGCATTGCTGTGTGTGGCATCTGTCTCTCATTGTGTGCCACCGAAAACCACTGTGTAATACTTGGCCATTTATTTTTTGGGGGTAAATTCTCCTTGTAAAAAAAAAAAATAATTAGTGGGAGATAAAGGTTGGCAAGTCTGCCTCTGTGCCAGTCCTGTGTGTGGCATCTGTCTCTCATTGTGTGCCACCGAAAACCACTGTGTAATACTGGGCCTTTTTTTTGGGGGGGGGTGGGGGGGTAAATTCTCCCAGAAAAAAAAAAAAAAATAGTGGGAGATTAAGATTGGCATTTCTGCTTGAGTGCTGGTCCTGTGTGTGGCATCTGTCTCAAATTATTGGGGCACAGAAAACCTAGTGTGTAACATTGGGCCTGATTTTCATTTCAGTGTCAGGCACCTATAAAGGTATATATAAATCCTACAGAAGTTTGAGTTCACCTTATAAGTTGTTTTACAGTAACAAATACCGTTACTTTGGTTACGTTTTGCAAACAATGAGGAAGTCTAGTGGAAGAGGTCGTGGCCATGGGCGGTCATTGTCAGCTGGTAATGATGGTAGTGGTGGTGGAGCATCAGGTGGTCGTGGTAAAAGCAGTACAGCACCTAAGTCTCGAGTTGTTGAGCCAGGTTCATTGTCTGGCTACACAAGGCCTCGAACGCTCTCTTTTCTGGGAGTAGGAAAACCACTTTTGAAGCCGGAGCAGGAGGAACAAGTATTGGCTTTCATTGCTGACTCTGCCTCTAGCTCTTTCGCCTCCTCCTCGGAAAGTGCCAAATGTCAGAGCAGTGCATCGTCAGTGGATGCTCCCGGTCAGGAACAAGTCGCTTCCTTGTGTCCTTCACCCAGAACAACAGTGAAGGATGCGTCAGTCGACACAACAGGTTACTCCATGGAGCTCTTTACACATACCGGTCCTGGGTTAGACAGTGAAACAGTTAACAGGCCATGCCCATTAGAAGTTGAATCGGACATGGAGTGCACAGATGCACAGCCACAGCCAGATTACTATGCTGTTCCTTTGACTCAGACCAGAACATTGCCCTCGCAGTGTACTGAGGCAGAATCAAACCCAGTGGAGACTATGGTGCCCCGTCACGAACGCTATACCACCGGCTTACACGGTGACACAGACGAAGTTGCACACGACATAGAAGAGGTCATAGATGACCCAGTTGTTGACCCCGATTGGCAGCCATTGGGGGAACAGGGTGCAGGCGCAGTAGTTCTGAAGCGGAGGAGGAGGAGCCGCAGCAGGCATCAACATCACAACAGGTTTCATCTACCGGGCCCGTATCTGGCCAAAAACGCGTGGCAAAACCAAAACCAGTTGGAGGACAGTGTGGCCATCCGGTTAAAGAAGCTCAGTCTGCAATGCCTGAAAAGGTATCCGATAGTAGAAAGAGTGCAGTCTGGCATTTTTTTAAACAACATCCAAATGATCAGCGCAAAGTCATCTGTCAAAAATGTTCAACTACCTTAAGCAGAAGTCAGAATCTTAAAAGTCTAAATACAAGTTGCATGCATAGACATTTATCCACCATGCATTTGCAAGCCTGGACTAACTACCAAATGTCCCTAAAGGTTGCAGCACCCTCGGCAAATGAAGCTAGTCAGCAACGCTACATCCCTTCACTCCCTGTAAGCCCACCATTTCCCGCACCACCTGCAGTATCTGTGCAGCTTTCGTCGCCAGGCCAAAGCAGTCAGGGAATCACCAGGTTAGTAGTAGGAAACACTGCATGTAGGGCACCGGCAAGAATACCATCTCCAACCCTCTCTCAGTCACCCATGTCCACCGGCACCACCGCTAGTTCCACGATCTCCAGCTCTCCAGTCCAGCTCACCCTACATGAAACTCTTGTTAGGAAAAGGAAGTACTCATCCTCGCATCCGCGTACACAGGGTTTGAACGCCCACATTGCTAGACTAATCTCATTAGAGATGATGCCCTACCGGTTAGTTGAAAGCGAAGCTTTCAAAGCGCTGATGGACTACGCTGTACCACGCTACGAGCTACCCAGTCGGCACTTCTTTTCTAGAAAAGCCATCCCAGCCCTCCAACAGCATGTTAAAGACCGCATCGTCCATGCACTCAGGCAGTCTGTGACTACAAAGGTGCACCTGACAACAGATGCATGGACCAGTAGGCATGGCCAGGGATGTTACGTGTCCATCACGGCACACTGGGTGAATGTGGTGGATGCATGGTCCACAGGGGACAGCAATATTGGGACAGTTCTGCCTAGCCCACGGTCAAGGAAAGAGTTGGCTGTAGGCGTTCGCCCCCCTTCCTCCTCTTCCTCCTCCTCCTGCAGAAGCGAGAGCTCGTCCACAGACCGCAGTCACACATCCACTCCATCCGCAGCTGCCACTGTTGCACACCAGGTGTGCCATTATGGGACAGCTAGTGGCAAGCGTCAGCAGGTTGTATTGGCAATGAAGTGTTTGGGCGACAACAGACACACCGCGGAAGTTCTGTCCGAGTTCTCGCAGAAAGAAACTCAGTCATGGCTGGGCACTGTACATCTTGAGGCAGGCAAGGTAGTGAGTGATAACGGAAGGAATTTCATGGCTGCCATAGCCCTTTCCCAACTGAAACACATTCCTTGCCTGGCTCACACCTTAAACCTGGTGGTGCAGTGCTTCCTGAAAAGTTACCCGGGGTTACCCGACCTGCTCCTCAAAGTGCGCAGACTTTGCTCGCATATCCGCCGTTCGCCCGTACACTCCAGCCGTATGCAGAACTATCAGCGGTCTTTGAACCTTCCCCAGCATCGCCTAATCATCGACGTTGCAACAAGGTGGAACTCCACACTGCACATGATTCAGAGACTGTGCGAACAGAGGCGTGCTGTTATGTTTTTGTGGGAGGATACACATACACGGCCAGGCAGTTGGATGGCAGACATGGAGTTGTCAGGTGTGCAGTGGAGCTACAAGACCTGTGTCAAGTCCTTCAGTGTTTTGAGGATTGCACACGGCTGGTTAGTGCAGACAACGCCATACTAAGCATGAGCATCCCCCTAATGCGTCTGCTGATGCAAAGTTTGACGCACATAAAGGAGCAGGCGTCTGCAGCCGAGGAAGAGGAAAGCCTTGCTGACAGTCAGCCATTGTCTGGTCAGGGCCGTGTAGAGGACGCGTTAGCGGGCGAAGAGGAGGAGGACGAGGAGGATGATGGGGATGAGTACTTTTTTAATGAGGAAGCTTCTCCTGGGCCAACAGAAATTAGTGGCGTTGCAAGGCCGGGTTCTGTTTTTTTAAGGGAGACAAGTGACGTAGATTTGCCTGTAACTTCCCCTCAAACCAGCACAACCGCAGATTTGACAACTGGAACTTTGGCCCACATGGCGGATTATGCCTTACGTATCCTCAAAAGGGTCCCACACATTATTAAAATGATGAGCGATGATGATTACTGGTTGGCCTGCATCCTTGACCCTCGCTATAAAGGCAAATTGCAAAATATTATGCCACATGAGAACCTCGATCAAATATTAGCAACCAAACAAGCAACTCTTGTAGACCGTTTGATTCAGGCATTCCCAGCACACAGCGCCGGTGATGGTTCTCACACAAGCTGCAGGGGGCTACAGGGCAGAGGTGTTAGAGGTGCACAGATCCGAAGTGGCGTTGGACAGAGGGGTTTTCTGACCAGGTTGTGGAGTGATTTTGCAATGACCGCAGACAGGACAGGTACTGCAGCATCTATTCAAAGTGACAGGAGACAACATTTGTCCAGTATGGTTACTAACTATTTTTCATCCCTTATCGATGTTCTCCCTCAACCGTCATTCCCATTTGATTACTGGGCATCCAAATTAGACACCTGGCCTGAATTGGCAGAATATGCATTGCAGGAGCTTGCTTGCCCAGCAGCTAGTGTGCTATCAGAAAGAGTATTCAGTGCTGCTGGTTCAATATTAACCGAAAAAAGGACTCGTCTGGCTACCCAAAATGTGGATGATCTCACCTTCATTAAAATGAACCACTCCTGGATTTCAAATTTTTTTGCCCCACCTTTCCCGGCTGACACCTAGCTTTCCTCTAAAAAGGTCTTGCTTGTGGACTGGTCTTACTGATTGTTCCAATCTCTTAATTTGCAGCAGCTGTTTGTCCAGCATACGACATGTTTACACCTCCCCCAATGGGAAAACTCCCCTCACGGGGCCGTGGTCTCGACACTTGGCGCAAGCACCCGTTACAGTGCTGTTTGTCTGAAGAGGTGGGTGTGCCCGCTTTTGGTCGACGGCACTGCCACTGGGTCCCTCATAGTACAATGAAGTGTCTCTGGCGGTGGTGGCGCGCACCCAACGTCAGACACACCGTTGTAACATGAGGGGCCCTGGGACGGTACCGCCGGCCACAAGAGAGTTCCCCCACCCCCCCAGCTCAAACTGTGCTCTACCACGTGCAAAATTATCTCGCACAGCTCCACCAATGTTTTGTCTATGCGCTGACATCATTCAATGCCTGGCACTGACAATACCAATTTGTTGACATCTATGATGCTAGTTAAAGAAGTCTGGGTCAGTGTCCTATATTGGCACCAGTAAATACTAAGTTACTGCCAAATTACTTTGTCAGAAACTCAGCAGATGAGCCCACCCCTGTTCCTAAGTATGCCACCCTTTTTTTTTTTTTTTTGCGAGACATTAACATCTATTTATTTTTTGTGAGTACTAACTGTGTTAGACACTCCTTGCAATCCTCCTCCGCTGACCCCAATGCTGCCTGTGTATCCATGTAACCGATTTCAAACTGCCATGAGCCTATTTTTTGTTATTTTAGGCCTTCGTTAGCCTGTCTGCGGTCCCTCCTTGCAATACTCCTCCACTGACCACAATGCTGCCTGTGTATCCATGTAACCGATTTAAAACTGCCATGAGCATATTTTTTGTTATTTTAGGCCTTCGTTAGCCTGTCTGCGGTCCCTCCTTGCAATACTCCTCCACTGACCACAATGCTGCCTGTGTATCCATGTAACCGATTTAAAACTGCCATGAGCATATTTTTTGTTATTTTAGGCCTTCGTTAGCCTGTCTGCGGTCCCTACTTGCAATACTCCTCCACTGACCACACCAATGCTGCCCGTGTACCCCTGGAACCTATTTAAAAGTTCATAGAGCCTATTTATATATTTTATTTAATATTAATAAAGCCATGATGGTCTACGCTGTACCACGCTACAAGCTAAACAGTCGACACTTCTTTTGCGAGAAAAGCCATCCCAACCCTCCACCAGCATGTAAAAGACCACATTGTCCATGCACTCTGGCAATCTGTGAGCACAAAGGTGCACCTGACAACAGACGCATGGACCTGTAGCCATGGCCACAGAAGGTTACGTGTCCATTACGGCGCAATGGGTTAATGTGGTGGATGCATGGTCCACAGGGGACAGCCTACTAAGTCTGTCTGCAGTCCCTAATTTAAATTGTCCTCCACTGTCTAAATCTGAGCTTCAACCTTCTGGCTCTCATTAAGTGCTGTTTTTTAAAAAACTTGGTGGTTGGGGCCTAATAACTCTGTTTGCCGCTCAAAGGTGTTGTCCTCAACTGAATAAATCTGAGCTTCAACTGTTGAGGGAGGATCTAAGGTGATCCTTCACGGTTAACTCAGTGATTTCCAAATTAATATACAAGGTGTTGCCGGCAACTGAAAATGACCAGACGGAGACGTGTGTCTCTGTTTGGGGGGGATCAAGCTGATCTCTCTAGCCCCCGTTTATTGTGTATGACTTATCATAGTCATAGAAATTATACTTCAACCAATCAGCATAAGAACACGCTCACAGTTCTTAGCCTATAAGAATGCAGGAACAATCTGTGCGTCAAAGTCTTGTAGAACAATACACCCTCAGTCTCACGTTCTACCGAGGTTGCAACAATCAAGGTCTCATCAAAATCTCATAACAGCTGTAAACTTTAGCCTACTAACAAAATTTATATCAAAACAACAAAATGGAGTCGAAAAACACAAAATGGAGAATCTTTCTTAATTGCTTCCTTCACACAACCTTCTGGCTCTCATTTTTTTTTTTTTTTTTTTAAATTGGTGGTTGGGGCCTAATACCTCTGTTTGCCGCTCCCTGTTGTTCTTTTCAACTGAATAAATCTGAGCTTCAACCTTCTGGCTCTCATTAAGTGCTGTTTTTTAAAAAATTGGTGGTTAGGGCCTACTAACGGTGTCTGCCCCTCCCTGGTGTTTGTCCTCAACTGAATAAATCTGAGCTTCAACCTTCTGGCTCTCATTTTTTTTTTTTTTTTTTAATTGGTGGTTGGGGCCTAATACCTCTGTTTGCCGCTCCCTGTTGTTCTCCTCAACTGAATAAATCTGAGCTTCAACCTTCTGGCTCTCATTAAGTGCTGTTTTTTAAAAAATTGGTGGTTAGGGCCTACTAACGGTGTCTGCCCCTCCCTGGTGTTTGTCCTCAACTGAATAAATCTGAGCTTCAACCTTCTGGCTTTCGGCCTATAGTATCAGATATTAAACTGCATTTGGCCTTCAACTTTGGTTACGGCCTACTAACGGTGTCTGCCCCTCCCTGTTGTTCTCCTCAACTGAATAAATCTGAGCTTCAACCTTCTGGCTCTCATTTTTTTTTTTTTTTTTTTTAAATTGGTGGTTGGGGCCTAATACCTCTGTTTGCCGCTCCCTGTTGTTCTCCTCAACTGAATAAATCTGAGCTTCAACCTTCTGGCTCTCGTTCAGTGCTGTTTTTTAAAAAATTGGTGGTTAGGGCCTACTAACGGTGTCTGCCCCTCCCTGGTGATTGTTCTCAACTGTATAAAGCTGAGCTTCAACCTTCTGGCTTTCGACCTATAGTATCAGATATTAAACTGCATTTGGCCTTCAACTTTGGTTACGGCCTACTAACGGTGTCTGCCGCTCCCTGGTGTTGACCTCAAGTGAATAAATCTGAGCTTCAACCTTCTGGCTCTCATTAAGTGCTGTTTTTTAAAAAAATTGGTGGTTAGGGCCTACTAACGGTGTCTGCCGCTCCCTGGTGTTGTCCTCCACTGTATAAAGCTGAGCTTCAGTGTTTAGGCTTTTGGCCTATAGTAAGAGATATTAAACTGCATTTGGCCTACTAGTGTGGTTGGGCCCTTAAAACAGTGTCTGCTGCTCCTGGGTTTGCTACTCCACTGAACAAAGCAATGCCGCCTGTTTAGTCCTGTCCTGTTACCAATTTTGAACTGCATTTAGCCTACTTTATTCTTTGGCCCTATATCTGTTTCCTCTTCATCCTGCCCATTGCCCAGCCACTGCTAGATGAGTCTGCTGGTACATTGACCTAGACCACTACATTCCCCTTGCACTCTACACAGCCAGAATCTGACCCTGCTGAAAGTAAGGTTCCCCTTCCCGCATGTTATACCACCTTACACAGGGACAAAGAGGAAGGTGCAGATGAAAGTGCAGGTTCCTTCATCAGGTGGGGGGGCATACTCGTTGGCGATGTCACTGGCACAGGGCCCCTCAGAGTACGCAAAAGTGTCGCTGCTGGTGGGAGGCGCCCCCGCCGTGCAAACACACCGCTGTACTTTGAGGGGCCCTGTGCCAGTGCCAATGCCAACGAGTGGGCCCCCCCTGCTTGCTTAAGATCACAGCACTTGCAAACTTGACATACTTACCTCTCACTGCTCCACCGCCGTGACGTAGTCCACGTTTCCTGGGCCCACTAAAACCTTGAACAAGCCCTACCCCCCACAACTTTTGCCAAATGACCCCCAATTTCCAATTCCCAACTATTATTATAAAGTTAATTAAGATTGACAAGCTTCAGAAACAAGAATGGATGTTTTTGGCATTAAAATGGGCACTGTAGGTGTTTTCCTGGCCTCTACTCACTGCCGACTATGCTTCCCCATTGACTTGCATTGCGTTTCGTGTTTCGGTCGATCCCCGACTTTTAGCGATAATCGGCCGACTGCACTCGACTCGACTCTGGACAAAGTCGGGTTTCACAAAACCCGACTCGATCTTAAAAAAATGAAAGTAGCTCAACCCTAGTTCCCAGCAGTTGGTGTCTATCACATCGTAAATTGTTACAAAGGGGAAAAAATGTAAAAGATGGAAATAAACCAGACTTTGCTGTTAGATTGTGAGCTCTCCAGCTGAGCAATTACTTCCTTTCTCTGAATATTTTCTTCCTTATAATCACATGCAAGGAGTTCATTGCACACACCGCCGGCACATACAGGGGGATCACTGTACACACCACCAGCACATACAGGGGGTTCACTGCACACACCACGAGCACATATAAGGGGTTCACTGCACACACTGCCGGCACATACAAGGGGTTCACTGCACACACTGCCGGCACATACAAGGGGTTCACTGCACACACCGCCGGCACATACAAGGGGTTCACTGCACACACTGCCGGCACATACAAGGGGTTCACTGCACACACCGCCGGCACATACAAGTGGTTCACTGCACACACTGCCGGCACATACAAGGGATTCACTGCACACACCGCCAGTACATACAAGGGGTTCACTGCACACACCGCCAGCAAATACAAGGAGTTCACTGCACACACCACCATCACATACAAGGGGTTCACTGCACACACCGCCGGCACATACAAGGGATTCACTGCACACACCGCCAGTACATGCAAGGGGTTCACTGCACACACCTCCGGCACATACAAGGGGTTCACTTCACACACCGCCGGCACATACAAGGAGTTCACAGCACACACCGCCGGCAAATACAAGTGGTTCACTGCACACACCGCCGGCACATACAGGGGGTTCACTGCACACACCGCCAGCACATACAAGGGGTTCACTGCACACACCGCTGGCACGTACAAGGGGTTCACTGCATACACCGCCAGCACATACAAGGGGTTCACTGCACACACTGCCAGCACATACAAGGGGTTCACAGCACACACCGCTGGCACATACAAGGGGTTCACTGCACACACCGCCAGCACATACAAGGGGTTCACTGCACACACTGCCAGCACATACAAGGGGTTCACAGCACACACCGCTGGCACATACAAGGGGTTCACTGCACACACCGCCAGCACATACAAGGGGTTCACTGCACACACTGCCAGCACATACAAAGGGTTCACTTCACACACCGTTGACCCACACAAGGGGTTCACTGCACACACCGCCAGCACATACAAGGAGTTCACTGCACGTACCGCCGTCTCTGCCTATCACACAATCACTGCCCCTCGTAATAAGAGCAGCTGGGATCTTCTCATGGGACTCAGCAGGACATCTATTTCATCTGCATGTGCTGCAAAGAATGGCAATCTATTGCTCTTTCTTATCAGCCATTTCTGAAAAGGGGAGACATCCTGTGTACACTGGTCTTTGATTGTTTGCTGGGGGCAAAGGCTATAAGTTATGTGTAATCACGGCCATGTATTACTGCAGCTTCTAAATATTAATAACTTGCGTAATGTTCTGTAGACAGGAGCCATGATATCATCTCGGCTGCTCAGTCCTGCGCACAACTATCTGTGGAATGTGCAGATTTATTGAGAAATACAGAGAGCAACATGGCACTGTTTATAGAGCACACATTCACATACACACACACAAAAAAACACACACACATATACCCCAGACATACATACACACACATACAAACACTGACACATACATAAACACAGACATATACACACACACAAAAACACATATACAGTGCCTTGCAAAAGTATTCGGCTCCCTGGAACTTTTCAACCTTTTCCCACATATCATGCTTCAAACATAAAGATACCACATGTAAATTTTTGGTGAAGAATCAACGACAAGTGGAACACAATTGTGAAGTTGAATGAAATTTATTTGTTATTTTACATTTTTGTGGAAAATCAAAAACTGAAAAGGGGGGCGTGCAATATTATTCGGCCCCTTTACTTTCAGTTCAGCAAACTCACTCCAGAAGTTCCTTGTGGATCTCTGAATGATCCAATGTTGTCCTAAATGCCTAATGATGATAAATATAATCCACCTGTGTGTAATCAAGTCTCCGTATAAATGCACCTGCTCTGTGATAGTCTCAGGGTTCTGTGTGAAGCACAGAGAGCATCATGAAGACCAAGGAACACAACAGGCAGGTCCGGGATACTGTTGTGGAGAAGTTTAAAGCCGGATTTGGATACAAAATGATTTCCAAAACATCCCAAGGAGCACTGTGCAAGCGATCATACTGAAATGGAAGGAATATCATACCACTGCAAATCTACCAAGACCCGACCATCCCTCTAAACTTTCATCTCTAACAAGGAGAAGACTGATCAGAGATGCAGCCAAGATTTCCATGATCACTCTGGATGAACTGCAGAGATCTAGAGCTGAGGTGGGACAGTCTGTCCATAGGACAACAATCAGTCGGACACTGCACAAATCTGGCCTTTATGGAAGAATGGCAAGAAGAAAGCCATTTCTCAAAGATATCCATAAAAAGTGTTGTTTAAACTTTGCAACAAGCCACCTGGGAGACACACCAAACATGTGGAAGAAGGTGATCTGGTCAGATGAAACCAAAATCGAACTTTTTGGCAACAATGCCAAATGATATGTTTGGCGTAAAGGCAACACAGCTCATCACCCTGAACACACCATCCCCACTGTCAAACATGGTGGTTGCAGCATCATGGTTTGGGCCTGCTTTTCTTCATCAGGGACAGGGAAGATGATTAAAATTGATGGGAAGATGGATGGAGCCAAATACAGGACCATTCTTGAAGAAAACCTGTTGGAGTCTGCAAAAGACCTGAGACTGGGACGGAGATTTGTCTTTAAAGAAGACAATGATCCCAAATCTAAAGCAAAATCTACAATGGAATGGTTCACAAATAAAGGTATCCAGGTGTTAGAATGGCCAAGTCAGAGTCCAGACCTCAATCGAATCGAGAATCTGTGGAAAGAGCTGAAAACTGCTGTTCACAAACGATCTCCATCAAACCTCACTGAGCTCGAGCTGTTTGCCAAGGAAGAATGGGCAAGAATTTCAGTCTCTCGATGTACAAAACTGATAGAGACATACCCCAAGCGACTGCAGCTGTAATCGCAGCAAAAGCTGGCGCAACAAAGTATTTGGAGCGCCCCCCCTGCCGCAGGGCCGAGGGGCACCCGGTACCGGGCCTCTGTGTCTCAGTTCTGGGGTTGTCACGGTGGCTAGGCCCGGTCCGTGACCCTGCTGAGGGGCGTCCAGTGAAAGTTGAGAATGTGAGGATGTTGTGGTGCGGTGTAGGTCGCGGTGAATAACAAAGACACCAGGTTGCAGTCTCTTTACCTCTTTACTGAAGGCTTCAGGATCCTCAGTCCGGAATACGGTTAACCGGGCTACCTGAGTCCGGCCGGTCCGATGGCACCTCCAGAGTTCCCTTTGCAGGTGGAAATCTGTGCCTACCTTCTAGTGCTTGTGTGTTGTAGTCCTTCCCTGCTGTGCTTACGGGATAGTCCTCACAACTGTTGTGTCTGTTTCTGAAGTTCCCTCACAACTCGATTATGATGTTCTTCTTCATCCCCCCAGATGATATGGCTAGGACGCACCCGTATGACGGGTAGGCTCGGAGCTCTTCCGGGACCCTAGAGTCGCCCCTCTCCAAATGTTGCCCCCTGTGTCTGCTTAGGTGATTTTGGGTGAGACAGCCCGCCTAGAACTGACTGTCCTGCCGTAGGTTTGAAGTAAGGCCTGGAGCTCAATACTTCCTCGGCATTTCCGGCCACCGGCTACGCGCCTCAGTAGGATGTTGCCTCGTCTTACAGCACGACTCCTACTGGTGTTTCTCCTTGTTGCGTTGATCTCGTTTCTCACTCAGCACAATAAACCTCGCTTCTTGTCCTTTCTTGGGGTACCGCCGCAATGAAGTGCAGGCGCGGTCCCGTAACGTTCTTCCTGTTCGCTAGGCCTCTGTCAGGATCCCACCCCTGACAGGGACCCCCCTGATTCTTCCCCTGCAACACCCTCTGCCACAGGATGTTGCATGGTTCCAACCCAGTCAGCTTCTGTCTAACTTCCTATCTAACCCCCAGTTTTACCAGATTGTGAGGAGTGGCCTAATACATAGCACCCTTAGCTCCCCCTGGTGGCCAGACTGTGAAGTGTATTGGTGTCTGTGATACCTGGTCAGGTGATCTCCTTCAGTGCCATCAGACGTACCATAGCCCCCCTTAGCGGCGGAGCATCAGTACTGCAACGACCACGACTCTGGGGCGCTGCATATTCAGTTAAAGGGGCCGAATAATATTGCATGCCCCACTTTTCAGTTTTTGTTTTGAATTTTCACAAAAATTTAAAATAACCAATAAATTTCGTTCAACTTAACAATTGTGTTCCACTTGTTGTTGATTCTTCACCAAAAATATACATTTGGTATCTTTATGTTTGAAGCATGATATGTGGGAAAAGTGTCATGATCTCTGCAGGCAGAGATCATAGCAAGCCTATAGAGGGACAAGCTCTCGGAAGATGGAACTATACTGACCATGAACTAAGCCTGCCGCGCAACTAGAAATAGCCAGGTAGCATTTCCTATTTATCGCTAGATGCCCAGCTCTGGCCTAAGACCTAAATAGCTAGCAGAGGGAAATATAAGACCTGGCTCACCTCTAGAGAAATATTCCAAAGAAGACAGTAGCCCCCCACATATAATGACGGTGAGTTCAGATGAAACAACAAACGCAGCAGGAAAATAGTCTTAGCAAATTTGAGGTCCGCTTACTAGATAGCAGAAGACAGATAGTATACTTTCATGGTCAGCAGAAAAACACTAACAAAACACCATCCAGAGATTACCTTAAACTCTGGCATTAACTCATAACGCCAGAGTAGCAATCCCTGATCAACGAGAGCTTTCCAGACACAGTAACAAAACTTCAGCTGTGAACTGGAACAAATAGGCAAAACAAAACAAGGACAAAAGTCCAACTTATCTAGTAGTAGTCTAGAAGCAGGAACAAGCACTGAGAGGCATCAGATAACATTGTTGACCGGCAAGAAACCACCAGAGAAATGAGCTTAAATAGCGACACCCACTACTGATGGAACCAGGTGAAACAGGAAAGAGGATGACAAGTCCAATTCCACAAGCGGCCACCGGGGGAGCCCAGAATCCAAATTCACAACAGTACCCCCCCCTCAAGGAGGGGGCACCGAACCCTCACCAGATCCACCAGGGCGACCAGGATGAGCCCTATGGAAGGCACGAACAAGATCAGAAGCATGAACATCAGATGCATTGACCCAAGAATTATCCTCCTGGCCGTAACCCTTCCAGTTAACCAGATACTGGAGTCTCCGTCTGGAAACACGAGAGTCCAAAATTTTCTCCACAACGTACTCCAACTCACCCTCAACCAACACCGGAGCAGGAGGCTCAACTGAAGGTACAACAGGTACCTCATACCTGCGCAATAACGACCGATGAAAAACGTTATGAATGGAAAAGGACGCAGGGAGGTCCAAACGGAAAGAAACAGGATTAAGAATCTCCAATATTCTATAAGGGCCGATGAACCGAGGTTTAAACTTAGGAGAAGAGACCCTCATAGGGACAAAACGAGAAGACAACCACACTAAATCTCCAACACAAAGCCGAGAACCAACACGACGATGACGGTTGGCAAAACGCTGAGTCTTCTCCTGGGACAACTTCAAATTGTCCATAACCTGCCCCCAGATGTGATGCAATCTCTCCACCACCGCATCCACTCCAGGACAATCCGAGGATTCCACCTGACCGGAGGAAAATCGAGGGTGAAACCCCGAATTACAGAAAAACGGGGACACCAAGGTGGAAGAACTGGCCCGATTATTGAGGGCGAACTCTGCCAATGGCAAAAAAGCAACCCAATCATCCTGGTCAGCAGAGACAAAACACCTCAGATATGTCTCAAGGGTCTGATTAGTCCGCTCGGTCTGGCCATTAGTCTGAGGGTGAAAAGCAGATGAAAAAGACAAATCTATGCCCATCCTAGCACAGAATGCCCGCCAAAATCTAGACACAAATTGGGTACCTCTGTCAGAAACAATATTCTCAGGAATACCGTGCAATCGGACAACATTCTGAAAAAACAGAGGAACCAACTCAGAAGAAGAAGGCAACTTGGGCAGAGGAACCAAATGGACCATTTTAGAGAAACGGTCACAGACCACCCAGATGACAGACATCTTCTGGGAAACAGGCAGATCTGAAATAAAATCCATCGAGATGTGTGTCCAAGGCCTCTTAGGAATAGGCAAGGGCAACAGCAGTCCGCTAGCCCGAGAACTACAAGACTTGGCCCGAGCACAAACGTCACATGACTGCACAAAGACTCGCACATCTCGTGACAGGGAAGGCCACCAGAAGGATCTTGCCACCAAATCCCTGGTACCAAAAATTCCGGGATGACCTGCCAATGCAGAAGAATGTACCTCAGAGATGACTCTGCTGGTCCAATCATCCGGAACAAACAGTCTATCAGGCGGACAACGATCCGGTCTATCCGCCTGAAACTCTTGCAAGGACCGCCGCAGATCAGGAGAAACGGCCGACAAAATTACTCCCTCCCTAAGGATACCTGTGGGTTCAGAATTACCAGGAGAGTCCGGGTCAAAACTCCTAGAAAGGGCATCTGCCTTAACATTCTTAGAACCCGGTAGGTATGACACCACAAAATTAAAGCGAGAAAAAAATAAAGACCAGCGCGCCTGTCTAGGATTCAGGCGTCTGGCAGTCTCAAGATAAATCAAATTTTTGTGGTCAGTCAATACCACCACCTGATGCCTAGCCCCCTCGAGCCAATGGCGCCACTCCTCAAACGCCCACTTCATGGCCAAAAGCTCCCGATTCCCAACATCATAATTCCGCTCTGCGGGCGAAAATTTGCGAGAAAAGAAGGCACAAGGCCTAATGACGGAGCAGTCGGAACCTTTCTGCGACAACACTGCCCCAGCTCCGATCTCCGAAGCGTCAACCTCAACCTGAAAAGGCAGATTCACATCAGGCTGACGCAACACAGGGGCAGAGGCAAAACGGCGCTTAAGCTCCTGAAAGGCCTCTACAGCATGAGGGGACCAATTAGCAACATCAGCGCCTTGTCTGGTCAAATCAGTCAGTGGTTTAACGACATCCGAAAAACCAGCAATAAATCGGCGGTAAAAGTTGGCAAAGCCCAAAAATCTCTGAAGACCCTTAAGAGAGGAGGGCTGAGTCCAGTCACAAATAGCTTGCACCTTGACGGGATCCATCTCAATGGAAGAGGGAGAAAAAATATACCCCAAAAAGGAAATTTTCTGAACCCCAAAAACGCACTTAGACCCCTTCACACATAAAGAATTAGACCGCAGAACCTGAAAAACTCTCCTGACCTGCTGGACATGAGAGTCCCAGTCATCAGAAAAAATCAGAATATCATCCAGATATATTATCATAAATTTATCCAGAAAATCGCGGAAAATATCATGCATAAAAGACTGGAAAACTGAAGGGGCATTAGAAAGACCAAAAGGCATGACCAAATACTCAAAGTGGCCCTCGGGCGTATTAAATGCGGTCTTCCACTCATCCCCCTGCCTGATCCGCACCAAATTATACGCCCCACGAAGATCAATTTTAGAGAACCACTTAGCACCCTCTATACGAGCAAACAAATCAGTAAGCAATGGCAATGGGTATTGATACTTAACAGTGATTTTATTCAGAAGCCGATAATCAATACATGGTCTCAAAGAGCCGTCTTTTTTTGAGACAAAGAAAAACCCAGCTCCCAAGGGAGAAGAAGATGGACGAATATGTCCCTTTTCCAAAGACTCCTTTATATATTCCCGCATAGCAGCATGTTCCGGCACAGACAAATTAAACAAACGACCCTTTGGATATTTACAACCCGGTATCAAATCTATGGCACAATCGCACTCACGGTGCGGAGGTAACGACCCAAGCTTGGGTTCGTCAAAGACGTCTTGATAATCAGAGAGGAACTCAGGGACTTCAGAGGGAATGGACGACGAAATAGAAACCAAAGGTACGTCCCCATGAATACCCTTACATCCCCAGCTCAACACAGACATTGCTCTCCAGTCCAAGACTGGGTTGTGAGACTGCAACCATGGCAATCCCAGTACCAAATCGTCATGTAAATTATACAGCACCAGGAAACGAATAATCTCCTGGTGATCCGGATTGATACGCATGGTTACTTGTGTCCAGTATTGTGGTTTATTATTAGCCAATGGGGTGGAGTCAATCCCCTTCAGAGGAATAAGAGTCTCCAAAGGCTCTAAATCAAAACCACAACGATTGGCAAAGGACCAATCCATAAGACTCAGAGCGGCGCCAGAGTCAACATAGGCGTCCGTGGCAATGGATGACAAAGAGCAAATCAGGGTTACAGACAAAATAAACTTAGACTGAATGGTGCCAATGGAAACAGACTTATCAAGCTTCTTTGTACGCCTAGAGCATGCCGATATAACATGAGTAGAATCCCCACAATAGAAACACAATCCATTCTTCCGTCTAAAATTCTGTCGCTCGCTCCTGGACAGAATTCTATCACACTGCATACTTTCTGGCGTCTTTTCCATAGACACCGCCAGATGGTGCACCGGTTTGCGCTCCCGCAGACGCCTATCAATCTGAATAGCCATTGTCATGGACTCATTCAGACCTGCAGGCAAAGGGAACCCCACCATAACATCCTTAATGGCATCAGAGAGACCTTCTCTGAAAGTTGCCGCCAAGGCGCACTCATTCCACTGAGTAAGCACAGACCATTTACGGAATTTTTGGCAGAAAACTTCAGCTTCGTCTTGCCCCTGAGATAGTGCCATCAAAGTTTTTTCTGCCTGAAGTTCCAAATGAGGTTCCTCATAAAGCAAGCCCAAGGCCAGAAAAAACGCATCCACATCGCGTAACGCAGGATCCCCTGCTGGCAATGAGAAGGCCCAATCTTGAGGGTCACCCCTGAGCAAGGAAATCACAATCCTAACCTGCTGAGCAGGGTCTCCAGCTGAACGAGACTTCAGGGACAAATAAAGCTTACAATTATTTCGGAAATTCTGGAAGCTAGCTCTATTCCCTGTGAAGAACTCCGGCAAAGGAATTCTCGGCTCAGATACCGGAGCATGTACCACAAAATCTTGTAAATTTTGTACTTTCGTGACGAGATTATTCAAACCCGCAGTTACACTCTGGAGATCCATTATTGTCAGGTGCACACAGAGCATACAGAGATTAGGAGGAGAGAGAGAAAAAAGACTGCAGCAAGGCAGACTGGAGGAAAAAAAAAAAAAAAAAAATTCCAGCAGACTTCTTATAACTCTCCTTTCTAAACCTGGGTCTTTAACACTTTATTGGCCGGTCAAACTGTCATGATCTCTGCAGGCAGAGATCATAGCAAGCCTATAGAGGGACAAGCTCTCGGAAGATGGAACTATACTGACCATGAACTAAGCCTGCCGCGCAACTAGAAATAGCCAGGTAGCATTTCCTATTTATCGCTAGATGCCCAGCTCTGGCCTAAGACCTAAATAGCTAGCAGAGGGAAATATAAGACCTGGCTCACCTCTAGAGAAATATTCCAAAGAAGACAGTAGCCCCCCACATATAATGACGGTGAGTTCAGATGAAACAACAAACGCAGCAGGAAAATAGTCTTAGCAAATTTGAGGTCCGCTTACTAGATAGCAGAAGACAGATAGTATACTTTCATGGTCAGCAGAAAAACACTAACAAAACACCATCCAGAGATTACCTTAAACTCTGGCATTAACTCATAACGCCAGAGTAGCAATCCCTGATCAACGAGAGCTTTCCAGACACAGTAACAAAACTTCAGCTGTGAACTGGAACAAATAGGCAAAACAAAACAAGGACAAAAGTCCAACTTATCTAGTAGTAGTCTAGAAGCAGGAACAAGCACTGAGAGGCATCAGATAACATTGTTGACCGGCAAGAAACCACCAGAGAAATGAGCTTAAATAGCGACACCCACTACTGATGGAACCAGGTGAAACAGGAAAGAGGATGACAAGTCCAATTCCACAAGCGGCCACCGGGGGAGCCCAGAATCCAAATTCACAACAGAAAAGGTTGAGAAGTTCCAGGGGGCCGAATAGTTTCGCAAGGCACTGTATACACACAGAAACACTGACACATACACACAGACATATACACACACATGAAAACAGACACATACCGTATATACTCGAGTATAAGCCGACCCGAGTACAAGCCGAGACCCTTAAATTTGCCACAAAAAACTGGGAAAACGTATTGACTCAAGTATAAGCAAGGGTGGGAAATGCAGCAGCTACTGGTAAATTTTAAAAATAAAAGTAGATACCAATAAAAGTAAAATGAATTGAGACATCAGTAGGTAAAGTGTTTTTGAATATCCATATTGAATCAGGAGCCCCATATAATGCTCCATACAGTTCATGATGGGCCCCATAAGATGCACCATATTAAAATGTGCCCCATATAATGCTGCATAAAAGGTTAATAATGGCTCCATAAGATGCTCCATAGAATAATATGCCCCATATGCTGCTCCATAAAGGTTGATGGCCCCATAAGATGCTCCAGAGAATATTATGCTTCATACAATGCTGCACAAAGGTTGATGGCCCCATAAGATGCTCCATAGAATAATATGCCCCATATGCTGCTCCATAAAGGCTGATGGCCTCATAAGATGCTCCATAGTATATCATGCCCCATATAATGCTGCACAAAGGTTGATGGCCCCATAAGATGCTCCATAGAATATTATGCCCCTACTGTATAATGCTGCACAAAGGTTGATGGCCCCATAAGATGCTCCATAGAATATCATGCCCCATATAATGCTGCACAAAAGTTGATGGCCCCATAATATGCTCCATAGAATAATATGCCCTGTATGCTGCTGCTGCAATAAAAAAAAAATTTAAATGACATACTCACCTCTCGTCGCTGGGAGCCACATGCCAGTGTCCTGAGCAGGCGGCGACACCGGCGCGCTATGGGGGCCAGGTGCGGGAGTTGCTGCTGGCTCAGGTCACCGGCACTTGCGATATTCACCTGTCCCCATTCCACCGCCACGCGCCACTGTGTCTTCCAGGTCTCTTCAGTGACTGTTCAGGCAGAGGGCACGCCCTAAACATGTCATCATGCCCTCTGATCTGAACGTCACAGCCAGAGGATGCGGAAGACACTGGGCGGCGGTGGAACGGGGACAGGTGAATATTGCATGGCTCACCCTCCCCGTCATACTCACCCCCTCCTGGCGTGGTTTCTCTGTACGCCCCTGCTTCTCCGATGGTCTCCGGCGTGCGCCGGCAGCTTGGTCCTGTGCTCATCGGTCACATGGTACCGCTCATTAAAGTAATGAATATGCACTCCATGCCTATGGGAGTGGAGTTGCGTCCATATTCATTACTTTAATGAGCGGTACCACGTGATCGCTGAACACTGGAAGAGCTGCGGGCGTCGGTTGGAGACCATCAGAGAAGCAGGGAAGTGCAGAGACCGCGCCGGAGCAGATGAGTATGATGTGACAGCCGCCGCTCCCCCTCCCCCAGCTGACCCCATGGGACAATGACTTGAGTATAAGCCGAGAGGGGCACTTTTAGCCTAAAAAAATGGGCTGAAAATCTTGGCTTATACTCGAGTATATACGGTATATACACAGACACATGTACTTACAAACATATACACACACAGACATATGCACACATACACATATACTGTATACAGGTGCTTCTCACAAAATTAAACTATCATCAAAAAGTTCATTTATTTCAGTTCTTCAATACAAAAAGTGAAACTCATATATTATATAGAGTCATTACAAACAGAGTGATCTATTCCAAGTGTTTATTTCTGTTAATGTTGATGATTATGGCTTACAGCCAATGAAAACCCAAAAGTCATTATCTCAGTAAATTAGAAGAATTAACAAAAAACATCTGCAAAGGCTTCCTAAGCGTTTAAAAAGGTCCCTTAGTCTGTTTCAGTAGCTCCACAATCATGGGGAAGACTACTGACTTGACAGATGTCCAGAAGGCAATCACTGACACACTCCACAAAGAGGGTAAGCCACAAAAGATCATTGCTAAAGAAGCGAGCTGTTCACAGAGTGCTGTATCCAAGCATATTAATGGAAGGTTGAGTGGAAGGAAAAAGTGTGGTAGAAAAATTTGAGCAAGCAACCGGGATAACCGCAGCCTTGAAAGGATTGTTAAGAAAAGGCCATTCAAAAATTTGGGGGAAATACACAAGGAGTGGACTGCTGCTGGAGTCATTGCTACAAGAGCCACCACACACAGACATATCCAGGACATGGACTACAAGTGTCACATTCCTTGTGTCAAGCTACTCATGACCAATAGACAACGCCAGAAGCGTCTTACCTGGGCCAAGGAGAAAAAGAACTGGATTGTTGCTCAGTGGCCAAGGCGTTGTTTTCAGATGAAAGTAAATTTTGCGTTTCATTTGGAAATCAAGGTCCCAGAATCTGGAGGAAGAGTGGAGAGGCCACAACCCAAGCTGCTGGAGGTCTAGTGTGAAGTTTCCACATTCAGTGATGGTTTGGGGAGCCATGTCATCTGCTGGTGTAGGTCCACTGTGTTTTATCAAGACCAAAGTCAGCGCAGCCATCTACCAGGAATTTTTAGAGCTCTTCATGCTTCCCTCTGTCGACAAGCTTTTTGGAGATGGAAATTTCATTCTCCGGCAGGACTTGGCCCCTGTCCACACTGCCAAAAGTACCAATACCTGGTTTACAAACAACAGTATCACTGTGCTTGATTGGCAGCAAACTCGCCTGACCTTAATCCCATAGAGAATCTATGGAGTATTGTCAAGAGGAAGATGCCCCTACCAATCCCCCATTTCCTTCAACACAGTATGATGCCCCCACATTTTCCCCACACACAGTTTGGTGCCATCACAATTTCCAAACACACAGTATGATGCCCCCACAATTTCCTGAGACACGGCATGATGCCCCCACAATTTTCCCAGACACAGTATAATGCCCCCACAATTTCCCCACACACAGTATGATGCCCCCACAATTTCCCCACACACAGTGTGATGCTCCCACAATTTCCCCACAAACAGTATAATGCCCCCACAATTTTCCCACACACAGTATGATGCCCCCACAATTTCCACACACACAGTATGATGCCCCCACAATTTCCCCACACACAGTATGATGCCTCCACAATTTCCCCACACACAGTATGATGCCCTTACAATTTCCCCACACACAGTATGATGCCTCCACAATTTCCCCACACACAGTATGATGCCCCACAATTTCCCCACACACAGTATGATGCCCCACAATTTCCCCACACACAGTATGATGCCCTTACAATTTCCAAACACACAGTATGATGCCCTCACAGTTTCCCCACACACAGTATAATGCCCCCACAATTTCCCCACACACAGTATGATGCCCCACAATTTTCCCACACACAGTATAATGCCCCCACAATTTCCCCACACACAGTATGATGCCCCACAATTTCTCCACACATACTATAACGCCCCCACAATTTCCCCACATACAGTATGATGCCTCCACAATTTCCCCACACAGTATGATGCCCCCACAATTTTCCCACACACACAGTATGATGCTCTCACAATTTCCCCACACACAGTATGATGCCCCCACAATTTCCCCACACACAGTAGGATGCCCCCATAATATCCGCACACACAGTATGATGCCCCCACAAATTCCCCACACACAGTATGATGCCCCCACAATTTCCCCACACACACAGCATGATGCCCCCACAATTTCCCCACACACAGTATGATGCCCCCACAATTTCCCCACACACAGTATGATGCCCCCACAATTTCCCCACACACAGTATGATGTCCCCACACTTTCCCCACACACAGTAGTGCAGCGCCCCAGAGTCCTGGTCGTTGCAGTACTGTGGCCCCGCCACTATGGGGAGCCATGGTACGTCTGATGGCACTGAAGGAGTTCATCTGACCAGGTATCACAGACACCAATACATTTCACAGCCGGGCCACCAGGGGGAGCTAAGGGTGCTATTCATTAGGCCACTCCCCACCATAGTGGGTAAACTGGGGGTCAGGCAGGAAGTTAGGAGAGAAAGCTGACTGGATGCGAACCAGGCAACACCTTGTGGCAGAGGGTGTTGCCGGAGAGGATTCGGTAGGGCCTCTGTCAGGTTTGGGACCCTGATGGAGACCTGGCTACAGGAAAGAAAGTAACGGGACCGTGCCTGCACTGAGAAGCGGCGGTGCCCTAAGGAAGGGCTAGAAGAGAGATATATTGTGCTGAGTGAGAAACGAGATCGAAGCAATAGGAGTATACCAGTAGGAGTCATGCTGTTAGACAGAGGCAACATCCTACTGAGGCGCACAACCGGTGGCCGGAACGCCGAGAGAGTATTATAACACTGAGCTTCAAGCAATACTCTAAACAGCGGCAGGACAGTCAGTCTCAGGCGGGCTGTCTCACCTAAATCACCTATGCAGTCTTGGGGGGCAACTTGTGGAGAGGGGCGACTCTAGGGTCCCGGAAGAGCTCCGAGCCTACCCGTCAAACGGGTGCCGTTCCAACCAGATCAACAGGGAGGGACGGAGGATTAGCCGAACATCATCTAATCGAGTTGTGAGGGAACCTAAGAAACAGACACAACAGTTGTGGGGTACTTTCCGTAAGCACAGCAGGGAAGGACTACAACACATAGCGCTAAGAAGGAAGGCACTGATTTCCACCTGCAAAGTGAACTCTGGAGGTGCCATTGGACCGGCCGGACTTGCGCAGCCTGGTGATCTGGATTCCGGACTGAGGACCCAGAGATCTTCAGTAAAGAGGTAAAGAGACTGCAACCTGGTGTCCTCGTTATTTGCCGCGACTTGCACCCCACAACTGCACCGCTACACCATCACTTATTGCACCGGACGTCCCCCACCGACCGGCAGGGCCACGGACCGGGTCTAGCCACCGTGACAACCCCAGAATAGAGACTCAGAGACCCGGCGCCGGGTACCCCTCGGCCCAGCGGCGGTGTGGGGGCGCTCCAACTTGGCGTCACGAACAGGATCTACTTAAGCCTGAAGAATCAGGTCATGTGTGCCTTGGAACTGTGACTTATTGTGCTTGGACTGTACTTTATTGAGAGACTGTGTATTGCCATTGACCGAGAGAAGTTCCCGCCAAAAAGCCGCCGCCATTGCTACGCCAGAGAAGAAGGAGGGCGTGCCATGGGAGGAGACTACCACAGTGGCGCGAAAAATGGCTACCGCCCCCTCCGATTCCTGCTGCGAGAAGACGACCTGCCCAGGAACCGAGGAGAACCGCCCCCTGAGTTGCAACAGCGAGAAGCGGGTGACGGAGAAGCTCGGCCCTGGAGAAATGGCGGAGTCCGATGCATGCACTGCCACAGATTATCAGATCATGACAATGAACAGCAGGTGCCAGAACGAGGAAGGAACGGTCCTGGCTTGCCCTCGTTCGCTGGAGGCGGACCCGAAGCCCTTGGAACAGACAGTGGAGCTGAGCCCACCTATCCCGACCTCGGAGCCAGCGGAGGAGGAACCGCAGCGGGCGGAGCCGTGTTCGGGGATCGTATTGGAGGAGCCACGGTCCAAGCTGCAGCCGACTCCAGCACCCTCGTCAGTGGACCAGATCGACATCGGTGGAATCACATCAGGCTCAGGTACGGAAGACACCCCTGTCTCCATGCTCGATCCCGCTCTCGCGACCGACCCTCCCCGCAACAGTAACCCTTCATTTACAGTTGAGCGGGTGGTCCTCCACCCCAGCGCAATGGGGAAGTTGATACCGCTGCTACCGACCAAGTGGGGGGAACCCATAGATGTGGGCCCGGATGGGGTGATGCTCCGGTGGGACACCTCCTGGGTTGAGCCGGATGGGACCCCGGGGGATGGTCTCACCATTGCCATACTTACCTGGGAACAATACAATCAATGCTTGATTCAGCACTGGAAAAATCGAGACGAAATGGAACAACAAGAAGCGCAACGCAAGAAGTCTGTGTATGGCAGGAAGGACGTGGTAAAATGGGGAACCGTGCTGGCCTATCACCCGAAGAGGGGATGGGGCTCCATACAGGAACCGGGACTACCAACTGATGTCTTTGTTACCAGTTACAACGTAAACACTCCATGCTGCAGTCGAGATGGTGACCCATTGCAAAGGGGGGATCAGGTGACCTACACTCGCCACCGGAATGCACAAGGATGGTGCGCTCGGAACGTCCACCGGTGTGGGCCTGAGGGAGCGTCACCTGTGGCCCCGATCATGACCGACCCAAATTTGCCAGATCTTGTGACCATCACCACTGTGCGCCTAGTAGCGGCTACTGAACTTGCAAGTAAGGTCAGCCTCCAAATCCAGACACCAGGTGATCTGACAGCCCCTGCGGGACCTGCCACCGGCACAGAAACTGCAGCAGCCGGGGGTCAGGGGCCAAGGCCACCTGAGCAAGAATAAACCTCGAAGGCCTGAAAATGTAAATAGTTCGTCCTTTAACTGTTTGTTTACTGTTTGCTGCTAAACCCGTCCAGGGTTAATTCTTTATGGATCCCTTTGTTGACCCGGGATCCCTGTTGTTTTGTTTATTTTTCTCAAGTTTGCACAAAGTTTACAGAACTGCCGTAATCATGAACAGTGCATGATACAAACTTTCTGTATATAGTTTGCACCTTCTTAAAGGCGCTTCCTACTGGTTTTACTTAAAAAGAGACTCTTTGCGAAGATACCGTACCGGAGCCTTTGCTGAGTAAGGACTGGTAGCCTGAGAAGATATGCTACCTCATAAAAACTTGATCCCCTCTTAAAGGGGATGTTCAGTTGTTACACTTGAAAGGATCGTATTGCTTTAAGACTGACAAGAAGCAATAATGTCGTAAGGAAGTAATGATGATGATGGTGTTTACATGTAAAGTTATGTGTATTTGATTAAGTTAATTGTAACCAAAATGCTGATGATGTTCCTTAGGAGAAGGTGTGAGAGCTGGAGGAAAGGTGTAGTAGGCCCGTAAGGGGTAGACATAGTATCTCACATAGTTGCAAGTAAGAGAGTTAATAATGTGTTGCAGAAGGACAGAAAGTAGACCCGTAGGGGTTAGTCAGTGAGTCCTCTTAGGAGCCATATGCAGATGGCTCAGTGCTCTTAAATTGAAAGTATGTTATGTTCTATACTGTGTATAGCAGAGGAAAAGACAGAAGGCTCGGGCTGAAAGGAGCGGTCCTGTAAGAAAGGAGAGGCAGTAGGTCTGGTGCCGTTAGGACAGACGGTCCTGCAGATTAAAGAAGGGGAATGTAAAGTTAAACTTGCCTTATAATGTGGTTATAAGAAGGTCTTTAATGGATGCCGAGTGTACGTCCTTAAGGGCGATGTTAAAGTATTGTTCAAAGAATTGCACTAAGTAGAATACCCGGTTGGGTAACAGGAGTTGTTTGTAACCTGTAATTTATACTGTTTAACCATGTTTTGTAACGTTCAAGTGTCCTCACCTCCCATAAAGGGAAGCCTGTTCAAGTATACTTATTATTATTTGCACTCACAAAAATTGTATGTCTTTTTGCTAACTGTATTGTTGTTTTCTTCCCAGTCCCGGAGTACTGGATTTAACCGGGGGGGAGTGCAGCGCCCCAGAGTCCTGGTCGTTGCAGTACTGTGGCCCCGCCACTATGGGGAGCCATGGTACGTCTGATGGCACTGAAGGAGTTCATCTGACCAGGTATCACAGACACCAATACATTTCACAGCCGGGCCACCAGGGGGAGCTAAGGGTGCTATTCATTAGGCCACTCCCCACCATAGTGGGTAAACTGGGGGTCAGGCAGGAAGTTAGGAGAGAAAGCTGACTGGATGCGAACCAGGCAACACCTTGTGGCAGAGGGTGTTGCCGGAGAGGATTCGGTAGGGCCTCTGTCAGGTTTGGGACCCTGATGGAGACCTGGCTACAGGAAAGAAAGTAACGGGACCGTGCCTGCACTGAGAAGCGGCGGTGCCCTAAGGAAGGGCTAGAAGAGAGATATATTGTGCTGAGTGAGAAACGAGATCGAAGCAATAGGAGTATACCAGTAGGAGTCGTGCTGTTAGACAGAGGCAACATCCTACTGAGGCGCACAACCGGTGGCCGGAACGCCGAGAGAGTATTATAACACTGAGCTTCAAGCAATACTCTAAACAGCGGCAGGACAGTCAGTCTCAGGCGGGCTGTCTCACCTAAATCACCTATGCAGTCTTGGGGGGCAACTTGTGGAGAGGGGCGACTCTAGGGTCCCGGAAGAGCTCCGAGCCTACCCGTCAAACGGGTGCCGTTCCAACCAGATCAACAGGGAGGGACGGAGGATTAGCCGAACATCATCTAATCGAGTTGTGAGGGAACTTAAGAAACAGACACAACAGTTGTGGGGTACTTTCCGTAAGCACAGCAGGGAAGGACTACAACACATAGAGCTAAGAAGGAAGGCACTGATTTCAACCTGCAAAGTGAACTCTGGAGGTGCCATTGGACCGGCCGGACTTGCGCAGCCTGGTGATCTGGATTCCGGACTGAGGACCCAGAGATCTTCAGTAAAGAGGTAAAGAGACTGCAACCTGGTGTCCTCGTTATTTGCCGCGACTTGCACCCGACAACTGCACCGCTACACCATCACTTATTGCACCGGACGTCCCCCACCGACCGGCAGGGCCACGGACCGGGTCTAGCCACCGTGACAACCCCAGAACAGAGACTCAGAGACCCGGCGCCGGGTACCCCTCGGCCCAGCGGCGGTGTGGGGGCGCTCCAGTATGATGCCTCCACAATTTTACCACACACAGAATGATGCCTTCTCAATACATCCATCCTCAAATGTTGCATGTTGTACTCATGGTTTATGCAGTCACATTATTATAATAGGACAATCTGTTGCATTCAATTAGAAAAATTATCCTATACATATTGATGCTGCCTGTGGCTCATATTTTTGTTACCGCCTACAATAATGCTGGTTGAGGGTTCGAAGAGAGACAAGAAAAGAGAGACAAGAAAAGAGGAGAATTACGATAATTTACTTGAATGTAAGTCTGCAGAGAGCAAAGAGATGCCGACCCCCTATCCGGGGAGAAGTAGCAGCTAAGTAAGGCCGTACTGGGCCGCAGGCCTTCAAAGGGAGGACGCCATGACAGGGTTAAGTGATAATACATGAGAAAGCATTGGGTTGAGGGAATTTTGGGTGGGGAAGGGTTAATAAATTTGAATCAGGGGAATGATGTATGGCTAGGGGGAGGGGGAATGGGGAGAAGAGGCGGAGTAAGGGCGGGCAGTATAAGGGGCAACGGCCATCTCAGTGGGGCAACCATTTTAGGTCCCCCACCGTACTAGAAACAAGCTCAGAGCTGATTTTAGTTATGGAGATTGAGGCGATTTTGCAGCAATTGAGAGCGGCTGCGGGAACCAGAGGTGCGGGATGGCTGCAGGCATCCATTCAGGGCCTGCTGCCTGATGAGGGAGCCGACCAACCCCAAGGTTTAAGTGCAGGGCGTCGGACTCGGAGGTCTAGGCCTCCGGAGCGCCTCAGCCCTGAGGCTACCCCCAGGGCCCGGCGCCGTATAAGGAGCCCCTCTAGGGACCCTCCGGCCGCGGTCACGAAGCGTCGGCAGCCGGCGCGTAAACCTGCGGCTGGGAGGAATCCGCAACACCGGCGGGGCCTGCAACAGGGGGAGGTGTCGGCCTCCCCTGCAGCGATGGCGTCTGGAGGAAGCGTGGATCCAGGAGCAGGAGCGGCCGCTGCCCAACCAGGAACGGGCTCGGCTCGGCGGGGCAGAGAGGTACTGAAGAGCACACGAGGGCCTGCTAGTCAGGTGCCTTCAGCGCAGGGGGGAAGCCGGCAACGCGAGCACTCACCAGCAGCAGAAGGAGCCAGGGATCCAGGGTCAGGAACGGCTGGGGCCTCTTCGGTTCGGCCCCAGGCTCGGCATTCATCCAGCAGCAGTGAGGAGTCGGCGGGGCGAGCATCAGCACGCAGGGCGGCTGGTGAGTGGCAGTGGGGAGTCTCCTCCTGCTCATCGGCTGCTGCTGCTGCTACAGAGAGCAGAACTGGACGTCCCTGTGCTGCAGCTGGGAGGGGGAGGGGGAGGGGGGGCGAAGCTGACCGCAGGCATGGAGGAGATCGCTGTGTAGTAGGAGGGAGGGAATCTCTGGCCACTGGGGAGGGGGAGAGGAGGGGGGAGCATGGATTAGGCCATTCATTTAGAAGAAGAGGATCATCAGATGGATTTGAACCAGGACATGTGGGACGTATGGACACTGGGGACGCAGCGGTCGAGTCAGGCTGGCTGCACACTGCATCAACTTCCATGGGACAGCACGAGGATGGAGGAAGCACGCGCCCAGAGAGATCGCGTCAGGACGCCGGATTGGCGGCTGCTGGGAACACAGCACCCAGGCAGCCAGGTGAGCGAGACTGCACTTCTTTTTACTTACCTGCACTAGCCTCAAATGTGAATGCAAGGGGGGAGGAATTATCTGTTGGGGGGGCTAGTGGCGGCTCTGGTGTTTTATTACAAAGTCTTAAAGATTTAGTGCGGTTATGGGAGGCGGGGAGTGCACAGGGTACGTTATCTCCCTCGGCGGCTTGGTTAGGTAATAGAAGGGGTATAGGGGATGGAGAAAGAAGTCTGGAGTCACGTCCTGTGGTACAGAGCGAGGTAACGGGGGTTACTGCGGCGGCTGGGGACGAGGCGGCTTCGGGCAACGCAATAACGGGTCAGGTATCCACGGCGGTTGATAACGGGGGCAAAGATAAAGATGAAGCAGTGCGTTTAGGGGATGCTGCAAAATGTGAAGTGTATGTCTGTTTTGAGGGGCCTCTGGGAACACATTTAAAGCAGGAAGTAAGGGATAGGATTTGGAAGGGGGAATACGTGGAGATATTCTCACTTCTCCCACTCGAACGTTTTAATTTAGACAGGGTCAGACGGGATGAGTATAAAAAGGAAGACGAGGAGAGGAGACGTTTTCGTTTGATACCCCGCACATTCAATAATTGGTTACAGGCTTTCGCTATATTGGCTAGTGTGATTGGGGAAAAAGCGCCAGAAAATTGTTCGCCCCTATTCTGCTATATGGATACCATAGGGGAGGCATATAGAGTATACGGGGGACAAGGATGGTTGAGATATGATGAACAATTCCGCCAGAGGAAAGCAGTTCGTCCAAACATTAGATGGGAACATAAAGACATAGCTCTATGGATGAGAGTGACGGCCCCTGGAAAAGGGGGTTCGGGTTCACAATCGTTTCTTGGGGGCACCGGGGGTTCAGGGCAGTCAGGGCACTCGGTGGCAGTACAGAAAGGACTGTGCTTCTCATACAATGACGGCGCATGCAGGTTCGGCGCCAAGTGCAAATTCAAACACGAGTGTTCCGCCTGCGGAGGTAATCATGGGGTGTCGAAGTGCTTCAAGGGAGGAAAACAGAAGGGATCTGAGGGTTTTGAAAAAAGGGGTGACACCGGTTCGGCTGGAAGAGATGGAGCACTTCCTAAATAAATACCCTGACAAAGAGGCTGCAAAATTGTTGCGTGATGGTTTTCGGGAGGGATTCAAGATCCCTTTTTGTTGACATGGAGGTGAGGTTATCAACCAGGAATTTGAAATCAGCCAGGGAATTCCCAGAAGTGGTCACTGAAAAATTGCAAAAAGAAGTGGCTTTAAGTAGAATGGCTGGGCCGTTTGACACAGCCCCCATGGTTAACCTGAGAGTGTCGCCATTGGGGGTTGTACCAAAAAAGGAGCCTAACAAGTTCAGGTTGATTCATCACCTCTCATTTCCGAAGGGCTCTTCGGTAAACGATGGAATTGACCCCCAATTGTGTTCTGTGTTATATACTTCTTTTGATTCGGCAATGTCATGGGTTAGAAAATGTGGACAAGGGGCCATGTTGGCAAAGACGGACATTGAGGCAGCGTTTAGACTGCTACCAGTTCATCCGGACAGTATGCATTTGCTTGGTTGTTTTTGGGACGGGGGATTTTTTGTGGATCGTTGTTTACCGATGGGGTGTTCATTGTCATGCGCCTATTTCGAAGCATTTAGTACGTTTTTAGATTGGGTAGTTAAGGACGTGACAGGACTCGGTTCTTGTGTTCATTATCTGGATGATTTCTTGTTTGTTGGGTCGGCCTTTTCTTCGGATTGTTCGGTTTTACTTCACTCGATGGAAGGGGTGGCTAAAAAATTTGGCGTTCCGTTGGCAGCGGAAAAAACGGTTGGGCCTGTTACATCTTTGAGTTTTCTGGGTATTGAAATCGACACGGTGGCAATGGAGTGTAGATTGCCTGAGGACAAACTGGTGAACATGAGATTGGAGGTGAAGCGTGTGGGTAGCTTGAAGAAGGTAACACTTCGTGAGGTCCAGTCGTTGCTTGGTAAACTGAACTTCGCATGTCGGATCATGCCAATGGGAAGAGCCTTTTGTCGTAGACTTTCATTGGCCACGGTTGGGATTAGGGCGCCAAATCATTTCATACGGCTTAGAAGGGATCTGAAGGATGATTTGAAAGTTTGGGAATTTTTTTCTGGATTCATACAATGGAAAGTCACTCTGGATTGCGCCGGTGGTGTCGGCGGAGTTTCTCGGCATTTTGGTCGGTTCAGCGGACGAATCGGGTTTTTTCTTTGTTTTTTCGGAACGAATGGTTAGTGGCCGAGTGGCCAAAAACGTGGAAAGAGAACGGTTTAGTGGCTGATATTACACTACGCGAAGTTTTTCCTATCGTGGTAGCTTTGACACTATGGGGAGGCAATGTTCGAGACAAGAAAATATGTTTTTGTTGCGGCTCAGTTGGGGCCATGGAGGCTATTAATTCGTTGTCATCATCAAAACACTCTCTTCTGCGAGTTTTACAACAATTGGTTTGGGCTGGTTTGAATTTTAATTTGTGGGTCACGGCGGAGCTTGGGGTTTTGAAATATAACAAAATTCTTGAAGCTCTTTCTTCTTCGCAGTGGGATCGTGTTCGGGAGTTGGCACCTCAAGTGGAACCCACGGGGAAGGTTTGTTCAGAGGAGCTTTGGAATCTTCCGCTGGGGCAGTGAGAGACTTGTTGGCCAGATCGCTGTCGGCTGGAACTTGGTCGCACTATACGAGGGCCTGGGATTCTTGGGTCCGGTGGAAAAATCAGATGGGTGCGGATTTAGAGGACGAAAGCAAATTGATTTTATTTATCGGTCATATCTGGGAGTCAGGTTGGTCAGTGTCAAAAATCAATAATTCGTTATCAGGCTTGGCTTTTGGCTTTAAACTTAGAGGGTTGCAGGATTTGACAAAATCGTTTCTGGTCCGGCAGGTGGTAAAAGGCTGTCGTAAAGGCTGGAAGGTGTCAGACGGTAGGCGGCCGGTGTCATATGAAGTTTTATTAAATCTGGAAAATCAGTTAGAGGCTGTGTGTTCGGATATGGGGGAAGTAATTTTGTTTAGAGTAGCATTTTCTCTAGCATTTTTTGGTGCGTTTCGGTTAGGTGAATTGGTTAGTCCTTCCAAGTGTAAGAAAGGTGGTATACTGAGGCAGGATGTGGACATGTTTGGGGACAGGCTAGTGATAATTTTGCGTTCTTCCAAAACGGATACTGCAGGTAAAGGTTGTCGAGTGGTTCTTTTTGAGGTAAACGGCTCTCCAGTTTGCCCGGTAAAATGTTTGAGGGAGTTCCTGTCTGGTCCAGGTTCGGGGGATTGCCCATTGTTAGTGCATAAGGATGGGTCATTTCTCTCCCGTTTTCAATTTTTGACTGTATTTAGACGTTGTTTGGAAAAAGGGGGCATTTCAGCGAAGAATTTTAGTGGGCATTCATTCCGGATTGGGGCGGCAACGGAGGCTGCCAGGAGGGGTCTAGGAGATGAAATGGTTCAGAGGATCGGTCGGTGGGAATCAGTAAGATTTCGTTCTTACATTCGCCCGTCTTTGTTGTAACGGATTGATCTAATTGACCGCAGTTTTCCTTTTCAGTTATACGGTGTTGATGTTTCCTTTTCTATTTTCAGAGCCGAGGCAATTGCTTATTTGGATCATGGGTCATTCATTTGTATTCTGGGCGGCATTGAGGGCCGACGTTCGGCCGGACGGGAGACAACTGGGAGTGCCCCGATCGCGTGGAACCCTGAGGTGGATCGGAAACAGGGGTATGATGTGGAAGCAATTGCTGTCGGAATTCCACAGATTTGTTCGATTGGATCGGGTGCCAGACTTGTTGGTGGTTCATTTGGGGGGCAATGACTTGGGCAAACGTCCCTGTAGGGAACTAATTAAGGATATCAAGTTTGACATGTTACGGCTTTGGTCTGTTTCCACGTTTGTTGGTTGTTTGGTCGGACATTGTGCCCAGGAAGGTTTGGCGCGAGGCAAGATCTGTTCATGGTGTGAACAAGGCGAGGATTAAGTTAAACAGAGCGATTTCACGTTTTATGGTGAGAAATGGGGCACTTGTGGTTCGGCATAAGGATCTGGAGTCTGGGCAAGGGGAATACTGGAGGAAAGATGGGGTCCATTTAAATGCGATAGGTCTAGATTTGTGGTGTCTGGCGATTCAAGAGGGCATTGAGAAAGGTATTTTGGTATGGCGTGACATAAATGTTTGAGGGGTCAGAACATTTATGCTGGTGGCGTGGGGGGGGAGGTCCTCGAGGTTGGTGGCGATGGAAATGGTGGATCGGAGGGGGGGGGGGATCTCTAAGGTCCTGGACTCCCCCGTGGGTGAACAAATTTGGAATGGAACAAAAAGATCACATGGAGGGGATAATTAGGATATATGGGTAATTTTGGAGGAAATTGGCCGGGTGAGTCTATGGGCGTCTCTGAGCTTGAGCGTAGCGGCTAGAGGCAAGACGTGACCTGGAGGCCAAGTTTTACGGTTATGGAAGACAAGTTTTTATGGTCTGGAGGCCAAGTTTATTACATTTTGGGGCTTCGAGGACCACCCTCCCCGTGGTTAATGTTTAATAAATAAACTGTTTGTTATTATGTGTTAATAAACGGCTGCTGTGGCCAACTTATCCAAATACCATTGTGGTCAGTTTTTTATTTCAGATAAACCGGTCGGGCCGTTTGGTTGAAGGGTAAAAATGAGGAGTAAAAAAGGTGGGTAGAGAAACTCATGGGGATTCACGTATACCAACTGTCAAGTAAGGCCGTACTGGGCCGCAGGCCTTCAAAGGGAGGACGCCATGACAGGGTTAAGTGATAATACATGAGAAAGCATTGGGTTGAGGGAATTTTGGGTGGGGAAGGGTTAATAAATTTGAATCAGGGGAATGATGTATGGCTAGGGGGAGGGGGAATGGGGAGAAGAGGCGGAGTAAGGGCGGGCAGTATAAGGGGCAACGGCCATCTCAGTGGGGCAACCATTTTAGGTCCCCCACCGTACTAGAAACAAGCTCCCACCCACCCTCCCTTTTTTGTTGGTTGCTTTGGAAACGTTCATAGGTGATGTCAAGGTCGTTAAGAAAAAGGGGTTATTATTGTTGTATTGCTCGAATTATTGCGTTATGTTTTCTGTTGTTTTGTCGCGGCAGCAAGGCGTGGGGGGGTATGTCCTCGAGGTTGGTGGTGATGGAAATGGTGGATCGGAGGGGGGGGGGATCTCTAAGGTCCTGGACTCCCCCTGTGGGTGAACAAATTTGGAATGGAACAAAAAGATCACATGGAGGGGATAATTAGGATATATGGGTAATTTTGGAGGAAATTGGCCGGGTGAGTCTATGGGCGTCTCTGAGCTGGAGCGTAGCGGCTAGAGGCAAGACGTGACCTGGAGGCCAAGTTTTACGGTTATGGAAGACAAGTTTTTATGGTCTGGAGGCCAAGTTTATTACATTTTGGGGCTTCGAGGACCACCCTCCCCGTGGTTAATGTTTAATAAATAAACTGTTTGTTATTATGTGTTAATAAACGGCTGCTGTGGCCAACTTATCCAAATACCATTGTGGTCAGTTTTTTATTTCAGATAAAGCGGTCGGGCCGTTTGGTTGAAGGGTAAAAATGAGGAGTAAAAAAGGTGGGTAGAGAAACTCATGGGGATTCACGTATACCAACTGTCATGGTGCAATGATGATGGCAGGAGAGAAGACAGCTGCACAGAGTGAATGGAAGTCGGGACACAGCCCTGACCTCCCGGGACAGTGTGATTTCTACTTCAGATCAGGACAGTCCTGCTGAATATGGAACAGTTGGGAACTATGTAGATGTAAAACCGTATATGAGGGCATGTATCACACTAAAGAATAACAGTTGAAAATTTGCCAGAACTGTCCCAATTTTTCACTGTTCCCAATGCATAGAGGGTAGGGTCCTGCACAGTTTGGGGTGCTCCCTGGTGAGCACCGGGTGCTCTGATGGGTGACACTTACTGTAAATGGCTCTATTTTATTAACACCAATGTTAGTGAATAAATGTATCAGAGCAAACTCAACAAGTGAATGAGTTGAAGTGGTGAAAAGCAAAATGTTTGGTCTGAAAAAGGGGTTTCATGGTGTTTGTAAAAAAGTGATCAAGGGTCTGGTCTATAGTCTGTTTATAGGTGGGTTTAGTCTGGGGTCTGTATAGAGGAGGGGTCTTTTTATGGTCTATATATAAGGGGTTCTAGCCATTGGTTTGAATATATGGGCCTTCTGGTCTGGAATCTGTATATATTAGAGTGATCTTGTCTAAAGTCTATACAGGTCAAAGTAAAGGGGCTTCAAGCCTGGGGTCTTTACAGAGGAGGGGTTCTGGTCTGTAGTCATGATATAAAGGAGTCTTTTTGGTCTGTGTAGAGGAAAGGTCTTATCAAAGGTCTTTACATAGGAGAAATAGCACGGAGTCTGTACACATAGGGATTCTTCTCTAGGATCTTTACAGAGGGGGATTCTGGTCTGGGGTCTGGTTTGGTCTCCATTAGGGTTGAGCGACTTTCATTTTTTTAAGATCGAGTAGGGTTTTGGGAAACCCGATTTTGTCCAGAGTCGAGTCGAGTGCAGTCGGCCGATTATCGCTAAAAGTCGGGGATCGACCGAAACACGAAACCCAATGCAAGTCAATGGGGAAGCATAGTCGGCAGTGAGTGGAGGCCAGGAAAACACCTACAGTGCCCATTTTAATGCCAAAAACATCCATTCTTGTTTCTGAAGCTTGCCAATCTTAATTAACTGTATAATAATAGTTGGGCATAGGGAATTGGGGGAAAGTTGTGGGGGGAGTAGGGCTGGCTCAAGTTTTTCGTGGGCCCAGGAAATGCGGACTACGTCACGGCGGTGTTGCAGGGAAAGGTAAGTATTTAAAAGTTGCAAGTGCTGTGATCCTGAGCAAGCAGGGGGGGGCCTGTTGTGAATTTGCTTTTTGCTCCCTCTAGTGGTTACTAGTTTTTTGACTCTGGTTTTTCTGTCATTCCTTTTATCCGCACCTGGGTCGTTAGTTAGGGGTGTTGCTATATAAGCTCCCTGGACCTTCAGTTCAATGCCTGGCAACGTAGTTATCAGAGCTAGTCTGCTGTGCTCTTGTCTACTGATCCTGGTTCCAGTTATATCAGCTAAGTCTGCCTTTTGCTTTTTGCTATTTGTTTTGGTTTTTTTATTTTTGTCCAGCTTGTTCCTAATCTATATCCTGACCTTTGCTGGAAGCTCTAGGGGGCTGGTGTTCTCCCCCCAGACCGTTAGACGGTTCGGGGGTTCTTGAATTTCCAGTGTGGATTTTGATAGGGTTTTTGTTGACCATATAAGTTACCTTTCTTTATTCTGCTATCAGTAAGCGGGCCTCTCTGTGCTAAACCTGGTTCATTTCTGTGTTTGTCATTTCCTCTTACCTCACCGTCATTATTTGTGGGGGGCTTCTATCCAGCTTTGGGGTCCCCTTCTCTGGAGGCAAGAAAGGTCTTTGTTTTCCTCTACTAGGGGTAGCTAGATTCTCCGGCTGGCGCGTGTCATCTAGAATCAACGTAGGAATGATCCCCGGCTACTTCTAGTGTTGGCGTTAGGAGTAGATATATGGTCAACCCAGTTACCACTGCCCTATGAGCTGGATTTTTGTATTCTGCAGACTTCCACGTTCCTCTGAGACCCTCGCCATTGGGGTCGTAACAGTTTGCCAGGCCAGTATTAAATGTTTAATGCATTGCAGAAGAGGGATTATAAGAAAGAAGATTCTGAGTTTTTTTTTTTTCTTTTCTTTCTTCTTCCCCTTTACCTCAGAGTGGCTATGCTTGCTGCAGACATGAATGTCCAGACCTTGATTACAAGTGTGGACCAGCTGGCTACTCGTGTGCAGGGCATACAAGACTATGTTATCAGAAATCCTAGGTCAGAACCTAAAATACCGATTCCTGAACTGTTTTCCGGAGACAGGTTTAAGTTTAGGAATTTTGTGAATAATTGTAAATTGTTTTTGTCCCTGAGACCCTGTTCATCTGGAGATTCTGCTCAGCAAGTAAAAATTGTTATTTCGTTCTTACGGGGCGACCCTCAGGATTGGGCTTTTTCGCTGGCGCCAGGAGATCCGGCATTGGCTGATCTTGATGCGTTTTTTCTGGCGCTCGGTTTACTTTATGAGGAACCCAATCTTGAGATTCAGGCAGAAAAGGCCTTGCTGGCTATGTCTCAGGGGCAGGACGAGGCTGAAGTGTATTGCCAAAAATTTCGGAAATGGTCCGTGCTGACACATTGGAACGAGTGTGCACTGGCCGCTAATTTTAGAAATGGCCTTTCTGAAGCCATTAAGAATGTTATGGTGGGTTTTCCCATTCCCACAGGTCTGAATGATACTATGGCACTGGCTATTCAAATTGACCGGCGGTTGCGGGAGCGCAAAACCGCAAATTCCCTCATGGTGTTGTCTGAACAGACACCTAATTCGGTGCAATGTGATAGAAAAACCGCAAATTCCCTCATGGTGTCGTCTGAACAGACACCTGATTTAATGCAATGTGATAGAATCCTGACTAGAAATGAGTGGAAAATTCATAGACGCCGGAATGGCTTGTGCTACTACTGTGGTGATTCTACACATGTTATCTCAGCATGCTCTAAACGTATAGCTAAGGTTGTTAGTCCTGTCACCGTTGGTAATTTGCAACCTAAATTTATTCTGTCTGTAACTTTGATTTGCTCACTGTCATCTTATCCTGTCATGGCGTTTGTAGATTCAGGTGCTGCCCTGAGTCTCATGGATCTCTCATTTGCTAAGCGCTGTGGTTTTACTCTTGAACCATTAGAAAATCCTATTCCTCTTAGGGGTATTGATGCTACACCATTGGCAGCAAATAAACCGCAGTATTGGACACAGGTTACCATGTGCATGACTCCTGAACACCGCGAGGTGATACGTTTCCTGGTTTTACATAAAATGCATGATTTGGTTGTTTTAGGGCTGCCATGGTTGCAGACCCATAATCCAGTCCTGGACTGGAAGGCTATGTCAGTCTCAAGTTGGGGCTGTCGTGGTATTCATGGGGATTCCCTGCCTGTGTCTATTGCTTCTTCTACGCCTTCGGAAGTTCCGGAGTATTTGTCTGATTATCAGGATGTCTTCAGTGAGTCTGAGTCCAGTGCACTGCCTCCTCATAGGGACTGTGACTGTGCTATAGATTTGATCCCAGGCAGTAAATTTCCTAAGGGAAGACTGTTTAATCTGTCGGTACCTGAACATACCGCTATGCGTTTGAAGTGACCGAGGGCAAGTTCGCCCATGTATATCCATGATCTGGCTCAGCAAAACTTCCACACCCAGATTCCATTTTAACAAACGTATCTTTACTGTTAAACATTTTCTTAACACAGCAGAACACAATAATAGACAATACAAAAAATGCCTATTCACAGAATTAACGTGTAATAACAAACTATCCCTCACTGTCCCTATCCACACGTTACCAGTCTCTTTGCTCCAGAAGGTTATCTTCCCACGTCGCAGGCCTGTCTGTCTCTGCAGGGATTAAACAAAGCTCCGTCTCTCAGGTCCAGACTGTAGTCCTTGGGGTACGGCAGGTAGGGGTGGAATATTCGGCCTCTCAACAGAGGACCCGCTTACAGTTCGTGGGTTCAGGATCTGTGGAGATGTCACCGCTGAGTGAATATTCAGCCTCTCAACAGAGGACCCGTTTACAGTTCGTGGGTTCAGGATCTGGAAGTCAGCTTTCAAGGGAGAGGGATCATCCAGACAATCTGTTATATCGCATTCACAGGAGGGCACCAGCATATACAGACTTCTCTCTGCACAGAGAAATTTCCCGGGCTCTCCTTCTCTCTCTCCTTCCTGGTCACATGACACAACAGGGGGGAGCTTAGCCAATACAGTTTGTTTCCCTGTAATCACATTCGGCATAGGTATAACTTCTGGCCACACGGGGGCAGTGTCTGTCACAGATTCTTCTATGTCAATGATAACAGAACAGTCAGAGCCGGCCAGCTCATTACACGCCCCCCCACTTGAAGGTTGGCAGTCCCTGTCAACGACTGACTCCAGGGCGGCGATGGCTGTGGAGGTTGTAGGACCCGGCTGTGAAGAGGGCCACACATATTGGTCTCTGTAGGACTGTCCCGGGGGCACTCCTGCATTGGTCCTAGCTGTCCGCCTAACGGGTGCTAATCTCTCTCCCCGATCAGTCACTCCACTCTCCGCCCCAGTCGGTAAGTCAGTCGAGGAGGTAAGGGGTTCAGACGCGTCAGTCAGGCGAGCAGGGGTAGGTATGTCTTCTACCTCTACATCCCCGGTGTCGGTGTCTCCCACAGTATTAGTGATATCCATCTCTCTAGGTATCACAGGAGGGGAGTCAGGCTGAGAACGGCAGGGGCGCAACATGTTACGGTGCAGGGTGCGGAGGCTGCCGCTGTCTTCGCCTTGTACTTGGTAGACGGGGCCACCAGGGTACGGGTGTCCAATTATTCGATAGACTTCGGTCTCCCACTTGGGCCGGAGTTTTCCTTGCGGTTTCTTTATACGAACTAGGACCAGTTGACCCACACTCAGTAGGTCTTCTTGTACGGGAAGTGGATCAGTGTGGACCTGGTCCTGGATCTGCTGTTCCACCAGCCGGTAGACAGTTTCCATCCTTTGACGGTGTGCTTGTAGCCAGGAAGGATAGGTACCACAGGTGTCTTCATCAGGGTTAGACAGGTGTAGCTCATGGATGCCTTTGCCTGGGCGGCCAAAAAGGAGGGTGTAAGGCGTGTATCCGGTGACAGAATGGACTTGATTGTTATAGGCCCACAGCAGTTCTGGGAGGAATCGAGGCCAGTCAGGCTTTTTGTCTTCTGCTAAGGTTCGGATCAGTTGTAGGAGAGTCCGGTTGAAACGTTCACACGCGCCATTCCCTTGTGGATGATACGGGGTGGTCCTGGACTTCTTGATTCCATACATCTGTTGAAGTTCTTCAATGACTCGCCCTTCGAAACACGCCCCCTGATCAGAGTGTAGCCGTTCCGGACACCCGTAGACCCGAACGAAGTGCTGACAGATGGCCTGTGCAGCTGATTCGGCAGTCTGGTCTTTGGTAGCAACAGCGACGGCGAATTTCGTGAAGTGGTCCACCATCACCAGACAGTACTGGTAGCCACTATTCGCCGTTCCAATCAACAGATAGTCCACCATCAACAACTCGAGGGGCCTGGATGTGCTAATGGTCTGGACAGGTGCACGCTGCTCAGTAGACTTGTGGAGTTCACATGTACGACAGCTCAGGCAGACGTTTTCAACCAGCTTACGGAGTCCTGGGCAAAAAATGAATTGCTGGGTCCACCGGAGGGTCTTGTCTACGCCAGATGAAGTGACCGAGGGCAAGTTCGCCCATGTATATCCATGATCTGGCTCAGCAAAACTTCCACACCCAGATTCCATTTTAACAAACGTATCTTTACTGTTAAACATTTTCTTAACACAGCAGAACACAATAATAGACAATACAAAAAATGCCTATTCACAGAATTAACGTGTAATAACAAACTATCCCTCACTGTCCCTATCCACACGTTACCAGTCTCTTTGCTCCAGAAGGTTATCTTCCCACGTCGCAGGCCTGTCTGTCTCTGCAGGGATTAAACAAAGCTCCGTCTCTCAGGTCCAGACTGTAGTCCTTGGGGTACGGCAGGTAGGGGTGGAATATTCGGCCTCTCAACAGAGGACCCGCTTACAGTTCGTGGGTTCAGGATCTGTGGAGATGTCACCGCTGAGTGAATATTCAGCCTCTCAACAGAGGACCCGTTTACAGTTCGTGGGTTCAGGATCTGGAAGTCAGCTTTCAAGGGAGAGGGATCATCCAGACAATCTGTTATATCGCATTCACAGGAGGGCACCAGCATATACAGACTTCTCTCTGCACAGAGAAATTTCCCGGGCTCTCCTTCTCTCTCTCCTTCCTGGTCACATGACACAACAGGGGGGAGCTTAGCCAATACAGTTTGTTTCCCTGTAATCACATTCGGCATAGGTATAACTTCTGGCCACACGGGGGCAGTGTCTGTCACAGATTCTTCTATGTCAATGATAACAGAACAGTCAGAGCCGGCCAGCTCATTACACGTTCATATATCAGGGAGTCTCTGGAGAAAGGACATATTCGTCCGTCTTCTTCCCCTCTTGGTGCGGGATTCTTTTTTGTGGCAAAAAAGGACGGATCTTTGAGACCTTGTATTGATTATCGGCTTTTAAATAAGATCACTGTCAAATTTCAGTATCCTTTACCGCTGTTGTCTGACTTGTTTGCCCGGATTAAGGGTGCCAAGTGGTTCACCAAGATAGACCTTCGTGGTGCGTACAACCTTGTGCGCATTAAGCAAGGTGATGAATGGAAAACCGCATTCAATACGCCCGAAGGTCATTTTGAGTACTTGGTGATGCCTTTTGGGCTCTCCAATGCGCCTTCAGTTTTTCAGTCCTTTATGCATGACATTTTCCGGAGGTATCTGGATAAATTTTTGATTGTTTATCTGGATGATATTTTGGTTTTTTCTGATGATTGGGATTCGCATGTGGAGCAGGTCAGGTTGGTCTTTAAAATTTTGCGTGAAAATTCTTTGTTTGTCAAGGGCTCAAAGTGTCTCTTTGGTGTACAGAAGGTTCCCTTTTTGGGGTTCATTTTTTCCCCTTCTGCTGTGGAGATGGACCCAGTCAAGGTCCGAGCTATTCTTGATTGGACTCAGCCCTCGTCAGTTAAGAGTCTTCAGAAGTTCTTGGGCTTCGCTAACTTCTACCGTCGTTTTATCGCTAATTTTTCTAGCATTGTGAAACCTTTGACGGATATGACCAAGAAGGGCTCCGATGTAGCTAACTGGGCTCCTGCTGCCGTGGAGGCTTTCCAGGAGTTGAAACGCCGGTTTGCTTCGGCGCCTGTTTTGTGCCAGCCTGACGTCTCACTTCCCTTTCAGGTTGAGGTGGATGCTTCGGAGATTGGGGCAGGGGCCGTTTTGTCGCAGAGAGGCCCTGGTTGCTCTGTTATGAAACCTTGTGCCTTTTTCTCTAGGAAGTTTTCGCCTGCCGAGCGAAATTATGATGTGGGCAATCGGGAGTTGTTGGCCATGAAATGGGCATTTGAGGAGTGGCGTCATTGGCTCGAGGGTGCTAAGCATCGTGTGGTGGTCTTGACTGATCACAAAAATCTGATGTATCTCGAGTCTGCTAAACGCCTTAATCCGAGACAGGCCCGCTGGTCATTGTTTTTCTCCCGCTTTGATTTTGTTGTCTCGTATTTACCAGGTTCAAAGAATGTGAAGGCCGATGCTCTTTCTAGGAGCTTTGTGCCTGATGCTCCTGGAGTCGCTGATCCTGTTGGTATTCTTAAAGATGGAGTTATCTTGTCAGCTATTTCTCCGGATCTGCGACGTGTGTTGCAGAGATTTCAGGCTGATAGGCCTGAGTCTTGTCCACCTGACAGACTGTTTGTCCCGGATAAGTGGACCAGCAGAGTCATTTCCGAGGTTCATTCCTCGGTGTTGGCAGGTCACCCGGGAATTTTTGGCACCAGAGATCTGGTGGCCAGGTCCTTTTGGTGGCCTTCCTTGTCAAGGGATGTGCGGTCATTTGTGCAGTCCTGTGGGACTTGTGCTCGAGCTAAGCCTTGCTGTTCTCGTGCCAGCGGTTTGCTCTTGCCCTTGCCTGTCCCGAAGAGACCTTGGACACATATCTCCATGGATTTCATTTCTGATCTTCCGCTATCTCAGGGCATGTCCGTTATCTGGGTGATATGTGATCGCTTCTCCAAGATGGTCCATTTGGTTCCTTTGCCTAAGCTGCCTTCCTCTTCCGATCTGGTTCCTGTGTTTTTCCAGAACGTGGTTCGTTTGCACGGCATCCCTGAGAATATTGTGTCAGACAGAGGATCCCAGTTCGTTTCCAGGTTCTGGCGATCCTTTTGTAGTAGGATGGGCATTGATTTGTCGTTTTCGTCTGCTTTCCATCCTCAGACTAATGGACAGACGGAGCAAACCAATCAGACTTTGGAGGCTTATTTGAGGTGTTTTGTCTCTGCTGATCAGGACGATTGGGTGACATTCTTGCCGTTGGCTGAGTTTGCCCTTAATAATCGGGCTAGTTCCGCCACCTTGGTTTCGCCTTTTTTCTGCAACTCTGGTTTCCATCCTCGCTTTTCTTCGGGTCATGTGGAGCCTTCTGACTGTCCTGGGGTGGATTCTGTGGTGGATAGGTTGCAGCAGATCTGGAATCATGTGGTGGACAACTTGAAGTTGTCACAGGAGAAGGCTCAGCGCTTTGCCAACCGCCGCCGCGGTGTGGGTCCCCGACTACGCGTTGGGGATTTGGTGTGGCTTTCTTCCCGCTTTGTTCCTATGAAGGTCTCCTCTCCCAAATTTAAACCTCGTTTTATTGGGCCTTACAAGATATTGGAAATCCTTAATCCTGTATCTTTTCGTCTGGATCTTCCTGTGTCGTTTGCTATTCACAATGTATTTCATAGGTCCTTGTTGCGGCGGTACATTGTGCCTGTAGTTCCTTCTGCTGAGCCTCCTGCTCCGGTGTTGGTTGAGGGCGAGTTGGAGTACGTGGTGGAGAAGATCTTGGATTCTCGCCTCTCCAGGCGGAGGCTTCAGTACCTGGTCAAGTGGAAGGGCTATGGTCAGGAGGATAATTCCTGGGTGGTCGCCTCTGATGTTCATGCGGCCGATTTAGTTCGTGCCTTTCATGCCGTTCATCCTGATCGCCCTGGTGGTCGTGGTGAGGGTTCGGTGACCCCTCACTAAGGGGGGGGTACTGTTGTGAATTTGCTTTTTGCTCCCTCTAGTGGTTACTAGTTTTTTGACTCTGGTTTTTCTGTCATTCCTTTTATCCGCACCTGGGTCGTTAGTTAGGGGTGTTGCTATATAAGCTCCCTGGACCTTCAGTTCAATGCCTGGCAACGTAGTTATCAGAGCTAGTCTGCTGTGCTCTTGTCTACTGATCCTGGTTCCAGTTATATCAGCTAAGTCTGCCTTTTGCTTTTTGCTATTTGTTTTGGTTTTTTTATTTTTGTCCAGCTTGTTCCTAATCTATATCCTGACCTTTGCTGGAAGCTCTAGGGGGCTGGTGTTCTCCCCCCGGACCGTTAGACGGTTCGGGGGTTCTTGAATTTCCAGTGTGGATTTTGATAGGGTTTTTGTTGACCATATAAGTTACCTTTCTTTATTCTGCTATCAGTAAGCGGGCCTCTCTGTGCTAAACCTGGTTCATTTCTGTGTTTGTCATTTCCTCTTACCTCACCGTCATTATTTGTGGGGGGCTTCTATCCAGCTTTGGGGTCCCCTTCTCTGGAGGCAAGAAAGGTCTTTGTTTTCCTCTACTAGGGGTAGCTAGATTCTCCGGCTGGCGCGTGTCATCTAGAATCAACGTAGGAATGATCCCCGGCTACTTCTAGTGTTGGCGTTAGGAGTAGATATATGGTCAACCCAGTTACCACTGCCCTATGAGCTGGATTTTTGTATTCTGCAGACTTCCACGTTCCTCTGAGACCCTCGCCATTGGGGTCGTAACAGGGGCCCACTCGTTCGCATTGCCACTGGCACAGGGCCCCTCAAAGTACGGCGGTGTGTTTGCATGGCGGGGGCGCCTCCCACCAGCAGCGACACTTTTGCGTACTCTGAGGGGCCCTGTGCCAGTGACGTCGCCAACGAGTATGCCCCCCCACCTGATGAAGGAACCTGCACTTTCATCTGCACCTTCCTCTTTGTCCCTGTGTAAGGTGGTATAACATGCGGGAAGGGGAACCTTACTTTCAGCAGGGACAGATTCTGGCTGTGTAGAGTACAAGGGGAATGTAGTGGTCTAGGTCAATGTACCAGCAGACTCATTTAGCAGTGGCTGGGCAATGGGCAGGATGAGGAGGAAACAGATATAGGGCCAAAGAATAAAGTAGGCTACATGCAGTTCAAAATTGGTAACAGGACTAAACAGGCGGCATTGCTTTGTTCAGTGGAGTAGCAAACCCAAGAGCAGCAGACACTGTTTCAAGGGCCTAACCACACTAGTAGGCCAAATGCAGTTTAATATCTGATAGTATAGGGCGAAAGCCAGAATGTGGAAGCTCAGCTTTGTTCAGTTGAGGACAACACCAGGGAGGGGCAGACACCTTTAGTAGGCCGGAAAAGCCTATTGCATTTTTTAAAATGGTAATTTGGAGCAGAAGGTTGAAGCTCAGCTTTATTTAGTTGAGGGCAACACCAGGCAGGGGCACACAGACAGACACCTTTAGTAGGCCGGAAAAGCCTATTGCATTTTTCAAAATGGTAATTTGGAGCAGAAGGTTGAAGCTCAGCTTTATTTAGTTGAGGGCAACACCAGGGAGGGGCAGAAGCCGTTAGTAGGCCCTAACCACCATTTTTTTTTTTTAAAACCACTTAATGAGAGCCGGAAGGTTGAAGCTCAGCTTTATTTAGTTGAGGACAACACCAGGGAGGGGCAGAAGCCGTTAGTAGGCCCTAACCACCATTTTTTTTTTAAAACCACTTAATGAGAGCCGGAAGGTTGAAGCTCAGCTTTATTTAGTTGAGGACAACACCAGGGAGGGGCAGAAGCCGTTAGTAGGCCCTAACCACTATTTTTTTTTTTAAAACCACTTAATGAGAGCCGGAAGGTTGAAGCTCAGCTTTATTTAGTTGAGGACAACACCAGGGAGGGGCAGAAGCCGTTAGTAGGCCCTAACCACCATTTTTTTTTTTAAAACCACTTAATGAGAGCCGGAAGGTTGAAGCTCAGCTTTATTTAGTTGAGGACAACACCAGGGAGGGGCAGAAGCCGTTAGTAGGCCCTAACCACCATTTTTTTTTTTAAAACCACTTAATGAGAGCCGGAAGGTTGAAGCTCAGCTTTATTTAGTTGAGGACAACACCAGGGAGGGGCAGAAGCCGTTAGTAGGCCCTAACCACCATTTTTTTTTTTAAAACCACTTAATGAGAGCCGGAAGGTTGAAGCTCAGCTTTATTTAGTTGAGGACAACACCAGGGAGGGGCAGAAGCTGTTAGTAGGCCCTAACCACCATTTTTTTTTTTTAAAACCACTTAATGAGAGCCGGAAGGTTGAAGCTCAGCTTTATTTAGTTGAGGACAACACCAGGCAGGGGCACACAGACAGACACCTTTAGTAGGCCGGAAAAGCCTATTGCATTTTTTAAAATGGTAATTTGGAGCAGAAGGTTGAAGCTCAGCTTTATTTAGTTGAGGACAACACCAGGCAGGGGCACACAGACAGACACCTTTAGTAGGCCGGAAAAGCCTATTGCATTTTTTAAAATGGTAATTTGGAGCAGAAGGTTGAAGCTCAGCTTTATTTAGTTGAGGACAACACCAGGCAGGGGCACACAGACAGACACCTTTAGTAGGCCGGAAAAGCCTATTGCATTTTTTAAAATGGTAATTTGGAGCAGAAGGTTGAAGCTCAGCTTTATTTAGTTGAGGACAACACCAGGCAGGGGCACACAGACAGACACCTTTAGTAGGCCGGAAAAGCCTATTGCATTTTTCAAAATGGTAATTTGGAGCAGAAGGTTGAAGCTCAGCTTTATTTAGTTGAGGGCAACACCAGGGAGGGGCAGAAGCCGTTAGTAGGCCCTAACCAAAGTTGAAGGCCAAATGCAGTTTAATTTCTGATACTATAGGCCGAAAGCCAGAAGGTGGAAGCTCCGATTTAGACAGTGGAGGACAATTTGAATTAGGGACTGCAGACAGACTTAGTAGGCTGTCCCCTGTGGACCATGCATCCACCACATTAACCCATTGCGCCGTAATGGACACGTAATCTTCCGTGGCCATGCCTACAGGTACATGCGTCTGTTGTCAGGTGCACCTTTGTACTCACAGATTGCCAGAGTGCATGGACAATGCGGTCTTCTACATGCTGGTGGAGGGTTGGGATGGCTTTTCTCGCAAAAGAAGTGTCGACTGGTTAGCTTGTAGCGTGGTACAGCGTAGTCCATCATGGCCTTATTAATAGTAAATAAAATATATAACTAGGCTCTATGAACTTTTAAATAGGTTCCAGGGGTACACGGGCAGCATTGGTGTGGTCAGTGGAGGAGTATTGCAAGTAGGGGCTGCAGACAGGCTATCAAAGGCCTAAAATAACAAACAGTAGGCAGTCATGGCAGTTTTACATCGGTTACATGGATACACAGGCAGGCACTCCAGGCAGCATTGTGGTCAGTGGAGGAGTATTGCAAGTAGGGGCCGCAGACAGGCTATCAAAGGCCTAAAATAACAAACAATAGGCTCATTGCAGTTTTACAGCGGTTACATGGATACACAGGCAGCTTGGTGGTGAGTGGAGGAGTATTTAAAGTAGGGACCGCAGACAGGCTATCAAAGGCCTAACATAACAAACAATAGGCTCATGGCAGTTTTACAGCGGTTACATGGATACACGGGCAGGCAACTTGGTGGTGGTGAGTGGAGGAGTATTTAAAGTAGGGACCGCAGACAGGCTATCAAAGGCCTAACATAACAAACAATAGGCTCATGGCAGTTTTACAGCGGTTACATGGATACACGGGCAGGCAACTTGGTGGTGGTGAGTGGAGGAGTATTTAAAGTAGGGACCGCAGACAGGCTATCAAAGGCCTAACATAACAAACAATAGGCTCATGGCAGTTTTACAGCGGTTACATGGATACACGGGCAGGCAGCTTGGTGGTCAGTGGAGGAGTATTTAAAGTAGGGACCGCAGACAGGCTTCAAAGGCCTAACATAAGAAAATGGGCTGGCTGTAGGCACTTTATAATTGGTTCCAGGGGTACACGGGCAGCAGTGGTCTGGTCAGTGGAGGACTAGTGGAAGGAGGGACCGCAGACAGGCTTCAAAGGCCTAAAATAACAAACAATAGGCTCATGGCAGCTTTACAGCGGTTACATGGATACACAGGCAGCTTGGTGGTGAGTGGAGGAGTATTTAAAGTAGGGACCGCAGACAGGCTATCAAAGGCCTAACATAACAAACAATAGGCTCATGGCAGTTTTACAGCGGTTACATGGATACACGGGCAGGCAACTTGGTGGTGGTGAGTGGAGGAGTATTTAAAGTAGGGACCGCAGACAGGCTATCAAAGGCCTAACATAACAAACAATAGGCTCATGGCAGTTTTACAGCGGTTACATGGATACACGGGCAGGCAACTTGGTGGTGGTGAGTGGAGGAGTATTTAAAGTAGGGACCGCAGACAGGCTATCAAAGGCCTAACATAACAAACAATAGGCTCATGGCAGTTTTACAGCGGTTACATGGATACACGGGCAGGCAGCTTGGTGGTCAGTGGAGGAGTATTTAAAGTAGGGACCGTAGACAGGCTTCAAAGGCCTAACATAAGAAAATGGGCTGGCTGTAGGCACTTTATAATTGGTTCCAGGGGTACACGGGCAGCAGTGGTCTGGTCAGTGGAGGACTAGTGGAAGGAGGGACCGCAGACAGGCTTCAAAGGCCTAAAATAACAAACAATAGGCTCATGGCAGCTTTACAGCGGTTACATGGATACACAGGCAGCTTGGTGGTGAGTGGAGGAGTATTTAAAGTAGGGACCGCAGACAGGCTATCAAAGGCCTAACATAACAAACAATAGGCTCATGGCAGTTTTACAGCGGTTACATGGATACACGGGCAGGCAGCTTGGTGGTCAGTGGAGGAGTATTTAAAGTAGGGACCGCAGACAGGCTTCAAAGGCCTAACATAAGAAAATGGGCTGGCTGTAGGCACTTTATAATTGGTTCCAGGGGTACACGGGCAGCAGTGGTCTGGTCAGTGGAGGACTAGTGGAAGGAGGGACCGCAGACAGGCTTCAAAGGCCTAAAATAACAAACAATAGGCTCATGGCAGCTTTACAGCGGTTACATGGATACACAGGCAGCTTGGTGGTGAGTGGAGGAGTAGTGCAAGGAGTGTCTGTCCCAGTACTCCCAAAATATAAATAGATGTTAATGTCTCGCAAAACAACCACAACAAAAAAAAAGGTGGCATACTTAGGTACAGGGGTGGGCTCATCTACTGAGTTTCTGACATAGTAATTTGGCAGTAACTATTTAATGGTGCCAATATAGGACACAGACACAGACTACTTTAAGTTGCATCATAGATGTCTACAAATTTGTATTGTCAGTGCCAGACATTGAATGATGTCAGCGAATAGACTAAAGATTGGTGGAGCTGTGCGACATAATTTTGGACGTGGTAGAGCACATTTTGAGCTGGGGTAGGGGGGAACTCTCTTGAGGCCGGCGGGACCGCCCCAGGGCCCCTCATGTTACAACGGTGTGTCTGACGTTGGGTGCGCACCACCACCGCCAGAGACACTACATTGTACTATGAGGGACCCAGTAGCAATGCCGTCAACCAAAAGCGAGCACACCCACCTCTTCAGACAAACAGCAGTCTCACGGGTGCTTGCGCCAAGTCGCGATACCACGGCCCCGTGTGGGGAGTTTTGCCATTTAGGGAGGTGTAAACATGTCGTATGCTGTACAATCAGCTGCAGCAAATTAGACATTAGAAAAGTAATTCACAGGCAAGAGCTTTTCATAGGAAAGCTAGGTGTCGGCCGGGCAAGGTGGGGCAAAAGATTTCGAAATCCAGTTGTGGTTCATTTTAATGAATGTTAGATCGTCAACATTTTGGGTAGCCAGACGAGTCCTTTTTTCGGTTAATATTGAACCTGCAGCACTGAATACTCTTTCTGATAGGACACTTGCTGCCGGGCAAGCAAGCTCCTGCAATGCATATTCTGCCAATTCTGGCCAGGTGTCTAATTTGGAGGCCCAGTAATCAAATGGGAATGACGGTTGAGGGAGAACATCGATAAGGGATGAAAAATAGTTAGTAACCATACTGGACAAATGTTGTCTCCTGTCACTTTCAATTGATGCAGCAGTACCTGTCCTGTCTGCGGTCATAGCAAAATCACTCCACAACCTGGTCAGAAAACCCCTCTGTCCAACGCCACTTCTGATGTGTGCACCCCTAACACTCCTAGTCTGCTGCCCCCTGGAGCTCGTGTGAGAACGATCACGTGCGCTGTGTGCTGGGAATGCCTGAAGCAAACGGTCAACAAGAGTTGATTGTTTGGTTGCTAATATTAGTTCCAAGTTCTCATGTGGCATAATATTTTGCAATTTGCCTTTATAGCGTGGATCAAGGAGGCAGGCCAACCAGTAATCGTCATCGTTCATCATTTTCGTAATGCGTGTGTCCCTTTTTAGGATACGTAAGGCATAATCCGCCATGTGGGCCAAAGTTCCAGTTGTCAAATCTCCGGTTGTGATTGGTTGAGGGGCAGTTGCAGGCAAATCTACGTCACTTGTGTCCCTCAAAAAACCAGAACCCGGCCGTGACACGCAACCAATTTCCTGTGCCCCCGGGAAAGGTTCGGCATTAAAAATATACTCATCCCCATCATCCTCCTCGTCCTCCACCTCCTCTTCGCCCGCTACCTCGTCCTGTACACTGCCCTGACCAGACAATGGCTGACTGTCATCAAGGCTTTCCTCTTCCTCTGGTGCAGACGCCTGCTCCTTTATGTGCGTCAAACTTTGCATCAACAGACGCATTAGGGGGATGCTCATGCTTATTACGGCGTTGTCTGCACTAACCAGCCGTGTGCATTCCTCAAAACACTGAAGGACTTGACACATGTCTTGTATCTTAGACCACTGCACACCTGACAACTCCATGTCTGCCATCCTACTGCCTGCCCGTGTATCCTCCCACAAATAAATAACAGCACGCCTCTGTTCGCACAGTCTCTGAAGCATGTGCAGTGTTGAGTTCCACCTTGTTGCAACGTCTATGATGAGGCGATGCTGGGGAAGGTTCAAAGACCGCTGATAGGTCTGCATACGGCTGGCGTGTACAGGCGAACGTCGGATATGTGAGCAAAGTGCACGCACTTTGAGGAGCAGGTCGGAGAACCCAGGATAAGTTTTCAATAAGCACTGCACCACCAGGTTTAAGGTGTGAGCCAGGCAAGGAATGTGTTTCAGTTGGGAAAGGGAGATGGCAGCCATGAAATTCCTTCCGTTATCACTCACTACCTTGCCTGCCTCAAGATCTACTGTGCCCAGCCACGACTGCGTTTCTTGTTGCAAGAACTCGGACAGAACTTCCGCGGTGTGTCTGTTGTCGCCCAAACACTTCATAGCCAATACAGCCTGCTGACGCTTGGCAGTAGCTGGCCCATAATGGGACAACTGGTGTGCAACAGTGTCATCTGCCGATGGAGTGGTTGGCAGACTGCGTTCTGTGGAAGAGCTGTAGCTTCTGCAGGAGGACGAGGAGGAGGAGGGGGTGCGAACGCCTACAGCCAACTGTTTCCTAGACCGTGGGCTAGGCACAACTGTCCCTAAATTGATGTCGCCTGTGGACCCTGCATCCACCACATTCACCCAGTGTGCCGTGATGGACACATAACGTCCCTGGCCATGCCTACTGGTCCATGCATCTGTAGTCAGGTGCACCTTTGTACTCACAGATTGCCTGAGTGCATGGACGATGCGCTGTTTAACATGCTGGTGCAGGGCTGGGATGGCTTTTCTGGAAAAAAAGTGTCGACTGGGTAGCTCGTATCGTGGTTCAGCGTACTCCATCAGGGCTTTGAAAGCTTCGCTTTCAACTAACCGGTAGGGCATCATCTCTAACGAGATTAGTCTAGCTATGTGGGCGTTAAAACCCTGTGTACGCGGATGCGAGGATAAGTACTTCCTTTTTCTAACCAGAGTCTCATGTAGGGTGAGCTGGACTGGAGAGCTGGAGATCGTGGAACTTTCGGGTGTGCCGGTGTACATGGCAGACTGAGAGACGGTTGGAGACGGTATTGTTTCCGCCGGTGCCCTAGATGCAATATTTCCTCCTACAAAACTGGTGATTCCCTGACCCTGACTGCTTTTGGCTGGCAAAGAAACCTGCACAGATACTGCCGGTGGTGCAGAAAATGGTGGCCTTACAGTGACGGAAGGGATGTTGCGTTGCTGACTAGCTTCATTGGCCGAGGGTGCTACAACCTTGAGGGACGTTTGGTAGTTAGTCCAGGCTTGAAAATGCATGGTGGTTAAGTGTCTATGCATGCAACTAGTATTTAGACTTTTCAGATTCTGACCTCTGCTTAAGCTAGTTGAACATTTTTGACAGATGACTTTGCGCTGATCAGTTGGATGTTGTTTAAAAAAATGCCAGACTGCACTCTTCCTAGACTCGGATCCCTTTTCAGGGATTGCAGACTGAGCTTTAACCGGATGGCAACGCTGTGCTCCAACAGGTTTTGGCTTTGACACGCGTTTTGGGCCAGATACGGGCCCGGCAGATGGAACCTGTTGCGATGTTGATGCCTGCTGCGGCCCCTCCTCCACCTCCGCTTCTGAACTACTGCCGCCTGCACCCTGTTCCCCCAATGGCTGCCAATCGGGGTCAATAACTGGGTCATCTATTACCTCCTCTTCGAGCTCGTGTGCAACTTCGTCTGTGTCACTGTGTCGGTCGGTGGTATAGCGTTCGTGGCGGGGCAACATAGTCTCATCAGGGTCTGATTGTGGATCTGTACCCTGAGAGGGCAATGTGGTGGTCTGAGTCAAAGGAGCAGCATAGTACTCTGGCTGTGGCTGTGCATCAGTGCACTCCATGTCAGAATATACTTGTAATGGGCATGGCCTGTTAAATGTTTCACTTTCTAAGCCAGGGACGGTATGTGTAAAGAGCTCCATGGAGTGACCCGTTGTGTCGCCTGCTGCATCCTTCTCTCTTGTTGTAGTTTTTGCTGAGGAGGACAAGGAAGCGACTTGTCCCTGACCGTGAACATCCACAAGCGACACGCTGCTTTTACATTTACCAGTTTCGGAAGAGGAGGCAAAAGAGCTAGAGGCTGAGTCTGCAATGTAAGCCAAAACTTGCTGTTGCTGCTCCGCCTTTAAAAGCGGTTTTCCTACTCCCAGAAAAGAGAGCGTTCGAGGCCTTGTGTAGCCTGACGACGAAACTGGCTCCACAGCTCCAGACTTAGGTGGAATATTTTTATCCCCACGACCACCTGATGCTCCACTACCACTACCATCATTACCAGCTGACAATGAACGCCCACGACGACCTCTTGCACCAGACTTCCTCATTGTTTTAAAATCTTAACCAAAGTAACTTTATTTGTTGCTGTCAAACAACTTACACGGTGAGCTATAACTTCAGTATGATTTCAATATCCCTTAACAGGTTGGTGAGACCACAAGGAAAATCAGGCACAATGTTACACACTCTGTTTTCTGTGGCACAAAATCACAGAGATGACACACACGCAGGACTGTCACTCAAGCACTAATGTCAATATTAATCTCCCACCTAATTTATGTTTTTTTTTTTTTCAGGGAGACTTTAGAAACCAAATAATATTAAAAAAAAAAAAAAAAAAAAAAGGCTTTCTATGGCCCACAATTAGAGAGAGAGAGGTGGCACACCCAGGAGTCAAGACTGGCACACAAGCTGAAAGGGCAATATTACTCTCCCACTGTTTTTTTATGTTTTTTTTTTTTTCAGGGAGACTTTAGAAACCAAATAATATTTAAAAAAAAAAATAAATAGGCTTTCTATGGCCCACTGAATGAAAGGGAGAGAGGTGGCACACCCAGGAGTCAAGACTGGCACACAAGCTGAAAGGGCAATATTACTCTCCCACTGTTTTTTGTATGTTTTTTTTTTTTTTTTCAGGGAGACTTTAGAAACCCAATAATATTTAAAAAAAAAAATAAATAGCCTTTCTATGGCCCACTGAATGAAAGGGAGAGAGGTGGCACACCCAGGAGTCAAGACTGGCACACAAGCTGAAAGGGCAATATTACTCTCCCACTGTTTTTTGTATGTTTTTTTTTTTTTTTTCAGGGAGACTTTAGAAACCAAATAATATTAAAAAAACCAAAAAAAAAAAAGCCTTTCTATGGCCCACTGAATGAGAGAGAGAGGTGGCACACCCAGGAGTCAAGACTGGCACACAAGCTGAAAGGGCAATATTACTCTCCCACTGTTTTTTGTATGTTTTTTTTTTTTTTTTTTCAGGGAGACTTTAGAAACCAAATAATATTAAAAAAACCAAAAAAAAAATAGCCTTTCTATGGCCCACTGAATGAGAGAGAGAGGTGGCACACCCAGGAGTCAAGACTGGCACACAAGCTGAAAGGGCAATATTACTCTCCCACTGTTTTTTTATGTATTTTTTGTTTTTTAAGGGAGACTTTAGAAACCAAATAATATTTAAAAAAAAAAATAAATAGGCTTTCTATGGCCCACTGAATGAGAGGGAGAGAGGTGGCACACCCAGGAGTCAAGACTGGCACACAAGCTGAAAGGGCAATATTACTCTCCCACTGTTTTTTTAGGTTTTTTTTTTTTTTTCAGGGAGACTTTAGAAACCAAATAATATTAAAAAAAAAAAAAAAAAAAAAAAAGGCTTTCTATGGCCCACAATTAGAGAGAGAGAGGTGGCACACCCAGGAGTCAAGACTGGCACACAAGCTGAAAGGGCAATATTACTCTCCCACTGTTTTTTTATGTTTTTTTTTTTTTCAGGGAGACTTTAGAAACCAAATAATATTTAAAAAAAAAAATAAATAGGCTTTCTATGGCCCACTGAATGAAAGGGAGAGAGGTGGCACACCCAGGAGTCAAGACTGGCACACAAGCTGAAAGGGCAATATTACTCTCCCACTGTTTTTTGTATGTTTTTTTTTTTTTTTTCAGGGAGACTTTAGAAACCCAATAATATTTAAAAAAAAAAATAAATAGCCTTTCTATGGCCCACTGAATGAAAGGGAGAGAGGTGGCACACCCAGGAGTCAAGACTGGCACACAAGCTGAAAGGGCAATATTACTCTCCCACTGTTTTTTGTATGTTTTTTTTTTTTTTTTCAGGGAGACTTTAGAAACCAAATAATATTAAAAAAACCAAAAAAAAAATAGCCTTTCTATGGCCCACTGAATGAGAGAGAGAGGTGGCACACCCAGGAGTCAAGACTGGCACACAAGCTGAAAGGGCAATATTACTCTCCCACTGTTTTTTTATGTATTTTTTGTTTTTTAAGGGAGACTTTAGAAACCAAATAATATTTAAAAAAAAAAATAAATAGGCTTTCTATGGCCCACTGAATGAGAGGGAGAGAGGTGGCACACCCAGGAGTCAAGACTGGCACACAAGCTGAAAGGGCAATATTACTCTCCCACTGTTTTTTTAGGTTTTTTTTTTTTTTTCAGGGAGACTTTAGAAACCAAATAATATTAAAAAAAAAAAAAAAAAAATAGGCTTGCTATAGCCCACTGAATGAGAGATAGCACACACAGCAGTGGCACACAAGCCCTGACTGAGGCCAATATTTTTCTCCCACTGATTGATGTAGTGTTTTTGTGTTGAGGTAGATTTTAGAACACAAATCACGGAAAAAATAAATAGGCTTTCTATGGCCCACTCAGTGAGAGATGGCACACACAGGGATGGCACTGTAGCAGAAATGCCAATCTTAATCTCCCACAAAAAAAACAAAAAAAAAACAGGGACTGTCCTACAATTACTATCTCCCTGCAGTAATGTAAGCCAGGTATGGCAGGCAGCAATAGGAGTGGACTGATGCACAAATTAAATAAGAAGTGTGGACAAACAAAAAAGATAGCTGTGCAGAAAGGAAGGAACAAGAGGATATGTGCTTTGAAAAAAGCAGTTGGTTTCCACAGTGGCGTACACACAGCAATACAGCTATCACGGAGCCTTCTAGGGCAGCCCAATGAGCTACAGCGCTGAGGAAAAAAAAAAAATGTAGCTTCCACTGTCCCTGCACACCGAAGGTGGTGTTGGACAGTGGAAATCGCTGCAGCACAAGCGGTTTGGTGGTTAGTGGACCCTGCCTAACGCTCTCCCTGCTTCTGACGAAGCGGCAGCAACCTGTCCCTAAGCTCAGATCAGCAGCAGTAAGATGGCGGTCGGCGGGAACGCCCCTTTATAGCCCCTGTGACGCCGCAGACAGCAAGCCAATCACTGCAATGCCCTTCTCTAAGATGGTGGGGACCAGGACCTATGTCATCACGCTGCCCACACTCTGCGTTCACCTTCATTGGCTGAGAAATGGCGCTTTTCGCGTCATTGAAACGCGACTTTGGCGCGAAAGTCGCGTACCGCATGGCCGACAAGCACAGGGGTCGGATCGGGTTTCATGAGACGCCGACTTAGCCAAAAGTCGGCGACTTTTGAAAATGATCGACCCGTTTCGCTCAACCCTAGTCTCCATATAAAAGACTTGGCTGGTGCCATTAAAAAGGCCTGGGCCAGGGTTTTTATTTTTCATTATATTTTTTTATTAGGTGGTCCAGTGTGCATTTTATATAATTAGGGGGTCTGGCAAGTGTTCTGCTTTTTATTATATAGGATCTGTATTTCTTCAGGGGGTCTGGTGTGTATTTGTTTCCTCATTTAAGGGGTCTGTATGAGCTCTCTATTTGTTTAAGAGGCTCTGGTGTGGGTTCTGTATTTATTTAGAGGACTTGTTCTGCATTTGATATAGGGGGTCTGTATTTTTTTTAGGTCTGGTGTGTGTTCTGTATTTGTAAGCATGCACTCTTACAGAGGATTACATTACATACAGTATATAACCCTATTGTCTGAGCTGTTTGGGGTGATTACAGTAATGTTATTCACAATGTATTAGTCTATGAACCAATTTTAATTATTGGTACATTTTCATCTGATCTGCTTCGTTAGCCCTTATAAAGCCTTACTTCACTTCCGTCTTTGCAAACTTTAATTCATGATACATGTTCATGTTCATTTTCTTATGTCTGTTCCCAAATGCTGTATGGGTATCTCACTTAGCTCAAAAACTTTTTCGTGAATGTTGATCTGCAAGATTGTTTGTTTGTCTTTGCATCTTATTTCCTCCACTTGTCTTCAGCTAGTTGATTTATTGCTTAATGAGTTAACTTTGTCCTAGTTAATTCTAAGCAGAAACTCCCCTATAAATGTAGACCTTGCCAAAGGGAAGGCATTTGTGCAGATTTTATCAAAGTGCCATATTTTTTCAAAGTGCATGGTAGTTAAACTTGGCATTTTAACAGGGCAGGAGACAAATAAGTCACGCAAGACATTCAAACATACTTGTCTCCAGTTTGCTTGTGCTACAAGACTCTACCATATTAGTTTTCTTTTTCTAGATTCTGGCTGCTGCATTTATTCATACCTACCACCCTTTCACACACCAGCCATATCAGCCCCTTTCTCTTTCCTATGTACAGCTCTCACACTTTTCACATTCTTAAACCACATACATCCATTCACTCCCACCATACAACACATGAGGCATTCTCACAAATTACTCAACTATTTGCTCACTCTATTCTTCTTATCCTAGTTGAAGGAGACATCTCCCCTAACCCGGGCCCACCTTGTAATAGTAAATTTAACTCCTTTTCTGCTGCACATACAAGTCCTTTGAATCTCATTATAATTCTTTGCATGCCTTCTGTCTCTTGTGACTGTGCCCTCTGGAACTCACAGTCAACATGTAACACACTCCTATACATTCTTTATTTTTCTTCTTTGAAAGTCTCTTAATCTTATGGGTCTTACTGAAACCTAGATTCAGCAGTCGGACACCACTGCCGTTTCTGCTCTCTTATATGGTGGGCTACATTTTTCACATACCCCAAGACCTGAGAACAATCCAGGTGCTGGTCTGCTCTTTTCAATAAAATGTGCTTTTCAGGTTATCTCTACAGGACCCTTCTTTTGAGGTCCACACTGTTAGACTTTTCTGGCACTTCACCCTGCGAGTAGCGGTTGTGCATCGACCTCAGGGCCTCTCCCGTCCCTTCCTGGATTACTTTGCCTCCTGGCTGCCACACTTTATATCCTGTGTAGTGATGAGCGAGTATATTCGTTGCTCGGGTTTTCCCGAGCATGCTCGGGTGATCTCCGAGTATTTGCTATTGCTCGGAGATATAGTTTTCATCGCCTCAGTTGCATGATTTATGGCTTCCAGATACGCTGAATACAGGTGTGAATTCCCTAACAAACAGGCATTCCTCACATGTATTCAGCGTATCTGGAAGCCGTAAATCATGCAACTGAGCCGATGAAAACTATATCTCCGAGCAATACCAAATATTCGGAGATCACCCGAGCGTGCTCGGGAAAACCCGAGCAACGAGTATACTCGCTCATCACTAGTCCTGTGTTATGCCCACTCTCATTAGGGGGGACATTAATTTCCCTTTTGATAAGTCCCTCTCCCCATCTGTCATTTTTTTCTCTAACCTTCTCTTCGGCCGTTCAGTGTACTAACTCTTCTACACATGAATTGAAAACGGGAATATGCTAGATCTTCTGGCTCTGCTCAGTGTATGATTTTACTAACTTCCCGCTTCTTCTCTCTGACCACAACCTTCTTTCATCTTCTGAGGATGCACATGTAGCTGAAATTTATTGTGATGCAGGGGACTCTCTGACTCCCTTCGTTGCAATTCACGCAACCAACCAATCAGTGGTTATGGTGCGCATGTCAAAGTCAGCTGCCCGCTATTGTGTCAGCTATAGTAGAGGACGCTGGAGCAGAGGAAGGTAAGAATTATTGGAGCGCCCCCACACCGCCGCAGGGCCGAGGGGTACCCGGAGCCGGGCCTCTAGGTCTCAGTCCTGGGGTTGTCACGGTGGCTAGACCCGGTCCGTGGCCCTGTCTGTCAATGGGGGACGTCCGGTGCAATAAGTGGTGTGGTAACGGTGCAGGTCGCGGTAAATAACGAGGACACCAGTTTGCAGTCTCTTTACCTCTTTACTGAAGATGTTGGAGACCTCAGTCCAGAGCGCTGTTAACTGGGTTTTCAGAGACCGGCCGGTCCAACGACACATCAGGAGTTCTCCTCACAGGTGGGAATCAGTATCTACCTTCTAGCGCTGTGTGTTGTAGTTCTTCCCTGCTGAGCTCCCGGGATAGTCCTCACAACTGTTTCTTTCTGTCTCTACTGTTCGTTCTCCATCCTCCAGGTGATATGGTAGGACGCACCCGTATGACGGGGTAGGCCTGGAGTTCTTCCGGGACTCTAGAGTCGCCCCTCTCCCACAGCTGCCTCCGTTGTCTGCTTAGGTGTTAAGTGAGACAGCCAACCTGTAATTAGCTGTCCTGCCGTGGTTTGCAATGTACTTAAAGTCTCTTACTTGCTCGGCGTTCCGGCCACCGATTGTTTGCGCCTCAGCAAGGTGCTGCCTCTTTCAACAAAACCCCTGCTGGTATTCTCCTTTTCTGTATTCCCGTTGTTTGCTGGTTAGTTCTGCTCTGAGGAGTCTGCCAGGATCCCCATCCCTGACAGGTCCTCTCACTAGCTCTTCCCAGCTACTTCTCTCCGTCTTCCTGTCCAACCCCCAGTTTTACCAGAGTTGTGAGGAGTGGCCTACTAGATAGGACCACCCCCCCTGGTGGCCGGAGTGTGAAGTGTGGTGTGAGTGTACCTGATCAGAGAAACTCCTTAGTGCAATCAGACGTACCATAGCTCCCCATAGTGGCGGAGTCACAGTACTGCAACAACCAGGACTCTGGGGTGCTGCACTCCCCCCCGGTTAAATCCAGTACTCCGGGACTGGGAAAACAAGAACAATAATACATGTTAAACAGGAAACACACAAATTTTTGAAATAACATAACAATTGAACAAAACAATGCTTCCCTTTACGGGAGGTGAGGATTCTTGAACGTTGCGAAAATTAGGTCATGCACAGTTTATGACTCTCAGTTCAGTGGTTGAAACAGCGGGGACCCCGGGTAAACAAAGGGGCCCCCCCTTTTGAAAGTTTTTGAGCAATTCACCGTCCATTACTCTATTGTCCATTTAAAAACCTGTAACAAAAAGATATATATACAACATTTTCAATTAAATAGCAGCCCTTATTAATACCTCCAAAGTTTGTAGCGGAGGGGAGTTTGATTTTGAGTGCTGCGTGTGGACCTTCGCAGCGCAGGGGTTGCTATTGGCCTAACAGGGCCCGCTATGCTTGCTACCGCTGGTGTAGTGCGCTGTCTTCTAACTACACTTCTAGTGAGTCTGGGTAGCACTGGCAGGTTAGGGCTCTCAGAGCTGCAATTATCAACAGTGGGTACAGCAGATTCACTGATAGTAGAGGGAGGATTTGCCGGTTCAATGGTTGGCATGGCATCTTCAGGCAAGGCTTGTTGAGGTAGTGGAGCCAGATGATCTGGTACCACCATTGTTTCTGGCGGGTCCGGCTGTTCAAACATTACAACAGGTACCGCAACGGCTTGGTTTATCAGCGTCCAGGACTGGGGAAAGTCACCAAGGACAGTATGGAACATTTTCTCCTTTTCCACCGGCGGGGAGATCTCTGGGGCCGTGCCCCTCTCTTTCAATTTATCGGGGCAGACCTTAAGGTGATCCCTGGATACCGCTGTCGAGGTCTCCCCTTTGTCCTTGCTGATGAGACAGACCTTAGTGTTGTCGAAGTCGGATGGCAAGATGGTATACGGTTCCGCTTCCCATTGGTCATCGAGCTTGTGTAACCTCCTCTTCCGTTTAAGCACTTGCTCACCAGGTGACAGGGGAATCGCAGGAGCGCGTTGGTTGTAGTCCCTTTCTTGCTTCTGCCTAGCCTGGGCGAGACTTCTCTCCACACACTCTTGCACTTCGCGGTACCTCCGCTGCCTTTCTGCATCCCAATCCGCATCCGGCGAGGTATCTTCGGGTACTAGGACCCCCATGTCCAGATCAACGGGTAACCGACTAGACCTTCCTCGCATCAGGTACGCTGGAGTACAGTTGGTGGAACTTACTGGGATGTGGTTGTACATATCCACCAAGTCAGGCAACTTTGTCGGCCACAGATTCCGTTCCTCCACAGGCAAGGTCTTCAATAAATCGATTACTACCTGGTTCATCTTCTCGCACATCCCGTTGGTTTGAGGGTGGTACGGTGTAGTTCTGATCTTCTTACACCCGTACAACTGGCAGAATTCTTGGAATACTTCTGCTTCAAAGGCAGGTCCCTGGTCGGTCAGTACCTTCTCTGGGTAGCCATGGGGCCTACAAAAGTGCTGCTGGAAGGCCCTGGCGGCAGTCCTGGCCGTTAGATCTTTAACAGGCACAACCACCAGAAACCTGGAGTAGTGGTCCACGATGGTAAGGGCGTAGATATAGCCCGACCGGCTAGGTGTCAGCTTCACATGATCCAGCGCGACCAGTTCAAGCGGCCGTTTGGTGATGATAGGCCGCAGGGGGGCCCGTTGGCTGTCACGGTCCTTTCTGCGCAGACTACATGGACCACACTCCCGACACCACTTCTCAATGGTTCTCTTCATGCCAATCCAATAGAACCTCCCTCGGAGTAGCTTCTCCAGCTTCTTCCATCCGAAGTGTCCGGCTCCATCATGGTAGGCTCCCAGAACCATGGGCGCATCTCGCCTTGGCACCACTATCTGCCACACCAATTCATGAGTACGTGGGTCGATGCTCCTCCTGCACAGCTTGCCATCATGGATAAACAGCTTGCTTCTTCCCTTCCACAGCTGTTGGGTTTCTTGTGGATCATCTGGGCCAGGGTGCAACCCAGCCTGCGTCAAGAGCTCCTTCACCTGACGGACCGCGGGGTCACTATCCTGGGTTTCTGCCCATCCGTGGTGGGGCAGGGGATTCAGCGTGGCATCCGGTTGGTTCTTGTGCCTGTTCTTCACATGGTGAGAGCTCTGAGTGGCTTTGGGGCGATGGAAGGCAGGCAGCTCCACCTCTTCAAGTGCCTCCGGGTCTTCCCCCACTTCTGGTAAATTGGGCATTCGGGACAAAGCATCGGCATTGGCATTCTGGTGCCCTGCCCGATATTTGATGGTGAAATCATAGTTGGACAGCCGGGCCATCCACCGCTGTTCCAAGGCCCCGAGTTTGGCGGTATCCAGATGCGTTAGCGGATTGTTGTCCGTGAAGACGGTGAATTTCGCGGAAGCCAGGTAGTGCTTAAACCTCTCCATCACTGCCCAGACAAGGGCAAGGAATTCCAGTTTGAAGGAACTGTAGTTGTCAGGGTTCCTTTCCGTGGGACGGAGTTTCCTGCTGGCGTAAGCGATCACTCTTTCCTTGCCGTTCTGGACCTGAGACAGCACGGCTCCTAGTCCCACATTACTGGCATCTGTGTACAGCACAAACGGTTGGTCGTATTCGGGGTAAGCCAGTACCTCTTCCCCCGTCAGCGCCGACTTCAAGCAGGTGAAGGATTCCTCCAGCTCTTCGTTCCAATCAAAGGGGGTTTTCCTCCCCTTGGTCTTCTTTGGTTGGCCCACCAGCAGATTTTGCAAGGGTGCGGCCTTCTTGGTGAAATCCTTAATGAATCTCCGGTAGTAACCTACCAACCCGAGGAACTGCCGGACTTCGTGGAGGTCACTAGGCTTTGGCCAGTCCTGGATCACTGTGACCTTGTCGGGGTCTGGGGCCACTCCTTCAGCGCTCACCACATGGCCCAGGTACTGCACTTTAGGTTTCAGCAGATGACACTTGGACGGTTTCACTTTTAGGCCGAATTTGGACAAGGCTTCAAACACCTCGGCCAGGTGCTTCAGATGGTCTTCGTAGGTTTTAGAGAAGACTATGACGTCATCCAGATATAGCAGCACGGTTTCAAAGTTCAGGTGTCCCAGGCAGCTCTCCATCATCCTCTGGAACGTTCCGGGAGCATTGCACAATCCGAAGGGCATGTAGTTGAACTCACAGAGGCCCATTGGCGTCGTGAAGGCCGTCTTTTCCTTGTCCGCCTCCGCCACAGGAACCTGCCAGTACCCACTGGTGAGATCTAAGGTAGAGAAATAGTTAGCAGATTTTAAAGCAGCCAGAGACTCCTCTATCCTGGGCAGTGGGTATGCGTCCTTATGTGTAATGCGATTCAACTGTCTGTAATCAACACACATCCTCATTGTACCATCTTTCTTTTTAACAAGGACTAACGGAGCCGCCCAGGGGCTACAGCTGTCTCTCACCACCCCAGCCTCCTTCATTTCCCGCAACATGTCCTTGGCACACTGGTAATGAGCTGGGGGTACAGGGCGATATCTCTCTTTTATGGGTCGATGATCTCCCGTGGGGATGTGATGTTGGATCCCTTTCACCTGTCCAAAATCTGAGGGGTGTTTGCTGAATACCTGTTCGTACTCGTGTACCACCCTGTAAGCCCCCTGTATTTGATGAGATGGGGTAGAGTCAGTGCCCACATGCAATTCCCGACACCAATCTTTCGAGTGCTCTGCAGAACCTTTGTTCTCCGCCACGTTTGACGGGCCCAAAGGTTCAGGTGTCTGTATTACACTATTATTGACAGTGAACAGTTTGGCGAGCGTAGTATACTTGGTTAGGTGGACCTCTTCCTCCCCACAATTGAGGACACGTACAGGCACTCTCCCCTGTCGGACGTCTACCACCCCCCGGGCTGTCAGAACAGTAGGCCTATTGTCTGAATATACAGGTTCTACCAAGGCCTGGTAGTCCTTACCCCTGAGGCCTATGGCTGCTCGACACCATATTAACATTTCACTCTTGGGAGGTATCGCGATGGGGTTTGAATCACTTACAGTGACACGACCAATCTCACCACCAGTCAGCTCTACCTGCTGTCTCTGCATCAGAGCTCTGATTTCCTTCTGCAGGGCACGTTGCTCACTGTGGCCAGCGTTTTCTGCCACCTGTTGCAACAAAACAATCACTTCTGCAAGACAATTTTCTATAACATTAGTACCAAAAGTCATCATGGGATTACATTCTCGACGATCAATATCTACAATCACAATCCCTTGGGCTTTCAATTCCACCCGCCCCACTTTGATGGTGACCTCCTTATACCCCACTTGTGGCAATGGCTGACCATTACTGGCGATTATGGTGAAATCATCATCAGGGCCACGAGTAATATCAGCGTCCTCCCAATACCGTTTGTAGAGCACGTAAGGTATAGTCGTCACCTGAGAACCGGTGTCCAGCAAAGCATTCAAGGGGATTCCATCAATCACTACAGGGAGAACTGGTCGTCCTCCAATATACTTGGTTCTCCAATGCTGCGGGCCTGACCCTCCTACTCCTGGGGGTTGGCCCTTTGCCCCAGGGGTTGCTCGTTTAAAGGACAGTACCTTGCAAGATGGCCCACCTGGTGACAGCGGCGGCAGATGGGTCGTCCATCCTGGTGGAAGCGATCGTCGGGCCGGCTCCTGGTCGGCGGAGTCCTCCTCTGTCGCATCCAAGGGACATCCTCCGGGCTGGAAGCCAACTGGATCTTCTCTTTGGGGGCCTCCTGTAGGGACTGCACCGTCCGGGCCAGGGCAGCAACGCTCTTGGTTAGCTCTTGCATCTGGAGACGAAGTCCTGCAGGGGAGTCGTCCTCGAAGCTCTGGGCGTCGGCCTCCGCGGCAACTGGGGTATCCGATGCCACCTCCTGGTGGTATGTGAGAGCGGGGCGCCTGGGTGGTACTGCGCGGCTGGGCTGTCGCTCCTGCAATGCCTGGATAGCTTTATCTTTAAACTGCGCAAAAGTCAAGTCTGGATTTTGCATGGCCAGAAAGTGCAATTGGCCCCGCTGGTGACTGCACAGGAGCCCCTCAATGAACCGCTCCTTCAGGATTTTATCTTCATCCTGCATGCTGCCGGGGTCACTCTGCTTAATGGCCCGCATCGCTTCCTGGAGATTAAGGGCATAGTCCCGCAAGCTATCCTGTGACTTTTGTTTGCATCCATAAAAAGTCAGTTTAATCTCTGTAGCAGTGCGAGTGTCAAAGGTGGCTTTAAGCTTGGCAAAAATCTGTTGTGCAGTTCCTTTATCCTCAGCGGGCCAGGATTTCAATTCCCTCAGAGCCGCCCCAAAGAGTTGGCCGGTTATCATATGGACCTTCTGGGGCTCGGTTAGGGGATAGAACTCGAGCAGGCTGCAGAGCCCTTCTTTAAAGTCAGTGAACGTATGCGCCTCCCCAGAGTATCGTGGGAGCCAGGCCGCTCCGGGCAGGTAGGGCATGGAGAAGGGCATTATGGCTTTTGCATTAGCGGCAGTGTCCGACTGGCTGATGGGGGCAGCGGGTTCTGCGGCAGTCAGTGGTGGTATTAGGGCTGCGGCTTCGCCCGCTGCGGGGACCGGAGCTGCCCCTGCGTCCGCGGCTGCGACCGCCACCTCCTCTCCTCCCGACTCGGACATGGCCGTCCCTTCCTCCCACTAACCTGCTGGAGGTTGGAGTTCCTCTTCCGGGATTGGCGCCTCACCGCGCTTTCCGTTCCGCGCTTCTTTTGGCTGATCCCGCCCACGTAGCTAAGGCTCCTCCCTCCGCGCGCGGCAATGGCGAATTTTGGCGGCAAATGGCACAGCACAGTCTTGCAATAAAGTACAGTCCAAGCACAGTAAATCACAGTTCCAAGGCACACATGACCTGATTCTTCAGGCTTAAGTAAATCCTGTTCGTGACGCCAAGTTGGAGCGCCCCCACACCGCCGCAGGGCCGAGGGGTACCCGGAGCCGGGCCTCTAGGTCTCAGTCCTGGGGTTGTCACGGTGGCTAGACCCGGTCCGTGGCCCTGTCTGTCAATGGGGGACGTCCGGTGCAATAAGTGGTGTGGTAACGGTGCAGGTCGCGGTAAATAACGAGGACACCAGTTTGCAGTCTCTTTACCTCTTTACTGAAGATGTTGGAGACCTCAGTCCAGAGCGCTGTTAACTGGGTTTTCAGAGACCGGCCGGTCCAACGACACATCAGGAGTTCTCCTCACAGGTGGGAATCAGTATCTACCTTCTAGCGCTGTGTGTTGTAGTTCTTCCCTGCTGAGCTCCCGGGATAGTCCTCACAACTGTTTCTTTCTGTCTCTACTGTTCGTTCTCCGTCCTCCAGGTGATATGGTAGGACGCACCCGTATGACGGGGTAGGCCTGGAGTTCTTCCGGGACTCTAGAGTCGCCCCTCTCCCACAGCTGCCTCCGTTGTCTGCTTAGGTGTTAAGTGAGACAGCCAACCTGTAATTAGCTGTCCTGCCGTGGTTTGCAATGTACTTAAAGTCTCTTACTTGCTCGGCGTTCCGGCCACCGATTGTTTGCGCCTCAGCAAGGTGCTGCCTCTTTCAACAAAACCCCTGCTGGTATTCTCCTTTTCTGTATTCCCGTTGTTTGCTGGTTAGTTCTGCTCTGAGGAGTCTGCCAGGATCCCCATCCCTGACAGGTCCTCTCACTAGCTCTTCCCAGCTACTTCTCTCCGTCTTCCTGTCCAACCCCCAGTTTTACCAGAGTTGTGAGGAGTGGCCTACTAGATAGGACCACCCCCCCTGGTGGCCGGAGTGTGAAGTGTGGTGTGAGTGTACCTGATCAGAGAAACTCCTTAGTGCAATCAGACGTACCATAGCTCCCCGTAGTGGCGGAGCCACAGTACTGCAACAACCAGGACTCTGGGGTGCTGCATTATTATTTTGGTTATTTTTAATATGTTGTAGAAAAACAGAACCTTATACCAGAAAGGGAACCAGGATGGGGCACATTATATCCAGAAGGGAACCAGGATGGGACACATTATACCAGGAAGGGGACCAGGATGGGGCACATTATATCCAGAAGGGAACCAGGATGGGACACATTATACCAGGAAGGGGACCAGGATGGGGCACATTATACCACAAAGGGGTGCAGGATGGGACACATTATACCACAAAGGGGCCCAGGATGGGGCACATTAGATCATGATGGGGACCAGGATTGGTTGCATTATACCAGAAAGAGGCCCAGGATGGGGCACATTATACCAGGAAGGGGACCAGGATGGGGCACATTATATCCAGAAGGGAACCAGGATGGGGCACATTATACCAGGAAGGGGCCCAGGATGGGGCACATTATACCAGGAAGGGGCCCAGGATGGGGCACATTATACCAGGAAGGGGCCCAGGATGGGGCACATTATACCAGGAAGGGGACCAGGATGGGGCACATTATATCCAGAAGGGAACCAGGATGGGGCACATTATATCCAGAAGGGAACCAGGATGGGGCACATTATACCAGGAAGGGGCCCAGGATGGGGCACATTATACCAGGTAGGGAACCAGGATGGGGCACATTATACCAGGAAGGGAATCGGGATGGGGTGCAGTATAACAGGATGGAGTGCATTATACCAGGAAGGGTCCCAGGATGGGAAGCATTATACCAGGAAGGGGACCAGGATGGGGCACATTATACCACAAAGGGGTGCAGGATGGGACACATTATACCATAAAGGGGCCCAGGATGTGGCACATTAGATCATGATGGGGACCAGGATGGGGTGCATTATACTAGGAAGGGAACCAGGATGGGGTGCAATATGTCAGGAAGGGGACCAGAATGGGGTGCATTATATCAGGAAGGGGACCAGCATGGGGGCGTTATATCAGGATGGGGACCAGAATGGGAGTATGCCAGGAAGGGGTGCATTATACCAAGAAGGGGACCAGTATGGGTTGCATTATAACAGGAAGGGGACCAGGATGGGGAACATTATAACAGGACGGGGACCAGGATGGGAACCAGGATGGGGGACGCTATACCACAAAGGGGTGCAGGATTGAACACATTATACCACAAAGAGGCCCAGGATGGGATACAATAGATCATGATGGGGACCAGGATGGGGTGCTTTATACTAGAAAGGGAACCAGGATGGGGTGCATTATGCCAGGAAGGGGACCAGGATGGGGTGCGTTATACCAGGAAGGGGACCAGGATGGGGTGCAGTATACCAGGAATGGGACCAGGATGGGGAGCATTATAACAGGATGGGGACCAGGATGGGGTGCATTATACCAAGAAGGAGACCAGGATGGGGTGCATTATAAAAGGATGGGGACCAGGATGGGGTGCATTATACCATGAAGGAGCTCAGTAATGGGCAAATTATACTACAGGAGTGGACCCAGTATGGAAAACATATCAGGAAGGGGTCAAGGATGGCACAGAGACCCCAAACTGTCATTATCTATCTATCAATCTGTATATCAGTCTTTATACCAGTCAATTAAAAAGTCTATATATGACTATGTATCAGTCTCTCTCTATACAGAACGTTTTAGTCACTCCGTCTGTGGTTTGTGAATCGGCCGCTGTTGACCTGTATGATCCTGACTGTACAAACCTCACATTGAAGGTCACGGCTTGCACTTCCCTATTCTGTGTCACTATATCGCTGCGCTGTAATGGCAGCACCTGCTCACACATAACATCTCCTCCTCCCCAGGGAGCTATTAGCTACAGGCGACTCACGAGCGTTAACAACTCGAAGGGAACTCGACCAATACATTTTCCCACATCTCATGCTATATCTTATATACGTGTTACGAGACCACATTGAAGAAGGTTTTCTCTTTGTCATTGCTTGGAGATTTCTTCTAGGCCAGGATTTCACAAAGCGCTGCAAACTGTATATATACTATCTATATATATAGGGATATATATACTATTTATACTCTCAATAATGCCTCCATCGAGTACTAGAACCATCATCTCTACCTTCAAGTGATAATAGTACCTCCTCTGTGTCTCCATATAATGTAGAAATAGAGCCCATCGCTGTGTGTCAACATAGTAACAGTGGCCACCATGCCTCCAATAATAATATCGCCCCCACACTGTGCCTTTATATAGTAAAAGTGCCCCCTCTGTGCCTTCATGTTAAAATAGTGCTCCATGTATTTCTCCAAACAATAATAATGCAAGTGTCTGTGCCTCCACATAGTAAAAGTGCCCCTTCTATATTTTTATATAGTAATAGTGCCCCCTCTATTCCTCTGCATAGTAATAGTGCCCCCTCTGTGCTTCCACATAATAATAGTGCCCCTTCTGTGCTTTTATACGGTAACAGTGCCCCCTCTGTGCTTCCACATAATAATAGTACCCCCTTCAGTCCCTCCTATACAGTAATAGTGCCACCACTCTGCCTCTACGTCGTAATAGTGCCCCCTTCTGTCCCTCCATATCTGTGTTTCTCAACTCTGGGCCTCAAGGCCCACCAACAGGTCATGTTTTCAGGATTGTCTTAGTATTGTATAGGTGATGGAATTAATGCTTAAGCAGGTGAAATTATCACCTGTGCAATACTAAGGATATCCTGAAAACATGACCTGTTGGTATTATTATTATTATTATTATTATTAATTAGTTCAGAAACACTTCTCCAAATAGTAATAGTGCCCCCTCTGTGCCTCTGGAGCGCCCGCTAGGACTGTAGGGTACTCGGTACCCGTCCGGTTCTGTTCTTAAAGGGATGGTCATGGAGGCAGTGATCCGGTCCGTGGCCCTGGGCGTCCAAGAAAAGGGGTTTAGTGTAGTGGGAATAAAGTCTATTGTAGTAGTGTTCATGACGCCACCTGTGGTGCTCAGCCAGGGATGGCCGACACTGCTTAAAGGGGTTCTCTGGGGATGATGGTATTGCAGCTTAGATGGTTTAGTTCCCCACAAGTAGAACTTGGTCCCCAGGGCTCCCGGTGTAGTTGGTAAGGATGATAAATGGTGAAGTGCAGGAAAGAATTAGAGGACACAAGATTGCAGTCGCTTTACGTTTTACTGATGCAGTTCAGGTACACAGAGATTACAGGTGGTCTTTGGAATCCGGGCAGCCTGGAAGCGATTCAAAATCCCCCTAGCCAGGTGGGGTTGGAAGCCTTCCTTAATGCACTGTGTTTTAAGTTCCTTTCTGTCTGAGACTTCACACAAGGTCCTCTCTTTCTCTCTGTCCCTTTTAGGTGGACACTACCCGCATGGCAGGCAACTCGACCCTTTTTACAGGTGTCCCTTCTCGTGGTGACTCTGGGCTCTATATGTTGCTGTGCCTTTGGATGTAATGGTGGCCAGGAGACTTGGAATCTCCTGCCCATCGCTTTCTGCTGTGGGGCATGCAGTTACCCCCACAACCTCGGAATTCTGACCTCCGGTTTCTTGTGCGGATTCTGGAGTGAGCCCACTCACAGCTCCAGACCCCAGGCTTCTGTCCGTTGCCTCCTCTCCCCTCACAGTCTCCTACAGACTGCTCTGTCAGAAGCTGAAGAACCATGTATCTTCTCAGCTCCAGCTCTATTCTTGACTGACTAGCTAACTCCTCCTCCAGCCAGAATATAGAGTGAAGCCATCCTCAAACTGGGTCAGAGCTTCCCCTTCTGGCTTGGAGTCAGAACAGTGTTGTAAGTGCGGCGTCCCAGGGTCCTGGTCATCACAGTAATGTTGCTTTCCCCACGGGGAGAGTGATGCTACTTTTGGAGGCAATGAAGGATAACTGCATCCAGGTAACGCAATGCATGCAACATATTCACACTCCAGACCAGAAGGGGGAGCTCTAAGCCTGTTTAAGGTGAACTCCCCTATAAGAACATCCTGATCTGGAGGGTAAGGAGTTTAGTTCCTGTCAGAGAGACAGAGGGAAAGGAAGCAGAGGAGCCGTGTAGCCTGAAGTGCTATAGCTCCTGGGAAGAGACATTGGAAAGCAGAACTGTATGGCAGCGAGCGTGAAGGAAGTCGAAGCAAAGGAGAGGATACCAAAAACGGGACCAGCCGGGAACAGGCTGCCTCCTTCTGAGGTGCAGAACACCGGTAGCCGGGACACCAAGGTAGTAAGGACCTTTATGCCTTACTTCAGAAACCGGCAGGACAGCTAATTGCAGGTTACCTGTTCGCACCTACACCCAGGAGGCACGGTGGCACCCCTCAGAGGCTGGGGAGTGCTAGAGTCCCTATAAACAGCCTCTAGCCACCAGTCATATGGGTTTTGTCCTATCCGACTATGGGGGATAGAGAGAGAGACACCACATCTGTGAGACCCTTATGTGAAGCCATAGGCAGTAAGGGACTACACCACTGCAGCGTAAGGGAAGGCTACTGATTTCCACCTGGACAAGGGGATTCTGGACTTGCCTCCAAACCGGCCGGACTCTGCCTGCCCTGTGATCTGGTGCTCTGGACCGTGGATGCTGAAGTCTTCAGTAAAGGTAAAGAGACTGCAACCTTGTGTCCTCGTTATTATCTGCGCCATTCACCATAACACCATCTACACACCAGGAAGCCCCGGGGACATACTTCACCTGTGGGAAGGTATACCATCTAGCTGCCATAGCATCACCCCAGTGGACCCTTTAAAGCAGCGTCGGTCACCCTGACCGAATACCACAGGTGGGATCACGAACATTCCCCTTAAAGACCTTTCCCCTTCACACGGAATTCCCAGGGCCATGGACCGGGTCAGCCACCGTGACATCCCCCTGTGAACTGCAGGTCCTGGGACCAAGTACCCCACGGCCCTTGGGGGGCGATCCACATGTACATGTTACCTGTTATAGTAATAAAGCCCCTTTCTATCCCTGTATATCGTATTAGCACCAGCTTCTATGCTACTATATAGCAATGTTGCCCCCTGTGTGCCTCCACATAATAGTGCCCTCATCGGCCCCTCTATATAGTAAGAGTGCCCCCTCTTTGCCTTTTCATAGTAATTGTACCCCCTTCTGCACCTCTATATAGCAATAGTGCCCCTTCTGTTCTTCCACATAATAATGGTGCCGCTTCTGCCCTACTATATAGCAATAATGCCCCCTTCTGCCCTACTATATAGCAATAATGCCCCCTTCTGTCCTACTATATAGTAATAATGCCCCCTACTGTCCTTCTATATAGTAATAATGCCTCCTTTCTGTCCCTCTTTATAGTAGTAGTGCCCCTTTTGTTCCTATATATCGTAATAGTGCCCCCTTCTGTGCTTCTATATTGTAAAAGTGCCCCCTCTGTGCTTCCACATAATAATAGCGCCCCCTTCTGTCCTTCTTTATGATAATAATGCCCATTTCTGGCCCTCTACATAGTAATAGTTCCCTCTTCTTTCTCTTTTTATAATAATAGTTAACCCTCCCATCCCTCTATATAGGAATAATGCCCCTTCTGTCCCTCTCTATAGTGATAGTGCCCACTTCTGTCCCCCTATATAATAATAGTGCCCCCTTTGTGCCTTTACGTAGTATGTATGCCCCCTTCTGTCTCTCTATATAGTAATAATGCCCCCTCTGTCCCTCTATATCATATTAGAGCCCTCTTCTATCCCTCTTTAGAGTGATAGTTCCCCCTTCTGTCCCTCTATATAGTAATAATGCCCCTTCTGTCCTTCTTTATAGTAATAGTTCCCCCTTCTATCCTTCTGTATGATAATAGTTCCCCCTTCTGTCCTTCTTTATAGTAATAGTGCCCCCTTCTGTCCCTCTATATATTAATGTTGGCCCCATTGTGCCTCTACATAGTAATAGTGCCCCCTTCTGTCCCTCTATATTGTAATAGTGACCCCTTTGTGCCTTTACATAGCAATAGCGCCCCCTCTTTGCCTCCATAAAGTTGCAATAATGTGATCACTGATTGTGGGTGTGTGTGATCTGCCATTGTGACCTGACATTGCCCATGTAAGAAAGTCACACACAGAATTCCTTAGTTCTAGTTCCTTAAGATGGCTGTCCGTGATTAATAAAAAGAACCCTAGAGAGCAAAATATAAAATGTGAAAGATGATTTAACAAACAGGTTTTGCTTTTTAGTAGAGTTTTTAAACGAACCATTTCTGATTTTTTTCCCTATTTTTTTTTAATAAAGTGCTTTATTACAATACTTCAGCAACACATATATATATTTTTAAAAAAACATAATGCAGGTCTAATGGTGAAAAATGCCACAAATTGCTTAAAAAGTGATGGTGGTGCATTTTCATCCCAAATGCTGTGTGAATAGACCATAGAGAAAATGTATAAAATCCTAGACTACCCCTTTAAATGTGTGTTCAGTATTGGCAGATTCCATTTCATGTATCTGTTTTTAATATTTATATATAATACATATTTTTATTTTTTAAAAAAAATTTTGCAGTTTTTTTTATGGACAAATCTTGTTTGTAAATAATAGCCAATATTAAAAGCACTACAAACTGTGTATTTTTTTCACACTTGAAGAGCTCGTGTAGACGACCGTAAAAATCGGACGAGCGTCATCCGTCATTTGGACCGATTGCGTTTTTTGTAAAGTTTTCGGAGCAGATACTGAGCAGTTTTTGAATAGTTTTGAGCGTTTGCAGAGGATTTAAAAACTCTGCGTGCACACAGCTGAAGTATGTTTCTTGGGTTTTCTTATCTTTTTATAATCTAAATTCACATGGGACAAATGTAATGTTTTTTTCATGTGCTTTAGAGAAAAACAAACAGATAATAACAAACGTAAAATAATAAAAATAAAATGTAGTAAAAATTAAAAGTAATCTTTAAAAAACTACATAAAATCATGGCAATTTGGGGCATTTTTTTTTTCAACTCCAGTAAAAAAATATATAAAAGGAAAAGAGTTAAATATTTATCGGCGTACAAAATTTTTAAAATTTGCAAAATTTCAAAGTGCAAAATTTAGAATGAACTGGGACGTGCAGACAGGAAGGAGTTAATCCGAATTAGATGCATGGAGGAGCAGAGGGAGGGAGCAGCTGTATGTGCTTGTGTTCAGGAAGCAAACAATAAGGTGCACTGCCTCTTTAAATGCTAAGGGCTGTGTGTGCTCTTGTAGAGCTCAGCCGGATCTGGAGCTCTCTGATCAGTAGCTGGTGGCTCAGCCCTTGGTGTGACTGCTTCACTCTGGCACAGCCCACTATAGAGACACCAGGGCACGGCGGAGATCAACATGATCCATCCATGGTGCCTACTGAGCTAGTATCTACAGACACCTTGGCTCACAGAGGTGGCAGAGAAGGTCGTGCCTTGCATTTCTGCCTGGTAAGTTCTAAACTTCTTCATTCTTCTGCTTCGTGGGCTAGGAGACTGTTAGCTTTGTGATCTGCGCTTGCTACAGATCTCTCGTAGCTTTTTTTTAAATTATTTTTCTTGGTCTAGAAGTGGTTAAAAGCATTTGCTGAAAATGAAAGCCGCCCTTTCCTCTCCCTTGGGGTGTTTGCTTTCGTTGCACTGCTCAGGTTTCACCAGCACCTACAACTGGCCGCCTGGCATCCAACAGGTGGAATGTGAACTCTTACGGCTACTACTTTTTTTTTTTTTTTTCCCCAGGTGAAATGGGCAACCAGGTGGAGAAACTGACTCATCTAAGTTATAAAGAAGTGCCAACCGCTGATCCTACAGGTGTGGATAAGGACGATGGACCAAGGATCGGAGTCTCCTATATATTCTCGGCGGAGGATGACGACTTGGAGGAGCCTGGACATGACCCTGGAAAGCAAGGAACCATCCAAGAGGATCTGCAGTATGATCACTGCAACGAGGTGGAGTGCTCGGTTTATTATAGGGACGAATGTATTTATGAAAAAGGGTTTGGGGCCGGGGACCAGATGAGCACTTATTCCCCGGAGAACCTATTGAATAAATGCAAGCCTGGAGACCTGGTGGAGTTTGTAGCCAAGAACCAGTATCCCCACTGGGTGGTGTACGTGGGTGACTTTCAGGTGGTTCATTTATACAGACTGGAGATCACCAACAGCTTTATGACCGATGCCAGCCAAGGTCGGAGGGGCAGGATAGTCAACGACCAATATAAATATAAACCTTTGAGCCCTGAGATGGTGGTCCAGAACGCCATGGAGCAGGTAGGGGCCAAAGACCAGGAGCTGAGCTGGAGGAACTCTGAGTGCTTTGCTGCTTGGTGCAGATACGGAAAGAGAGAGTTCAAGATAGGTGGTGAGATCCGGATAGGCAAACAACCCTACAGGTTAAAGATCCAGCTGTCCGAAAAGAAAAGCCACACGTTGGAATTTCAAAGTCTGGAGGATCTGATCATGGAACGGAGGAGGAATGATCAGATCGGGAAGGCGGCGGTTCTCCTGGAACTCTCCAACCACCTCCACGCTGACGAGGAGGTCAGGACTGATCACAATGCCAACTGATGGATTAAAGCTGAAGGCTGCGAAATTGAGATGTTATAAGCCCCCTTTGGGCTGATTCAATGCAGTTTTATTCAAATGGCTTGTGAAAGGAAAGCTGATTAGCTCTGCTTCGGCATTAACCCCTTCACTGGCGGACCCCAGGTTTACTGCACAGGCTCCTGGTTTTTTTTGTTTTTTTTTACAGATTTGGAGTCCCCGGGTCATAAATCTGATTGTCGATGAAACAACTGAGAAGCACTATGCATTCAGCCGGCAACATTTGTGGAGTTTGGTAACAAAAGGGGGTTACTAAAATGAAGAATATTATCTATCACCAAAACTAATCGCTTTTATACATTTCGCACTTCTAAAACCAAATATTAGCACAGGAGAAAAAAAAAATGTATTTCCTTAAATTAAATTTTTTTTTTTGCCGTCGAGGAGCACAACACGGAGCAGCTTGTCAAGTTATTTTCCAAGCATCACACGTCTTCTCGTGACTGGGTCTTTGCATAATGGTCACGTTTCGTGCTCCATAAAAATGATTTGTACACTTTAATTTTGGGAGATGGGTGAAGAAAAAAAAAAAGCTGTTTTAGGGGGGTGAGGGTAAATCATTTGTTCTCATCTGAGATCTGGTAGACAATGAGAAGACGATGTGTAATGCTCGTGGAAATGCAACTGCAGTTTTGTTTTTTCTGGCCACGTTGATGTTGCCAGCGAATGGTTTTTGTATACGAGGAGTTTAACCCTTTGCGTCTGAAATGGCTGGTTGACGTGTCTTGGAAAAGGTGTGTGTACTGGGGCTCGCTGAGGAGTGAAATGGTTCAACGAAGGTGTCACTGGGTGGTCAGTGTGTACAGAGTGGCATGTATCAAGGTCTGGTGGAATGTCTATGGTTTAATACTAATAAATATATATATAATTTGAAGTAAATACTACGCATCCTGATGATCAGAGTGGCTAGAAATAATTTAACACATTTTTGACAATGGCCCAGGCTCACCGATGACTGACCTGAAAAAGTTATACTCAGAGGTGAGCCGGGTTCTCATGACCAAACCAATGTTCGCCTAAAGGTTGTTCACTACTATGACAACCCCTTTCTTGATCTAAATTTTGGCCCAATAAAATATAAAGGCCTATACTCTGCTGGCGCCGTTCTCACGGTGTCGGTACGCTCTCCGGGGCTCCCGTGCTGTTTTTGGGCGCTGGGGTCACGTGTCAAAGTGCTTGCAGGATGCGTTTTTTTTCTCCATAGACTTTTATTAGTGACGCAGTGTGACGCATTGCAACCGTCGTGCGACGGTTGCGTCGGACCGTCGCCACCAAAAAACATTGCATGTAACGCTTTTTGGTGCGTCGTCTGCAGCATTTCCGCCCCCTTCTCCCCGCACCTCACAATGGGGCAGCGGATGCGTTGAAAAACAGCATCCGCTGCCCTGGTTGTGCGGCGCTTGCACAGTATGCATCGGTGCGCTGCAACGTTGCACTGCGACGTGCAGTGCACGACGCTAATGTGAAAGTAGCCTTACTAATTGGTGCCGAAAATCTGCAACATCGAAAACTCATTGTGGGAACATAGTCTAAGGCCAAGTTCACACTAGGCGTTTTTGCTCAAAATGTTTTATGCTAATTTTCAGCTGCGTTTTACAGTACCAGCAAAGCCTATGAGATTTCAGAAATCTCATGCACACACAATGTTTGTTTTTTTTGGATATAGAGCATGTCACTTCCTTCAGCGTTTTTCACCCTTTGACTTGCATGGATTGTGAAAAAATGCACCAAGAACGGAGATATCAGGTTTTGCCATGTTACCTAATTCTATGGAATCAGACAAATCTAGCATGCCAAAACCGCTGCAAATAATGCATAAAAAAACAAGGAAAACATGCTTTTTTTTTTTTTTTTTTTTTTTTTTTTTTTTTTTTCCTGCAGCCTCTTTCCTACCAAAAGATTAGGTTTTGCAGGAGAAAAAAATGCTGAAAAAAGCACCTAGTGTGAATTTACCCTAAAATGGAGAATTTTTTTTTTTAAATTTATTTTTTGTGTCCATATTATGGCTGCAGATCAGTGATGCATCGGGAGGATGTGGAAATGGGTAGAACCACCACGTAGCAGCTTGATGAAGGCCTAGAGGAGACTCTCCGGCCTTGGTCTGGTGAATGGAGGCCCATGTGGTTGGTTGATGGAAGAGACCTGCGCTCTTGATCTGATCTTCCTCCACAAGTGTTGGGGAAGAACTCCGCTATATCAGGCAAACAGTCCGACTATTTAATGAACCCTAATTAGAAAAATGATTTATTTTTTTAAACATCCATTTAAAGAGTAACCATCATTTTTAATATTTGTTTCATAAATCAATAGTACAAATGGAAAAATAAGCGACTTTGTAATAGATCTTATCAGAAAAATTTACTCTCAAATCATCGGTAAAATCCCATATTCAGTGAAGACAGATTTTCCCATTACTGAGATAGGAGATGACAGTTGGTGCTTTTAAAATTCTATGGAGGAGCTAGAGGCGGACACCGTGCAACTGTACGAATTTCAATCCTGAGTTATAGGCTGTGTTCTACTCCACAGGACTAACCACAATTGTATTTGATGTCTTTGTGTCTGATGGCAAACTTGTCTACAGGTTCCTAGAGCCACCAGCAGAATAGTGAGTGCAGCTCTGGAGTATAATGTACAGTGGGGGAAATAAGTATTTGATCCCTCGCTGATTTTGTAAGTTTGCTCACTGACAAAGACATGAACAGTCTATAATTTTGAGGGTAGATTAATATTTAACATTGAGAGATAGAATATCAAAAATAAAATTCAGAAAATCACATTGTACAAATTTATTTGCATTTTGCAGTGAGAAATAAGTATTTGATCCCTCTGGCAAACAAGACTTAATACTTGGTGGCAAAACCCTTGTTGGCAACTGCAGCAGTCAGACGTTTTTGTAGTTGATGATGAGGTTTGCGCACATGTCAGGAGGCGTTTTGTTCCACTCCTCTTTGCAGATCATCTATAAATCATTAAGATTTTCAGTCTGTCGCTTGGCAACTCGGAGCTTCATCTCCATAAGTTTTCTATGGGATTAATGTCTGGAGACTGGCTAGGCCACTCCATGACCTTAATGTGCTGCTTTTTGAGCCACTCCTTTGTTGCCTTGGCTGTATGTTTTGGATCATTGTCTTGCTGGAAGACCCAGCCACGACCCATGACCCATTTTTAGGCTATGTGCATGCGTCCGGAATTGCCTTGGAAATTTCAGCGGCATTTCCGGAACTCCCTACCGTGGGAAAAACGCATGCAGAATTGGCATGCGTTTTCCCGCTAAACACTAGCGTTTTACAAGCGTAATTAACTTATAGAATGCTAACTGATTGACAGGTTGGTCACACTAGTCAAACATAGTGTTTGACAAGTGTGACCAACTTTTTACTATTGATGCTGCCTATGCAGCATCAATAGTAAAAAAGATCTAATGTTAAAAATAATTTAAAAAAAATCCCAATATTCTTACCTCCCAGCGTCCCCCGCAGGCTTCCAGCTCCTCGCGATGCCCCCGTTCCCAATAATGCCTCGTGGCAATGACCCCAGATGATGTAGCAGTCTCGCGAGATGCTAAGTCAACACAGGTGAGAATATCGGCATTTTTTTTATTTTAATAATTTTTTTAACAATTTTATATGGTTCCCAGCACCTGGAGGAGAGTCTCCTTTCCTCCACCCTGGGTACCAACCGCTAGGGTTGAGCGAAACGGGTCGGCCATTTTCAGACGTCGCCGACTTTTGGCAAAGTCGGGTTTCATGAAACCCGACCCGACCCCTGTGTGGGGTCGGCCATGAGGTCGGCGATCTTCTGAATCTGGTATCGGAATTCCGATACCGAGTTCCGATATGTTTGCGATATCGGAACTCGGTATCGGAATCCACATTTAAGTGTAAAATAAAAAATATTGATATACTCACCTCTCCGACGCAGCCTGGACATCGCCGCTGGTAACCGGCATCTTCCGTTCCTAAGAATGGCGCTTGAAAGACCTTTCGATGACGTCACGGCTTGTGATTGGTCGCGGCGGCCCACGTGACCGCTGAGCGACCAATCACAACAAGCCGTGACGTAATTCTCAGGTCCTAAATTCCTCATTCTAGGAATTTAGGCCATGAGAATTACGTCACGGCTTGTGATTGGTCGCTGAGCGGTCACGTGGGCCGCCGCGACCAATCACAAGCCGTGACGTCATCGAAAGGTCCTTCACGCGCTGATTGTTAAGAAGGAAGGCTGCCGGAAAGAAGCAGGGTGCGTCCGAGGGTGAGTATATACCTAATAGGAATATACTCACCCTCGGCTTCTTTCTGCACTGCATTGGGTTTCGTGTTTCGGCCGACCCCGACTTTTTTATAGGATCGGCCGATTTCACTCGACCCGACTTTTGAGAAAGTCGGGTTTCGTGAAACCCGACCCGATCCTATAAAAATAAGTCGCTCAACCCTACCAACCGCACATGATCCGCTTACTTCCCGCATGGTGGTCATAGCCCCATGCAGAAAGTAAGCTGATCAGTGCATTCCTATGTGTGCGGAATCCCCGCCATTCCGCACAAAGAATGAACATGCTGCGTTTTTTCCAGGAATGCGATTCCGCCGTGGAAAAAAACGCAACATGTGCACAAAAATTGTAGATTGCATTCCAATAATAGGATGCTTAACGTAAGCATTTTTATAGCGAAAAATCCTGAACATGTGCACATAGCCTTAATGTCCTGGCGGAGGGAAGGAGGTTGTCACTCAGGATTTTACGGTCCATGGCTCCAACCATTCTCCCACTGATGCGGTGAAGTAGTCCTGTGCCCTTAGCAGAGAAACACCAACAAAACATAATGTTTCCACCTCCATGCTTGACAGTGGGGATGATGTTCTTTGGGTCATAAGCAGTTTTTCTCTTTCTCAACACACAGAGCAAGTTGAGTTAATGCTAAAGACCTCAGTTTGTCTCATCTGACCACAGCACCTTCTCCCAATCACTCACAGAATCATCCAGGTGTTCTTTGGCAAACTTCAGACCGGCCTGCACATGTGCCTTCCTGAGCAGGGGGACCTTGCGGGCACTGCAAGATCTTAAACCTTTATGGCGTAATGTGTTACCAATGGATTTCTTAGTGACTGTGGTCCCAGCTGCCTTGAAATTATTAACAAGTCTCCCCCCCCGCCTGTGTAGTTTTAGGCAGATCTCTCACCTCCCTCGTGATTATTATACATTCTTTTTTTATATAGCATGATGATGTTTTGAAGCCCATTCCAGGTTTGTGCAGGTCTACGATCTTATCTCTGATATCCTTATGTCTGTAGGAGCCAGAACTCTTAATCGTTGGTAGGGGATCAAATTCTTATTTCTCACTGCAAAATGCAAATACATTTATATAATTTATACAATGTGACTTATTTCCCCCACTGTAACCAAAGATCAGTACATGATATGTAATGTATGTACACAGTGACTGCACCAGCAGAATAGTGAGTGCAGCTCTGGGGTATAATACAGGATGTAACTCAGGATCAGTAATGTAATGTATGTACACAGTGACTGCACCTTCAGAGTAGTGAGTGCAGCTCTGGAGTATATAATACAGGATGTAACTCAGGATCAGTAATGTAATGTATGTACACAGTGACTGCACCAGCAGAATAGTGAGTGCAGCTCTGGGGTATAAGGTAGCTTCATTCTACTACAGGTCCTTCTCAAAAAATTAGCATATAGTGTTAAATTTAATTATTTACCATAATGTAATGATTACAATTAAACTTTCATATATTATAGATTCACTATCCACCAACTGAAATTTGTCAGGTCTTTTATTGTTTTAATACTGATGATTTTGGCCTACAACTCCTGATAACCCAAAAAACCTGTCTCAATAAATTAGCATATCAAGAAAAGGTTCTCTAAATGACCTATTACCCTAATCTTCTGAATCAACTAATTAACTCTAAACACATGCAAAAGATACCTGAGGCTTATAAAAACTCCCTGCCTGGTTCATTACTCAAAACCCCCATCATGGGTAAGACTAGCGACCTGACAGATGTCAAGAAGGCCATCATTGACACCCTCAAGCAAGAGGGTAAGACCCAGAAAGAAATTTCTCAACAAATAGGCTGTTCCCAGAGTGCTGTATCAAGGCACCTCAATGGTAAGTCTGTTGGAAGGAAACAATGTGGCAGAAAACGCTGTACAACGAGAAGAGGTGACCGGACCCTGAGGAAGATTGTGGAGAAGGACCGATTCCAGACCTTGGGGAACCTGAGGAAGCAGTGGACTGAGTCTGGTGTGGAAACATCCAGAGCCACCGTGCACAGGCGTGTGCAGGAAATGGGCTACAGGTGCCGCATTCCCCAGGTAAAGCCACTTTTGAACCATAAACAGCGGCAGAAGCGCCTGACCTGGGCTACAGAGAAGCAGCACTGGACTGTTGCTAAGTGGTCCCAAGTACTTTTTTCTGATGAAAGCAAATTTTGCATGTCATTCGGAAATCAAGGTGCCAGAGTCTGGAGGAAGACTGGGGAGAAGGAAATGCCAAAATGCCTGAAGTCCAGTGTCAAGTACCCAGTCAGTGATGGTGTGGGGTGCCATGTCAGCTGCTGGTGTTGGTCCACTGTGTTTCATCAAGGGCAGGGTCAATGCAGCTAGCTATCAGGAGATTTTGGAGCACTTCATGCTTCCATCGGCTGAAATGCTTTATGGAGATGAAGATTTCATTTTTCAGCACGACCTGGCACCTGCTCACAGTGCCAAAACCACTGGTAAATGGTTTACTGACCATGGTATTACTGTGCTCAATTGGCCTGCCAACTCTCCTGACCTGAACCCCATAGAGAATCTGTGGGATATTGTGAAGAGAAAGTTGAGAGACGCAAAACCCAACACTCTGGATGAGCTTAAGGCCGCTATTGAAGCATCCTGGGCCTCCATAACATCTCAGCAGTGTCACAGGCTGATTGCCTCCATGCCACGCCGCATTGAAGCAGTCATTTCTGCCAAAGGATTCCCGACCAAGTATTGAGTGCATAACTGAACATTATTATTTGATGGGTTTTTTTGTTTGTTATTAAAAAACACTTTTATTTGATTGGACGGGTGAAATATGCTAATTTTTTGAGACAGGTTTTTTGGGTTTTCAGGAGTTGTAGGCCAAAATCATCAGTATTAAAACAATAAAAGACCTGACAAATTTCAGTTGGTGGATAATGAATCTATAATATATGAAAGTTTAATTGTAATCATTACATTATGGTAAATAATGAAATTTAACACTATATGCTAATTTTTTGAGAAGGACCTGTATATTACATCAACATAATAGTGTCGGTGAATGCCTTGATAATGATGGTATATAACTCCTGTCTGAGGATCTGGGTCGCTACTACACTGCAGACATCCTGAGATACAGGACTGTGTTTTCTCCAGCCTTGCACTAGCAGGAGGACTAGTTTAGCCGATTTATGATTATTTATTATCTTTATCCTTTTTGATTTTTTTTCATTTTGCATTAAGAAATTAACCTCGTCAGGGAAATTTATTTCACAACGTTACTGCTTTTTGGGATAGTTTTTGCAGGTTCTTCCCTGACTATAATTACAGATCTGAGAGATTGATGACAAACCTGTCTGTACGTTCAATGAAGTCGTATGTTCTGGGTCTCGATTCTTGAATACTACAGTCAGTGGGATGCGAGTAAAATATCCTTATGGATCAAGTTTTCTTGTCTGTGGTTTTGCTGAAAAGACATAGTTTCCCCCACACTTACTCTGCAACAGCTATAATGCACATGTTAGTTCTTGTGTGTGCATGTATATGTGTATGTATGTGTGTGTATATGTATGTGTGTGTGTGTGTGTATATATATATATATATATATATATATATTATACACACACATACATTTTAAATCTCTGGCTATATATTGGTTTTGATCATAATGTGGAATATTTCATGATACCCCAGTCATCTGAATTCAGGGTTCTGATGGATGTTGACACTTTTTGGCTGCTGGCAGTCACCACTAGGGGGAGCTTTACTGCATACAGTTAATACATTGAACTAAATGACAACACTGTATGCACACGGCTTGTCCGGTGGAGTTAGAGTTCCTATCACTTGCCATAAATGTGACGGATTTAGGAGAACAGTGGCATTTACACCAGATAAAAAAAAAAAAAAAAAAAAAAAAAAAAAAAAAAAAAACATTTTTATGGCAAGTTGTGGTTCTCTTTATAAAAGTTCTACCACTACTACTACTTTTTTTTAAACTTTAGACAAAGACAACCCTGTTTTAAGGTAAAGTTGGAGTAGATGGTAATATGGGACATATACTGGATGCCTTGATACATGGTCCTCTGGTAATCGAGTGCTCTGTGATCCTCGTGGTCCGCAAGTAAAGTATGAAAACAAGGAGGAGATTGGGTGGGTGATAAACATGATGTTTTGTCTAACCTGCATTTCATGGGTATAAGCATAAATTGCTTTTTTTGTTTTATGCCGAACCTTTTTGTTGCATTGTTGATAAGAGGCCGAGTTTCTGCCCTTGCTCTGGGATGTAAGTCTTCAACAAACCCTAAGTGGGACGTTTGTGTAGATACCACAATGATAATGTTTTTTGTAGAAATCGTATTGTATTCTCTATTTAAATATAAATATTTTCTTACAGATATTTTTGGAAAAAAAATGTCATGGAATTTTTCAATTTATAAAGTAAATTAATATATTAGTGTATTTGTCTTCATTATTTTTCAGATTATATATTTTTGTCTTTTCCTTTTGGAAACTGTAATGAATCCTCCCAATCCCTTAACCCCTCCCAAAAAAAAAAGAAAAAAAATGGTGGTATGTCAAAAATACAGAAAAGGTGTCAGTCTTTCAATTTATAGTTTTTCTCTGTAAGGTCCATTCCTGGTTTTTGGCATATAAACACTGCTGAAAAATATACTGACGTGTGAATGAGGCCTTATAAAACTGGTGGTGGAAGGTGGAATGGTACTGTAAGTGTACAAGGGCAAGTTTAAGTATCGAGCAGTGGCGAGCACACTCACTCGATCAAGCATCAGGGTGTTGGGTAGGCTCGTTGTTGCTTGACGCCATGCTTGAGTCTCCGCACCTCATGTTTCACAGCTGTTGGACAGCAAATGAACAGAGTTAGGCCTCTTTCACACTTCCGTCTTTCAGCTCCTGTCACAATCCGTCCTTTTTTGAGAATGCCGGATCCTGCATTTTCTCATAGACTTGTATTAGTGACGGATGGCCGTCCGTTTCATCCGTCTTTCACTGAATCCTGCATAAAAAAACGGTCCGCCGGGCAGAGAAAATGTTCAGAGGAACGTTTTTTTCTGAACGTTGGAAAATTGGTCAGCGACGCATCCTGCACTGCCCGTCACTGGCTACAACGGAAGCCTATGGGCGCAGGATGCGTCGCTGCCTGTGAAAAGCAGGAATCCAGCGACTGGTCCCGTCTTTTCAAACTGAGCACACGTGGAAGAATTTCTAGTCAGAGAAATTCTCGCTCACTCGCTCTCTTTCTCTTTTTACTATTGATGCTGCCTATGCAGCATCAATAGTAACAAGATATAATGTTATAAAGAATTTTAAAAAATTGCAGTATTCTCACCTACCGGCGTTCCCACGCAGCGTCACCAATGCTCCCGGTAGCTAGCATTACTTCCTAGTAATACATTGAGAAATCTCTCGAAGTTGCGGTCTCGCGAGATTTCGCAATGTATTACTAGTACTGCTAGCTGCCGGGAGCATCGCTAGAGGAAAAGTATAAGGCTAGGTTCACATTGCGTTAGGGCAATCCGTTTAGCGCTTGCGGATTGCGCTAACGCAATGTTTTTGTAGGGGCCGCGTTTAGGGGTCGCTCTAACGTCCCCGCTCTCGCAGATCCCCGATCTGCAAGAGCGGGGAACGGACCTCGGGCGCGCCGTGGACGCTGCAAGCAGCGCCCGAGGCGCGCTACAAAAGAACGGCACATCGCTAGCGCGAGCCGAAAAAGGCACGCGCTAGTGATGCGCTACAGGCAAAATTTACATTGCTGTCAATGGGTGCGCTAACGGACCCGTTGCACGGCGTTAATTGCGACATTTTCGCCGTGCAACGCTGTCCGTTAGCGATCACCCACTAACGCAATGTGAACCTAGCTTAACAGAAAACACGTCACCACTTCTGCATTTATCACCCACTCCTGGTTTTGGCTTACAAATACTGATGTAAAATACTGACCAAATACTGATAGTGTGACTGGCAGCCTTACTCGCCATACACAGTAATGCTGTAGCCATGTTGGCTACTGTGACTGGCCAACTGTGTAGTTTCATGGGGTTTTATGTAGAACACAGTGACGTGATACTCAGCACACTGGCCTCAGGAAGCAGTTCGGGGAGAGATATTATAGGTGGGAGAGCTTAGATTAATCTCGCCCCCCCTGAATATTTTTTTTTTTTTTTTAAATGCACCCATTAGTGCCTTTCATGTGGCACTAAATGGTGTTTTTTTATTTTAATGTATTAAATACATTTAAAACAATGAGGTTGGGGCTGATATTATCAGGCTGGGAAGATCCCTGGATATTGGCCCCTTCCCAGCCTAAAAATGCAAGCCTGCAGCCACCCCAGAATTGGTGCAGCCATTGGATGCAGAATTTCTGGACTTCCTGATTGCCACCACACCAGGGTAATCGGGGTAATGGCAGTTGGGACTGATGACAGCTGGCCTCAGGCCCAGGGGTTAGTAATGGAAAGGTGTGTATCAGACACACCCATTATTAATCCCACAAAAAAAAAAAACACACACACACAAAACACCAGAAAAAAACACTTTATTTGAATAAAGACTGCCCCCACAATATCCCTCTTTTTTTTTTTTTTTTTTTTTTTATAGGTTAGCAATGGCGGGTGATGGACATCTCTCAATTTCTAACCCCTGGGTTTGATGTTAGCGGACATTACACAGCTGACACCAACCTCGAAAAATATTACCTCGATTGCCGCCAGGTAAAGCGCAAGTCCTGGTGCATCTAATGGGATGTGCCATGTGTGGGGCGGCTGTGGGTCAAATACTGGATTTTGCGAATTGACCTCCAACAACTTCCAGAACTTCACCTCCAGGGCTGGACTGGCCACATGGTCATCCTTGCAATTGCAAGGGGAGGCATGCTGGGGGTCTTTATCAGATGGAGGGAAGTCCCATTGGAAAGTTGTCACCATAAGGAGGGACACACACTGCGGGTCATTATCAAAAGGAAGGTGGCACGCTAGGGGTCATTGTTAAACATAGGAGGCATACTAGGCGATCAAATAGAGGGGAGTCACACTGTGGGTCTTTATCAAAAGGAAGGGAGGCTTGTTGGGGGTCATAATGAGACAGAAGGGAAGCATTATGGGAAATCATTATCTGTCTAAAGGAAGGGAGGCACACTGGGGGGTCATTATTAAATGGAGGGTAGGAATGCTGCAGTTCATTATAAACTGGAGGGTGGCACACTAGGGTGATCGTTATAAGGAGGCATAGTGGGGGGTTATTAATAAAAGGAGGCAGCACGGGGGGAATTATTATTTTAGAAACATGCAATAGTGACATTATTACTGTTAATAGCACCATATGGTTTGTAGAAAAGGGGAATCTGAGCAGGGCACTGGGTTAGAAGGAAGCCGAAGACGTCTGTGTTACATTTTGCAGGTCGAGCAATGGATGAAAGAAGAGTTCATAGCGGTCTGGACTGACTGGAAAACAAAAGGGAAAGTGTATGACTACAATCAGCGAGAGCAGCACTGGTGAGAACCTGCACAGTATACACACATGGCCTGCAGAGCTCTGGTGTAGAACTGGTATTACCATTATATGGTGGTCACTGTATAATGGTAATATCAGTCCTAGAACAATGGGTTTGGTTAATAATCAGTATGGTGGTATTATCGCACTGTATACTAGTAATATAGGGTTATGACAAGTTTTGTCTCTTACATTGCAGTATTGATGGGCCTACTGGTCTTGGGCCAGTTGTGCTGGTAATGATCAATCTGGTGGTATTATTCTGTCATTATGTGGTCATAGAGTAGAGGTTTTATTTAATTTTAATCCTAATCTTAGTATTATTGTTATTATTGGTCATGCATCATTTTCTCCAGTATCATGCAGGGTCATATTTGTAATAAAGACCCCCCCCCATGTGGGGAAGTGGGTTTGGGGGGTGCTGCATGGGTCTGGTGCTTTCAAATGCCAAGGGTGAATTTCACCTCCACCCCTGCAGTGAAAGCCATAGTTGTTAATTTTTCCAATTTGCCTGAACTGTACAACATTTTGCTGGATAATATGTATCTTACTGGTCCTAAAAAATGGCAGGGTTAACACCAATCCAACCAAATTGGTGAGTTGTCATTTTCATTGTGATCCTCAGGGGCGGGACTTAATAATATTTTTGTTAATAAAATAGTTTGGTTAGGCGCTGATATAAAAAGTCCAAAACCATGATGCTTTCTTATCCAAAACCTGTTGTACAATTAATTTTACAGCAGTGATTTTGATGACAGGGAAATTCTCTTTGCTGGTCAAGTGACATGGACTTCAAAAAGTCTATATGAGTAAAGTGTTGTATTTTTTTTTCCCGAGAGATATTTAAGGAAGAGGAGGTTCTGCTTTTTTTTTTTTTTTATATATATAATTTTTTTAACCCATGCAGTTGAATGAAGTTGTACTGCAATACCAGACATGGCCATGGAAAAAAGTGGCGCTATTTCTGTAAAAATAAAAAAATTCTTAACACTTTTTTTTAGTGTTACAATTTAAGTATCATCCTTAGAGGAAATTTGAATCTTCTTGTAAATATTGGAATTTCTCCCTACATTGATAATAAAGATGTCTTCCGCTGTTTCTTGCTCTTAAGGTTGATTGTGATTCTAGTCTGACATTTATCCGGAGCTTTAATATCCTTTGGTGTTTGAACTTCACTCGTTTTCAGCTTTAATTATTCTTTTAGGATTTTTTTATAACCGTTCTGAGTAATAAAAACCTTTCATTCTGCTCCGTCTATGAGCTACAATAACGCTAAATGCTGGAGGTAAGAAAATCTACTGAAGTCTGAAAACCTCTAATCGCGAGCAAAAATTATACGATTCCCATTTCCCCAACCCCTCTACCCCTCCTGGCTATCCGCTACAATTAATCATTCTCTCTTAGGTCCCAAATTCCAGATCTTTAGGCAATGACTGGGATTAGCATCACAAGAGGTATACGGACCCGGTGAGTGCTAATAGTTTAAAGGGACCCCAGGGAGGTCTTATTGGGCAATAATGAATATTCCCATGCACTATAACAATAATAATTTGAAAAAAAAAGTTTAATTAAAAGAAATTTTTTTTTTATTAAAAAGAAAAAAAGACAAAATAATTTGGAATAAAAACTTTTTTTTAAATTAAATATAAGTCCTAAAGCTTGACACAAAACGTGGATGGTTGAGCAACAAAAGACTGTTTTACTTCACGCAGGACTCAAGCTGTCTGACCCTTCCTGTTACATCTCAAGTGGGCGACTCCCTCACCGCTGAGGCCAGATCTTCTTGAACCCTATTTCCTAATCTCCTGCTTCACTCCCCTTGACCCGTATTCTTTTAACATAGTCTTTCACCTAATGACCCCAAATTTCTCTCCTCTCTGGACCCAAATTCCAAGTGTCTGAGCTCCTCTCACTTTCTTCCCAGATCTTGCTTCACTCCTATTTTCCCGGACCTCAAGAACCTTGTATCCTTTCTACTGCTAGTTTTGCCCTGAGACTACAAGGGCCCCATCGGACTCCACCCATCAAGAACTCCTCAATAATAATCCTTCCTTTCCACAGATAACTCCATTGTAGACACCAAAAAGTTTTAAAAGGTTATTCCCTTATTAAAAAGCTATCCCCTATCTACAAAATAGATAATTGATTACTGAAAGTGAGGGGTGTCAAAACTGGATCCCAAAAACTTGACTTGATATCTTGGGCAGTCCTACTGACAATGAATGAATCGATGGTGCACATGTGTGGCCACCACCCTTTCATCGGGACATTCCAGAGCCTTCGACTTGGGATCGGTGGTGGGTCCCAGTGATTAGCTTATTCTCACCTATCCAGTGGACCCTTCAATGTGATGTGGCATTGCCCGCATTTTTATATCTTATGGCCAATGTATAAAGGACTACATTTTGCTGACTGTATGATAGCTACAAGTTTTGGCCACATATATTGCTGTAAACAAACTAAGGTCAGAAAGTAAAATACAAACTTTTAAATTTACAAGCTGGAAAAAAAGCTATAGAAGAAATCAGCTGGAAAGAAATCTCAGCTTATAAGGAGGAAAACATAAGTTTCCAGATCGTTATTAAACTTAACCCTCCAACAGCCTTTTTATTCCAAATAAGTGAAACAGTGTCAAATTTCCCATTTAGCTCAATGGAGTTGTCAATACAAGGGCAGGACAATACATTTTGGCGTCTTAGAAATATTGTGCTCTTTCCCATGAAACCTTAAAATAATCAAGATCTACCTTATTTGAAAATCAATTAGTGCGGTGTTCTCTTATAGAGTCACCAATCAGTCACAGGCAAAATACAGAACTATTACTATTATCTGATTGGAAACATTCACTTTTTCTTCTCCACCCGATCCAAACCGACATGATGACTTCTTTTAGGTGGTGACTGTTATAATCCGGTGACCTTGGAGCCACATGAAACTTTCTCTGGAGTAGGTGGAAACTATACTGACCGCAGATCCTGAACTAACACCGCAACTAGAAGTAGCCGTGGGGTGTGCCTAACAAACCCTAGACACCTCGACACAGCCGGAGGACTAAATACCCCTATAGATGGAAATAGGAATACTACCTTGCCTCAGAGCCGAACCCCAAAGGATAGGCAGCCCCCACGAATATTGACTGTGAGTAGGAGAAGAAAAGACACACGCAGGCAGAAAACAAGATTTAGCAAAAGAGGCCACTCTAGCTAAATAGGAAAGGATAGGACAGAATACTAGGCGGTCAGTATTAAAACCCTTCAAAAAAATATCCACAGCAGATAATACAAAAATTCCACAATCTAACTAAAGACGTGGAATGAATATCTACAACCCCAGAGAATCCAACAAGACTGAGAAAATACTGACACAATCTAAGCTGGACAAGAAAACACAAAAGAATAGCACTGAATCATGAAGCACACAGCATGTGTGCAAACAGAAAAAAAACCAGACACTTATCTGTGCTGATTTGGCAGAAAGGCAGGAGGAACCAGGCAGAGGACAAACACCTCCCAACAACAATTGACAACTGGCAGGGACCAATGAATCCTGCACGCCTAAATACCCCAGTCAGAACTGCAATCAGCAGAGACACCTGACCAGGACTGCAACTCAGGGACAACTGCACTACCACCCACCACCACCGGAGGGAACCCAAAAGCAGAATTCACAACAGGTGACAAGTTGTCTTGGCTTGTTCTTTAGGAGTCCGCTTCTCCTACTGTATTTTTGGGCAGGAGCACAGCTACCTCTGCTAAGGTTAGTTACAGACCCAACGTTCCCTCTGCAACTCCTGTTTACTCTTAATTCTCTCTGCAACTGACCTGTAGTTGCTGTAAAGAAGAGTAACAGGAGCATTGTGTGAGGCAGAAGGGATGGATGCTTAGGACCCACTTTGGGAGTGCCTGGACAAGAAAAGTGACCAGAGCTAACGATTAGGTCAACCTCACTCGCCACTCTCCAATACTCCGGTACCTGTGAGCACCTCTGAACACATTTAAAAATGTTGACAGCCCATCGCTAACCTATTGTATTATCACTGGCTTAAAAACAATTGTCCATATTCTTTATTGGAGTTTGTAAACGTCATAAAGAGGCGTCTTGTGCCCCTTTTACAAATTTGAATTGTGCCACTCTAGTGGAACCAACATGGTCGGCAACTCATTTTTTTTTTAAATTTAAGTGGTCTACATTTTAGTTTGTGTTAACAATTTCTGAGACCCATAATTCAAGAGGATTTTTTTTTTTATACAGTACAGAGCAAAAGTTTGGACACACCTTCAAGTGCTAAGCATCTCTGGGAACTCCTTCAAGATTGTTGGAATACCATTCCCGGTAACTACCTCTTGAAGCTCATCAAGAGAATGCCAAGAGTGTGCAAATCAGTCATCAAAGCAAAAGGTGGCTACTTTGAAGAACCTAGAACATAAGACATAATTTCAGTTGTTTCACACTCTTTTGTTAAGTATATAATTCCACATGTGTTAATTCATAGTTTTGATGCCTTCAGTGTGAATGTACAATTTTCATAGACATGAAAATACAGAAAAATCTTTAAATGATGTGTGTCCAACTTTTGGTCTGTACTGTGTGTATGTATGTATATATATATATATCCACTTTGTTTTAGTCCCCCCCCCCCCCAGTGAACTTGAAATTATGATTGTATTGTAGATTGTTATACTTCATCACCTATGAAGCTTAGGTCATGACTGGCTTTTAAAGGAGTATCAACATGGCAGAAAGAGTGGCCTTTAGTGTTGAGCATTCTGATACCGCAAGTATCGGGTATCGGCCGATACTTGCGGGTATCGGAATTCCGATACCGAGATCCGATACTTTTGTGGTATCGGGTATCGGTATCGAAACAACATTAATGTGTAAAATAAAGAATTAAAATAAAAAATATTGCTATACTCACCTCTCCGATGCAGCCTGGACCTCACCGAGGGAACCGGCAGCGTTCTTTGCTTAAAATGCGCGCGTTTGCTTCCTTCCATGACGTCACGGCTTGTGATTGGTCGCGTGCCGCCCATGTGGCCGTGACGCGACCAATCACAGCAAGCCGTGACGTAATTTTCAGGTCCTCAATGCCTAATTCTAGGCATTCAGGATTTTAAAATTACGATCCGGCTTGTGATTGGTCGCGTCGCGGTCACATGGGCGACGCGACCAATCACAAGCCGTGACGTCACGGGAGGCAGGAAACGCGCGCATTTTAAGCAAAGAACGCTGCCGGTTCCCTCGGTGAGGTCCAGGCTGCGTCGGAGAGGTGAGTATATCAATATTTTTTATTTTAATTCTTTCTTTTACACATTAATATGGATCCCAGGGTCTGAAGGAGAGTTTCCTCTCCTTCAGACCCTGGGAACCATCAGGGATACCGTCCGATACTTGAGTCCCATTGACTTGTATTGGTATCGGGTATCGGTATCGGATTAGATCCGATACTTTGCCGGTATCGGCCGATACTTTCCGATACCGATACTTTCAAGTATCGGACGGTATCGCTCAACACTAGTGGCCTTCAATATGTCAAGTGAAAAAAAATGGTGTTGGCAACACTTGCCAAATTTGGTCAAGGCTGAAGAGGCGGGTACTAGCTGTATAACAAAACTGGCACTGGCTGTGTGTGGCACGGGCTCAGCTCTTAAGTCTGCTCCATAGACTCTTTCCCAACGTAGTGCATAATATCCTATACCTGCACCCAACATAGGATGTCTTTTGTCAGGAATGGAGGAATGGGTCATAGAACTCGATAGTAGTGGTCACAATGCCATCGCAACAGGTTTCCGTACCATAAATTTTGGTAGAAACCCTTTTCTCGACCCCCTAATACAGCCGCAGTGGGCTTTGTCTATCAGTTACACCTCCGACCATGTACACCTTCTTTATCACATGGCATCTGAATACACTACATGTCAACACTGCGACATCCCGCCTGTGAAACCTACCACATTATCCGTCCGATGCCAGAAAAAAGATGAAACATGGAGGTATCCTATCTGTCTGCCCGAGGCTGCGTCTTATCACAGCTAAAGTTAGAAGTTTAAGATAAGAATTTTCTTAGATATATGGAATGTGCTGCAGAGAGAAGAGGACACACGCTGTTCTGAAAATGGAAACTTCATCCGTTGTGTTGTCAATAAAAAATTGTGCAAAAATAAGAATAATAAAAGTACAGCAAAGGGGGAAATATCTAAAGGGTTTTATAGGAAAAAAGTGATGTTTTTTCTCAGAGCCAGATTTAGGTAGGTGGATATCCCGGGTAAAAAATTTGGTTGGAACAGCTATTCCAACTTTGCAACCCCGATCTCCTGATTCCTTAAAGAAGATGGGTGTCTTCAGATGTAATGGCAATTTACACTAAAGTCTATAGAAGAGATGGAGCCAGCGAAGTCTGTAGATCCTGGTCACACTTCATAGATTTCACACTGATTCAAATGAAAAATTAAGTCTGGACACAAATTTTGGAATTTTTGCCTATTAATACAGAAAAGCATTTGTGAGGTCAGACACTGATGTTGGGGAGTAGTCCAGGCTCACAATCTCCATTTCTAGTTCATTCTAAAGGTGTTGGATGGAGTTGAGGTCCAGGCTCTATGTGAATGCTCATGTTCTTCCACAAAACTCCCACTTCTATGGCCATATGGGCCTTGTGCAATGAGCACAGTCATGGAGAACAGTAAAGGGTATTGCCCAAACTGTTCCCACAAAGATGGAAGCTGCAATTGTCCACAATGTCTTGTGCTGAAGTATTAAGATTCCCCTTTACTGGAACTAAGGGGCAGAGGCTAACCCCTGATAACAAGCCCATAGCATTATGCTCCTCCACCATCTGTACAGGGGGCACAATGCAGTCACGGGGTAACGTTCTCCTGGATTCACCAAACCCAGACTCCTCCATCTCATGCCATATAGAAAAGTGTGATCCATCTCTGCACAGAACACGTCTCTGTACGGCTGCACGCACCTCTTCAGGTTTGAAGTTCCCAGTGTTTGTGCTAGACTTTTTAGTTATGGAGTCAGAACAGATTTGATAACTTTTCTGCCCTTGCGCCTCTGCACTCAATCCCCTACTCCGTAATGTAATGTGGTCTGTACTTCGGGGGTGATTTGCTGTGGTTTCTTTGACTTCTTAATAATATCAGTCGCAGGTGATGAAGGAAGATTTAGCAGGGAAAAAATGCCATGAACTGTGTCACAGAGTGCACAGTTATTGTTATTTCTATAGCACCATTGATTCCATGGTGCTGTACATGAGAAGGGGTTACATACATATTACAGACATCACTTACAGTAAGCAAACTAACAATGACAGACTGATACAGAGGGGCGAGGACCCTGCCCTTGCGGGCTTACATTCTACAGGATTATGGGGAAGGAGACGGTTGGGGGGTTACGGCAGCTCCTTTAGTGGTGAGATGGCAGCTCCAATGATGGTGAGGTGGCACTGAGGTCAATTGGAGGCTGTAGCCTTCCTGAAGAGATGGGTTTTCAGGCTCCGTCTGAAGGATCCGAATGTGGTGGATAATCGGACATGTTGGGGCAGAGAATTCCAGAGGATGGGGATATTCGGGAGAAGTCTTGCAGGCGATTGGGTGAGGAATGAATAAGTGTGGAGGAGAGAAGGCGGTGTTGGGAAGACCGAAGATATTTATGAGATTTATTCGGAGATGTAAGGAGGAGAAAGGTTATGGGTGGCTTTGTAGGTCAGTGTTAGTAATTTGAACTGGATACGTTAGGGAATTAGGAACCACTGAAGGGATTTTCAAAGGAGGAAAGAGGAGAAGTAGCGAGGATAGAGGTGAACTAGTTGGACAGCAGTCAAAGACAGACTGGAGGGGGGCGATAGGGTTAGCAGGTAGGCCATAGAGGAGGATGTTGCAGTAGTCGAGGCGGGAGATGATGAGGGCATGCACAAGCATTTTAGTAGATTGAGGGTTGAGGAAAGGACGAATTCTGGAAATATTTTTTAGCTGTAGGCGAGAGGAGATGGCGAGAGCTTGGATGTGCGGTTTGAAGGGTAATTCCAAGGCAGCAGATTTTCGGGACACGGAAAAGTGTGATGTAATTTATTGTGATAGATAAATCAGGTAGGGAAGGTATATGAGTTGGAGGAAAGATGAGGAGTTAAGTTTTGTCCACATTGAGCTTAAGGAGGCAACAGAAGAAGGAGGATATGGCTGATAGACACTCCGGGATTCTGAAGAGCAGAGAGGTAACATCTGGGCCAGAGAGGTACATCTGAGTGTCATCAGCATATAGATGGTACTGGAGGCCATAGGACTTTATGAGTTGTCCCAGGCCAAGTGTATAGAGGCAGAAGAGTATGGGTAACTATGCTATATCTACATTTGACCTGAGTACAATACTTACAGTACGTGATTTTTTTTTAAATTATTATTATGGTGGTAACACATAAGATGACCCTTATAAAATCTACAAGTCTGTTAATAATGGTCACAGGGAATAACTAAAATTAAAATAGTGCTTTAACATATTCTTCACTCAGCCAAAATGGACCTAAACGCGTTAACGATCACTGAAAACTCCTGAAATAAGACTTAATTAACTCCCAAGTAGGATTTTGTTTAATGTTGGAGGAATGGAGGCTAGATATTATATGGCGCTCACTTATAATCATTCACTTTGATGTTTCGAAAATTGATTAAAACCCTTCTTTAGCGATTCACCAGGGGACCGGGGACCCGTTGAGAACATACTGACAATTTGAAGCGGAAATTACTTCAAAATACATGAAAATATCTTCTATATATAAACATAAAAATGCGAAATGGCAGCGAAGGCAGGCAGATGCAATCAAGAGACCAAAAGTACAGGTTCATTTATTAAAGAAGTCATTCTATCCAACTCCCTGGGTTAAAATTAGGTGCAAATTATCATCGTTAGCTAAACTATAAAATGATAATGTATACGGCATCACATACCACCTACTATAAAAACAGAGAAATATTATGAGAGATGTGTCTGGGGTAAAATTGTCCTGGATACTAGTCCAGGAGGTGGGCATAAGTCCTCTTAGTGATCGGGCAGAGTGATTTAAAAGTGATCTGCCCCATCATAGAGGTCTTCAATCACAGTTATGGAGTTCCTTCTGTCACCATTTTCCATTGATCTGTACAAAGTGCGGAAGTGGGATATGATAAGTAGAACTCAGAGAAAACATCAGTGGAACACAGGGAGGTGAACAATGCACTGGACACCAGGTACTAGTCTCCTTATAACCCTAGACCACCAGGGAAGTGTCCATTAAATCTCATAAGGCCACTGATGTGCTGGAACTGAATCTAAGAACTTATGACAAATTTAGAACAATCAATAAATATGCAACCTACTTACTGTGCACCCTGTAATCTGGGCCGCCACAACTTTTTTGCGGTCCCTTGGGTGAGTACTAATGGGCCCTTCTTCTAAATCATTTTTTCCTTTTCATCTTTTTAAAAATTTTGGTCAATCAAGTTGTATTAGGGTTTATTTTGGGGACAGCTCCTTCTATCCCACTTTTTTTTGGGAAGATAGCAAAAAACAGCAATTTTGACTTTTTTTCATTTGGACGTTCACTTAATTGGATAAGTATAAGGATATTTTATTCATTTGGACAGTTGCGTATGCTACAATGTCAAAAATTAAATTTTAGGTGCGTGGGGCTTAACCATCACTTTGTCTTTTAAAATGTTGAAAATATGAGAATTTTGTATAAAATATTACACCAGGTTTATAATTTATAAATTACAGCCATTTTTCCACCAAACATTAGTTAGTTAGGTGTCATTTGAAAATATTTATTTTTCTACAGAAAAAAATGTTACAGTATTTCTAGGAAATTCTAGAGGATCTTGTCATAAATATGTATTTTTTCTAAACTGGGGTAAATGCTGCTGTTCTCCTGAGTCCGGCGATGTTTTTCTTTTGTTCCTGCTCCTCTCTGATCCTGAGATATGGCTTCTTCTCCCCTGTATACAAATCTAATCTTTTTAGGCAATTAGGTGTGATTCTCAAGAACACGCCCACAGAGTAGAGTTGATGATCACGCCCACTTGGCTAACAAGACTAGATTTACATACAGGGAAGAGGAGCCTGTATCTCAGGAACGGAGAGGCGCAGGAACAAAAGAAAAACATCGCCGGATTCAGGAAAACAGCGGCATTTATATCAGATTAAAAAAATCATGCTTATGGCAAGTGACAGGTTATCTTTAACTTTTGCTATCGTGATGTATTGAATATCTATCACAACCTGAGTGTTATATTTACGTGTTATATGATCTGACCTTATCCGGATCTTCAGGAATGACGGTAGTGAATTTGATTAGATCATGATGTAACATGTAAAACCTCAGGACACTCAACGTCTGATTATATTTGGTAAATAGATTTTCAGCTTATATTTAGTGTGTGTCATTAATGTGGTCCAAACTCATAACAGCGGCTACATGAAACATCGTCAATAAATGAGCGGATCTAAACAACAATCATAATGTAATACAAGTTCAAAATGGCTTTAGTGAAAATACTGAATGCATCTTTATGGTGGTCGGGACTCCAAACTTCCTAAATAGCTATAAACGCTTACCTATGAAAAGAGCACATTGGTCTGTGGTTGCCTTTCAGTTTTTACCAGGGCAAATTTCTTCAATCACGACCTAACCCAGCTTCAGGAGCCAGTGACTATTCCAGCTTGATGTGCGTCCTGTATTGTGGCGCAGAGACCCCCCGGCTCTATGCACTGCTACATTCACTGTCAGCCATTCTGAGGTCCAATATGGGTGACACATATTACTGAAAGGGGCCCAGGATGGGGACATTACACTAGGACCAAGGATGGGGGACATTATAACCATAATGGACCCAGGAAGGAGGAAGTATATTACTAGAACGGGACAGTACAATAGGGTGGGGGATAATATTACAGGAAGGGGCCGAGGATGGGGGACATTATATCAGGAAGGTACTCAGGATGGGGGATATTATACCAGGAAGGAAATTATACCAAAAAAGGGCCCATAATGGGTGAAAGTAGTACAGGATGGGGAAATTATTTAATTGTGGAGGAGTAACGTAGGTGTCTTTATAGAATTTAGAATGCTACAAGGGCTAATACATCTGACCAACATGTAGGTGGGGGGCTCAGGTCCAATTTTTGCACCGGGGCCCATCAGACTCTAGTTACGCCACCCATTGCAGAGATAGGGGCCCCTCTTCCCTGAATATACATCTAGTCTTTTTAGCCAACTCGGCATGGTCCTTAACTGTTCTCTAAAGCCCATTTGACTAAAAAAGGCTAGATACATGTAGAGCAAATAAGAGGCCGCATCTCAAAAACTGAGAGGTGCGGAAGCAAAAGAAAAACAATGTCTGATTCAGAATAACAACAACGACAATAATAAAAATGACAAACAGACTTATTTGACAACTCTCATAGGAGTCTACTTTTTTTTGGGAGCCACCTTGATGTCCCGGTACAGTTGGAAAGTGGCAGTGTTTTAATTATCTTTGAGCAGATGTGGTAGGCAATATTCAGATGACTATATGCCATATAACGACACACACATCCACCTGAACCTTGTACTAATGGATGATATATTAGTATATTGAATATTTTGAGCACATGGCTTAAGGTTGTCGTGTAGAGGAAGACTCAGATTGTTGGCTAGACCTTTGTTTTGATTATGCTACATATTATGGTAATTAAGCTCATATATAGAGCTACTGTATTTCTTTATGCCACTTGTATCTCTGGATATAAGTCATTAGCTGGTGTAATACATAATGTCAGCTATAATGAGGGCAATTACATGAGATGAAAGAAGACGGATTAAAGCTCTTTGTTTCTGCAGAACATTGACGTTCGTGTGGACTCTCGAATAGCACTGTGGTGAAAGACAAAGGCGTTCAGGACACCTCGTCAGGTGACACCGAACTCATGGAAATTTACACCATCTGTGAAACTGAAGAGAACCATCTACTGTACATAAACATACGTCTCATATTTTAGAGTCTTGTCAAGAAATATTGTTGATAGAGGAGATTATAAAGAGTCACGTCTTACATGAATGGTCCTAGACCTCGAAGATACTGATAGGACATTTAAAGACAGAAAACCAATTCCAGACTTCTTCATTGTAAGGTTAACAAGTGCAAACAGGATAGATGATAATGCACTGATTGTTGGGGGTCCAACATTCAATCCCACAAAGGGAATGCTTTTTCTTCGATGCAAGGACTTTAGTTCCCATTAGAATGGAGCGGTGGGTCAGATACTTGACCATCGCTCCATCAATTCCATATCAGGCAAACAGAAAATGTTGAACACAGCGCTCGGCACTTCAAGAAAGAATGAATGGAGTGGGGGGCTAGCATGAACACTACTAAATAAAAGCCAATTGGTACAAGATCCAACTGACTGATCCCCACTGAACAATAAGTTATCAACTTGTGGATAGTTAATTACTTGTTTTTAGCCATGTAAACCCTAATTAATTACTGATCACAGGTTTCCCTTTCTCGTTAGACCACCATACACATTAGATAAAAGATATGACTAGATAACCATCTAATGTGTAGAGGGGCCTCTTGACTCTAAGATGGTGTTGGGTAGATGTCATAGACCAGGCAGTTGGAATCGCCCAATTTTTTAGTGCTGCAGACTGACATGAGGAGTCTGGAAGCGACTTATTCCCCTCTCCCCATAGAGAACACCTACACATTCAGTTGTCTGGAGACATAACCGTCGATTGAACAATCGTGCAGATCATAGTTATCCAGTGTGTAGATGGGCTTTTAGGCATACTTGCCAACTTTTTACAAAGGGCTTTCCAAGGGGATGTAATAAAAAAATAATGCCCAAGCAAACACCCTTCTATAAAGCCATTTCTCGCTTCCAAACTCCTTCAAGTCCTGGTTCCCATCTCTAACTAAGAATAATGAAAAATCCTGAAGTTATAGGGAAGCTCTGCTTTTCAGGAGCTTTTCTATGTGCCATGGAGATTTGTCAATTCTTCCAGATGTTTCTGGAGAACTGCCAAGTATATTCTCAAGAAAATCCCTTTTCAAATTGAAGTTGACCCATCGATCAGCTCATTGACGAGAAGCCACCAACTTCAGTGGTCAACCGTACCAATGAATGGCAGATCATGCAACGTGTGGATGGTGAAGAGCACGAGAAGAATCACCACCCATGGAGCCTCATAATTGAGCAGGGTTCACATCAAAAGGGGGTTCCTGCTTGAAATCACCCTTCTACATGATGGCGAAGGTGCTTAGCCCTGTGCTCATATTTTTAATCAGGTTACAGGTTAGAACATAACTAAAAATAAATTAGTCCGGAGAAGTATCTGTATGGACTTTGTGATGCATCTATGACTTTAAATGCGAATTTGAGGAGCTGATATAATAAAAAATAGGACATAAGTGATCGTAAATGTTCTTGATCATTTTGAGGGCCACGACCGACATTCACGGCAATGACCGTCTATATGTTAAAAGCTTTTCTCCATTTGTAATAATGAAGCTGTCGGATCAGCTCATATAACTAATTATGATTTAAGGCTTTAAGAGCGTCCTGTGATCACATAAGCTCTCATCTGCCTTTGTATATTATGCCACATGTCTGACAGCGGATAAATGCATTATAAGCCTCTCAGTGACTATTGATAAATAATCCTACTGAGCTAATTAATGGCTCTACCTTTTAAGCAGGGAGGGGATCTCAAAAAGGAAATTGTTGAGTCAACTGTCCTAACTGGTCGTCCCAACAGGACAGCCCATATCTGTATGTCCTATTTGAGTATATAGATGTCATGGTGACTTCCCCGTTACAACTCTTGATCTGGCGGATTCTGTCTCATTTGAATGACCGTTCTTCATGCAATACTACATTTCACCTGCAGTGGCCGCTGTTGCAGAAATGAAGAGCTGATAGAATCTTCTTCAGGCATGATCGGCGATGATCGAATTAAAGTCATTATTCTGAGTAGTAGTTGACCAAAAAAGTAGACCTAGAATGCGTTTTTTTAGAGGATGTCAAATCTGGAACACCTCAAAATTTACTCCTTTCCCTTTCTAAAGATTTACAGTATGTTGTCACAAGCAGTATGTGGCCAAGTGTTATCATGGAAATGCGACCCGGGATGAAAATAATTAAAGGGATTGTCTTGTTTAGGTAGTCCAATAATGTTCCTCAATTAGTTAGATCAGATATAAGCAGGTTCTCTCCCTTTGTAAAAAAAAATACAAAAAAAACCCCACTGATTTAATGGGAAGGGAAGTAAAGCTTACATTAGCCTGTGGAAGGATTGAAGGTGAATATCTCCTGCCAAAAAACAGCTCTGATCAGCTAATTGCTTGGGGCACTTTTTACAAAAAAATGCTGTCCAAAGTGGAAAACTCTTTTAAATTTCTAGACCGACTTTCCCCCGAAAAATGTTGCAAAGTATGTTGAAACCTATATAATAATCGGTTTTAAACCAGTGTGGAACTTGGATACCTTGGTCCTCTATAGGAGATAACCCCATAACCAAATGAGGTGGTGAAAATGGCACCAGTGACTCAAATAAGGCAGAATTACAATTCACAATACCAATCATATGGATATGGTTTTCAAAACCCCATTCACACTTAGCAGAAAAAATATGTTAAAGGTTCAGATTCTGAACTCTGATTTCAATCTTCGAGTGGGTTCACATTGCCTCTTTTTCCGACGCTTTTGGAGCAAAGAGGCACAAAAAGTGTTAAAGAAAACGGTGAAAGTAATAAACTACTTTCTCTATGTCAAAAACCACTATCTTTTCATATTATGCAATATCTTAAGTATTTTAAACTTCTTTTAACTTTCAGGCTTTTAAAAGACGCCGAGCATTTAAAAAAGTGACTTGTATATTCTCCAGGATTTTACCAACACTCAATGGGAAGATTAAAAAGACGCCCAGAAGAAACTTTTATTTTGCGCTTTAAAAAATAAAAATGGTAGAGTTTTCATTATAAATAACAAAAAACTGACCGTCACTTATAAAACAGAAGACAGGTGTGTACAGGTGCGAGCGAAGAGTAGCCACACTCTATACATAACTAACAAGTAAAGTAGCATCTGTGGCGCTATAGCATGAAAAAATGAAATATAGGAAATATAAATGACATAACTGCTCTAGAAAATAGGAAAAATTCTGAATACTTACTTAGTGCATAAACTGGCCAATTCTTGTGTGCCCAGCAGCCACGATAAGGCGATTCTCATTGCTGGGAAGCTATCTAATGTGAATCCTCTCCTAGGATGAAGCTCATCACTATTGGTTATATATAGAGTTTTCATTATTTCATTATGGAGATCAATAACTAGATGAATAAAGTAAAATAAAAAAATAGCACAATAAAAAATTCTGAAAAACGATTCCAACAGACGCTTCAAGTTTCCAAAACTCCAGAGAGGAGTCTCCTGTAGAGCATTTTGCTTGAAAAAAGGTTGTTATAATAAGTAACACAGTGTGAATAGTCTCTTTCTATACAACTTCTCGCGCAGATGACCGTAAAAATCTGACGAGTCCCATCCGTCGCTTTGACAGTTGGCAGTTGTTCTAATGCTATTCTATGCGTTTGTAAACGCGTCTGATTTTTTTCCTTGAGCCGAGTTGGTCCAAGGAAAAAAAAATCGCAGCAGGCACGGTATGTGTCCAAGAGTGTGATCTGATTCAAGTCTATGGGTGCGTAGAAAAACAATCGGACCTCACTCGGAGGATTTTCACGGACAGACTTTTTTTTTTTTCCTTCTCCGCCTCCAAGAAAATCGGATCAAACTCTGATCAGATTGTGATTAGCATAATTGGCTCAATTTTCGCGGATGAGACAGAAACTGTAGCCGCCTGACAAATGCAAATCTGTAATTTATGATAAGGTCTGCAATGGAAGAACTCCAGCATACGTAAAGGTCACGTTAACACTGAGCGTTATTGCACTGATTCTCAGCCCCAAAATCTGAGCTGCAAAATATATAGTAGCTTATCATTTCAATCGCTCGTGCTGCTGAACTATTTTCCAGTCTTGGTGCAAACTGCGAGGTTCTGGATTTCTACCATGGAGCAAATACATACACATGAAATGTTGCAGTGTGACCCTATGCTAATAGTGCCTTATCCTTTCCTATGGCGATAGTGACGCACGCTCTCTCTTCCAGCCGGCTCGGTGATCTAGTGAATGGCCGTCTTAGTGATGACTCACCGATAACGATCCTATAAAATTACACTAAATATTTACCATGTAAATGATGGACGTCATCTGTGATGATTAGAAACCTTGTCATCGGAGCAGAATTAATGTTTTGAGATGTGCAGAGCTGCAGTCATTTAGTCTTTATGACCTGGGAAGTTTTCTGGCTTGTAACTGCAAATTGCCATCCAAAGCATAAGGCCATGTTCACATGGTGAATTTTTTATGCTTTTTTTTCTGCAGACAAAACTTGGCAGTACAGATTTGGGTATGTGCACACGATGCAGATTTAGTGCAGAAACGCTGCAGAACTGCACTGTGATTTACAGTACAATGTAAATCAATGTGATTTTTCTGCACCATGTGCACAGCTTTTTTTTTTCACATTGATTTACATTGTACTGCACAGAAACTGCGCAGAAACTGCATAGAAACTGCATAAAAACTGCACAGAAACTGCATCAAATCTGCAGATGCAGATTTAGTGCAGAAGATTCTGCACCACATTTCCTACGTGTGCACATAGGCTAAAGAAGCAGCTACAAAACGCAGGTTTTGCTGTGTTTTTGTTGTCTCTTGTGCATGCTAATAAAGTTTAGTGCCCCCCCTAAAAAAAAAATGATGCAACTCCCTTAAAGTTTTGATTCCAAAAATGCAGAAAAACCTGATACCTGCGTTTTTTTAATGTATTTTTGCTGCATTTTTGCATTTATCCATTGTTTCCAATGGCTGAAAAACTGCTGCAAAAATGCTGAAAAAACTGTGAAAGAAGCGACATGTTGCAGTTTGCAAGAATGCAGCAGTTTTCCAAATCAGTCAGGGAAAAAAAAAAACAATGTGCGTGCAGGAGAGTTCTCAAATCTCATAGCTTTTGCTGGTGCTGTAAAACGCAGCTTAAAATTTGCATAAAAAAGCATGAAAAAAAAACCATGGCAAAAACGCAACATGTGAACATAGCCATAGAAAGTAATGAGTAAGTGCAAAAAACCTACAGAAGTTGTATCATGACAAATGTATCTGATAAAAATGCAGCAAAAATGCACCAATAAACGTAGCAAAACCTCCTTTTTGTAGGCAGATTCTTTACTGACAAGAGAGCAGGTTTTGCCTGCAGAAAAAAATGCATAAAGAATGCAACGTGTTAACGTAGCCTAAAGTGTCCAAATTCTCTTACATTCTTAAAGGGATGTGTACGATTATTGCATGTTCAACTACAGACACTTGTCCCTTTTATTGCTTATCACGCACAGTGCCATACTATTTGCAGTGGCCGTGACTGGTACTGCAGCTCTCGTCAGCTCAGTCCCATTCCAGTAAATAGGACAGAACTGTAATATTGGTCCCGGTGAGCTAAGAATACGGACACGATTTTGTGCATCCCCTGGTGTCAGCTGATCGAGACAAGTGCCAGGAGACACCCCCTGAGCTAGTATTGGATTGAACAAATGCCCTGGAAAATCTCACTTAAAGGGAACCTGTCACCTGAATTTGGCGGGTCCTTTTTTGGGTCATATGGGCGGTGTTTTCGGGTCTTTTATTAACCCCTTTCTTTCCCGCTGGCCGCACGCTGGTCGCGAAAGTGACTTGACGTTGAATCACTTTCCTCCCTAGTTAGCGCGTGCGCAAAGCAATCTTGCCTTGCGCACGCGCAGTATGCTTTGCCCAACTGCGGGCAAAGCCGAAAACCATTAGTGCGCATGCGCCAGCGCACTATGTCCCAGAACACAGCGAAGTACTTCCGAGACATAGTACGCCGGCGCATGCGCACTAATGGTTTTTGGCTTTACCCACAGTTGGGCAAAGCATACCGCGCGTGCGCAAGGCAAGATTGCTTTGCGCAAGCGTTAACTAGGGAGGAAAGCGAATCAGCGTCAAGTCAATTTCGCGACCAGCGTGCGGCCAGCGGGAAAGAAAGGGGTTAATAAAAGACCCGAAAACACCGCCCATATGACCCAAAAAAGGACCCGCCAAATTCAGGTGACAGGTTCCCTTTAAAGGGTTAGTATAGGAGTAGAAAACCTGCTTGGAAATAATGGTTTTTTTGCACACCGCACCAACCCTTTACACATTTTGAATGTGGTATTGTAGCTCCGCTCCATTCACTTCAATGGAGCTGAAGTGCAATACCAGATTCAACCTATGGACAGGTGTGGTGCTGTTCCTGGAAGTTCCCAAACCTCCTTGATATCAGTGTGGCACTGGAATATATATACACAGCCATTAGCAGCCACGGCTTTTGTGTCACTGTTTGATCAGTAGAATTACTACATGAGGAATTATTCTTACCCTCTAAATGACAAGTACCTTAAAAGCATCCGATGGGGTTTGCTGCACATTGCTTGTGTCCACTAATGTATCAGTACAGCTTCTAAGCTGCACCTACTTATTCATTATTTGCTTTCCTTGTTTTCTCTGCCCTCCCTGAGATACTTTCTCCCCTCTCCACTGCAGATCTAGTTTTTTTCCCCACTCCTTATTGTTATCTCAAAGTATATAGACGGGAAGGAGGAGGGAAGGGAAAGTCATCAGATCCAGCAGCAGGAGATCTGATGGATTTGTAATATTTTTACACTTAGCCAGATAAAGGAGAGACACATTCAGCTCCTGCAAATTGGTAGGGCATTTGTAAGGAAAAAAAATTACAAAGTTTATTAACTTATTATTATTAAAAAAAATCTGTGTGAGGGCTCGTGCTGATGGCCATGAAAATCGTATGCTATCCGTCGTTTTGGTAGATAGCACTCGCCCCAGTGTTATTCTACCGGGCTGTGCACAATTGATTCCTCGGACCGGGTCAGTCCAAGGAAAAAAATTGGACTTGTTCACAGCCACCTTGACTAACATTAGTCCGATCCGAAGTTTTGATGGGTCGCGCTCGGACTAAAACTACGGACGTCTGCAAGAGTCTATATGGAGAAGATAGTGCTATGAGCCATAGAGATGGGAGACATCAAGTCAAACCTGACCCTGGAAAACCCCGAGAGAAGGGAGAGAAAGAAGAAGAAAAATATAAGAAGCAAAATGAATATGATTCTAATATAATATTTTAGACATTATCTACAAAACAAATCTTCATGCTGCCTGGAAACCATCAGCAAGAGGGTTAGCAAGCGTGTAGACAGTGTAAAGTGAAGATGCACAAGTATCAGATGAAGGCCTCGTTATTCGCGGTCTATTGACCCAAAGGTGGAGTCCCGCTTTCCAAGGACCTTTCTAAACAAGTTTTGCTCTTTACTTTAGGGTGTTGTATAATCTCTAAACACGCAAAGAAATTAAACAAGGGAGAAAGCGCAAACCAAGCAAAGGTCTGCGCTGAGGTTCTCAGGAGGCCACTCATCCGTGGGAATTTAATTTTTTTTGTCATTTATCTATCACAAGGAGGCGACCACCTCATTCTAAATAATCTGAAAACTTAGCTCTGGATTACACATAAGAACATTCGAGTTGCCCTAAACTTGTGCCCTAACTCTCTTCATTATAAGCTTCCTGTCTCCTTCTGCCCTAGAACGTCTGGGGAAAAACCTCACATAATGCCCACTCTCTGGGAAAGATGGGTGTTTAAAGTGGATCTGTCACCAGCTTCCTGAATACAAATTGCATATATTGATAGATCGCTTTTTAGACCTGATGAGGTTGTTGTACTTACTATACAAATACATGTTAGAAGGGCTGTATAAACCCTTTGACTGTTATTATGAGTTTTGATTTTTATTAGTGATGGGCAAACGTGATCAGTGATACTCAGATACCACTCAAGTATTGGCTGGTGCTGGGATTCAATGCTCGAACCCCTGCCCTGCATATTTGGTGCCTGTTACACAACCAATAAACATACCGGGATTACCTTGCCAGTCACTGTAATGCCGTAGCCATCTTGGGAGTGGCATTACTGTGATTGGCTGGCTGTGTGACATCTTCAGGGGTTATAAAAGGACAGGTGTGGTCACGCTCGGCACACTGATGCCATTGCACAGCTCAGGGACAGTTTTGATAGGAGGGAGAAAGTAGTTGTCCAGGCCTGTGTGTGCACAGTCTTAGGAATCAGAGTCCTTTAGTGATGATACTTTGCTGAACCAGCATACTAAAAGTCCTTCTAAGAGCTAATCTTGTGCTTTGCTGTTTCTACATGATACATTCTACAGTTAGCCTATGGACAGTTGTAGGAGCAGGGAAAGTGGCTGAATACAGTCTCTAGGCAGGGCTTAGGGCCTTGCAGTCCAATGCTAAATATATAGCTGCTGCATGTGACCACATTTTTTTAAATTAATTAATTGACTATTGGCAAGAGAGGGAAGAGGAGGAGGAGATAGAGAGTCGTCATCATGGTGGAGACAGGGAAGTGTTGGCTGTAGGGAGCTTAGTACATATGGCTGACTTTATGTCCCGCTTCCTTTCCCGTGACCCTCGAATTATATTCATATTCATCTTGGCCAAAAAAGACTACTGGTTGTACACCCTGCTAGACCCATGCTACAAGGAGAACTTTGCATCTCTGCTTCTAGAGGCGTAGAGATCTACTAAAATGGTGCTATACCAGAAGGCCATTGTGGAAAATACTTTGAAAAAATTTTCATCAGACAATGCTAGGGTCAGGGGGCAAGCTTACTCATGCAACCAAGGAGGAGAGGCTAGGGAGACACACAGCATGTAAAGCAGAGGCATGGGTACTCCGTCAAAGGCCTGGGCCAGTTTCTTGACACACTCCCAGCATCCATGTCCTGATAACCGGGTATTTTTGACAAGGAGGGAAACGTTTTCAAAGATGGTCAAGTAATACCTGGCCGACCAAACCAGCTTACTCTCTAATTCCTCTGCGATCTTCAACTATTGAGTCTCAAAGCTGGACACATAGCATGAGCTGTCAAGGTTGTATGCATGACCCTGCTTGTAATTTTTATCTGGCTTTGCATTCTCTGCAGATCGTTTATCAGTATAGGAGTACCACAACTACACTTTGTTCACAATATTTGAATGAGGCACTACAGTTGTCACCTTCAAGTGTGTATGGATGACCCTGCTTGTAATTTTTGGAAGTCTTAGTAATCACTAATTTTTGTGAGTTGGGCTCGCTCAATACTCTTCTTAATATTTTGATAATATTGACATTATGACATAAAGTCTCAATATAAGGACACCGGCTTCATCAGGTCTAATGGGTTCTATTCAACCCCTTCATGACCAGGTTTTATTTTTCATTTTTGTCATTTTTGCTATTTAATTCTTTCATCCCCTTCTTTCCAGTTGCATAACATTTTTATATTTCTGGCATCATAGCCATAGGAAAGGTGAAATGTGAACAGTAAGAAACATAAAGTGTCAGCTTTCTGCGCATGCAGCAGAGCCAAGTATGAAATTTCGGTGTATTTTCGGAATATTATTCTTCTGGACATTGACAGTTTGGACGAGGGAATGTTTTAGAACAAACATAAAAGTGAACACCTTTATAACGCTAACATAATCTATGCTTAGAAAATAACACACAACCGAAGCCAATGGGCCATTCTCAACTCTTACTGAAAACATTGGCAACAAAAAAGTTTCCATGAATGGTGAGAACACAAAACAGAAAACAGCTTCAAATGTATTTACAGCACACAATAAAGATCAAGAGAAAATGATGTGACAATTATCACTTCTTTTACTTATACACAACACATAATGACGGATTTTGTGGTCAAACAGCAGAAGATCTGAGTTTAGATCTGACTCTGAATGTTCATGTGTCAGATCTGTCTAGATTCTATAGTTTCTTTATTCTGCCAGGTACTGTATATTAGTATTGTATGGTTTTATGTAGGAGCAGCATTATAGTAGATATATTCTTGTACATAGGAGCAGTATTATAGTAGTTATATTCTTGTACATAGGGGCAGTATTATAGTAGTTATATCCTTGTACATAGGAGCAGTATTATAGTAGTTATATTCTCATACATAGGGGCAGTATTATAGTAATTATATTCTTGTACATAGGAGCAGTATTATAGTAGTTATATTCTTGTATATAGGGGCAGTATTATAGTAGTTATATTCTTGTACATAGGGAGCAGTATTATAGTAGTTATATTCTTGTACATAGGAGCAGTATTATAGTAGTTAATTCTTGTATATAGGGGCAGTATTATAGTAGTTATATTCTTGTATATAGGAGCAGTATTATAGTAGTTATATTCTTGTACATAGAACCAGTATTATAGTAGTTATATTGTACATAGGAGCAGTATTATAGTAGTTATATTCTTGTACATAGGAGCAGTATTATAGTAGTTATATTCTTGTACATAGGAGCAGTATTATGGTAGTTATATTCTTGTACATAGGGGCAGTATTATAGTAGTTATATTGTGCATAGGAGCAGTATTATAGTAGTTATATTCTTGTACATAGGGGCAGTATTATAGTAGCTATATTCTTGTACATAGGGGCAGTATTATAGTAGCTATATTCTTGTACATAGGGGCAGTATTATAGTAGCTATATTCTTGTACATAGGGGCAGTATTATAGTAGCTATATTCTTGTACATAGGGGCAGTATTATAGTAGCTATATTCTTGTACATAGGAGCAGTATAATAATAGTTATATTCTTGTACATAGGAGCAGTATTATAGTAGCTATATTCTTGTACATAGGGACAGTATTATAGTAGCTATATTCTTGTACATAGGGGCAGTATTATAGTAGCCATATTCTTGTACATAGGAGCAGTATTATAGTAGTTATATTCTTGTACATAGGGGGCAGTATTATAGTAGTTATATTCTTGTACATAGGGGCAGTATTATAGTAGTTATATTCTTGTACATAGGGGGCAGTATTATAGTAGTTATATTCTTGTACATAGCGAGCAATATTAGAGTAGTTATATTCTTGTACATAGGGGGAAGTATTATAGTAGTTATATTATTGTACATAGGGGCAGTATTATAGTAGTTATATTCTTGTACATAGCGAGCAGTATTATAGTAGTTATATCCTTGTACATAGGGAGCAGTGTTATAGTATTTATATTCTTGTACATAGGGGGCAGTATTATAGTAGTTATATTCTTGTACATATGAGCAGTAGTATAGTAATTATATTCTTGTACATAGGAGCAGTATTATAGTAGTTATATTCTTGTATATAGGAGCTGTACTATAGTAGTTATATTCTTGTACATAGGAGCAGTACTATAGTAGTTATATTCTTGTACATAGGAGCAGTATTATAGTAGTTATATTCTTGTACATAGGGGAAGTATTATAGCAGTTAAGTTCTTGTACATAGGGGCAGTATTATAGTAGTTATATTCTTGTATATAGGAGCAGTATTATAGTAGTTATATTCTTGTACATAGGAGCAGTAGTATAGTAGTTATATTCTTGTACATAGGGGCAGTATTATAGTAGTTATATTCTTGCACATAGGTGCAGTATTATAGTAGTTATATTCTGGTACATAGGGGAAGTATTATAGCAGTTATATTCTTGTACATAGGGGCAGTATTATAGTAGTTATATTCTTGTACATAGGAGCAGTAGTATAGCAGTTATATCCTTGTACATAGGGGCAGTATTATAGTAGTTATATTCTTGTACATAGGGGCAGTATTATAGTAGTTATATTCTTGTTTATAGGGGCAGTATTATAGTAGTTATATTCTTGTACATAGGGGCAGTATTATAGTAGTTATATTCTTGTTTATAGGGGCAGTATTATAGTAGTTATATTCTTGTACATAGGAGCAGTATCATAGTAGTTATACTCTTGTACATAGGAGCAGTAGTATAGTAGTTATATTCTTGTACATAGGGGCAGTATTATAGTAGTTATATTCTTGCACATTGGTGCAGTATTATAGCAGTTATATTCTGGTACATAGGGGAAGTATTATAGCAGTTATATTCTTGTACATAGGGGCAGTATTATAGTAATTATATTCTTGTACATAGGAGCAGTAGTATAGCAGTTATATCCTTGTACATAGGGGCAGTATTATAGTAGTTATATCCTTGTACATAGGGGCAGTATTATAGTAGTTATATTCTTGTACATAGGGGCAGTATTATAGTAGCTATATTCTTGTTTATAGGGGCAGTATTACAGTAGTTATATTCTTGTACATAGGAGCAGTATTATAGTAGTTATATTCTTGTACATAGGGGCAGTATTATAGTAGTTATATTCCTGTACATATGAGCAGTGTTGTAGTAGTTATATTCTTGTACATAGGGAGCAGTATTATAGTAGTTATATTCTTGTACATAGGAGCAGTATTATACTAGTTATATTCTTGTACATAGGGATAGTATTATAGTAGTTATATTCTTGCACAGAGGGGCAGTATTATAGTAGTTATATTCTTGTACATAGGGGCAGTATTATAGTAGTTACATTCTTGTACATTGGGGCAGTATTATACGAGTTATATTCTTGTACATAGGCGTAGTATTATAGTAGTTATATTCTTGCACAGAGGGGCAGTATTATAGTAGTTATATTCTTGTACATAGGGAGCAGTATTATAGTAGTTATATTCTTGTACATAGGAGCAGTATTATAGTAGTTATATTCTTGTACATAGGGAGCAGTATTATAGTAGTTATATTCTTGTACAGAGGGGCAGTATTATAGTAGTTATATTCTTGTACGTAGGGGCAGTATTATAGTAGTTACATTCTTGTACATTGGGGCAGTATTATACTAGTTATATTCTTGTACATAGGCGTAGTATTATAGTAGTTATATTCTTGTACATAGGGGCAGTATCATAATAGTTATATTCTTGTACATAGGAGCAGTATTATAGTAGTTATATTCTTGCACAGACGGGCAGTATTATAGTAGTTATATACTTCTGCATATTGGCATTATTAGAGTAATCCTCGTGTATAGATGTTAGACACATTTTTGTAGCTTTTGCATTACACAATAGGGGGTAGAATGAATGCTAATAGAAACCTGAGAGGACTTTATCTGTATAAATGCATTTATGACAAGTGCCACTTGATGACAACTTTTAGACTGGAATGTTTAGTGGAATTGCATTAGGTGTGCTCGTTATGTGCTTGATAATGGATCAGAGTACAAGTGTTCTTACAAGCAGCTATCAGCAGGCCGCTCTATCTCCTCACACCTACAGATAACCAGGGCCGCCCCTGCAGACATTACACTGAGCCGTTGGGCAGGAGTCGGAGACGCTACGTGGCTGAGGTGTATTACGGAAAGCTTCGCCAGGACACGGCCTGCTTGTGTAAATATTAGAGAAGAGATTTTCTTCTCCTACTAATGGAATGACTAACATCCTGTTCAGAGGTGACTAACGTCAGACGGAGCTGCCACCAAACTCAGATCATTTTTCCTAGACGGCCCAAACCGATAGACCTGGGATTTGTTTCCTTCTGTTCTTTTGAAAAATACTTCTTTTTTTTGAGGCTGCAGATGGTTCAGTGTTTACCCCGGTAGCCTGCTTGTGTGGGCTCAAAGACCCCTCTGCCACAGTGTCACTAGCAAATGTTCTTGTCAAATAATACTGATGCTCCTTTAACAGCCGTGGGTGGATCGGTGCTCCGCCCCCGCGGCTTTTAACCAGTTAATTCCCATGTCAATCTCTGACAGTGGGATTTAACACGAGCCGGCCGGAAGTGAGCCATTAATTCTACCCATGACGTGATCGAGGGGCGCCCATGGACTGTCATGACCGCTGGGGGTCTGCTGATATTGACCCCCGTGCCTGTTATTTCGATCCTCTTGTGAAGGCCTGCACATGGCCGGCCTTCACAGAAGATTGTGATTTCTACTATACATAGTATTGCTGAATCCCCGCTATGTATAGCACAAGCGATCTGATGGCCCAGCTTCAAGTGTCCTAAGGGGACTATTAAAAGCCAGTAAAAAAAAAAGAAAAAAGTTTTTAAAATTATGTAAAAGATAAAAAAAAGAAACATAAAAGTTCAAATCATCCCCCCTTTTGCCCCATGGAAAAAAAACAATGGTAAAAAAAATGCATACTTGGTATCGCTGCATTCAGAAACGCCCGATCTATCAAAATATTGAATAAATTAATTTGATCGGTAAATGACATAGCAAGAAAAAAATCAAAGCGCCTGAATTCATTTTTTTTTGGTCACTGCAACATTGCAATAAAATGTAATAAGAAACAATCAAAACATCATCTCTACCCCAACATGGTATCAATAAAAACATCAGCTCAGGGCACAAGAAATGATCCCTCTCCCAGCCTCAGATCCCGAATAATGGTGACGCTACGAGTCTCGGAAAATGGAGATAAAAGTAATTTTTTTTCTTACAAATTTCCATATTTTTTTTCATCACTTAAATTAAAAACAAACTATAAATGTTTGGTGTCCGAGTACTGGTGCTGAGCTGGAGAATCATATTGCCGGGTCAGTTTTACCATATTGTGAAGAGGGTAAATAAAAAAACAAACAAAAAACAATTGAGCAATTGTACTTTTTTTTTGCAATTTTAAAGTACAAGAATTTTTTTCCTGCTTTCCAGTGCATCAAATGATAAAAGAAATGGCGTCATTCAAAAATATAACTCATTCTGCAAAAAACAAGCCCTCAAATGTCTATGAAAAAAAATTAAAAAAGTTATGGCTCTTGGAAGACGGGGAGGAAAAAAAGAAAGTGCAGAAATGAAAAACCACAAGGTCATAGAGGGGATAATAGTAATAGTTTTTTTTCATGTGGGCCAAATGGATTTTTTTTTTTAAAAAAGAGTAGTTCTTCCAGAATTTTTTCGTACGTGGAGTCAGAAACAGAGTCCCGAAGAGTAATACACTTTCAGGGGATAGAGAAGAGCTGAAGAGGGTGGGTTGGTTGTAGATTGAAAAGGGAAATGGGGGGGGAAAAAAAAAAGAAAAGAAACGCTGCCCTTCTGGAGCTGATTCCCTATAAGTTAGTGAGTATAATAATACGGCATAAAGCGCCATATGGCGACACATAGACTGCCGTAGTACAAAGGATCAGACTAGCGCACGCAGTCTGCGGATGCTCAAGATGAATAGTGATATCGGCACCTTGTAGGTCAGGACGTACAATGGCGAGTTACACAACTACCTCCTCGTCCTCGGTGTGTATGGGGCCTCGTGGATTACCTCTGGAAAGGACGACTCACTCAGACTAATTGAGGTCGGGGTGGAGAATCCTAATTATCAGGTCACAATCCGGATTACTATAAGACCCTCCAGTAATCCACACACTTCTAATTATACTTTCGGAATAACACAAAGTCTCTGAACATGACACAGACGTCCCTCGCTTCTCCCGTCGCAGAATAATGGAATACAATACAGGCGCAGCAGTTTTGAGGTTTTTTTTTGTACTTCTTTTTTTAGAAAAATCTTTCTTACTGTAAAGTACTAATCACATTAATTCTTTGTTCCGGCGAGTCGGGTAAATGAGCGGAGTTGTTTCTCATCCTGCTTTATTGTAATCATTTTTCATGTTTACAGCCTTCCGTCGAGATGTTGACAAACGGAGAAGTCGTGATGAATTATTTAGGAGGACTTGTCTCTCCCGGTGTTTTATGATCCCGTAATGTTTATGTTCCTGATGTACAGTAACCTAGTGATGGCTGTCAAGTCTTGCAAAGCTTCTAAGATCTCCAATAACTCGCTGTGCCGCCATAACAGTATATCTGAGTTAGCGAAATGCACTCGCTCTTAGTGCTGACGCCTCGGAGAAGGACGCCGGGCCGTGTGGTGATGCTCTGCAGTTGGGGTAAATAGGAGCTAGACCTCGGAGTCTGTCCCGTGTTGGTATAGGCTTGCTTTTAGGAGAAGGCAAACTTTACAAGTATCAGCAATTTCTAGTTATGTAGACCCTGCCCCCAACCTCGAGTGATGCATGCACACATAATCTTACCCAATGGACCCCATTAATGAAATGGGCGTCACCCCATAATCAGTGTAATCTGAGTACAATTATAGACAAAGGCAGAAGACGTCCCCTCTTGTATAATAGTGCCAGCAAAGTTGCATATGATATAGTGTCAGCGTAATATAAAAACTGTGCCCCAATAAATAATACTGCTAGTATAAAGAGGGGGGGCTGTATGGGGCGCAGCTAAAAGGAAGCCCCCACATGACTGCGTTGCCATGGGGAGCAGGGTAGTAATTTTCTTTTAAAAGTTAGAATGGGAGGCTCAGGATTGGTGGATAGCAACTGGGGCGGGGAATTCTATGGGATTGGGAGGGGGGGACCTGGAAAAAGTGCAGGAAAGGGGGTCAGTCAGTTAGATACAGCCGAAGTGAGTGGACCAGCTGCCGCAGCGTTACTCCCCATGGCCACGGTGGACAGCTTGGTCGCTCAGCTTCGCAGGGAGGCGAGATCCAGGAGGGCCGGATGGCTTGTAGAGCAGCTCACCGGGCTGCTAGGAGGCAGTGACAGCCAGGACAGCGGGAGCCGGGGCCGGAGTTCCAGGAGGTCGAGGCCGCCCGAGAGGTTGTCCCCGGATACCACACCGCGCGGCAGGCGCAGGCCGCGGAGCCCCTCACGGGACCCTGCGGGGGCTGGGGGACGCGGCGCAGCCATACCGCCCGCCCCCTCCTCCGGCAGGAATCCACTCGGCGGCCCTGCCGGCGCGAGACGACGAGGCGCTGCGGGAGCTGGGCAGGCGCGGCAGGACGCCGGCGCTTCACCGGATGTTATGGCCGCACTTCCGGTTCGGCCTGGCAGGGGGCGCGGGAGCGCTGCAGCGCCGACTTCTGCACTCCAGACCCGCCGGGGAGCTGCTCCAGCGGCGGTGACACCGGGGACGGTGCGCGGTAGGAGCGCAGCAGCGGCAGCAGCTGACAGGAGCCGGGACCCGGGAAGTACTGCGGCGGGTGCACCTAGACCTTTGCCGCACGGTGCACCTGGCTCTGGGACAGGACGGCGCAGCAGGATGGCGGCCAGGCCAGTGGCATCACCACGGCAAGGAGCACGTGGTCGAGGCAGCGCAGGAGCGGCGCACAGAGCGGATGGTCCGGCTGCGGCACCCAGGGGACTTGTGCAAGCTGCCAGATCCAGGTCCAGCAGGAGGTCGAGGGAACGGTCGCCTTCGCCAGTCTCGGTCCCCCCTGGTGACGTGGAGGCCAGGGGCGCGGGCCTGGGGCAGAGAAACAACAGCGACGACTCGGGGAGCGAGCATCGTGACGACAGCGAGCGGCAGGCTTCAGGAAGCACGGCTGGTGGGGACACAGCACCTGCGCAGCCCCGTGAGTATATGTCCAGTCCTTTTCCGGTGGCGGGTGTTTCGGGGTCTGTTGAGCGGAGTGGGGGTGGTGGTGAGGTTCCGGGTATTAGAGAACTTTTGGCGGGTATGTCACAGATCTTGAGTAGATTGGATGGCGGGGTTGCGGATAGTGCCCGAGCGTCGCCCGCTGGGGCTTGGGTGTCGGTTGCCGGTCGTGGAGTTGGGGGTTCGAGCGAGATTGCAAGTTCCGTTAGCGGGCCGCTGTCTTCAGCGGCCGGTGTGTCGTTGTCGGTACAAACCGAAACGGGGAGGGGCGATACCGTCAAGTTGGATGATAGGGCAAAAGGGGAGGTTTTCGTGTGCTTTGAGGGTCCGCTGGGGGCCCATTTGAAGAAGGAGGTGAAGGAAAAGATTTGGAAAGACGAATACCTTGAGATTTTCTCTCTCCTTCCTTTAGAAAAATTTAATTTGGATAAAGGAAAGAAAGATGATAGTAAAAAGGAGGAGGAGGAAAAGAGGCGTTGGCGCCTTATTCCTCAGACATTTGTTAACTGGCAGCAGGCATTTAACATTCTGGCGAGCGTGATAGGGGAAAAGGCCCCAGAGAATTGCTCGGGCCTTTTTTGTTATTTGGAGTCTATTGGCGAAGCGCATCGTACCTATGGGGGCCAGGCTTGGCTGCGATACGATGAACAGTTCAGGCAGCGCAAGGCGGTGAGGCCCGAGATAAGATGGGATCAAAAGGACATTGGATTGTGGTTGAAGGTTATGGCACCGGTGCGTTACGGGCAGTCCTTTCAAGGGGGCGGAGGGGGTAGCGGTCAGCAGTCAGGACACGGTGGAGGAGGTCAGGGGTCACAGGCTAAGGAAAAGACGGGGACATGCTGGCAGTTTAACGACGGCCAGTGTAAGTTTGGCGCAACCTGTAAGTTTAAACATGTGTGCTCCCACTGTAGCGGGGCCTCACATGGGGCCGCTAAATGTTTTAAGAAATCACGGGGCAAGCCATCCGTGGGTGGCGGTCAAGGGGGAGACTCCGGTAAGGCTTCAAAAGATGGCCCCCTATCTAAATAGATACCCGGATTCTCTCAAGGCAGAGGTTATTAGAGAAGGTTTTCTTGAGGGGTTTAAGATCCCTCACCCGACGCATGTTGTCCCTTTTTCTACGAGAAACTTGAGATCGGCTAGTTTGCATTCGGAGATTGTTTCGGCTAAGCTGGCAAAAGAGGTTGAATTGGGAAGAATGGCGGGGCCGTTTAGTTCGCTGCCTATGGCTGACGTAATTGTCTCCCCGCTTGGGGTGGTGCCTAAGAAGGAGCCGAATAAGTTCCGGCTGATTCAGCACCTGTCTTATCCCAAGGGTGCGTCGGTTAATGACGGGATTGCGGACGAGTTGTGTTCTGTTGTTTACACCTCTTTCGATGCGGCGGTAAAGTGGGTGCGCAGGTACGGGCCCGGGGCCTTGTTGGCAAAAACAGACATTGAGTCGGCCTTTCGGCTTCTGCCGGTGCATCCACAGAGCATTCCCTTGTTAGGTTGTTGTTGGGAAGGGGGTTTTTACTTGGATAGGTGTTTGCCCATGGGATGCTCGATTTCGTGTGCATTGTTTGAGACTTTCAGTACCTTTTTGGAATGGGTAGTGAGAGACGTTTCAGCCGTTCCTTCTGTCATCCACTACTTGGATGATTTTTTGTTTGTTGGTCCACCGGATTCTGCGGTGTGTGGTCATCTACTTGCCACCATGGAGTGGGTGGCCGGACAGTTCGGCGTTCCTTTGGCGCAGGATAAAACGGAGGGCCCCTGCAAGGTTTTGAGTTTTCTCGGGATTCTCATTGATTCCGAAAAAATGGAATGTAGGTTGCCTGACGATAAATTGCTGTTGCTTAAGCAGGAAGTGGACAGGATCAGTAAAATGCAGAAGGCTACCTTGAAGGAGTTGCAGTCGTTGCTGGGCCGCCTGAATTTTTCTTGCCGTATTATGCCGATGGGCAGGATTTTTTGCCGTAGACTGTCCAGGGCGACTGCTGGTGTTCGGTCAGCCCACCATTTTATCCGTTTGGGTAGAGAGCATAAGGATGACCTTCTTGTTTGGCAACGTTTTTTGGTAAGCTATAACGGCAGGTCGCTTATTCAGTGGGAGGATGTCAATGCATTTGACTGTGAGATCTACACGGACGCAGCAGGTGGAGTTGGTTATGGTGCCTATTGTGGAGGAAAATGGAGTATGGGTGTGTGGCCTGAAGATTGGAAAAAGACGGGGCTTACCAAGAATTTGACGTTGTTAGAACTGTTTCCAATTGTGGTGTCGGTGTTTATTTGGGGTTACAATTTTAGAGACCGGCGCGTCCGTTTTCATTGCGATAACTCAAGCGTGGTGTCTGTGATTAACAGCTTATCTTCTTCTTCCCTTCCTGTAATCAGGCTGGTCAGGGAATTGGTGTTAAAATGCTTGGAGTTGAATGCATGGATTTCGGCGGTGCATGTGCCAGGCGTTCAGAACAACATAGCTGACGCGTTGTCTCTTTTGCAGTGGGACCGTTTCCGGGAATTGGCTCCAGATTCGGAGGCGACAGGAGCGGCATGTCCTTTGCAGCTGTGGCAGGTTGTTACGGAACGGGAGGCCGACTGATTCGAGCTTCAGTGTCAAATAGGACTTGGTTGGATTACACGGCATCCTGGGCTATGTGGGAAGGTTGGTTGGCTCAATGTGGCCCGACTGAGTCTGATGGCGATAGGACAATGGCGTTATTGGCCCTGATAGGTAAGGTGGTGGAATGGGGTTGGTCTGTGTCTAGGTTGAATAAGTTCATTGCAGGTTTGGTTTTCGGTTTTCAGCTTCAAGGGTTAAGGGACGTTACGAAAGACTTTGTGATACGGCAGGCGTTGAAGGGTTTTCGTAAGGGTAATGTAACTTTTGATAAGCGTAGGCCCATTTCTTTTGGAACGTTGCAGCGTTTAGGCGAGGCCTTGGTTTTCATTTGTTCTTCTCAGTTTGAGGTGGTACTGTTTCGTTTGGCCTTTTCTTTAGCGTTTTTTGGTGCCTTGCGGTTGGGGGAATTGGTTTCCCCGAGCAGGGACAAGTCAGGTGGTCTTTTGGCGGAAGATATGGGTTTTTGGGATGGTGGTATTACTTTTTGGATAAGGCAATCGAAGACGGACCAGCTGGGCAGGGGAAAGAAGGTAGTTTTAGGAAGGGTGGATGGTAGCGGTATGTGCCCGCAACACTGTTTGGAGGCTTATTGGAATGTGTGCCTGGTCAGGTCTGGTCCTTTGTTACAACACCAAGGAGGGGATTTTCTGTCGCGTTTCCAGTTTGTAGCTATTTTGAAGAGAGGCTTGGAATATTTGGGTGTTAATCCGGAGAATTTCGGTTTGCACTCTTTTCGGATTGGGGCTGCGTCCGAGGCCGATGGTTTGGGCCTGGGGCCGGAGGTGATTAAGAAGATAGGCAGGTGGAGTTCTAATCGTTACCTGTCTTATGTGCGACATTGACTCGGAAAAGTTGAGGTGTGTTTTTTGGTGTTTTTGTTAATTGTGGTTGTGTTTTACAGGTCGGCCCCCCTCCTTGGCTTGGATTGTTGGACACTCTTTCGTTTACTGGGGTGCCCTCCGGGCTGACGCTAGGTTGAATGGTAGGCAACTGGGTTTTGGTCGGGAGGCAGTGGTTATTCGTTGGATGGGTCGTCGTGGTATGTTGTGGCGTAGTTTTTTGTCGGAATTCTCCCGTGCCACACGCCTGGATCGCCCCCCGGACATCTTGGTGGTTCACTTGGGAGGTAACGATTTGGGGGCTAAACCAGTGAGGGAATTGATTCGGGATATCCGTTTCGATTTTCTGAGACTGTGGGTTTCTTTCCCTGGTATTCTGACGGTGTGGTCGGACATTGTGCCACGTCGGACGTGGCGGGAGGCCCGTTCCCAAAAAGGGATTAACAGGGCCAGGGTGAAATTGAACAGGTCGGTGGCGAGTTTTGTGTCGCGGAACGGTGGTATTGCCGTTAGACACTTTGAGCTGGAGGCCGGGGTTGGGAATTTCTGGCGAGATGATGGAGTGCACCTTAACGAGATAGGTATGGATTTATGGGCGCTCGGTCTGCAGGAAGGTGTAGAAAGAGCTTTGGCGATGGTGGGGCACTCACGAGCCTGAGGTGGTCAGGGCTGTTCGTGTGTGGCGGGGGGTGGGGTTCTTGGAGTTGGTGATGATGCTTAGAGGGTTGACCTGGCTTTTGTTACAGGCTCTGGACGGGGTGTTTACCTCGGGAGCTTTGGGGTTGGTTTTTGCCCGAAACGGGTTACATGGTGCCCTCGAGCTGGTGGTTACGGCTGAGGGTAAATACGTGTTTTTCGGTTAAATTTTGTGGTAGGCTTTCGGCCTATTATGAGCCAGATTTTTTGCTCCAAGAACCCTCCCCTCGAGGTTTTTATATTTACAATGTTTACATTTGTTATTAATGTATTTGTTTGTTAATAAAATGGCCGCTGTGGCCAAATTATCCAAAAGAAATTTATGTCTTTGTGTCAATTCATTGGGTAGGTAAAAGGGTATGGTTTTAATAGGGAGCAAGGTAGTTGGGGTTGAGGATTCATGACTAACAGGATCCTGCATTGGCGATACGCGGTCATGACCCCCTTAAACAACAGTGCATGCAAAGCTCCCAAAATGGATAGTGCCGCCAGAGTGCTCAACATAAACAACCGTGCCACCTCGTTCATCAATCTCCTGTCAATTGCTTAATTATCCAGACAATTGGAGGGAATGGAGTGCGGCTCGAGACAACTTGGTATCAGTGGGGGGGGATATCTGCGGGATTCCATGACTGAGTTCCATGGCAAACCCCGTCCACACAACTGTTTGGCAGCTTTCCGTATACATTGTACATTGACATAAAGCTACTAATCAGTGGTTGTGGCGGGGTTTCACATTCAATGAATTTACATTCGACCCGGTAACAGCCAATGGGTGTCGGACCGACGCTGATCTGATATTTATTACCTATTCTAACGATAAATCATCAATGTCACTTGATTGGAAAACTCCTTACAGTTTTACCCTTCAGTCCCTGTACTGTCATAAGTCGGGTGGCAACTCTGACTTGGAAAGAAAAGTATTTGGTGTCTGAAAATAAAGAGTCATCACTGCATTATAATTACATTTTATTACTGCCCAATAAACTCAGTGCGTAAATTCCTCAACAGTTTCAAGATCAATACTTGCTGTCAGTGAATGGTTAAAAATGCTCAACATCCCATTACATAAGAAAATGAATGTATCTGGCTGTTAGACCCTGCTACGGTCAGCTGTTATAACCAGGGAAGGCAGCCCTGATTGGCCGAATAGATGTGCCAGAGTGCCACAATGTCTCCTAGACTGATGCTTTACGAGAAACCCCTTTAATAAGTCAGTGCATTGACCAGACGTGGTCATGGCTGGCGTTCAATCCCTGCATTTACACAGTAAATATTCACTGACAGCAAGCAAAGATCTCGAAAATGATAAAGAATTGATACAGAAAGTCTAGTTACACATTTCTGGATGCAATCTTACAACCATACAACGATCTGATCAAGTAATATTTAGCAACTTTTTTTAACAACTTTTTTCTATACTTTCTGCATCAACTCTTTGCCATTTGCAAGATCTTGGCTTACTGTCAGTGACCGGTAATATTTACTAATTACAACCAAAGAGTAATCCCTGTCCTGATTATGTCCAACTGAAGAAATAGAAATCATGGCTTGCTTCATCCCAAAACAGCGCCACAACTGTCTATGTGCGGTATTGCAGTTCAATCCCTTTCACTTCAATGATACTGACCTGCAATACCAGAAGCAACCTGTGGACAAAAGTGTTGCTGTTTTTCTGCTTATGTTCGTATTCCTTATGTGTTCTAACCAGCCGATATTCTTATCTGGTTCCAGATGGTTACAGATCCACAATCTTCTCCAAAACTTTCGAAACTTCTAAGTCACCCAATATCCCCGCACATATTTTATTGCAGATCGTAAAAGGGGTTTTGAAGAATTTATGCCATTACTGTCCGTTTCCACTTATATTTTCACAATAGAAAGACAATGTCTGCAAATATGTATGTTTGGGGCATAAATATTTTATCATCTGCAATATTTTCACCGTCTCTGTTTCCAGACTGCAGTAAAAGACCATCGTTATTATGGGAAGCGACAGCCGGCGGAGCCTCTCAAGGTGGCAAACGCGCAGATAGAAGGAAGAGGTGTCCTGGCAGGAAAATTGTATTAACCAATTAGAGTCTGGGCCACGTAGTAAAATATTATTGTTGGACTATTTTCTACATTTTCAGAAACTTCCATGTAAAGGAAATCTGTCAGCAGGTTTTTCTGTGTAATCTGATAGCAGCACAGTTTAGGGGCAGAGAGCCTGATTCCAGCAATGTGTCACTTACTGGGCTGCTTGCTGTCATTTTGATACAGTCCCTGTTGTCTCTGCTGCAGATCTAGCAGAGCTCAGAATGCTGAGCCCTGTATAACCCCACCCACAACACTGACTGGTAGCTGATTGGCAGATTTCTGTGTACGCTGTATATTGACGGAAAGTTGGCATACAGCTGGTTTCACAGAGCAGGAGGACTAGGAGGCACAAGATATCTAGTCCTGCAGTGATAATCTCCTGCCTTTAAAAAAAATTAATTTTATTGAAACACTAAAACACAGCCCAGTAAGTGACATATTGCTATATATATAGTCATAAACCCCCTACATATAATAATCTAGCACATTTTAGTGCCTCTCATGTGGCACTAATAAGTTTTAGTTTTATTAAACCTGTTAAATAATTTTTTATTTTTGTTAAATGACATGGGGTCCCCCCTTTTTATCAATAACGTTTTTTAATAGCCAGCAAAGACAAAAAAAGACAGCTTAAGGCTGATATTAATATCTTGGAGAGGGGCCATGGATATTGGCCCCTTCCCAAACTAATAACACCAGCCCTCAGCCACCCCAGAAATGGCGTATCCATTAGATATGCCAATTCTGGTGCTTACCCTTGGCAACTCCTGATTGCATTGGTCCTTTGGCAATTAGGGTAATAGTTTTGGGGTTGATGTCAGCTTTGTAATGTCTGCTAATATTAAGCCCAGGGGTTAGAAATGACCCCTTTCCAGCTTATTAATATCAGCCCAAAGCTGTCTGCTTAGCCTTTGCTGGTTATTAAAAATAAGTGGACCCCAAGTCATTTTTGGGGGGTCCTCCCCTTTTACTAACCAGTAAAGGCTATGCAGACACCAGTGAGCTAATATTAGTAAGCTCAGAAGATCCATGGATAGTTGCCCCTTCCCAGAAAAATAATGCCAGTTCATATCTGTCTGCTTTCCCTCAGCTGATTATTAAAAAAGGGGATCCCATGCCATTATTTACATTACTTTTTACATTCATTACTTAAATAAATTTTCGTTAAACTACACACACAAAACACTAACTATATATCTCACTGACACTTTCTATCTACTCTTTGTGTTCTATTCTGATGATTCGAACTGCGAATTTACTTTACCTTGGCTGATGTTGGGTTTCCCTTGAGATGGGTGTGTAAAAATCGTTCGTCAGACGCATAGTCCGTGTGCCGTGAGACTTTTTTCTTGCACCCATTAACTTGCATTGGCGAGAGCTATACGATTCTTGCAGACATCATGCTACGATTTTATTCTCAGTCCGATCCAAGCTGAAAAAACCTTAAATATAAGCACTGACTCTACTAACATTGGTCAGAGTGTCATTCAATATTTTTTCACATTGCACTCATCTGATTTATATGCTCGTGTGAGTGAGCCCTTACTGTTACATATACTTTTATATTATGTATGTCTTTGATCATTTTGCTGGATGATTTACACAATTCACAGGTGCAATTGTTCCACCATTTATAGGATTTTTCAGAGATTTGCTGAAATCCAGTTGGGAAATTCAATTTGCAGTGAATTTATTCAACACAACAAGGATTTGCCATTTAAAGACATTAATTATACTCTGAAGCTTCTTCAGAAGAAGGATAAAACAGTAAATATGGAGCTTGCCTCATCTCTGCCACACGCCTCTATTGTGGGACATCATTGACAGGGCCTCACTTTCTGATTATATGTTTTGCTGTTTATTGTTTGTCTGAAAAAGGTCTACAATAGACCGAGCGTCATATATTTTTACTGTGGATTGCAATTAAAATCATTTTCTCGTATTATACCAAGATGTTTGTATATTGGATTTAAAAAAGACAAATCAAGGGAAGCCCTTTTTACCTTTTTGGGTAAACTCTGCTCAAAAGTAGGTCTTCTGGGGCGGAACGTGTTGGGTATATCACAGATATGCAAGGTTGGAGCTGGGACTTAAAGAGTCATCAGGTCCTCTTTACGTCCCAGCTCCAACCTTGCCTTCTATGAAAGACCCGATGCCTCACAGGAATGCCTCTAGAATACCCACTTTTCAGAAGTGTTTACAAAGAGTTTGGGTATTTGGGCTAGGCTGCCTGTCACAGGTTACTTCTCTGGTATCATGCAATCAACAGAGCAAGAGAATAGTGAACAATTCCAGAACCTTTATTTAGGCAAAACACGAAAGGTCCATATAATCCTCCACACTGAGGATACAACAGTCCAGAACACGAATGCAGTTCAGTAACAGGATAAAAGTCCAACAAACCAGCAGAGAGGATAACATCGTCCATATACTCTTCTTTCTCTCTGATATCCTCTTCACATCATGGTTCCACACCAGACTGATCTGTGTCTCACCTCCCTGATATTTACAAGTCTCCCTCCTCATTCACAGGTCAGGAGGGGGAAGGTCTCAGGGGCTCATTGTTTCAACTAGTTAGGTCAACATGTCATTAGCATATTAGCACACAACATTATTCACTGACCCTATGGAGAGATAACAATACAGAACTGTGGGGAGAATATCAGATGGAAAATAACAGCTCATCCTACAAGAGAACACCATGAAAATAAGTAAAATAGAAATATACACAAAAATGATACCCATATAGCATATCACACCATCACACTGCCACTAAAACTTTTACACAAACTCCATCCCTTTAAGAAATTCATGGAAACTATGAGTATACCCTGACAATTCAGATACAGTTACAGTAAATGTTGAAGTAATGCCAGGCTTATAAATCATTAGTTTTCTCCTGGATGCCCGTTGCTAGCCGATAGTGCTGCACCAGACCTCTGTATACAGTGTAGAATCATGCCTTCCCATATTAAGTATTTGACACTATTATGCCCTCCTTTTTAAGTGTTTACTACTATTGTGCCCTCCCTTATTAAGTGTTTACTACTATTATGCCCCACCTTACTAAGTGTTTGCTACTAGTATGCCTTCCCTTATTAAATGTTAACTGCTTTTATGCCCTCCCTTATTAAGTGTTTGCTATTATTATGCCCTCCCTTATTAAGTGTTTGCTATTATTATGCCCTACCTTATTAAATGGTTATGTCAGAACTCTGAACATTTTTTTTACCTTTTATGCATTACTGCCCTTTTCCAAGATGGCGTCTTTGGTCTCATGTGCACTGTGTCTTCCTGCTATAAAACTCCACCCCAGCCTTCAGTCTGTGCTAGAGTATTCTGCCTTGCATCCAGCTCCTGACCCTGGTGACTCCCTGGCTATATACCTGCTCCTGTGAACCTGTGGGGTTATCCTGCTACTCTGCTCTGAGTTCCTGCTGCATACACTAGTTTCTAGTAATCCTCCTTCATCTGCTGCTCGTGTTTACTTCCATCTGCATTTGCTGGACATGTAAGCTGTTGCTGCTCTGCAAAAACCTGAGACTATTAACCAGGCCTCCCTGGTTGAGCTAAGATATTATTTGAACTGCCTTATAAGCATATCTATCTGTGTTTTGGACTAAGCAAGGACTTATTCGTGTCAAGTACCCTGAAGAATAACTGTGCTTCATAGACTTTCTGCGTGATTGCATTTTCCTCTGAAGTTCCCTATAGACTGCTGAGCTGCATTTGATATGTGCACCAAGTGTTGTGGACTTGAGTTTCTCTCTGCACCTGTTTGAATCACCATGTGATAATATAGACTTTACCACTTATAAAACTGTGTCCTGTAGTTGTCTTGTTCCATGCAAAGAGTCTCCTGAGTTATCCCCTATAATTATTACAGGTTACCACTATTATTCCCTCCCTTGTAAAGTGTTTGCTACTCATCACATGATATAATTATTTTATCAACTATTTGCAAATGTAAACATTTAAAAAGAATGTCTTTAACTTTTCTTGCTGTTTCTTTGTTATCCTTCCCTTAATTTGACAGTACACGTTTCATCTATTCTCGAGCTTGACAACAACAAAAGACTCAAATGCCTGTGGATGTGTGAGCGGGATGAGATATAATTACTCTACAAAATATATACCGTACGGCACATACTAGTATTTCTGACGCACGCACCTGCTTTATATTTTCTCTCTTTTTTTCCATTTTTTCCTTTTGCTGAACCACTGTAATAATCATGGTTTGTAATAATATGCAGCACTGAAATATAGCACTTTCTTATACTGTAAGTAAAAAAAAAACAAATGTGTATGACTGCTCCTAAAATGTCACATCATATACTTTTAAAGGAGACCTAACAGATGGATTAATAAATGAATGGTATTGCTGGGGGCCATGTATACCAAGATGGGGATGAGGGAGCCATGTATACCAGGATGATGATGAGAGTGCCATTTGTACCTGGATTGGGGACATATATATACCAGGATGGCGGATATAAGTACAGAATTGACCACATTTTTTGCTTCAATTTTTTTTCTATTTTCCTTCTCTAAAATCTAGGTATATAAAGAAACCAGCACAATACAATTTTTCTTTTAAATAATATATACTAACTCTAGAATAGTATACATAATAGGAGTTTTTGAGTTTTTTGTATAAAAAATATATATCTTTTATTGAATATAAAATGTCAACAAGACAAAGAATTTATTAATACACAAATAGAACAATTTATCATATGTATGGAAAAATTTGTGTGATCCTATTACGTGACAGCGCAGCGTGATCGCTAATCAGGGCTGAAAAATGTAGCAGGTTTCAGACATTACCGCCAAATGCCTGCCTGCGGCAGTTCCTAAGAAAGGACACGAACAGAGAACTGTATTGTAGAGAGTGAGAAAGAAGTCATAGCTAAAGGAGTGGAAACCAGAAGGAGTTCTGCCCTGCACAGGCTGCCTCCTTCTGAGGCGCAGGATCCGGTAGCCGGAACACCGAGGGAGCAACAGTCCTTTATGCCTTGCTCCAGAGACCGGCAGGACAGCTAATTTTACGTTACTGATCCACCCCATACCCAGGAGACACGGTGGCACCCCTCGGAGGCCGAGGCGTGCTAGAGTCCCTGTAAAAAGCCTCAGGCCACCAGTCATACGGGTTGTACTATCCATCTGGGGGACAGAGAGAGACGTAACATCTAGAACATCTACAGCAGTTGTGAGGACCTTATGAGAAGCTCAGCAGGGAGGTACTACAACACCCAGGCGCTAAAGGAAGGCTACTGATTTCCACCTGGATAAGGGGACTCTGGATATGCCTCCAAACTGGCTGGACTCTGCCTGTCCTGTGATCTGGTGCTCTGGACTGTGGATGCTGAAGCCTTCAGTAAAAGTTAAAGAGACTGCAACCTTGTGTCCTCGTTCTTCACTGCGCCTCTCACCATCCACAATCTACACACTGGGAAGCCCTGGGGATACACTTCACCTGTGGGAAGGTATACCATCTAGCTGCCATAACATCACCCCAGCGGACCCCTTAAAGCAGCATCGGTCACCCTGACCGAATACCACAGGTGGCATCACGAACATTTCCCCTTTAAAGACCTTTCCCTTTTACAACGTATGTCCCTAGGGCCACGGACCGGGTTAGCCACCGTGACATATCCCTTGAGAACCGAAGGACCCGGTACCGAGTACCCCACTGCCTTATGGGGGCGATCCAGTACTATAAGTTGACCTGGGCAGGAGGCCGCAGTTTGTCCAGGCCTCACATGACAATTAGTGTCTTCTATCAAAGTGTCATATGCAACAATTTATTCATAAGAATCTTTATCATCTACTTCAGGGGTTCCTCCTTTAACTTATTTTTAAACAAATTCCTTTTGTTTTGCTCCATCTTGAGCTTTGCAGATGGCCCGGCGTGATCCAAGGTGATCATCTGCCAGAGCCTATATAAGGCCTACCAAGCATGATCCAATGTGATCATCTGCCATGGCCTATATAATGCCTACTGTTGTGAATTTGCTTTTTGCTCCCTCTAGTGGTTATTAGTTTTTTGACTCTGGTTTTTCTGTCATTCCTTTTATCCGCACCTGGGTCGTTAGTTAGGGGTGTTGCTATATAAGCTCCCTGGACCTTCAGTTCAATGCCTGGCAACGTAGTTATCAGAGCTAGTCTGCTGTGCTCTTGTCTACTTATCCTGGTTCCAGTTATATCAGCTAAGTCTGCCTTTTGCTTTTTGCTATTTGTTTTGGTTTTGTATTTTTTGTCCAGCTTGTTCCAAATCTGTATCCTGACCTTTGCTGGAAGCTCTAGGGGGCTGGTGTCCTCCCCCCGGACCGTTAGACGGTTCGGGGGTTCTTGAATTTCCAGTGTGGATTTTGATAGGGTTTTTGTTGACCATATAAGTTACCTTTCTTTATTCTGCTATCAGTAAGCGGGCCTCTCTGTGCTAAACCTGGTTCATTTCTGTGTTTGTCATTTCCTCTTACCTCACCGTCATTATTTGTGGGGGGCTTCTATCCAGCTTTGGGGTCCCCTTCTCTGGAGGCAAGAAAGGTCTTTGTTTTCCTCTACTAGGGGTAGCTAGATTCTCCGGCTGGCGCGTGTCATCTAGAATCAACGTAGGAATGATCCCCGGCTACTTCTAGTGTTGGCGTTAGGAGTAGATATATGGTCAACCGAGTTACCACTGCCCTATGAGCTGGATTTTTGTATTCTGCAGACTTCCACGTTCCTCTGAGACCCTCGCCATTGGGGTCATAACAGTTTGCCAGGCCAATATTAAATGTTTAATGCATTGCAGAAGAGGGATTATAAGAAAGAAGATTCTGAGTTTTTTTTTTTCTTCTTCCCCTTTACCTCAGAGTGGCTATGCTTGCTGCAGACATGAATGTCCAGACCTTGATTACAAGTGTGGACCAGCTGGCTACTCGTGTGCAGGGCATACAAGACTATGTTATCAGAAATCCTAAGTCAGAACCTAAAATACCGATTCCTGAACTGTTTTCCGGAGACAGGTTTAAGTTTAGGAATTTCGTGAATAATTGTAAATTGTTTTTGTCCCTGAGACCCTGTTCATCTGGAGATTCTGCTCAGCAAGTAAAAATTGTGATTTCGTTCTTACGGGGCGACCCTCAGGATTGGGCTTTTTCGCTGGCGCCAGGAGATCCGGCATTGGCTGATCTTGATGCGTTTTTTCTGGCGCTCGGTTTACTTTATGAGGAACCCAATCTTGAGATTCAGGCAGAAAAGGCCTTGCTGGCTATGTCTCAGGGGCAGGACGAGGCTGAAGTGTATTGCCAAAAATTTCGGAAATGGTCCGTGCTGACACATTGGAACGAGTGTGCACTGGCCGCTAATTTTAGAAATGGCCTTTCTGAAGCCATTAAGAATGTTATGGTGGGTTTTCCCATTCCCACAGGTCTGAATGATACTATGGCACTGGCTATTCAAATTGACCGGCGGTTGCGGGAGCGCAAAACCGCAAATTCCCTCATGGTGTTGTCTGAACAGACACCTAATTCGGTGCAATGTGATAGAAAAACCGCAAATTCCCTCATGGTGTTGTCTGAACAGACACCTGATTTAATGCAATGTGATAGAATCCTGACTAGAAATGAGCGGAAAATTCATAGACGCCGGAATGGCTTGTGCTACTACTGTGGTGATTCTACACATGTTATCTCAGCATGCTCTAAACGTATAGCTAAGGTTGTTAGTCCTGTCACCGTTGGTAATTTGCAACCTAAATTTATTCTGTCTGTAACTTTGATTTGCTCACTGTCATCTTATCCTGTCATGGCGTTTGTAGATTCAGGTGCTGCCCTGAGTCTCATGGATCTCTCATTTGCTAAGCGCTGTGGTTTTACTCTTGAACCATTAGAAAATCCTATTCCTCTTAGGGGTATTGATGCTACACCATTGGCAGCAAATAAACCGCAGTATTGGACACAGGTTACCATGTGCATGACTCCTGAACACCGCGAGGTGATACGTTTCCTGGTTTTACATAAAATGCATGATTTGGTTGTTTTAGGGCTGCCATGGTTACAGACCCATAATCCAGTCCTGGACTGGAAGGCTATGTCAGTCTCAAGTTGGGGCTGTCGTGGTATTCATGGGGATTCCCTGCCTGTGTCTATTGCTTCTTCTACGCCTTCGGAAGTTCCGGAGTATTTGTCTGATTATCAGGATGTCTTCAGTGAGTCTGAGTCCAGTGCACTGCCTCCTCATAGGGACTGTGACTGTGCTATAGATTTGATCCCAGGTAGTAAATTTCCTAAGGGAAGACTGTTTAATCTGTCGGTACCTGAACATACCGCTATGCGTTCATATATCAAGGAGTCTCTGGAGAAAGGACGTATTCGTCCGTCTTCTTCCCCTCTTGGTGCGGGATTCTTTTTTGTGGCAAAAAAGGACGGATCTTTGAGACCTTGTATTGATTATCGGCTTTTAAATAAGATCACTGTCAAATTTCAGTATCCTTTACCGCTGTTGTCTGACTTGTTTGCCCGGATTAAGGGTGCCAAGTGGTTCACCAAGATAGACCTTCGTGGTGCGTACAACCTTGTGCGCATTAAGCAAGGTGATGAATGGAAAACCGCATTCAATACGCCCGAAGGTCATTTTGAGTACTTGGTGATGCCTTTTGGGCTCTCCAATGCGCCTTCAGTTTTTCAGTCCTTTATGCATGACATTTTCCGGAAGTATCTGGATAAATTTTTGATTGTTTATCTGGATGATATTTTGGTTTTTTCTGATAATTGGGATTCGCATGTGGAGCAGGTCAGGTTGGTCTTTAAAATTTTGCGTGAAAATTCTTTGTTTGTCAAGGGCTCAAAGTGTCTCTTTGGTGTACAGAAGGTTCCCTTTCTGGGGTTCATTTTTTCCCCTTCTGCTGTGGAGATGGACCCAGTCAAGGTCCGAGCTATTCTTGATTGGACTCAGCCCTCGTCAGTTAAGAGTCTTCAGAAGTTCTTGGGCTTCGCTAACTTCTACCGTCGTTTTATCGCTAATTTTTCTAGCATTGTGAAACCTTTGACGGATATGACCAAGAAGGGCTCCGATGTAGCTAACTGGGCTCCTGCTGCCGTGGAGGCTTTCCAGGAGTTGAAACGCCGGTTTACTTCGGCGCCTGTTTTGTGCCAGCCAGACGTCTCACTTCCCTTTCAGGTTGAGGTGGATGCTTCGGAGATTGGGGCAGGGGCCGTTTTGTCGCAGAGAGGCCCTGGTTGCTCTGTTATGAAACCTTGTGCCTTTTTCTCTAGGAAGTTTTCGCCAGCCGAGCGAAATTATGATGTGGGCAATCGGGAGTTGTTGGCCATGAAATGGGCATTTGAGGAGTGGCGTCATTGGCTCGAGGGTGCTAAGCATCGTGTGGTGGTCTTGACTGATCACAAAAATCTGATGTATCTCGAGTCTGCTAAACGCCTTAATCCGAGACAGGCCCGCTGGTCATTGTTTTTCTCCCGCTTTGATTTTGTTGTCTCGTATTTACCAGGTTCAAAGAATGTGAAGGCCGATGCTCTTTCTAGGAGCTTTGTGCCTGATGCTCCTGGAGTCGCTGATCCTGTTGGTATTCTTAAAGATGGAGTTATCTTGTCAGCTATTTCTCCGGATCTGCGACGTGTGTTGCAGAGATTTCAGGCTGATAGGCCTGAGTCTTGTCCACCTGACAGACTGTTTGTCCCGGATAAGTGGACCAGCAGAGTCATTTCCGAGGTTCATTCCTCGGTGTTGGCAGGTCACCCGGGAATTTTTGGCACCAGAGATCTGGTGGCCAGGTCCTTTTGGTGGCCTTCCTTGTCAAGGGATGTGCGGTCATTTGTGCAGTCCTGTGGGACTTGTGCTCGAGCTAAGCCTTGCTGTTCTCGTGCCAGCGGTTTGCTCTTGCCCTTGCCTGTCCCGAAGAGACCTTGGACACATATCTCCATGGATTTCATTTCTGATCTTCCGCTATCTCAGGGCATGTCCGTTATCTGGGTGATATGTGATCGCTTCTCCAAGATGGTCCATTTGGTTCCTTTGCCTAAGCTGCCTTCCTCTTCCGATCTGGTTCCTGTGTTTTTCCAGAACGTGGTTCGTTTGCACGGCATCCCTGAGAATATTGTGTCAGACAGAGGATCCCAGTTCGTTTCCAGGTTCTGGCGATCCTTTTGTAGTAGGATGGGCATTGATTTGTCGTTTTCGTCTGCTTTCCATCCTCAGACTAATGGACAGACGGAGCGAACCAATCAGACTTTGGAGGCTTATTTGAGGTGTTTTGTCTCTGCTGATCAGGACGATTGGGTGACATTCTTGCCGTTGGCTGAGTTTGCCCTTAATAATCGGGCTAGTTCCGCCACCTTGGTTTCGCCTTTTTTCTGCAACTCTGGTTTCCATCCTCGCTTTTCTTCGGGTCATGTGGAGCCTTCTGACTGTCCTGGGGTGGATTCTGTGGTGGATAGGTTGCAGCAGATCTGGAATCATGTGGTGGACAACTTGAAGTTGTCACAGGAGAAGGCTCAGCGCTTTGCCAACCGCCGCCGCGGTGTGGGTCCCCGACTACGCGTTGGGGATTTGGTATGGCTTTCTTCCCGCTTTGTTCCTATGAAGGTCTCCTCTCCCAAATTTAAACCTCGTTTTATTGGGCCTTACAAGATATTGGAAATCCTTAATCCTGTATCTTTCCGTCTGGATCTTCCTGTGTCGTTTGCTATTCACAATGTATTTCATAGGTCCTTGTTGCGGCGGTACATTGTGCCTGTAGTTCCTTCTGCTGAGCCTCCTGCTCCGGTGTTGGTTGAGGGCGAGTTGGAGTACGTGGTGGAGAAGATCTTGGATTCTCGCCTCTCCAGGCGGAGGCTTCAGTACCTGGTCAAGTGGAAGGGCTATGGTCAGGAGGATAATTCCTGGGTGGTCGCCTCTGATGTTCATGCGGCCGATTTAGTTCGTGCCTTTCATGCCGCTCATCCTGATCGCCCTGGTGGTCGTGGTGAGGGTTCGGTGACCCCTCACTAAGGGGGGGGTACTGTTGTGAATTTGCTTTTTGCTCCCTCTAGTGGTTATTAGTTTTTTGACTCTGGTTTTTCTGTCATTCCTTTTATCCGCACCTGGGTCGTTAGTTAGGGGTGTTGCTATATAAGCTCCCTGGACCTTCAGTTCAATGCCTGGCAACGTAGTTATCAGAGCTAGTCTGCTGTGCTCTTGTCTACTTATCCTGGTTCCAGTTATATCAGCTAAGTCTGCCTTTTGCTTTTTGCTATTTGTTTTGGTTTTGTATTTTTTGTCCAGCTTGTTCCAAATCTGTATCCTGACCTTTGCTGGAAGCTCTAGGGGGCTGGTGTCCTCCCCCCGGACCGTTAGACGGTTCGGGGGTTCTTGAATTTCCAGTGTGGATTTTGATAGGGTTTTTGTTGACCATATAAGTTACCTTTCTTTATTCTGCTATCAGTAAGCGGGCCTCTCTGTGCTAAACCTGGTTCATTTCTGTGTTTGTCATTTCCTCTTACCTCACCGTCATTATTTGTGGGGGGCTTCTATCCAGCTTTGGGGTCCCCTTCTCTGGAGGCAAGAAAGGTCTTTGTTTTCCTCTACTAGGGGTAGCTAGATTCTCCGGCTGGCGCGTGTCATCTAGAATCAACGTAGGAATGATCCCCGGCTACTTCTAGTGTTGGCGTTAGGAGTAGAAATATGGTCAACCCAGTTACCACTGCCCTATGAGCTGGATTTTTGTATTCTGCAGACTTCCACGTTCCTCTGAGACCCTCGCCATTGGGGTCATAACAGCCTACCAAGCATGATCCAATGTGATCATCTGCCAGGGCCTATATAAGGCCTACCAGGCATGATCCAATGTGATAATCTGCCAGGGCCTATTTAAGGCTTACCAAGCATGATCCAATGTGATCATCTGCCAGGGCCCATATAACGCACACCAAGAAATCCACATGTGTCTCAGTATTAAGACTTCTATGTACTCTGGAGTCCAGTCTGCCTGCAGTGTCCAGGACCTCTGCTACCTGTTCCTGATCTCCTGTCCACCTGTGATCTCCAGGACCTCTGCTACCTGTTCCTGATCTCCTGTCCACCTGTGATCTCCAGGACCTCTACTATCTCTTTCTGGTCTCCAGGACCTTTTCTACTTGCTTTCCAGTCTCCTGTCCACCTACAATCTTCAGTACTTGTGCTACCTGTTTCCCACATGCCTCACTTGCTTGCTGCATTGACGCCCATGGCTTGTGTGCCTACCTGGACCTTAAGCTTTGAGGATTCACCTCACTAAGTGAGAATACCACATTGTGGCTGTATTAAAAATGATAAAATCTTCTAGCACTTTGAGTCCCAGCCCCGTTATTGAAATGCAGGTCCTACTAGTGGAATCTGAATGTACGATATATTTATGACATATCCTGTGGCTAAGTAATAAATGTTTGATGGGAATAGCCCTTTAAAGAAAACCTGTGAAAATAAACTAGTTCTTGCTCTTATATTAGTCCAGTTGCTCTGATGACTATTCCTCACTTTGTTTTTTTTTTTAATTTGCCATTCGATTCCAGAGATATGGGACCTTTTCACAGGGTAAATATGCCGAGGAGCCTAAAGACACACCCCTAAGGAGCATTTGAGCCACGCCTTCTTTCTAAAGACCAGAAAATTAGCACTGGGAGATTTACATCTGAATATGCCCAATCTTACACGGATTTGCTATTTTGGAAAGCGTCTCCATCAAATATGTGCGAACATAATCTATGTAAATCGTGAAAAAATTGTGAGAACAGATTGGGAGCTCAGCTGCGGACAGACTCAGAGATTCTGCATGACTTGACTCCTTCCCGGCAGTCGTTTACCAGTAGGGAACTATAATAATATTTGCAAAGCTTCATGTTCTAAACCTGCACAAATGTCAAGCGCAATAAACAAATAACCTATGGCCATGAATTCTGCTGAAACGCTGCCAAAATCATTTATCAAAGTCCATGCAGACTGCAAAGTACTGTAGGAAAAATCAAAGTGGCAGCACACAGTAAAGCCATCCTGGACCGTGCCTGATAAATCCTGGTAAAGCATCTCTCAAAGGGAGTCATTTTGCCCAAGGGGACAACTTTGTCTTTTTTTTTTTTAATTGACATTTTTGCTAATATTTTTTTAAAAGCTATTAGTAAGTATTTAATATGCCATCGCCATGCTTGTTTATAGGATCATGGTCAGCAGTGATGTGCAGGGTTACAATGAATTAGAGCAATGTCCTCACCAAGGTAAGTGCAAGGGATCAGACATCTGTTCTTTGTGTATGAGTGCTGTCAATGCTTCTCACGGAGAGCACTCATACCTATAAAAGTGAAAGGGGTCATTCACATAAGCACGATTTTTTGCAGACTGAGAGTTCCACACAACATTCTCTAAACAAATCGGACAGCATTTGCATGACGTTCAGTAGGAAACACAGGATGCCCCAGTTACAATAGAGGATGTCACAGCTCACCTCCTCCCCCTCCTGTATAATTAGTGGTAACACCTCTATAGACAGTAGATAACACAGGATCCACCATTCACAATAGGTGATGTCACAGTTCACCTCCTCCTCCTGTACAATGACTGGTAACACCTCTATATACAGTAGATAACACAGGATCCACCATTCACAATAGGTGATGTCACAGCTCACCTCCTCCTCCTGTACAATGACTGATAACACCTCTATAGACAGTAGATAACACAGGATCCACCATTCACAATAGGTGATGTCACAGTTCACCTCCTCCTCCTGTACAATGACTGGTAACACCTCTATATACAGTAGATAACACAGGATCCACCATTCACAATAGGTGATGTCACAGCTCACCTCCTCCTCCTGTACAATGACTGATAACACCTCTATATACAGTAGATAACACAGGATCCACCATTCACAATAGGTGATATCACAGCTCACCTCCTCCTCCTGTACAATGACTGGTAACACCTCTATATACAGTAGATAACACAGGATCCACCATTCACAATAGGTGATGTCACAGCTCACCTCCTCCTCCTGTACAATGACTGATAACACCTCTATATACAGTAGATAACACAGGATCCACTGTTCACAATAGGTGATGTCACAGCTCACCTCCTCCTCCTGTAAATTGACTGATAACACCACTATATACAGTAGATAACACAGGATCCACCATTCACAATAGGTGATGTCACAGCTCACCTCCTCCTCCTGTACAATGACTGATAACTCCTCTATATACAGTAGATAGCACAGGATCCACCATTCACAATAGGTGATGTCACAGCTCACCTCCTCCTCCTCCTGTACAATGACTGATAACACCTCTATATACAGTAGATAACACATGATCCACCATTCACAATAGGTGATGTCACAGCTCACCTCCTCCTCCTGTACAATGACTGATAACTCCTCTATATACAGTAGATAGCACAGGATCCACCATTCACAATAGGTGATGTCACAGCTCACCTCCTCCTCCTGTATAATGACTGATAACACCTCTATATACAGTAGATAACACAAGATCCACCGTTCACAATAGGTGATGTCACAGCTCACCTCTTCCTCCTCCTGTACAATGACTGATAGCTGCTCTATATACAGTAGATAACACAGGATCCACCATTTATTATAGATAATGGCACAGCTCACCTCCTCCTCAAAGTACAATAATATCTGCCCTAATCAGAACATTTTCCTTCCTTATTTGAATACAATCAAGGGTCTGAGTCTATTGCTGTTTATGTCCATTTGGATTTCTTGAAGGAACGGAAAGAGTCTAGTGTAAAATCTACTGACCAATGTGAAATTTAATTATTTTTTTCCCATACAGATCAGGATATAAAAAGTAAAAAATAATACCAAATTAAAAAGAAATTAATTTAACATAAAATCTTGATTTTAACAAAAGTTTGCTTTTCTGAAGATGAATTCCAGTAGTTGCAAATACTATGTTTTTACATCAAAGTCTTGAATTTGGGACTTTTGATAAGCATAAATGGAAAGTGGCTTTATATAGAGTCTGTCTCTTCCAAGCACCAAATCTGTCCATGCACCACACATTATGCTCATCAAGTACGTTGCCATACTCAATTTTGCCTGTGGGGGTGCTGCAGGGGAATCAGACATTTCTTAGCAGCAGATAACAGCTGCTCTTGGCTGTGGCTTTGTGGTAAACCCCCTGCCTCAAATTTTTAGAAAATACAGATGATAAGACAAAACTTTAGACCTTTTGGGTCATAATGATACCATTGGGTGGAATATTCTATAGGGTTTGATGCCAGACCAAAATGTCCTAAGTCTCATTTGCTGATTTTCATAGCTATTTTTCATTTCAGTCTATTTCCATATTTCCTGTTTTGTTTGGAAGCTTTGGTCCTAGTGACCCTTTAGGATCACCTGTCTTTAACACACAGAAATTTCCATCTTTCATTAGAGGATTCATGTAAAATAATCTGTATTCATTTGACTGGCTCCTATAGTACTAGAAATACAGTAAATTTACATGAAATGCAGCCGACAAGAGAGGACAAACATATAAAAATCATCATATCAGACTATTACCACCACTTTAAAGTAGTTAGAAAATAATTGTATATATATAGTATTTTAATTTGTAACAAGAATTTTATCATAAATCATACAGACAAGAGACTAAATTACAAAACAGACTCTAAAAATCCCTTTAAAAACTATTTAGGGTAGTGTGTTTCGTGGTTCAAATTATTCAACAATCAAATACACATATGCGCATCATGTATTATATGATACCAGACATGATTACATAGTTTTATATCTATTGACTGACCTCAAGACATAGTCCTCCTATGCACATTGATCAACCTTTTTAATTAGATGTATATGCATTTAGAACCATTGATAATACAGACTATGTGCCATGGTGATTGGAACCATGCTGACCAGTACCCCGACGCGCGTTTTGCCTGTAGCTTCGTCATAGAGGACTTTTCATCTGTAACCCATGTGATTGTTCTATTTGCTTGTATTTGCTTGTGCCGCCCATCGTCCGTCATTCCTCCCCGGCCGGTTCCACTATAAAATACTATATATGTACAATTATTTTCTAACTACTTTAAAGTGGTGGTAATAGTCTGAAATGGTCTATTAGTGGGTGCCTCCACATATATAAAATTTGTTTGAGAAATGAGTCTATATATCCTTATTGCTATGATAATAGAAAAATCTTAATCCTGATAGCAGCTTGAAGTTAGGGCTCATGCCCACGACCACTTTTCTCAGGTGATTGCAATTTGTGGTGAAATTGGTTATGTGAACCTAAAAGGAGCCTGTTGGCACAAAATGACAGTTCAAACCAAGCACAGGCACTCTGGGTACCTTTTTTGTTCCCAAGCCATTCAGTACTGCTTCATTTTTACTTGTTTTCCATCTATCTCCGGCTATTTTTTGCCTCCTGCAGATCCAGAGCTGTCAATCAAGGAAGAAAGGAAAATAGATATATGGAAACAGGGGTGCAACGATCGTGTTCACATCGGACGATTGGTGCTTGTATGGGCCAAAGGGCCGGTTTAGTAAAGAACTTGAACTTGTTGTTCCAGGGTCTCAACCGAATGGTACCAGGACCAGTCCTGACTAGGATCAGGATCAGCGAAGGTCAACAAGAAAAAGGATACTTGTTGCCTACTAAAAAAGAAAATGTTTTAAATGTGGTTTTATTTAAGTCTGAATATTTTGTTGTCTTACAGGTACCGATATGGTCGGGGACGACCATATTTTAGGAGGGAAGTATGTAAGGGTGTGACAGGGACTATCATATGTATCTCTCTCTCAAAACAGCATTCAGACAAAGTGTGTGGTTTTATTGCCTTTTTGTTATTCTTATGTTATGTTATGTGACACTGCATAGATTTCTACAGGCACTAATGAACTCGGTTAATGTAATGTACTGTGATAAAAGTATAATGTGATTTTTGTATAATATGATTACGTTAGAAAGTGCAAAGATTCAGTTTTGGTATACTAGATATAGGAAGTAGGAAGTACGGCACATTGCACAAGTTGGGATACAGTTACATGTTTGCGATCAGACCAGCCAAGGGAGGGGGCAAATTTCAGTTAAGAAGGTGAGCATTTCCTGGTTTTAGTCAGATAGATGAGAGTTGGAGATTACATCTGAGACAGAAAAAGTGTTAGGAGAAGTTCAAGGTCAGAGGGCTGGAGGGCATGGAAGTATGGACTGTTTGGCAACTGTCTTCAGCAGACATTTCGGTAAAGTCCAGAACCTACTGCATGAACTAGGCATGCTTTATTTCCTCTCAGCAAGTGGAAGTCGGATGGGGACGCTCATATGGGAGATGGGACGGGACTTATGGAAACTGTGATGCCAGATGGAGTATCTCAGGGGCCAGAGATGCCAGTGAGGAAAGAGATAGCTCAGGCGGAGCAAACAGAGAACATGACATTGTACTGTGCTGTAAAGGCAATTGAACTCAAGATGCTAAGTAAAGTTGATCTGTTTATTAAGAAGCAAGTGTATCCTGATTTGTGTGTGGATGTCCCTTGATCAAGAATTGTGGAGACAGAGGAGGCCTGCCATGCACAACACATGGGAATCGGCACACTGTTTACTTCTTGGGTACTATGGTGTGGAAATGCAGCAGCCCCTCACCCATGACTACCTCCCTACGCACCTTGCCACTGCAAAAGGTCCTGTGCCGGTGAGGGGCCCGTCGAAACCAGTGTGAACTTTAAATGGATGTGCGCCCTTGGATGTACATTCAGCTGAAGTGTATTGTGGAGCGCCCCCAGATGCAGGGCCGCGGGGTACTCGATACCGGGCCTCTCAGTCTCAGTCCTGGGGTTGTCACGGTGGCTAGACCCGGTCCGTGACCCTGCTAAGGGGCGTCCAATGAAAGGTGCAATGATGGTGCGTGGTGCAAGGCGCGATGAATAACGAGGACACAGGGTTGCAGTCTCTTTACCTCTTGACTGAAGGCTTCAGGGTCCGCAATCCAGAGCACTGCTAACAGGGCTGGCTGAGACCGGCTGGTCCGAAGGCACATCCAGAGTTCCCTTTGCAGGTGGAAATCAGTGCCTACCTACTAGTGCCTGTGTGTTGTAGTACCTCCCTGCTGAGCACCACGGGATAGTCCTCACAACTGTTGTGTCTGTTTCTGATGTTCTTTCTCACAACTCGTATCTACTCTGATGTTTTTCTCCGTCCCCCCAGATGATATGGCTAGGACGCACCCGTATGACGGGTAGGCCTGGAGTTCTTCCGGGACCCTAGCGTTGCCCCTCTCCCACAATTTCCCCCTATGTCTGCTTAGGTGATTTAGGTGAGACAGCCAACCTATAATCAACTGTCCTGCCGCTGTTTGAAGTAATGCTTGGAGCCCAATACTTCCTCGGCGTTCCGGCCACCGGCTACGCGCCTCAGTAGGATGTTGCCACGATCTTAAGGCACGACTCCTACTGGCTTTATCTCCTTTTTGCTGCGATCTCGTTTCTCACTTCTCCACAATAAACCTCGCTTCTTTTCCTTTCTTAGGATGCCACCGCAACGGGTGCAGGCGCGGCTCCATAACGTTCTGTTCTTTTCGCTAGGCCACTGTCAGGATCCCACCCCTGACAGAGACCCCCCTGAATCTTCCCCCTGCAACACCCTCTGCCACAGGATGTTGCCTGGATCCAACCCAGTCAGCTTCTGGCTAACTTCCTATCCAGCCCCCAGTTTTACCAGATTGTGAGGAGTGGCCTAATACATAGAACCCTTTGCTCCCCCTGGTGGCCAGAGTGTGAAGTGTAATGTGTGACTGTGATACCTGGTCAGGTGAACTCCTTTAGTGCCATCAGACGTACCATCACTCCCCTTAGTGGCGGAGCGTCAGTACTGCAACGACCATGACTCTGGGGCGCTGCAATTGCAGCGCAGAGTCAGCTCCTGGCTTCAGGAGAGGACGCCGCGCAGCAGGGGAGCGGATGGGAGGTGAGAAGAATCTTTTTTTTTTCTATGCATTAAAGAACATCGGCAGAATGGGGGACAAATACCAGGATGGGGGATATATAGACCAGGATGGGGCCCAAGATAAGGGTCATATATACCAGGATGGGGTCAGTAAGGGGAGCACATATACTGAGATGGAGGACATAAATATATAACAGGATGGGGCAGTATGAAGGACACATATACCAGATTGGGGGACATATACTGTATATTACTAGTTATTGAACTCGTTCTATACCCATTTTTATTGGTACATTTTTGTGCTGTGTTAAAGGGAACCTGTTACCAGAAATAACGCTGTTAATCTGCAGATATGGGGTTAATCTACAGGGTAACAGCGTTATCAGCGGCCTGAATGCAGATGAAAGCAGAAGGGAGAAAAAGAACTTCATTCCCTCCAGCATTCAGTTTCAGTCATGGGGTTGCGTTGGTTCAGTCACCGCTCTGAGTATACAGAGCGGCCGCTGTATCCGCATCCTCGGCCCTGACTGACTGCCAGCCTAAATGTAGAGCCAGTTCATTTTGTCAGTCAGTGCATGCTGCGACTATGCCCGGCGTGTTCGTACTGTTGGTGGATCAGTGCAATTTCACAATCGAATAAAATGGCGCCTCATTCAGCGCATGCTGTGAATATGCCCTTCTCAAAAATGGAATAGTCTCTACCTCTTGCGCTCTCTCATGCGCTCTCTCTCTTATGTTCTCTCTCACGCTCTTTCTCACACTCTTTCTCTTGCACTCTCTCTTCCGTGCTCTCTCTCGCTATCTCTCTTGCACTCTCTTTCCCTCTCTCGCTCTCTCTATCTCGCATGCTCTCTTTTATGCAAACTCTCTCTCTCGTGCGCATTCGCTCTGTCTCTCTCATCACCACTCATGAAGAAGCTAGTATTCGCGATGTCCTGGAAATAATGATGCTGCAGTGTGACATGCACTGACTACTGACAACACTGCGCAGACACTGGAGGTTTCAGACAGAAGGACACATGTTTTATATCGTGTACGAGGGGGCGGATGTGATACATCACGTGCAAGGGGCTGGATGTTATACACAATATTATACCCTTGGTGCGAGGGGCCGAATGTTATACACTGGGTGGGAGGAGCCAGATGTTATACAATGCGTGCAAGGGGCCAGATGTTATCCACCGCATGCGAGGGGCCAGATGTTATCCACCGGGTGAGAGGGGCCGGATGTTATACACCAGGTGAGAGGGGCCAGATGTTGTCAACCGGGTGAAAGGCCAGATATTATCAACCGGGTGCGAGGAGCCAGATGTTATATATCGCATGCGAGGGGCCAGATATTATCGAACAGGTGAGAGGTGAGAGGGGCCAAATGTTATACACTGGATGCGAGGGGCCGGATGTTATACATTGGGTGGGAGGGGACAGATGTTATACATCCATTGGGAGGGGCCGAATGTTATACACTGTGTGTGAAGGGCTGAATGTTATACATCGGGTGGGAGGGGCCGAATGTGATACACTGGGTGCGAGGGGCCAGATGTTATACACTGGGTGTGAGGGGATGGATGTAATATACTGGGTGTGAAGGGCCGGATGTAATACACTGCGTACAATGAGCCAGATGTTATACATCACGTGCGAGGGGCCAGATGTTATCGACCGGGTGGGAGGTGCTGGATGTTATACACTGGGTACGATGAGCCAGATGTTATACATGGGTGGGACGGGCCGGATGTTATACACTGGATGTGAGAGGCCAGATGTTATACAATGGGTACGATGATCTAGATGTTATACATCACATGCGGGGGGCCAGATGTTATCGACCTAGTGGGAGGGGCTGGATATTATGCACTGGATGCGAGGTGCCAGATGTCATACACTGGGTGTGAGGGGCCGAATGTTATACATCGGTGCGAGGGGCCGGATGTTAGACACTGGGTGAGAGGGGCCGGATGTTATACATCGGGTGGGAGGGACCGAATGTTATACATCGGTGCGAGGGGCTGGATGTAATGCACCGGGTGAGAGGTGCTGGATGTTATACACCAGGTGAAAGGGCCCGGATGTTATACACTGGGTGCAAGGGGCCAAATGTTATACATCGGGTGCGAGGGGCCAGATGTTATTCACCGGGTGAGAGGGGCTGGATGTTATACACTAGGTGTGAGGGGCCGAATGTTATACATCGGTGCGAGGGGCTGGATGTTATACACCAGGTGAGAGAGGCCAGATGTTCTACACCTGGTGTGAGGAGCCAGATGTTATACACTGGGTGAGAGGGGCTGGATGTTATGTGCGGAGCGCCCACACACCGCCGCAGGGCCGAGGGGTACCCGGAGCCGGGCCTCTGGGTCTCAGTCCTGGGGTTGTCACGGTGGCTAGACCCGGTCCGTGGCCCTGTCTGTCAGTGGGGGACGTCCGGTGCAATAAGTGGTGTTGTAACGGTGCAGTTGTGGGGTGCAGGTCGCGGTAAATAACGAGGACACCAGGTTGCAGTCTCTTTACCTCTTTACTGGAGATCTCTGAGTCCTCAGTCCAGAATACGGTTCACCAGGCTGCGCAAGTCCGGCCGGTCCAATGGCACTTCCAGAGTTCTCTTCACAGGTGGAAATCGGTGCCTTCCTTCTTAGCGCTATGTGTTGTAGTCCTCCCCTGCTGTGCTTACGGAAAGTACCCCACAACTGTTGTGTCTGTTTCTTAAGTTCCCTCACAACTCGATTAAATGATGTTCTTCTAATCGTCCGTCCCTCCCTGATGTTACGGTTGGAACGGCACCCGTTTGTCGGGTAGGCCTGGAGTTCTTCCGGGACCCTAGAGACGCCCCTCTCCCGCAATTGCCTCCCAAGACTTCATAGGTGATATGTGTTAGACAGCCCGCCTTAAACTGACTGTCCTGCCGCTGTTTAGAGTATTGCTTGAAGCTGAATGTTATAATACTCCCTCGGCGTTCCGGCCACCGGTAGTGCGCCTCAGTAGGGTGTTGCTTCGGTCTTACAGCACGACCCCTACTGGAATTCTCCTATTGCTTGATCTCGTTTCTCACTCAGCACAATCTATCTCGCTTCTAGTCCTTTCTTAGGGCACCGCCGCTATTCTGAGCAGGCACGGTCCCGTTACGTTCTTTCCAATGCCAAGCCTCTGCCAGGATCCCACCCCTGGCAGAGACCCTACTGTCTCTTCCTCCACAACACCCTCTGCCACAAGGTGTTGCTTCGTTCAATCCAGTCAGCTTTCTCATCTAACTTCCTGCCTGACCCCCAGTTTACCCACTATGGTGGGGAGTGGCCTAATGAATAGAACCCTTAGCTCCCCCCGGAGGCCCTGCGGTGAAATGTATTGGTGTCTGTGATACCTGATCAGATGAACTCCTTCAGTGCCATCGAACGCACCATGGCTCCCCATAGTGGCGGAGCCACAGTACTGCAACGACCAGGACTCTGGGGCGCTGCACTATGCACCTCGTGCGAGGGGCCGGATGTTATGCACCTCGTGCGAGGGACCGGATGTTATACACCGCGTGCAAGGGGCCAGATGTTATACACCGGGTGAAAGAGAGCAGATGTTATCCACTGGGTGGGAGGGGCTGGATGTTATACACTGGGTGCAAAGAGACAGATGTTATACACCGGGAGAGAGGGGCCGGATGTTATACACCAGGTGAGAGGGGCCGGATGTTATACACCGGGTGAGAGGGGCCGGATGTTATACACCAGGGAGCAGTGGGACTGAATGTCATAATGCCATAAAAATGACTGCTAGCCTCACAAAAACAAGCCTCCATAGGAGTATGTCTAATGAAAAAAAAAAAAGATATGTCTGAAAAACTAAAACCAACTCTTGCATCATAAAGGACAATATACTGTATGCTACGCCCTTATGGGCAAGATCTTATTCTGCATGTTTTCTGCATATTTCCTAGGAACACTCATTCCCGATAATCCTGTAGTGTAAACAGTCGATTGTCCAATGAATGAGCAAAACGCTCGATCATTAGGTGACATTGCTTGGTGTAAAAAACATCATGCAGCGCGTCATCCAGTGCAACTTCATGGAACTGTTAGTGAACAGTGAAGACTATCAGAAATATTCAGATTGTTCGGCTCAGTAGGAAAACGAGAGAAGAAAGGGAAATTGTTTCCCTCATTGTGTCGTGTAATGTATGGAAACTGTTACTGATCTATCTGCAGTCGTCTCATGTAAGAAAACATCTATGGATTTCCATTGATACGTCAAGGACAACATAGTGTTAAGTGGTCGTCTTTGAGAAACTTTCTTATCTTGGCTAAACGATATATAAAAGGTAATAAGTGACTTATATGTGTCTTTGTGGAGTTATGAACGCCATCAGCCGCTGGAAATAGTCACGGAACGACATTCCCAGAACCATGGTCGAGGTTGTGGATAACGACAGGACAAGGCTACAATGTGTCAAGACTGAAGTTGAAAAAGAGGAAAAAACAAAACAAAACAAATCATTGTCCTCACCTCACGTAATTTTTGTTCTTCTCATCTATTGTCTTCCTCTTAAAAAGATTGTGTTGTCAGAACCTTTTCTTTATACATGTTTTTGCTGTTTTGACTTTCCGTAGCATGATCTATGATAAATAAAGAAAAAATGTTCACGCTAGACCAAATAGAGTCATTGGCCTTGATTCATCAAGAGGTTGTCGGAAGATTTCTTGAAATTTTGCAAAACGTTTGCCCAACTTCAAATTTTTACTCTGCCCAATTTAAAATTACCAAAATTTTTAATCTAAGCAAATACAAAATGTGTCCCCAAAAAGGCTAATTATGATACAACCAAAGAAAAAATATGCCAGTACAGAAATAATAAATCAATATTAAGAAAATCTGAAAACTTTTTTGAATAGATAACTAAGAACAATTGGTAATGACAGTCTCAGGAATAAAGTTAAAATTAAAAAGAAAAAAAGTTAACATTAAAAAAATAAAATTGATGGGTGAGCTCATGTGGGAAACCCCATAAAAAATTATATACTGATACACAGGGCAGAGTCAATGCATCGTATAAAAGAATAATTGTGTACAGGGTCGGCCATGTATATGAATACACCTAAATAAAATGGGAATGGTTGGTGATATCAACTTCCTGTTTGTGGCACATTAGTATATGGGAGGAGGAAAACTTTTCAAGATGGGTGGTGACCATGGAGGCCATTTTGAAGTCAGCCATTTTGGATCCAACTTTATTTTTTCCAATGGGAAGAGGGTCAAGTCACACATCAATCCTATTGAGAATTTCACAAGACAAACAATGGTGTGCTTGGTTTCAACGTAACTTTATTATTTCATGAGTTCTAGTGAACGCAGTACCCGGGTCATTGCAGCAGATTTCAATGCAAGAAACCCTACGCAAGAAAACTGTCACCATTCCCATTTGATTTAGATGTATCCATAAAAATGGCCCACCCAAAAAAGTTTGCCTCATCACTGAACATAATGTTCTGTGTAAACTGAGGGTCCTGTTCAAATTTTTGTTTTGTCCATTCTTCAAATTCAGCGCGCCGATCTGGGTCATTTTCGTTGAGATGCTGCTGCAGCTGGATTTTGTAAGGGTGCCATTTGTGAGTAGCTAATATCTGCCGAAGGGATGTTCGACTGTTGCCAGATCGGCTCACTGAATTTGCAGAATGGGCAAAACAAAAATTGGAACAAGACCCTCAGTTTACACAGAACATTATGTTTAGTGATGAGGAAAACCTTTTTGGATGGGCCATTTATATGGAAACACCTAAATAACATGGGAATGGTGACAGTTTTCTTGCGTAGGGTGTCTTGCATTGAAATCTGCTGCAATGACCCGGGTACCAGACATCAACACAATTTCTATCCGCTCCTCACGTGTTAACCTCTGCGACATGTCAATGGCTCTAAACAAAGACAAACCTGGAAATAACTCATGAAAGAATAAAGTTACATTATAACCAAGTACACCATTGTTTTCCTTGTGAAATTCTCAATAGGTTTGATGTGTCACATGACCCTCTTCCCATTGGAAAAAATAAAGTTGGATCCAAAATGGCCGACTTCAAAATGGCCGCCATGGTCACCACCCATCTTGAAAATGTTTCCCCTTCCCATATACTAATGTGCCACAAACAGGAAGTTGATATCACCAACCTTTACCCCATTTTATTTAGGTGTATCCAGATAAATGGCCCACCCTGTATAAGTACAACTGAAAGTCCATTTCCATAGTGGACATACAGGTAGGTTGAACATATACTGTATGTTGAGACCGAGCTTGGTAAATACAAATAAGTACCCCACACAAATAATGAGAAAAATAAATAAATAAAGGTTAAATACCAACGTGAATAAGATCACTTACCAAACACCCGACGCGCGTTCCTCCAAGCTTTGTCACCAATGCTTCTTATTTGTATATTCAATAAACTTTTGAAATTTTCTTAATGTTGATTGGATGATTGCTGTCCTGGCATATTTTTTCTTTGGTTGTCTGCCCGATTTTGGAAAAGTTATTATCGCTGTGGTGTGACAGGTTGTGGTGAATTCCACAGGAAAACATTCATCAGAATTTATGCCACAAAAGTAGTGTAATTAACGGAAGAGACGTACACCAGGTCCTGACTGGAGTAACATTTATTTTGGAGCTGCATGCCTCGTAATGAATTTAGCACATCTCACTGTGATATCTCCTACTGTGAATGGTGGATCCTGTGTTATCTACTGTATATAGAGGTGTTATCGGTCATTGTACAGGAGGAGGAGGTGAGCTGTGACATCACCTATTGTGAATCGTGGATCCTGTGTTATCTACTGTATATAGAGGTGTTATCAGTCATTGTACAGGAGGAGGAGGTGAGCTGTGATATCACCTATTGTGAATGGTGGATCCTGTGTTATCTACTGTATATAGAGGTGCTATCAGTCATTGTACAGGAGGAGTAGGTGAACTGTGACATCACCTATTGTGAATGGTGGATCCTGTGTTAGCTGCTGTATATAGAGGTGTTATCAGTCATTGTACAGGAGGAGTAGGTGAACTGTGACATCACCTATTGTGAATGGTGGATCCTGTGTTATCTACTGTATATAAAGGTGTTATCAGTCATTGTACAGGAGGAGGAGGTGAGCTGTGATATCACCTATTGTGAATGGCGGATGCTGTGTTATCTACTGTATATAGAGGTGTTATCAGTCATTGTACAGGAGGGGGAGGTGAGCTGTGATATCACCTATTGTGAATGGCGGATCCTGTGTTATCTACTGTATATAGAGGTGTTATCAGTCATTGTACAGGAGGAGGAGGTGAGCTGTGATATCACCTATTGTGAATGGTAGATCCGTGTTAGCTGCTGTATATAGAGGTGTTATCAGTCATTGTACAGGAGGAGGAGGTGAGCTGTGTTATCACCTATTGTGAATGGTGGATCCTGTGTTATCTACTGTATATAGAGGTGTTATCAGTCATTGTACAGGAGAAGGAGGTGAGCTGTGATATCACCTATTGTGAATGGTGGATCCTGTGTTATCCACTGTATATGGAAGTGTTATCAGTCATTGTACAGGAGGAGGTGAGCTGTTACATCACCTATTGGGAATGGTGGATATTGTGTTATCTACTATATAGAGAGGTGTTTTCAGTCATTGTACAGGAGGAGGAGGTGAGCTGTGACATCACCTATTGTGAATGGTGGATCCTGTGTTATCTACTGTATATAGAGGTGTTATCAGTCATTGTACAGGAGGAGGAGGTGAGCTGTGATATCACCTATTGTGTATGGTGGATCCTGTGTAATCTACTGTATATAGAGGTGTTATCAGTCATTGTACAGGAGGAGGAGGTGAGCTGTGACATCACCTATTGTGAATGGTGGATCCTGTGTTATCTACTGTATATAGAGGTGTTATCAGTCATTGTACAGGAGGAGGAGGTGAGCTGTGATATCACCTATTGTGAATGGTGGATCCTGTGTTATCTACTGTATATAGAGGTGTTATCAGTCATTGTACAGGAGGAGGTGAGCTGTGACATCACCTAGTGTGAATGGTGGATCCTGTGTTTTCTATTGTATATAGAGGTGTTATCAGTCATTGTACAGGAGGGAGGGGATGGCACAGTAAAAAAAGGTCATTTGAAGAAGCCCTAAGAAAAATTGTCTGAGTTTGTTTCAGAAAACGTGGGTGACTTTCATCCACTTTTCGTCCGTATTACCATCCTTGTGTCTTTTTCAGCCTGTGTGACATCTGTGCCACGTCCATATTCTTTCATACAGCTACATTAAAAAATGTTTATGATCAAATAAAGTTTCCTGGATAATAATGGCAATGTATCAATGAGTATTAAACACAATATGGATGATTCATGTGGGATCCAATTTTTTTGCGCTCCCACAGACTTGAATGGGTGAGACTCATCCAAGACTCAGAAGAGAACAGAGCACACTGCTGATTATTTCACTCGCACACTGGGTCCATATGAAAAAAACTGTCATCTGAACTGTTCCATTCAGTTACAATGGTCAGTGTGCTGTCCAATTTTTACTCGGACAGCACAAGTCCGTATTATACACTCATTTAAATGAGCCCTTAGGACCATTTTTACTCCAGAAAAAAAGGTGGAAAAACCAGTGATGAATTGTGGCCTCCATCTACATCAAGGTTGTCAAGCTCACCTAATGAATTGGACCCTCTAAGTCCCAGGTCCAGGTGGGCACATTGCAGAGACTTGGGTAGCAAGGACGTGGCACACAGCAGGTGGGGAAGGTGTGTCAATGGGTCCTGAATAGATATAGGAAGATGGAGTCATTGATCCACGTTGGGCAATCTGCAAAACCATATGTGGAGCACAGCAGAGAGCAGCGGATCCACGAGATGGAAACAGAACCCAATATACCCAGGATAAGCCCGGATTAATGACCACAGGAGGTTTAAAAAAATCACATAAAAAAAATATATTTTACTTTTCACTTAAAAGTTAAAATATAAAACTAAAAAAAATGTAAAAAAAAACTAAACTAAAAACATAAATAAAGAATACACATTTTCCATTTGTTTTTCAATGGCACGCACGCTCACCAACATATTCTTCCAGCTGCCATGTACTCTGAGCAGGTGCGCTCTATATAATTTTACCACTGCCAATTAATTCCTCATTTGTTCAGATCACTTTGCTTTTATTGTCTCTTCCATCTCATATAAACAGTTGGAAATATTTGTTGTGATGTTTGTTACATTAATTCCACCATCAACGGTTTTATTTGCTTTCATAAAATGTATCGACATCAATTCCTGAAGGTTTTCTCCTCTCTCAGCCGTCGCCTCCTTTCTATTTAATTGTAATTGTTAACTGAAAATCATGGCAGTGTACGAGGCGCTATCTCTGAACATGAAGATTTGCTTCCGCTCCGGCAGCAATCTTATTAAGTGTCTAATCTAAAAATGTTAAAATGTCATTAAAAAGTTCCAATTCTATCATAACTCTCCCTAATGCTGAAAATTTTCAGGATTGCTATAGAGTCCCGAAATTACATTTTCAAAGAATCCTGTGCGCCCCGTCTCTAGTGACCTCATTACCATATGTATTGCCCAATTCTGTTTTCTAATCCCTTGTGAATTTGTCTGATGTGTTTATGTTCATCTCGCTCTGATGCAAGAAGGATGAGCTGTGCATTAATTACGGAGAAGATCCGGGCAGGCTAAGACTTGAACTTCAATGTCTGACGCATGGAAGCTGCTTCGGAAATACACCCCGATTCTCGTAGCTGGACGTCTCTGGCACAGAGGACTACCCCTGGAAATAAAAACTTGTTTCCAGTTATAAAATTTCCTCTACATCTTTTCTTTAAAACTTTCTCTCAGGGATGTGACCTTCTTTGAAGCGCATGGAAAGTCTTAGACAAGGTGTTGGAAGGACAATGGAAAGGATTCACCATAGAGTAGACTAAAGGGGTGACCGTGAATTTTAGAGGTTTTTTATTTCAGGGTGTATAATAAATGGGTTTAGAGGGGGTAAGGAACATTTAAAGCATAGACTTAGGGTCTGCAGGGAGAGGCATGGTAATTTATAGTTTCATAGTCTCAAGTCCATTGAGATCAACCTATTATCTATCACGTTGATGTTTTGGTGAGATGCCACCCTTCTTTTTGCAATGCCATCCTCCTTCTTGCTTCGTAAGGATAACATATCCTTCATCATCCACACAGTGTCCCCGGCATCGTGCTCCTGCGCAGACATACTTCTCTGCTCTGGTCAGGGCAGAGTAAAGTACTGCAGTGTGCATACACTGGGGCTCTTTGGCCTTTTACTGCGCATGCACACTACAGTGCTTTGCTCTGCCTTTGACAGGGGAGAGAGAAGTACACCTGCACAGGAGTGCAATGCCGGGGACACTGTGTGGATGACAAAGGATGCGTCATCCACACAAAGCAAGGAGGACCGCGATCGCAAGAAGAGAGGAGGAGGCACCAGATCAAGATAGCAACGCCCATTGGACCGGACTGATGTGTGTATTATAAAAGGTCTTTTTCTTGTCTTGCAGACTGGATTGGGGGCAGATATACAGCCTATTAGAATTTCTGTATATCAGGTTCTGGCCTTACCTCATATGTGATAGTTTCCCTTTAAGATCATGATAGTGGGTATGAGAGAGATCAGGAGGAGCAGAAGCAACAAAGGAGGAGTAGGAGGAGGGGTACGCTGTATCCGAGAAGTAGACGATGCCGCATTTCCACCAAGACCTGAAACAGTGTGCCATTTTTCATGTTCCCTTTGTCTGGTGCATGCTATAATACTGTTTTCTCCAAGACTGCCATTGAAATGAATAGAACTAGGAGGGAAGGCACAGGTGGAGCGTGGTGTAAGCTCAGAAATAACAATTACGCTAGTCACTAGTCTAAGTGGAAGATGTCAGGAAATAAGTTAAAGTAAACTGCAAATGGAGTAGAATAATTGGTGGCTTCTGCCCTCAAGACCAGATGATCTCTTACCCAAAGAGTTAACACTGTGGTGGTCCCTCTAGCATTTTCAGGTTCCCCAATATCGCATCTTTGTCAGTCAGTTGCACTCCTCGTATCTATCTGAATGGCTCTTGGTTGATGGTGATTCGTCACACTGTTGTCCCTGTAGGAGTTTTCTTCATCTCCTCCATTAGGTCTTAGTCCTCCATAGTTTCTCCCTTTGGTCAATCTGGTGGCCTCTGATGGTCTCTATTTCTCACTCATGACCCACCCTACAACTAACAGTTGTGGTGTAGCAGCGTCATGTGTGATGTGCATGTACCTGCGCTGTGCTGAAAAGGAAGCACATTAAGAAACTGAGTTCTGCAAGAGATCTGTGAGCGCAGACAGGGAGACCCCTGGATACCTCCACGATGAAGAGGTGCAAGGGAACCCAAGTGATGGTCACCATTGACCACAATGGAAACAGGCGCAACTACTGCAGGAGCAGATGTCATGTGGGAGGAACAGGATTCTAAATCCCTGAAGATGTTACCAGCAGAGGAGACCAATGCTGTCTTCCAGTCACGAAACATCCGACCCCGGGAACTTGAACATGTCACTCGAGCACCTGTGACACTCAGTACATACCCGAGCACCCCAGAGAAACTCGAGCAACGAGCACATCACTACTTGTAATGTTAACGCTTTGTGACCCCTTATGGAGAGATCGATTATGCATCAATTGTGCATGCTGCAATGTTAAGTCCTGCCTCTGCCAAATAATTGTCTCCTGCCTTTCCCGTCACCTGCTCCAACTCTCCTGCCCACTACACTTTTACAGTGTCACTAACAAAAACCTAAGTCTATTCCTTTGTCCAATTTCACCGCCCAGATTGGAAACATCATATGTAACGTCAGTCTGACTTGTAACTGCCCTTCTCGGCCGCGCCAAATAATGCACAAAATATTTATGGAAAATATGGATGTCTGCACTCTGGCACCACACAGACGGGCTGTTTATCCATCATTATGTCTGGTACTCGAGCACGTCACCGATAAAGAACACGTATATTTACTGGCAACATCTGCTGCTGTAAACTGTAATTATGCTGAAGCCGAGGAATCATTGTACAACATAATTCAATACAAGTGGAATTAAACAGCAGAGCTGACACGCAGCGCTCACACATCTGGATATCGCATACCCCGAGGAGTACTATGGCCACCGGAAACCACTAGTGCCGGGGTCAGATGGTTTGTAATATACGTAATCATTTATAGTAGGCAGCCACGTTCCGAAAATCTATCGGCTGCTGAAAAACTGGAAACTTCATGATTATCAATCACTTTTTGATTAATTAGCAGGAAAGCCCCTTCCCTTCTATGTACGATGTAGCATATTTACGTCAGTCCCTGTCCGTTGACATGTATAGATGTGTCCTTACTTATCATCCTCTTTGCTGAACATATCCTATAATAAGTGGCATGAGATATTAGTAAAAGATATAGTTTTGTGATATGCCGGGAGATTGTATACTATGTGTCTATTAGGACCCCTTTTGGTTGAGATGTTAAATGCAGACAATTGAGGTTTTCGCTAACATGTCACGATAATTAATTGAAATTTTGAGTAATTATTAAATAGAACATGTCACCAGAGCAAAGTACTGTAATGGGCATGCAACCAGAGCGTCGAAAGAACGACAATGACCGCGAAGTAAAGCCGACAGATGTGCATTAGCGTACTTGGATCTGACCTCATCAGATATCAGCAATGCCCATTGGATCACACTGCGCCATATGGGTGAGGATTACAAAAGATTTTTTTGGGCTATGCAGAAGGGGTTGGTGACTTATTTACATCTTGATAGACTACTGTTAAAAAGGCATTAAAGGTGGTGGCCATTGTTTATGAGTTCCCTTTAACTAAATTAATGGAAAGTTAAGATTGGATACAAACAGTGCGGGTTTTGGGGGTTGCCAAACTAGGCAATTGCCAAAGGACCAGTTTGCTAGTGGTTTCCCGCAAAGACAAACAAAAAAGCAGAATAAAGACAGTATTAAATAAATGTGAGGAGTAACACAACTAGCGGCGAGCAAATTTTTCAAAATTCGGTAACAATTATGATCAGCGGTGAATATTGTTGTTGCAATATTCACCGAAAACAGATGAACGTCATTGGCATCAACGGAAGTAGAAATAAACAAATATATTCGGAACTGATCATCAAACATAATTTTGGCATGAATAGGGTATCAATATGGCACGAATATGGCAAATTCAGATTCGGCAACCGATTCCGAACATATTTGCTCAACTCTAATGACAATATGCTACCACAGATGCCCAATATCCTAAGGCCACCCTGGATTTTGACCTTTAGTCTACACTTTTATTTCAAAGACATCTGATGAATTGGGCAACTATTCGAGTTGCTACGAGGCCATGTTTTTTTAAACCTGGCAGTGACTCTTACTAATGGAGGACAGAAGACCTGATCATCAAAAGAAACGAACAAGAAACTGGAAGAAGAGACCTACAAGGTGAAGAACGTGCAGGTAAACGCGTATTCCAGTGTACAAAAACTATCACCTATATGGGTCCTACCAATGGAGCCATCATCAATAACCAGAAGCTAGACCATTACCAGAAGGAGTTGAATGCAGAGACTAGTCCCATGTACATCACTGATTTATTTTCTACGGGACTGTCTGTCATAAATTCCTAATGGAAATGGCAAAGCATATGTGCAATGGGGTGCTCCATTCAACTCAACATTTTACTCCTTCCCAACTCTAAAAAGAATCAAGCGAAATGGTAGGCAGTCAAATTTAAGGTCCAATGAATCTGATATTTTTGTAAATATGAAAGAAAATTCAATTTGCCTCAAAGACCTTTGATAATTTTTATGACCCCTTTCAGAAGCTTTTAGGGGCCTCAAACTAAAAAAAAGCCTCCCTGATCTCATCCTCAGGCTTGACTCACCTGTTGCTGAAGTCTATATTGACAACATAAATTTTCCAACTGTCTCGGATTTTGTAACTAAAGACAGAAAAGACTGATGTCTTGTAACTTTATTGAGACCTGAAATTTGCCCCGTGATCTATGCTTCACTTCATTCATTGATTGCTTTTTAATCACAGCAATTCTTAAACCACAGCAAATCCCTGCCGACTCTTTAGAAGAACCAATACGAGGATTTAATGTGTCTGCGTGCTAAGCGGATGGCGTTCTGCCACCTTATTCATGTTTTATCTATGTCCTTTTGTTGGGAAATTTACCTACTGACTTCCCTTATGGTAATAAACCTATTATTTATGGTTGTAATGATATTTGTAGTAGTAGTGCCACAGTAAAAAAGAACTTAAAAATTGATTGAAATGATCCTCACGTACATGTTCATCTCCAGAGTAAGGAATGGTCAATTTAACGATCCAAGGGTCTCTCCACCACTGAAAGCAGTAATGTCCTACAGGTGGCCCAAGGGTAAATGTGGCCCTTATTTCCCTGATTTTAAGACCCCCAAAGGAAGGCAAATTCATGTGAAATTTGTACTAATATATTACTAATGGTAAATGCACTAGTATTTTCCCATCTGTGTTATTGCCATATCGCTGCTAGATGGTTACTTGTGCTGTGCAACCAACCGGAGTAAGCGCAACAGTAGGAAAGCGGCTTCCAAGGGGATTGTAGAGAGAATTTATTCCTAGCTTTCAGCACTGGAGTTGGAACAGAGATGAGTGTGGCACCAGTAACATAGAGTGTAATGCTGCCACAGTGCAGTATGCACAGCCTCCACCAGTGGGAGATAGTGGAGGAAGAAAGGTTGCGCTCACAGTGTAGCACCACAGTGAGGCAGCGCAGATGCCACAGAATGGCAGGAGAGTGTTCAGACAAGCCGAGTCAGTAACGGTCAGGAAATGCAGTACCAGAGGAAACATCAGCAAACGTGGTCAGATGCAAGCCAGAGAAGTCAAAGCCAGACAGGAACAGAAATGCCAGAGACATGAGACGGACAAACGAGTCAGAGGTCAAGCTGGGTCAGGTACCAGGAGGTCAGAGTATGGGGAACAAACACTAAGTCAAGCGGGATTGTAGGAGTGGGAAAGCACTGAGCAAACGGGCAGAGGACAAATCAGGGTGTATCGGGGTCAGCCGCTCAAACCTAAGCAGGAACTATAACTGACTCTGCCTGGACATAAATAGCCAAACAGATCCCAAAATGAGGCAGAGGAAAGTTAACCACTGCATGACCAGAGCATAGCAAGAAACAAACCCCGGCCTGGATCATGACAGAGAGAAGACTGAAGCAGATGAAATGTCACTCACAATGTAAGGGCTTGAACAAGCTTCATGATTTTACATGTATGAGAAAAACAGTCAGGAGTTTGGTCCATGTGTCATCAGTTTTTCTCGTACGTGGAGAGAGAGAAAAAAAGGTTTCTCCTCTTTCTCCTTATTGAAAGTCTGTGAAAATAGGACCAAAAGTCATCCAAGTGCAGTCCAATTTTTCCATCCATAAACTTGCATTGCCAATTTTGATCCGACTCTTGGATCAAACTCTTGGATCAAAAATCTGACATACCTCCAGTGTTGGACTGAGGTGCCAAGGCCCACCAGTAACAGTGACTCTGCTAAGGTAAGGAAATACTACCTTACCCTCATTCACAAATTTGCTTTTGCTTTTATGTAATAATAAACTGGTCACAATATTAAATGAGTGATGAAATGTCATGGTCTGTACATAGTAAATCAAGTGAATTGCACCAACTATTGTTTTTATACGGAGTTGGGGGGACCTACTCCTGCAGAGGGGCCTACCGGGGGATTGCCCTGTTCCCCTGTGGGTCAGTCCGAGACTGAATGTTTCTAATATTTTTATCAGACCATTGGGTCTGAGGAAAAATTAGGCACTTGGTGTATCAACTCCTGAATTAAAGCAAGACCGTTAAAGAGATAAGCAAATCTTTTGCTATTCAAAGTTGCCAGTTTCACTAAATTTTTCCAAATAATTCAATTTACAACAAATCAGCTCACTGTAAATTGCAAGTACTGCAACTGCCCTCATGTAACACTCTGAGTTCTCCTAAAACTGAACCAAAACCCATTTTAAGCTCTTTTAAGCAAACACAGTCTTATTATTGTCAAATTAACCTCAACATATATGGCTATATTTAAATGGATGGTGACCGACCTTCACTGCGGTGTTGTCACACACTATTTGTAGTGTGTATTCAAGTGCCTCATGGCTTTCTCTCCCTATAGTTACGGCTAGGCTGTGACATTCTCTCACTATCCAAATTCACCACAAAATGGCTGCTGCATTCCTTGTCATTGCTTTTATTCAGGCTATGATAGTCCTGATTGGCTGTGCTATACCATGTGATGGGATAGCTGCAAGGCATTATGGTGAAGCCCATATCTGAGGTCACGTGAGCCTGTTTTTGCTTTTGGGAATCAAATGGAAAAATGTTTTAATTTGCCAGCTAGTGAATTTCCTAAAATACAACACAAATTCGATTTGATTTGAATTGATTTGATCTCCTCATCTCTACTACTGAACTATTGGACTGAACATTGTCAATTTCATTCCATACAGGGAGAGTGGGATTTTTCTGCATTTCTGTGTTTGTATTTATTTGTATGATGCGGGTGACTCGTTTTTATATTGTGTGGTTGACTAATTTGAACCTATATTAAGTAAAATTTAAGTTTTATATTTGCCTTCCTTGCTTCTGTATAGTGTTTAAGGTGCATTTCGGAGGGGTGGGACCTTTTCACCCTTCCTTTTTTGTGTTTTCTCTCCCAAAAGCCTAAGACAAAATTACTTCTGTCCTCCTTATAACAAATCTTTGTATTAGCATTTGCTCTTGTGATTTTCTTTTTAGGTGGAGACGATGCTCCCTATTTCCATGCTGACATATAATCTTTTTGCTTTCTGTGGTGGAAGATGAACAGAAAGAAAATCCAATACTGTTGTTGTTGCATTTCTTGACCATGAGGGAATATCTCTTCTGAAACCTTACAGATGATGTAACCAGTCTCTTCAGAGAACGATCTACAGTCCCGCTAGTGCAATGTATTAATACCATGACCATATTATTGCTGTTCGGAGTCCGCCTGGAGTCTACAGAAGATAATTTATTATTTCTGAAACTCAGTGTTCATAATACGACGAGGTGCAAAAATCAGGAACAAAAGGCAAAGGATCTACCTAGAGAAGGAATGAAAGAAGAGTCCTTGAGGAATGGGCTCCAGCACCAACCCTTATTCATAGACAAATTACGGTTGCTAATCCAAAGCACCAACAATTTATTTTTTTTGCTTTTTCTCACCTTGAAAAGTACAGTAAAAAATGTTTTAACCCCTTTCCGACATTGGGCATAATAGTACGCCGATACCAGACTCTCCTTGTTTGGTGCGGGCTCTGGAGCTGAGCACGCACCTTTTCAGGCACATGAGAGCACATGAGAGCTAATCATGTGCGCGCAACAGCCATAGGTGGAATTGGGATCCACCTGAGGCTGTTACTAGTTAAATGCCGCTGTCAATCTCTGACAGCGGCATTTAACTCGCGCTTACCAGAAGAGTATTGCTAATCCCACTCATCGTGACCCCGTCACATGATCGCGGGTCAACGATGGGTCAGCATGGCAACCAGAGATCTTCAGCAGACCTCTATGGTTATCACTGCCAGATGGCTATGAGCGCCACCCCGAAGTCGGCGCTCATAGCAAGGGAGCATTTCTGCTACACACAGGCGTTCTGATCATCGCCTGTGTGTAGCAGAGGCAATCGAAGTACTGCAGCTTCTAGTCTCCCATGATGATTGAAGCTTGCAAAAAGTAAAAAAAAGTTTTTAAAAATATAAAAAAAATAAAATGTAAAAGTTCAAATCACCCCCCCATTCTCCCCATTCAAAATAAAACAATAAAAGATAAAACAAATAGTCAAATATCTAGTATCACCGCGATCAGAATCGCCCGATCTATCAAGTTATAAAAAGAATTAACCAGATAGCTAAACGGCGTAACAAGAAAAAAATTAAAAATTCAGAATTACATTTGTATGTACACCAAAATGGTATCAATAAAAAAGTCAGCTCGACACCCAAAAAATAAGCCCTCACCCAGCCCAAGATCATGAAAAATGGAGACGTTACGGGTATCAGAAAATGGAGCCTTTTCAAAAGAAAAATTGAACATATTTGCAGAAATCAAGTCCAGCGGCCAGATCAGTTTTTCATGGCTGCTGGACAGCACTCCTTTGGACCACCACCTACCTGCTGGCATCTCCATCATCCCTTTTGGTTAGCAGACCCAGTGCAACATTATTGTTGTGGTGTGATGTACACACTCTGTAGCACAAAGGCAGCTAAGCCAAAGAGGAGCTGGGGATGCCAACAGGTGGTTCCCAGGGCTCCAGTCTAATGGCCATGGACTACTGACCTGACCGTTGGGCCTGTGGCTTGTCAATTGATTCGCTCGTACATTGCGAAATTTGAAAAAATTGAGACATACTATACAAAGGTAAAGGAAGAATCTCTTCTGGGAACGTCTACAATCTAAAAAAGTGACCTCAACCTGCTCCAGTGTTGTTTCGATCTGCCGACCACCACTGCAATAAGACCCTGTTTGTGCCCAATGCAGTGTTAATAATTGGTACATTTTTATCCCAATTCTACTCTGCATTAAAAAAATGCAAATTTTCTTAACTTCCATCCAGTCTGATGTTTCACTCAAAGTCAAAGCTCAAAATTGCTGCTGATTTTCTCTTAGCTCTCAGTTTTCAGAACTTATTCTTTTATCTCTGCTGGCTCAGTTTCTCTTTTCATCATGGTTTGTGGTGCATTGTGGAAAAGTAGGGTTCCGATTCACCATTTGCATTGCTTTTCAACATTCACTTTTCTTTTTTGTCTTTGTTGCAGCTTTTTTCCAATCAAATTTTTCAAAATGGTAGTCGCGAATTCATGAATTTTGCACAAAATTAGAAATGCTGTTTATTTTTGTTATACGTTCTTACAATATCTTAGCACAAAAAATCACATGATCCTTTAGCGCCTTCACCACCTTGGGGTTTTCCATTTTTGCGTTTATGTTTTTGCTCCCCGTCTTCCCAGAGCCATAACTTTTTTATTTTTCCATCAATATGGTCATGTTAGGGCTTGTTTTTTTGCAGGACGACTTGACTTTTGAAAGCCACCATTGGTTTTACCATATAATCTACTAGAAAACAGGAAAGTGCGGTGAAATTGCAAAAAAAATGCAATTCCAAAATGTTTTTAATTTTTTTTTACCAAGTTCAGTAAATGCTAAAGCTGACCTGCCATTATGATTTTCCAAGTCATTACAAGTTTGCAGACACCAACATGTCTGGATTCTTTTTTATTTATTTTATTTTCCGAGACCTCTTAGTGTCTCCATTTTTCAGGGTCTGGGGCTGGGTAAGGATTTATTTTTTGCGTGCTGAGCTGATGTTTTTATTGATACCATTTTGGGGTAGATAAATGTTTTAATTACCTGTTATTGCAATCTTGGGGTAATTTTGATGTTTTGATTTTTTTCTCGCTATGTCATTTACCAATCGAATTTATTCTTTGTATATTTTGATAGATCAGATGATTCTGATCGCAGCCATTCTTTTAAGCCTTTTTTATTGTTCTATTTTGACTGGAGCAAAAGGGTGGTGATTTGAACTTTCATTTTTTTTATATTTTAATTTTTTTTTTAACTTTTCACTTGTTTAATAGTCTCAATGGGAGACTTGAAACTGCGATCTTCTGATCATTTGTGCTTTACATAGCAGGGCTCCAGCAAATATCATCATCTGAAATGAATGCTGGCCACAGGGCGGCGCTCATACCAGATCGGCAATGACAAGCATGAGGGTCTCCTGCAGATCCTGCAGATCCCCAGTTGTCAGGCCAACCCATTGACTCCCCGCGCTCATGTGACAATTACATATTTTTTTAAGCCCTTCTTACAGCACATATTTTCCCCCATTTTTCAGCACATTATATGGTAAAATTATTGCAGATTTCAAAACTACAACTTGCAAATAAAAACAAGCCTTTGTATGACTATGTTGATGGAAACATAAAGAAAAGTTATGGCTTTTGGAAGAAGAAGTGGAGGAAAAAACGAAAGTGCAGTACAAGGAAAATCCCCTACTCATGAAGGGGTTAAAGGCAAACAAATATATTTTTTTTTTATATTCCTTTCTTATTTCCGAATTGCAGCTGCTGTGACCCACTGATATGTGTAATATGTGGATTCTACAGATAAGTCTCTGGTAATTTGCTGTATACGGCGCCGTCCATTCAACTACAGTCAGCTTGTTACATTTGTTTGATACCCTTGTAATAAAATAAGAGTTCTCTGGGGACCCCTGATTAAACAGCGGCACTTGGAATCGAGAAACATTCTCTTCAATCTGTTCTTTTCATAAATTAAAATGAATATTCTTAATCAGCTAAATAGAAGAAAAGCTCTAATAAGATGATACAAAGCCCCACTGCGAATTACCATGTGTAACTATTATTCTACAGTAACAAATTAATCTAGTACTTTCCATTCACCCACCTATAAGAATTTACAGTTACAATCAAAATGATTTTTTTTAGCAAAATTTTACAAGAGGTTTCTCCAAATTCACAACAAAATGTCACTTTTACTGACTAATGCAGTCTCGGAATCAATCACCCCTGTGATGCAGTGACCCATGTTACAGCTAGGGGGCGCTGTATGTGCTCCTCAGGATACACATGGAGGCGTATCTGTAATGGTGATAATGAAACAGTGTCCGGCATGATTGTAAATGGCCGGTATGTGTCGCAGTGGGAGGCTGCGCTGTAAGCCTGTAGTATTGTTGTTCTGGGACCTGTAGTCCAACAAGTATTTGTATAGTTAAAAGGGAGGCTTGCAGGGTTAGTTGGAGAGCTGGGCGGGACTGGCTAACCACACACAACTCCCACCTATGGTAGTGGTTACAACTACATAATGTGACCAGGGTTTGGGTCACGTGGTTGAAAGTGTACGGACCTGAATGGTCAGAGTGTGAAGTCCTGGATAGCCTGTGTGTTGGAATGTCCTCGAGTGGGCTGGATTCCTGAAAGCGCCTTGTGAGGCTATGGACTGAAGGCCTGTGTTTTGGAAATACCTGGGACTGGACTTCCTGAATAGTGCACGGAGAGGCCATATCTGCAGAGCATGTGATGGCTACTGTGTTGGGGAAGCTACCGTCCCGTCTGCAGGTCAGGACTATCTGAAGTGCCCTGGTCACAAGGACGGTGATCCCAGTTCGGCAGCTTTCCTGGGAACCAGGACTGACAGGAGTCAGTGTGTGGAGCAGGAGCTCCTGTAAGATAACTCCAGATAAAGGTGGTTACGGGCAGAGAAGTATCTGTCATTGGAATAGACTGTCAGTGCTTATGATGTTCCGTTGATGTAAATAATGAACTGATCGTGGTGCAGTTTATGATGTTTAATAAACCGGATAGACTGTTTTTGTGAGTAAACGTGCCCAAGTGCTTTAATCCCATTGTCAAGCGAGTGTCCCCAACGCACTCAGGGAGCACTATCTCACAACTATTAGGTACATAGAAGAGTTCTTCTGGCTGTTATAACCTGATGTATATACAGACACCAATTTATTAATACATGTCCAGGAGGGATATCAGGAATAATAGAATGCAGAGCTCCAATGACAAACAATTCAAACTGTTTTTTAGTAGGGAAAGGAGAATAGATTCGCCGTACCCTTGTCCAGCGGCCAGGTCAGTATTCTGTAACTGCTGGTCGCGGAGCCCTAAGAATAGTCTCTAATCTGCCGGCATCCGTACCTCCCTTTTTGATTAGCCAGGCTGGCACGATGTCATGAGTATGTTATGATGCAATGATGGTGACGTCACTCCAGGCTGACTAATCAAAAGGGGAGTTGAAGAAGCCATCAAGGAAGAGACTACTGTCCGGCGGTCAAAAATTACAGACCTGGCTGCACGAGAAGAGACATGTAATTTTATTCTCCCACCTCTAAGTACCGCATTCACTTAAAAACTGATGCTAGAGGAGTCGACAAATATTCTGACAGTGCCATACTAATGTTACTTGTGCCCACGAGTGGAAATATTCTGGGGGCATGTTATCCAGCTGTATATAGAAATTGAGTCAACTCAAGAAATAATCTGTCGTGCCAAATGATTGGGTCCAAAGTCTCCTTCAAATGGTTGTATCTTCTGCTAGGGCCTATTAATATGACAGGGCTTGAGTAAGTATCAGCTCACTTAGGGCTATCATTATTACAGCCACAGTCCTTTGGTCTTATGACTCAAAATATCAATATATTTGATGCTTTAGGTCTAGATAATGAGATCCATGATTGGGTCAGAAATTGTTTGTCATAATATGGACACCTGCACCTCAAAAACATTTTTACAATTGACCCTATTCTTTCCCTTGAAACTACAAAGACTCTTACTATCACTCTTGTTCATTCTCAGCTGGACTATTTCAACTCCCTACTAATCGATCACCCTCTTACTAACCTTTCCCATGTCTACTCCATCCTGAATACAGCAGCCAGGGTCAAATTTCTGTCAGTCTCCAGCCATTACACCGTTGCCTCCACGCTGTGCCAGTCATTGCACTGGTTGCCCATCCATTATAGGATAAAACATAAATCTATCACACTCACCCCTGTTATGATCCTAGTGGCTGAGGATCGCAAAATGGACTAGCTAAGTTAATGAACATAGACACGAGCTCTAGGGAGGTGGTAACTGGACTGACCGCAAACCTGATCCTAACCAAACACACTAAAGGTAGCCGGTGAACGTGCCTAAAATCCTGGACGTCTCGACGCAGCCTGAGAAACTATCTACTGCTAGAGGGAAAGTAAGACCTCGCTTGCCTCAGAGAAATCACCCCAAAGATATAGGAAGCCCCCAACAAATAATAACGGTGAGGTAAGGGGAAAATACAAACGTAGAAATGAAAACAGATTCAGCAAATGAGGCCCGCTAATACTAGATAGCAGAAGACATATAGGGAACTGTGCGGTCAGTAAAAAACCCTATGCAAAATATCCACGCTGAGAATACAAGAACCCCCACACCAACTAACGGTGTGAGGGGAGAAACTCAGCCCCCTAGAGCTACCAGCAAGCAAGGAAATCACATATTAGCAAGCTGGACAAGAAACAAAAATACACCAAGAAACATATGAACACTGATGATCAAAAAATGAACAAAGAAAAACTTAGCTTCTCTTGAAGAGACTGATAACGAAGGCATGCAGGAGAGCTCCAAAATAGCACTGAAGACATTGACAGCAGGCAACCACTGAAAGTCCAGGTGAGCTAAATAGGAAACCAACTACCAGATAACGAGACAGCTGATCCCAGCCACAAACCTGCAGAAAAACACAAAGAGCCACCAGAGGGAGCCCCAAAGACAGCACTCACACAGTACCACTTGTGACCACCAGAGGGGGCCCAAAAATAGAGTTCACAACACACCCCCAAAGCTTTCCAAAGTTCTGCACTGCCCTACATCACCCCTTTCATTGCTGCACAAACCTACAGCTCCTCCCTCATTTCTGTCTACAAACCCGACGATGCTCTCCTCAATGCTGCACCACCTTTCATTTTGTCCTCATCTTTGTCTACCACCCTTACAGTTCTCTTAACAATGCTGCACCACACTACATTTCCTCCCTTATCTTTTTCCATCATCATCTCCACAGTCCTGCACTGTTCTACATTTCCTCCCTCATTTCTATCTACTATCCCAACCATGGTCTCTGAAGTGCTGCACAACCCTTAACCTCTTGTCTACCATCCTAGCCATGTTCTTCTGCTAATCTTCTAATACTATGCAATGAAGTTGAGGAGCAAAACAGCTCAATAGGATTTTATCCAAGAGCAACGGGTATATTAGTGGAGTGTACTTGCTCATCTGATGGAGCTTTCCAGCCCACAACAATTTCCAAACTTTGGTTGAACAGCTGCTGCAGAACCACAGGTCACAGAGCCAATGAAACCAAACCAGTGAAGTTCAGAGAACAGGCGCAGCACAAGATAAGTCCTGGAGAGAGACGGGAGTAAGAAGTTTGGATTATGGAAGATGTTATCCTTAGATGATTTTTCTGGAGGAAAATTGAGTGTTTTTTCTGCACTGCTGGTGGACAACCACAGAAAAGATCCAGGACACGCGGAGGTTGAATACATGCATTTTTATTATTGATGCATTTCGATGTTGTCAATCTTCTTCCTCAGGATACAACCACAAGTCAAAACACGTCAATAATAAAACTTCTTGTGGGACTCCACCAGCAGCGCAGACAAAACACTCAATTTTCCTCCATGGAAATCATCTAAAACTAAAATCTATCATAATCCAAACTTCCCACTTCTGTCTCCAGGACTTCACTCGTGCTGCACCAGTTCTCTGAAATTCACTAAGCCAGACAATCTGTTTAATTTACACTGTCCACAATTGTAAGCCTGCCCTAAAAACAAATTTCTTTAGACTGGCCTGTCACCTCACTAATCTAAATATTCGCTGTTCTCTCATCCAAAATGTTCATGACAAGAACTTTTTAACCTTTGTGTCACCCATATTTCCTTATTAATAATAATAATAATAATAATTTTATTTATATAGCGCCAACATATTCCGCAGCGCTTTACAACTTATAGAGGGGACTTATACAGACAACAGACATTACAGCATAACAGAAATCACAGTTCAAAACAGATACCAGGAGGAATGAGGGCCCTGCTGCTCGCAAGCTTACAAACTATGAGGAAAAGGGGAGACACAAGAGGTGGATGGTAACAATTGCTTTAGTTATTTGGACCAGCCATAGTGTAAGGCTCGGGTGTTCATGTAAAGCTGCATGAACCAGTTAACTGCCTAAGTATGTAACAGTACAGACACAGAGGCTATTAACTGCATAAAGTGTATGAGAACATGATGGAGGAACGTGATTATGTTGTTGTTTTTTATTAATAGGCCACACAGGGATAATTAGGTTAATGCGTTGAGGCGGTAGGCCAATCTGAACAAATGAGTTTTTAGTGCACGCTTAAAACTGTGGGGATTGGGGATTAATTGTATTAACCTGGGTAGTGCATTCCAAAGAATCGGCGCCGCACGTGTAAAGTCTTGGAGACGGGAGTGGGAGGTTCTGATTATTGAGGATGCTAACCTGAGGTCATTAGCGGAGCGGAGGGCACGGGTAGGGTGGTACACTGAGACCAGGGAGGAGATGTAGGGTGGTGCTGAGCCATGGAGTGCTTTGTGGATGAGGGTAGTAGTTTTGTACTGGATTCTGGATTGGATGGGTAGCCAGTGTAATGACTGGCACAAGGTAGAGGCATCGGTGTAACGGTTGGCGAGGAATATGATCCTGGCAGCAGCATTCAGGACAGATTGGAGCGGGGAGAGTCTGGTAAAAGGTAGGCCAATTAGTAGAGAGTTACAATAGTCCAGACGAGAATGAATAAGTGAGACAGTAAGAGTTTTTGCAGAGTCGAAAGTAAGAAAAGGGCGAATATTATTGATTCTAAGCTCTTGTGGGCAGGATCATCACTCCTTGTGTTTAGATTGTAGAATTATGTGTTACTCTGTAATGTCTGATATAATATATAAAATTATTGTTAGGAACTTCCCCATACACATATTGTTTCCCATAGTTGGGGATAGTCCTTGCCCCAATCCTAGTAATCCTAAGTATCTCTTACCCAGGTCAAATTTCCTTCCAGGATATAGTCATCATTTACTGATTATCTCTATTTCTCTTTTTAATCAAAGTAAGTGAATGTTGTTGGGCTGAGTCCAGTCTAATGGAGAAAACAACCAATGAATACAATAAAAAAGGAAGACGCATGAAGCAAAATTGGAAAGAGAAAATGCGAAAGTGTGAAAACCTTAGGATGGCCTTTAACGTCATGCATGGCACAGAAACACAGAAACAACATCTTAATTCCAATTAACTTAATGAACCAAACAGTAAATTGCTTTGTATGCATGAATATGTTTCCCTGGTGGAGGCACGGGGATAATAAGGCAGCTATTTGAAGTGCTATTGATTGGGATTCAGCTGGTTAAGCAGTCACAGATCACTTAACTGCCCTAGTTTGCATAAATCAGGTTAGAAGGAAGAAAGGTTTATTCTTCCTTTAAGAAGAAAACCTAAAAAACTTCAAACAGAAGGTCGGAGAACGAGAATGTGAAGGGATTGCATCCCAAGAAACTACTTCTGTAAATGAGAGGAATGACATACACCTTAAAGGGATAATTTTATTTAAATTATTGACAACATTTAATGAAATTCCCTTTAAAGAAGGAAGTATCACATTCACAACTTTAAAAAAAAAATAGAAATAAATATTATTTAATATATTTGACATACGTTATGGAAATTTACTGGAGGCCATTTCTGAAGATGTATTACTTTTTCGTCACTTGCAGTACTTCTTGATGCCACTGTTGATGACAAGTACTTTCCATAGACATTAATGAAATAGAGCCCCCAGTTTTATCCTATCTGAGATCAAATATCTGTAGTCAATAAGCAACATATTTAGATTAAATTAAGTACAAACCTCAACTACTTTCTCGTAAATGAAGCTCACATAATCCTACTTGGTTAATTAGTAAATAGATATGTCATATAATGGGGCGTAGATTATGGCCTCCAAAATGGTCTACAATGACTACTATTTTTTTGTTGTTGTTTAATAGGACTTCTAGTAGATGTAACGACAGGGCAGGGTGCAGGCAATACTTATCTACCTCAGCTGAGCTTGAAAAATGTTGATCATATCTATTCAGACTGTCATGGGCCGACCAAGCCCAGTGGGCCTTGCAGTCTGCCAAGTTTGTCTTGTGTTGACCCCATCCATTTATAGAGGTAGATCTCTACGGCAAAGGTTACGTAACTTAATTGGAAGATGAATATCCTAACCTGAATCAGTAATTCCTTTTCAAAGAGAGAAGTATTGCGCCCACCAAGTCACAAGGTTAGAGATGGTCTATGCCCCTGGAAATGTTTCACTCAAAATAAGCCTTGATGAGCCAACTTAAGGCCCTCTAACAAGGTAGAGTAAAGTCAGCCTTAACCTGCTGTTTCCGAGCATCGAAATTATAACAGGTCCTCTCGACTCTTCCTTGATGTTGGGGTAAAGAAAACCTGGGCTTGTTGAATTTCAATGCATGATCCTTTTGCTGTCATTGGAGATAAGTCTCCATCAGTGGTGTCTGTGGCTTATTCTATTCTCCACTTCCCGTTGAAACATATTATTACTTGGTCAAAAAGAGCATTCATGAGTCTGGGGAAATTGGGAGAGATTGCTAAACACGTGCCAAACACGTCTTTGGTCCACAGCTACATAGGGAGAGTGAGCAATTTTACCTTGCTCATTTTTTGACTGTGAAAGACCACAAAAATAAAAGAAAATGTATATGTATGGGCATACACACAGAAGCTGGTTTGCTGAAAAATGATTCTGACTGGCTCCAGAAAGTTAGGAGTTCAGCTGCTGTTATTGTATGAAGTTTTTGATTGGCCAAACCTTTCTTCTGCAGATTTGTCGCTGAACATGTAAGATATGGATGGGCTGGGTCCACCAGAATGTAGAGATAGAAGAGTGTAGTACTGAGCAATGGATCCCCTCAATGATATATGCAGGCTCGGCCTGGCCGTCAGGAGAACGGGTGAATCCCCTGGTGAGCCACTGTGCCGGAGTGATTATTCCATATGAGCAATGCTTGGCATAGTGAACTTGATGAACTATATGCAGATAAAGACACTGTAAAGCATCACATTTATTTAACAGACTACCCATTTTTTATTTTATGGAAATATAGTCTGAAATCACATGAAAGGACAGCAGAAATCCACTAAATATCTTCAAACCTAGGCCTATAATATTTGCATATACCTGAATAGTGTGGCCTCTGAAGGAATATTACTGGTGGGCCTTTGGTAACACAGTCTGACACAGGATGTTACAGGATACCGCGAAAGAGTGGGGCCAGAAGATTGTGATGTCTGATTACACATACACCTGGGCTAGTGAGGACAGCTTCTCCTTCCTTTTAGCAGTTGAGGTTCTCCTTGCTCTGCTCTTACAAGGGTTAAACAGTCCAGTTTGTCTCCTGGAGCTCTCCGTCCTGAGTTGTGTCACCTATTCAGAGCTCATCACTTCCCTCTGATTTACACACTCTCATCTAAGCTTTAGTTGTTGCCAGTGATAGCTTACAACTACCTGGTTTGTAGCTGGAGGAGAAAGCTGAGAAAGGACCAGGCATTTGGAGTTGTTTCAGGAGATATCTGCGTGTAGTTGGTTTGTGTGAGTGTGTGTCTCCCAGTCTCTGTTCCCATTTGGTTTGCCTCACCCTCTCCTTCTCCATTTCCCACTTGATTACTTGAGAGTGTTATTCTATGATTGCGGTTTTCTTTTATCCCTATCCGTTTACCCTCTGTGTCTTTACGTTAGAGCAGGACTGGCGTTCCTGCTATCCTACTCACTAGTCAAGGTGGTACTAAGGATAAGACTGAGATAGGAACATGATTGACGCATGGGGTGAAAGAACCCATCTAGGAAAACTAAGAAGCTCAGGGTCGCACAGGGCAAGTAACAGGGGACCCCCCTTTTATCCTTCCTTAGAGGCAGAGCTTCCTCCGCTCTCTGACTCATCATGCATAGTCTTGCTTTGGGTAGATGCGTGATACAGGATTTTTATATAGAAAGAGATTGAGTTTGTGAAACAATCTAGAAAACTTTATGTATCTAAGACACATGAGAGTCCAATAGAGGTCCGTTTGATATATTGATCTGGTCCACAGACCATGTGCACATACCCTATCTCTGTTGGGCCTTCTAATTATTTTTTTATTCCACCATTACATCTATCACTGAGATTGTTAGAAAAATATTTAGAATTGAGAGTAGCTCAAGTAGCTTTTAGTCTATGCCTGATGAAGCGATCTCAGTAGTCTCGAAAGCTTGCAATTTGTTACCATCTTTTCAGTTAGCCAAGGTATCAACCACTGAGGACTCTCAATTCTAAATATTTTTCTATCTACTGGCTAACACGGTACCAAGATATATATCTTTCCTGAGATTGTTATTCACTTATCATACATTCTTAAAGGGGTTATCCAGAATTACAATGGGATTTCTGCTTTTTTTTCCCCAAAAAAAATGTGCTCTTCTTGTCCTCAAGTTGACTCTGATAATTCACTCCTGTGCTTTTGAACTGCAATACCAAACAACACCCATGGAGAAGAATGGCGCTGTTTCTGAGGAAAAAAATATTAATTATTAAAAACTAGCCATTCTAATTTTACCCATCCACTTTTACTTTTTTTTTTTTTCATAGAAGACATGGTACCACTCTTATATTACTTAACTTCTTGATTTTTATTACGCAAAATATTAGAAAGGTTCAGTCTAGGAACTTTATTATCAGTAAATTAATGGCCTTTTTAGTCTTCAACAACTATAAGATAAAAATTATTTATTGATGTTTTTTCTCTTTTTTTCATTATATTTTCATATATTTTTTGTTATTTTTATTTTATAGGGAAAGATTTGCATACAGATTTACACTATAGGTAAAAAGTTATCCACAGTGACCTGCTCTCTAAATTGTGAAGTCAGTGTTTTTCTAAAGGAGAATACATAAGCCTGACAAACAAAGTCATTACTTTTTTATGTGAAGTTGGTCTAAGCACTAATGGGAGCCCTGTAGAATAATTTTAATTAAAATTTTATTAAACTTTCCATATATGTTGTCATGCCGAGACCCCAGAACGTAATGTGCTGCATGCCAATAAGTCAACCCATTCCCCTGTGGGTAAGTGTTTAAATATGGAATGAAACAGCAGTCATCACAAAGCAGAATCTGGGAAAAAAATAATGATAAGACAGAAAGCCAAGAAGAAAGCCAAGCTTGGCGAAGGAGGGTACAGACATTGACGCGGTTTTGTAGAACAATGCAATAGTGTTGATATATTTTTGTGATGTTCCATAATTTACATTTTTTTAAACATTTTTGTCATTTTTTATCTATTAAATAACTATATTTCTATTTTGCATGCTACATAACTTGAGATAAGAAAATCAAATTAGTTACAAATTTTGTGAAAAATTCAGATTTGCCAGAATTTATTTGCGATTTTTGTGACTAGATTTGTCCAAATTCCACCAAAATGGTGACCAGTCGGGCAAGCCTTCTACTCAACTCTTCCAGCACCATGAGTCACGACATTGGATAACCCGGGGCTCCTTCCTTGTCCCTTGTGCTAGGGGTGACCTAGATATCGCTGCTCTCCATATTACTTCTAAAAGTGAACACGCTGGGGCCACGTACCTTGATGAACTCCTGAATCCATCCTTAATCTGTTCTCTCCCCTACCCAGGAAAGTGGGGAGTAGAAGTGTATGTAGATACACCAACCAGACTAAGAAGGGAATACATACAGGGATAAAAGAAAATACCAGTCACACAAGTATGCACTCACAAACAAAGTGGAACACCGGAGAGTTAAGGAAGAAAAAAACCAATAGTAGAGGATGAGGGTTTGCACACAACAGAATAACCAAGGAACAGTCTTTAGAAAATCACTCCAAATGCCTCCACAAAGAACCAACTCCTCCAGCTCCAAAACCAGGCACTATGAAACTAACACTGGCATCCATGATTGCCAGAGGCAAGTACATACTGAAGAGGGTAGTGGCCAACACTGAACAGCTGAGACCATTAATGCAGGAAAGCACTAGAAGCTCTCAACTGAACAATTTAACCCCTACACTGTTAGCAGAAACCTGAACCATTTAATATGATGGAGAGGTGCTTCTAATCAGGTGCGGGAAATCAGATGCTGCAGTCTTCTGGCACCTCTCTTTTGTGGTAAACCGTGACTAGAGATGAGAGAATATTGTTGGTTCCCTCCTTATTCAGCAAGCTATAGCACTTACCAAAGAAGCTGCAGCGGGAACCCGGAGCGCTCCCGATAATCTGGTGTCTGGTGCCGCAGCTGTATGTGTCGAGGCTGTGTGACAGTCACAACACACAAGCTCTCCATGCATGTGGTGTGACTGTCACACTGCAACAACACATGCAGCTGTGGTGCCAGACACCTGATTATCGGGAGCGCTCCAGGTATCCTTGTTCCCGCTGCGGCTTCTTCGGTAAGAGCTATAGCTTGCCAAAATAGGAGGGAGCCGACAATATTCGCTCATGTCAACTCGTGACACGCTGTTTCTCCAATTGGTTTCTCTTTCTTCTCACTATTTTCCTCTATCTACTTCTCTTTCGAGGCTTGTGACCCTTCTGTTCTTGAATAGGCCCCATGCCAATACATGGGACGCGAAGCAAGTCATTGATGTCATTGATGTGCGTAGAGGCACAAATGATTGCATGAGGCCTAATGAAGAATAAGTGTACCTGAAAAGAGAAGAAAATAGAAGACAAAAAAGAGAAGCTGGTCAGAGGACTGGTGATGGGAGAAAAGAGGTAAGGAGAAGGTCGAGAAGATGTGAGTATAAAGCCATGTGCATTCTGAGGTTGTTTTTTTTTTGGGAGTCTTTTTGAAGTAGATATGCTTCAAAAAACAAATGGAGTTGAGGAAATCCAGATCACCGTAACACATGTAGTCCAGTATACAGAGAACAGCGCTCTGACATTTTGAAAATCATGGAAAAAAATGGAGACTCCAGCTTCTGGTAGAAATTCTTAGAAAATTTTTAGAAAACAATCCATCCCTTTTTCAACCATTAAATATTCATAGAGGCATGAAGATGGGGGGTAGGAAACACAAGGCAACATTTTGAATTCAGACCAGTGTTCTTTTTCAAAGCCTAATGGGAACAGGCAGAAATATAACAAATCATCTAAAAACAATCCTAATTTTTTTCAATCTTATGGACATTAACCGGTTTGACCGGAAATTAACCAATCATCGAAAAATATTTTTGGTCTGACGATCTGAATGTACTGTTGACAGGCAATCTTCTATTTCTAATTCTTATCGAACTTTTGAATTTGGTGAAGAATCTTCTATTATATGCTTGGAGGATTTAAATGATGTGTGAAATGCACTGGATATCAATGAATCCAATAAGCTATAATTAAAAAATCAATTTGTTTATCCCATACAATCTTGGGCTCACTGTATGGACAGATTTCAGGATTTTGTTGAAAGAGAACTCAAAATTCTCCATGATTCCAAAAATCACAAACCATCCAGACCTAATTTGAAACCAGCACTGAAAAACACATTATATGAATTGATCCAAATGCATGATATTATTATAAAAATGGCAGCTAAAGGGGGGGTGTTTGTTGTAGTTATACATTCTCTAATGTACAAGTCTCCATTTTTTCTAAGCTTAAAACAAGCCTGAAAAATCGCTTAAAAAACAACTCAAAGACTCTTCCTATTAATTTCTATTGTAAAACTACTTTTAACTGTTTGTTTCCCCACTTCACGTTTTGGTGGAAAAAAAAGAATGTGGATGTCATTTCTTTGAAGTAGATACTGATGGAATCTGTTCTAGACTAGTCGCTGTCCAATCCAAAGGCTGCAAAAAAGCAGGAAAGAAAACTCATCCAAAACACTTCATAAACTCTTCAAAAGCACTTCAGGATATAAAACTTCCGATGAAAATGTCACAATGAAGTAGCAGCTCGTGAAGTGTTATCCCCACAAACAGAATTATGCCCACACAGCCACCCACACACAGTATGATGCCTCCCACACAGTATGATGACCCACCGCCCCCACACACAGTATCATGGCTCACACAGTATGATGGCTGTAGTGTCAGTGTCTCTGCATGATTCCAATCCTTCTGTCTCCTGACAGGATGCCGTCTAACTAACCAACCTGGCCCTCACTTCCTTCTGTTCCTACAGTTTCTCGGGGTCTACGAACGTCTGGCAGATCTCTGAGCACTGTGCTTTAGGCGTATGCTCTCTCAGTCTCTTAAAGAGACAGTGCACACTTTAATAAAGCATGCCCAGCCAATGGCTGGGAGACATTTATTATTTAAGGCACCTCCACCTGTTGGAAGGTTCCTGACCAACGTGTTCGGTCAGTTTTCAGTATGCTTGCTAGTTGTCACACACAGTATGATGGCCCACAGCCCCCAACTCAGTATGATGGCCTACACGGTATGTTCAGCTCCATAACCCTCCCAACAATAAGATTGTTCCCCATAGTTTACCCACATACACTTCATGGCCCTCAAAGCTCCCCAAACTTTATTATGAGCCCCACAGCATCCTCCACACAGCTTGATGGCCCCCACGATATACCCTCACACTGAATGACAGCATTTTACAAGTTAAAAAAAAATTACACACCTCTCCCTGCGCAGCAAAATGGCTACCAGATGAAGAAATTGAGCAAACTAAATTGCAAAAATTCTAATTTTGGCAAATCCAATTTTTGTTTCTAAATTCATAGTGAACTTGATGTGCCTTAAAATGATGGTCTTAGCTCTAATATCCACTCCTAATATAAAGGGTACAGGTACTCAAATGGCAAACCATGACAACACTCAGCTTCGACCCTTGCCTCACCCAATGTCAGGTTGCCACTCCACCTTGTCTGCTGAGCAGTACACATCTTTCACCTGTCACCTCAATGTTGGATCACCACCTCTCCAATGAACGTGATGTGGCGTAGACCCTACTATGGCAGAATCAGGGTTTGTGATAATATTGACCAGGTTCCCTAATGCTAAATCTTGCAATCTAAAGAAGAAGACAACATATGACCGATGCTAATGTTCATAAGAGTAAGTCTGATATTAAACACTGGCTGAACTCAGTATGGAACGTGGAGAGATTCTAGAGCAAGATACTGACATGTGAGCAGATGGCCCCTTGAGATCAAAGACCGCCAAGACATTTTCATGCTTCAAGACTCGAGTCTCTGGAGATCTGAGCTTCACCAGTCACTGTTTGATTTTTAGAATGTAACTAAAAGGTTATTTCTTCTTTTTTTACCCAAAATAAAGAAATAATGTTTAATGGAGAGATTAAGCCATATTTGCTGAATGCATTCCTGCTTCTTTACGACTGACTTATCCTTACCCTGGTAAAGTCAGCTGTCTCTACAGAGTGGATTTTGTGATTTAAAAAGTCCTGGACTCATGATCGATCTATCTAACATCTGACATTCATTTCTATCATTTTTTTATCTATCCATCTAGCTCCTATCTATCCTGTGGCTTATGGGTAATAGCGACAAACCATGTGGCTGGAGTAAAATTTTCATCCGTGTTTGCATCCTGGATGCAGATACAGTTTGTCATGAAATATGACGTAAGCCTGTTTGTGCCATGACTCATACAGTGCCTTGCGAAGGTATTCGGCTCCCTGGAACTTTTCAACCTTTTCCCACATATCATGCTTCAAACATAAAGATACCAAAGGTAAATTTTTGGTGAAGAATCAACAACAAGTGGAACACAATTGTGAAGTTGAACGAAATTTATTGGTTATTTTAAATTTTTGTGGAAATTCAAAAACTGAAAAGTGGGGCGTGCAATATTATTTGGCTCTTTTACTTTCAGGGCAGCAAACTCCCTCTAGAAGTTCATTGTGGATCTCTGAATGATCCAATGTTGTCCTAAATGCCTAATGATAATAAATATAATCCACCTGTGTGTAGTCAAGTCTCCGTATAAATGCACCTGCTCTGTGATAGTCTCAGGGTTCTGTTTAAAGCACAGAGAGCATCATGAAGACCAAGGAACACAACAGGCAGGTCCGTGATACTGTTGTGGAGAAGTTTAAATCCGGATTTGGATACAAAATGATTTCCAAAACTTTAAACATCCCAAGGAGCACTGTGCAAGCGATCATATTGAAATGGAAGGAGTATCATACCACTGCAAATCTACCAAGACCCGGCCGTCCCTCTAAACTTTCATCTCAAACAAGGAGAAGACTGATCAGAGATGCAGCCAAGAGGCCCATGATCACTCTGGATGAACTGCAGAGATCTACAGCTGAAGTGGGACAGTCTGTCCATAGGACAACAATCAGTCGTACACTGCACAAATCTGGCCTTTATGGAATAGTGGCAAGAAGAAAGCCATTTCTCAAAGATATCCATAAAAACTGTCATTTAAAGTTTGCAACAAGCCACCTGGGAGACACACCAAACATGTGGAAGAAGGTGCTTTGGTCAGATGAAATCAAAATCGAACTTTTTGGCAACAATGCCAAACGATATGGTTGGCGTAAAGGCAACACAGCTCATCACCCTAAACACACCATCCCCACTGTCAAACATGGTGGTGGCAGCATCATGGTTTGGGCCTGCTTTTCTTCAGCAGGGACAGGGAAGATGGTTAAAATTGATGGGAAGATTGATGGAGCCAAATACAGGACCATTCTTGAAGAAAACCTGTTGGAGTCTGCAAAAGACCTGAGACTGGGATGGAGATTTGTCTTCCAACAAGACAATGATCCCAAACATAAAGCAAAATCTACAATGGAATGGTTCACAAATAAACGTATCCAGGTGTTAGAATGGCCAAGTCAAAGTCCAGACCTCAATCCAATCGAGAATCTGTGGAAAGAGCTGAAAACTGCTGTTCACAAACGATCTCCATCAAACCTCACTGAGCTCGAGCTGTTTGCCAAGGAAGAATGGGCAAGAATTTCAGTCTCTCGATGTACAAAACTGGTAGAGACATACCCCAAGTGACTTGCAGCAGTAATCGCAGCAAAAGGTATTAAGTTAAAGTGGGCAAATAAAATTGCACGCCCCACTTTTCAGTTTTTGAATTTCCACAAAAATGTAACATAACCAATAAATTTCATTCAACTTCACAATTGTGTTCCACTTGTTGATTCTGCACCAAAAATGTGCATTTGGTATCTTTATGTTTGAAGCATGATATGTGGGAAAAGTTTGAAAAGTTCCAGGGAGCCGAATATTTTCGCAAGACACTGTACAAAGCTCTACTACTTCTTTTTGGTTTAGCCAAAAAGAAGAGAAAGGAATGGCGCACTCCTCAGTCCGGACAAAAAATCGTATTCTTTATTCTTTAAAAGGACATCTTACATCTTACAAAGACATGCGGGCGGGAGAGAACGTGCTGGAGGGAGAAAGGAGGACTACAGCTGTTTCGCGCGGAAGGCGCTTCTACAGGTCCCAGTGATGGACGGGAAAAAGGGGAGGAGGAATTTATGGTCTTAGCAGGACGTGCTTACCGCCCCATGTTCCCGTGCCTTACAGGTGATGCAAATTAATTGCGTAGCAATACCAACAACATATAACAAATTTTTTAAAAAAAGTGCTTATAAGTATACTTTAAAAAAAGGGGGGGAGAGAGAGAAAGACGTGAAATGAACATTATTAGACTTTACTAAACACAGCTTAAGAGACAAAATCAAAAGGTTATGTTTTCTATCGCAAACTGGAGGGGTATATATATTTATAAAAGATTGTGAGCGTGGATTACAGGAAGACCGACATGTCTATCCGTTCATTAAGTCCCATTGGACCAATAGCGTTTGTACGCATTATCCAACGGGCCTCACTTCTTAATAATAGTTGGTTCAAATTCCCCCCCCGTTGCGGTGAAAACACCCTTGTAATACCGGCAAAACGTAATGTATGAATATTCCCTGCATGAGCTTGTCTAACATGATTTATAAGACGGGGGACACCTTTGCCTGTACGAACTGAGGCGAAGTGTTCTTTTATGCGGATATATAGAGGGCGGATGGTTTTGCCTATATAGTAGAAACCGCACTGGCAGAAAATAACGTACACTACATAGGTGGTTTTACAGGAGATAAAGTCTTTGACTATATGCTTTACTGGCCCTATTGTGACGGTATTACCTGTCATATGTTGAGAGCATAGGTTACAGTGTCCGCACTTAAAATTCCCCTTTGGAATATCTTTATTAAGCCAATGTGTGCGGTCAGTGGTAATTCGATTTCGTACCAAAGTGTCGCCTATGTTCTTGCTGCGCCGGCAAGCAAATAGCGGACCTCTTTCAAATCTATCAATTAGATCTATGTCTTTTCCTAGAATATGCCAATTTTTCCTGATTATTGATCTTATATGCATATCCATTGGCCCAAATTTGAAACTGAACACAAACTGTTTGTTGTCCTTGATTTTTTTGTGGCACTCCAGTTTTTTTGAGGGGGGGAGAGAGACATCTTTTTCTGCCCTAATTAGGGCTGCATCCAGTAAGGGACGTGGATACCCTCGACTTTCAAAGCGCTTATAGAGCGTTTGAGACTGTTTTCTAAAACCCCTTTCAGTACTATTAATTGATACCTGACTCACCAAATAAACCTCACTGGTACCACTTACCCAAAGTGCACAAATCAAAAATTAACCCCCCAGGTCGACCCATAGTGTCAGGGGTGGGCTCCCTTACGGAGCCCCTGTCGAGATACCTAGATTGGCTTTTACGCCCCCTTCTCCAGGATGTACCCTCTTATATAAAAGACACTAACCATCTTTTACGGGTGATAAGAAATTTCACCTGGCAGGAAACCTTTAACCTCGCATCAATAGATGTAGAGAGTTTATATACCAGGATACCACAAGATCTAGGGGTTAAGGTTATAAAAGAAATATTGCACAAAACACCCACGGATGACCAGACTATTAGTTTTATATGTGATGGTTTGACTTTTGTCCTCAAACATAACGCCTTTTTATTTGACAACCAATGGTATATCCAATGTGAAGGTACAGCCATGGGTACATCTGTCGCATGTACCCTGGCTAACCTCTATTTAGCGTACTTTGAGGACAAATATGTCTATTCTGATACCAACCCTTTTCTTAAACACATAAAGCTATTTATTAGGTACGTGGACGATATCCTGGTCATTTGGGACGGTACAGCAGATGATTTCTCTGCCTTTGTCTCTTTTCTATCTGAAACTAATACCATGAATATGAACTTCACTTTCCTCTATGGGAGCCAAATTCTGGATTTTCTAGACGTTAAAATCACCATACAAGCAGGGGAAATAAACACTGAAGTCTTCCGTAAACCCACTTCCTCCAATGCACTCCTCCACTTTCAAAGCGCTCATCCCCTCTATACGAAACAGGCTTTGCCGTTCAGCCAATTCCTAAGGGTTAAGAGGATTAATAGTACTGAAAGGGGTTTTAGAAAACAGTCTCAAACGCTCTATAAGCGCTTTGAAAGTCGAGGGTATCCACGTCCCTTACTGGATGCAGCCCTAATTAGGGCAGAAAAAGATGTCTCTCTCCCCCCCTCAAAAAAACTGGAGTGCCACAAAAAAATCAAGGACAACAAACAGTTTGTGTTCAGTTTCAAATTTGGGCCAATGGATATGCATATAAGATCAATAATCAGGAAAAATTGGCATATTCTAGGAAAAGACATAGATCTAATTGATAGATTTGAAAGAGGTCCGCTATTTGCTTGCCGGCGCAGCAAGAACATAGGCGACACTTTGGTACGAAATCGAATTACCACTGACCGCACACATTGGCTTAATAAAGATATTCCAAAGGGGAATTTTAAGTGCGGACACTGTAACCTATGCTCTCAACATATGACAGGTAATACCGTCACAATAGGGCCAGTAAAGCATATAGTCAAAGACTTTATCTCCTGTAAAACCACCTATGTAGTGTACGTTATTTTCTGCCAGTGCGGTTTCTACTATATAGGCAAAACCATCCGCCCTCTATATATCCGCATAAAAGAACACTTCGCCTCAGTTCGTACAGGCAAAGGTGTCCCCCGTCTTATAAATCATGTTAGACAAGCTCATGCAGGGAATATTCATACATTACGTTTTGCCGGTATTACAAGGGTGTTTTCACCGCAACGGGGGGGGAATTTGAACCAACTATTATTAAGAAGTGAGGCCCGTTGGATAATGCGTACAAACGCTATTGGTCCAATGGGACTTAATGAACGGATAGACATGTCGGTCTTCCTGTAATCCACGCTCACAATCTTTTATAAATATATATACCCCTCCAGTTTGCGATAGAAAACATAACCTTTTGATTTTGTCTCTTAAGCTGTGTTTAGTAAAGTCTAATAATGTTCATTTCACGTCTTTCTCTCTCTCCCCCCCTTTTTTTAAAGTATACTTATAAGCACTTTTTTTAAAAAATTTGTTATATGTTGTTGGTATTGCTACGCAATTAATTTGCATCACCTGTAAGGCACGGGAACATGGGGCGGTAAGCACGTCCTGCTAAGACCATAAATTCCTCCTCCCCTTTTTCCCGTCCATCACTGGGACCTGTAGAAGCGCCTTCCGCGCGAAACAGCTGTAGTCCTCCTTTCTCCCTCCAGCACGTTCTCTCCCGCCCGCATGTCTTTGTAAGATGTAAGATGTCCTTTTAAAGAATAAAGAATACGATTTTTTGTCCGGACTGAGGAGTGCGCCATTCCTTTCTCTTCTTTTTGGCTTTACCACATTGGATCTTTTTGGCTGCGGCACCCTCAAGAACCGACTACACGAGATAATGGAGTCTCAGCTACTTGGATAAAATTCCACGCACGAGGGGTAAGTGCATTGCAGCGGTGCTCTTTTACCTTTTCTCTTTTTACCTGGCTTCTTTTTGGTTTGCTGGTCCAAATGCACAGATGCATAGCCCCCTCAATCTGCCTGTGTAATTCTAAACCCCTCATTCCCCCTCCCTCCTGTGCAGCTGTGAAACTGGCTGAAAGCAGTTCTTCAAACCATGGGCTTATTTTTTTGTGAAAGAGTTATTCCAGATGAAATAAATTGATCCCAAGTAGTGATACAGGGGTGAAGGTGACATATCTGGGATGTGCAACAATAGGGCTACACACCAGCGCGTTTCCTAAGCTCCAACACCATCAGAATAAGAGAAATGGATATCTACTTAACTGGGCCACATAGCCAAGCTATGCTTAGACTTATATGTGAGCTAATTTTGTGAGAAGTTAAATAATACCTTCCTCGTCCTTCTAAGAGGTTCATATCCTGAGATATGTTTAATAGATGGTTTTCCATACCTTTCCAAAGGGGGCGTATCCAGCCCCTCAGTGATTTCACTAGCAGAGGGTATAAGAGGTTCAACCTCATTTTAGGAATTGTCTTTTGCCGGGGGATTCAGCTACGACAGGCTGTGCAATCTGACCGGATAATTTGAGAAGGTCCTCTTCCCCACACAACCACATGGCGTATCACTATCTGAGATGACTGTAAGTGTTTTTTCACCTTTAATCCCTTTTATTTTTCAATTGTCTGTGCATACTAGATTGTCTCATCTTGTAATATCGTTTTTATACCTTTTGTAAACACTGCCTAATCTTTTTGGAGTAAAAGTTATATTTACTAGTCTCGTCCTCCTTGCTCTAAAACATACCTCCAATGTCCTCTGAAGTAAATTACGATACTGATTGGGTTGGCTCCTGACCCGCTATTAGTCTTAGGAATAGGAGCTGGTGGCAGCAGATTGTACTGAGCTTGTTGGGTAACGCTGGCAGTGACGGAATGGGGTTTATAAGTGTATTGCTCGGCTGCGGCTGGGAATAATTATATCGGCCTCACTGCAGTGTGTGCCCAATAGCCAGTACATAGCAGGGAGCCTTTCTGGTGACTAATTATCCTAGGTGCAGTTCCCTGACTAACCTGAGGGCAAGGGGGCACCAGAGAGCTGCAAGTTCCAAACCAGATCTGGGAAGTGGGATATAAATAAATCCCTGAAGAAAAACCCCCAGTTCATGACATATTGGTGGCATAGCGGTGGGATAACCAAAAATACCCCCCCTGTGATTCATGACACAGTTGAACACTATCATGGAACGCGGAGCTGTCAGCTCCCTCTTCACTCCTTCATCATTCTCCCTATGAGCTCTGAGTTTCAGCATAGCGGGCACGATGACATCGGTACATTGTGCCTGCAGTGTTGAGCTTTAGTGCAAAAGCTGCAGAGATTGGAGCATCGAGGGAATGGTGCTAGATAAGTAGGTTTCTTTTGTTCATTTTATCAATGAGCACTTGCATGGGACTGTCATTCACTGTGTGGGGATAAATTGAGGGCCTATTAAACCGTTTGTAGAGAGATATGAAGGCAATCATACCATTTGGAGAGCTTTGAGGACCATCAACTATATGTGGGGGAACTGTCATGATTCTCAATGGCGAGAGAACATAGCCCAGCATATATGAGAACTAGCTCTTGGAAGATGGAAACTATACTGACCATGAACTAAACCTGCCGCACAACTAGAAGTGGCCGGGTAGCATGCCTACGTTTTTTATCCCTAGATGCCCAGCGCCAGCCGGAGAACTACCTAATCCTAGCAGAGGAAAAGACAGTCCTGGCTCACCTCTAGAGAAATTTTCCCAAAAGGCAGACAGAGGCCCCCACATATATTGGCGGTGATTTTAGATGAAATGACAAACGTAGTATGAAAATAGGTTTAGCAAAATCGAGGTCCGCTTACTAGATAGCATGAAGACAGAAAGGGCACTTTCATGGTCAGCAGAAAACCCTATCAAAACACCATCCAGAAATTACTTTAAGACTCTAGCATTAACTCATAACACCAGAGTGGCAATTTCCGCTCACAAGAGCTTTCCAGACACAGTAACGAAACAGCAGCTGTGAACAGGAACAAAATGCAAAAACACACAAGGACAAAAGTCCAACTTAGCTAGGAGTTGTCTAGTAGCAGGAACATGCACAGAAGGCTTCTGATTACATTGTTGACCGGCATGAAACTGACAGAGGAGCAAGGTTATATAGCGACTCCCACATCCTGATAGGAGCAGGTGAACAGAGGGGATGATGCACACAAGTACAATTCCACAAGTGGCCACCGGGGGAGCCCAGAATCCAATTTCACAACAGTACCCCCCCCTCAAGGAGGGGGCACCGAACCCTCACCAGAACCACCAGGGCGATCAGGATGAGCCCTATGAAAGGCACGGACAAGATCGGAGGCATGAACATCAGAGGCAGTGACCCAAGAATTATCCTCCTGACCGTATCCCTTCCATTTGACCAGATACTGGAGTTTCCGTCTGGAAACACGAGAGTCTAAGATCTTTTCCACAACGTACTCCAACTCACCCTCAACCAACACCGGAGCAGGAGGCTCAACGGAAGGCACAGCCGGTACCTCATACCTGCGCAACAATGACCGATGAAAAACATTATGAATCGAAAAGGATGCAGGGAGGTCCAAACGGAAGGACACATCATCAGGAACAAACAGTCTACCAGGTGGGCAACGATCAGGTCTATCCGCCTGAAACTCCTGCAAGGCCCGCCGCAGGTCTGGAGAAACGGCAGACAATATCACTCCATCTTTAAGGATACCTGTGGGCTCAGAATTACCAGGGGAGTCAGGCTCAAAACTCCTAGAAAGGGCATCCGCCTTAACATTCTTAGAACCCGGTAGGTAAGACACCACAAAATTAAACCGAGAGAAAAACAACGACCAGCGCGCCTGTCTAGGATTCAGGCGCCTGGCAGACTCAAGGTAAATTAAATTTTTGTGGTCAGTCAATACCACCACCTGATGTCTGGCCCCCTCAAGCCAGTGACGCCACTCCTCAAAAGCCCACTTCATGGCCAAAAGCTCCCGATTCCCAATATCATAATTCCGCTCGGCGGGCGAAAATTTACGGGAAAAAAAGGCACAAGGTCTCATCACGGAGCAGTCGGAACTTCTCTGCGACAACACCGCCTCAGCTCCGATTTCAGAAGCGTCGACCTCAACCTGAAAAGGAAGAGCAACATCAGGCTGACGCAACACTGGGGCGGAAGAAAAGCGGCGCTTGAGCTCCCGAAAGGCCTCCACAGCATCAGGGGACCAATCAGCAACATCAGCACCCTTCTTAGTCAAATCAGTCAATGGTTTTACAACATCAGAAAAACCAGCAATAAATCGACGATAAAAGTTAGCAAAGCCCAAAAATTTCTGAAGACTCTTAAGAGAAGAGGGTTGCGTCCAATCACCAATAGCCTGAACCTTGACAGGATCCATCTCGATGGAAGAGGGGGAAAAAATGTATCCCAAGAAGGAAATCTTTTGAACCCCAAAAACACACTTAGAACCCTTCACACACAAGGAATTAGACCGCAAAACCTGAAAAACCCTCCTGACCTGCTGGACATGAGAGTCCCAGTCATCCGAAAAAATCAGAATATCATCCAGATACACAATCATAAATTTATCCAAATAATCGCGGAAAATGTCATGCATAAAGGACTGGAAGACTGAAGGGGCATTTGAAAGACCAAAAGGCATCACCAAATACTCAAAATGGCCCTCGGGTGTATTAAATGCGGTTTTCCACTCATCCCCCTGCTTGATTCGCACCAAATTATACGCCCCACGGAGATCAATCTTAGAGAACCACTTGGCCCCCTTTATACGAGCAAACAAATCAGTAAGCAGTGGTAACGGATATTGATATTTAACCGTGATTTTATTCAAAAGTCGATAATCAATACACGGCCTCAAAGAGCCGTCTTTCTTAGACACAAAGAAAAAACCGGCTCCTAAGGGAGATGACGAAGGACGAATATGTCCCTTTTCCAAGGACTCCTTTATATATTCTCGCATAGCCGCGTGTTCAGGCACAGACAGATTAAATAAACGACCCTTAGGGTATTTACTACCCGGGATCAAGTCTATGGCACAATCGCACTCCCGGTGCGGAGGTAGTGAACCAACCTTGGGTTCTTCAAAAACGTCACGAAAGTCAGACAAGAATTCAGGAATCTCAGAGGGAATAGATGATGAAATGGAAACCAAAGGTACGTCCCCATGAGTTCCTTTACATCCCCAGCTTAACACAGACATAGCTCTCCAGTCGAGGACTGGGTTATGAGATTGCAGCCATGGCAATCCCAGCACCAAAACATCATGTAGATTATACAGCACCAGAAAGCGAATAACCTCCTGGTGATCCGGATTAACACGCATAGTCACTTGTGTCCAGTATTGTGGTTTATTACTAGCCAATGGGGTGGAGTCAATCCCTTTCAGAGGTATCGGAGCCTCCAATGGCTCCAAATCATACCCACAGCGTTTGGCAAAGGACCAATCCATAAGACTCAAAGCAGCGCCAGAGTCGACATAGGCGTCCGCGGTAATAGATGACAAAGAACAAATCAGGGTCACAGATAGAATAAACTTAGACTGTAAAGTGCTAATTGAAACAGACTTGTCAGGCTTCTTAGTACGCTTAAAGCATGCTGATATAACGTGAGTTGAATCACCACAATAGAAGCACAACCCATTTTTTCGTCTAAAATTCTGCCGCTCGCTTCTGGACAGAATTCTATCACATTGCATATTTTCTGGCGTTTTCTCAGTAGACACCGCCAAATGGTGCACAGGTTTGCGCTCCCGCAGACGCCTATCGATCTGAATAGCCATCGTCATGGACTCATTCAGACTCGCAGGCACAGGGAACCCCACCATAACATCCTTAATGGCATCAGAGAGACCTTCTCTGAAAATCGCCGCCAGGGCGCACTCATTCCACTGAGTAAGCACAGACCATTTGCGGAATTTTTGGCAGTATATTTCAGCTTCATCTTGCCCCTGAGACAAGGACATCAAGGCCTTTTCCGCCTGAAGCTCTAAATGAGGTTCCTCATAAAGCAACCCCAAGGCCAGAAAAAACGCATCCACATTGAGCAACGCAGGATCCCCTGGTGCCAATGCAAAAGCCCAGTCCTGAGGGTCGCCCCGGAGCAAGGAAATTACAATCCTGACCTGCTGTGCAGGGTCTCCGGCAGAGCGAGACTTCAGGGACAAAAACAATTTGCAATTATTTTTAAAATTTTGAAAGTGAGATCTATTCCCCGAGAAGAATTCAGGCAAAGGAATTCTAGGCTCAGACATAGGTGCATGAACAACAAAATCTTGCAAATTTTGTACCTTTGTGGCGAAATTATTCAAACCTGTAGCTACACTCTGAAGATCCATTTGAAACAGGTGAACACAGAGCCATTCAAGGATTAGAAGGAGAGAAAGAGAGGAAGGCTGCAGCATAGGCAAACTAGCAAGTGATTCAATTAAGAGCACACTCAGAACTAGAGGAAAAAAAAAAAAAAAAAAAATTGTAGCAGACTTCTTTTTTCTCTCCTTTCTCAGCCAGTAATTTAACCCTTTTTTGGGCCGGTCAAACTGTCATGATTCTCAATGGCGAGAGAACATAGCCCAGCATATATGAGAACTAGCTCTTGGAAGATGGAAACTATACTGACCATGAACTAAACCTGCCGCACAACTAGAAGTGGCCGGGTAGCATGCCTACGTTTTTTATCCCTAGATGCCCAGCGCCAGCCGGAGAACTACCTAATCCTAGCAGAGGAAAAGACAGTCCTGGCTCACCTCTAGAGAAATTTTCCCAAAAGGCAGACAGAGGCCCCCACATATATTGGCGGTGATTTTAGATGAAATGACAAACGTAGTATGAAAATAGGTTTAGCAAAATTGAGGTCCGCTTACTAGATAGCATGAAGACAGAAAGGGCACTTTCATGGTCAGCAGAAAACCCTATCAAAACACCATCCAGAAATTACTTTAAGACTCTAGCATTAACTCATAACACCAGAGTGGCAATTTCCGCTCACAAGAGCTTTCCAGACACAGTAATGAAACAGCAGCTGTGAACAGGAACAAAATGCAAAAACACACAAGGACAAAAGTCCAACTTAGCTAGGAGTTGTCTAGTAGCAGGAACATGCACAGAAGGCTTCTGATTACATTGTTGACCGGCATGAAACTGACAGAGGAGCAAGGTTATATAGCGACTCCCACATCCTGATAGGAGCAGGTGAACAGAGGGGATGATGCACACAAGTACAATTCCACAAGTGGCCACCGGGGGAGCCCAGAATCCAATTTCACAACAGGGAACTGTGGGGGGCAATCATACTGTGTGGGGGCTGTGTAGGCCATCTGTTATGATCTGGTGGCCCAGGAGCAGCATTGGACATACTCTGGAGAAGGTGGTATCTATACTGACCGCGGACCCTGAACTTAACACCGCAACTAGAAGTAGCCGTGGGATGTACCTACTAATCCTAGACACCTCGACACAGCCGGATGACTAATTAACCCTATAGATAGAAAAGGGAAAACTATCTCACCTCAGAGAAAATTCCCAAAGGATAGGCAGCCCCCCACAAATATTGACTGTGAGAGGAGAGGAAAAAACATACACAGGGTGAAAACAGGATTTAGCAAAGGAGGCCAATCTAGCTAAATAGGAAAGATAGGACAGAGAACTATGCGGTCAGTATTAAAATACTAGGAAATATCCACCACAGAAAATACAAAAATCTCCACATCTAACTAAAGATATGGAGGGTATATCTGCCTCTCCAGAGATTCCAGCTTGACTGCATAAATCCTTACACAGATTAAGCTGGACAAGAAAAAACATGAAATGCACTGAACAATGAGGCCCACAACATGTGGGCTGCAAACCAGCAGAACTTATCTTGGTGAAAAGACCAGGAAGCAGGAGAAACCATGAAGGGATGTGAATCCTCCAGAACAATGGACAACTGGCACTGACCAAAGGGTGAGGCCAGACTAAATAGCCCAGTCCAGAGTGGACACACCTGATAACTGCTGTGAAGGACAGACAGCAGCGCTACCACTTATAACCACCGGAGGGAGCCCAAGAACAGAATTCACAACAGCCATCATACTGTGTGGAGGTGCCGTGGCTGGGATCATACTATGTATGGATCTGTCAGTCATATTACTGTGTTGGATCCATCATACTGTGCAAAAGGGCTGTGGGAACATAATACTATGGGGGAATCATACTGTGTTGGGGACTAAAGCCATAATACCGTGTAGAGGACTGGGGACATTATACTGTGTGACTATGAGGATTTACTTATTTTGAGGGCTGTGAGGAAGGCCATCAAGCGTTGTAGAGCACCATCATATTGTATGAAAGAAGCTGCGGGGGTCATCATTCTGTGTGTGGGGGACTGCAGGGGCCATAATACCGTCTATTGGGATACTGTGGGCACCATCGTACTGTGGGAGGACATCATACTCTGTGGGAAGCTGTGGGATAATCATAATTTATGGGTGGCTGTGTGGGTGATCATGCTATGTGTTGATCATACTGCTTTGAGGTCACTTGGGTTCTCAAATTGTAGGCGTAGGAACTGTGGGGACATTATACTATGTAAGGGGCAAAGGGGGCCTTATGTATGCCAGAAAATTGTGTAGGGCAACAAATCTTGCTGGGGCCCTATGGGATCATGATACTGTGCATGTCGAGAGTATTGTGTGTAGGAACTCACTATGGTGGGATTATACTGTGCTTGGGGGCATTTCTGATGGCAAAATTCTTTATTGGGACCAAGAAAGGGGTGTCATAGTAAGTGACTTCAATAAGCACCAAATTATTTCATAAGCGTAATATATATGTCTTTCGTTGTCTTTAAAAGTTGGAAGATATGCCCTTATGTGACCCTGTCTACTCCGCCAAATTTTTATTTAAACAAATAGGGGGAAAAGAGATATATATTTAGGCCTTTTTCTATGGAGAGCCGTGATTCCTATGTTCACCCCTGTATGTATCCACTTCATAAGAGTAATTTATTTTTCTACCTATGTATCTATCTCTCTTTTTGTCTATTTTTCTAATAGATATTTTTTCAGACAGCGCTCTGTGTTCCTCCAAGCTCCTTATTTCAATAGACTGAACAGTAGTGAGGGCGACAACACTAAATCCTGAACACTTTCCCTTCGCTGTTATTTTGTATATTTGAATTTCAAATAAAAATTTCTGAATTTGACATCGTATAATCCCAGCAATAAATTTATTTTCAGCAGTAACTAGACTGCTGTGGACACTTCATAAAAAATAGATATTGTCAACAACCACTGCACCTGAACATGTCGGCCTCTGGAAAATAAATGACCGATATTTAGTATTTTCACTGAAAACTTAGCACCCACATACCGTAGGCCTTAACTTACTAAATACTGGAAACTAGGGTTGAGCGAAACGGGTCGTTCATTTTCAAAAGTCGCCGACTTTTGGCTAAGTCGGCGTCTCATGAAACCCGATCCGACCCCTGTGCTTGTCGGCCATGCGGTACGCGACTTTCGCGCCAAAGTCGCGTTTCAATGACGCGAAAAGCGCCATTTCTCAGCCAATGAAGGTGAACGCAGAGTGTGGGCAGCGTGATGACATAGATCCTGGTCCCCACCATCTTAGAGAAGGGCATTGCAGTGATTGGCTTGCTGTCTGCGGCGTCACAGGGGCTATAAAGGGGCGTTCCCGCCGACCGCCATCTTACTGCTGCTGATCTGAGCTTAGGGACAGGTTGCTGCCGCTTCGTCAGAAGCAGGGAGAGCGTTAGGCAGGGTCCACTAACCACCAAACCGCTTGTGCTGTAGCGATTTCCACTGTCCAACACCACCTTCGGTGTGCAGGGACAGTGGAAGCTATTTTTTTTTTTTTTCCTCAGCGCTGTAGCTCATTGGGCTGCCCTAGAAGGCTCCGTGATAGCTGTATTGCTGTGTGTACGCCACTGTGGAAACCAACTGCTTTTTTCAAAGCAGATATCCTCTTGTTCCTTCCTTTCTGCACAGCTATCTTTTTTGTTTGTCCACACTTTTTATTTAATTTGTGCATCAGTCCACTCCTATTGCTGCCTGCCATACCTGGCTTAGATTACTGCAGGGAGATAGTAATTGTAGGACAGTCCCTGGTTTTTTTTTTTTTTTTTTGTGGAAGATTAAGATTGGCATTTCTGCTACAGTGCCATCCCTGTGTGTGCCATCTCTCACTGAGTGGGCCATAGAAAGCCTATTTATTTTTTTCCTTGATTTGTGTTCTAAAATCTACCTCAACACAAAAACACTACATCAATCAGTGGGAGAAAAATATTGGCCTCAGTCAGGGCTTGTGTGCCACTGCTGTGTGTGCTATCTCTCATTCAGTGGGCCATACAAAGCCTATTTATTTTTTTTATTTTTTTAATATTATTGGGTTTCTAAAGTCTCCCTGAAAAAAAAAACATACAAAAAACAGTGGGAGAGTAATATTGCCCTTTCAGCTTGTGTGCCAGTCTTGACTCCTGGGTGTGCCACCTCTCTCTCTCTAATTGTGGGCCATAGAAAGCCTATTTATTTTTTTGCTTTTTTTAATATTATTTGGTTTCTAAAGTCTCCCTGAAAAAAAAAAAATACATAAAAAAACAGTGGATGAGTGATATTGCCCTTTCAGCTTGTGTGCCAGTCTTGACTCCTGGGTGTGCCACCTCTCTCTCTCTAATTGTGGGCCATAGAAAGCCTATTTATTTTTTTGCTTTTTTTAATATTATTTGGTTTCTAAAGTCTCCCTGAAAAAAAAAAAAACATAAAAAAACAGTGGGAGAGTAATATTGCCCTTTCAGCTTGTGTGCCAGTCTTGACTCCTGGGTGTGCCACCTCTCTCTCTCTAATTGTGGGCCATAGAAAGCCTATTTATTTTTTTGCTTTTTTAATATTATTTGGTTTCTAAAGTCTCCCTGAAAAAAAAAATACATAAAAAAACAGTGGGAGAGTGATATTGCCCTTTCAGCTTGTGTGCCAGTCTTGACTCCTGGGTGTGCCACCTCTCTCTCTCTAATTGTGGGCCATAGAAAGCCTATTTATTTTTTTGCTTTTTTAAATATTATTTGGTTTCTAAAGTCTCCCTGAAAAAAATAAAAATACATACAAAAACAGTGGGAGAGTAATATTGCCCTTTCAGCTTGTGTGCCAGTCTTGACTCCTGGGTGTGCCACCTCTCTCTCTCTAATTGTGGGCCATAGAAAGGCTATTTTTTTTTTTTATTAGTATTTGGTTTCTAAATTGTCCCTGAAAAAAACATTTTATCTTATTTGGTTTCTAAAGTCTCCCTGAGAAAAAAAAAAAAAAAAATTAGGTGGGAGAATAATATTGACATTAGTGCTTGAGTGACAGTCCTGCGTGTGTGTCATCTCTGTGATTTTGTGCCACAGAAAACAGAGTGTGTAACATTGTGCCTGATTTTCCTTGTGGTCTCACCAACCTGTTAAGGGATATAGAAATCATACTGAAGTTATAGCTCACCGTGTAAGTTGTTTGACAGCAACAAATAAAGTTACTTTGGTTAATTTTTTAAAACAATGAGGAAGTCTGGTGCAAGAGGTCGTGGCCGTGGGCGTTCATTGTCAGCTGGTAATGATGGTAGTGGTAGTGGAGCATCAGGTGGTCGTGGGGATAAAAATATTCCACCTAAGTCTGGAGCTGTGGAGCCAGTTTCATCGTCTGGCTACACAAGGCCTCGAACGCTCTCTTTTCTGGGAGTAGGAAAAACGCTTTTAAAGCCGGAGCAGCAACAGCAAGTTTTGGCTTACATTGCAGACTCAGCCTCTAGCTCTTTTGCCTCCTCTTCTGAAACTGGTAAATGTAAAAGCAGCGCGTCGCTTGTGGATGTTCACGGTCAGGGACAAGTCGCTTCCTTGTCCTCCTCAGCAAAAACTACAACAAGAGAGAAGGATGCAGCAGGCGACACAACGGGTCACTCCATGGAGCTCTTTACACATACCGTCCCTGGCTTAGAAAGTGAAACACTTAACAGGCCATGCCCATTACAAGTAGATTCTGACATGGAGTGCACTGATGCACAGCCACAGCCAGAGTACTATGCTGCTCCTTTGACTCAGACCACCACATTGCCCTCTCAGGGTACAGATCCACAATCAGACCCTGATGAGACTATGTTGCCCCGCCACGAACGCTATACCACAGACCGACACAGTGACACAGACGAAGTTGCACACGAGCTCGAAGAGGAGGTAATAGATGACCCAGTTGTTGACCCCGATTGGCATCCATTGGGGGAACAGGGTGCAGGCGGCAGTAGTTCAGAAGCGGAGGTGGAGGAGGGGCCGCAGCAGGCATCAACATCGCAACAGGTTCCATCTGCCGGGCCCCTATCTGGCCCAAAACGCGTGTCAAAGCCAAAACCTGTTGGAGCACAGCGTTGCCATCCGGTTAAAGCTCAGTCTGCAATCCCTGAAAAGGGATCCGATGCTAGGAAGAGTGCAGTCTGGCATTTTTTTAAACAACATCCAATTGATCAGCGCAAAGTCATCTGTCAAAAATGTTCTACTAGCTTAAGCAGAGGTCAGAATCTGAAAAGTCTCAATACTAGTTGCATGCATAGACACTTAACCACCATGCATTTTCAAGCCTGGACTAACTACCAAACGTCCCTTAAGGTTGTAGCACCCTCGGCCAATGAAGCTAGTCATCAACGCAACATCCCTTCCGTCACTGTAAGGCCACCATTTTCCGCACCACCGGCAGTATCTGTGCAGGTTTCTTTGCCAGCCAAAAGCAGTCAGGGTCAGGGAATCACCAGTTTTGTAGGCGGAAATATTGCATCTAGGGCACCGGCGGAAACAATACCGTCTCCAACTGTCTCTCAGTCTGCCATGTCCACCGGCACACCCGCAAGTTCCACGATCTCCATCTCTCCAGTTCACTTGGAACTAATATTAGCAACCAAACAATCAACTCTTGTTGACCGTTTGCTTCAGGCATTCCCAGCACACAGCGCACGTGATCGTTCTCACACGAGCTCAAGGGGGCAACAGACTAGGAGTGTTAGGGGTGCACACATCAGAAGTGGCGTTGGACAGAGGGGTTTTCTGACCAGGTTGTGGAGTGATTTTGCTATGACCGCAGACAGGACAGGTACTGCTGCATCAATTGAAAGTGACAGGAGACAACATTTGTCCAGTATGGTTACTAACTATTTTTCATCCCTTATCGATGTTCTCCCTCAACCGTCATTCTCATTTGATTACTGGGCATCAAAATTAGACACCTGGCCAGAATTGGCAGAATATGCATTGCAGGAGCTTGCTTGCCCGGCAGCAAGTGTCCTATCAGAAAGAGTATTCAGTGCTGCAGGTTCAATATTAACCGAAAAAAGGACTCGTCTGGCTACCCAAAATGTTGACGATCTAACATTCATTAAAATGAACCACAACTGGATTTCGAAATCTTTTGCCCCACCTTGCCCGGCCGACACCTAGCTTTCCTATGAAAAGCTCTTGCCTGTGAATTACTTTTCTAATGTCTAATTTGCTGCAGCTGATTGTACAGCATACGACATGTTTACACCTCCCTAAATGGCAAAACTCCCCACACGGGGCCGTGGTATCGCGACTTGGCGCAAGCACCCGTGAGACTGCTGTTTGTCTGAAGAGGTGGGTGTGCTCGCTTTTGGTTGACGGCATTGCTACTGGGTCCCTCATAGTACAATGTAGTGTCTCTGGCGGTGGTGGTGCGCACCCAACGTCAGACACACCGTTGTAACATGAGGGGCCCTGGGGCGGTCCCGCCGGCCTCAAGAGAGTTCCCCCCTCCCCCAGCTCAAACTGTGCTCTACCACGTGCAAAATTATGTCGCACAGCTCCACCAATCTTTAGTCTATTCGCTGACATCATTCAATGTCTGGCACTGACAATACAAATTTGTAGACATCTATGATGCAACTTAAAGTAGTCTGTGTCTGTGTCCTATATTGGCACCATTAAATAGTTACTGCCAAATTACTATGTCAGAAACTCAGCAGATGAGCCCACCCCTGTACCTAAGTATGCCACCTTTTTTTTTTTTTGGTTGTTTTGCGAGACATTAACATCTATTTATATTTTGGGAGTACTGGGACAGACACTCCTTGCAATACTCCTCCACTGACCACCAAGCTGCCTGCCCGTGTATCCATGTAACCGATGTAAAACTGCCATGAGCCTATTGTTTGTTATTTTAGGCCTTTGATAGCCTGTCTGCGGTCCCTACTTTAAATACTCCTCCACTGACCACCAAGCTGCCTGTGTATCCATGTAACCGATGTAAAACTGCCATGAGCCTATTGTTTGTTATTTTAGGCCTTTGATAGCCTGTCTGCGGTCCCTACTTTAAATACTCCTCCACTGACCACCAAGCTGCCTGTGTATCCATGTAACCGATGTAAAACTGCCATGAGCCTATTGTTTGTTATTTTAGGCCTTTGATAGCCTGTCTGCGGTCCCTACTTTAAATACTCCTCCACTCACCACCAAGCTGCCTGCCCGTGTATCCATGTAACCGCTGTAAAACTGCCATGAGCCTATTGTTTGTTATTTTAGGCCTTTGATAGCCTGTCTGCGGTCCCTACTTTAAATACTCCTCCACTGACCACCAAGCTGCCTGTGTATCCATGTAACCGATGTAAAGCTGCCATGAGCCTATTGTTTGTTATTTTAGGCCTTTGATAGCCTGTCTGCGGTCCCTACTTTAAATACTCCTCCACTGACCACCAAGCTGCCTGCCCGTGTATCCATGTAACCGATGTAAAACTGCAGTATTTTGCTTATAAAAAAGAAAATACTGGAGAGATATCAAATGCAGACATTTTAACATTAAAAACAAAAACACATACAACAAAAAACTGGTACAGTACAAAAATTGGCCGCCAGCTACAAAAACTTTCTCCTGCAAGTAGTTAACTGAAAGGTTTTTTTCCATTGAAAACACAGATATGGCATCCACCGAGTGTTGTCCTGTCGCGTCTTCTTTATATTATTGCCAAGAAGCTGCAACTGAATAAAGCTGAGCTTCTACCTTCTGCCTCTTATTAACTGCTTTTTTTTAAAAAAATTGTCCACCAGCTACAAAAACTTTCTCCTGCAAGTAGTTAACTGAAAGGTTTTTTTCCATTGAAAACACAGATATGGCATCCACCGAGTGTTGTCCTGTCGCGTCTTCTTTATATTATTGCCAAGAAGCTGCAACTGAATAAAGCTGTGCTTCAACCTTCTGTTCCAAATTACCATTTTTAAAAATGCCATTGGCTGTTCCGGCCTACTAAAGGTGTCTGTCTGCCCCTGCCTGGTGTTGTCCTCAACTGAACAAAGCTGTGCTTCAACCTTCTGTTCCAAATTACCATTTTTAAAAATGCAATTGGCTGTTCCGGCCTACTAAAGGTGTCTGTCTGCCCCTGCCTGGTGTTGTCCTCAACTGAATAAAGCTGAGCTTCAACCTTCAGTTCCAAATTACCATTTTTAAAAATGCAATTGGCTGTTCCGGCCTACTAAAGGGGTCTGCCCCTGCCTGGTGTTGTCCTCAACTGAATAAAGCTGAGCTTCTACCTTCTGTTCCAAATTACCATTTTTAAAAATGCCATTGGCTGTTCCGGCCTACTAAAGGTGTCTGTCTGCCCCTGCCTGGTGTTGTCCTCAACTGAACAAAGCTGAGCTTCAACCTTCAGTTCCAAATTACCATTTTTAAAAATGCAATTGGCTGTTCCGGCCTACTAAAGGTGAATGTCTGCCCCTGCCTGGTGTTGTCCTCAACTGAACAAAGCTGTGCTTCAACCTTCTGTTCCAAATTACCATTTTTAAAAATGCAATTGGCTGTTCCGGCCTACTAAAGGTGTCTGTCTGCCCCTGCCTGGTGTTGTCCTCAACTGAATAAAGCTGAGCTTCTACCTTCTGTTCCAAATTACCATTTTTAAAAATGCAATTTGCTGTTCCGGCCTACTAAAGGTGAATGTCTGCCCCTGCCTGGTGTTGTCCTCAACTGAATAAAGCTGAGCTTCTACCTTCTGTTCCAAATTACCATTTTTAAAAATGCAATTGGCTGTTCCGGCCTACTAAAGGTGTCTGTCTGCCCCTGCCTGGTGTTGTCCTCAACTGAACAAAGCTGTGCTTCAACCTTCTGTTCCAAATTACCATTTTTAAAAATGCAATTGGCTGTTCCGGCCTACTAAAGGTGTCTGTCTGCCCCTGCCTGGTGTTGTCCTCAACTGAACAAAGCTGTGCTTCAACCTTCTGTTCCAAATTACCATTTTTAAAAATGCAATTGGCTGTTCCGGCCTACTAAAGGTGTCTGTCTGCCCCTGCCTGGTGTTGTCCTCAACTGAACAAAGCTGTGCTTCAACCTTCTGTTCCAAATTACCATTTTTAAAAATGCCATTGGCTGTTCCGGCCTACTAAAGGTGAATGTCTGCCCCTGCCTGGTGTTGTCCTCAACTGAATAAAGCTGAGCTTCAACCTTCAGTTCCAAATTACCATTTTTAAAAATGCCATTGGCTGTTCCGGCCTACTAAAGGTGTCTGTCTGCCCCTGCCTGGTGTTGTCCTCAACTGAATAAAGCTGAGCTTCAACCTTCAGTTCCAAATTACCATTTTTAAAAATGCAATTGGCTGTTCCGGCCTACTAAAGGTGTCTGTCTGCCCCTGCCTGGTGTTGTCCTCAACTGAATAAAGCTGAGCTTCTACATTCTGTTCCAAATTACCATTTTTAAAAATGCCATTGGCTGTTCCGGCCTACTAAAGGTGTCTGTCTGCCCCTGCCTGGTGTTGTCCTCAACTGAATAAAGCTGAGCTTCAACCTTCTGTTCCAAATTACCATTTTTAAAAATGCAATTGGCTGTTCCGGCCTACTAAAGGTGAATGTCTGCCCCTGCCTGGTGTTGTCCTCAACTGAATAAAGCTGAGCTTCTACCTTCTGTTCCAAATTACCATTTTTAAAAATGCAATTGGCTGTTCCGGCCTACTAAAGGTGTCTGTCTGCCCCTGCCTGGTGTTGTCCTCAACTGAACAAAGCTGTGCTTCAACCTTCTGTTCCAAATTACCATTTTTAAAAATGCAATTGGCTGTTCCGGCCTACTAAAGGTGTCTGTCTGCCCCTGCCTGGTGTTGTCCTCAACTGAATAAAGCTGAGCTTCTACCTTCTGTTCCAAATTACCATTTTTAAAAATGCAATTGGCTGTTCCGGCCTACTAAAGGTGTCTGTCTGCCCCTGCCTGGTGTTGTCCTCAACTGAATAAAGCTGAGCTTCAACCTTCAGTTCCAAATTACCATTTTTAAAAATGCAATTGGCTGTTCCGGCCTACTAAAGGGGTCTGCCCCTGCCTGGTGTTGTCCTCAACTGAATAAAGCTGAGCTTCTACCTTCTGTTCCAAATTACCATTTTTAAAAATGCCATTGGCTGTTCCGGCCTACTAAAGGTGTCTGTCTGCCCCTGCCTGGTGTTGTCCTCAACTGAATAAAGCTGAGCTTCTACCTTCTGTTCCAAATTACCATTTTTAAAAATGCCATTGGCTGTTCCGGCCTACTAAAGGTGTCTGTCTGCCCCTGCCTGGTGTTGTCCTCAACTGAATAAAGCTGAGCTTCAACCTTCAGTTCCAAATTACCATTTTTAAAAATGCAATTGGCTGTTCCGGCCTACTAAAGGTGAATGTCTGCCCCTGCCTGGTGTTGTCCTCAACTGAATAAAGCTGAGCTTCTACCTTCTGTTCCAAATTACCATTTTTAAAAATGCAATTGGCTGTTCCGGCCTACTAAAGGTGTCTGTCTGCCCCTGCCTGGTGTTGTCCTCAACTGAACAAAGCTGTGCTTCAACCTTCAGTTCCAAATTACCATTTTTAACCCCTTCACCCCCAAGGGTGGTTTGCACGTTAATGACCGGGCCAATTTTTACAATTCTGACCACTGTCCCTTTATGAGGCTATAACTCTGGAACGCTTTGACGGATCTTGGCGATTCTGACATTGTTTTCTCGTGACATATTGTACTTCATGTTAGTGGTAAAATTTATTCGATATAACTTGCGTTTATTTGTGAAAAAAATGGAAATTTGGCGAAAATTTTGAAAATTTTGCAATTTTCCAACTTTGAATTTTTATGCCCTTAAATCACAGACATATGTCACGCAAAATACTTAATAAGTAACATTTCCCACATGTCTACTTTACATCAGTACAATTTTGGAACCAAAATTTTTTTTTGTGACGGAGTTATAAGGGTTAAAAGTTGACCAGCAATTTCTCATTTTTACAACACCATTTTTTTTTAGGGACCACATCTCATTTGAAGTCATTTTGAGGGGTCTATATGATAGAAAATACCCAAGTGTGACACCATTCTAAAAACTGCACCCCTCAAGGTGCTCAAAACCACATTCAAGAAGTTTATTAACCCTTCAGGTGTTTCACAGGAATTTTTGGAATGTTTAAATAAAAATGAACATTTAACTTTTTTTCACACAAAATTTATTTCAGCTCCAATTTGTTTTATTTTACCAAGGGTAACAGGAGAAAATGGACCCCCAAAGTTGTTGTACAATTTGTCCTGAGTACGCTGATACCCCATATGTGGGGGTAAACCTCTGTTTGGGCGTATGGCAGAGCTCGGAAGGAAAGGAGCGCCATTTGACTTTTCAATGCAAAATTGACTGGAATTGAGATGGGACGCCATGTTGCGTTTGGAGAGCCCCTGATGTGCCTAAACACTGAAACCCCCTACAAGTGACACCATTTTGGAAAGTAGACCCCCTAAGGAACTTATCTTGATGTGTGGTGAGCACTTTGACCCACCAAGTGCTTCACAGAAGTTTATAATGCAGAGCCGTAAAAATAAAAAATCATATTGTTTCACAAAAATGATCTTTTCGCCCCCAATTTTTTATTTTCCCAAGGGTAAGAGAAGAAATTGGACCCCAAAAAATGTTGTGCAATTTGTCCTGAGTACGATGATACCCCATATGTGGGTGTAAACCATTGTTTGGGCGCATGGCAGAGCTTGGAAGGGAAGGAGCGCCATTTGACTTTTCAATGCAAAATTGACTGGAATTGAGATGGGACGCCATGTTGCGTTTGGAGAGCCCCTGATGTGCCTAAACATTGAAACTCCCTACAAGTGACACCATTTTGGAAAGTAGACCCCCTAAGGAACTTATCTAGATGTGTGGTGAGCACTTTGACCCACCAAGTGCTTCACAGAAGTTTATAATGCAGAGCCGTAAAAATAAAAAATCATATTTTTTCACAAAAATGATCTTTTCGCCCCCAATTTTTTATTTTCCCAAGGGTAAGAGAAGAAATTGGACCCCAAAAAATGTTGGCCAATTTGTCCTGAGTACGATGATACCCCATATGTGGGTGTAAACCATTGTTTGGGCGCATGGCAGAGCTTGGAAGGGAAGGAGCGCCATTTGACTTTTCAATGCAAAATTGACTGGAATTGAGATGGGACGCCATGTTGCGTTTGGAGAGCCCCTGATGTGCCTAAACATTGAAACTCCCTACAAGTGACACCATTTTGGAAAGTAGACCCCCTAAGGAACTTATCTAGATGTGTGGTGAGCACTTTGACCCACCAAGTGCTTCACAGAAGTTTATAATGCAGAGCTGTAAAAATAAAAAATCATATTTTTTCACAAAAATGATCTTTTCGCCCCCAATTTTTTATTTTCCCAAGGGTAAGAGAAGAAATTGGACCCCAAAAAATGTTGGCCAATTTGTCCTGAGTACGATGATACCCCATATGTGGGTGTAAACCATTGTTTGGGCGCATGGCAGAGCTTGGAAGGGAAGGAGCGCCATTTGACTTTTCAATGCAAAATTGACTGGAATTGAGATGGGACGCCATGTTGCGTTTGGAGAGCCCCTGATGTGCCTAAACATTGAAACTCCCTACAAGTGACACCATTTTGGAAAGTAGACCCCCTAAGGATCTTATCTAGATGTGTTTTGAGAGCTTTGAACCCCCAAGTGTTTCACTACAGATTATAACGCAGAGCCGTGAAAATAATTTTTATTTTTTTTCTCAAAAATGATTTTTTAGCACCCAGCTTTGTATTTTTACAAGGGTAACAGAATAAATTGGACCCCAAAATTTGTTTTCCAATTTGTCCTGAGTACGCTGATACCCCATATGTGGGGGGGAACCACTGTTTGGGCGCATGACAGAGCTCGGAAGGGAAGGAGCGCCATTTGGAATGCAGACTTAAATGGATTGGTCAGCAGCCGTCACGTTGCATTTGCAGAGCCCCTGATGTACCCAAACAGTACAAACCCCCCACAAGTGACCCCATATTGGAAACTAGACCTCCCAAGGAACTTATCTAGATGTGTTTTGAGAACTTTGAACCGCCAAGTGTTTCACTAAAGTTTATAGCGCAAAGCCGTGAAAATAAAAATTCTTTTTTTTTTTCACAAAAATGGTTTTTAGCCCCCAGTTTTGTATTTTTACAAGGGTAACAGGATAAATTAGACCCCAAAAGTTGTTGTCCAATTTGTCCTGAGTACGCTGATACCCCATATGTGGGGGGGAACCACTGTTTGGGTGCATGACAGAGCTCGGAAGGGAAGGAGCGCCATTTGGAATGCAGCCTTAAATGGATTGGTCTGCAGGCGTCACGTTGCATTTGCAGAGCCCCTGATGTACCCAAACAGTACAAACCCCCCACAAGTGACCCCATATTGGAAACTAGACCTCCCAAGGAACTTATCTAGATGTGTTGTGAGAACTTTGAACCCCCAAGTGTTTCACTACAGTTTATAACGCAGAGCCGTGAAAATAAAACATCTTTTTTTTCCCACAAAAATGATTTTTAGCCCCCCAAATTTTTATTTTCCTAAGGATAACAAGAGAACTTGGACCCCAGAAGTTGTTGTTCAATTTGTCCCGAGTACGCTGATAACACATATGTTGGGGTAAACCCCTTTTTGGGCGCACGGGAGAGCTCGGAAGGGAAGGAGCACTGGTTTACTTTTTCAACGCAGAATTGGCTGGAATTGAGATTGGACGCCATGTCGCGCTTGGAGAGCCCCTGATGTGCCTGGACAGTGGAAACTCCCCAATTCTACCTGAAACCCTAACCCAAACACACCCCTAACCCTAATCCCAACGGTAACCCTAACCACACCCCTAGCCCTGACACACCCATAATTCTAATCCCAACCCTAATCCAAATGTAAATGTAATCCAAACCCTAACCCTAACTTTACCTCCAACCCTAGCCCTAACCCTAACCCTACCCCTCACCCTAACCCTAAACGTGACTGAAATACGTGTCACTAAAATACGTGTCACTAAAATACGTGGCACTGAAATACGTGGCACTGAAATACGTGGCACTGAAATACGTGATACGTGGCACTTAAATACGTGGCACTGAAACACGTGGCACTGAAATACGTGATACGTGGCACTGAAATACGTGGCACTGAAATACGTGGCACTGAAATACGTGGCACTGAAATACGTGGCACTGAAATATGTGATACGTGGCACTGAAACACGTGGCACTGAAACACGTGGCACTGAAACACGTGGCACTGAAATACGTGGCACTGAAATACGTGGCACTGAAATACGTGGCACTGAAATACGTGGCACTGAAATACGTGGTACTAAAATATGTGGCACTGAAATACGTGATACGTGGCACTGAAATACGTGGCACTGAAACACGTGGCACTGAAACACGTGATACGTGGCACAGAAATACGTGGCACTGAAACACGTGGCACTGAAATACGTGATACGTGGCACAGAAATACGTGGCACTGAAATACGTGGCACTGAAATACGTGGCACTGAAATACGTGGCACTGAAATACGTGGCACTATGACTGTCAGAAAATGTTCATTAAACGGTTAGGGGTGAGGTTAGGGGTAGAGTTAGGGTTAGGGTTTGGATCCCTTTATCACCTTGATGGTGGTGGGTGGCTTTTCAGTGTGTTTTCTGTTTTTTTTCGATAAAAATGCATGCGTTTTTAACGCAAACAAACGCATGTGCTTAAAAACGCAAGAAAATACTGCAGGTTGTTATTTCTGAAAATGAACGCATGCAGAAAAAAACCGCATGCGTTTGAAAACGCGACCAAACGCGTACAAAAAAACCGCATGCGTTTTCAATGTCAAATATAGGGAAAAAACGCATGCGTTTTTTTGTGCAAAAAACGCTGCAGACAAAAACGCAAGTGTGAAACCAGCGACGCTTTTTATAGCAAAAAAGTTTTTGCGTCTCCACATTTTGAGACCTATAATTTTTCCACATTTTGCTCCACAGAGTCATGTGAGGTCTTGTTTTTTGCGGGACGAGTTGACGTTTTTATTGGTAACATTTTCGGACACGTGACCATTTTTGATCGCTTTTTATTCCGATTTTTGTGAGGCAGAATGACCAAAAACCTGCTATTCATGAATTTCTTTTGGGAGAGGCGTTTATACCGTTCCGCGTTTGGTAAAATTGATAAAGCAGTTTTATTCGTCGGGTCAGTACGATTACAGCGATATCTCATTTATATCATTTTTTTATGTTTTGGCGCTTTTATACGATAAAAACTAAAATATAGAAAAAATAATTATTTTGGTATCGCTTTATTCTCAGGACTATAACTTTTTTATTTTTTTGCTGATGATGCTGTATGGCGGCTTGTTTTTTGCGGGACAAGATGACGTTTTCAGCGGTACCATGGATATTTATATCAGTCTTTTTGATCGCGTGTTATTCCACTTTTTGTTCGGCGGTATGGTAATAAAGCGTTGTTTTTTGCCTCGTTTTTTTTTTTTTTTTCTTACGGTGTTTACTGAAGGGGTTAACTAGTGGGGCAGTTTTATAGGTTGGGTCGTTACGGACGCGGCGATACTAAATATGTGTACTTTTATTGTTTTGTTTTTTTTATTTAGATAAAGAAATGTATTTATGGGAATAATATATTTTTTTTATTATTATTTATTTAGGAATTTTTTTTTTATTTTTTTTTACACATGTGGAAACATTTTTTTTTTACTTTTTTACTTTGTCCCAGGGGGGGACATCACAGATCATTGATCTGGCAGTGTGCACAGCACTCTGCCAGATCGACGATCTGCTGTGCAGGGCTGCAGGCTTTCCAAGTGTCTGCTCTGAGCAGACACTCGGTAAGCCACCTCCCTCCCTGCAGGACCCGGATGCCGCGGCCATCTTGGATCCGGGACCTGCGGCGATGAGGGAGGTAGGAGACCCTCAGAGCAACGCGATCACATCGCGTTGCTCCGGGGGTCTCAGGGAAGCCCGCAGGGAGCCCCCTCCCTGCGCGATGCTTCCCTATACCGCCGGTACACTGCGATCATGTTTGATCGCGGTGTGCCGGGGGTTAATGTGCCGGGGGCGGTCCGTGACCGCTCCTGGCACATAGTGCCGGATGTCAGCTGCGATATGCAGCTGACACCCGGCCGCGATCGGCCGCGCTCCCCCCGTGAGCGCCGCTGATCGATGATGACGTACTATCCCGTCGGCGGTCATACGGGCCCACCCCACCTCGACGGGATAGTACGTCAAATGTCGGGAAGGGGTTAAAAATGCAATTGGCTGTTCCGGCCTACTAAAGGTGAATGTCTGCCCCTGCCTGGTGTTGTCCTCAACTGAACAAAGCTGAGCTTCCACATTCTGGCTTTCGCCCTATACTATCAGATATTAAACTGCATTTGGCCTACTAGTGTGGTTAGGCCCTTGAAACAGTGTCTGCTGCTCTTGGGTTTGCTACTCCACTGAACAAAGCAATGCCGCCTGTTTAGTCCTGTTACCAATTTTGAACTGCATTTAGCCTACTTTATTCTTTGGCCCTATATCTGTTTCCTCCTCATCCTGCCCATTGCCCAGCCACTGCTAGATGAGTCTGCTGGTACATTGACCTAGACCACTACATTCCCCTTATACTCTACACAGCCAGAATCTGACCCTGCTGAAAGTAAGGTTCCCCTTCCCGCATGTTATACCACCTTACACAGGGACAGAGAGGAAGGTGCAGATGAAAGTGCAGGTTCCTTCATCAGGTGGGGGGGCATACTCGTTGGCGACGTCACTGGCACAGGGCCCCTCAGAGTACGCAAAAGTGTCGCTGCTGGTGGGAGGCGCCCCCGCCATGCAAACACAACGCCGTACTTTGAGGGGCCCTGTGCCAGTGCCAATGCGAACGAGTGGGCCCCCCCTGCTTGCTCAGGATCACAGCACTTGCAACGTTGAAATACTTACCTTTCCCTGCTCCACCGCCGTGACGTAGTCTGCATTTCCTGGGCCCACGAAAAACTTGAGCCAGCCCTACTCCCCCCACAACTTTTGCCAAATGACCCCCAATTCCCTATGCCCAACTATTATTATAAAGTTAATTAAGATTGACAAGCTTCAGAAACAAGAATGGATGTTTTTGGCATTAAAATGGGCACTGTAGGTGTTTTCCTGGCCTCCACTCACTGCCGACTATGCTTCCCCATTGACTTGCATTGGGTTTCGTGTTTCGGTCGATCCCCGACTTTTAGCGATAATCGGCCGACTGCACTCGACTCGACTCGACTCTGGACAAAATCGGGTTTCACAAAACCCGACTCGATCTTAAAAAAATGAAAGTCGCTCAACTCTACTGGAAACTACTTCTTATATCCAAAAAAAGCTTCTATAATACTGCCGCTATTTACAGGAACTATCATAATACTGCCACATATTTATAAGAATAAACTTAACATAATACTGCCACTATGTACAAGAATATAACTACTATAATACTGCCCCTATGTACAAGAATATAACTACTATAATACTGCTCCTATGTACAAGAATATAACTACTATAATACTGCCCCCTATGTACAATAATATAACTACTATAATACTGCTCCTATATACAAGAATATAACTACTATAATACTGCCCCCTATGTACAAGAATATAACTACTATAATAGTGCTCCCTATGTACAAGAATATAACTACTATAATACTGCTCCTATGTACAAGAATATAACTACTATAATACTGCTCCTATGTACAAGAATATAACTACTATAATACTGCCCCCTATGTACAATAATATAACTACTATAATACTGCTCCTATATACAAGAACATAACTACTATAATACTGCCCCCTATGTACAAGAATATAACTACTATAATAGTGCTCCCTATGTACAAGAATATAACTACTATAATACTGCTCCTATGTACAAGAATATAACTACTATAAAACTGCCCCCTATGTACAATAATATAACTACTATAATACTGCCCCTATGTACAAGAATATAACTACTATAATACTGCTCCTATGTACAAGAATATAACTACTATAATACTGCTCCTATATACAATATAACTACTATAAAACTGCCCCCTATGTACAATAATATAACTACTATAATACTGCTCCTATGTACAAGAATATAACTAGTATAATACTGCTCCTATGTACACGAATACAACTACTATAATACTGTCCCTATGTACAAGAATATAACTACTATAATACTGCTCCCTATGTATACAAATATAACTACTATTATACTGCCCCTATGTACAAGAATATAACTACTATAATACTGTCCACTACGTAGAAGAATATAACTACTATAATACTGCTCCTATGTATGATAATATTACTTGTGCAAGAAAATGAAGGTATCCAGCTCAGGAAATAAAATCAAAAGTCTTTATTTGGACAAGTTAAAAAATAAGCTGCTTGACAAACCGATGCATACCAGAGGAAGAGATGTCTTGAGTAACTGGACGCGTTTCGAACACGTATAGTGTTCTTAGTCCTCAGTTTCACTTGAGTTATCATGAGTTTCATGATAATATTACTGCTCCTATGTACAAGAATATGACTACTATAATACTGTCCTATGTACAAGAATATAACTACTATAATACTGCCCCTATTTACAAGAATATAACTACTATAATACTGCCTCCTATTTACAAGAATATAACTACTATAACACTGCCCCTATTTACAAGAATATAACTACTATAATACTGCCCCTATGTATTTATTTACTGGTATCAGATGTAGAACTCTGCAGATTTCTCTTGGTTATAAATTGAGGTGTTGTTATCTTCCGTTTCCCGGCGGTGTCTATATATTTCGGTGAGTTTCTTCATTGTATCAGGCACAGTTCTATCCTGTATAATTTCCAGTCATTACAGGAACTTGTACCTGTTGCTACTCGGTGACAATGTGGTATTGACCTCGGGTCAGGGCATAAATTACTTATTGCTATACATCCATTATGCAACTTGTGAGTAGGTTATTTTACATTAAACCCGTCCATCCTCTTTGCATTAACTTCTCCATCCGAGATCATGGAGTTCGGAATAACACATTGCTGGGGAAAGGATTTGCTCCTGGTAATTCATCTAGAAGTGCAATAATCCTTAGGTAATGAACCACTTGACTGCGTACAAGGAAATGTAAGACCTGTAGTATAAAGTGATGTGTGTAGCTGTAGGGAACAATTATTTGGCTATGGTTAGCTTAACTTTTGTATTATATTTTATTATTTCCATTATTATTATTATATAGTTTTTATACTTATTTTTGTTTAGTTTTTGTCACAGGTCTTTGCATTAAGGCCCGAGAGTTACACCATTGACATTATTCCTTACGTTGTAGAATCAAGGGCCAGTGAGATGAGAAACGTATCATGCCTATTATTTTTATATTAATGCTATTTTTTTTAATTATATTACATGCTACTGGTGATGTAATTATGCTTTTTACGGTGAGAAAAAAAATAAAAATAACAGCAATTCTGCTGTTTTTTGTCATTTTAAATGTTATCAAATTTATGTAGTTTTATTTTTATTTATTTCATTATGCATACTCTTAAAAGACTTACTGTCTCCCATCAAAGGAGCCAAGAGAGGGCTTATTATTTGCATGACAATGGGTCATTTTCAGTGGTACCATGCCTCTTCAATTGCGACGTGGCATTCGGAATCTATCCAAGGCAAATAGCGCTTTTTCCTTTCCTAGCCCTGGCATGTGCCCAAGCAGAAGTTTTTGACCACATATGGGGTAGAGTCGCGTTCGGGACAAATTGCACAATAAATAATGGGGTCTGTTTTCTCCTATTATCCATTGTGAAAATTACAAATTTGGGGCTAAAACAACATTTTCGTGAAAAAAATAAAAATTTTCAATATGATGACATAATGTTATCAAATTCCTTGTAGTACCCATGGGTTCAAAATCCTCACTATACACATGGATAAAATTATAAAATTCTTGAGGGTTGTAATTTAAAAAATGGGGTCAATTATGGGAGGTTTTCGCTGTTTAGGCACATCAGGAGCTCTCCAAACGTGACATGAAACCCGCAAACCATTCCATCAAAATCTGCATTGCAAAACGTCACTCCTTTTCCGAGCCCTGCCGTGCGCCCAAACAGTGGTTTTCCTCTACATATTGGGGTATCAGTGTGCTCAGGAGAAATTGCACAACACAATTTTGGGTCCATTTTCTTTTGTTACTCTTGTGAAAATAAAAAATTGGGGGCTAAAAGTACATTTTTTGTGGGAAAAATGTGATTTTGTATTTTCACAGCTCTACATTTTAAACTTCTGTGAAGCACCTGGGATCAGGGTGCTCATGACAGATCTAGATAAGCTCAATGAGGTGTCTAGATTCAAAATGGTTTCACTTGTTGACGGTTTCCATATCAAGGGCTCCCCAAACACGACATTACTCTCACTCTCAATTCCACACATTATTGTGTTCAAAAAGCCAAACGGTGCTCCTTCCCTTCCGAGCCCTGCCGTGCGCCAAAACAGTGGTTTACCCCCACATATGGCCTACTCAGGGGAAATTGTACAACAAATTTTAAAGTCCATTTTCTCCTAATCTTGTGAAAATAACAAATTTGAGCTAAAGTTAAATTTCTGTGAAAAAAAGTTCATTTTTTCCTTCGACATCGCTTTATCTCCTGTGAAGCACCAGAGGGGTTAATAAACTTCTTGAATGTGGTTTTGAGCACTTTGAGGGTTTTGTTTTTTATTATAGTGTCACTTTTGGATATTTTCTGTCATATATGCCCCCCAAAGTCACTAATGTGATGTGGTCCCTAAAAATGGTTTTATAAATTTTGTTGGAAAAATGAAAAATTGCTGATCAACAAAAACAAATTATATTTTTAAAAAATTTTGTAGATGTAAAGTAGACGTGCGGGATATGTTGTTTACTAACTATTTTGTGTAGCAGAACTTTCTGATTTAAGGGCATAAGAATTTAAAGTTTGAAAACTGCAAAATTTTCTAAATTTTCACCAAATTTCCGATATTTTTACAAACAAACGCAAGTCATATCAAATAAAAGTAACCAAAATGGAAATGTTTAGAGCAGAAGACAAGAGGGAAGGAGCGAGGGAAGGACAGGACCGGGTAGGGAGCATCGGTTCTGGGATAGATCAGGGGTAAGGTGAGTATAAGGTGGGTAATTTTACATTTTTACTCCTATGATTATTTTGGTCAGAGCAAAAGAAAAGTCTTTTTATCGGCAATCAAATTGTCCGAATTTAATTTTGACAGCTTCGCTTATCTGTAAATCTAAGTTTACTTTTCCCTTTTTTTTAATGTAATTGATTTTAGATTTTCATTACTTTGCATTAGAATTTTTATAGTGCCATTTTTATGTTAATTTTTTTAATGTACTGATAATAATAAATGTCATTTTCCTCTAATTAAACCATAATTATATGCTATGTATCCATATAATTATGTTATAGAGTTAATTATTATTTATTAGCCTAAAATATAAGCATGATCATCATTATGCTATGTGATTACTGCAGTGTTTATTACAGGATAAAGGATCCGCCACTATGACATCCATGTTTCCATACATTGCGGTTTGCAGACCATCATGGCTGCTATCAAGCATGATATCAAATACCTTTAAAGTGGCTCGTCTAGAAACAGCGCCCCTCTTGTTATTGTCTGGTATTGCAGCCTGGATATTAAGGGAAGTTGATATGATCGGCTGGGTTGCCCCTTCAAAAGAGAAAACTTTGGGATCCCTTTCAGACACTAAAGTTCTTATAAAGAGTCTATCGCTCTGCAGGACCCGTCCTGTCCTTTATCACACAGATCATCCATTGATTTGAAGGGCCACCTTGCAATACTTAATTTCTCCTGTGGTGGCACTGCAGGGTAACTAAACACTTTTTTCCACGCTTATTTACAGGTTTCAAACTGGGGACCCATCAGGGGAATACTTTGTGGTCAACTTATTGTCATTAGACCCTACTTATAAGTAGGGATTGTCCAAACTGGAGGATCCCTTTAAGAAACTTGTCTTAAGCTCATATATGCAGTGTATTTTATTTTTTGCTGGATCGCCGCTCTCGGTTTATCACATTTCTTCCCCGCAGATTTCTGTTTTGTTTACTTTGTTAATTAGATCCAAATTGATTTCACTCAAAGCCGTCCACACGGCGCCCGCCGCTCGGCAGCACTTTACCCGCCTGTTGCACGGAGCTGAGACGAGCGATTTAAACAAAGCAGGAGGATAATAAGAACACAGTAGAAGGCTAAACTCTCTACACTGTCACACTACAGATAAGACAGTCGGCAAACAGCAGATTCCCTGGCTTCTGGTCTATTTTAACAAGGACTTTGAACTGTACAACAACTCATGGATTTTAGCAACAGTTATCGCACTGCCAAGTGATGATAATCGGGCATTATTCAGTATACGTAATACGATAATCTTGTCCAGCACTCCATCTCCACATTTTCAAGTAAAATAAAAAGTTTTATCGATCCATAAGGAAAACAGACAGGTTTAATAACAGGACATCCTGAAAAAAAACCCTACACAATTCAAACCTAGAAATATGTATGGGGATTCTGTGTCCATGCATTACCCATAGTTCTATCCATCCTGAGCCTCCTGAAAATAAGCACCTGGACTACAGTGAAAACTGATATTTATAAGGTATGAATACATTGTGAGGCTGTGGCCTCTGATACAGCTAGGGGGCGCTGTTTGTTCTCCCCAGAATGTGCATGCAGACGGATGAAGTCCATAGGTGTGCATGAGAGTCATGGATTTCCGGTCCGGGTTTTCCAGGTGGCTGAAGGCCACAGGTTTGTGTGTGTTTAAAAGCCCTGCAGTAAGGGGTATGGGTGTGTCAGGCCGTGCAGGCCGTGTCAGGCCGTGCAGGCCGTGTCAGGTGTCTGGCCAGGTGAGGCCAGGTGTGTGAGGTGCACGTCAGTGTCAGTCTGGTGTGTGCTGGTCTGCAGAGTGCATGGAGGCCAGCAGAGCCAGCACCCAGGGCAGCTGAATAGACTGGCACCCGCAGCGTACACAGAGATGCAAGTCGTCCATGGTACTGGTGTCGGAGGTGGACAGTCCTGTGCCCGGAGGTGGACAGTCCTGTGCCCGGAGGTGGATGTCCTGTGCCCGTAGGAGTCAGATGTGGACAGTCCTGTGCCCGGAGGTGGATGTTCTGTGCCCGGAGGTGGATGTCCTGTGCCCGAAAGAGGACTAGCATGTGCAACGATTGCAAACAGGTGGATATGGTGCCCGGCTGCTATCCGGAAGATATCCTGATCTGTGTACGACTGTGTGAGTAAAGAGTGAGTACAGAGACTTTGTCTTATTTGTACCCGGCTGCACTCCAGAGGATAAAGAGTGCAGTCCGCTGAGTGAGTACAGAGACTGTGATACAGCGACGCAGGACACCCACGAGAACTAGTCAGAGGAGGGCTGGCGTGAGTAGTGTCTGCAACATATGAGGCTGTGTGTATGGAGACGTATAGAGTCTGAGATGGCGTGCTGTCGCCCAGGGAAACTGGACAAGGGAAGTCTGGCCTGTTTAGGGAACCGCAAATCTAAAGCCATGTGAAATGTATTGCATTGAACTGGTGTAAACTGGTCACTGAAGTTATATGCATTTATGTGAACTGGACTTTAATGCTGTGAAGAAACACATTAAAAGAGACTTTTGTGTTTGAATTTGTGGGTCACTGCTTCTTCACTGCGTACGATGCTACTACAGCTTTACAATATTTATTTGCCATTTAGACTCTTGATCTTGATCTTCAGGGGTTTTTTCACACTTTATTGAAACTTGGACTGAAAGTCATCGGACAATAGTATTAAGTGTGGCCGGGGATGAAAGTCCCAGACTCTACAGTGCTTTAAGAATGCAGAAGAAGAGAAGCTGCCCATTCAAAAAGAATTTATGGCTAAGTTACTGATCATGAAAATCGAGACAGTTTCATATTAGACTGGTACGTGCACACAAGTCTCTTTACTTGATGATGGCAGCAGATTCATGCAGGGTTACACACAGCTCAGCATTAGAGCTCTGCTATATCTGTAGCAGAGAAAACTGTGATTCTATCACAACTTCTGCACGCAGTAAACTAAGTGATACATCATTGCAATCAGGGTCTCTGTCCCTACATCATGCTGCTGTCAGATTACATAGCAAAATCTGCTGACAGATTCCCTTTAAATATCTAAAACTGGAATATTTGAATACAGTGTCTCCAAAGGTCTCCAAACAATGCACAATAACTCCAGTCAGTGCCAAAATATTCTCATCAACAGTGTCCATATAATACTACAATATAGAGTCTATATAACACTACCATATATTTCCCACACAGCCATTCACTGCTGAAATTTAACTGCCAAACAATGTTGAAATAAGCTTAAGGCACTAGTAGTACCACAGTCACAACTTATCTGTTAGGCTCACTAGGTGAGGTGGAACCATAGAGCCCAAAGTCCGAGAGGGCACACAGGCCATGAGTGTCGGTGCAGCAGGCAGCTGAGGTACGCGGGAAACAGGTAGCAAATGTATGGGAGAGAGCACACTGCACACAGGAATCCCTGAATCTGTGGCAGTGGTTGTGGAGGACACAGACTGATGTAGCAAAGGTCCTGGAAGACCGGGAAAAGCTAGCAGAGGCACTGGAAAACCAGGGATAGGTAGCAGAGGTCCTGGAAGACCAGGAACAGCTAGCAGAGGTCCTGGAAAATGGGAACAACTAGCAGAGGTACTTGAAGACCATGAAAAGGTAGCAGAAGTCCTGGATTACCGGGGACAACTAGCAGACAACCTGAAAGACCGGAGACAGTTAGCAGAGGTCCTGGAAGACCGGTGACAGCTAGCAGAGGTCCTGGAAAACCGGGAACGGCTAGCAGAGGTACTTGAAGACCATGAAAAGGTAGCAGAGGTCCTGAAAGACCAGGGACAGCTGACAGAGGTCCTGAAAGACCAGGGACAGCTAGCAGAGGTCCTGGAAAATTGGGAAAAACCAGCAGAGGTACTTGAAGACCATGATAAGGTAGCAGAGATCCTGGAAGACCGGAGACAGTTAGCAGAAGTCCTGGAAGACTGGGGACAGCTAGCAGATGTACTTGAAGACCATGAAAAGGTAGCAGAGGTCCTTGAATACCAGGGACAGCTAGCAGAGGTCCTGAAAGATCAGAGACAGCTATCAGAGGTCTTAAAAGACCGGAGACAGCAGAGGACCTGTAAGACCACGGACAGTTAGCAGAGGTCCTGGAAGATCGGAGACAGCTAGCAAAGGTCCTGCAATACTGGGAACAGGTATCAGAGCAGAGTTCCTTGAGGCTGCAGGCACACAGGACTCCAAAGCACTAAAAGTCTTCATGCCAACACTCAGGGATGTGCTTGTGAAGGCTTATCTAGGCCTAGGTAAATAATCACACAGGAGCACGCCGGGCCGGGCCGCTTGCAAAGTGTGACGTGGAGCACAAGGGAGTTTAGCGGACCGGGGTAAATGGAGCAGAAACTGCACCCGGAAAAGATGTGTAACATAATCACAAATCCAGAGGACAGGTGATGAATTGCATCACGAGGACGGCGGTCCTCAGTCACCTGTTTGTGGATACTCACTTTAGCTCTATTCAAAGTGTATGGGACTGACAGATGTAGAGTGATCAAACAAAAAAAGCACTTGGCACTCAGAGATTCATTTGCAAAAAAACGTGAGAGTTTTTTATTTATTTATGCGACCAGATCAAGAGTGTTTAAACGTTTTCGGTCATAAGACCTTCATCAGAAACATCTCTCATGAAACTGGAGGCAGGATTGCGCAATACATAAGCCAGAGAGGCCCACATGTATGTAAGAGGGACCTTGCAAAAACACCTCGGGGATCCTGGGGGATGTGTGGGAGGAAGAGCGCTCTGGGAGGGCAAACAGCCGCTGCAGGGATTGGCGCAGGAGAATCCAGGTCCGGGGTGCCGAGGTGCTGGGGGTCCGGTATAGGCAGAAGTGGGCCTCTCTGGCTTATGTATTGCGCAATCCTGCCTCCAGTTTCATGAGAGATGTTTCTGATGAAGGTCTTATGACCGAAAACGTTTAAACACTCTTGATCTGGTCGCATAAATAAATAAAAAACTCTCACGTTTTTTTGCAAATGAATCTCTGAGTGCCAAGTGCTTTTTTTGTTTGTATACGGGTTGGATACCCTACTTGTGCACCACCAAGGAACCTTGAGTGCCGTGGACTATTTCTATAGATGTAGAGTGATGCTGTACTCAGTGGTGGTTGTCATCTTTACCAATCCGTCATCGGCTTCACCAGTATAAACCGGTATTTCCATTTTGAGGATAAATGATCTTGAAGTGACACGCTGGTCGTGTGATGGTGATTGGACGTATTGGTATTCTCACCATGTCTGATTAGGATGAGGCACAGCCGGCGTGGCAGGGCAGGAGGCATAAGCATTCAGAGCATGTATTGTGCTGCTAGGAATTCTCTCTACAGCGAGGCTCCAACATTTCAGTCTATTCTGTTTCATTAAAATGTTTCATTCTGCCATCTGGTCGCTGGCTGTTTGTTTTGGATGATAATGTGTTTCTTGAGGAAGCGCACCTGCTAGACCTACTTATCGGGAACTTAGGTCTAATCACAATTTTAAGCAAATATACATAGGAGTCTTGATTTATTTGGTTGCTGTCATGGTTCATCATAATGATTGAGTGTTTCTTACATCACGTCACTGCTTTGTATAGGGTAAGATTGGACTAACTCACCAGGGAATGGTCCCCGGGGCCATGTTCTAACACTATAATGGGGTATTATCGCGAAGGGGTTCAGCAAGTCCAGTAATGAGCTAGGTCATTTGTCACTGTTAATGCAGAGAACCCTACAGATGTGTCTGTCCTTACCTTTTCTGTTGGTTTGACATATCTCAAAATTAGTGGTGACCTTAATAAAAAATATGACATCATGACACTCTGCCTAGAGATGTTTATACTATATGTGTCCATATGTAGCCACCATGTGACTATGCGGTGAACTGTCTGTTAAGGGTTATGCTAAATTGTTGTCATATTGCATTTGTAAAGTAAAATTTGAGACCTTAACGAATATTTTGGACAGGTAAAGTAGGACACATCTTTATTAGGGAGGCCGGCAGGGCAAGTGAGTAGGGTGATGGGAATCACAGCAAAAGAGCCGGACTTGGAAAGAATATTTGAATATAGAACTAGGGAAGCAACTGGTCATTTCGGAAAACTTCTGTCTCCCAGCTGCAGTTTTTTAAAAACACAACTGCTGTGCTTTACTCATCCTCTCCAGGTCCAACACTGAGTGTAGCTCCCATCTCTTATAGTCTGCATTGCTGATTTCATGTGAACATCGCTGCAGCCACTAAAAGAGCTCAACGGTTCTGAGCGACTCATGCCGTCAACTTCGGCAAAGTCGCCCGACTCACTGATTGACCGTAGTGTGTGAGGTCAGCATGGTCTATGTGATCCCCTGCCTCATGCCAGGGCCTTTCAAAACTGGAAAACCTCTTTAAATATCTGCTCACATAGTCCATGGCCTGTGAGTGGAATTAGTCTATAGCTGTACGATGAGGGAGCTTTGGAAGGTAACATCAAGATGGATTGAGTGGGGTTGGTTGTATTATTATGTGGTAGAATCCTATAGAGTCAGAAAATGATTCTGTCCTAGAGATTTTTAGGAAAAAAAGCTTGTCAGGTTTCATTTTTTTTCCACTAGGACCCCACCACTATCTCTTCTGGTTGGGTTTTTGGTCACCAGTGCTCTTTAAGTCACAAGAGTTGGGTGCAATCCGATGGTTCTCCATAGACTTATTTCCTAATTGGTGGATTGGACCAAAGTGATAAATCAGAAGCTGAAACCAGTAGAAACTGTAGTAATTGTGATGGCGGAATGCATTAGTGACAAGATGGTTATTGGTGGAACAAAAAAAAAACATAAAAAGCAAAAACTGAGTGAATTGCACGAAAGCTCAAAAGAAGAGATGGTATCGGAGCTACAGTGGATATTTGTTAGAGTTGCGTTAATCTCCCAAAATGTGATTTAGCCAGATTTGCTTAATTCGGGGGGAAGATGGAGATTAAATTTGCATCTAATTAATTCAGTGTGAATGGATTCTGCCGGGAATCAGTGAAAAACAAAAATAAACTCGTATTCACATCTCCTTATCCCTCTCTATACTTGTCCTGTCGCCCCCGGTCCTCTGATTGCTCCTTTTCAGCCTTCTTCTCCTTCTGTTCACTCCTGCTCTGCCAGGAGTTTCTCTTTTCTGCTTTGCCATTGACTAGGCCAAACTAGGACACATGGGGCACGGCACAAGTCATTGTTGTTAATGACAAGTGACTGAGTAAGGATTAGTGAGTGTTGGTGCACTCCGTAAGGCACAGAAGGAGAAGAAGTCTGGAGGAGAAGTCACTGGACTTTGGGAGGGACAAAGAGTGGTAAGAATAATAGTTTATTGGCCTTTTAACTCGTCCTTTAATCTCAGAATCTATCAAAATGGCAAGCGATGGTTAAATAACAAAAATGTCAGTGCTACCAACTTTGATTTGGATCTTCTAGGCTTATGGAGCATAGCTGGACTATGAACAGGCAAGTTCTCAGGACGTGGCTTTACCCATCAGTCCTGACTTTCACTGGAGGATTCTCAAAAACTTTTTGTTTTCATGTTCTTTCAGTTTGATACAAATCCCCACTTTGTTGTCTGTTAAAATCATTTATTTCATTCTGTCGCGCATCTGTTTTCATGTTAGACTCCTTCGCACAACATTCTGCTCTCTTGTCAAAACTTCTTCTTCTGCTTCCGACCTGAGTGACCCTGTTAGAGTTGTCAGACTGTGATTCCCACCAGTACAACCTCTCAGACTGGATTTATATGAAATACTCATCTTTCTTGTCACATGTAATTGGTTGAACACAATGACAAGAAATGTTTAGATTCATTCGAAAACAGCAAATATGATGTCCAATGGAATGCGTCAGTCCCCGAAGGAACTGCTAGAAATATACTGAGCTCCAAAGTACAAAATTTCACTGGAAAAAAACTGCTTTCCAGACAAAACTAAAATACTATAAAAATAAAAACTGTAAGAAACTTTGGTAAAAAACATTTATCACTTTTTTCTTTAGTGCAGAACTTTAGGGGGTGCAGAGGTAACTGTTGTACCTTGGCTATGGTGTCTGAAGGGGTCCAAATACCTCTCAACCATATAGGAAATTGATGACTAGCCTTGTCTGGTTGTTTCTGGGGGCTGTCAAAATTCAATAATTTTCAATTGATATATATTAGTGATTTATATATGTTATTTAATATGTTGTCTTACCCCTGGAAAAAAGTGCTGGCCACCATGTGTCACCTACAGGAAGGAGGCCATTCTTTGTGTCTCTGCAAGCAAATAAGATGGCCTTGTCTCTTTGCATGAGTTGTGAGCTGGGCTTTGTCTCTGCAGGAAGTGGGGGGCTGTTCTTTGTTTCTGTCTTTTTGTCACAGCAGGAAGTATGGACAGAGCTTTGTCTTTCTACAGGAACTGGGGGCCATTCTTTGTGTCTCTGCAGGAAATGGGGTGAATCTTTGCCTCTCTTCGGGAAGTAGGGCCAGGTCTTTGTGTCTATAGGAAGTGGGGCCAGATCTTTGCCTCTCCACAGGAAGTGGGGCCAGGTGTTTGTCTCTCTGCACAAAACAGAAAGGTGTGCTATCAGATCAAGGCAGGAAAGCCATTGGACAATGGCAGGAGCAATGCAGGCTGTTAAGTTAGTAAGTTCAAGCACCTATAGTGCTGGAAAAATTATGAAAGGAAATGTCCCATTCCAAAAGAGCAGATTACAAGTTAAAGAACATGAGATTCAGGACACTTCCTGGACATACTAGACTAGAATTAACTCTCCACAAGGAAAAACCTTACTCCTTAGACCTCAGTCCAGAGCCTCTCACCTAGCCAAATCAGTTCTCATGCTTTGCACCTACTTTGCACCAAACACTGGCCTGAAACACTTGTGTCTGCAAATAGAGATTCTGATTTGGCTTTCATCCTAAGTCATAATGCAAGACTCGTTAAAGGGTTGATTGTGACTTACAGGATCGTTGCTTCCAACAGGTGGCGCTTCAAGTCCTCTTTTTTTTCCTTTGCATACAAAAAACAAACAAAAAAACGTTTTCCTTTATTTTGGAAGATGAGGGCAGCAAGGTACGCTCTACAGATACACTTTAATTAGGGTTTAATTAAGAGAACAAGGTCACTTTGGTATTTAGCCCATACCTAGATTTTGAATGTGACAGTTAAATATATTTAATACCATCAGAAAAAGGCGGCACATTCGTTCCTCATAATAAAGAATAATGTTCCTCCATGATTCCACCTTAGGTCATACTTCACTTCCTCTCTTTGTCAGATATGCAGACTTTATCACAAAAGGATATAAATCTCATATTTTTTTCTTTTTTTTTCTGGCAAAATTTTGATGTTATAATTTAGTGGTAAAGAAGCGAGTCCAGAGGAGAAAAGCCGATAGAAAGTAATCTTCAGAAAGGTCCGCTTTCTCATCGCCTTCATAAGCCTGTCAAGCATGTCGCCGTAACGGGATCTCTCTGCTCCCAAATAAATATTCCAGGAAATGTGTCTGGGCCGGATAAGAAGGAAAAAAAAAATTCTTCATGCAAATGGATAATTTAGATTTTATATTTACCAGCATTCATTGTAGTTCATTTAAAAGCAAAGTCGAAAATAAAAAGGCTTTGAAATTGGTTTTAAATCTAATCTGCCAGAAATGCCAGTGTAGTCAATCTAGCCCCAAGGTGGCGGGAGTCTGCGACCGCATCAAAATTATTTAATTGCCGGCATATGTCTTCAAAAGTATCGGCGAGACATAATTAAAAGGAAATAATAATAACTAGGAGTTTGAAAGGAGTTTGAACCGATACAGCTGATCGCTTGATGGGAGAAGGAGCGCTGCGCTATGCTCTTTCTCCCATCATCCCCCTGTCAGCGTCTGACATCACTGAAGCCGACACTGACAGCGGGCGCGATGACGTCACTAACCAGCGCCCGCTGTCAGGAGATGAGTGGGCACTCAGAGCTGCAGAGGAACCAGAAAAAAGAAAGGTGAGTATTAATTTATTTTTTTATGGAGGCTGCCTTATACTACAGGGTTTGCCTATAGAGGTGCAGCCTTATACTACAGGGTCTGCCTATAGGGGTGCTGCCTTATACTACAGAGTCTGCCTATAGAGGTGCTGCTTTATACTACAGGGTCTGCCTATAGGGGTGCTGCCTTATACTACAGGGTCTGCCAATAGGGGTGCTTCCTTATACTACAGGGTCTGCCTCTAGGGATGCTGCCTTCTACTATAGGGTCTGCCTATAGGAGTGCTGCCTTATAATAATAACAATAATAATAATCTTTATTTATATAGCGCCAACATATTCTGCAGCGCTTATACCACAGGGTCTGCCTATGGGGTGCTGTCTTAGACTACAGGGTCTGCCTGTGGGGTGCTGCCTTATACTACAGGGTCTGCCTACTACAGGGGTACTGCCTTATACTACAGGGTCTGCCTATGGGGTGCTGCCTTATACTACAAAGTCTGCCTATGGGTGCTGCCTTGTGCTATAGAGTCTGCCTATGGGGGGGTGCATTATACAATACAGAGTTTGCCTATGGGGCTGCCTTGTACTATAGAGTCCGCCTATGGGGGTGCATTATACAATATAGAGTAGGCTTATGGGGTGTGCACGATACTATATGGATGCTTATGGGGAGTGCATTATACTACATTTAGGACTATCTGGTGCATTATACTATATGGAAGCTATCTAGGGGGGAATCATACAGTGTGAGGATTACAGTGAGGGGGCCATTGTACAGTGTGGGGATCACAGTGAGGGGGCCATCATACAATGTTGGAGCCATCAAACAGTTTGTGGGCTACTAAGGGGTCAGTATATTGTGTAGGTGGTACTATACAGTGAGGGGGCATTATATTGTTTATAAGAGATTATCATACTGTGTATAGGGAGCTGTACAGGGGGAGACTCGGGACATTATTAAATGTAAAGTGGGTACTTATTGTTATAGGGGAACTCAGGTTACTGTGACTATCAAAGGGGCACACAGGGCATTATTACTTTCTAGGGGGCAAAATGTGGGCACTGTTTTCTAGGGCACTTGCACCCGGCATTACTATATTATAGAGGGGTGCTTTAGAATTTAGAAGGCACAGAGAACCACACAGCAGGTGCAGTAATATGGACACATGCGGCAGCAGCGGCTCAGTATTGGGGTATCAGGGGCAGTAATAGGGACACATACGGCAGCAGCGGCTCAGTATTGGGGTATCAGCAGGATGAGGAGTTTGTGCAGGTTGGGGATAGATGGTGATGGCTGGAATATGAGAAGTAAAATGTGTCTTTGTTGTATTCTCTGGAGACGAGTTCTGGCTGGAAGAAGTTGTCATGTTGGTCTGGGCCAGATGGAAAAGATGGGTAAAAAGAACGATTCCATCAGAAAGGACGTCGGCAGTAAGTCATTATCTGTAACAGCGCTGTGATCTCTTATATGTTCTGTAGGACTGGTATCTATCACTGACCATATGGCGGTAATATCCATGTTGGTCTTTATATAGAGATTATCTTCATTAACAGCGCGGTCATCTGCTGAGGTTCTCCTCCACTATTAGGGTGCGTCACCCAGTTGTAATCAAGGTTACCTGGTTAGGGGCCCACTCAGAAGCTTCGCCCCCCGGAACCAAAACCCTAGCTACGCCTCTGGGTCCACCATAACCGGCACCCTATATGTTTCTTAGAGCGCCAACATAAAGTATGAGGGCCTGCACAGCCCCCCACTCGGTCTAAGGGCTCTTGCAGCCCAAAACACAGTTTGTTATCACATCCTCCTTGAACACACAGTATGATGCCCCCCATGAGTACTTACAACAAAGAAAAATACAAACTATTCACCTTCCAGTGTTCCCCCAATGTCTACTCTGGTCAGTGCACTGTGCCGACTGAGGCTTCATTTGCACGGAAGGCGCGATGTAATGATGTCATCTCCACTGCGGTGCCGGGTCACTCAGACGCATAGGCAGATTGTTGCAGCAGGGAGCTGACGGCTCTTTTCTGCACCATTCTACGGATGCAGATTACATTGAAATGACCGGTGGAAGGAATTGGGGGGAACAGTGCCACCCCCTAGCTTACCTGGTCAGTCGCTATTGACACTACACCTCTGGATCGGATCTTAAAAGATCAAGGGTGTCAAATCCTAAGGTATATTTTCTATATATGCTTCTCTTCTGCCCGACTACTTAAAATAAAATTAGCTTTTTATGCTTTTTTAATAAAAAATACTAACTACCATATGTTATTTTTATGCACTATTGCTTTTACTTATTTACTTACAGCAGAGTATATGTTCACGCCCCCTGAAGAAGCGACGAACGCGAAACGTACGTTGGGGAACGGGACAAACTCCAAGACAGGACGCCAATCATGAGCAAATAACTCTAAAAATATCTATCGTTCATTTCATTATCATCATTCATTTGAGCAAAGCACTCAGAGATTGTGAACACTATATCTAATGCACTTGCACCTTTTTTGCTTATTAGTAGAGCGTTATATGACAACCAGATGGTAACCCATTAATATATATACTTTTATCAACCACTATTATAGCTCTTTATATACAAACAGATTTGGCCATACATTACCTTGTCCTGCCCTGTCGTCGGTCACCCTTGCTTTACCTTAGGTCATACCTACAGAGACCTATATGTATTCATTGTATTACTGTATATGTTTCACATTTTTCGTACCATTTATGTTAATAAAATCTTGTACTGTATTCTGAATGGCATAAACTGATTCCTTTTCGCCTTGAAATTTACTGTATATGATCATTTTGCTTCTATGATAGGTTTTGTCGAATTTGGCTCAAAAAAATGTCAACTGAGACCACAAGTCAAAAAGAAAAGTGACTTAAAAAAATCAACACAAATGATGAATTGGGCCCAAAGACTACAAATACCATCATTATCAATAATAACGCTATACTAAGTCCAAAAAATGGCACCACACCATAATGAATAAATATTTTTACTATACTTTGATGGAGCAAAATACACTGTGCAAAGAGCATTATTAACACTATTAACTACTACTTCACAACTGAATTTTCCCAGCAAATTGTTACTAAATGTGTAAAAAACACTAAAAATATCACTATTACTGCCATATAGTGATTATAAAGTTTGGGTATTAGTTCTGCAGTGACTAAAGTTACAGTTAAATCCAGTTATTCATAGAAGAGATTCTTTCTGACTGGAGTCATTTACTTTTTCCACTTTTCTTCTCCATCTGGCCCAGACCGCAATGACAATTTTTTCCAGCCACAACCATGACTTGTCTGTACAACCTCCCAACCTAAACATACTCTCTATCCTGCTGCTACCCCTAATTCTGTGCTTGCTGCTCCACCATTTACCCGATTAATGCACCTATTGTGTGGCACAGTCATCCCAATACTCATGGTGGTCCTATTAATGGCCCACACAGTAGTAGCGCCACTTTTGTACTTCTCCAAGTTATAGTCCCCTCCCCATGTTTCTTCAAGACTGTAATTATGACCCTTGTGTGCACAAAGATAGCAATAACTCCCCATTGTTCTTCCTAAAAAGCAAGAAGTGTTCATGAGTGCAATCTAGAAAGTGATAGTGCCCATTTAAAGTAATACCCGCTAAAAGTAAGAGTGCCGCCAAAGCACAGTCTTACAGCAACAACGCCTGGGCACACCATTACAGTTATTACATTCCTACGAGACCCCTTAAAAAGTAATAGTGCTTTAAAATCCCCCTTTAAAAAGTAATAATTCCACCGACTGTCCCATTAAACCAACAATGCCCTCAGTAAGTACCCATTAAAGAAAAACTGTCTGGGGGCCCCCTTCTAATGTAATAATGTTCATGACTCTCCTTTAAAAAGTAATAATGTCCCTGATTCAGCCTTTAAAAAAGTAATAATTCCCCTGAGAAAATCATGCACTAGACTTAACTCCTTAACACCGCTTCCATTTGTTTTCTTTTCCTTTTCTTCCCAAAGCCATAATGTTTTCAATTTTTTGTCAATATAGCTGTATGAGGGCTTGTATTTCTGTGGGACTAGTTGTACTTTTGAATGACACCTTTAAGTGAAAATGGGGAAAATAATTCGGCTGGATTTGTAGAGTGAAACCCTTTTACACGGGCTGATCTAGGCTTTAAAGTGTCCACTAATAGTCGACTGTAAGGAAGTCGATCAGATGTTAATTTCTGGCCTGTTTAGACCGGGCAATGAACATTATATGCCTGCAGAATAATCGTTTGTTAGGGTTTTGTTGGACTTGCCTAAATTATCCATAATATTTTATGCTCCCCAGTCCAAATACTGGGACACAGACTACCATGTGCCATTTATAATAATGGTGTTTATTTGATTGAGGGCAGACCTGGTTGCAAACACTATTCTGAACCTTTAACACTACCAATAACTCCAATTTTTCTCAAAAAAACCGGTTGCCTTAAACTTGAAAGCTCATATTTCTTTACAACTCACATTTTTATGTTCAGTACTGTAGCATTTAGCTTTTTCCAGGAACTTAGTGGCCCAGATCATGATCATCTGTCCCCGGCCAATATTCTTTCTAAATTTGTCTTTCCAACTGGCACTTTACATTTGGGCAAACTTCACTTGGCGTCTGTAAAATCCAAATTCATCCAAGAGCCTGGCAGATGGTGAAGAATGATTTGTTTACTACAGGGGATATATTTCCATGTCCAATGACACCACTATTGCCAACACTCAAGGTGATCCAAGACTTGTTTGCAGTCGGTTGGCCATGAAAACCTGATCCACAAAACTCCTTGCAGACAGTTGTAATATTTGAGTCCATCTGAAACTCTGTGGCTAATAGAAGTACAAGTATACAAATTTGGTCCCTCGGCACTCAGTCCCCAGCTGCCACTATTTTTCCCAGTGTGGCATCCCTGCCTTGTACCAGCACGTGTCAAGGAACATAACCCATCTCATTACCAGCATGGTTACTTAGTTTGTCCACTTATCGACCAACTTGTGGACAAGTGTGGCACCCCAGGAGTCCGGTTGCCACAGTGGCATTGCCTCCCTCACAGGGGGTGATGTCATGCCTGGAAGCAAGGAGGGCTCCCTTTTCCAGGTACATCAGCATGCAACACCTTTCCTACTCCAGACCAGAAGGGGGAGCTCTAACACCTGATTTCAGGGAAGCTTCCCAATAAATTCTGGCCTGGAGGCAGCGTTAGTGAGTTGAGTCTAATCTGAGACAGTGAAGGAGGAAGAGGCAAGTGAGGAGAACCTGGGGAGTTGGAGCTGCGACTGAGCTCACCCCAGGACTGAGCACCAAGGACCGGACACCGTAGTCTGTGGTTATGTGGGGACTGCAGGCCCAGCAACTAAAACCGGGGGCAGGAGATTACAAGTCTCCTAGCCCCAGCTGACACCCTGAGGCCCATCAGCATACCAGAGCCCGGAGTCACCACGAGGGAGTGACACCTGGAACAGGCTCAAGCTGCCTGCCATGCAGATAGTGTTTCAGTTAATGGACAGACTGAGAGAGGAACTTGAGTAGAGCATAAAGCATCAAGAACCCAGAGAACAGCGCAGTAGGGAGGCCTCCAACCCCACCTGGCTAGGGGGATTCTGAATTGCTTCCAGGCTGCCCGGATCTCCATTACCACCTGTTACCTGTGCGCCGGACTGCGCCTTCAACCAGGAATTAAAGATAAAGAAACCTGCAACCCTTGTGTCCTCTAATCCTTTCCTGTACCCTCAGTCCTGCACCCCAACATCCACAATCCCCTTACAAAACTGTACCGGGAGACCTGGGGCCCCACTCCACCTGTGGGAAGCAGAGCCATCCCAGCTGCATCACCATCAGCCCCAGCGGTCTCTTTAAGCAGCGTTGGCCATCCCTGACCGAGTACCACAGGTGGCGTTACGAACAATCCCCTTTCCCTATATAAACTTTATCGCTACAAACATTCCCTCATCTCTTTTATTGCGCGCCCGGGCCACAGACAGGGTCACAGCTGCCATGACCACCCATTTAAGAATCGCTCAACCCGGTTCCGAGTACCTCATTGCCCTAGCGGCTGTCGCACAAGTGCTTGTGGCCAGGGACACATTTTCCTGATGGCACACTATATGAACTTTGTGGAGACAGGGGAAAAGTCTCACCCTGGCACAGCACATGTACTACCGACGCCAATGATTGATTGCCCTACTTCTTTCAAGGTTTATTCCACCTCCTACACCAGTTCCCGCACCCCCACCTACTCCTCCTCATCCTCAGTGTCATCCACATCAGCCGAAAGCTGGAAGCTGTGCAACACAGCCTCAGTCTAGTGGCAACAGGCTCTGCCAAAGCTAATTTGTCTAGGAGACCAACCACAGCAGAATTATTGAAAGGAATAACAGACCAGACAGATCTGTGGCTCTCGTCGCTGAACCTACAACCCGGCATGGTTGTGTGTACTAATGGCCGGAACCTGGTGACTGCTGTAAAGCTTGGCAAGCTCTCACATGTACCATGCTTGGCCCACATGCTCAACTTGGTAGTTCAGCGGTTTCTGAAAACCTAGCCAGATTTTCCAGGGCTTCTGGTCAAAGTACGCCATGTCAATGCCCATTTCCACAAGTCGGGTACAGCTGCCCCCACTCTGGCATTGCTGCATCAGCTCATGAAAGTGCAAGCTCACCAACTGCTGTGCGACATCACCATGTGCTGGTACTCCACACTGCACATGCTGGCAAGACTTTGTGAGCAGCAGAGGCCAGTTGTGGAATACCAGCGCAACAGAGGCTAATTCCTACACAAGCTTCATTCCGTCTCTCCAACATGGATGAGCTGAGGGGAGAAATGAGGAGAGTAGTAGATGGAGGAGACAGGGAAGTGTTTGCTGTAGGGACCTTGGCACATCTGGCAGACTTTATGTACTGCTGCTTTTCCCGTGACCCTCGTGTTACATTAATCTTGGACAAAAAAGAGTACTGGTTGTTTACCCTTCTAGATTCACGCTATAAGGAGAGCTATGCATCTCTCTCCTATCTGAGGCAAAAGGTCTACTAAAATTGTGCTATGAAACCACAAAGAGCTGAAGTGTAATTAAACAAATCGCTTCATGAAGAGAACCAAATTATTGATTTAAAATTTAAGATTTTATTAATCAAAAATTAAAAAGGTCACAGAACATAATTACAGACATACCCTGGAGGGGAACCACAAAAACAACCTACACACAGGGATATAAGAACCTTACACAATAGCCCTGAATCAGGCAGAACAATCTTGTTAATAATAGGGGGGTGCACAAGTGCTCTATATAAACCTTGTAATCCAAATGGATGGCTTAAAGTACAGATTAATACTATGATAGGATTATCGCTAATGGTGTAGGCGCGGCAGTTAGCAATAATCTGATTGGACCCCATCCTATTTAAATACACCTCACCACCCCTTTTTTGATACGCCCCTGGAAGAAGCTATGGGTGAAACGCGCGTCGGGGCGCAGGGGGACAATCTATTGTCACCATTCAGTAGTATCCACCATTACCACTTTGGTATTCAGGTAATATACTTCTTTACAAGTTATAATTATGGTATGTGTGATGCACTCACCTGTATATAACTGGGGGCTTCCATGTAAGATGTATTAATAATAGGATGCCTTAGGCACTTTATCATAGTATTAATCTGTACTTTAAGCCATCCATTTGGATTACAAGGTTTATATAGAGCGCTTGTGCACCCCCCATTATTAACAAGATTGTTCTGCCTGATTCAGGGCTACTGTGTAGGTTCTTATATCCCTGTGTGTAGGTTGTTTTTGTGGTTCCCCTCCAGGGTATGTCTGTAATTATGTTCTGTGACCTTTTTAGTTTTTGATTAACAAAATCTTAAATTTTAAATCAATAATTTGGGTTCTCTTCATGAAGCGATTTGTTTAATTACACTACAGCTCTTTGTGGTTTCATTGCTTTGGAGTGCCTTCTTTTCAGTGTATAGGACATTTTCGTGATATAAAATTGTGCTATACCAAAAGGGCAATGTGGAAATAATGTTGAAAAAAATCCCATAATTTTGACATGAAGACATCAGCTGCATTCACTGTAAACTGTAAAATGATGATAATTACAGTCATAATATCTAAATAAGTTAGTTTCTTCAGTTAAAAAAAAAAATCAAGGATGCCTTGTTCACGGACTGTACTGGAATTTCTGTACAGTTGGCAACCCTACTTCCTGCCTTATATGCGATGGACCAACAAGGTGGAACTCCACCTTGCGCATGCTGGAGAGACTGTGCAGCAGTAGCAAATGATACTGGAGTTTAAGCTGCAGCACCGCGGGTGAGTCGCTCAGAACAACACCACTTCACGACCAATGAGTGGACCTCCATGTGGGATCTGTGTGACATGTTGCGCTGTTTCGAGTACTCTATGAACAAGGCCAGTGCTGCTGATGCCATCATCTGTGGTACTATCCCACTTATATGCCTCCTAGAAAAAAAGTTTCAGGTGATGATGAATGAGATGGTGGCACTAGAGGAAGAGGAGAAGGAACAGGGAAAATTCACACCATTATCAGGCCAGGCATCCATACATGGCTTGGAGGGTGGGTTCCTGTACCAACAGTTGCCAGGTACCAAATGTCCAGGCGGAGCATAGTTTTGCAGAATGAGCAGGGGGATGAGCCGACAAGCCTACAACCTGCAGTGATCCTTAGTCTGCTGAATCACTGCACGACCAGCTCTACCCTCTCCTAGTGTATCCTCACCCATCCTCTGCAGACTGTGAGCCCTCGCGGGCAGGGTCCTCTCTCCTTCTGTACTTGTGTGTGCATTGTTTTGCTCATGTCTATTGTACTTGTCTATATTTGCCCCTTTCACGTGTAAAGCCCCGTGGAATAAATGGCGCTATAAAAATGTATTATAATAGTAATAATAATAATAATAATAATAATGAGGAACAACAGCGTTCACAGCAGGGTGGTACTCAAAAGATATCACAGACATAACTGGAGTGTGGATGAAGGGGATACAGAGTATACAGGCGATACAGGGCACTTAGATGACATATCTACCACCGAGGACAGCTTGTCGTTACCTCTGGCAGCCTGGCACACTTGAGGCTATACATGCTGCTGTGTTGCCGAGTTGCCCGGATTGTTACAAGTGCTGATTACTGGATGACCACACTGCTGAATCCCCGCTACAGGCTCAAAGTGACATACCAGCGGGAATACTAGCGCACGCTGTTAGACCTCGTCCTCACCTGACAGTGTGGGCTCAATGGAAGCCCAAGGCAGAGAAGGATGAAGTTGTCAATGCAGCTGGGGTACTGGCACCATCTCAGAATGGCAGAAATGTAGAAAACCTTACTCAACACGTGGCAAAATTCAGAACCACCATTTCATATGATCTTTATTAGCAGTAGGCAGCGTTATGGTTATACCTCTGTAGCAACTCATGGAGATTAAGAGGTTAGCCACTAAAAAAGGTATTGGCAGTGGTGTATCCAGGGGGGGAAGCTGGGGCATGTGCCCCGGGCACAGCCGACAGGGGGGCGCCAGCGGGCCGCCTGATGATGCGGCGGTCCAAGGAGGGGGTTGGCAGGGCCAGGGAGCGGGGGCTGTCTAATTATACTCACCTACTCCCTGCAGGTCCCTGGCTTCCCGGCGCCCCGGCTTCTTCCTGTACTGAGCGATCACATGGTACCGCTCATTACAGTACTGAATATGCGGCTCCACCTCCCATAGGGGTGGAGCCGCATATTCATTACTGTAATGAGTGGTAACGGTGACCGCTCAGTACAGGAAGAAGCAGCAGCGCCGGGGAAGCAGGGACTGCACCGCACCAGGAGCAGGTGAGTATCCGGGGAGGGGAGCGCTGCGCTGCGCTATATTCTCTTGCTCCTCGTTCCAGCCGCCGGTCCGTCTTCTGCAGTGACGCGGAGGTCAGAGGGCGCGATGACGTAGTGAGTGCGTGCCCTCTGCCTAAACGTCAGTGCAGAGGAGGCAGCGGCGGCTGGAACGAGGAGCGGTGAATATTGAAAGTGCCGGGGGCCTGAGCGACGGAGAGGTGAGTATGTGATTTTTTTTTTTTATCGCAGTAACAGCAAATGGGGCAAATATCTGTATGGGGCATCTTATGGGGCCATAACGTTTGTGCAGCACTATATGGGGCCATAATGTTTGTGCAGCACTATATGGGGGCCATAATGTTTGTGCAGCACTATATGGGGGCCATAACCTTTGTGCAGCACTATATGGGGCCATAATGTTTGTGCAGCACTATATGGGGCCATAATGTCTGTGCAGCACTATGTGGGGGCCATAATGTTTGTGCAGCACTATATGGGGGCCATAATGTGTGTGCAGCACTATATGGGGCCATAACCTTTGTGCAGCACTATATGGGGCCATAACCTTTGTGCAGCACTATATGGGGCCATAACGTTTGTGCAGCACTATATGGAGGCCACAATGTTTGTGCAGCACCATATGGGGGCCATAATGTTTGTGCAGCACTATATGGGGGCCATAACCTTTGTGCAGCACTATATGGGGCCATAATGTTTGTGCAGCACTATATGGGGGCCATAATGTTTGTGCAGCACTATATGGGGGCCATAACCTTTGTGCAGCACTGTATGGGGCCATAATGTTTGTGCAGCACTATATGGGGCCATAATGTCTGTGCAGCACTATGTGGGGGCCATAATGTTTGTGCAGCACTATATGGGGGCCATAATGTTTGTGCAGCACTATATGGGGCCATAACCTTTGTGCAGCACTATATGGGGCCATAACCTTTGTGCAGCACTATATGGGGCCATAACGTTTGTGCAGCACTATATGGAGGCCACAATGTTTGTGCAGCACCATATGGGGGCCATAATGTTTGTGCGGCACTATATGGGGACCATAATGTTTGTGCAGCACTATATGGGGGCCATAATGTTTGTGCAGCACTATATGGGGCCATAACGTTTGTGCAGCATTATATGGGGGCCATAATGTTTGTGCAGCACTGTATGGGGGCCATAATGTTTGTGCAGCACTATATGGGGGCCATAACGTTTGTGCAGCACTATATGGGGCCATAATGTTTGTGCAGCACTATATGGGGGCCATAATGTTTGTGCAGCACTATATGGGGGCCATAATGTTTGTGCAGCACTATATGGGGGCCATAATGTTTGTGCAGCACTATACGGGGCCATAACCTTTGTGCAGCACTATATGGGGTCATAATGTTTGTGCAGCACTATATGGGGGCCATAATGTTTGTGCAGCACCATATGGGGGCCATAATGTTTGTGCAGCACTATATGGGGGCCATAACCTTTGTGCAGCACTATATGGGGGCCATAATGTTTGTGCAGCACTATGTGGAGGCCATAATGTTTGTGCAGCACTATATGGGGCCATAAACTTTGTGCAGCACTATATGGGGCCATAATGTTTGTGCAGCACTATATGGGGGCCATAATGTTTGTGCAGCACCATATGGGGGCCATAATGTTTGTGCAGCACTATATGGGGCCATAACCTTTGTGCAGCACTATATGGGGTAAGTATCTGTATAGAGCATCTTATGGGACCATAACGTTTGTGCAGCACTATATGGGGCAAGTGTCTGTATGGAGCATCTTATGGGGCCATAATCAACATTTCTGCAGCACTATATTGGGCAAATGTGTCTATGGAGCATCTTATGGGGCCATTATTAACCTTTATGCAGGATTATATGGGGCTCCTTATTCAATATGGATATTCAAAAACACTTAACCTACTGATGTCTCAATTAATTTTACTTTAATTGGTATCTATTTTAACATTATGGAGATTCAGGAATGTACCTTGGCTTGGTCATACAGTTTCAATAGAGTTAAGGTTCAAAGGGTGTAGGGTTTGGGGGGGGTCACGCCAAACTGATCCTTTGCCCCGGGTGCTGGAAAGGCTAGATACACCTCTGGGTATTGGTAAACAATTGAAAACATCTCTGCAGCCAGAAAACAGAGCTCAAACACCCAAAGAAAAGGTGAGTCCCCTGTGGCTTGGCAGAAAGATAAGCCGACCACAAAACACAAGCTAAAGGGATCAAATACTTGAGCATGGCAGTTTCAAAAACATGGTGGAAGAGTATGAGTCCACACATCTCCACATACTGAATGATGGCTCTGGCCTAATTAACTTGTGGTTCTTCAAATTGGAAACATGGCCTGAGCTTGCCCTTCACACCTTAGAGGTGCTGGCCTGCCATGCAGAAAAGTGTGTTTAGCAAGGCAGGAGTTGTGATCACAGACATGGACAAGCTCATATGCATTAAAATCAACACAGGACTTGTCCGTACCTTTGGTTGAATATAGAAGTATTTGAGCAGCACCCAGCCATTGTTAGGGCTCATACTCACTTGCGCAAAACTCGGATGAGTCTCGCACGGCAATACCCGGCACTTCACCTGGAACAGAGGAGCGGAGCGTGCGGCTGTATTCCTATGCGGTCGCACGCTCCGATCTGAGTGCCGGCAGCAGCGCCGGGTATTAACATGCGAGACTCATCCGAGTTTCGCGCAAGTGAGTATGAGCCCTTAGACTCAACCACTGTTTGTTTGATCTATTTTCCATTCACAATGTTTTTGGACCTACTGAAATAAAAATAAAAAAAATGTGGGTTTTTGCAGAGTACCCCCACAGCAGCTTTTTCACAGTACTCCAACAGAGATGCATGCAAAGTACACACACAGGTTTTTTACATAGTATTCCCACAGACACGGTTACAACGTATACAGTAATTCTTATAGGAACACAACTCGTACAGACACAGTGGCAGTGTATAATTATTTTTTAGGCACACTACTTGTGTAGACATGACTGCAGTATACACACAAGTTTTTTGGCACAGTACACACAGAGACTTTTTGGTGCAGTTCAAATAGAGTCTTTCTGGCACAGTACTCCCAGTTGCTTTTTGGTACAGTACAGAAACATTTTTGGCCACAAATGGGAAAGAGACAGCTGCATACCAGAATTTTTTTTAAGACACATTACACACAAATAGACGGCTTCATAGTAGAAAAATACTTTAGAAACACTAATCGTATATAAAAAGTGTCAGAATTAAATACTTTTTTCGACCCACAAATGGGAGACAGCTGCATAGTAGACTTTTTTTGGAAACACTACTCACAAAAAGATGGTTGCACAGTAGAAAAAGTTTTTTGGCACATTACTTGAACAGACATGGCTGCAGAGTACACAGCTTTTTGAACAGTACTCCCACAGGCGGGTTGGCAGAGTGCACACAGAGGCTTAAAGGCACAGTACTCCCACAGGTGAGGTTGTAGCGTATACACAGAGGCTTTTTGCACAATACTCCTACAGGTGAGGTTGCAGAGTACACCCAGTGGCTTAAAGGAACAGTACTCTCACAGGCCGGGTTGCAGAGTACACACAGAAGCTTAAAGGCACAGTACTCCCATAGTAGGGGGTTCAGAGTACACACAAAGGCTTTTTGGCATATTGCTCCCACAGATATGGGTGCACACTACACACAGTGACTTTTTGGCAAAGTACTGCCGCAGATATGGGTGCAGAGTACACAGAGCAGATTTTTGGCATAGAGCTGTTATTCTTCATTTTGCTTATGTGAAAATTGTGATTTTTTTTGCAACTCATTAATTTTTGCTAAGGCTCATATGCAAAATAGTGCAAATTATGTGCAATAAATTTATGATTTTTTCATGCCATAAAATTTGCAAAAATACAGTGGCATATTTTCAATGCTGTTCAGAACATGAGACTGTGAGGGTCATTGTAAAAACTTCAGCTTGCGACTTTTGAGTTAGTCTATTGTGAATTTTGACATGTGTTTAGGATCATTTTTGATTTGTAGAAGCCATCCTCTTTTCAACTTCAGCTTTTATACAGATGGTGTTATGTTTGCATCAAGAAATTGCTGAAATTTCATTGAATCCATTCTTCCCTCTACCCGTGAAATGTTCCTCGTGCCCTTGACTGCAACACAACCCCAAAGCATGATTGATCCACCCCCATACTTAATGGTTAGTGAAATGTTCTTTTCCTGAAATTCTGAGCCCTTTTTTCTGCACACATACCTTTGTTCATTGTGGCCCAAGAGTTCTATTCTAACCTCATTGGTTCACAGAACTTGTTTACTAAATGCATCAGGCTTGTTTAGATGTTCTTTTGCATACTTCTGACTTTGAATTTTATGGTGAAGATGCAGGAGAGGTTTTCTTATGATGACTCTTCCATAAAGGCCATATTTGTGCAGGTGTCTCTGAACAGAACTATTAACTGCCATTTTCTAATCACATTTTGAACTGAGAAAACGCTTTTCTATCTTCTTATCGCCTTCTTCTGCTTTGTGACCTCCACCATTTTCATTCTCAGAGTGCTAGGCAACTGCTTAGAAGAACCCATGGCTGCTGTTTCTTGGCACAAGGTTGAGGAAGATGGGTTTTAAAAAAGCTGGGAAACTTGCATCACCTGACCTTCCCTATTGATGATAGTGAAAAAGCCATAAGCCTAGCAGGCTAATTAAACTCTGGTCAAAGTTATCTGAGTGCAAAAATCTCCAAGGATGCCCAAAACTCCTGCATCAGCCACTGTCATTTTTAACCCCTTCCCGACATCTGACGTACTATCCCGTCGAGGTGGGGTGGGCCCCCATGACCGCCGACGGGATAGTACGTCATACGCGATCGGCCGCGCTCACGGGGGGAGCGCGGCCGATCGCGGCCGGGTGTCGGCTGCATATCGCAGCTGACATCCGGCACTATGTGCCAGGAGCGGTCACGGACCGCCCCCGGCACATTAACCCCCGGCACACCGCGATCAAACATGATCGCGATGTGCCGGCGGTGCAGGGAAGCATCGCGCAGGGAGGGGGCTCCCTGCGGGCTTCCCTGAGACGATCGGTACAAGGTGATGTACTCACCTCGTACCGAACGTCTTCTCCCTGCAGGCCCCGGATCCAAAATGGCCGAGGGGCTGTATCCGGGTCCTGCAGGGAGCACTTCCGGGTCGGAGCAGGCTGCAGATGAAAGCTGCAGCCTGCACGGCTGTAAGTGAGATCGGAGATCTCACAGAGTGCTGTGCACACTGTGAGATCAGCGATCTGTAATGTCCCCCCCTGGGACAAAGTAAAAAAGTAAAAAAAAAAATTCCCACATGTGTAAAAAAAATAAAAAAAAATTCCTAAATAAATAATAATAAAAAAAAAAATATTATTCCCATAAATACATTTCTTTATCTAAAAAAAACAAACAAAAACAATAAAAGTACACATATTTAGTATCGCCGCGTCCGTACCGACCCAACCTATAAAACTGCCCCACTAGTTAACCCCTTCAGTAAACGCCGTAAGAAAAAAAAAAAAAAAACGAGGCAAAAAACAACGCTTTATTACCATACCGCCGAACAAAAAGTGGAATAACACGCGATCAAAAAGACGGATATAAATATCCATGGTACCGCTGAAAACGTCATCTTGTCCTGCAAAAAACGAGCCGCCATACAGCATCATCAGCAAAAAAATAAAAAAGTTATAGTCCTCAGAATAAAGCGATGCCAAAATAATTATTTTTTCTATAAAATAGTTTTTATCGTATAAAAGCGTCAAAACATAAAAAAATGATATAAATGAGGTATCGCTGTAATCGTACTGACCCGACGAATAAAACTGCTTTATCAATTTTACCAAGCGCAGAACGGTATAAACGCCTCTCCCAAAAGAAATTCATGAATAGCTGGTTTTTGGTTATTCTGCCTCACAAAAATCGGAATAAAAAGTGATAAAAAATGGTCACGTGTCCGAAAATGTTACCAATAAAAACGTCAACTCGTCCCGCAAAAAACAAGACCTCACATGACTCTGTGGACCAAAATGTGGAAAAATTCTAGGTCTCAAAATGTGGAGACGCAAAAACTTTTTTGCTATAAAAAGCGTCTTTTAGTCTGGTTTCACACTTGCGTTTTTATCTGCATGCGTTTTTTTAAAAAACCACGTGTGAAAAAATGCATGTAAACGCGGTAAAACGCATGCGTTTTTATAGAAAAACACAAGAAAACAAGAAAAAAACAAAAAACCCTAACCCTACCCCTAACCCTACCCCTAACCTGAAATACGTGGCACTGAAATACGTGGCACTGAAATATACGTTTATATACGTATATAAGTGCCACGATATTTCAGAGGCCACGTATTTAAGTGCCACGTATTTAAGTGCCACGTATTTCAGTGCCACGTATTTCAGTGCCACGTATTTCAGTGCCACGTATTTCAGTGCCACGTATTTACGTGCCACGTATTTACGTGCCACGTATTTACGTGCCACGTATTTACGTGCCACGTATTTTTCAGTGCCTGAAATACGTGGCACTGAAATACGTGGCACTGAAATATCGTGGCACTTAAATACGTGGCACTTAAATACGTGGCACTGAAATATCGTGGCACTGAAATACGTGGCACTTAAATACGTGGCACTGAAATACGTGGCACTGAAATACGTGGCACTTAAATACGTGGCACTTAAATACGTGGCACTTAAATACGTGGCACTTAAATACGTGGCACTTAAATACGTGGCACTTAAATACGTGGCACTTAAATACGTGGCACTTAAATACGTGGCACTTAAATACGTGGCACTTAAATACGTGGCACTTAAATACGTGGCACTTAAATACGTGGCACTGAAATACGTGGCACTTAAATACGTGGCACTTAAATACGTGGCACTTATATACGTGGCACTTATGACTGTCAGAAAATGTTCAGTAAACGGTTAGGGGTGAGGTTAGGGGTAGGGTTTCAGGTAGAATTGGGGAGTTTCCACTGTTCAGGCACATCAGGGGCTCTCCAAACGCGACATGGCGTCCAATCTCAATTCCAGCCAATTCTGCGTTGAAAAAGTAAAACGGTGCTCCTTCCCTTCCGAGCTCTCCCGTGCGTCCAAAAAGGGGTTTACCCCAACATATGGGGTATCAGCGTACTAGGGACAAATTGAACAACAACTTCTGGGGTCCAAGTTCTCTTGTTATCCTTGGGAAAATAAAAATTTGGGGGGCTAAAAATCATTTTTGTGGGAAAAAAAATATGTTTTATTTTCACGGCTCTGCGTTGTAAACTGTAGTGAAACACTTGGGGGTTCAAAGTTCTCACACCACATCTAGATAAGTTCCTTGGGAGGTCTAGTTTCCAATATGGGGTCACTTGTGGGGGGTTTGTACTATTTGGGTACATCAGGGGCTCTGCAAATGCAACGTGACGCCTGCAGACCAGTCCATTTAAGTCTGCATTCCAAATGGCGCTCCTTCCCTTCCGAGCTCTGTCATGCGCCCAAACAGTGGTTCCCCCCCACATAGGGGGTATCAGCGTACTCAGGACAAATTGGACAACAACTTTTAGGGTCCAATTTATCCTGATACCCTTGTGAAAATACAAAACTGGGGGCTAAAAAATCATTTTTGTGAAAAAAACATAATTTTTATTTTCACGGCTCTGCGTTATAAACTGTAGTAAAACACTTGGGGGTTCAAAGTTCTCACAACACATCTAGATAAGTTCCTTGGGGGGTCTAGTTTCCAATATGGGGTCACTTGTGGGGGGTTTGTACTGTTTGGGTACATCAGGGGCTCTGCAAATGCAACGTGATGCCTGCAGACCAATCCATTTAAGTCTGCATTCCAAATGGCGCTCCTTCCCTTCCGAGCTCTGTCATGCGCCCAAACAGTGGTTCCCCCCCACATAGGGGGTATCAGCGTACTCAGGACAAATTGGACAACAACTTTTAGGGTCCAATTTATCCTGATACCCTTGTGAAAATACAAAACTAGGGGCTAAATTTCATTTTTGTGAAAAAAAAAAAAAAAAATTATTTTCACGGCTCTGCGTTATAAACTGTAGTGAAACACTTGGGGGTTCAAAGTTCTCACAACACATCTAGATAAGTTCCTTGGGGGGTCTAGTTTCCAATATGGGGTCACTTGTGGGGGGTTTGTACTGTTTGGGTACATCAGGGGCTCTGCAAATGCAACGTGACGCCTGCAGACCAATCCATTTAAGTCTGCATTCCAAATGGCGCTCCTTCCCTTCCGAGCTCTGTCATGCGCCCAAACAGTGGTCCCCCCCCACAAATGGGGTATCAGCGTACTCCAGACAAATTGGACAACAACTTTTGGGGTCCAATTTATCCTGATACCCTTGTGAAAATACAAAACTGGGGGCTAAAAAATCATTTTTGTGAAAAAAAAAAAAAAATTTATTTTCACGGCTCTGCGTTATAAACTGTAGTGAAACACTTGGGGGTTCAAAGCTCTCAAAACACATCTAGATAAGTTCCTTAGGGGGTCTACTTTCCAAAATGGTGTCACTTGTGGGGGGGTTTAATGTTTAGGCACATCAGGGGCTCTCCAAACGCAACATGGCATCCCATCTTAATTCCAGTCAATTTTGCATTGAAAAGTAAAATAGCGCTTCTTCCCTTCTGAGCTCTGCTATGCGCCCAAACAATGGTTTACACCCACATATGGGGTATCGTCGTACTCAGGACAAATTGCACAACAACTTTTGTGGTCTAATTTCTTCTCTTACCCTTGGGGAAATAAAAAAATGGGGGTGAAAAGATCATTTTTGTGAAAAAATATGATTTTTTATTTTTACGGCTCTGCATTATAAACTTCTGTGAAGCACTTGTTGGGTCAAAGTGCTCACCACACATCTAGATAAGTTCCTTAGGGGGTCTACTTTCCAAAATGGTGTCATTCGTGGGGGGTTTCAATGTTTAGGCACATTAGGGGCTCTCCAAACGCAACATGGCGTCCCATCTCAATTCCAGTCAATTTTGCATTGAAAAGTCAAATGGCGCTCCTTCCCTTCTGAGCTCTGCCCTGCGCCCAAACAATGGTTTACACCCACATATGGGGTATCAGTGTACTCAGGACAAATTGCACAACAATTTTTGGGGTCCAATTTCTTCTCTTACCCTTGGGAAAATAAAAAATTGGGGGTGAAAAGATCATTTTTTGTGAAAAAATATGATTTTTTATTTTTACGGCTCTGCATTATAAACTTCTGTAAAGCACTTGTTGGGTCAAAGTGCTCACCACACATCTAGATAAGTTCCTTAGGGGGTCTACTTTCCAAAATGGTGTCACTTGTTAGGGGTTTCAATGTTTAGGCACATCAAGGGCTCTCGAAATGCAACATGGCGTCCCATCTCAATTCCAGTCAATTTTGCATTGAAAAGTCAAATGGCGCTCCTTCCCTTCCGAGCTCTGCCCTGCGCCCAAACAATGGTTTACACCCACATATGGGGTATCAGCGTACTCAGGACAAATTGCACAACAATTTTTGGGGTCCAAATTCTTCTCTCACCCTTGGGAAAATAAAAAATTGGGGGTGAAAAGATCATTTTTGTGAAAAAATATGATTTTTTATTTTTACGGCTCTGCATTATAAACTTCTGTAAAGCACTTGTTGGGTCAAAGTGCTCACCACACATCTAGATAAGTTCCTTAGGGGGTCTACTTTCCAAAATGGTGTCACTTGTTAGGGGTTTCAATGTTTAGGCACATCAGGGGCTCTCCAAATGCAACATGGCGTCCCATCTCAATTCCAGTCAATTTTGCATTGAAAAGTCAAATGGCGCTCCTTTGCTTCCAAGCTCTGCCATGCGCCCAAACTGTGGTTTACCCCCACATATGGGGTATCAGCGTACTCAGGACAAATTGTACAACAACTTTTGGGGTCTATTTTCTCCTGTTACCCTTGGTAAAATAAAACAAATTGGAGCTGAAATAAATTTTGTGTGAAAAAAAGTTAAATGTTCATTTTTATTTAAACATTCCAAAAATTCCTGTGAAACACCTGAAGGGTTAATAAACTTCTTGAAAGTGGTTTTGAGTACCTTGAGGGGTGCAGTTTTTAGAATGGTGTCACACTTGGGTATTTTCTATCATATAGACCCGTCAAAATGACTTCAAATGAGATGTGGTCCCTAAAAAAAAATGGTGTTGTAAAAATGAGAAATTGCTGGTCAACTTTTAACCCTTATAACTCCGTCACAAAAAAAAATTTTGGTTCCAAAATTGTGCTGATGTAAAGTAGACATGTGGGAAATGTTATTTATTAAGTATTTTGTGTGACATATGTCTGTGATTTAAGGGCATAAAAATTCAAAGTTGGAAAATTGCGAAATTTTCAAAATTTTCGCCAAATATTCGTTTTTTTCACAAATAAACGCAAGTTATATCGAAGAAATTTTACGACTAACATGAAGTACAATATGTCACGAGAAAACAATGTCAGAATCGCCAAGATCCGTTGAAGCGTTCCAGAGTTATAACCTCATAAAGGGACAGTGGTCAGAATTGTAAAAATTGGCCCGGTCATTAACGTGGAAACCACCCTTGGGGGTGAAGGGGTTAAAATTAAAAAAACGACAATATATTTTTTTTGCCTAAAATATAAAGGAAATGTGTTATCTTTAATTTTAGGCCTTTTAGAGATCATTTCATCTTCAACTTGCCTAACTGTTTTTGATCAGGAGTGCCCAAAGTTTTACATGCCACTGTATGCAATTCACGTTCACATCACATGAAGTTCTTAAATCCATTAAGAAGTACACGACAGTTAAAAAGACCCTGATAATTTATACAATCAAGAGACTAGTTGGACAGGTAGATCCCTGGCAACTGTGGGTTCCAATAATTTTCTACATCTGTCAGTTTGCAGAGTAGCAGGACGTCAGGACAAAGGACACACTGCAAAAAGTGCGTCGGGCAGTGTGCTGCACTTGAATCAAGGACCACCCAGGTAATCACTTCATCTCTCCATTCATCTATTTGCTTATCACTGGTTTTTTATGGATGCTGTTCCCTTACTCTATGTATATGCACCAGATATTGGTGCATATACATTGGTAATGCCTACCTATACTTCAGAGCTACCTTCCTAACTGGCACCTATACCTTTTTGGCACTGCACTTGAGTGCATTAAACTACCATATTTCTATCCCCATAACAGACACCTTTTATTTCCTTATTGATATCTACCTCTACTTTTCACATATTGATCTCTGTAGCATGACAAATTAACTCCCCATTCCCCTACCTTTCCTTTGCTCAATCTTCCAATGAAGGACTTTCATGATTCACTGTGGATATCATTTACACAATGGAGACATACATAAAAATGTATTCGTGTACCTGGTGCTTTGGTTTTTAATCACATGCATTGTATATTATGTGTAACATATACTGTTAATTCTTCTGTTCAATACAAGTGCGGGCACTTCTGTGTTTGTAGTGCTATCGTTTACCACTCATGATAATAAAGGTACTTTATTCCTTCACCTATGTCCCATACTTTTGTTTTGACCTTAAGTCTGATGTTCTCTTTTTGGTTTCTGTCATTTTTATCACAACTTGAAGGACAAATTTGCAGTTTAATTGAACAATCAAACAATAAGGGATTACTTCTCCCCACCTTTCCCCAATCCTATGGGACAATGCCCTGAAGTGAGAGCTGTGGGACATAAAAGGGGCCTACTCCTGTCACGGAGGTGACTCTACAGGACGAGAGCCTAGGAACCATGGTTTCAGCTGGTGAAATACAGATCTGCTCCACTGCCCATCACTGAGCAAGCCAAGTCATTTGGAGAACCCAGATTTGGCCAATCAGGTCACCTGACCACATACCTCACTGTGCTGTCAGCTTATTAATCTTGCTGCTACCTTCTCTCTGTGGATGACCACCAAAAGTGGGGTGCTACTGATTGGGGTAGATAGCCCTGAATGCCCTGAAGTCACGTAAGTTCCAATCACCGGCGAGTCAGTGGAAGGGTGAGACTCTGTCATTTGCATCATCTTGTGTATTTGCTGGGAATGTACTATATGTTGTTGACTGTTGGTGATCCAATAAAGTCTTAACAGAGTGTGGTACCCTCATTCTGTGTTGTCTGAGTAGGGTTCTGCAGACGTGGAAGTAGTACGGTCATTCAGTAGGATGAGGCCTGACCTGTGTGGTCTTTCTAAAGACAGGCAGGCCAGCGGACCTACGCCTTCTTGGTCATGCTCAAATTCGCTTGGACTGTCCATGTAAATTTGGACTTGTTGGTGGAGCGCCCGCTAGGACCATGAAGTACTCGGGCCGGGTCCGTCGGTTCTTCAGGGTTTTTCACCGCAGCAGTGACCCGGTCCGTGGCCCTAGGCATCCAATAAAAGCCAATTAAAGGGGAAATAAAGTTTATAGGGGATTAGTTTGTGATGCCACCTGTGGTGTTCGGCAATGAGTGGCCGATGTTGCGGTTCAGGTCCTCTGGGGCAGATGGTGATGTAACAGAGATGTTACAGATCTCCACAGGTAGAGCTAAGCCCCAACCCCAGGGCAGTTGTGGTGTTAAATGTGATGATGGATGTTGTGGTGCAGGGCAGGTGACATAGTAATTCGGAGGACACAGCAGGGTGCAGTTTCCACACTTTTACTCACAGTTCTTAGATACAGTCCCCAGCCCGGGTGCTGTGTCCTCCGGGTCTGTGGTCCAGCCAGCTCTCAGGTAACTCGGGGTACACTTTGCCAGAACCCCCTTCTTATGTTCCTTTCCTGGCCATCTCGCTGCGCTGGCTCCCACCTCTCCTGCCCTGCGCCTTCACACACAGTGTCCCAAGCCAGCAGCCTCGGATCTTGTCGGGCGACGTCTGTCTGGTCCCCTTGATCCTATATGGCTGCCTTTTCAGCGAATGTGTGTGGATGTGGCTGTGGCACATACAGATACCACAGCCTCTGGCTGGCTAGCTGAGTTTTGTAGTTCTCCACTAGTCTGGGGGCCGGTTCTCCCATTGCGACCAGGTTCCTCCACCTAACTACAGTCGGCATGGATGCAGGCCCCACAGGTGGACTCCTCACTACCCATGCCCCTAGGACCCCTTCTCTTAATTCTTTCTGTCAGGAGCTTCTCTCTATCTTCCTTATTCTCTCTTTCTGTCCTCTAGTGCTGGGATGAGATCCACACTGCTCAAGTCCCCAGCTCCAACTCAATGACTCTCTAACTCATTTCTCCCTCTTGTTTCCATGACTACTCTACTCTCTCCACCCACACCCTCTACCTAGTCCCTCCCTGAGCATGAGAGGTCTGGTGTTGGATGCAAGTGTCTGGGTTCTGGGTAGTGTCCCCCTCTTTACCCAAGAGCGGAGTACCACCCCTCTGGCTAAGGTGCAGTACCTCTGTGGTGACTGGACCCTCAGGGGCGCCACATTGGTATATGTATAGGAGGTGGAGTAGTTATAGTCATACCTGAGACCTGGTGTCCAAGAGTCCTGAGGTTCCATTTCCACATAGCAAACACTTTGGAGGTCCATCTACACCCCTTATTATGCGATCTCTATGACAATAGTGTGAATTCAAATTTATATCGAACATCTTGAAGGAATGAATCCATGACCTTTTTTGCAAAACTTTGCTGAGAAAGTATTATGCAAATGTATTATGTTTTGTGAAAACGCAAACAATATTGATATCACAACAACACTCTGACCTTCAGTGACGGAGAGAAGGGACTATTCATCTTCAGGTTGTGCTCATATATTTCTAAGGTTTGAGCTAATTCTTGCTTGCCATTATTAACCACGCTATAAAATTTATGCTAATGCTTGTGATGAAGTCGGTTAAGAAAGCTGCCTGGACGAGCACCGCGACTGTAATTAATCATAATAATTACTTTCAGTACTTTAGAGGCCACCTCCACAGGGACGTGGAATAGATATGATCAGGAAATGTCAACATGCCCAGTTTACAGAAATCCTGCCCCATAACAGGCGTAAATCTGCAGAATATAAAGTTGTCAAAGAAGTATCACAATGACATTGAACTTCAAAGGGACGTACAGGGAGTTTGACATCTTTCCTCCATACAGTTACATTCATATATATTTGGACAGAGACAACAGTTTTCTAATTTTGGTTCTAGACATTACCACAATGAATTTTAAACAAAACAATTCAGATGCAGTTGAAGTTCAGACTTTCAGCTTTCGTTTGAGGGTATCCACATTAAAATTGGATGAAGGGTTTAGGAGTTTCAGCTCCTTAACATGTGCCACCCTGTTTTTAAAGGGACCAAAAGTAATTGGACAATTGACTCCAAGGCTATTTCATGGACAGGTGTGGGCAATCCCTTCGTTATGTCATTCTCAATTAAGCAGATAAAAGGCCTGGAGTTGATTTGAGGTGTGGTGCTTGCATTTGGAAGGTTTTGCTGTGAAGTAAACATGCGGTCAAAGGAGCTCTCCATGCAGGTGAAACAAGCCATCCTTAAGCTGCGAAAACAGAAAAAAACCATCCGAAAAATTGCTACAATATTAGGAGTGGCAAAATCTACAGTTTGGTACATCCTAAGAAAGAAAGCACTGGTGAACTCATCAATGCAAAAAGACCTGGGCGCCCACGGAAGACAACAGTGGTAGATGATCGCAGAATAATCTCCATGGTGAACAGAAACCCCTTCACAACAGCCAACCAAGTGACCAACAGTCTCCAGGAGGTAGGCTTATCACTATCCAAATCTACCATAAAGAGAAGACTGCATGAAAGTAAATACAGAGGGTTCACTGCATGGTGCAAGCCACTCATAAGCATCAAGAAGAAAAAGGCTAGATCGGACTTTGCTAAAAAAACATCTAAAAAAGCCAGCACAGTTCTGGAAGAACATTCTTTGGACAGATGAAACCAAGATCAACCTCTACCAGAATGATGGATAGAGAAAAGTATGGCGAAGGCGTGGTACAGCTCCTGATCCAAAGCATACCACATCATCTGTAAAACACGGCGGAGGCAGTGTGATGGCTTGGGCATGCATGGCTGCCAGTGGCACTGGGTCACTAGTGTTTATTGATGATGTGACACAGGACAGAAGCAGTCGAATGAATTCTGAGGTATTCAGAGCCGCCATACTGTGTGCTCAGATCCAGCCAAATGCAGCCAAACTGATTGGTCTTCGTTTCATACTACAGATGGACAATGACCCAAAACATAAAGCCAAAGAAACCCAGGAGTTTATTAAAGCAAAGAAGTGGAATATTCTTGAATGGCCAAGTCAGTCACCTGATCTCAACCCAATTGAGCAGCATTTCACTTGTTAAAGACTAAACTTCAGACAGAAAGGCCCACAAACAAACAGCAACTGAAAACCACCGCAGTGAAGGCCTGGCCGAGCATCAAAAAGGAGGAAACACAGCGTCTGGTGATGTCCATGAGTTCAAGACTTCAGGCAGTCATTGCCAACAAAGGGTTTTCAACCAAGTACTAGAAATGAACATTTTATCTAAAATTATTTAATCTGTCCAATTACTTTTGGTCCCTTTAAAACAGGGTGGCACATGTTAAGGAGCTGAAACTCCTAAACCCTTCATCCAATTTTAATGTGGATACCCTCAAATGAAAGCTGAAAGTCTGAACTTCAACTGCATCTGAATTGTTTTGTTTAAAATTCATTGTGGTAATTAGGGTTGAGCGACTTTCATTTTTTTAAGATCGAGTAGGGTTTTGGGAAACCCGATTTTGTCCAGAGTCGAGTCGAGTGCAGTCGGCCGATTATCGCTAAAAGTCGGGGATCGACCGAAACACGAAACCCAATGCAAGTCAATGGGGAAGCATAGTCGGCAGTGAGTGGAGGCCAGGAAAACACCTACAGTGCCCATTTTAATGCCAAAAACATCCATTCTTGTTTCTGAAGCTTGCCAATCTTAATTAACTGTATAATAATAGTTGGGCATAGGGAATTGGGGGAAAGTTGTGGGGGGAGTAGGGCTGGCTCAAGTTTTTCGTGGGCCCAGGAAATGCGGACTACGTCACGGCGGTGTTGCAGGGAAAGGTAAGTATTTAAAAGTTGCAAGTGCTGTGATCCTGAGCAAGCAGGGGGGGGCCCACTCGTTCGCATTGCCACTGGCACAGGGCCCCTCAAAGTACGGCGGTGTGTTTGCATGGCGGGGGCGCCTCCCACCAGCAGCGACACTTTTGCGTACTCTGAGGGGCCCTGTGCCAGTGACGTCGCCAACGAGTATGCCCCCCCACCTGATGAAGGAACCTGCACTTTCATCTGCACCTTCCTCTTTGTCCCTGTGTAAGGTGGTATAACATGCGGGAAGGGGAACCTTACTTTCAGCAGGGTCAGATTCTGGCTGTGTAGAGTACAAGGGGAATGTAGTGGTCTAGGTCAATGTACCAGCAGACTCATTTAGCAGTGGCTGGGCAATGGGCAGGATGAGGAGGAAACAGATATAGGGCCAAAGAATAAAGTAGGCTACATGCAGTTCAAAATTGGTAACAGGACTAAACAGGCGGCATTGCTTTGTTCAGTGGAGTAGCAAACCCAAGAGCAGCAGACACTGTTTCAAGGGCCTAACCACACTAGTAGGCCAAATGCAGTTTAATATCTGATAGTATAGGGCGAAAGCCAGAATGTGGAAGCTCAGCTTTGTTCAGTTGAGGACAACACCAGGGAGGGGCAGACACCTTTAGTAGGCCGGAAAAGCCTATTGCATTTTTTAAAATGGTAATTTGGAGCAGAAGGTTGAAGCTCAGCTTTATTTAGTTGAGGGCAACACCAGGGAGGGGCAGAAGCCGTTAGTAGGCCCTAACCACCATTTTTTTTTTTTAAAACCACTTAATGAGAGCCGGAAGGTTGAAGCTCAGCTTTATTTAGTTGAGGACAACACCAGGCAGGGGCACACAGACAGACACCTTTAGTAGGCCGGAAAAGCCTATTGCATTTTTTAAAATGGTAATTTGGAGCAGAAGGTTGAAGCTCAGCTTTATTTAGTTGAGGGCAACACCAGGGAGGGGCAGAAGCCGTTAGTAGGCCCTAACCACCATTTTTTTTTTTTAAAACCACTTAATGAGAGCCGGAAGGTTGAAGCTCAGCTTTATTTAGTTGAGGACAACACCAGGCAGGGGCACACAGACAGACACCTTTAGTAGGCCGGAAAAGCCTATTGCATTTTTTAAAATGGTAATTTGGAGCAGAAGGTTGAAGCTCAGCTTTATTTAGTTGAGGACAACACCAGGGAGGGGCAGAAGCCGTTAGTAGGCCCTAACCACCATTTTTTTTTTTTAAAACCACTTAATGAGAGCCGGAAGGTTGAAGCTCAGCTTTATTTAGTTGAGGACAACACCAGGCAGGGGCACACAGACAGACACCTTTAGTAGGCCGGAAAAGCCTATTGCATTTTTTAAAATGGTAATTTGGAGCAGAAGGTTGAAGCTCAGCTTTATTTAGTTGAGGGCAACACCAGCCAGGGGCACACAGACAGACACCTTTAGTAGGCCGGAAAAGCCTATTGCATTTTTTAAAATGGTAATTTGGAGCGAAGGTTGAAGCTCAGCTTTATTTAGTTGAGGGCAACACCAGGGAGGGGCAGAAGCCGTTAGTAGGCCCTAACCACCATTTTTTTTTTTTAAAACCACTTAATGAGAGCCGGAAGGTTGAAGCTCAGCTTTATTTAGTTGAGGGCAACACCAGGGAGGGGCAGAAGCCGTTAGTAGGCCCTAACCAAAGTTGAAGGCCAAATGCAGTTTAATTTCTGATACTATAGGCCGAAAGCCAGAAGGTGGAAGCTCCGATTTAGACAGTGGAGGACAATTTGAATTAGGGACTGCAGACAGACTTAGTAGGCTGTCCCCTGTGGACCATGCATCCACCACATTAACCCATTGCGCCGTAATGGACACGTAATCTTCCGTGGCCATGCCTACAGGTCCATGCGTCTGTTGTCAGGTGCACCTTTGTACTCACAGATTGCCAGAGTGCATGGACAATGCGGTCTTCTACATGCTGGTGGAGGGTTGGGATGGCTTTTCTCGCAAAAGAAGTGTCGACTGGTTAGCTTGTAGCGTGGTACAGCGTAGTCCATCATGGCCTTATTAATAGTAAATAAAATATATAACTAGGCTCTATGAACTTTTAAATAGGTTCCAGGGGTACACGGGCAGCATTGGTGTGGTCAGTGGAGGAGTATTGCAAGTAGGGGCTGCAGACAGGCTATCAAAGGCCTAAAATAACAAACAGTAGGCAGTCATGGCAGTTTTACATCGGTTACATGGATACACAGGCAGGCACTCCAGGCAGCATTGTGGTCAGTGGAGGAGTATTGCAAGTAGGGGCCGCAGACAGGCTATCAAAGGCCTAAAATAACAAACAATAGGCTCATTGCAGTTTTACAGCGGTTACATGGATAGACGGGCAGGCAGCTTGGTGGTGAGTGGAGGAGTATTTAAAGTAGGGACCGCAGACAGGCTATCAAAGGCCTAACATAACAAACAATAGGCTCATGGCAGTTTTACAGCGGTTACATGGATACACGGGCAGGCAGCTTGGTGGTCAGTGGAGGAGTATTTAAAGTAGGGACCGCAGACAGGCTTCAAAGGCCTAACATAAGAAAATGGGCTGGCTGTAGGCACTTTATAATTGGTTCCAGGGGTACACGGGCAGCAGTGGTCTGGCCAGTGGAGGACTAGTGGAAGGAGGGACCGCAGACAGGCTTCAAAGGCCTAACATAAAAAAATGGGCTGGCTGTAGGCACTTTATAATTGGTTCCAGGGGTACACGGGCAGCAGTGGTCTGGTCAGTGGAGGACTAGTGGAAGGAGGGACCGCAGACAGGCTTCAAAGGCCTAACATAAAAAAATGGGCTGGCTGTAGGCACTTTATAATTGGTTCCAGGGGTACACGGGCAGCAGTGGTCTGGCCAGTGGAGGACTAGTGGAAGGAGGGACCGCAGACAGGCTTCAAAGGCCTAACATAAAAAAATGGGCTGGCTGTAGGCACTTTATAATTGGTTCCAGGGGTACACGGGCAGCAGTGGTCTGGTCAGTGGAGGACTAGTGGAAGGAGGGACCGCAGACAGGCTTCAAAGGCCTAAAATAACAAACAATAGGCTCATGGCAGTTTTACAGCGGTTACATGGATACACGGGCAGGCAGCTTGGTGGTCAGTGGAGGAGTATTTAAAGTAGGGACCGCAGACAGGCTTCAAAGGCCTAACATAAGAAAATGGGCTGGCTGTAGGCACTTTATAATTGGTTCCAGGGGTACACGGGCAGCAGTGGTCTGGTCAGTGGAGGACTAGTGGAAGGAGGGACCGCAGACAGGCTTCAAAGGCCTAACATAAAAAAATGGGCTGGCTGTAGGCACTTTATAATTGGTTCCAGGGGTACACGGGCAGCAGTGGTCTGGCCAGTGGAGGACTAGTGGAAGGAGGGACCGCAGACAGGCTTCAAAGGCCTAACATAAAAAAATGGGCTGGCTGTAGGCACTTTATAATTGGTTCCAGGGGTACACGGGCAGCAGTGGTCTGGTCAGTGGAGGACTAGTGGAAGGAGGGACCGCAGACAGGCTTCAAAGGCCTAAAATAACAAACAATAGGCTCATGGCAGTTTTACAGCGGTTACATGGATACACGGGCAGCTTGGTGGTGAGTGGAGGAGTAGTGCAAGGAGTGTCTGTCCCAGTACTCCCAAAATATAAATAGATGTTAATGTCTCGCAAAACAACCAAAACAAAAAAAAAGGTGGCATACTTAGGTACAGGGGTGGGCTCATCTGCTGAGTTTCTGACATAGTAATTTGGCAGTAACTATTTAATGGTGCCAATATAGGACACAGACACAGACTACTTTAAGTTGCATCGTAGATGTCTACAAATTTGTATTGTCAGTGCCAGACATTGAATGATGTCAGCGAATAGACTAAAGATTGGTGGAGCTGTGCGACATAATTTTGCATGTGGTAGAGCACATTTTGAGCTGGGGTAGGGGGGAACTCTCTAGAGGCCGGCGGGACCGCCCCAGGGCCCCTCATGTTACAACGGTGTGTCTGACGTTGGGTGCGCACCACCACCGCCAGAGACACTACATTGTACTATGAGGGACCCAGTAGCAATGCCGTCAACCAAAAGCGAGCACACCCACCTCTTCAGACAAACAGCAGTCTCACGGGTGCTTGCGCCAAGTCGCGATACCACGGCCCCGTGTGGGGAGTTTGGCCATTTAGGGAGGTGTAAACATGTCGTATGCTGTACAATCAGCTGCAGCAAATTAGACATTAGAAAAGTAATTCACAGGCAAGAGCCTTTCATAGGAAAGCTAGGTGTCGGCCGGGCAAGGTGGGGCAAAAGATTTCGAAATCCAGTTGTGGTTCATTTTAATGAATGTTAGATCGTCAACATTTTGGGTAGCCAGACGAGTCCTTTTTTCGGTTAATATTGAACCTGCAGCACTGAATACTCTTTCTGATAGGACACTTGCTGCCGGGCAAGCAAGCTCCTGCAATGCATATTCTGCCAATTCTGGCCAGGTGTCTAATTTGGAGGCCCAGTAATCAAATGGGAATGACGGTTGAGGGAGAACATCGATAAGGGATGAAAAATAGCTAGTAACCATACTGGACAAATGTTGTCTCCTGTCACTTTCAATTGATGCAGCAGTACCTGTCCTGTCTGCGGTCATAGCAAAATCACTCCACAACCTGGTCAGAAAACCCCTCTGTCCAACGCCACTTCTGATGTGTGCACCCCTAACACTCCTAGTCTGCTGCCCCCTGGAGCTCGTGTGAGAACGATCACGTGCGCTGTGTGCTGGGAATGCCTGAAGCAAACGGTCAACAAGAGTTGATTGTTTGGTTGCTAATATTAGTTCCAAGTTCTCATGTGGCATAATATTTTGCAATTTGCCTTTATAGCGTGGATCAAGGAGGCAGGCCAACCAGTAATCGTCATCGTTCATCATTTTCGTAATGCGTGTGTCCCTTTTTAGGATACGTAAGGCATAATCCGCCATGTGGGCCAAAGTTCCAGTTGTAAAATCTCCGGTTGTGATTGGTTGAGGGGCAGTTGCAGGCAAATCTACGTCACTTGTGTCCCTCAAAAAACCAGAACCCGGCCGTGACACGCAACCAATTTCCTGTGCCCCCGGGAAAGGTTCGGCATTAAAAATATACTCATCCCCATCATCCTCCTCGTCCTCCACCTCCTCTTCGCCCGCTACCTCGTCCTGTACACTGCCCTGACCAGACAATGGCTGACTGTCATCAAGGCTTTCCTCTTCCTCTGGTGCAGACGCCTGCTCCTTTATGTGCGTCAAACTTTGCATCAGCAGACGCATTAGGGGGATGCTCATGCTTATTACGGCGTTGTCTGCACTAACCAGCCGTGTGCATTCCTCAAAACACTGAAGGACTTGACACATGTCTTGTATCTTAGACCACTGCACACCTGACAACTCCATGTCTGCCATCCTACTGCCTGCCCGTGTATCCTCCCACAAATAAATAACAGCACGCCTCTGTTCGCACAGTCTCTGAAGCATGTGCAGTGTTGAGTTCCACCTTGTTGCAACGTCTATGATTAGGCGATGCTGGGGAAGGTTCAAAGACCGCTGATAGGTCTGCATACGGCTGGCGTGTACAGGCGAACGTCGGATATGTGAGCAAAGTGCACGCACTTTGAGGAGCAGGTCGGAGAACCCAGGATAAGTTTTCAATAAGCACTGCACCACCAGGTTTAAGGTGTGAGCCAGGCAAGGAATGTGTTTCAGTTGGGAAAGGGAGATGGCAGCCATGAAATTCCTTCCGTTATCACTCACTACCTTGCCTGCCTCAAGATCTACTGTGCCCAGCCACGACTGCGTTTCTTGTTGCAAGAACTCGGACAGAACTTCCGCGGTGTGTCTGTTGTCGCCCAAGCACTTCATAGCCAATACAGCCTGCTGACGCTTGGCAGTAGCTGGCCCATAATGGGACAACTGGTGTGCAACAGTGTCATCTGCCGATGGAGTGGTTGGCAGACTGCGTTCTGTGGAAGAGCTGTAGCTTCTGCAGGAGGACGAGGAGGAGGAGGGGGTGCGAACGCCTACAGCCAACTGTTTCCTAGACCGTGGGCTAGGCACAACTGTCCCTAAATTGATGTCGCCTGTGGACCCTGCATCCACCACATTCACCCAGTGTGCCGTGATGGACACATAACGTCCCTGGCCATGCCTACTGGTCCATGCATCTGTAGTCAGGTGCACCTTTGTACTCACAGATTGCCTGAGTGCATGGACGATGCGCTGTTTAACATGCTGGTGCAGGGCTGGGATGGCTTTTCTGGAAAAAAAGTGTCGACTGGGTAGCTCGTATCGTGGTTCAGCGTACTCCATCAGGGCTTTGAAAGCTTCGCTTTCAACTAACCGGTAGGGCATCATCTCTAACGAGATTAGTCTAGCTATGTGGGCGTTAAAACACTGTGTACGCGGATGCGAGGATAAGTACTTCCTTTTTCTAACCAGAGTCTCATGTAGGGTGAGCTGGACTGGAGAGCTGGAGATCGTGGAACTTTCGGGTGTGCCGGTGTACATGGCAGACTGAGAGACGGTTGGAGACGGTATTGTTTCCGCCGGTGCCCTAGATGCAATATTTCCTCCTACAAAACTGGTGATTCCCTGACCCTGACTGCTTTTGGCTGGCAAAGAAACCTGCACAGATACTGCCGGTGGTGCGGAAAATGGTGGCCTTACAGTGACGGAAGGGATGTTGCGTTGCTGACTAGCTTCATTGGCCGAGGGTGCTACAACCTTGAGGGACGTTTGGTAGTTAGTCCAGGCTTGAAAATGCATGGTGGTTAAGTGTCTATGCATGCAACTAGTATTTAGACTTTTCAGATTCTGACCTCTGCTTAAGCTAGTTGAACATTTTTGACAGATGACTTTGCGCTGATCAGTTGGATGTTGTTTAAAAAAATGCCAGACTGCACTCTTCCTAGACTCGGATCCCTTTTCAGGGATTGCAGACTGAGCTTTAACCGGATGGCAACGCTGTGCTCCAACAGGTTTTGGCTTTGACACGCGTTTTGGGCCAGATACGGGCCCGGCAGATGGAACCTGTTGCGATGTTGATGCCTGCTGCGGCCCCTCCTCCACCTCCGCTTCTGAACTACTGCCGCCTGCACCCTGTTCCCCCAATGGCTGCCAATCGGGGTCAATAACTGGGTCATCTATTACCTCCTCTTCGAGCTCGTGTGCAACTTCGTCTGTGTCACTGTGTCGGTCGGTGGTATAGCGTTCGTGGCGGGGCAACATAGTCTCATCAGGGTCTGATTGTGGATCTGTACCCTGAGAGGGCAATGTGGTGGTCTGAGTCAAAGGAGCAGCATAGTACTCTGGCTGTGGCTGTGCATCAGTGCACTCCATGTCAGAATATACTTGTAATGGGCATGGCCTGTTAAATGTTTCACTTTCTAAGCCAGGGACGGTATGTGTAAAGAGCTCCATGGAGTGACCCGTTGTGTCGCCTGCTGCATCCTTCTCTCTTGTTGTAGTTTTTGCTGAGGAGGACAAGGAAGCGACTTGTCCCTGACCGTGAACATCCACAAGCGACGCGCTGCTTTTACATTTACCAGTTTCGGAAGAGGAGGCAAAAGAGCTAGAGGCTGAGTCTGCAATGTAAGCCAAAACTTGCTGTTGCTGCTCCGCCTTTAAAAGCGGTTTTCCTACTCCCAGAAAAGAGAGCGTTCGAGGCCTTGTGTAGCCTGACGACGAAACTGGCTCCACAGCTCCAGACTTAGGTGGAATATTTTTATCTCCACGACCACCTGATGCTCCACTACCACTACCATCATTACCAGCTGACAATGAACGCCCACGACGACCTCTTGCACCAGACTTCCTCATTGTTTTAAAATCTTAACCAAAGTAACTTTATTTGTTGCTGTCAAACAACTTACACGGTGAGCTATAACTTCAGTATGATTTCAATATCCCTTAACAGGTTGGTGAGACCACAAGGAAAATCAGGCACAATGTTACACACTCTGTTTTCTGTGGCACAAAATCACAGAGATGACACACACGCAGGACTGTCACTCAAGCACTAATGTCAATATTAATCTCCCACCTAATTTATTTTTTATTTTTTCTCAGGGAGACTTTAGAAACCAAATAATATTAAAAAAAAAAAAAAAAAAAAAGGCTTTCTATGGCCCACAATTAGAGAGAGAGAGGTGGCACACCCAGGAGTCAAGACTGGCGCACAAGCTGAAAGGGCAATATTACTCTCCCACTGTTTTTTTAAGTTTTTTTTTTATTTCAGGGAGACTTTAGAAACCAAATAATATTAAAAAAAAAATAAAAAAAAAATAGGCTTTCTATAGCCCACTGAATGAGAGAGAGAGGTGGCACACCCAGGAGTCAAGACTGGCACACAAGCTGAAAGGGCAATATTACTCTCCCACTGTTTTTTTATGTTTTTTTTTTTTTTTTCAGGGAGACTTTAGAAACCAAATAATAAGAAAAAAAAAAAATAAATAAATAGGCTTTCTATAGCCCACTGAATGAGAGATAGCACACACAGCAGTGGCACACAAGCCCTGACTGAGGCCAATATTTTTCTCCCACTGATTGATGTAGTGTTTTTGTGTTGAGGTAGATTTTAGAACACAAATCAAGGAAAAAAAAAAAAATGCTTTCTATGGCCCACTGAATGAGAGAGAGGTGGCACACCCAGGAGTCAAGACTGGCACACAAGCTGAAAGGGCAATATTACTCTCCCACTGTTTTTTTATGTATTTTTTGTTTTTTAAGGGAGACTTTAGAAACCCAATAATATTTAAAAAAATAAATAAATAGGCTTTCTATGGCCCACTGAATGAGAGGGAGAGAGGTGGCACACCCAGGAGTCAAGACTGGCACACAAGCTGAAAGGGCAATATTACTCTCCCACTGTTTTTTTATGTATTTTTTTTTTTTCAGGGAGACTTTAGAAACCCAATAATATTTTAAAAAATAAATAAATAGGCTTTCTATGGCCCACTGAATGAGAGGGAGAGAGGTGGCACACCCAGGAGTCAAGACTGGCACACAAGCTGAAAGGGCAATATTACTCTCCCACTGTTTTTTTATGTATTTTTTTTTTTTCAGGGAGACTTTAGAAACCCAATAATATTTAAAAAAAAAAATAAATAGGCTTTCTATGGCCCACTGAATGAGAGGGAGAGAGGTGGCACACCCAGGAGTCAAGACTGGCACACAAGCTGAAAGGGCAATATTACTCTCCCACTGTTTTTTTATGTATTTTTTGTTTTTTAAGGGAGACTTTAGAAACCCAATAATATTTAAAAAAATAAATAAATAGGCTTTCTATGGCCCACTGAATGAGAGGGAGAGAGGTGGCACACCCAGGAGTCAAGACTGGCACACAAGCTGAAAGGGCAATATTACTCTCCCACTGTTTTTTTATGTTTTTTTTTTTTTTTTTCAGGGAGACTTTAGAAACCAAATAATAAGAAAAAAAATAAATAAATAAATAGGCTTTCTGTAGCCCACTGAATGAGAGATAGCACACACAGCAGTGGCACACAAGCCCTGACTGAGGCCAATATTTTTCTCCCACTGATTGATGTAGTGTTTTTGTGTTGAGGTAGATTTTAGAACACAAATCAAGGAAAAAAAAAAAAAAATGCTTTCTATGGCCCACTGAATGAGAGAGAGGTGGCACACCCAGGAGTCAAGACTGGCACACAAGCTGAAAGGGCAATATTACTCTCCCACTGTTTTTTTATGTATTTTTTGTTTTTTAAGGGAGACTTTAGAAACCCAATAATATTTTTTTAAAAAAATAAATAGGCTTTCTATGGCCCACTGAATGAGAGGGAGAGAGGTGGCACACCCAGGAGTCAAGCCTGGCACACAAGCTGAAAGGGCAATATTACTCTCCCACTGTTTTTTTATGTATTTTTTGTTTTTTAAGGGAGACTTTAGAAACCCAATAATATTTTTAAAAAAAAATAAATAGGCTTTCTATGGCCCACTGAATGAGAGGGAGAGAGGTGGCACACCCAGGAGTCAAGACTGGCACACAAGCTGAAAGGGCAATATTACTCTCCCACTGTTTTTTTATGTATTTTTTGTTTTTTAAGGGAGACTTTAGAAACCCAATAATATTTTAAAAAAAAAATAAATAGGCTTTCTATGGCCCACTGAATGAGAGGGAGAGAGGTGGCACACCCAGGAGTCAAGACTGGCACACAAGCTGAAAGGGCAATATTACTCTCCCACTGTTTTTTTATGTATTTTTTGTTTTTTAAGGGAGACTTTAGAAACCCAATAATATTTAAAAAAATAAATAAATAGGCTTTCTATGGCCCACTGAATGAGAGGGAGAGAGGTGGCACACCCAGGAGTCAAGACTGGCACACAAGCTGAAAGGGCAATATTACTCTCCCACTGTTTTTTTATGTATTTTTTGTTTTTTAAGGGAGACTTTAGAAACCCAATAATATTTAAAAAAAAAAATAAATAGGCTTTCTATGGCCCACTGAATGAGAGGGAGAGAGGTGGCACACCCAGGAGTCAAGACTGGCACACAAGCTGAAAGGGCAATATTACTCTCCCACTGTTTTTTTATGTATTTTTTGTTTTTTAAGGGAGACTTTAGAAACCCAATAATATTTAAAAAAAAAAATAAATAGGCTTTCTATGGCCCACTGAATGAGAGGGAGAGAGGTGGCACACCCAGGAGTCAAGCCTGGCACACAAGCTGAAAGGGCAATATTACTCTCCCACTGTTTTTTTATGTTTTTTTTTTTTTTTTCAGGGAGACTTTAGAAACCAAATAATAAGAAAAAAAAATAAATAAATAAATAGGCTTTCTATAGCCCACTGAATGAGAGATAGCACACACAGCAGTGGCACACAAGCCCTGACTGAGGCCAATATTTTTCTCCCACTGATTGATGTAGTGTTTTTGTGTTGAGGTAGATTTTAGAACACAAATCAAGGAAAAAAAAAAAAAAATGCTTTCTATGGCCCACTGAATGAGAGAGAGGTGGCACACCCAGGAGTCAAGACTGGCACACAAGCTGAAAGGGCAATATTACTCTCCCACTGTTTTTTTATGTATTTTTTGTTTTTTAAGGGAGACTTTAGAAACCCAATAATATTTTTTAAAAAAAATAAATAGGCTTTCTATGGCCCACTGAATGAGAGGGAGAGAGGTGGCACACCCAGGAGTCAAGCCTGGCACACAAGCTGAAAGGGCAATATTACTCTCCCACTGTTTTTTTATGTATTTTTTGTTTTTTAAGGGAGACTTTAGAAACCCAATAATATTTTTTAAAAAAAATAAATAGGCTTTCTATGGCCCACTGAATGAGAGGGAGAGAGGTGGCACACCCAGGAGTCAAGACTGGCACACAAGCTGAAAGGGCAATATTACTCTCCCACTGTTTTTTTATGTATTTTTTGTTTTTTAAGGGAGACTTTAGAAACCCAATAATATTTTTTAAAAAAAATAAATAGGCTTTCTATGGCCCACTGAATGAGAGGGAGAGAGGTGGCACACCCAGGAGTCAAGACTGGCACACAAGCTGAAAGGGCAATATTACTCTCCCACTGTTTTTTTATGTATTTTTTGTTTTTTAAGGGAGACTTTAGAAACCCAATAATATTTAAAAAAAAAAATAAATAGGCTTTCTATGGCCCACTGAATGAGAGGGAGAGAGGTGGCACACCCAGGAGTCAAGCCTGGCACACAAGCTGAAAGGGCAATATTACTCTCCCACTGTTTTTTTATGTATTTTTTGTTTTTTAAGGGAGACTTTAGAAACCCAATAATATTTAAAAAAAAAAATAAATAGGCTTTCTATGGCCCACTGAATGAGAGGGAGAGGTGGCACACCCAGGAGTCAAGACTGGCACACAAGCTGAAAGGGCAATATTACTCTCCCACTGTTTTTTTAGTTTTTTTTTTTTTTTCAGGGAGACTTTAGAAACCAAATAATATTAAAAAAAAAAAAAAAAATAGGCTTGCTATAGCCCACTGAATGAGAGATAGCACACACAGCAGTGGCACACAAGCCCTGACTGAGGCCAATATTTTTCTCCCACTGATTGATGTAGTGTTTTTGTGTTGAGGTCGAATTTAGAACACAAATCACGGAAAAAATAAATAGGCTTTCTATGGCCCACTCAGTGAGAGATGGCACACACAGGGATGGCACTGTAGCAGAAATGCCAATCTTAATCTCCCACAAAAAAAACAAAAAAAAAACAGGGACTGTCCTACAATTACTATCTACCTGCAGTAATGTAAGCCAGGTATGGCAGGCAGCAATAGGAGTGGACTGATGCACAAATTAAATAAAAAGTGTGGACAAACAAAAAAGATAGCTGTGCAGAAAGGAAGGAACAAGAGGATATGTGCTTTGAAAAAAGCAGTTGGTTTCCACAGTGGCGTACACACAGCAATACAGCTATCACGGAGCCTTCTAGGGCAGCCCAATGAGCTACAGCGCTGAGGGGAAAAAAAAAAAAAATAGCTTCCACAGTCCCTGCACACCGAAGGTGGTGTTGGACAGTGGAAATCGCTGCAGCACAAGCGGTTTGGTGGTTAGTGGACCCTGCCTAACGCTCTCCCTGCTTCTGACGAAGCGGCAGCAACCTGTCCCTAAGCTCAGATCAGCAGCAGTAAGATGGCGGTCGGCGGGAACGCCCCTTTATAGCCCCTGTGACGCCGCAGACAGCAAGCCAATCACTGCAATGCCCTTCTCTAAGATGGTGGGGACCAGGATCTATGTCATCACGCTGCCCACACTCTGCGTTCACCTTCATTGGCTGAGAAATGGCGCTTTTCGCGTCATTGAAACGCGACTTTGGCGCGAAAGTCGCGTACCGCATGGCCGACAAGCACAGGGGTCGGATCGGGTTTCATGAGACGCCGACTTAGCCAAAAGTCGGCGACTTTTGAAAATGATCGACCCGTTTCGCTCAACCCTAGTGGTAATGTCTATAACCAAAACTAGAAAAATGTTGTCTCTGTCCAAATATATATGAACGTAACTGTATATAACCAATTATTGGACATTTGCACTGATGCAATGTTTGTGCCAGTGTAGCCATGTCTGAAACATCTGTTGCCACAGTAGAAAGTTTAATCTGCAGAAATTCTGGTCTATGGCTCCATGACAAGAGATGGGACAATCTCTCTTGGTCTCAAGGCAGGAGTTTCCAAAAACATCTCTGTGGAGACACGGGGTCAGCAGGTGCTGTGGTCGGCTCCCCTGAAACCACATGGACCACAAAAACCTGCTCTCCTTTTACCGTGGGCATAAGACTACTCACACAACACAGGGTAAGGGCAAATCAGTGTGGCAATACTTTATTGCACAACAAGAAACATGCAAATATCACATAGAACAGTCCCAAAAAATACTCAAGATGGTGCAAAATTACAGAGTCTCACCCTTCCCCTGACTTGCCGGGATGAAAGCAGCTGTGACTTCAGAGCTTCTAGGGCCAACTACCCCAAACTGTGTCACGCACAGAGAGGAGGTAATGACTAGAGATGAGCGAATATTTCAATGTTTGTTTCGGATTACAAATTTGCAATATTCGCCGATTCATTTGTCGAATATTCACCGAACATAACCAAACGCCATTCATGTCAATGGGAGAAACAAACGCATGCACAACATCTTATAATGGCCCCAAATGCTGCCAAAACGCATCAAATGAGGGACAGGCACCAAGAAAGTGGCCTTAATTCACACACAGTACAAATAGTAGCATGGCACTGCAGCAATCAGCCAGGCATGAGGTATGGGGGTCTGGGACAACATTTACAGCTTTCAATTGAATGTCACAGTAAGACGAGGTGAGTGAGGGTTCAGTGTAGACCTCCTTTACTGGGAGCCCTGATACCACAAGCAACACCTCTACCTGCTTTCATGCTGAGCCACACTCAGGTAGCACAAATATCAGTTTCATAGACTACCATTGTCAGAAAAATTTAAGGATAGTAACACGCGTAGTTGAGTGCAAGGAAGTGGAGGCCTGACGGTCTTGGAGGCCTACTGCTACAGATAACACGCATAAAGAAGACCCAACCAGGAGTCTACACATTTACAAAAATTATTGGCAGACACTACCAAAGTGGCATCAATTTCACCACAGTATATAGTATAATAGGGACCGATAGGTCTTCCATTACACCCAATCCAGCAGATGGACACCCAACCAGGAATGTTAACATTTCCAAAAATTACTGACAGACACCACAAAAGTGGCATCAATTTCACCACAGTACAAATAGCATAATAGGGACTGACAGGTCTTCCACTACACTCAACCCAGCAGATGTACACCCAACCTGGAGTTTTCACGTTTTAAAAAATGAGGGCCCGACACCCCCGAAATGGAATAACTGTCACGACAATAGAAATAGTATAATTTGGACCGACATGTCTTTCACTACAGCTAGTCCAGCAGATGTAGACCAACCATGACTGTTCACATTTCCACAAATTTGTGTTAACATCAGCAGCAGCAGTAGCAGCAGCCACAGCAGACAGAGAAGCCACAGAAGCCACACTAAGGCTGTGTGCACACGTTCAAGATTTTTTGCGTTTTTTCGCTATAAAACCGCGAAAAAAACGTATACATTAAGCATCCTATTATTAGAATGCAATCTGCAATTTTTGTGCACATGTTGCGTTTTTTTCCGCGGCGGAATCGCATTCCGGGAAAAAATGCAGCATGTTCATTCTTTGTGGGGAATCGCGAGGATTCCACACACATAGGAATGCATTGATCTGCTTACTTTCTGCATGAGGCTATGCCCACCATGCGGGAAGTAAGCAGATTATATGCGGTTGGTACCCAGGGTGGAGGAGAGGAGACTCTCCTCCACGGACTGGGCACCATATAATTGTTAAAAAAAAGAATTAAAATAAAAAATCGTGATATTCTCACCTTCCGGCATCCCCAGCAGTCTTCCCGCTCCTCCCAATAATGCCTTGCGGCAATGACCTGTGATGACGTCATCTGGGGTCATTGCCGCGAGGCATTACTGGGAACGGGAGTATCGCGAGGAGCTGAAAACCTGCAGGGGATGCCGGAAGGTGAGAATATCACGATTTTTTATTATTTTAATTATTTTTAACATTATATGTTTTTACTATTGCAGCATCAATAGTAAAAAGTGGGTCACACTTGTCAAACACTATGTTTGACAAGTGTGACCAACTTGTCAATCAGTTTTCCAAGCGATGCTACAGATCGCTTGGAAAACGCTAGCATTCTGCAAGCTAATTACGCTTGCAAAACGCTAGTGTTTAGCGGGAATATGCATGCCAATTCCGCATGCGATATACCCGCGGCAGGAGTTGCAGAATTGCCACGGCAATTCTGCAACGTGTGAACTTAGCCTTAAGATATCACAGAGTACAGTTACGTGACATTAATGCATCACACTAAAAAATGCAATATCACATAGTCTGTACAGGTGCGATTGGGGTGCAAAAGTCCTTGGAGATCCAAGACTTGCTCATCTTAATGAAAGTTAGGCGGGCTACACTTTCTGAGGACAGCCGGCTGTGCTTATTTGTCAAGACACCACCAGCAGCGCTGAAGACACGTTCTGAGAGAATGCTGGCTGCCAGGCATGATAAAACCTCCAAGGCGTGTGAGGCGAGCTCAGGCCACTCATCCATTTTGGAAGACCAAAATGTGAAAGGGTCCAAACCCTCCCTGATGGTACTGATATTCAGTTCTAGATACTCCAGCACCATTTTCTCTACTGTATTCATTCACCACATGTAAGGATTGGACTCTGTTGTGCTGATGCACGAGCTGGTCTAAAAATAGTGTCAAAAGACTCACAGAAATTGCTTCTTCCACTTACACCACTGCTGCTGCTACTACTAATGTTTTGGCGTTGACGAATTGACGTGCCGGAGGTTGGAAGCCTAGAGCTGGGATGTGAATTGTGTGCTTCACTGCTGTCTTGGGGAAAAGCTCTCTTAAGGTTGTGCAGAAGCGTGTTCCAGCATTTCCTTTCCAGGGCGGAAAGCATCTGGAAAAATGTGGTTTTATAACATGGGTCTAACAGAGTGGCACCCAGTAGTCAGTATTCCTAATCATAACTATACGGGGATGATATTGCATATAGTGCACCAAGAAGGCACTCGTAAGTCGGGTTCTACCATGAGGTCCAAACCCATGCTGTGTTGGTGGCTGGGTAACAATGAGGCTCATTTCCTTCGTCCCCTCCCTCAAACCATGAACAAAAGAGAGGGGAGGATAATCCTCTTCATCTGACAGTTACTCGCCCATCACCTCTTCCTCCTCTATTTGTTCCTTGGATCTTGCAACTTCGATAATAATTTGTCTGTTATCACCAGCCACCCTCGATCACAGTAATCTAACCTCCCTTGGCACACGCTTGTGTGACGACAGTGGAGCGCCCCCACTGCTGCAGGGCCGAGGGGTACCCGGTACCGGGCCTCTGAGTCTCTGTTCTGGGGTTGTCACGGTGGCTAGACCCGGTCCGTGACCCTGCTGAGGGGCGTCCAATGAAAGGTGTGGATGGTGATGATGTTATGGTGCGGTGCAGGTCGCAGTAAATAACAAGGACACCAGGTTGCAGTCTCTTTACCTTTTTACTGAAGGTTTGGAGGTACCCAATCCAGAGCACTGTTAACAGGGCTGGCTGAGACCGGTCGGAGTTCCCTTTGCAGGTGGGAATCAGTGTCTACCTTCTAGCGCCTGTGTGTTGTAGTCCTTCCGTGCTGAACACCCCAGGATAGTCCTCACAACTGATTCTGTCTGTCTCTGATGTTCGTTCTCTCCGTCCCCCAGATGATATGGTTAGGACGCACCCGTATGACGGGGTAGGCCTGGAGTTCTTCCGGGACCCTAGAGTCGCCCCTCTCCCACAGCTGCCTCCGTTGTCTGCTTAGGTGATTTTGGTGAGACAGCCAACCTATAATTGGCTGTCCTGCCGTGGTTTGAAGTAATGCTTAAAGTCTCTTACTTTCTCGGCGTTCCGGCCACCGACTGTTTGCGCTCTCAGAAGGATGTTGCCTCGATCTTACAGCACGACTCCTTCTGGTCCTATCGCCTCTTTGCTGTATTCCCGTTTTCTCACTTTTTGTCCTTTCTTAGGAAGCTGTCAGGATCCCATCCCTGACAGGTCCTCTCTCTAGCTCTTCCCAGTTACTTCTTTTTGTCTTCCTGTCCAACCCCCAGTTTTTCCAGAGTGTGAGGAGTGGCCTACTAGATAGAACCACTCCCCCTGGTGGCCGGAGTGTTAAGTGTAGTGTGAGTGTTACCTGGTCAGGTGAACTCCTTTAGTGCAATCAGACGTAACATCACTCCCCTTAGTGGCAGAGCGACATTACTGCAACGACCAGGACTCTGGGGCGCTGCAACAGTCTTGAACTTCGAGACAATGTTATCCCTTCCGCATCCTCCTCTGCTTCCTCCTCTTCTTCTGGGGCCACCATCTCCTCCTGCAGGGTATTCAAAGTCTGCTCCAGCAGACTCCAGCACATGACCGGAATAGTGATGCTGATGTCATTTTAGTAGCCATTTCGAAAATGTGCAGAAGGGTGAAGAGATCCTTAATCTGTGCTCACTCTGTAAATGCGATATACGCCACGGCCGTACTGTGTTGGCCCAGGCTATATGATGCGACATACTGCATCAGGGCTCATTGCTGCTGCCACAGTCGCTGCAACATATGCAGAGTAGAATTCCACCATGTCATGCCATGACCTCTCTATCGATTCAAGTCGATTACCAGAGGGGATTGAATGGCAGAAATGAGCACACAGCTTACGTGCTTTCTGGAGCAGCTCACCCAGGCCAAGATAGTGGTGGAGAAAACACTGTATCACCAGGTTGAAGACGTGAGCCATGCAAGACACGGGTGTGAGCTTGCCTTACTGTAGGGCCGCCACCAGGGTCGCACTGTTATTGGACACAGCCTTACCTGGATGCAGGTTCAGCAGAGACAGCCATTGATCAAACTCAGCCTGGAGACCTGTCCACAACTCTTCCGCTGTGTGACTGCGATCTCCAAGGCATATCAATTTTAATACTGCCTGATTGTGGTGAGCCCTAGCTTTGCACTATGGAGGTGGTGGGGATTCGCTCAGCGCTGTTAGAACCTGTGTCTCGTTAAAGCAGAGGTTGAGGGCACAGGTGGTGGCCCTAAGAAGATAGAGGAGGAGGTAGAAGCAGTTGAGGAAGTGTTAAATGTAGAGGTTTGTCCTGCAAGCCTTGGGGATTCCAAGACTTGTGGAGCAGCGCTTGCCCCCATAGCCACCAGAGTCACCCAGTGCCCAGTCAGCAAGATGTAATGCCCTTGGTCATGCTTACTCATCCAAGTGTCTGTGGTGAAATGCACCCTGGCAGACAGAGATTTAGTCAATGAATGGGTGATGTTGTCTGCGACATGCTGGTGTAGCGCAGGCACAGCTTTCTTAAAAAAGTAATGGCAACTGGGCAATTAGTACTGAGGGACTGCGACGGCCATCAGCTTTCAGAAACTGTCTGTATCTAACAGGTAGAAAGGCAGCATTTCCGTTGCCAACAGATTGAAGATTGTGGAGTTCAGCCTCTTAGCTTTGTCATGTGTAGGAGGAAACAATCTTTTACGTGACCACAACTGTGGAACCGAGGGCTGGCTGCAGTGCTGAGTGAGGGTGGAGTACGATGAACCAGACAAACTGTTGGACGGTGAGAGAGGTGCAGGAGGTGTGGTGGATTGAGAAAGTTGCGGAGTTCTTGTTCTCTGAGATCGGTCAAAAGCAGTAGGCATGTCCACTTCCATTACAGCTGATTGTGGGCTCTCAGTCAGCGTGACTGGAGCGAGTAAAGAACGTGAGGTTCTGCGGTCGAAGACCTGCTTCTCAATAGTTGGCACGGTAATAGAGGAGGAAGAAGTAGCAGCAGATGTGATTGATGGGGTGGCTGATGGTTGTTGAGGTCCGCTGGTCTGCATTTTTGCACAGTGGGATTCCTGTTGTGATTCGGTTCGTGGGCTCTCCCCCGGTGGTCTCTTGTGGTACTGGTGTCCTGCAAGCTTTGTCTTCTCAGTTCACCTGTTCCTATCAGGATGTGGGAGTATCCTATTTAACCTTGCTCCTCAGTCATTCTAATGCTGGCCATCAATGTATCCAGAGTGATTCTGTTGCATGTTCCTGCTCCCAGTTTTCTGCTCAGCTAAGTTGGACACTTTAGTCCTTAAGTCTATTTTTGTATGTTTTGTCCAGTTTGCACTTATGTGAATCTCTGCAGCTGGAAGCTCTTGTTGGGCTGAAATTACCACTCCAGTGGCATGAGTTGTCACATGAGTTAAGGTAATTTCAGGATGGTGTTTTGAAGGGTTTTGCAGCTGACCGCGAAGTCCTCTGTTGTATCTTTCTGCTATTTAGTTAGCGGGCCTCTCTGTGCTAAATCTGCTTTCATACTACGTGTGTCTTTTCATCTGCTCTCACCGTTATTATATGTGGGGGGCCGCTATCTCCTGTGGGGACATTCTCTGGAGGCAAGCCAGGACTGTGTTTTCTTCTACCAGGGGTAGTTAGTTCTCCGGCTGGCGCGCGGCATCTAGAGACAACGCAGGAATGCCCCCTGGCTACTTCTAGTGTGGTGTGTAGGTTTAGTATCGCGGTCAGCTCTAGTTTCCATCACCCGAGAGCTTGTCCGTTTATTCTATGCTTCTGATGTTTCCTTGCCATTGGAAACCATAACAGTATGGCCAGCCCAAATGTTTAATCTATAGGCTGAAGCAGGAGAGAAAAGGAACTGTGTGAAACCTTTTTTTTTTTTCCCTCTGAAGTTGCACTCCAGCTCTAATTGCAGTCTCCTGTTTTCCTCTCCTCTTAACCCCTGAATGGCTCAGACTTATCTGTTGAAATATGGATCCCCAGAGTCTGGCTACCAATTTGTATAATCTTGCCTCTAAAGTTCAGAATATACAAGATTTTTTGTTACATGCTCCTCGGTCTGAACCTAAAATTCCTATACCGGAGTTTTTTTCTGGATATCGATCTTGTTTTCTAAATTTTAAATACAATTGTAAATTGTTTCTTTCGCTGAGATCTCATTCTGCTGTAGATCCTGCCCAGCAAGTAAAAATTGTTATTTCTTTACTGCGGGGTGACCCCCAAAATTGGGCATTTTCATTGGCACCAGGGGATCCTGCGTTGCTCAATGTGGATGCGTTTTTTCTGGCTTTGGGGTTGCTTTATGAGGAACCAAATTTGGAGAGTCAGGCTGAGAAAGCCCTAATAGCCCTCTCTCAGGGGCAAGATGAAGCCGAAATATATTGCCAAAAATTTCGAAAATGGTCTGTGCTTACTCAGTGGAATGAGTGCGCTCTGGCGGCAATTTTCAGAGAAGGTCTCTCTGATGCTGTAAAAGACGTCATGGTGGGGTTTCCTGCGCCTACTGGTCTGAATGAGTCCATGACAATGGCAATTCAGATTGATCGGCGTTTACGGGAATGCAAACCTGTGCACCAGTTGGCGGTGTCTTCTGAAGAGGCACCACAGAGTATGCAATGTGATAGCTTTCTGTCCAGAAGCGAACGACAGATTTATAGGCGCAAAAATCATTTGTGCTTCTATTGTGGAAATTCTACTCATGTTATATCAGCATGCTCTAAACGAACAAAGAAAGTTGATAAATCCTCTGCTATTGGCACTTTGCAGTCCAAGTTTATTTTGTCTGTAACTCTAATTTGTTCGTTATCTTCTATTGTTGCGGATGCGTATGTGGATTCTGGCGCCGCTTTGAGTCTTATGGATTGGTCCTTTGCCAGGCGCTGTGGGTTTGATCTAGAGCCTCTGGAAGTTCCTATACCTTTAAAGGGTATTGATTCTACACCATTGGCTAGTAATAAACCACAATACTGGACACAAGTGACTATGCGTATGACTCCAGACCATCAAGAGGTGATTCGCTTCCTTGTACTGTATAATCTACATGATGTCTTGGTGCTGGGATTGCCATGGTTGCAAACTCATAACCCAGTCCTTGACTGGAAAACAATGTCTGTACTAAGCTGGGGATGTCAGGGAAATCATGGGGACACATCTTTGGTCTCCATTGCTTCATCTATTCCCTCTGAAATTCCTGAGTTTTTGTCTGATTATCGTGAGGTTTTTGAGGAATCTACTCTTAATTCTCTTCCTCCTCACAGAGATTGCGATTGCGCCATAGATTTGATCCCTGGCAGTAAATTTCCTAAGGGTCGTCTATTCAATCTGTCTGTACCTGAACATGCTGCCATGCGAGAGTATGTTAGGGAGTCCTTGGAAAAGGGACATATTCGTCCTTCTTCGTCTCCTCTTGGAGCAGGGTTCTTTTTCGTAGCTAAAAGTGATGGTTCTTTGAGACCTTGTATTGATTATAGACTCTTGAATAAGATCACAGTCAAGTATTAGTATCCTTTGCCATTGCTGACAGATTTATTTGCTCGCATTGAGGGGGCGAAGTGGTTCTCTAAGATTGATCTTCGCGGTGCGTATAATTTGGTGCGAATTAAGCAGGGGGATGAGTGGAAAACCGCATTTAATACGCCCGAGGGCCATTTTGAGTATTTGGTGATGCCTTTTGGTCTGTCAAATGCCCCTTCGGTCTTTCAGTCTTTTATGCACAATATTTTCCGTGAATATCTGGATAAATTTATGATTGTGTATTTGGACGATATCTTGATTTTTTCGGATGACTGGGAATCTCATGTTCAACAAGTTAGGAGGGTTTTTCAGGTTTTGCGGACCAATTCTCTGTTTGTTAAAGGTTCAAAGTGTGTTTTTGGGGTTCAGAAGATTTCTTTTTTGGGGTACATTTTTTCCCCCTCTTCTATTGAGATGGATCCTGTGAAGGTTCGGGCTATTTGTGACTGGACGCAACCGACTTCTCTTAAGGGCCTTCAGAAATTTTTGGGCTTTGCTAACTTTTATCGTCGATTCATAACTGGTTTTTCTAGCGTTGTCAGGCCTTTGACTGATTTGACTAAAAAGGGTGCTGATGTTGCAGATTGGTCTCCTGCTGCTGTGGAGGCCTTTCGGGAGCTTAAGCGCCGTTTTTCTTCTGCTCCGGTGTTGTGCCAGCCTGATGTTTCTCTTCCTTTTCAGGTGGAAGTTGATGCTTCCGAGATCGGAGCGGGGGCGGTTTTGTCGCAGAAAAGTTCAGATTGTTCAGTGATGAGACCTTGTGCGTTCTTTTCTCGAAAATTTTCGCCGCCGAGCGAAATTATGACGTCGGTAATCGGGAGCTTTTGGCGATGAAGTGGGCATTCGAGGAGTGGCGTCATTGGCTTGAGGGTGCTAAACATCAGGTGGTGGTCTTGACTAGTGTTGAGCGATACCGTCCGATACTTGAAAGTATCGGTATCGGAAAGTATCGGCCGATACCGGCAAAGTATCGGATCCAATCCGATACCGATACCCGATACCAATACAAGTCAATGGGACTCAAGTATCGGACGGTATTCCTGATGGTTCCCAGGGTCTGAAGGAGAGGAAACTCTCCTTCAGGCCCTGGGATCCATATAAATGTGTAAAAGAAAGAATTAAAATAAAAAATATCGCTATACTTTACCTCTCCGACGCAGCCGGGACCTCAGCGCAGGAACCGGCAGCGTTGTTTGTTTAAAATTCCCGCTTTTACATGGTTACGCGAACTCCCGGCTTGTGATTGGTCAGGGCGCCCATGTTGCCGGGCCGCGGACCAATCACAGCAAGCCGTGACGAAAATACGTCACGGCTTGCTGTGATTGGTCCGCGTCCCGGCAACATGGCCGCCATTAACCAATCACAAGCCGTGACGTCACGGGAGGCTGGACTTGCGCGCTTTTGAAAAAGCGCGCGTGTCCAGCCTCCAGTGACGTCCCGGCTTATGATTGGTCACGGCGCCATGTTGCCGGGACGCGGACCAATCACAGCAAGCCGTGACGAAAATACGTCACGGCTTGCTGTGATTGGTCCGCGGCCCGGCAACATGGCCGCCATTAACCAATCACAAGCCGTGACGCCACGGGAGGCAGGACAAGCGCGCATTTTAAAATTGCGCGCGTGTCCAGCCTCCCGGCTTGTGATTGGTTGATCGCGGCGCAACCAATCATAAGCCGGGACGTCACTGGAGGCTGGACACGCGCGCTTTTTCAAAAGCGCGCAAGTCCAGCCTCCCGTGACGTCACGGCTTGTGATTGGTTAATGGCGGCCATGTTGCCGGGACGCGGACCAATCACAGCAAGCCGTGACGTATTTTCGTCACGGCTTGCTGTGATTGGTCCGCGGCCCGGCAACATGGGCGCCCTGACCAATCACAAGCCGGGAGTTCGCGTAACCATGTAAAAGCGGGAATTTTAAACAAACAACGCTGCCGGTTCCTGCGCTGAGGTCCCGGCTGCGTCGGACAGGTGAGTATAGCGATATTTTTTATTTTAATTCTCTCTTTTACACATTTTAACAATGTTAAAATGTGTAAAAGAGAGAATTAAAATAAAATGTTGTTCCGATACCCGATACCCGATACCACAAGAGTATCGGAATCCCGGTATCGGAATTCCGATACAGCAAGTATCGGCCGATACCCGATACTTGCAGCATCGGAATGCTCAACACTAGTCTTGACTGATCACAAAAATTTGATTTATCTTGAGTCGGCCAGACGTCTGAATCCTAGACAGGCGCGCTGGTCGTTGTTTTTCTCCCGGTTTAATTTTGTGGTTTCGTATCTGCCAGGTACTAAGAATGTGAAGGCGGATGCCCTTTCTAGGAGTTTTGAACCTGATTCCCCTGGTGATTCTAAACCTACGGGTATACTTAAGGATGGGGTGATATTGTCTGCTGTCTTCCCAGACCTGCGACGTGCTTTACAAGAGTTTCAGGCGGATCGGCCTGATCGTTGTCCGCCTGGTAGATTGTTTGTGCCGGATGAGTGGACCAATAGAGTCATCTCGGAGGTTCATTCTTCTGCGTTGACAGGTCATCCGGGAATTTTTGGTACCAGAGATTTGGTGGCTAGGTCCTTCTGGTGGCCTTCCCTGTCTCGGGACGTGCGTACTTTTGTGCAGTCTTGCGATGTTTGTGCTCGGGCCAAGCCTTGTTGTTCTCGGGCTAGTGGGTTGTTGTTGCCCTTGCCTGTTCCTAAGAGGCCTTGGACACACATCTCTATGGATTTTATTTCTGATCTCCCTGTTTCTCAGAAGATGTCCGTCATTTGGGTGGTGTGTGACCGCTTTTCTAAGATGGTTCATTTGGTGCCCTTGCCCAAGCTGCCTTCCTCATCTGAGTTGGTGCCCCTGTTTTTTCAGAATGTGGTTCGGCTGCATGGTATTCCGGAGAATATCGTTTCCGACAGGGGATCCCAGTTTGTGTCCAGATTTTGGCGGGCGTTTTGTGCCAGGATGGGCATTGATTTGTCTTTTTCGTCTGCATTTCATCCCCAGACAAATGGCCAGACGGAACGTACTAATCAGACCTTGGAGACTTATTTGAGGTGTTTCGTGTCTGCTGATCAGGATGACTGGGTCTCCTTTTTGCCGTTGGCTGAGTTTGCCCTTAATAATCGGGCCAGTTCTGCCACTTTGGTCTCCCCTTTCTTTTGCAATTCAGGGTTCCATCCTCGTTTTTCATCTGGTCAGGTGGAGTCTTCGGATTGTCCTGGAGTGGATACCATGGTGGATAGGTTGCATCGTATTTGGGGGCAGGTGGTGGACAATTTGGAGTTGTCCCAGGAGAGGACTCAACGTTTTGCTAATTGCCATCGTCGTGTTGGTCCTCGTCTTCGTATTGGGGACTTGGTGTGGTTGTCCTCCCGTTTTGTCCCTATGAGGGTCTCTTCTCCTAAGTTTAAGCCTCGGTTCATCGGTCCTTATAAGATTTTGGAAATTCTTAACCCTGTGTCTTTTCGTTTGGACCTCCCAGCATCCTTTGCTATCCATAATGTCTTCCATCGGTCATTATTGCGGAGGTATGAGGTACCACTTGTGCCTTCTGTTGAGCCTCCTGCTCCTGTGCTGGTTGAGGGTGAATTGGAGTACGTGGTGGAGAAAATCTTGGACTCCCGTGTTTCCAGACGGAGACTTCAATATCTGGTGAAATGGAAGGGCTACGGTCAAGAGGATAATTCTTGGGTTACAGCTTCTGATGTTCATGCTTCTGATTTGGTCCGTGCCTTTCATAGGGCTCATCCAGATCGCCCTGGTGGTTCTTGTGAGGGTTCGGTGCCCCCTCCTTAAGGGGGGGGTACTGTTGTGATTCGGTTCGTGGGCTCCCCCGGTGGTCTCTTGTGGTACTGGTGTCCTGCAAGCTTTGTCTTCTCAGTTCACCTGTTCCTATCAGGATGTGGGAGTATCCTATTTAACCTTGCTCCTCAGTCATTCTAATGCTGGCCATCAATGTATCCAGAGTGATTCTGTTGCATGTTCCTGCTCCCAGTTTTCTGCTCAGCTAAGTTGGACACTTTAGTCCTTAAGTCTATTTTTGTATGTTTTGTCCAGTTTGCACTTATGTGAATCTCTGCAGCTGGAAGCTCTTGTTGGGCTGAAATTACCACTCCAGTGGCATGAGTTGTCACATGAGTTAAGGTAATTTCAGGATGGTGTTTTGAAGGGTTTTGCAGCTGACCGCGAAGTCCTCTGTTGTATCTTTCTGCTATTTAGTTAGCGGGCCTCTCTGTGCTAAATCTGCTTTCATACTACGTGTGTCTTTTCATCTGCTCTCACCGTTATTATATGTGGGGGGCCGCTATCTCCTGTGGGGACATTCTCTGGAGGCAAGCCAGGACTGTGTTTTCTTCTACCAGGGGTAGTTAGTTCTCCGGCTGGCGCGCGGCATCTAGAGACAACGCAGGAATGCCCCCTGGCTACTTCTAGTGTGGTGTGTAGGTTTAGTATCGCGGTCAGCTCTAGTTTCCATCACCCGAGAGCTTGTCCGTTTATTCTATGCTTCTGATCTTTCCTTGCCATTGGAAACCATAACAGATTCCCACATTAATGCATGTTGATTGGACATGTGAAGGTTCATACATGTAGTAGTCAAATAATTGCACATTTTACCTTTTTTTTTGCAAAGTTGGCAGATTACGTGAGTTGACTCATCATTTGCAGTGTCAAAAAAGCCCAGGCTACGCATGTTGTGAATTTGCTTTTTGCTCCCTCTAGTGGTTACTAGTTTTTTGACTCTGGTTTTTCTGTCATTCCTTTTATCCGCACCTGGGTCGTTAGTTAGGGGTGTTGCTATATAAGCTCCCTGGACCTTCAGTTCTATGCCTGGCAACGTAGTTATCAGAGCTAGTCTGCTGTGCTCTTGTCTACTGATCCTGGTTCCAGTTATATCAGCTAAGTCTACCTTTTGCTTTTTGCTATTTGTTTTGGTTTTGTATTTTTGTCCAGCTTGTTCCAAATCTATATCCTGACCTTTGCTGGAAGCTCTAGGGAGCTGGTGTTCTCCCCCCGGACCGTTAGACGGTTCGGGGGTTCTTGAATTTCCAGTGTGGAGTTTGATAGGGTTTTTGTTGACCATATAAGTTACCTTTCTTTATTCTGCTATCAGTAAGCGGGCCTCTCTGTGCTAAACCTGGTTCATTTCTGTGTTTGTCATTTCCTCTTACCTCACCGTCATTATTTGTGGGGGGCTTCTATCCAGCTTTGGGGTCCCCTTCTCTGGAGGCAAGAAAGGTCTTTGCTTTCCTCTACTAGGGGTAGCTAGATTCTCCGGCTGGCGCGTGTCATCTAGAATCAACGTAGGAATGATCCCCGGCTACTTCTAGTGTTGGCGTTAGGAGTAGATATATGGTCAACCCAGTTACCACTGCCCTATGAGCTGGATTTTTGTATTCTGCAGACTTCCACGTTCCTCTGAGACCCTCGCCATTGGGGTCATAACAGTTTGCCAGGCCAGTATTAAATGTTTAATGCATTGCAGAAGAGGGATTATAAGAAAGAAGATTCTGAGTTTTTTTTTTTTTTTTTTTTTTTTTCTTCTTCCCCTTTACCTCAGAGTGGCTATGCTTGCTGCAGACATGAATGTCCAGACCTTGATTACAAGTGTGGACCAGCTGGCTACTCGTGTGCAGGGCATACAAGACTATGTTATCAGAAATCCTAGGTCAGAACCTAAAATACCGATTCCTGAACTGTTTTCCGGAGACAGGTTTAAGTTTAGGAATTTCGTGAATAATTGTAAATTGTTTTTGTCCCTGAGACCCTGTTCATCTGGAGATTCTGCTCAGCAAGTAAAAATTGTTATTTCGTTCTTACGGGGCGACCCTCAGGATTGGGCTTTTTCGCTGGCGCCAGGAGATCCGGCATTGGCTGATCTTGATGCGTTTTTTCTGGCGCTCGGTTTACTTTATGAGGAACCCAATCTTGAGATTCAGGCAGAAAAGGCCTTGCTGGCTATGTCTCAGGGGCAGGACGAGGCTGAAGTGTATTGCCAAAAATTTCGGAAATGGTCCGTGCTGACACATTGGAACGAGTGTGCACTGGCCGCTAATTTTAGAAATGGCCTTTCTGAGGCCATTAAGAATGTTATGGTGGGTTTTCCCATTCCCACAGGTCTGAATGATACTATGGCACTGGCTATTCAAATTGACCGGCGGTTGCGGGAGCGCAAAACCGCAAATTCCCTCATGGTGTTGTCTGAACAGACACCTAATTCGGTGCAATGTGATAGAAAAACCGCAAATTCCCTCATGGTGTTGTCTGAACAGACACCTGATTTAATGCAATGTGATAGAATCCTGACTAGAAATGAGCGGAAAATTCATAGACGCCGGAATGGCTTGTGCTACTACTGTGGTGATTCTACACATGTTATCTCAGCATGCTCTAAACGTATAGCTAAGGTTGTTAGTCCTGTCACCGTTGGTAATTTGCAACCTAAATTTATTCTGTCTGTAACTTTGATTTGCTCACTGTCATCTTATCCTGTCATGGCGTTTGTAGATTCAGGTGCTGCCCTGAGTCTCATGGATCTCTCATTTGCTAAGCGCTGTGGTTTTACTCTTGAACCATTAGAAAATCCTATTCCTCTTAGGGGTATTGATGCTACACCATTGGCAGCAAATAAACCGCAGTATTGGACACAGGTTACCATGTGCATGACTCCTGAACACCGCGAGGTGATACGTTTCCTGGTTTTACATAAAATGCATGATTTGGTTGTTTTAGGGCTGCCATGGTTACAGACCCATAATCCAGTCCTGGACTGGAAGGCTATGTCAGTGTCTAGTTGGGGCTGTCGTGGTATTCATGGGGATTCCCTGCCTGTGTCTATTGCTTCTTCTACGCCTTCGGAAGTTCCGGAGTATTTGTCTGATTATCAGGATGTCTTCAGTGAGTCTGAGTCCAGTGCACTGCCTCCTCATAGGGACTGTGACTGTGCTATAGATTTGATCCCAGGCAGTAAATTTCCTAAGGGAAGACTGTTTAATCTGTCGGTACCTGAACATACCGCTATGCGTTCATATATCAAGGAGTCTCTGGAGAAAGGACATATTCGTCCGTCTTCTTCCCCTCTTGGTGCGGGATTCTTTTTTGTGGCAAAAAAGGACGGATCTTTGAGACCTTGTATTGATTATCGGCTTTTAAATAAGATCACTGTCAAATTTCAGTATCCTTTACCGCTGTTGTCTGACTTGTTTGCCCGGATTAAAGGTGCCAAGTGGTTCACCAAGATAGACCTTCGTGGTGCGTACAACCTTGTGCGCATTAAGCAAGGTGATGAATGGAAAACCGCATTCAATACGCCCGAAGGTCATTTTGAGTACTTGGTGATGCCTTTTGGGCTCTCCAATGCGCCTTCAGTTTTTCAGTCCTTTATGCATGACATTTTCCGGAAGTATCTGGATAAATTTTTGATTGTTTATCTGGATGATATTTTGGTTTTTTCTGATAATTGGGATTCGCATGTGGAGCAGGTCAGGTTGGTCTTTAAAATTTTGCGTGAAAATTCTTTGTTTGTCAAGGGCTCAAAGTGTCTCTTTGGTGTGCAGAAGGTTCCCTTTTTGGGGTTCATTTTTTCCCCTTCTGCTGTGGAGATGGACCCAGTCAAGGTCCGAGCTATTCTTGATTGGACTCAGCCCTCGTCAGTTAAGAGTCTTCAGAAGTTCTTGGGCTTCGCTAACTTCTACCGTCGTTTTATCGCTAATTTTTCTAGCATTGTGAAACCTTTGACGGATATGACCAAGAAGGGCTCCGATGTGGCTAACTGGGCTCCTGCTGCCGTGGAGGCTTTCCAGGAGTTGAAACGCCGGTTTACTTCGGCGCCTGTTTTGTGCCAGCCTGACGTCTCACTTCCCTTTCAGGTTGAGGTGGATGCTTCGGAGATTGGGGCAGGGGCCGTTTTGTCGCAGAGAGGCCCTGGTTGCTCTGTTATGAAACCTTGTGCCTTTTTCTCTAGGAAGTTTTCGCCTGCCGAGCGAAATTATGATGTGGGCAATCGGGAGTTGTTGGCCATGAAATGGGCATTTGAGGAGTGGCGTCATTGGCTCGAGGGTGCTAAGCATCGTGTGGTGGTCTTGACTGATCACAAAAATCTGATGTATCTCGAGTCTGCTAAACGCCTTAATCCGAGACAGGCCCGCTGGTCATTGTTTTTCTCCCGCTTTGATTTTGTTGTCTCGTATTTACCAGGTTCAAAGAATGTGAAGGCCGATGCTCTTTCTAGGAGCTTTGTGCCTGATGCTCCTGGAGTCGCTGATCCTGTGGGTATTCTTAAAGATGGAGTTATCTTGTCAGCTATTTCTCCAGATCTGCGACGTGTGTTGCAGAGATTTCAGGCTGATAGGCCTGAGTCTTGTCCACCTGACAGACTGTTTGTCCCGGATAGGTGGACCAGCAGAGTCATTTCCGAGGTTCATTCCTCGGTGTTGGCAGGTCACCCGGGAATTTTTGGCACCAGAGATCTGGTGGCCAGGTCCTTTTGGTGGCCTTCCTTGTCAAGGGATGTGCGGTCATTTGTGCAGTCCTGTGGGACTTGTGCTCGAGCTAAGCCTTGCTGTTCTCGTGCCAGCGGTTTGCTCTTGCCCTTGCCTGTCCCGAAGAGACCTTGGACACATATCTCCATGGATTTCATTTCTGATCTTCCGTTATCTCAGGGCATGTCCGTTATCTGGGTGATATGTGATCGCTTCTCCAAGATGGTCCATTTGGTTCCTTTGCCTAAGCTGCCTTCCTCTTCCGATCTGGTTCCTGTGTTTTTCCAGAACGTGGTTCGTTTGCACGGCATCCCTGAGAATATTGTGTCAGACAGAGGATCCCAGTTCGTTTCCAGGTTCTGGCGATCCTTTTGTAGTAGGATGGGCATTGATTTGTCGTTTTCGTCTGCTTTCCATCCTCAGACTAATGGACAGACGGAGCAAACCAATCAGACTTTGGAGGCTTATTTGAGGTGTTTTGTCTCTGCTGATCAGGACGATTGGGTGACATTCTTGCCGTTAGCTGAGTTTGCCCTTAATAATCGGGCTAGTTCCGCCACCTTGGTTTCGCCTTTTTTCTGCAACTCTGGTTTCCATCCTCGCTTTTCTTCGGGTCATGTGGAGCCTTCTGACTGTCCTGGGGTGGATTCTGTGGTGGATAGGTTGCAGCAGATCTGGAATCATGTGGTGGACAACTTGAAGTTGTCACAGGAGAAGGCTCAGCGCTTTGCCAACCGCCGCCGCGGTGTGGGTCCCCGACTACGCGTTGGGGATTTGGTATGGCTTTCTTCCCGCTTTGTTCCTATGAAGGTCTCCTCTCCCAAAATTAAACCTCGTTTTATTGGGCCTTACAAGATATTGGAAATCCTTAATCCTGTATCTTTTCGTCTGGATCTTCCTGTGTCGTTTGCTATTCACAATGTATTTCATAGGTCCTTGTTGCGGCGGTACATTGTGCCTGTAGTTCCTTCTGCTGAGCCTCCTGCTCCGGTGTTGGTTGAGGGCGAGTTGGAGTACGTGGTGGAGAAGATCTTGGATTCTCGCCTCTCCAGGCGGAGGCTTCAGTACCTGGTCAAGTGGAAGGGCTATGGTCAGGAGGATAATTCCTGGGTGGTCGCCTCTGATGTTCATGCGGCCGATTTAGTTCGTGCCTTTCATGCCGCTCATCCTGATCGCCCTGGTGGTCGTGGTGAGGGTTCGGTGACCCCTCACTAAGGGGGGGGTACTGTTGTGAATTTGCTTTTTGCTCCCTCTAGTGGTTACTAGTTTTTTGACTCTGGTTTTTCTGTCATTCCTTTTATCCGCACCTGGGTCGTTAGTTAGGGGTGTTGCTATATAAGCTCCCTGGACCTTCAGTTCTATGCCTGGCAACGTAGTTATCAGAGCTAGTCTGCTGTGCTCTTGTCTACTGATCCTGGTTCCAGTTATATCAGCTAAGTCTACCTTTTGCTTTTTGCTATTTGTTTTGGTTTTGTATTTTTGTCCAGCTTGTTCCAAATCTATATCCTGACCTTTGCTGGAAGCTCTAGGGAGCTGGTGTTCTCCCCCCGGACCGTTAGACGGTTCGGGGGTTCTTGAATTTCCAGTGTGGAGTTTGATAGGGTTTTTGTTGACCATATAAGTTACCTTTCTTTATTCTGCTATCAGTAAGCGGGCCTCTCTGTGCTAAACCTGGTTCATTTCTGTGTTTGTCATTTCCTCTTACCTCACCGTCATTATTTGTGGGGGGCTTCTATCCAGCTTTGGGGTCCCCTTCTCTGGAGGCAAGAAAGGTCTTTGTTTTCCTCTACTAGGGGTAGCTAGATTCTCCGGCTGGCGCGTGTCATCTAGAATCAACGTAGGAATGATCCCCGGCTACTTCTAGTGTTGGCGTTAGGAGTAGATATATGGTCAACCCAGTTACCACTGCCCTATGAGCTGGATTTTTGTATTCTGCAGACTTCCACGTTCCTCTGAGACCCTCGCCATTGGGGTCATAACAACGCAACCCTAGCCACCCCTGCAAGCTGCAGACCCGCAGACGCTGCTTGTCACAGACACAGTTGTGGCTAAGGATGCATTGCTCGTTGTGGCTGCATCACTGCGTGTCTGCGATGTACAGCGCAACGTAACCTCCACGTCTTCCTCCTCAAATGACCTACTCAGCTGTGTGCCTGTATGTTCATGCCAACTGAGATCTAACACCTCATCATCATCATCCTCTTTGTTATCACATTACTTGTCCTTGGAGTCACCCTCCTCCTTTTCCTGCCCTGAAAGCATGGTACAGTCTGCGTGAGCTTCAGATGTCTGAGTCTCATCAGGATCACCTCCCCCCAGGGTTTAACGTCTGATGAAGAGTGTCAGGATGCTGTTCGGACCCTACTTCGTCCTGCCCCTGATCCAAGCAAAAAAAAAAATTGGGCATCTGTGCAGATTTCCTCCTTTTGATTCTGTGAAGCTTTTGAATACACTTCTGATGACCATTTCATAGAATGTGTGAACAGCTCTTCATACTTACCCATCTGTAGTTCCGTAGAGTTAATTGTAAGGTTGGAGAGTTGGGACGTGGGGGGAAGCATGAGGAATTTGGGTGCCACCTCTGTGGACTGTACTGGATGCGATGATGATATGGAAGAAGAGGAGGAGGAAAGGCCACTAGAAGCTGCGCTTGCCATCCACTCCAGCTTATGCTCTTTCTGGGCCTCATCAACAAGGCGTACTGCTGTGCATCTGCCAAAGAAAGGTAGTGGAGTAGCCATCCAGTAACAAAAGTTGTCAGTTGACTTTGTGTGGCGCCCGGTGTCTGTGTCGCCACAAAATGGTCACATATGTACTATTTTATATGTGTATTGAAATTGATGGGAGTTATGCTTTCTCTGCTGGGACAACTGCACACACAATTTACCTCGCTCATTTAGTCTGCCTGAAACTTAGAGGTTTGCACAAAAATACCCTACCTGGGAGAGGAGGGGTGTAGTAAGTCTGTGAAGGGACAGTAGAAAAGAAAATGGAGAATTCAGGGAGGAGAGACACGTGCTTCCTCCAGGGACCGTGCTGAGAAGGATCAGGGTATCTGCTCCTAGGCTATCCAGAAGCAGAGGGGGCTCCTGCAATTAATGTGAGTGTTCTGCTGGGCATGTTACACATACAGCAGAAGGGACATTGTGCTTCCTTTGTGGGGAGCCAGGATGTGGGAACACTACAGCTCGTTGCCATGACTACCACCCTGGCCGCTTTACAATACCAAGAGTGCAAAGTTTTGCAGAAAAACACGATCCGGTGAGGAAATTCTAAAAGTAGGAATTTTCTTCAACAGGTCAGGGTCCAAGATGTTTGGAAGCAAACATGGATTTTTGGGGTGAGACATCTGAGAGAAGCAGCATCAGAATAAGTGCACAAAATAATTTTGTTTGGGGGCTAATGATTATTTAAATAAAAAAAATAGGTCACATTTTTGATATCACAGCTCTGTACACCTAGTAGTAGCCAAAAAGCAACAAAAAAAGTTAGACCACATGGCTTAAAATATAAAGCGGAGGTGGTGGCGAATGCAGGAGGTAAGTAAAGTGTGTTTTATTATTTTATGCCATTTTTCCCAATCTGGCCCAAATTTAGTAAAAATTGGAAAACACCTTTAAGAACTGAAAATGTTGTACAATATGTAATATCATCCTCTGCCCCCTCTACAGCTGCGCAGTTGGTTTTATTCTAAAAGCTGTTACATGATAGGATTTTTTTGTGTATGTTGTTTTTTTTTTTAATTTATCCTGTGCCATCCAAATCCAACCTCACAACAAAGATAACCCAAAATGAAATATTGCTTCCCAGCAGCTGACTCTGTCCACCTCGCAGTATGAGAATTTCATATTTACCAAGACGCCTCTTATATAACCCTATCTGCCTTCGAATGTCAATTATCTATGGGGCAAAACTGTGCTGCGTTCTCCCCCCCGATGGATATTTCTACATTCATGTAAAAAAAACAATAGCTGCCCCATACCATGAATATTTATGGAGGAGGATAAGCTTATCTGCGGGTGCAGGACTTAAGCCATCACTGCCTATGACAAGTAAACCACCATTATCATATAAAAAGGAACCTTAATATCCGGAGGGGGAAAAATACCTCATTCCATATTGTACAATTCAACCAGTAAGGTCTGTCGTCATCATCATGAGATGCAAGAAACACTTCAATAATTTTTATGTGTATTCGAATCTTTGGTGTTATCATTCATATTCTCTGAAAAAAAGGCCAAGGAAGCGAAAATTCTGCCGGGGGGGGGTTTGTAAACTTTTGTGCAAAATTGTTAGGGAAATAAAAAAAAAACAAGCCCTAACACAGCTCCATCCATAGAAAAATAAAAATATGTATGGGTCTTAGAAAAGAGTTTTGTTAACAAAAAATCTAACATTTTTAAACCAAAAACCTACAAAAAAAAAACAGGTTACATATCAACATAATCCTACTAATCTGAAAAAGCACTGCAAAAACGCTGTAAAAACAAAACCCCCCCAAAAATGGCAGAATTTTTTCTTCACTTGAAATTTTTTTCCTGTTCCTCAGTGTATTGTAAATTAATTTGTGTCATTCAAAAGTACAATTCAAGAGAAAAAAAATCCTGACATGGTGATGTAAAAAGTAAAAAGTTACAGCTCTTGGAAGAAGGGGAGAAAAAAAAAGCTGAAAGCACAAAAAATTCTGTAAGGTGCTAACGGGCCAGTTTCCTCTTTTTAATGAATTGTGAATAGTCAGGTTGCATTTTTTTTTGCTGCAAAGTAACAATGACATTTTTTCTTTTTTTTTTTTTTTTCGGATGATGATTATTGAGGAGTTGGGTGCCGCCTAGAAGCTGCACCGGGAGCGCCATTGTCAAGGACAAGATCAAAGAGGGGTTTTTTTTGTACAAAAGCGTCTTCAGCAACCATTATTCTATTAAAAATACTCATGTCTCTCATTTTAAAAATATCACACCTTTTCAAAGGAGAACGGTGTCTGACAACTCGCTTCCTAGCCGGGTATTTTATCAATGTGATCCATTTTCCAAATCCTTCATTGTTACATATTTTATATATAGAAATGAACAAAATGGATTATTCAGATTTAATATAATCACCAGCTTGTGGAAAATGCCATGCTTATATTTTTCTTTAAAACGTCTTTACAGTGATAGAATTCCATTTTTCTAACAGAGCTCCAAATCCCCGACACTGATATAATGAAAAAATATACAATTCCAACTGCTGTCAGTCACCACTAGAGGGAGCTCAATGCACATACAGTACTCAGTTGTACACACTAAATGTTTGAGCTCCCTCTAGTGGCCGCTGTTAGTTGCCACAAATTAATTATAGAAGACAGCAGCGGAAATGAAGCCCTGTATGAAAAATATAAAAGTATGCAAATAATCAGGATATAAAACTGCTAGGGGAGACTATATGTAGTATAAAGCATTTTGCTAAATTTCCCCAGAATTATTGAGAAAAAGAAAAACTTATGTGTAAAATGTGAGACACTGAAAGATGTAGTCTGGACCAGAGGTGTAACAATCACATGCGCAGAGGTCATGATGACCGAGCCCATGCAGGAGTAGTGCAAACTACAACTGGATTTGTGTCCGATGATGTATATTCAGCTTAAGTGTATTATGGTGAAGGCGACTCGCCGGGTCTGTGCGCTGCAATACACGCTACCGACCAATGAGAGGCCAGCAGCTGACGTCAGCGTGCACATGACTGGGGCGCATGGCAGCGACGTCACGCACTCCTGATGCTTGCAGGCTGTGGTCAGCTGCCCGCTTCGGAAGGGAGCGCGTTGTGGCGGAGGAGCACATGGGAGATGAGTATAATCGTTTATTTTATATTTTTAGGCATTAAACAATAGCGGCAGAACGGGGGACACTTAACAAGATGAAACCGGGAAACACATGTGCCAGGATGAGGAACATGTATATCATGATGGGGCCAGGAAGGAGAACATATATAGCAGGATGGGGCCAGGATGGAGAACATATATAGCAGGATGGGGCCAGGATGGAGGACATATATACCAGGATGGGGCCAGGATGGAGAACATATATAGCAGGATGGGGCCAGGATGGAGAACATATATAGCAGGATGGGGCCAGGATGGAGGACATATATAGCAGGATGGGGTATATATACCAGGATGGAGGACATATATAGCAGGATGGGGTATATATACCAGGATGGGGCCAGGATGGAGAACATATATAGCAGGATGGGGCCAGGATGGAGGACATATATACCAGGATGGGGCCAGGATGGAGAACATATATAGCAGGATGGGGCCAGGATGGAGGACATATATAGCAGGATGGGGTATATATACCAGGATGGGGCCAGGATGGAGAACATATATAGCAGGATGGGGTATATATACCAGGATGGGGCCAGGATGGAGAACATATATAGCAGGATGGGGCCAGGATGGAGGACATATATACCAGGATGGGGCCAGGATGGAGGACATATATACCAGGGTGGGGCCAGGATGGAGGACATATATACCAGGATGGGGCCAGGATGGAGGACATATATACCAGGGTGGGGCCAGGATGGAGGACATATATAGCAGGATAAGGCCAGGATGGAGGACATATATTCCAGGATGGGGGATATATATACCAGGATGGGGCCAGGATGGAGGACATATATAGCAGGATGGGGTATATATACCAGGATGGGGCCAGGATGGAGAACATATATAGCAGGATGGGGTATATATACCAGGATGGGGCCAGGATGGAGAACATATATAGCAGGAAGGGGCCAGGATGGAGGACATATATTCCAGGATGGGGCCAGGATGGAGGACATATATACCAGGGTGGGGCCAGGATGGAGGACATATATAGCAGGATAAGGCCAGGATGGAGGACATATATTCCAGGATGGGGGATATATATACCAGGATGGGGCCAGGATGGAGGACATATATAGCAGGATAAGGCCAGGATGGAGGACATATATACCAGGATGGTGCCAAGATGGGGGATATATATACCAGGATGGGGCCAGGATGGAGGACATATATACCAGGATGGGGCCAGGATGGAGGACATATATACCAGGATGGGGGATATATATACCAGGATGGGGCCAGGATGGAGGACATATATAGCAGGATAAGGCCAGGATGGAGGACATATATACCAGGATGGTGCCAAGATGGGGGATATATATACCAGGATGGGGCCAGGATGGAGGACATATATACCAGGAAGGGGGATATATATACCTGGATGGGGCCAGGATGGAGGACATATATACAAGATGGGGGATATGTATATTAGGATGGGGAACATATATACCAAGATTGAGGATATACAGCTCTGGCAAAAATTAAGAGTCCACTGCAAAATGTTCAGTTTGTCTGATTTTTCTCCTTATAGGTATATTTTTAAGTAAAATGTAAATTGTTCTTTTATTCTATAAACTTCTGACAACATGTCTCCGAATTTCTAAGCAATAAATTTTGTATTTTTTTTCTGAAAGGAGAAATGGTCAAAATTACAAAAGCCCCAGTGCTTCCAGACCTCAAATAATTTAAAGAAAACAAGTTCATAATCATTTAGTAACAACAATACTAATGTTTTAACTCAGGAAGAGTTCAGATATCAATATTTTGTGGAATAACCATGATTTTTAACCACAGCTTTCATGCGTCTTGGCATGCTTTCCACCAGTCTTTCATGCTGCTCCTTGCACAAAAATGTAAGCAGTTCTTCTTTGTTTGATGGTTTGTGACTATCCATTATCCTCTTGATTACATTCCAGATGTTTTCAATGGGGTTCAGGTCTGGAGATTGGGCTGCCCATGACAGGGATTAGATGTGGTGGTTAGAGTTGAGCGACTTTTACTTTTTTAGGATCGAGTTGGGTTTCGCGAAACCCGACTTTGTCAAAAGTTGGGTCGGGTGAAATCGGCCGATTATTGTGAAAAGTCGGGGGCCGACCGAAACACGAAACCCAATGCAAGTCAATGGGGAATCAAAGTCGGCAGTGAGTGGAGGACAGGAAAACACCTACAGTGCCCATTGTAGTGCCAAAAACATCAATTCTTGTTACTGAAGCTTGTCAATCTTAATTTACTTTATAATAATAGTTAGGCATTGAAAATTGGGGGTCATTTGACTAAAGTTGTGAGGGGGTAGGGCTGGCTCAAGTTTTTCGTGGGCCCAGGAAACGCGGACTACGTCACGGCGGTGGAGCACGGAGAGGTAAGTATTTCAACATTGCAAGTGCTGTGATCCTGAGCAAGCAGGGGGGCCCACTCCTTCGCACTGGCACTGGCACAGGGCCCCTCAAAGTACGGCGGTGTGTTTGACGGCGGTGGCGCCTCCCACCGGCAGAGACACTTTTGCGTACTATGAGGGGCCCTGTGCCAGTGACGTCGCCAACGAGTGTGCCAGTGACGTCGCCAACGAGTATGCCCCCCCACCTGATGAAGGAACCTGCACTTTTATCTGCACCTTCCTGTTTGTCCCTGTGTAAGGTGGTATAACATGCGGGAAGGGGAACCTGACTTTCAGCAGGGTCAGATTCTGGCTGTGTAGAGTGCAAGGGGAATGTAGTGGTCTGGGTCAATGTACCAGCAGACTCATCTACCAGTGGCTGGGCAATGGGCCGGATGAGGAGGAAACACAGACATAGGCCCAAATAATAAAGTGGGCTAAATGCAGTTCAAAATTGGTAACAGAACTAAACTGGCAGCATTGCTTTGTTCAGTGGAGGAGAACAACAAGCAGCGGCAGACACCGTTAGTAGGCCCAACCAAACAAGTAGGCCAAATGCAGTTTAATATTCGAAACAGGAGTAAAGTGGCGGCTCATCTTTGTTCAGTGGAGGAGAAAAGCAAGGAGCGGCAGACACCGTTAGTAGGCCCAACCAAACAAGTAGGCCAAATGCAGTTTAATATTTGAAACAGGAGTAAACAGGCGGCATAGCTTTGTGCAATGGAGGACAACTGTAATGGGAGGCTGACACAGTTAGTAGGCCCCAGAAAGTAAGTAGGCTAAATGCAGTTCAAAATTGGTAACAGGAGTACACAGACGGCATAGCTTTGTTCAGTGGAGGACAACTGTAAGGAGTGGCTGACACAGTTAGTAGGCCAAAATAATAAAGTGAGGTAAATGTCTGCCAAAAAAATGTTCATAAATAAACAGGTGGCATAGCTACGTACAGGAGTGGGCTCCTCTGCTGAGTATCAGACAGTGGTAGTCGGCGCAAAGTATTAACTGGTCTAAATGGAGGCCAGGGCCCCTGTATATTTTTACTATCATCTATCATTTCATTAAATTTGTATTGGCAGTGCCATTGAAGGATTTAACAGCACAGACTACACAGTGGTGGAGCAGGGAGAGGTAAGTATTGCAAGTGGTAGAGCACTGTTCGACCTGGGGGGAACACTCTCGTGGACGGCGGTACTGGCACAGGGCCCCTCATGTTACGACAGTGTGTCTGACGTTGGTTGTGCACAACCACCGTCAGAGACACTTCATTGTACTATGAGGGACCCTGTTCCAGTGCCGTCGCCCAAGAGTGGGCACACCCACCTGTCCAGGCAAATGGCACTCGCACAGGTGCTTGCGCTAGGTGGTGACCACGGCCCTGTGGGGGGAGTCAGCCCATTTAGGGAGGTTGGAAAATGGCCTATGGTGGACATTCAGCAGCTGCAAATGGAGGAATTGGAGCAGTCAGTAAGAGGAGGCCAAAAGCAAGACATTTTTCAAGCAAGCTACATGTCAGCAGGGGAAGGTGGGGCAAAATAATTTGAAATCCATGATTGGTTCATTTTAATGAAGGTTAGATCATCAACATTTTTGGGTAGCCAGATGAGTCCTTTTTTCGGTCAGTATTGAACCAGCAGCACTGAAGACTCTTTCTGATAGCACACTAGCAGCAGGGCAAGCGAGCTCCTGTAATGCATATTCTGCCAATTCAGGCCAGGTGTCTATTTTGGATGCCCAGTAATCAAAGGGGAATGACCTGTTAGGGAGAACATCGATAAGGGCGGAAAAGTAGTTCGTAACCATACTGGACAAACGCTGTCTCCTGTCACTTTGAATCGATGCAGCAGTACCTGTCGTGTCTGCAGTCATTGCGAAATCACTCCACAACCTGGTCATAAAACCCCTCTGTCCAACGCCACTTCTGATTTGTGCACCTCTAACACCTCTGCCCTGTTGCCCCCTACAGCTCGTGTGAGAACCATCACCGCAGCTGTGTGCTGGGAATGCCTGAACCAAACGGTCTACAAGAGTAGCTTGTTTGGTAGCCAATATTTGCTCAAGGTTCTCATGTGGCATGATATTTTGTAATTTTCCTTAATATCGTGAATCCAGGAGGCAGGCCAACCAGTAATCATCATCGGTCATCATTTTGATAATGCGGGGGACCCTTTTTAGGATACGCAAGGCATACTCAGCCATGTGTGCCAATGTTCCAGGTGTCAATTCACTGCTTGTGGTGGGTTGAGGAGCACTTTCTTGCAAATCAACATCACTTGTTTCCCGCAAAAACCCTGTATCTGACCTTGCAACGCCACCAGTTTCTATTGCCCCCTGAGAAGCATCCTCCTCCCATAAATATTCATCCCCATCATCCTCCTCCTGCTCCTCTTCGTCCACCACCTTGTCCAGGAGAGTTCCCTGAGCAGACAATGGCTGACTGTCATCAAGGCTTCCCTCCTCCTCGGCTGCAGACGCATGCTCCTTAATGTGCGTCAAACTTTGCATCAGCAGACGCATTAGTGGGATGCTCATGCTTATGATGGCTTCGTCTGCACTTTCCAGCCGTGTGCATTCCTCAAAACACTGAAGGACTTGACAGAGGTCTTGTAGTTTCGACCACTGCACACCTAACAACTCCATGTCTGCCATTCAAGTGCCTGCCCGTGTATGTGTATCCTCCCACAAATACATTACAGCACGCCTCTGTTCGCACAGCCTCTGAAGCATGTGCAGTGTGGAGTTCCACCTTGTTGCAACGTCGATTATTAGGCGGTGCTGGGGAAGATTCAGCGATCGCTGATGGTTCAGCATACGGATGGAGTGTACGGGCGACCGGCGGATGTGCAAGCAAAGTCTTCGCACCTCCAGGAGCAGGGCTGTTAACCCCGGATAATTTTTCAGGAAGCACTGCACCACCTGGTTCAAGGTGTGAGCCAGGCAAGGTATGTGTTTCAGTTCTGAAAGGGCTATGGCAGCCATAAAATTCCTTCTGTTATCACTGACTACCTTGCCTGCCTCAAGATGTACACTGCCCAGCCATGACTGAGTTTCTTGCTGCAAGTACTCGGCCAGTACTTCCGTGGTGTGTGTGTTGTCGCTCAAACACTTCATTTCCAACATAGCTGACGCTTACCACTAGCTGTTCCATAATGGGACACCTCGTGTGCAACACTGGCAGCTGCGGATGGAGTGGTCGTGCGACTGCGCTCTGTATACGAGCTTTTGCTTCTGGAGGAGGAGGGGTGGCAAACGCCTACAGCCAACTGTTTCCTAGACCGTGGGCTAGGCAGAACTGTCCCACTATGGCTGTCCCCTGTGGACCCTGCATCCACCACATTAACCCAGTGTGCCGTGATGGACACGTAACGTCCCTGGCCATGCCTACTGGTCCATGCATCTGTTGTGAGGTGCACCCTTCCACTGACTGCCTCAGTGCATGGACAATGCGGTCTTTGACATGCTGGTGGAGGACTGGGATGGCTTTTCTCACAAAGAAGTGCTGACTGGGTAGGTCATAGCATGGTACTGCGTAGGCCATCAGATCGTTGAAAGCTTTGCTTTCAACCAACCGGTAGGGCATCATCTCTAACGAGATTAGTATAGCAATGTGGGCGTTCAAACCCTGTGTACGCGGATGAGATGAGTACTTTCTTTTCCTAACGAGAGTTGTTATGGTTCTCAATGGCAAGAGAACATAGCCCAGCAAACATAAGAACTAGCTCTTGGAAGGATGGAAACTAAACTGACCATGAACTAAACCTGCCGCACAACTAACAGTAGCCGGGTAGCGTAGCCTGCGTTTTATCCCTAGACGCCCAGCGCCGGCCGGAGGACTAACTAATCCTGGCAGAGGAAAATATAGTCCTGGCTCACCTCTAGAGAAATTTCCCCGAAAGGCAGACAGAGGCCCCCACAAATATTGGCGGTGATTTTAGATGAAATGACAAACGTAGTATGAAAATAGGTTTAGCAAAATTGAGGTCCGCTTACTAGATAGCAGGAAGACAGAAAGGGCACTTTCATGGTCAGCTGAAAACCCTATCAAAATACCATCCTGAAATTACTTTAAGACTCTAGTATTAACTCATAACATCAGAGTGGCAATTTCAGATCACAAGAGCTTTCCAGACACAGAAACGAAACTACAGCTGTGAACTGGAACAAAATGCAAAAACAAACAAGGACTAAGTCCAACTTAGCTGGGAGTTGTCTAGCAGCAGGAACATGCACAGAAAGGCTTCTGATTACAATGTTGACCGGCATGGAAGTGACAGAGGAGCAAGGCTAAATAGCGACTCCCACATCCTGATGGAAACAGGTGAACAGAGAGGATGATGCACACCAGTTCAATTCCACCAGTGGCCACCGGGGGAGCCCAAAATCCAATTTCACAACAGTACCCCCCCCTCAAGGAGGGGGCACCGAACCCTCACCAGAACCACCAGGGCGATCAGGATGAGCCCTATGAAAGGCACGGACCAAATCGGAGGCATGAACATCAGAGGCAGTCACCCAAGAATTATCCTCCTGACCGTATCCCTTCCATTTGACCAGATACTGGAGTTTCCGTCTGGAAACACGGGAGTCCAAGATTTTTTCCACAACGTACTCCAACTCGCCCTCAACCAACACCGGAGCAGGAGGCTCAACGGAAGGCACAACCGGTACCTCATACCTGCGCAATAATGACCGATGAAAAACATTATGAATAGAAAAAGATGCAGGGAGGTCCAAACGGAAGGACACAGGGTTAAGAATCTCCAATATCTTGTACGGGCCGATGAACCGAGGCTTAAACTTGGGAGAAGAAACCCTCATAGGGACAAAACGAGAAGACAACCACACCAAGTCCCCAACACAAAGCCGAGGACCAACCCGACGCCAGCGGTTGGCAAAAAGCTGAGTCTTCTCCTGGGACAACTTCAAATTGTCCACTACCTGCCCCCAAATCTGATGCAACCTCTCCACCACAGCATCCACTCCAGGACAATCCGAAGATTCCACCTGACCAGAAGAAAATCGAGGATGAAACCCCGAATTACAGAAAAAGGGAGACACCAAGGTGGCAGAGCTGGCCCGATTATTGAGGGCAAACTCCGCTAAAGGCAAAAAAGCAACCCAATCATCCTGATCTGCAGACACAAAACACCTCAAATATGTCTCCAAGGTCTGATTCGTCCGCTCGGTCTGGCCATTAGTCTGAGGATGGAAAGCAGACGAGAAAGACAAATCTATGCCCATCCTAGCACAGAATGCTCGCCAAAATCTAGACACGAATTGGGTACCTCTGTCAGAAACGATATTCTCCGGAATACCATGCAAACGGACCACATTTTGAAAAAACAGAGGAACCAACTCGGAAGAAGAAGGCAACTTAGGCAGGGGAACCAAATGGACCATCTTAGAGAAACGATCACACACCACCCAGATGACAGACATCTTCTGAGAAACAGGAAGATCCGAAATAAAATCCATCGAGATGTGCGTCCAGGGCCTCTTCGGGATAGGCAAGGGCAACAACAATCCACTAGCCCGAGAACAACAAGGCTTGGCCCGAGCACAAACGTCACAAGACTGCACGAAGCCTCGCACATCTCGAGACAGGGAAGGCCACCAGAAGGACCTTGCCACCAAATCCCTGGTACCAAAGATTCCAGGATGACCTGCCAACGCAGAAGAATGAACCTCAGAAATGACTTTACTGGTCCAATCATCAGGAACAAACAGTCTACCAGGTGGGCAACGATCAGGTCTATCCGCCTGAAACTCCTGCAAGGCCCGCCGCAGGTCTGGAGAAACGGCAGACAATATCACTCCATCCTTAAGGATACCTGTAGGTTCAGAATTACCAGGGGAGTCAGGCTCAAAACTCCTAGAAAGGGCATCCGCCTTAACATTCTTTGAACCCGGCAGGTAGGACACCACAAAATTAAACCGAGAGAAAAACAACGACCAGCGCGCCTGTCTAGGATTCAGGCGTCTGGCGGACTCAAGATAAATTAGATTTTTGTGGTCAGTCAATACCACCACCTGATGTCTAGCCCCCTCAAGCCAATGACGCCACTCCTCAAGAGCCCACTTCATGGCCAAAAGCTCCCGATTCCCAACATCATAATTCCGCTCGGCGGGCGAAAATTTACGCGAGAAAAAAGCACAAGGTCTCATCACGGAGCAATCGGAACTTCTCTGCGACAAAACCGCCCCAGCTCCGATTTCAGAAGCGTCGACCTCAACCTGAAAAGGAAGAGCAACATCAGGCTGACGCAACACAGGGGCGGAAGAAAAGCGGCGCTTAAGCTCCCGAAAGGCCTCCACAGCAGCAGGGGACCAATCAGCAACATCAGCACCCTTCTTAGTCAAATCAGTCAATGGTTTAACAACATCAGAAAAACCAGCAATAAATCGACGATAAAAGTTAGCAAAGCCCAAAAATTTCTGAAGACTCTTAAGAGAAGAGGGTTGCGTCCAATCACAAATAGCCTGAACCGTGACAGGATCCATCTCGATGGAAGAGGGGGAAAAAATATATCCCAAAAAGGAAATCTTTTGAACCCCAAAAACGCACTTAGAACCCTTCACACACAAGGAATTAGACCGCAAAACCTGAAAAACCCTCCTGACCTGCTGGACATGAGAGTCCCAGTCATCCGAAAAAATCAAAATATCATCCAGATACACAATCATAAATTTATCCAAATAATCACGGAAAATGTCATGCATAAAGGACTGAAAGACTGAAGGGGCATTTGAAAGACCAAAAGGCATCACCAAATACTCAAAGTGGCCCTCGGGCGTATTAAATGCGGTTTTCCACTCATCCCCCTGCTTAATTCGCACCAAATTATACGCCCCACGAAGATCAATCTTAGAGAACCACTTGGCCCCCTTTATGCGAGCAAACAAATCAGTCAGCAGTGGCAACGGATATTGATATTTAACCGTGATTTTATTCAAAAGCCGATAATCAATGCACGGCCTCAAAGAGCCATCTTTCTTAGCCACAAAGAAAAAACCGGCTCCTAAGGGAGATGACGAAGGACGAATATGTCCCTTTTCCAAGGACTCCTTTATATATTCTCGCATAGCAGCATGTTCAGGCACAGACAGATTAAATAAACGACCCTTAGGGTATTTACTACCCGGAATCAAATCTATGGCACAATCGCACTCCCGGTGCGGAGGTAATGAACCAAGCTTAGGTTCTTCAAAAACGTCACGATATTCAGTCAAGAATTCAGGAATCTCAGAGGGAATAGATGATGAAATGGAAACCACAGGTACGTCCCCATGCGTCCCCTTACATCCCCAGCTTAACACAGACATAGCTTTCCAGTCAAGGACTGGGTTATGAGATTGCAGCCATGGCAATCCAAGCACCAACACATCATGTAGGTTATACAGCACAAGAAAGCGAATAATCTCCTGGTGATCCGGATTAATCCGCATAGTTACTTGTGTCCAGTATTGTGGTTTATTGCTAGCCAATGGGGTGGAGTCAATCCCCTTCAGGGGTATAGGAGTTTCAAGAGGCTCCAAATCATACCCACAGCGTTTGGCAAAGGACCAATCCATAAGACTCAAAGCGGCGCCAGAGTCGACATAGGCATCCGCGGTAATAGATGATAAAGAACAAATCAGGGTCACAGATAGAATAAACTTAGACTGTAAAGTGCCAATTGAAACAGACTTATCAAGCTTCTTAGTACGCTTAGAGCATGCTGATATAACATGAGTTGAATCACCGCAATAGAAGCACAACCCATTTTTTCGTCTAAAATTCTGCCGTTCACTTCTGGACAGAATTCTATCACATTGCATATTCTCTGGCGTCTTCTCAGTAGACACCGCCAAATGGTGCACAGGTTTGCGCTCCCGCAGACGCCTATCGATCTGGATAGCCATTGTCATGGACTCATTCAGACCCGCAGGCACAGGGAACCCCACCATAACATCCTTAATGGCATCAGAGAGACCCTCTCTGAAATTCGCCGCCAGGGCGCACTCATTCCACTGAGTAAGCACAGCCCATTTACGGAAGTTCTGGCAGTATATTTCAGCTTCGTCTTGCCCCTGAGATAGGGACATCAAGGCCTTTTCCGCCTGAAGTTCTAACTGAGGTTCCTCGTAAAGCAACCCCAAGGCCAGAAAAAACGCATCCACATTGAGCAACGCAGGATCCCCTGGAGCCAATGCAAAAGCCCAATCCTGAGGGTCGCCCCGGAGCAAAGAAATCACAATCCTGACCTGCTGAGCAGGATCTCCAGCAGAGCGAGATTTCAGGGACAAAAACAACTTGCAATTATTTTTGAAATTTTGAAAGCAAGATCTATTCCCCGAGAAAAATTCAGGCAAAGGAATTCCAGGTTCAGATATAGGAACATGAACAACAAAATCTTGTAAGTTTTGAACTTTCGTGGTGAGATTATTCAAACCTGCAGCTAAACTCTGAATATCCATTTTAAACAGGTGAACACAGAGCCATTCCAGGATTAGAAGGAGAGAGAGAGAGAAAGGCTGCAATATAGGCAGACTTGCAAGAGATTCAATTACAAGCACACTCAGAACTGAGAAAAAAAAAAAAAAAAATCTTCAGCAGACTTCTCTTTTCTCTCCTTTCTCTGTCAATTAATTTAACCCTTTTGGGCCGGTCAAACTGTTATGGTTCTCAATGGCAAGAGAACATAGCCCAGCAAACATAAGAACTAGCTCTTGGAAGGATGGAAACTAAACTGACCATGAACTAAACCTGCCGCACAACTAACAGTAGCCGGGTAGCGTAGCCTGCGTTTTATCCCTAGACGCCCAGCGCCGGCCGGAGGACTAACTAATCCTGGCAGAGGAAAATATAGTCCTGGCTCACCTCTAGCGAAATTTCCCCGAAAGGCAGACAGAGGCCCCCACAAATATTGGCGGTGATTTTAGATGAAATGACAAACGTAGTATGAAAATAGGTTTAGCAAAATTGAGGTCCGCTTACTAGATAGCAGGAAGACAGAAAGGGCACTTTCATGGTCAGCTGAAAACCCTATCAAAATACCATCCTGAAATTACTTTAAGACTCTAGTATTAACTCATAACATCAGAGTGGCAATTTCAGATCACAAGAGCTTTCCAGACACAGAAACGAAACTACAGCTGTGAACTGGAACAAAATGCAAAAACAAACAAGGACTAAGTCCAACTTAGCTGGGAGTTGTCTAGCAGCAGGAACATGCACAGAAAGGCTTCTGATTACAATGTTGACCGGCATGGAAGTGACAGAGGAGCAAGGCTAAATAGCGACTCCCACATCCTGATGGAAACAGGTGAACAGAGAGGATGATGCACACCAGTTCAATTCCACCAGTGGCCACCGGGGGAGCCCAAAATCCAATTTCACAACAGAGAGTCTCTTGTGGGGTGAACTGGACTGGAGAGCTGCATATGGTGGAACAAGTGGTGATGTGGTGGTGGACATGGCGGATTGAGAGAGGGTTGGTGATGGTATTCTTGATGTTGACCTACATACAGTGTTTCCTACCAAAAACCTTGTGATTCCCTGACTGCTTTGGCCTTGCGACGATACCTCCACATTTGCTGCTGGTGGTGTCCTAACCTGTGGGCTTACAGTGAGGGAAGCAATGTAGCGTTGCTGACTACCTTCATTCTGAGCAGGTGCACCAATGGTACGGGACGTTTGGTAGTTAGTCCAGGCTTGCAAGTGCATGCTGGTTAAATGTCTACGCATGCACGTTGTATTTAAATTTTGGGGATTCTTCCCTCTGCTTAAGGTCTTTGAGCATTTCCTACAGATAACTTTGCACTAATCATTCGGATCTTGGTTAAAAAATTGCCACACTCCACTATTCCTTCTATGGAATACCTTTTCAGGCATTGCACGCTGTGCTACTTTCACCGGATGGCCACGCTGTCCTAAAACTGTTTTTTTGGCTGACAAACGTTTTTGGCCTGAGAGGGGCCTGCCAGATGAAAGCTGTTGCAATGTAGATGGCAGCTGCGGATCATCCTCCTCCGCTTCTGAGCTACTGGCAGCGGCACCCTCTTCCCCAATGGCTGCCAATCTGGGTCAACAACTGGGTCATCTATCACCTCCTCTTCAATGTCATGTGCACCTTCCTCTGTGTCACTGTGTAAGGTGCTATAGCGTTCGGGACGGTGCACCATAGTCTCATCAGGGTCAGATTCTGCCTCAGTACACTGTGAGGGCAATGTAGTGATCTGAGTCAATGGAACAGCATAATAATCTAGCTGTGGCTGTGCATCAGTGCACTCCATGTCCGATTCATCTTGTAATGGGCTGTTAACAATTTCCCTTTCTAACCCATGCACGGTATGTGTAAAGAGCTCCATGGAGTAATCTGTAGTGTCGCCTGATGCATCCTTCACTTTTGGTTTGGGTGAAGGACACAAGGAAGCGACTTGTTCCTGACCGGGAGCATCCACTGACGACTCGCTGCTTTGAAATTTTGAACTTTCTGCAGAGGATGCGAAAGAGCTAGAGGCTGAGTCCGCAAGGAAAGCCAAAACTTGTTCCTGCTGCTCCGGCTTTAAAAGCGGTTTTCCTACTACCAGATAAGGGAGCCTTCGAGGCCTTGTGTAGCCAGACGATGACGCTGGCTCAACACCTCCAGCCTTAGGTGCTATTTTGCTTTTCCCACTACCACCAGATGCTCCTCCACCACCACCACCATCAGTACCAGCTGGCAATGACCGCCCATGGCCTCTTCCACCAGACTTCCTCATTTTTGGGAAAATGTAACCAAAATAACAACCGTTATATGGTACTGTAAAACAAGGTAGAAGGTGTATGTAAACCTGTTGACAATTTAAATCTCCCTTTTTTGGGGGGGAAGACTGCACCAAAACTCAGGCCCAGTGTATTACACTACAAAATGTAAATGGCAGAACGTGGCTGGCAGATATACAACAAACTAACAGAACTAACGTAGATCCAGTGTGTGACAATTTGAATCTCCCTTTTTTGGGGGGGAGACAGCACCACAACTCAGGCCCAGTGTGTAACACAACGCAATGTGAGTGGCAGCAAGTGGCTGGAAGATATATGAAAAAATCCAAGGACTGTACTACAATTTCAATCTCCCTACAATGAACTCAGGACAAGTATGGCAGCAATAAAAAGGACTGCTGCACACAAAGGTGTGGACAAATAAACAAGATAACTGCAGAAAGGAGCAACAGGATTTTTGCTTTTAAAAAAGCAGTTGGTTTGCACAGCAGCGGTGCAAACAGCAATGCAGCTATCAGGGAGCCTTATAAGGCAGCCTAATAAGCTACAGAGCTGATGCACAAAGATATAGCCTCCACTGTCCCTGCAAAAAAGGTGGTGTTGGACAGTGGAAATCGCTACAGCACAAGCAGTTTGGGGGTTAATCTTCCCTCTCTAACTATATCCCTGCTTCTGATGAAGCTGCAGCAACCTCTCCCTACGCTAAGATCGGCAGAAGTAAGATGGCGGTCGGCGTGCACGCCCCTTTATAGCCCCTGTGACACCGCAGAAAGCAAGCCAATCACTGCCATGCCCTTCTCTGAGATGATGGGGACCGAGACCTATGTCATCACGCTGCCCACACTCTGCATCCTCCTTCATTGGCTGAAAAATGGCGCTGAACGCGTCATACGAAACGCGACTTTGGCGCGAAGATTGCCGACCACATGGCCGATCCCACAGTGGGATCGGGTCAGGTTTCACAAAACCCAACTTTGCCGAAAGTCGGCGATTTTTGAATTTGTCCGATCCGTTTCGCTCAACCCTAGTGGTGGTCTCTTAATTTTTGCCAGAGCTGTATATTCCAGGATGGGAAGCATATATACCAGGATGGGGGATATATATACCAATGTAGGGAACATATATGCCAGGAAGGAGCCCAGGATGGAAGACATTACTAAATAATAGAGAAAGGAGGGACAATTCGTGAAGGGGGGGGCAGGTCCAGATTTTGCACCGGGGCCCATCGGACTCTAGTTACACCACTGGTCTGGACCCATAGGAGTAAATTATTTATTATACTTGCTCATATTCCACCTAACTTTACAGAAATGATCATCACTGTCCCCATCGGGCTCCCAATCTAAAGTCCCTTTTTTTTGTTTCTCCATCAGAATTCTGATGCATTGCCGCTCTATAATTACCTTTGTAGATAATCTAACACCAATAGAAACCTTCTATCCCAATGTAAAAAAAAAACAGGGAAGGGAGAGAAAAAAATGTTGCTTACATATTGCTTTGCCATTTCCAGGTGTCCCACTTCCCATTACTGTCCCTGTTTTTATGTATTACCTCTTGTGCCATACCTATTGGACTATTTATATGACTATTATTGTGTAATTTTTGAGATTGTTTAATATTAAAATGTATTTTTAACCCATTTTGGAATGGTTATTCGTTTTCGGTGTTTTTTTGTAGATAATCTGTAAGAAAAACTCAATCCACAGTTAAAAAAAAAAAAAAAAAAGTAAATGAATTATGTCACCATAGCAATATATAGACTAAATCAAAGCAGAGACAAACAGACGCTTCTCCCCTAACATCTTATTACTGGTGACTAATTGTTTGAATCTTCCAATTAGCGTCTGCTCCAGGTAGATGCATTTCAGAGGACTTTATATGTACGGATATGGAAAAAAGAGGGGATTATTACATTATGGCCAATATACACCAAATACAGAGATATAAAGCTTACCTGTGATTTCAGGTGACCTTTCAGAAGAAACCGTTATGTGTAGTGTGTCTACTTAAAGGTTTCTCGGACTCCGTTTACTTCCCCTGGATCCACTGCCCTCTGTTGTGCTCCACGTCGGGTTTTGCAAGCTGTCTGGTATGGATCAATAACATCATCTCCCTTAACCTATTTAAGGCTTCTTTAAACACACACCTGGGTCTTGGGATTGAGACTCCTAGTCCTTTGTTTGGTGCTCTCCACCACATCTGCCATATGTGTTTATGCTTGCTTACATCAGCCTTGCTGCATTCTGCTACATCCGTCCTGCTGCTCCTGAGACTCCTATGTGTACCAAGTCCTCGCTGCCCACATGCCTTCCTGCTTGCTGCATCAACACCTTTGGTCTGTGTGCCGATCAGGACCTAAGGCTTAGATAATCCACCTCATCTGATGCACCAAAAAGAATAGCATTATTTCTAACCATTATATTACCGTATTTTTCTACAGCATTCCCTTCTGCTGTTTATATCTCTAGTTTTCAGTTGTCCCTGAGCTGGTGAGTGGACACTAGCTCCTATGAGGTTTCTCATACACAGCACACACAGATGTAAGGGATTCTCGCTTTCCTTACACTATGTAGCACATGTTCAGAATAAAAAGCATGGAGGACATTATATAGCAGTACTGAGCAGTGTAGGTGTGAATCCAGCACAAGAGTAAGATAAAACACATAGAAAGCACAGCATGGTCTGTATGTGTCTCTGCTTCATTCTATTCCTCTCTTTTCTTCCTTGCCGCTCCATAAATAGATGGCTGTAACCTTATCTCTCCGTGATCTGGCAGTCTCTCTAGACCAAGACAGATTTTAGCTGATTTTCCACCGAATTATGAGTTCAAGTTTAACGGATCAAAGAATATGTAAGCTAACTCTGCACCAGCACCCCTCCTACCATTTGTACCAGTTGATAAACTGATGTTCTCTAATGTGACTTAACATCTTTTATGACTCCTCTGAGCCACATTTCTCTCTTTTAATCCCTAAACTGTCAAACTGGGTGTAAGACGTAGTGACAACAGGGTCCAGTTCTCTTTAATCTGACAGCAAAATCAGAGCAGGGAGTCAGATTAAATGGCTAAAAGCATCCTCATTACATATTGCTGCAGAAGCAATAATAGTATATAGCGTTGCCTTCCCACTGTGCACTCTCCAGAGGAAATCCAGTTCAGGTACAGTCGGAAGTCGCAATATATTTTAATGCAGGATGAATGATATATCTGGTCATACGTTCTCATTTTGTCACCATTTAAAGGTGATGTCCAGGGTTAGGGTACAAGAATCCTCACAGCGCTGTCAGGACTTCCAGTGTCGACGCAGGAGCGGACGGGCGTCTGACTGCAAATATTCGATTTTCATACATTCGGTCACATGCTGAGTAGACGTGCACAGCCTCGCCCAATATAAGCGAATTGAGTTAGGCCAGACACATCTAGTAGGAATATGACCGCAAGTATGCAAATCGCATGTGACAATCCTGACAGTCTTGTGAGGATTCGCAAGTCTGAAGTCTGTACTTTGCGCAGCAAGAGGATACACAAGTAGGTGATTATACTGAATAGAGTGGCTCCAAGCTTGTACCCTTTTTGGTTGAGTGCAGTGGAAAGATGTCACAGAAGCGTGACTGGTCAAGGGCACCAGGGGTATATTAGTAAAAAAATATTACAGAATTCTTCAAATGAGTCCTAAAAAGGCCGATCCCTTTAAATAAAGGAATCAAATTCCAACTGCAGTGCCCCAGGGTCCTGGTTGTTGCAGTAATATCATTCTCCTCTAGGGGGGAGTGGTGTTACGTTTGGAGGCAAAGAAGGACAACTGAATCCAGGTATCACAAACATGTAACACATTTAGCACTCCAGGCCACCAGGGGGAGCTATGCTCCTATTTATTAGGGCACTCTTCACACTTAGGTAAAACTGGTTGCCTGGGGAGGAAGGTAGGGAGTTGCTGGCTGAGCTTCGCTCAGGTAGTTGGTCCCTGACAGGGGTGGGAGCCTGTCAGAGATCCAGACAGAAGGACACGGAGCTGTGCATGCCCTGAGAACTGCAGCTTCTAGAAAGAGACACTGAAGGAGAACTGTATTGTAGAGAGGGTGAAGAAGTCGTAGCAAAGAAGTGGATACCAGGAGGAGTTCTGCCCTACACAGGCTGCCTCCTTCTGAGGCGCAGGATCCCGGTAGCCAGAACACCGAGGGAGCAACGATCCTTTATGCCTTGCTCCAGAGACCGGCAGGACAGCTAATTTCACGTTACCTGTTCGCCCCTACACCCAGGAGGCAAGGTGGCACCCCTTAGAGGCAGGGACATCATAGAGTCCCTGTAAAACGCCTCAAGCCACCGGTCATATGGGTTTGTCCTATCCATCTGGGGGACAGAGAGAGAGACATAACATTTACAACATCTGTGAGGACCTTATGAGAAGCTTAGCAGTAAGGTACTACAACACCACGGCGCTAGAGGAAGGCTACTGATTTCTACGTGGATAAGGGGACTCTGGACTTGCCTCCAAGCCAGCCGGACTCTGTCTGCCCTGTGATCTGGTGCTCTGGACTGTGGATGCTGAAGTCTTCAGTAAAGGTAAAGAGACTGCAACCTTGTGTCCTCTTTCTTCTCTGTGCCTCTCACCATCCACCATCTACACACTGGGAAGCCCTGAGGACATACTTCACCTGTGGGAAGGTATACCATCTAGCTGCCATAACATCACCGCAGCGGACCCCTTAAAGCAGCATCGGTCACCTTGACCGAACACCACAGGTGGCATCACAAACACTTTCCCTTTAAAGACCTTTCCCTTTAATACGGACGTCCCAGGGCCACAGACCGGGTCAGCCACTGTGACATCCCCCTGTGAACCGCAGGACCCGGTACCGAGTACCCCTAGCCCTTGGGGGCGCTCCATCATTTTGGCATCACGAACAGGATCTACTTAAGCCTGAAAAATCGGGTCATGTGTGCCTAGAGACTGTGCCAGAATCGTGCTTGAACTGTGATTTATTGAAGGACTGTGTATTTCAAAAGACCGCCAAAATTCCCGCCAAAGACCGCCGCCATTATAGCGCCATGCAGTGTGCAGGAGGAGTGGAGCGTGTCATCATGGGCAAAGCTTGGAAGAACGGCGCGAAAATGGAAGTAGTCCCCCACAAATACTACTACGTCAGAAAAATATGCCCATCAACCAAAGGAATCCGCCTCCTAGTATGGGATGGTGGAGGAAGAAGGAACCGCCCTCCAGAAGGGGAGGAGCAGGAACTGGAGGAGGAAGCAGACACTACTGCGGCGTCCCAGTGTCCTGGTCGTCGCAGTGATCTCATTATCCCTTCAGGGGAGAAGTGATGTAATGTCTGAAGGCAATGAAAGAACCACATTCAGGTATCACACACGTACAACATGTTCACACTCCAGACCAGAAGGGGGGAGCTCTATGCCTGTTTAGGGTGGTCTCCCCTATTTAACATCCTGATCTGGAGGGAAAAGGGGTTGAGAGTTCAGTTCCTGTCAGGCAGAGCGAAGGAGAGGAGCTCTGCTGGCATGAAGTGCTGCAACTCCTGGGAAAAGACATTAAAAGGTGAACATACTGCAGAGAGTGTGCAGGAAAGCAGAGCACAGGAGAGGAATACCAGAGGGAGATCAGCCAGGAACAAGCTGCTCCTTTCTGAGGCGCAGAAGCCGGTAGCCAGAAACACCGAGGGAGTAATTGTCTCCAAGCCTTGCTCCAGAGACCGGCAGGACAGTCAATTCCAAGTTGGCTGCCCGACCTTAATACCTAAGAAGACACAGTGGCAACTTGCGGGGGCCGGGGCATCTCTAGGATCCCTATAAAAAGCCTCAGGCCATCAGTCATACGGGTTTGTCCTATCCATACCATCTGGGGGACAGAGAGGAAGAAATAACATCTAGAACATCTACAAGAGTTGTGAGGACCTTACCGGGAAGCTCAGCAGGGAGGTACTACAACACACAGGCGCTAGTAGGAAGGCTACTGATTTCCACCTGGATAAGGGGACTCTGGATTTGCCTTCAGACCGGCCGGACTCTGCCTGCCCTGTCATCTGGCTGTCATGTCGGACGCTGTTCACACTAGGGCGTCCGACAGACAGCGGTAATTCCTCATTCGTCCACTATATGCTCAGTGGCGCCGGCTAGATTGATCCAGATTGTCCGGGGTTAATCTGGCTGATACTCGGGTTGGAGGCTTAGTCACGCCCATTGCCTTTAAATAGTTTTGCTGGGCTTTGGGCGTCGCAGATTATAATGTCTAGGGGGTGCTGGGTAGACTACAGCTGATTACCCGGGCTGACATGACACTGGCACTCCGGACTGAGGATACCATCTGAAGTCTTCAGTAAACAAGGTAAAAGACTGCAAACCTGTCTCCTCGTTCTTTACTGCACCTTGCCCATATATAAACTTTTACTGGACACCCCTGAGGGCCACGGACCGGGTCAGCCTCCGTGACATCCCCCGAACCATAGGACCCGGTGCCGAGTACCCCATTGCCCTACTCTGGGGGCGATCCACTACCCTGGTTGGTAAGATGGCGAGCGGAGGTCATCAGGAGGAGGGTGAGAATATCCGCAGTGCTGTCCGCCAATCAGAAGCCGAAGAGGCCCCACCGCCATGTATGAACCTGGAGGTTCTCGGCGTGGAAGTCGAGGATCTGTGCCGCCAGCTCCGGAAGTCTTGGTACCGTGCAGCTGCCAGCGCCCAGGAGCAGCAGCGCAGCCAGCTGACGGAGCCATAGCCTGCAGTGGACAAGACCAGCACCAGCAATACCGTGGCCGCGGGTACGTCTGCAAACCCTGCCCCGCTAGTGCCAGTCGACTCCCCTCCACCACCACCACCCGGCCGGGTATGTAGCCGCCTAGAGTGGGAAAGGACCTGGGAGACCCTGAGGACCTCCGACGCCCCGCTGCAGCCCACTGGGCAGACTGTGGACATCCAGGGAGAGTGGGTGACCTTCAGGTGGACCCATACCACCACCGATCTGATCAGGTTCCCTGGGGAGGCTCAGCAGGAAGGAGAGAGCATTGAGATCGTCACCCAGCAGGACTACCGCCGGCAGCTGGCCCTGCAACGTGAGAAGAGTGAGAGGAGGAAACAGCTTAAGTGCCAGGCCGCGCATGACAGAGATCTGCAGACCAAAGCCCGGGCCCGAAAGATGGGCCATGGAGACTGGGGCCCACGGAGATGCGGGACTGTGGTAGTGTTTTGCCTTGATGCCAGCTGGGGGTTCATTAAAGAACCGGACCTTTACCCTGAGGTCTTTGTGAACAGGTGAGATGTGGAGGCGCACTTGATGGAGGGCCATCCTGGTAGGGACCTCTACCCTGGTGATCGTGTCACCTACACCAGGCACTGGGGAGACAAGGGATGGTATGCTCTCCACGTGCATAAACGCGAGTTGAATGAAGGAAGGTCACCATCTCGAGACTTGGAGCCGTTATCACCAGAGGCTCCACATTGCCCAACACCGCCCTCACCTGTCCAGGTGAGAGGCACAACAGCCGCCCCTGAAAGAGCACCTGTCGTTCTGTGCTCCAGATGTGCCGGTGCCCTGGTGGAGCAGAGAACTGTAAACACGCAGACTCCCATCCAGAGTGCAGATGCACTATATGTAATGCCGGGCAGCCGTTCGCATCCAAGATGACTGCCCCCACCAGTGTTACCGCCAGAACTGTAATTTGTGAATCTGCAACCAACTGTACATAGTTGACTGTTCAGTCTTTTGCTGCTTTAAACCCGTCTAGGGTTATGTCTTAAAGGGGTCCTCAGTTCAAGGAGGATTCCAAGTTCTGAACCCGACCAGGGTTATTTCTAAAAGGGGTCCCCTGTTAAAGGGATCCTTAGTTTGCACAGTTGCCTTCCGTTAAAGACACTGGAGTCATGGACAGTGAGTGGCTCACAAACTTTGCTGTAGATAGTTTGCGCCTTCATAAAGGTGCTCCCCATTGGTTTTACAAAAGGAGCTTTTTGAAGAGACTGTTCCTGATATAATCGTGAAAGTTCCTGCTGTTTTAGAATTAATGACTGAGTATTGTTTGCACTACCTCATTGAAAGACTTGAATGCTATTTGAACCCTTAAAGGGAATGTTGAATCGTCGCACTTTGCTGAACTCGTGCTTAGAGTTGGTTTATCATGCTAGTTAGTCGGTATATTAGAAAGTTAATATAATGAAGGGAGCTTGTCGTGGAACATCAGCTGAGGCGGAGCTGGTACGATAGGAGAATAGCTGAGCAGACGTGGGAGTCTGTAGCTCCTGGCAGAAAGAGGAAACTGAGAAGGAAAGAATACCATTCAGTTAGTTAGATAGTCTGATATGATAAAGCACTTTGAATAAAATTGAGATTGAGTTAGATGATAGAAAATGTTTAATGACGCACTCTTGAATAAAATGAAGAGAAGGAAATGCAGTGAGTCAGTGGGGGTTGATAGACAGTCCTGCATGTGAAGAGTAATAATAAAGAAAAATGTTGATTTGCACTTTCAAGTTTTAAGAGATAGTATACCTGTGCGGGTAATTGCGTTTCATAGTTAGTTAAAATACTGCTTTGCTAAATTGTTCCATTTCACAATGTAAATATGTTTATTATGCAACGCTCAAGTGTTCTCACCTCCCATAAAGGGAAGCACAGTTACATTAACTTGTTTTACAGCATTTCAAAAATTTGTATGTCTTTTACTAATGTATTGTTGTTTTCTTTTCCCAGTCCGGGAGTACTGGATGTAACGGGGGGGAGCGCAGCGCCCCAGGGTCCTGGTCATTGCAGTAATATCATTCTCCTCTAGAGAAGAGTGGTGTTACGTTTGGAGGCAAAGAGGGACAACTGAATCCAGGTATCACAAACATGCAACACATTTAGCACTCCAGGCCACCAGAGGGAGCTATGCTCCTATTTATTAGGGCACTCTTCACACTTAGGTAAAACTGGTTGCCTGGGGAGGAAGTTAGGCAGTTGCTGGCTGAGCTTTACTCAGGTAGTTGGTCCCTGACAGGGGTGGGAGCCTGTCAGAGATCCAGACAGAAGGACACGGAGCTGTGCATGCCCTGAGAGCTGCAGCTTCTAGAAAGAGACACTGAACGAGAACTGTATTGTAGAGAGGGTGAAGAAGTCGTAGCAAAGGAGTGGATACCAGGAGAAGTTCTGCCCTACACAGGCTGCCTCCTTCTGAGGCGCAGGATCCCGAGGGAGCAACAATCCTTTATGCCTTGCTCCAGAGACCGGCAGGACAGCTAATTTCACATTACTTGTGGAGCGCCCCCAGACGCAGGGCCGCGGGGTACTCGGTACCGGGCCTCTCTGTCTCGGTTTTTTGGTCGTCACGGTGTCTAGACCCGGTCTGTGACCCTGCTAAGGGGAGTCCAATGAAAGATGTGATGATGGTGCGTGGTGCAGGTCGCGATGAATAACGAGGACACAGGGTTGCAGTCTCTTTACCTCTTTACTGAAGGCTTCAGGATCCTCAATCCAGAGTACTGCTAACAGGGCTGGCTGACACCGGCCGGTCTGATGGCACATCCAGAGTTTCCTTTGCAGGTGGAAATCAGTGCCAACCTTCTAGCGCCTGTGTGTTGTAGTACCTCCCTGCTGAGCACCACAGGATAGTCCTCACAACTGTTGTGTCTGTTTCTGATGTTCTTCTCTCTCACAACTCGTATCTATTCTGATGTTCTTTCTCCGTCCCCCAGATGATATGGATAGGACGCACCCGTATGACGGGTAGGCCTGGAGTTCTTCCGGGACCCTAGCGTCGCCCCTCTCCCACAATTGCCCCCTATGTCTGTTTAGGTGATTTAGGTGAGACAGCCAACCTATAATTAACTGTCCTGCCGCTGTTTGAAGTAATACTTGGAGCATAATACTTCCTCGGCGTTCCGGCCACCGGCTCCGCGCCTCAGTAGGATGTTGCCTCGATCTTATGGCACGACTCCTACTGGCTTTATCTCCTTTTTGCTGCGATCTCGTTTCTCACTTCCCCACAGTAAACCTCGCTTCTTTTCCTTTCTTAGGATGCCACCGCATTTGAGTGCAGGCGCGGCTCCGTAACGTTCTGTTCTGTTCGCTAGGCCACTGTCAGGATCCCACCCCTGACAGAGACCCCCCCTGAATCTTCCCCTGCTACACCCCCTGCCACAGGATGTTGCCTGGTTCCAACCCAGTCTGCTTCTGACTAACTTCCTATCCAGACACCAGTTTTACCAGATTGTGAGGAGTGGCCTAGTACATAGAACCCTTTGCTCCCCCTGGTGGCCAGAATGTGAAGTGTAAAGTATGACTGTGATACCTGGTCAGGTGAACTCCTTAAGTGCCATCAGACGTACCATCACTCCCCTTAGTGGCGGAGCGTCAGTACTGCAATGACCAGGACTCTGGGGCGCTGCACTTGTTCGCCCCTACACCCAGGAGGCAAGGTGGCACCCCTTAGAGGCTGGGGCATGATAGAGTCCCTGTAAAACGTCTCAAGCCACCGGTCATATGGGTTTGTCCTATCCATCTGGGGGACAGAGAGAGAGACATAACATTTACAACATCTGTGAGGACCTTATGAGAAGCTTAGCAGTAAGGTACTACAACACCACGGCACTAGAGGAAGGCTACTGATTTCTACCTGGATAAGGGGACTCTGGATTTGCCTTCAGACCGGCCGGACTCTGCCTGCCCTATGGTCCGTACCCTGGACTGTGGATGCTGAAGTCTTCAGTAATGGTAAAGAGACTGCAACCTTGTGTCCTCGTTCTTCTCTGCGCCTCTCACCATCCACCATCCTCACACTGGGAAGCCCTGGGGACATACTTCACCGGGGGGAAGGTATACCATCTAGCTGCCATAACATCACCCCAGCGGACCCCTTAAAGCAGCGTCGGTCACCCTGACCGAACACCACCGGTGGTGTCACAAACACTTCCCATTTAAAGACCTTTCCCTTTAATACGGACGTCCCAGGGCCACAGACCGGGTCAGCCACTGTGACATCCCCCTGTGAACCATAACCACCCTGATATATGTCAAAAGGTAACTATATTGGCAAACATTGGGTTAATGAGGCCCTATAGACATGGATATGTTCAATGTACGCACTGGGAAAAACTAGAGCTTGTAAATGTGAGAATTTGTGTTTCCCATTCACGTGCAAAGCGGCTCAGTGGTTAATACTGTAGTCTGGGGTCCTGGGTTCAAATTCCACCATGGACAACAACATCTACAAATAGTTTGTATGTTCTCCCCGTATTTACTCAGATTTCCTGTGGGCTCATTCAGACGTGAAAAACAGACCGATTATTCTGACCAGATTTTGACCAGACTTTGGTCCAAGTGTCATCAGTTTTTCTAGGACATGGAGGAGAAAAAAGTTTCTCCACATTCTCCTTTCAGGCAGTCAGTAAAAATGGCCCTCTGATGTCATCTGAGTACGGTCTGACCTTTTTCACCGACTTGTAGTCTTGCTTTGCTGTTTTTGATCCGACCATCGTAACAAAATTGGACATGTCTGTGCAATATTCCGCAGAGAGCTCAATCTGGGAAAAATCCTGGACACGTAAATGGCCCCATAGGTTTTATCATAGTTTTTTTTTTTTTAAACTAAAGTTTAATGATATTATGGTATTTGTGTTTGGCCACTGACCACCGTAGGAAATAAAGGATCGAAGAAGATGAGGAGCTCTACTTTAAAAAAAAAAATTTACATTCAGTGACGCTTCGAGCCTTGTATGTAAATTGGCTTTTTTCAAAAACATCACATATATCCTGTGAAGTTGCAGTTTTGCACATTTGTAAGTTTTTGGTTTCAGTCTAATGCACTTTTCAACTTTCTTTGAAGAGTCCTGACATGAGGTGAACTTCATTACCTATTCACTTTGATGTTCAAAGCAATCTGCCTGCTCGGATCCTTTGGCGGTGAATTTCCTAATGGCGACACTCTCTACATTGCAACACTATGTGTCTAGAAAGGTTGACTTTCATATCGTCTTTTTCCTTTGTACCGTATCGTGGATCAAAGTCAAAATGTTTCCAGGTATGAACCACAATGGAAAATATCACTTAAAATATATTTTTCAGTCCAAGAACAATTTCCTACTAAATAACTGTGTGAACCTTACTGATCCTGTGCCCGGAAGACCTTGAGGTTGCCCCCAATGGTTCGTCCGGTAGGACATGAAAGGACCATTGCTCACTGGGGTTCCTCTACCAATTCTTCCCTCTGACCTTCTGTTCTAATGGTTGTTTGGAAATAATTAGTGTTAAGACTAAAAACACATTTCAGGCACATTTTTGAAACCAAAAATTTTACCACCCTGGAATAATTTCTGATTTCAGTATTTACACACTCCTCTCAGGTGAGCGCGCAAGTAGGAATCCACTCCAAGACCAAGAAAAAATATAAACTTGGCACTCCAATGATATGCAGGAAAGTGTTTTTTGTAACACACAGGCAATCCACTTGTGCAAGTAATTGACGTTTCGGCCATTCATTAGGCCTTCATCAGAACTAGGACACAAACAAAAAATACCAGAATTTAAGTTCCAAACTTAGAATCGTATGTGTCACAAAGTCATTTACAAATATCACATGGATCAAAATAGAACAATGGACAGGATTGTCAGAAAAAAAAATGTATTATTACGTAACAAGAGCCATAAAAAAGTACTTCTTTGGCGCATTAAGTACTTTTCTTGTTATGTAATAATACATGTTGTTTTTCTGAGATTCTGTTCAATGTTCTGTTTTTTTTCTATTTTGATTCCTGTAATATTTGCATATGATTTTGTGACTCATATGATTCTAAGTTTGGAACTTAAGTTGTGGTGTTTTTCTTATATAACCTAGTTGTCTCTACTTTTGTATATGACTAAAGGTACCGTCACACTAAGCGACGCTGCAGCGATCGCGACAACGATGCCGATCGCTGCAGCGTCGCTGTTTGATCGCTGGAGAGCTGTCACACAGACCGCTCTCCAGCGACCAACGATGCCGAGGTCCCTGGGTAACCAGGGTAAACATCGGGTTACTAAGCGCAGGGCCGCGCTTAGTAACCCGATGTTTACCCTGGTTACCAGCGTAAAATGTAAAAAAACCAAACAGTACATACTTACATGCGTCCCCCGGCGTCCGCTTCCTGCAATGACTGAGCGCCGGCAGTAGCAGGGCACAGCGGTGACGTCACCGCTGTGCTGTGGTTTCACTTTCACTTTGCGGCGCTCAGTCAGTGTGGGAAGCGGACGCCGGGGGACGCATGTAAGTATGTACTGTTTGTTTTTTTTACATTTTACGCTGGTAACCAGGGTAAACATCGGGTTACTAAGCACGGCCCTGCGCTTAGTAACCCGATGTTTACCCTGGTTACCAGTGTAAAACATCGCTGGTATCGTTGCTTTTGCTGTCAAACACAACGATACACGGCGATCGGACGACCAAATAAAGTTCTGAACTTTATTCAGCGACCAGCGACATCACAGCAGGATCCTGATCGCTGCTGCCTGTCAAACTAAACGATATCGCTAGCCAGGACACTGCAACGTCACGGATCGCTAGCGATATCGTTTAGTGTGACGGTACCTTAAGGTGTTAGAACAACGCCGAAACACGTTGTCAATAAAGCCCCCGCTTTTTAAGTCCCCTGGTCACCATGCCAGCACCAGGCAAACACCATGTCTTCCAGCATGCCTTTTCTATCAAGTTTTGTGCCTCACTTGGTCAGAACCTGACCGAACCGAACCGGTGGGTAGAGGAGCAGCCATATCCCAACTAGCTTCCAAGTCTTCTGCAGTGTTGGTCTTGCTATTTGCACAACCTTACCAGGTGAGCAGCTTATTTGAGGACATATTTCTCATCTTCATCCCACTAATTTCACACATGAAGGACCATGGCCTCCTTTTCTTCACACTCTGATTAGGTCACAGTTAGCAGTAGAGAACCACAGGGGTCAGTGTTGGGCCCTCTTCTTTCTAACATAATTATTAATGACCTGGTAGGTGATATACAAAGTAGCATTTTAATATTTGCAGATGATATTAAACACTGCAAGGTAATCAATGCAGAGGACGAATAAATATTACAAAAGGGTTTCTATAAGCTGGAGGATTGGGCAGAGAAATGGCAATTGAGTTTCAATGTAGATAAATGCAAGGTTATAATAATAATTAATTTGTATTTATATAGCGCCAACATATTCCGCAGCACTTTACATTATAGAGGGGATTTATACAGACAATAGACATTATGTTAAGGACCCTATACAGAGGAAATAAAATGTATAATTATGTACCTATATTCAATTATTTAAATAGTAATACTAAAATAGTCGTTGAAAAAGACTCAGGTGGACAGCAAACTCAACTTTAGTGATCAATGCCAGGCAGCTGCTGCAAAGGTTAATAAAATGATGGGATGCATTTAAAGAGGCATAAATGTTCCCAACACGAACATAGTTTTTCTTCAATACAAGTCACTAGTTAGATACCGTATACAATTTTGGTATCTGGTGTATAAGAAGGACAGAGCTGAATTACAACGGATGCAGAGAACAACGACCGAGGTGGGTGTATTGCACAAGACAAATCATCAAATTTGAGGTTATTCAGTCTAGAAAAACAAAGGCTTAGGGGTGGTCTTATTACAGTGTACAAATATTTGAGGGGACAGAACAGATATATTTCTAATTGTCTATTTACACTATGGCCTGTAAATTTCAAGAGGATGTCAATGATCATCCTCTGCATCTACAGGAAAAAAGGTTTAATCATTATCACAGATGCATATTATTTACTATAAAAGCAGTGATATTATGGACTCTTTACTGAAAGAGCAGTGATATTATGGATTCTTTGCTGTAAGAGCAGGGAGACTATGGATTCTGTACTGTAAGAGCAGTGACACTATGGATTCTCTACTGTAAGAGCAGTGAGACTATGGATTCTCTACCGTAAGAGCAGTGAGACTATGGATTCTCTACTGTAAGAGCAGGGAGACTGTGGATTGTTTACTGTAAGAGCAGTGAGACTATGGATTTCTTTACTGTAAGAGCAGTGAGACTATGGATTTTTTACTGTAAGAGTAGTGAGACTATGGATTCTTTACTGTAAGAGCAGTGAGATTGTGGATTTTTTACTGTAAGAGCAGTGAGACTATGGATTCTTTACTGTAAGAGCAGTGAGACTATGGATTCTTTACTGTAAGAGCAGTGAGGCTGTGGATTATTTGCTGTAAGAGCAGTGAGACTATGGATTATTTACTGTAAGAGCAGTGAGACTATGAATTCTTTACTGTAAGAGTAGTGAGACTATGGATTCTTTACTGTAAGAGCAGTGAGATTGTGGATTTTTTACTGTAAGAGCAGTGAGACTATGAATTCTTTACTGTAAGAGCAGTGAGGCTGTGGATTATTTGCTGTAAGAGCAGTGAGACTATGGATTCTTTACTGTAAGAGCAGTGAGACTATGAATTCTTTACTGTAAGAGCAGTGAGACTATGGATTCTTTACTGTAAGAGCAGTGAGACTATGGATTCTTTACTGTAAGAGCAGTGAGACTATGGATTCTTTTATGTAAGAGCAGTGAGACTGGATTCTTTACTGTAATACCAGTGAGACTATGGAGCTCTCTGCCACATTATGTTGTAATGGTTGATTGGCAAAAAAGCTCAAGGAAGGCCTAGATGCCTTTCTTCAGAATCAGAATATTACAGAAGGTGTTAGATTTTCTGATGGAACATTAATCCAGGGAACAAGTCTGATTGTCGTATGTGGAGTCGGGAAGGATTTTTTCTGCTAATATTATTGCGTAGTTTGGTCGCAGAAGAAACTTGTGAGAGTAGATTATATGGGGTGATTCAACGTTTATCTACACAGAACATGAGGTACATGCATCAGCTTCTTAATACAGCATAACAGGACGTCTAAAGGACCTTTTACCAGAGAGAAAGTGAAGCCAAAGTACAACAAGTATATGCAGTACATTCAACTAAACATATAACAGTAACAACATCGCCATCTACTGTCAGAAAAGTGCAAACTCATCCTGGGCGCAAATAAATCTGTATCTGTTGCATATCTGCCAACAAATATGGGATAAATAGAATCTGCCTCATGGGCTTTTTGCTGCCATCTATTATTAGCGGAATTTCCCTTTATAGGGTTAGAAATCTGAAACAACTCAGCCAAAGATTTTGGGGGGGAAATAATTTACAGGAAATAAAATTAATTAAAGCAACTGAACCATTGTAGAATTAGACTGAAGCTTCTTTCCCACCAAGAACTTCCATCATCCGAAAAGCCGATTTAAAAAAAAATCATTACAAAGGCTTTGGCAGCCGAAGTGACACGAATCCACTACAATTCTGCAAATTACTGCTCTCTCTTTCTTTCTACATATATTTATTTTTCAGCTTGACATTTTTTTTTTCTATTTTGGAACGATCTTTCCTGGCAGCATAATGGCTGCAAATAAAATACAACATAAGGATTTATAGAGTTATCGAATGCCAGCAAATTAAGAAACATGATTTCCATTCTACTGCCTGTATCCCTGTAATGCTGAAGATTGCTCATAATTTATATTCCAAAAACTATATTAAAAAATATATATATATATATTTTTTAATTCTCAAGATTAGTCTATTTAATAGTTTCCTTGCGTTTCCCGGCCTCCTTCTGTTCCTTGTAAACTCTCACCCCCACCATTTTGTTCTCACGGACTAAACCAGCAGTCATGTAATTAAAATTTAACAGCAACCATTGAAATTCACAAGCTGGAAAATGGACGATTATGCCCCCCCCCCCCCCCCCCCCGCCCAAAAAAGTCTGTAAAAATATTTTTTTATGATCAGGACACTAGTTTTAAATGTCTGATTAGGAGTAGAAGTGTGTTACATGTTTTTATTTTTTATTTTTTTTGCATTGCAGTTTTTTCCTTTGAGGTGTCTGCTTTGGGATGTAGCAAATATTAATGGATACAATTTGGTTATTCTGTACCAATGCTTCCCCCCCTTGAGAGTAGGAAGCTTTGCAGAACAAGTGAGTTAAAGAATTAAAATGAGGTGGTGGGAGGGAGCGGAGAGGGGGGATATGTGAGACGAACCTTTCCACATCTAAATGAGACGGAGTATTCCATGTTACGCTTATCATACACACATTGGTATTCCTGATTCTGGGGGAGGATTCCGTCCGCGGAATTCTAATGAGCACATTGAGCGGAATGTCTGGGCGAAAACATTTTACCCTGCAAACTAGGATTTCATTTTCTCCATCCTCTGACGTGTATTATATGGATGCAGTGTAGACAGGTCCTGCGCTCCGATTCCTTAAAATCGCTTCTATAAGATCTTTTAAACATTAAGTAAATATATATAACTATTTATATACAACGCAGTATGACTAGTGCTGTACATATAGGGGAAATGTATCCTCAGGAAATGACCTAGTGTACCAATCAGGTTTGTGTGTTAAATCTAATATATAAAGCTGAATGTGTATGTATGTGTGTGTGTATGTCCGGGATTGGCATCTGCACCGTCGCAGCTACAGCCACAAAATTTTGCACAGTCACACGTCTGGACCCCGAGAGCGTCATAGGCTATGTTGTGAGGCAAAATTTTAACCCCGCACTTTCGAATTCACCAAACAATTTTGCCCCTATCTACATAATGGGGAAAAAGTGAAAGGAAAAGTGTTGGAGGCAAATTGACAGCTGCCAGATGTGAATGTGGAGCGCCCCCACACCGCCGCAGGGCCGAGGGGTACCCGGAGCCGGGCCTCTGAGTCTCAGTCCTGGGGTTGTCACGGTGGCTAGGCCCGGTCCGTGGCCCTGTCTGTCAGTGGGGGACGTCCGATGCAATAAGTGGGGTTAATGGTGGTGTAGCGGTGCAGGTCGCGGCGAATAACGAGGACTTCAGGTTGCAGTCTCTTTACCTCTTTACTGGAGATCTCTGAGTCCTCAGTCCAGAATACGGTTCACCAGGCTGCGCAAGTCCGACCGGTCCAATGGCACCTCCAGAGTTCTCCTCACAGGTGGAAATCAGTGCCCTCCTTCTAGCGCTGTGTGTTGTAGTCCTTCCCTGCTGTGCTCACGGAAAGTACCCCACAACGGTTGTGTCTGTTTCTTAAGTTCCCTCACAACTCGATTACTTGATGTTCTTCTCGTATTCCATCCCGCCCTGTTATTCAGGTTGGAACGGCACCCGTTTGTCAGGTAGGCCTGGAGTTCTTCCGGGACCCTAGAGACGCCCCTCTCCCGCAATTGCCCCCCAAGACTTCATAGGTGATATGTGTTAGACAGCCCGCCTTAAACTGACTGCCCTGCCGCTGTTTGGAGTATGGCTTGAAGCTGTATGCTATTCCACTCCCTCGGCGTTCCGGCCACCGGTAGTGCGCCTCAGTAGGATGTTGCTCCGGTCTTACAGCATGACCCCTACTGGTATTCTCCTTTCGCTTGATCTCGTTTCTCACTCAGCACAATCTATCTCGCTTCTAGTCCTTTCTTAGGGCACCGCCGCTATGCTGAGCAGGCACGGTCCCGTTACATTCTTTCCAATGCCAAGCCTCTGTCAGGATCCCACCCCTGACAGAGGCCCTACTGTCTCTTCCTCCACAACACCCTCTGCCACAAGGTGTTGCTTCGTTCAATCCAGTCAGCTTTCTCCTCTAACTTCCTGCCTGACCCCCAGTTTACCCACTATGGTGGGGAGTGGCCTAATGAATAGAACCCTTAGCTCCCCCCGGAGGCCCAGCTGTGAAACATATTGGTGTCTGTGATACCTGCTCAGAGGAACTCCTTCAGTGCCATCGAACGCACCATGGCTCCCCATAGTGGCGGATCCACAGTACTGCAACGACCAGGACTCTGGGGCGCTGCACTCCCCCCTGGTTAAACACAGTACTCCGGGACTGGGAAGAAAACAACAATACAGGTTAGCAAAAAGACATACAATTTTGTTGAGTGCAAAACAATAAGTATACTTGAACAGGCTTCCCTTTATGGGAGGTGAGGACACTTTTAACGTTACAAACATAATTAAATATCATAGCAACAGGCTCCAATTAACTCTTATTACCCAACCGGGTATTCTACTAAGTGCAAATTTTGTGAACAATAATTTAACATTGCCTTTAAGGATTCACACTCTAAATCCACTAAAGACCTTCCTATAATCACATTATAAGGTATTCTAACTTTTCATTCGCCTTCTTTGGAATCTGCAGGACCGCCTGTCCTATCGGCGCCAGACCTACTGCCTCTCCTTTCTGTTACAGGACCGCCCCGTTCAGCCAGGGCCTACTGCCTTTTCAACTACTATACATAGTATAGAACATAACTTTACTTTCAATTTGAGAACACTGAGCCGGCTCTACTCGGCTCCTATAAGGACTCGCTCCCTAACCCCTACGGGTTCACTCTCTGTCCTTAGTAACGAACTAACTTTCTATGGGGACTCAGGGTTTACCTTCTATCCTCACCTTCGTTATTACTTCCTTTCTTTCAACTATGCAGGACTCTAATTCTTCCCCTACGGGCTCTCTGCATCTTTCCTTTTAAAGAACATTATCTAGGTTTCACATTTCAAACAGATTAAACACACATAACTTTTCTTTATGCATAACAGTTACATTTCTTCCAGAGCATCATCATATTACGGTTCTAAAACAGTATCACTTTCAAGTTTAGGTCACACATCCCCCTTAAGAGGGGATCAAGTCTTTCTGAGGTAGCTCGTCTTCTCAGCCTACCAGTCTTTGCTCAGCAAAGGTTCCAGAACGGTATCTTCGCAAAGAGTCTTTAAGTAAAACCAGTAGAAAGCGCCTTTAAGAAGGTGCAAACTATTTACACGAAAGTTTGGATCATGCACTGTTCATGATTTCTCAGTTTGTAAAACTTATGCAAAAACTGGTAGGAAAAACAAACAATAGGGATCCCGGGTCAACTAAGGGATCCATAAAGAGTTAACCCTGAACGGGTTTAGCAGCAAACAGTATACAAACAGTTAACGGACAAAACTATTTACATTTTCAGGTTTCCGAGGTTTACTCTTGCTCAGGTGACCGGGGGTCCGGGCCTCCGGCTGCTGTGGCGCCGCTGCCCGTGGCCCGAACGTGAAGGTGAACTCGGCTGGCCAACTCGGTGGCTGCTACCAGGCGCACCGTTGCGATGGTGACAAGGTCGGGTGCTCCTGGGACCAGGTCCGGGGTAGTGAGTGTCGCGGCTCCAGACATACACTGCCGAACGTTCCGTGCATACCACCCGAGCGGGTTCTGGTGACGGTTGTAGGTCACCTGATCCCCCTTTTGCAACAGTTCTCCGCCTCGGCCACAGCAGGGGGTCCTTACGTTACAGTGCGCAACAAAAACATCAGTATCCAATCCCGGCTCATGTATGAGGCCCCATCCCCTTTTTACATGGTAGGCCAACACAGTCCCCCGCCTGACCGCGTCTCGGTCATCCCATGCCGGAGGGGATTGTTGTACTTTCAATGGACCCATCAACTCGACCTCTTTCCGTCCTTCCCAATGTAGGATCAAGCACTGTCTATATTGTTCCCACGTAAGCACCGCAAGAGTGAATCCGTTCTCCCGGGATCCATCTGTCCCAACCCAGGGGTTGTCCCACCGAAGAACTACCCCGTCTGGGCTCACATCCACGGGTTCCCCCATTCTAGTCGGCAGCGGTGGCACCATCCTTCCCAGGGCATCGAGGGGTAATACCATTAACCCCGCCGAGAAGCGTCGACCCTCACTGAGATGGGGGCCGATCGTGGAAGCGGGTTCGTGGGGGGGCGCAGGGGCGCTTTCCGTACCTGCGCCTGATGTGGTTCCATCGATGCCGATCTGGTCCATTAACAAGGGTGCTGGAGTCGGCCGCAGCCCGGACCGCGGCTCCTCCGATGGGGTCCCCGAACGCTGTTCCGCTCGCTGTGGTTCCTCCTCCGCTGACTCCGAGGTCGGGATTGGGTGACTCGGCTCCGCTATCTGTTCCAAAGGCTTCGGATCCGCCGGCTGTAGAGGACACAGGTCCACCTCTGGTGAACGAGGGTAAGCCGGGACTGCTCCTTCCCCGTTCCGGTACTTGCCGTTCATCATCGCGGTCTGATAGTCGGTGGCAGTGCATGCATCTGACTCCGCCATTTCTCCGAGGTCGGGCTTCTCCATCACCCGCTTCCCGCCGTTGCAAATCAGGAGGTTGTCCTCTGCTTTGGGGCAGGTCATCTCCTTGCAGCCAGAAGCGCAGGGGGCGGTATCCATTTCTCGCGCCATTCTGGTAGTCTCCTCCCATAGCACGCCCTCCTTCTTCTCCGAAGTAGCAATGGCGGCGGCTTTTGGCGGGAACTTCTCTTGGTCAATGGTAGCACACAGTCTTTGCAATAAAGTACAGTTCAAGCACAACAAATCACAGTTCCAAGGCACACATGACCTGATTCTTCAGGCTTAAGTAGATCCTGTTCGTGACGCCAAGTTGTGGAGCGCCCCCACACCGCCGCAGGGCCGAGGGGTACCCGGAGCCGGGCCTCTGAGTCTCAGTCCTGGGGTTGTCACGGTGGCTAGGCCCGGTCCGTGGCCCTGTCTGTCAGTGGGGGACGTCCGATGCAATAAGTGGGGTTAATGGTGGTGTAGCGGTGCAGGTCGCGGCGAATAACGAGGACACCAGGTTGCAGTCTCTTTACCTCTTTACTGGAAATCTCTGAGTCCTCAGTCCAGAATACGGTTCACCAGGCTGCGCAAGTCCGACCGGTCCAATGGCACCTCCAGAGTTCTCCTCACAGGTGGAAATCAGTGCCCTCCTTCTAGCACTGTGTGTTGTAGTCCTTCCCTGCTGTGCTCACGGAAAGTACCCCACAACGGTTGTGTCTGTTTCTTAAGTTCCCTCACAACTCGATTACTTGATGTTCTTCTCGTATTCCATCCCGCCCTGTTATTCAGGTTGGAACGGCACCCGTTTGTCAGGTAGGCCTGGAGTTCTTCCGGGACCCTAGAGACGCCCCTCTCCCGCAATTGCCCCCCAAGACTTCATAGGTGATATGTGTTAGACAGCCCGCCTTAAACTGACTGTCCTGCCGCTGTTTGGAGTATGGCTTGAAGCTGTATGCTATTCCACTCCCTCGGCGTTCCGGCCACCGGTAGTGCGCCTCAGTAGGATGTTGCTCCGGTCTTACAGCATGACCCCTACTGGTATTCTCCTTTCGCTTGATCTCGTTTCTCACTCAGCACAATCTATCTCGCTTCTAGTCCTTTCTTAGGGCACCGCCGCTATGCTGAGCAGGCACGGTCCCGTTACATTCTTTCCAATGCCAAGCCTCTGTCAGGATCCCACCCCTGACAGAGGCCCTACTGTCTCTTCCTCCACAACACCCTCTGCCACAAGGTGTTGCTTCGTTCAATCCAGTCAGCTTTCTCCTCTAACTTCCTGCCTGACCCCCAGTTTACCCACTATGGTGGGGAGTGGCCTAATGAATAGAACCCTTAGCTCCCCCCCGGAGGCCCAGCTGTGAAACATATTGGTGTCTGTGATACCTGCTCAGAGGAACTCCTTCAGTGCCATCGAACGCACCATGGCTCCCCATAGTGGCGGATCCACAGTACTGCAACGACCAGGACTCTGGGGCGCTGCATGAACAAGGGGGACTTAAAGAGTGAGAGCGATGGCGCCAAAGAGTATATACTGTACAGTTGCTAAGGTGGGGCCCCAACATGGGATACTCACCACACACTGGGATATGAACACACACACAAAATGCGCCACACACTACCACGTGCTCGAACACATATACCACCCTCAGCGCACATTTCACCACACATACACCAACCTCGCCACATAAAAGTCGAAACACAAAAGTCACCGCTCAAAACTCGCCACACGTGCAAAACTCACCTCATGGAAAACTCGCCACATGCAAAACTTGTACACGCGGAAAAATTGCCACAAGCACAAAAGTTGCAACACATGCAAAAGTTGCCTCACACAAAACTTGCACATACTCAAAACGCACCACACATAAAACTCGCCACGCGCAAAACTCGACAAAACTTGCTGCACACAACTTGCTACACTAACCTGTCACATGCAACTCGACACACAAACAGTTGCTACACGCATGTCGCCACACAAAACTCATCTCACAAAAGTCGCTACATGCATGTCGCCACATGCAACTCAACACACACAACTTGACACATGAAACTCGCCCTAAAACACACACAAGTCTGGTATTATCCTTCAAAAATAAAAATCTGATTAATAAGCAGACAAACTACAAGAGCAACAACTGTACCATATAGGAATCCGGCAGCTGTCAGTCACATGACCTGTCTATTATGTGTATGTGTGAGCTAATATATACTGCCAGGGGGTGGGCTTCCTGTTGGCTGGGGATTTATCAGGCTGCCAATTTAGCTTACAAATACTGAGGTAAAAATACTGAGCAAATAACGTGTGAGCGAGGTCTAATACAGGAGGAGTTGACATACAGGTACATACTATATACAGGAGAGATGACACACAGGTATATACTATATACAGGAGGAGATGACATACAGGTATATACTATATACAGGAGGAGATGACACACAGGTATATACTATATACAGGAGGAGATGACATACAGGTATATACTATATATAGGAGGAGATGACATACAGGTATATACTATATACAGGAGGAGATGACACCTGTATATACTGTATATACAGGAGGAGATGACATACAGGTATATACTATATACAGAAGAGATGACATAAAGGTATATACTATATACAGGAGGAGATGACATACAGCAGGTATATACTATTTACAGGGGAAATGACATACAGGTATATACTATATACAGGGGAGATGACATACAGGTATATACTATATACAAGACATGACATACAGTTATATACTATATACAGGGGAGATGACATACAGGTATCTAATATATAAAGCTGAATGTGTGTGTGTGCATGTATGTGTGTATGTCCTGGATTGGGATCTGCACCGTCGCAGCTACAGCCACAATATATATACTATATATAAGGGAGATGACACATAGGTATATAGAGGAGATGACATACAGCAGGTATATACTATATACAGGGGAGATGACATACATGTATATACTATATATAGGAGGAGATGACATACAGGTATATACTATATACAGAAGAGATGACATAAAGGTATATACTATATACAGGAGCAGATGACATACAGCAGGTAAATACTATATACAGGGGAGATGACATACATGTATATACTATATATAGGAGGAGATGACATACAGGTATATACTATATACAGAAGAGATGACATAAAGGTATATACTATATACAGGAGGAGATGACATACAGCAGGTATATACTATTTACAGGGGAAATGACATACAGGTATATACTATATACAGGGGAGATGACATACAGGTATATACTATATACAGGACATGACATACAGTTATATACTATATACAGGGGAGATGACATACAGGTATCTAATATATAAAGCTGAATGTGTGTGTATGTATGTGTGTATGTCCTGGATTGGCATCTGCACCGTCGCAGCTACAGCCACAAAATATATACTATATATAAGGGAGATGACAAACATGTACTGTATATACTGAGGGGAAAATGAGAGGTGTGAGGTGAAAATGAGAGGTGTGAGGTGAAAATGAAAAGGTGTGAGTGCAAAATGAGAGGAATGAGGGAAAATAGTGGAGTGAACGGAAAATGACAGATGTGAGGTCGAAATGACAAGTGTTAGAGGGGAATGAGAAGAGTGAGGGGGAATGAGAGGAGTGAGGAGGAAAATAAGAGGAATGAGGGGGAAAATGAGAGGTGTGAGGGAGAAAATGAGAGATTTGAGGGGGAAAATGAAAGATTTGAGGGGGAAAATGAGAGGCGTGATGGGAAAATAAGAGAAGTGAGGTGCTATAACTAACCACAGATATTTACTATGCCCAGGCAACGCCGGGTTCTTCAGCTAGTGTATTCATAAAAATACAAAGCTTGTAATTGTCACACTAGTCAATTGGGCTATTTAAGACTCATACTTCTTCCTCACAGATTTTTCAGAAATCTCATTATCATTACAAACAGGGTTACAATGACAGACACCAGCTTCTCTTGTACAATGACGGATAACACCTCTATATACAGCAAATAACACAGGATCCACCATTCACAATAGGTGATATCACAGATATCGTGACCGCGATTATGCCAACAGGTTATCTCAATGAAGGGAGGTTGTGGATGGGCATGTGAAGGAACACTGGAATGTATTTCCTCGTAGTGCCCTCTAAAGGGGGGAGATTTGAAGAATATTGGAGATATAATTTCATGTCAATCATTTGTATCCTATTTGGAATGGTTTTGTGCAGCTGTAACAGGACACCGGGGCGCAGTAAGTGGTTCAATCACACTAGCTAGTATCTAAGTCATACAGGAAGACCTCCTGAGAAGCCCATGTGGTGTAACTGCTTTTTTCAGACAGCTAGGATTTCATTAGGAGAATATGGACTTATTGAAAGCCCTATCCACACACCAATTACATTTTTGAGATCTCTGGAATGGGCCAAAAGCCTTCCAGGGTCTCGATCCATTCCAGCATCCATCAGCAGGTAGTTTCCCAGAAAAGACATCACCTGTTTCTTCGTCCTGGGTACTGGCTAGGATGCGAAAGCATTCACCTTTCCGGGTATCGGCTTCAAAGCCCCCCACCTACCTGGTGTCCCATGTGGACCTAACTCATACCCAGCTGGCACTATTCAGCTAAACGGTCAAGCCTGCCCGACATATCCGCTCGAGCACCCAGATGCTCTGGGTGATCCTTACAGGTGGGACTGAAGATGGCAATGTTATCCAGTTATGGCAGCCATGTACCCTTCAAGTCCCTTGAGCAGCATGTTGACCATCCACTGAAAAGTGGCAGGGGCATTCTTCATGCCGAATGGCATCACTGTGGACTTATACAGTCCGAATGGAGTGATAAAGGGAGAGTGTTCCTGTGCCTCACGGGTCAGAGGAATCTGCCAATATCCTAGGCTCAGATCCATGATGGTCAGATACTTAGCCCCCATCAACTGATCGAGCAGGCTATCGATGCATGGTATTGGGTACGCAATGGGGAACGTAACACCGTTGAGCCCCCTGTAGTCCATGCTGAACCGGGTTGCTTAGTCTTTCTTTGTGACAATGACTACCGACGATTCCCAAGCGCTGCTGAATGATTGGATGACCCCCAGCTTCAGAATTTCGTAAATCCCCTACATATAATTTAGAATAAGGCGCACAACTCTTAATAAATATAATGAGAGGGAGGTGCAAAAAGCCGGTAGTAAAGAACAGTGTATCAAAAAAGAAGAAAAACTACACCACACAAATATAATATGAAAAAATATCAAACTTTATTTGGTACACCATGACAAAAACATAAAACATAAGTAAAATAATACAGGAGCTCCACTCATAAGCCCCCCACCACATATAATATAAATAGGATGCCACAAAAAAGATAAATTACATCAACCAGAGCGGGGTCGTTTTAGCGGCGCCCCACTCAGGTTTCCATCTCTCTTGTCCCCCACTTGGCTGGACGTTCCACTTCACTCTGGCAAGCTCCACTTCCAACATTTAGGTATACTTTGGTATTTTTCAACCTTCTGGTCCACACTATTATTGTGGCTTTCTTTATATTCAATCTTGGCTGACCTTTGCTTTGGCTGTTGTGCTATATATTTATTGCACAGTTTCTTGCATGTGTAGCAGCCCTGTTCGGATCTTGGCTATGTTAATCATTAGGTTGTCTCTATGTTGGAGTTATTTGTTCCTATCGTTGTAGGTTATATCCTGCTCTGAACATATCCAGGGTTAATTTGGTTTTTTTTCAACCTTTTTATTGCATCTTCATATTGTCTTGGGTGCATTGGATATACTACATATGTCTCTATGTGCATTACAATCTTTACTCTGCATTGATGTAATTTCTTCTTTTTTGATATCTCGTCAATCTCCTGGCACATGTGCTGCCCCAGGGAGACCCGACATGCTGAACAATGGATTTGAGGGTGATACCTGGGGTCAACATGATGAACGGCCAACTCTGTCATTCCGGGCTTGTTGCTGATCAAATCCCAAAAGGGGTGTAGAGTTGACCCATAGCTGAGACTGTTGGTCTAACAAGAGCTGACAGAGAGTCTAAAACATTACTCTGTATGAAAGGGCACTGCCACTGTCTAGTGAAAATCAGATTTCTCAAAAAATTAGATGTCAATATTAAAATTCTAAAAATAAAAGCAAACTGTGCATTCTGAGGTCGCTGTGATCAGTTTATCACAAGAAGCGTGTTGAAGAGGTCAGACAGACATCTAAAGAAACAATTAATGAAGGATGGTATCAGCACACATTCAATCCTGTTTTATTCTATACTGTTGGCTGGTCACTTTAAACGCAGAGGCATAAACCATCACCATGTATAAAAGGATGATCATTAGCTTACTTCTGGTCACATGGCAGAAAATGCAAGCCCCTTAAAGGTCACATTTAACACCTATTGAGACCACCAAGTTTTGAAAGACTCTGCTGTTTTGGAGTCAGTGGCAGTATGAGCACACATTCTTATTGCTCCAATTCAAAAAAATATCTATTAAATAACTCTGCAATTTGTCGTGATTAACAATTTCTGACTATTTTATGCATTCAGCTCTTACACAGATTTATAGATTTTCATGGTGACTTGTGCAGATTTCAGATTCTACCTGAATAATTCTGCGCTGAGGCATTATGGGAGAAAGAGCTATTTTGTTTACTTGGACCATACAGCAACTGTTGATCCACTTTTGAATTAGTTATCATCCACTTTTCATATAGGATAACACACGTGATCTTAGACCTATCATTAAGACCTGTAGCTGTCATACTCTTTTCAGGTAGCAAGCCGCCTTCTAGACTGGGACCATGCAACATGTCCTTTACTGTTGTGGCTAAATTCTGTCCATGTTTACTAAGGCACATGAGAACTCCATGCCTGGGATCCTCTGCATTTTCTCTGCTTCCACCTGCAAGATAGATAGTAGTAGTTTAGTTTAGTAGATTTAATAGTTTAGTAGATTGTAGTGATGAGCAAGTACATTGGCACTATTCATTACTCGCACGAATAGTATGGTATTCAGGCTATTCGTTACTCGGCAAGTAATTAAGTATTTGCCTCGGTATATTCAAATGACCCTCCCAGCATGTTTGGCTCTTTATTTGCAGCCAAAGAACATGCTGGGCTGGCTTGCCAATCACAGTAATGCCGACGCCATCTTTGGTGTGGCATTACTGTGATTGGCTGGCCTTTCACCATCATAGGGACTATATAAAGACTGCCGGCGCCATCTTGCTCACATTACAGCCAAAAACAGCATAGGGAGGGCATAGTTTCGGTGTAGGGAGAGTGAAAGGAGTGTAGGGAGAGTGATAGGAGGTTATAGTGAGCATTATTTATTCCAAAAAGCTCTTTTGAGAGCTGAAGACTGTGAAGAGATTACTTGTGTGTTAGGTGGGGATTTAAGTAGGAAGAGAGTTAATATGAGGGAGGGTGAAAGGCAGGCACCTGTTCTCTCCGTGTTTGCGTGGGTTTCCTCCGGGTACTCCGGTTTCCTCCCACATTCAAAAGACATACTGATAGGGAATTTAGATTGTGAGCCCCATCGGGGACAGCGATGATAATGTGTGCAAAATTGTAAAGCGCTGCGGAATATGTTAGCGCTATATAAAAATAAAGATTATTATTATTATTATTATTGCAAGTACATGCTGCAGATCTCTACTATTTCCACTGTGTTGTATAGTAATTAGTATTAGGAACAGGCTGTGGGATTAGCGTGAAACAGGGAGGGTTTCATCCACTACCAAAATATAAAAATCAGCTATTTGTAGAGGGAAACAATATTAGGTAGTACCAGCATACCAGCATATACCAAATCATTTTTTAGGCTCTACATAATATTCTTGTGTAGCAGCCTATAACTTTTTTTTACCGCAAAATAATATTCCGCAGTGGCAGCATATAGTAACATCCATTTTAAAATATAATTGCTAAGTAATATTCCTCGTCTACAGTATTGCTTAAAATACCTTATATTCGTCTAGCAGTTGTGTGACTGGTGCAATCCAGGTAGAGATAATCATACGTGACAATTTAACAGGTGTAATAATCTTCATTACTCCACATTTGGAGAGTGTCAGCAAGACGATTGAAAAAAAATCATAATTTTTTATTGGTATAAAAATAGCATATCTTTACCCAGCAGTTGGGCGACAGGCGCCATCCAATTTGGGTAGAGATAATCTTATGTGACAATTTATCAGGGGCAATTATCTTCATTACTCTGCATTTGGAGTGGGTCAGCAAGGCGATTGAAAAAAAAAATCATAATTTTATATTGACTTAAAAAATAGCGTATCTTTATCTAGCAGTTGTGCGACTGGTGCAAAGACAGCGGAGATATGCAAATGAGACTATTTACCTGTAATTTACCTAAGTCTGCTGTTGCTGTATATAATCAAGCTGTGATCTCCAAAGATTAACTTCACATTGCTAGATACAGTGAATTTGGTCATTCAAGATGAGAAAGGCTGACGTTAAGGGACATGGATGTGGTGGCGCTCACCAAGGCTATGTGACAGATATGAAGGTGACTGTATCTCTTTCTAGGTTCCTGCTACACTTGATCTTAGCCAAAAGACAGGGAAGCCAACCAGCCCCTTTCTGCTCCGCTTCTCAGTGATGTCACCGCTCTTCAGACACTCCGCTCTGTGTGACCTGGAAGTGGCTTTTACCATGTAAGTCTATGAAGCGCCAGAACAAGTCACTATTGGCTTACATTGTAAAAGAGAGTTCCGGCCCAAGTATACAGTTTTCTGGGCAGATTGACAAGGGGTGATGTCACTGAGAAGAGAACCGTAGAGTCGTTGAATTCCATAGAAGACTGCATTAAGAGTATACTAATACCCTGCAACACACATATACACAGATTTAATGAAACTATAGGAGGACTTCTTTAACATGAATGCAATTTAACTGTGATTGTCTAATTCTGAACACAACCACATCCGCAATTATAAGAGGGTGTTTTGTTATTTTTACCTAACGCCTCAAAGTGGTTTCAGTTTATTTCTCAATGGATTTGTACAAACTATGGCTTACTTTAAAGATGAAAAAAGTTCTGATTTGATTCTTCTTGGTAAATTCTTCTTGTCATTTTATCAGGGATGTGTAGACTTTTCATGTTCATTGCAGGTCTTCAAAGCAGCTGTATACACAAAACAGTAGATTGAAAAAAAAAATCAGTGCCAAGGTGGAGATATCCTTTAAATAAGATATATTTTATGTCTATGAGCACAGATTTGGGTTTTCAATTGTAAGAAATAGTTGAAAACACAATAAATGCTACTCCATCTGTATATGACACCAGCAGCAGCTGTAGACAATACTGTTCCCATTTCTAGGGTCCCAATATATCCATCTGAATAAAACATTTAATATATCAGTGCGTGTTCTTCATTGCGCTCCAGGAAAGACATTCACGTCCCTCACCATCATGACAGATTTATGAAGCTTATAATAGGGCCGAGAATTTTAATATAAATCCATAAATGTGCGGCTCCTTGTCAGTTCTATTTACCTCCCTGCTGACTCCTGTTGGTGGCTACATGGTAACATATGCAATAATAATGTATATTATAAGAGACGGCGAGGAACGTGTAAGGCACCTCGTGAGGAATGCAGACATTATTGCTTTTGTGACCCTGAAATTAACAAAATAACATAGGAAATGGAATGTTGCAAAATTGCACATTTTTTATGAAACTGGTCATGAATTACAGGAAAAATATGAGAATTCTAAATAACTCGGCTCACAGGCTCAACAGATGATGTTCTGTACAGAACATAACTAGATTTAGTCTATTTTTTGTGCCATCTGAGTGCCCTCCATATACATTGTCAAATGAGCATCGCCCATAAACAGTGCCAGAATAAAGGCCCCAAATTAAAAAAGTCAGAATTTCAAAAAGCACTAGAATTCCACCAATGTAAATACGGTAAATATATTCCTATGCATTGACTTTCTGCAAGCGACAACTGTCAGCAACCTTTCTTTAAGATTTTTCTGCTGTAGCATAGACTATAAACAAAGCTTGCATACAGGGATGAAGCTCTTTGTAATAGTATTCAGTCTCCGCCCACCCAGCATGCCTGGCAGATGCAGCTTGTACTGAACATTGTGAGTTCTCAGCCGCAACAGGGAGGAGGGACACTGAGGAGCTGTCAATCAGGCTAGATGGGCAGATATTAAAAATCAGGGAGTCGTACTGAGAAGCTCTTAACCAGGCTAAGTGGCAAAAATTCTGCAGCAGGAAGGATGAGCACTAAGGAGCTGTAAATCAGGCTGAGTGTGTAGAGCTTCAGCATCAGGAAGAAGGAGCATTGAGGAGCTGTAAATCAGGCTGAGTGGGTAGAGATTCAAGATCAGGGAGAATGGGCACTGAGGAGTTGTAAATCAAGCCAGAGAGGCAGAGATTCAGCATCAAGGCGTAGGATCACTGAAGAGCTGTAAATCAGACTATATGGGCAGAGATTCAATAAAAGTAGGGAGGAGGAGCACTGATGAGTTGTAAATCGGGCTGATTGGGTAGTGATTCAGTATTAGCGAGGAAAAGTGTAGCGCCCCCACTGCCGCAGGGCCGAGGGGTACCTGGTACCGGGCCTCTGAGTCTCTGTTCTGGGGTTGTCACGGTGGCTAGACCCGGTCCGTGACCCTGCTGAGGGGCGCCCAATAAAAGATGTGGATGGTGGTGGTGGTGCGGTGCAATGCAGGTCGCAGTAAATAACGAGGACACCAGGTTGCAGTCTCTTTACCTCTTTACTGAAGGCTTCAGGATCCTCAGTCCGGAATACGGTTAACCGGGCTGCTTGAGTCCGGCCGGTCCGATGGCACCTCCAGAGTTCCCGTTGCAGGGGGAAATCTGTGCCTACCTTCTAGCGCTTGTGTGTTGTGGTCCTCCCCTGCTGTGCTTACGGGAGAGTCCCCACAACTGTTGTGTCTGTTTCTGAAGTTCCCTCACAACTCGATTATGATGTTCTTCTTCGTCCCCCCAGATGATATGGCTAGGACGCACCCGTATGACGGGTAGGCTCGGAGCTCTTCCTGGACCCTAGTGTCGCCCCTCTCCTATTGTTGCCCCCTATGTCTTCTTAGGTGATTTGAGTGAGACAGCCTGCCTATAACTGACTGTCCTGCCGTAGGTTTGAAGTTAGGCCTGGAGCTCTATACTTCCTCGGCGTTCCGGCCACCGGCTGCGCGCCTCAGTAGGATGTTGCCTCGTCTTACAGCACGACTCCTACTGGTGTTTCTCCTTGTTGCGTTGATCTCGTTTCTCACTCAGCACAATAAACCTCGCTTCTTGTCCTTTCTTGGGGTACCGCCACTATGAAGTGCAGGCGCGGTCCCGTAACGTTCTTTCTGTTCGCTAGGCCTCTGTCAGGATCCCACCCCTGACAGGGACCCCCCTGAATCTTCCCCTGCAACACTGTCTGCCACAGGATGTTGCCTGGTTCCAACCCAGTCAGCTTTCTCTCTAACTTCCTATCTAACCCCCAGTTTTACCAGATTGTGAGGAGTGGCCTAATACATAGCACCCTTAGCTCCCCCTGGAGGCTAGACTGTGAAGTGTATTGGTGTCTGTGATACCTGGTCAGGTGAACTCCTTAAGTGCCATCAGATGTACCATCACTCCCCTTAGAGGCGGAGCATCAGTACTGCAACGACCAGGACTCTGGGGCGCTGCAAAAGCACTGAAGAGCAGTAAATCAGGGTAGGTGGATAGAGATTCAGAAGAAGCAAGGATGAGGAGAGTAAGAGGGACATGAAGGATGAGAATTCCCAGAGCTGTGTACCATCTACTCTCCAAACGGAACCCTGCGGAACCAACCAGAAGAGGGAGCATTTCAGGAGGGACAAACTTAGATGGAACATGTGACCTAGATGACTCAGTTCCCTGGTAAAAAGGCAAGCACCAAAACAGGAGTGGATTTGGTGCCAAGAGAAGGAACGGTCAAGACGTGTGTCAAGGAAGACGCTAAGTCCAGGGTGCCAGCTTGTCACAGGAAGCATGAGCCTGCAGATTTTAGCATGCCTGGAAGTAGAACCAGTGCGGCACCAGGCAAGCCCTGGAACCCAGATGACACCAGTCAAGGCTCGAAGACCAGACCTGCACTGGTCAAGACCCGGAGCCCAGTCGACACCACTCAAGAGCCAAGGCCCAACCCTCATCTCACTGAGTATGGGAGACTTCTGCCATTGGTCAAATACCCAAGATTTGTGTAGTGATTCCGCTCGGGGGTGGACTCCTGCAGTGGTGAACAGGAGGCATGAGTGAGCTAGGCCATTACTTCCAGCACTGACATATGCTACAGGGGCTGACCTGGGATAGTACGGCACAGAGGATGGGGGCCGGTTGAAGCAGAGGAGGCCCAACGAGCCTTGTTAGACTTTGTCAGGAGGACTTGGGGCCTAGCAGGAAGAACCGGCACTGGGATTGTTTCCCCTGTTAGAAAGTTATAAAAAATATAGAGAGACTGATGTAATAGTTAGTGAACCTGAGGATTCATTGTATATCTATATTTTTTATTTCACATTGTAAATACTCTTCTGGGCACTATTCATTGTTGCTATAATTTCTATAATTTCCCACCTACCAGAGAAATAAACAGTTTAATTGGTTACTTCCACCTTGTCACCGTCTGTGTCACCAGCTTACAAGATCACTGAGGAGCTGTAAATCAGGGTAGGTGGGCAGGGATTAAGCATCAAGGAGAAGGAGCACTGAGAAGCTGTAAATCAGACTAGGTGAGCAGAGATTCAGCAGAAGCAGGGAGAAAGAACACTGAGGAGCAATAAATAAACTTAAGTGGGTAGAAATTCAGCATCAGGGAGGAGAAGTACTGAGGGGCTGTAAATCAGGCTAAGTGGTATTATTAATCAGTCTCCGCCCAGTCAGTCTGTCTCACAGCTGCAACTTGTACTGAAAATTCTGAGCTCTGGTCCACAGCAGAGAGGAGGGTCACTGAGGAGCTGTCAATCAAGCTAAAGGGGCATAGATTCAGCAGCAGGGAGGAGAATCATAGAGGTGATGTAAACCAGGCTAGGTGGGTAGATATTCAGTAGAAGCAGGAAGGGGGATCACAGAGGAGCTGTAAATCAGGGTAAGTGGATAGAGAGTCCACATCAGGGAGGAGGGACACTGAGGAGCTGTAATTCAGGTTAGGTGGTAGAGATTCAGCAGCAGCAGGAAGAAGGAGCACTGAGGAACGGGTAATCAGGCTAAGTGGATAAAGAGTCAGCATCAGGGAGGAGGAGCTCAGAGAAGCGGTAAATCAGGCACGGTGGGCAGAGATTCAGTGGCAGTAAGGAGGAGGGACATTGAGGAGTTTGTTAAATAAATGGGCAGAGAGCTATTCTGAAATTTGTGATATAAGAACAACAGGTCCAGGTCATCAGGTCCAAGAAATCAACTTACCGTACTATTTAATGCAGTACGGTGACATGTGTTGCCAGATTTGCTATAAGTTTATTAATGAAGCTCCTCCATTTTTTTATTTTTAGGTGACTTGGAGCCCCATAAAAATTAAGAATGTAGAAATAGTTTATAATGGGCTCTTTTTGCCAACAGTTTCTTGCTGTATTTTACCTGCTATGTCCATTGTATTTTTTGCTGTTTGATGCTTCAGGACATAAGTAATGAAGAGAGATAATTGCTGTTAAATTTGGCACGGGGCTTCTGGCTGTAGAAATGAAAAAAATCAATAAGCTTTAAAGTTTGTTAAAAAGTGGTGACGGATAGATGGACTTCTGGGTAATTAATATAATGAGGACATAGAACGAAACATGTAAATACAGATAAAATCAATCTCCCTTAGGAAATCTGGTCTGTTCATAACAAGCTGCAGAATAATTGTTCCAAGTCTATAGATTTCTATGCAAAAACTTTACATAGATGATGTCCACAGAATCCTAGCATAGTATTGCTTTATTAATTGTTCTGCATCCTCATGTAAGGGGTTACAAGGACTGATGAGCGCCCCTATTCCTTTAATTACGTTCCGGTTAAATGTGATGTATCAATACTGTATGTGTCTTGTCGTCTAGTACTGTGTATATTATAGTATATGTGATAAGTGTATATTATGCTAGCTGCTTTTACACTTTGTAAATTGTTTTAGTATAGAGAAAGTGCAGTGCCCATTTCTGGCCACTAGATGGGGGCATTATAGTGGACACAGTATGGATAGGAGGTACATATAGTAAATAGCTAATATAGGAGGGGTCTGCTGTGTGGGTAAGCCAGGAAGATTTACTGATAGTAGAGCAGAGGGCCAGGGAGCCCAGACAGTCCAGATGGGCTTAATGCCCGGTACAGCACAGTGACCCCGTAATGTTACCAAGGGAGAATTCCAACCATCCAGGGCCAGCAGGTCAGAACAGCAGCAGAGATAGCAGTGACAGCAGTAGTAGGAATCTGAGCTGCAGGAGAAGTCACAGCAGTACCAAAGGGCAGGTCGCTAACCATGTGGCAGATCATCGCATGGGCTGATGCCCTCAGATCTGGACGAAACGGCTGAGGGAATTCCAAGCGCAGAGAGTCTGAACAGGGAGGACGCCATATGATACGGTCCAACCTGGGCACGGGCTGTGTGACAAGGAGAGGAGTACAGGGAAAGAGGAGGAATATGTGTATAGTGTGGAATATGTTGCTGAAGCTGTGATGATGATGAATATGGATGTGCTGCGAAAACAAGAGAGTAAACTTTTGCATTTGAAGTTTGAAACGGACTCTGTGTCTTTATATGGAACAATGTAAATATAAGAAAACTGACTGAACAACCATATAGTCTGAACTGGTGCATAACCAGAAAAGTCATATAGCAAATAGATCAATGGCTGCACTCAAAATTTACTGTGCTAAGGCAAGGAAATGTGTAATACATGAAATGTGAATAGCATAATGGCTTGTGAAATTTATGAAAAAACACATGAGATTCTTAGCACAAGATTTGGTCAAAAGTTGTGAGCCCATCCACCAAACGTCAAGGTAATCTCAAAACGAATGGGTACCTGAGCTGACTGCCTAGTGTGAACACTTACCTATGGCTAATAACATGGTAAAGCCTGCTTTTATAGGAAGCTCAGAACCTTAGCACAGTAAATTTTGAGTGCAGCCATTGATCTATTTTATATGGAACAATGGCAGCAGTGGATCTTCAGTCAGCCCGATGGGACCCTGACAGTGCAGAAGGTGAAGCAGAAGGTATGCTGCAGAGGGGACACTATATTCATGTGACGGGAGACCAGGGCATGTTAAAGTATAGAAACTCAGCCACGACTATGGCCCTGGCCCTCCCTCACACTCATAGTTCTGCTTTCCCAGAATTCTGAGTGCCCAGAGTTCTGTTTCTTAAGTGAAATGTATGTTGGCCAATCAGAATGGAAAAAGACTTAAAAAATGAGATGTGACTGTACAATGTAAATGCATCCCGTGAGCAAAATTTGCCATGACAGAGAGATCATGCATCACTGTACCATAGCGCCCAACCACAATGCTCTGAAAGAAGCTAACCACAGTGCATACATATCAGAACCAGCCACATTTTCTCCATAAAAGTGTCATTAATAGTGACCTCATATTATAGTCATTAACAGTGCACTGAGAGCAGCGTCAGCTACTGTCCCATCATAAGAGAGTCATCCACAGTACCCCCGTAACAAAGACAAAATTGCTCATCTGTCCTGGCTCTAGTGCCGGGCTTTTCGTCTTCCTACTGCCTTGGTAAGTTCCTTTTGCTCTACTGTGTAGTCAGGAATATGCCATATCAACAGGGCGTTCTCCTGTAGCATCACACTCCAGAGGTCTCTTAGGCTGCCTGAGTATTCGGATAGTTGGGGGCACATGATTCTGCCATTGACTGCTTCTTAGTTCTTGGACTCTGTGACAAATCAAGCTCTGTTATATTGCTAGATAACTATAATGCTGCTCAGATCTGCCTGGATTCTGTGACAAATCCAGTTCTGCAACATTACTAGATAACTATGTTACACCCTTGGTCAGTTCAGCTGTTATATTGCTACGTAGCCCTGTCTAACTGCTGTGCTAATGTATTAGGCTATGACAAACTCAGCTCTGCTGTGTTAATTCTGTTACACCGTTGAACCATTTTTGTCTCACAACGTTCCCTGTCACTCAGCTCTGCTTCTCTGATTCTGAGACGACCCTGATACATTGCTGTTCGGTGCTGCTACACTAGTTGCCATCACACCTACTCTGCTTCATCGTTTCCCGTGGTTCCAGTTGTCATTCCTGACTCATGCAATCCTATGACTTGAGAATCCATCTCACCAGGTGAGACACAGTAGTCCATAACAGTGTCCTCATATTAATGTCAGGTATGTTGTCCATGGAGGAATATAGGTTATGTGACCCCATAAGAGACCAGCCTCAGTGCCCCATTACAGAATAAGATGCAGTGTACCAATAGCAGTGTCAGCCACTGTGCCCCATATTAGTGTCAGACACATTGACATAACAGTGTCATCTCCATAGAAGGGCTACAGTGCCCCAGTAGAAGAGCCAGGCCATGAGTGTCACAAAAAATATACAAGAGTATCCCAATAACATTGCCAGTCACCGTGCCTTTACAACAGTGCCACCATCACCTATTTTACTCAGTCATCTCAGAAGTTTTCAGTCGAGTCGACTGAGTGAACTTTTCATATAGTCCAAGCATTTTACCATTTGATCACAGACTGTTCCCTGCCTGGCAGGATATTTTTAGAGTGAAGATTACACAACAATTTTATAATGTCACGGAGATAAATTGGATATCCCGTGGCATGGAAAAATAAAATCCCAAACTGTACAGTTATCATTGCAGGTGCATAGGAAGCCCAGCATCTGCAGAAAACTAAGGAGGGAGATGGGCTCAGACATTGTAGATTCCAAAATATACAAAATATTAGAAAAATAGATAAAAGAAACACTAAAATATAGGTAAAAATAAAATTTAGAAATCAAATGAAAATCTTGAATGACTATTTCTTGATCGCTGAATCTCAGGACTCAAACATGAAGTTAGCGGCACCCTTGCCGTTAGGCTGTGTCTGGTATTGCGGCTCAGATTTTAAACACATTTGTTTCTAATCTTATAAAAAGACTAGAGCTGAGAAAATCGAATTCACTTCAATTTTCACCCAAAAAAATTTGGATTCAGCAGAATCCTCATTATTTGCAAGCCGACGCTTTGCTTAATGTTTTCCAAAAAAGCATTGTACTTACCATACTTTTCACCTGTCCATTGCAACTCCTTGTTGAGTCCACTTTTGGTTATTGCCTTCCATCCTCACTTTTCAGCATCTCCAGCAACATCATGATGTCATATTGGCACATGGATCAAATTATCAATATCAGATCTCTTTGGATCCAACATCCTACATCCTGCCGATCACCTGTTATCAGCTCAGACAGCAGCCAAACGTAACCAGTGTAGGAGCTGGAACAGCACAGCCATTCTCAGGTACTGCAGCTCAGCTCCTATTGAAGTGAATGGAAGCAGCGTTGCAGTACCCTTGCATAGTATATGCAGCCATGACCTTCTGCTCCAGTAGGCTATTTACAACCGGCTACTGCTGCAGCTGATAACAGCTGATTAGTAAGGGTCCTAGGTGGCAGACCCATAAATAACTTGACATTGTTACTTTACAATGAGGACAATCACTTAAATCCCAGTTTAAAATAACCTTATACAGTATAGTGGACTGTGGGTGCAGTGGAAATATACTGTAATGGCTGAAAGTGTTGACACCTTTGAAATTGTTCCAGAAAATGAAGTAATTCTCTCAGAAAATTATTGTAATTACACATGTTTTGTTACACACATGCTTATTTTCTTAGTGTTTATTGGAACAACACAAAAAAACAGAAAAAAATAGGCAAATTAGACATAATTTCATACAAAAACCCCACAATGGGCCTGACAAAATTGTTGCCACCTTTCAAAAATTGTTAAATCTCACAGTGTGAAAGGGGAGAAGATGACTCAATCTTTGCATTGAGGGTGTGATTCACTAAGCATGGAGAAAATAAAGAGGAGAAGAGAACTATCTGAGGACTTAAGAACCAAAATTGGTGAAAAATATCAGGAATCTTAAGGTTCAAGTCCATATCCACAGATCTTGATGTTCCTTTGTCCACGTTGCACAACATAATCAAGAAGTTAGCAACCCATGGCACTGTAACTAATCTCCTTGGATGTGGAATGCAGAGAAAATTGATGAAAGGTTGCTACACAGGATAGTCCAGATGGTAAAAAAGCAGCCCCAATCAAGTTCTAAAGAAATTAAATATGTTCTGCAGACTCAGAGTGCATTAGTGTCAGCGAGAACTGTTGGTTGAAATTAAATGAAATGCTATGACAGGAGACCCAGGAGGACCCCACTGCTGACAAACATAAATAAGCTAGACTGCAGTTTGCCAAAATGTACATGAATAAGCCAAAATCCTTCTGGGAAAGCAACTTGGGGACAGTTGAGATCAAGTTAAAGCTTTGTGGTAAAGCACATCATTCTACTGTTTACTGAAAATGGAATGAGACCTACAAATAAAAAACACAGTACCTACAGTCAAATATGATGGAAGTTCAATGATATTTTGGGATTGTTTTCCTGCCTCTGGCACTGGGTGCCATGACTGTGTGCAAGGCATCATGAAATCTGAAGATTACCAACGGATTTTGGGTGGCAATGTAGTGCCCAGTGTCAGAAAGCTTGGTTTGCATCCTAGGTCATGGGTCTTCCAGCAGAACAATAACCCCAAACATACTTAAAAAATAACCCAGACACGGATGGAAACAAAGTTCTGGAGAGTTTTGAAGTGGCAGCAATGAGTCCGGATCTAAATCCCATTGAACACCCGTGGAGAGTTGTTAAAATTGCTGTTGGGAGAAGGCGCCTTCAGATATGAGAGACCTAGAATAGTTTGCAAAAGAAGAGTGGACCAAAATTCCAGTTGAGAGCTGTAAGAAGCTTGTTGATGATTATAGGAAGCGATTTATTGCAGTAATTCATTCTAAAGGGTGTGCAACCAAAAATTAAGTTGAGGGTGCCAACAATTTTGTCACCCATTTTGGGGGTTTTGTGTGAAATTATACCCAATTTGCCTTGTTTTTGTTGCAATAATTTTCTGGGAAAAATACTTAACTTTTTGGAACAATTTCAAGGGTGCCAACACTTTCAGCCATGACTGTATGTGTGCTACGCTCTACCATTTTCGGGATCAGAGAAGACTCCCTAATACATTTATTACCTGACAAGGCAATGTAGCATTACATGACATCTGACAGCATGTGAAAAAGAAAAGTCCCACTGCCACGTCATCTCTGCTGCATCAGTAAATCCACAGTTGTCCTATAATTCACATCTTCAGACATTTCTATGTAACTTTTGTTTTGGAAGAATGTAGAATACAAGGCTACTGACCGTACAGCAATATCCACTTACAGGCTAATGTCTAGACCTCCTATGTCTGTCTACATCACGGATTGACCTATTTTCCCACCGACAGTCCAGGTGAATTGCTTATTACAACAAGTAAATTTGCTTATACCAACAACAAACTAAAAGCTTTAGGTTTTGCCATCGTCAGCGTCATGTGCCTCACTCTGAAGGCTGACTCTGCAGACACAACGATCTTGATGGACGCAGGGGCTCCAGATATCAGCAGTTCCTCCAATTAATAAAAAGCAATATTTACCTGCCCAGGTCTCAGAACTAATGTACCATCAGGATGCAGCAAACCCATAGAGTAAGGAAGGCGGCAACACAGGTACAAAATACTGATGAGTCAACCACTCACAACTAGTGTTGAGCATTCCGATACCGCAAGTATCGGGTATCGGCCGATACTTAGCGGTATCGGAATTCCGATACCGAGATCCGATACTTGCCGCGTATCGGATACCGGAATCGGAAGTTCCCAGATTCAAACTGCACAAATTCAGCCAATGAGAATGATTCCAAGTGTGGGCGCATCCTGTTCAGCATGGAGGGCATGAAACTACTGGCATGGCTGTGATTGGCTGCTGAAATGATGTCATGATGCAGTTTAAAAGTCGCTGGCGCCATTTTGCGCTCACTCTGCTGTGAATTCAGTTAGTGACAGGACGCTGTTTGCTGACTGAGGGCCAGTTTAGAGATAGCGATTTTCTTCTTTGTGCTTTTCAAAGGCTAATTTAGCAACCGCTGTGTTCACCTACTATTCACCTTGCTTTTGCCTTGTAGCGCTGTTTTCACAGCGATCTGCAAGGTCTGTGTGTGTGTGTGTGTGTGAGTGCAGCCCACTCTCTAGTCTGAGTGCAGCCATAGGCCATCCATAGCTGGTTGTATTCAGTTCAGGGAGGGTGGTTCATTGCCTCATACTGTTTTTTTTTTTTTTTTTCAAGTAGTGTAGTCTGCTGCTCATTTTTTCAAAAAAATCCTATTAGTGTCTTTCCACCCGTCTCCAGCTAACTTGTGGAAAAACACTACATACGATAAAGTAGAGGAGGGTTTTTGGGCCTTGCAGCGCCTTTACGGCTGTCTGCACAGTCTCCGTGTGACTGCAGCTCGCCCTGTAGTCTGTGAGCAGCCATAGCCTGGTTGTCTCCAGCTCAGGGTTCTTCACTGCGTCATACCGTAAAATCAATTTTCCTTTTGTTTTAAGTAGTGCAGGCTGCTGCACATTTTTTCTAAAAATTCCTATTAGTGTCTTTCCACCCGTCTCCAGCTAACTTGTGGAAAAACACTACATAGGATAACGTAGAGGAGGGTTTTTGGGCCTTGCAGCGCCGTTTACGGCTGTCTGCACGGTCTCCGTGTGACTGCAGCTCTCTCTGTTGTCAGTTCAGTCCCCAAAAAATAAATAAATAATAAAGTTCACCAAACACACCAGTGACACCACTTTACATTTGTGTAGGCCACATTAGCTCATATTAAAGTCTAGTCCACACTTTATAAAATTAGTGTTTCTTATACCTGTTAGGAGTTGTTCAGGAATAAGCACACAAAGCCGTTAGTACTTTTCTGCTTATCTTTATCAGTCAACCAAGATGAAGAAGGCAGTGAGTAAGGCACGTGGGCGTGGGCGCGGAGCAGGGAGAGGACGTGGGGATTCTGTGCCTGCTGCGGGCACCGGTGACTCATCAGCACCCACTTTCACAAGGGAACAGTCATTCATGCGCAGCTTTGTCGCAGAGCGCCGTACACCGCTGCTGCGTGAAGAACAAATTGAAGCCGTTGTCGGATGGATGGCAGCTAATGCATCAACTTCAATTAGTGCCACATCCTCTCAGACACAGAGCACTGGAGAGCAGCCATCTGTCTCTTCACCACCTGCCAAATTGCCCAGGCAGACAGAGAGCCCAGGACAGGAGCCGTCTCTACTTCTGTTCTCTGAATCTCTTGGCTTGGAAACAGGGGGCCAGCCAAGCAGCATTGGAGAAATGGAAGAAGAGGCAGGGTGCAGTGATGCCCAACAGCTTTTTCTCTCTTCCTCTGAAGAGGCGGGTGGGCCAGTGCTTCCGGTCACCACATCGCAGGCCGCATCCACTGATGATGACACTCAGGTGCCACTTTCTGGTGCGTGCTCTGCTGCTGAGACTACCCAGGAGGAGCAGTTGGGGGCAGAGGGTAGTGTAGATGATGAGGTCCTTGACCCATCTTGGCGTGAGGGACAGGAAGGTGGTGGGAGCAGCTCTGAGGAAGAGATTCCCCGTACGGCCCAAAGAGGGAGAGGGAGGGGGAAGACTGCGGATCCTGCAGCCTCCGCTTTGGCACCCGTTAGGAGCATGTCTCTTCCAAAAGCCAAAAAGGGCGCTCCCAAGACTTGCAGTGCCTGGGCCTTTTTTGACACAGTTGCTATGTCAAATGCAAGGTGTGTCATCACAAAGTAAAAAGAGGTCGAAATGTCAGCAGCCTCAATACCTCCAACATGTGGAAACATGTGCGGACCAGGCACGCGGCGTTGTTAGAAAAACACACTGAAGAGCTAGGCCAACCAACAGCGGCAGCTACCACCTCTTCAGCTCGTGTTGCGTCTTCCTCCAGCTCACACGCAGCTGGTTCGGCTTCCTCCCAGGATCGCCGTGGAAGAACCTCTGGCCCTGTTGTCCAGAGACCCGCTGTAATTCCACCCGCAGCACCACTTTCCCAGTCATCCACACACTCCCAGCCCAGTGTACAGCCATCGGTAGTACAGGCATGGGAGAAAAGGCGGCCTTTCTCGTCAAACCACCCACGAGCACAGGCTCTGACTGCAGGCATTGCCAAACTTCTGTCACTGGAAATGCTGTCATTCAGGCTGGTGGAGACTGACAGCTTCCTTGACTTGATGTCATTGGCAGTCCCACAGTACAATGTGCCCAGCCGCTTTTACTTCAGCAGGCAAGCCGTCCCTGCCCTGCACAAGCATGTGGAGGGACACATAAAACACGCGCTACTGAATGCCGTCAGTAGCAAGGTCCACCTCACCACCGATGCGTGGACCAGTCAACATGGACAGGGGCGATACCTTTCCCTCACTGCCCATTGGGTTAATGTCGTTGAGCCGGGTACAGATCGTGCGAGTGGCGCAGGACGTGTCCTGCCCACTCCAAGGATTGCAGGAATCCATTCTGTACGCATTGACTCCTCCTCTTACACCAGTTCCTCAGAATCATCGCTGCAGGAGCCGTCACAGTCCACCTCCACATGGACCCGTGATGAACGTTTACCTGTTACGACCGACATGAGCACAGCCGTGGCCAAACGTCAACAGGCCGTCTTGAAATTAATTTCTTTGGGGAATCGAAGCCACACAGCGCAGGAGCTCTGGAATGCCATCAAGCAGGAGAGCGATGTGTGGTTTGTGCCAGCGAATCTCCAGCCAGGCATGGTAGTGTGTGATAATGGCCGAAATCTGGTGGCAGCTCTGGGCCTCGGCAACCTCACTCACATCCCATGTCTGGCACATGTGCTCAATTTGGTCGTGCAGAGTTTTTTGAGGGACTATCCGGATCTTGATGCACTGCTGCACAAGGTCCGCCTAGAGTGTGCTCACTTGCGGCGTTCCAGCACGGCAAAAGCGCGCATTGCGGCTCTGCAGCGCCGACACCACCTGCCGGAACATCGCATCATATGTGACCTACCTACCAGGTGGAATTCCATGTTACATATGTTGGAGCGGTTGTGTGAGCAGCAGCAAGCTGTAATGGAGTACCAGCTGCATCAGGCGCAAAGAAGTCGCACTCCGCGCCGTTCAGACTTCACAACCACAGAGTGGGCCACTATGAATGATGTCTGCCAGGTTTTGCGTCCCTTCGATTATTCCACGCGAATGGCGAGTGCAGATGATGCACTAGTCAGCATGACTGTCCCCCTTATCTGCCTGCTTGAAAAATCACTGCAAGCGCTAAGGGATGATGTTGTGGAAGAGGTGGAGGATGAGGATTCAACATTTCCATCATCTTCTGGACAGTCAGCGCCACGTGGTTCCTCACAAACGCGTAGGCAGGGGACAGTTTGTGAGGAGGATGAGGAGGAGTCAATGGAGGAGGAAGACATCCGTCCAGAGGAGGGAGTTACACAATTGTCCAGTACTCAGTGTGTACAGCGAGGGTGGGGTGATGACGAGCGGGCAGAGATCACGCCTCCAGCAGGGGACAGCGTTTCTTGGGCAGTTGGCAGTCTGCAGCACATGGTGGATTACATGCTGCAGTGCCTGAGAAACGACCGCCGCATCGTCCACATTCTCAACATGTCTGAATATTGGGTGTTCACCCTCCTCGATCCTCGCTACCGGGACAACGTAGAAAGCCTCATCACACCGTTGAACCGGGAGCGAAAAATGTGGGAGTACCAAGACACACTGGTGAATTCCATCATCTTCTCCATTCCAAGTGAGAGAAGTGCTGCTAGTGCATTACAAAGCAGCTCAGTGCGTCCAGGCAGTGGTGGAGGCTCTGCACAAAGAGGGAGCAGAAGCAGTGCCTCTGCCCAAGGCAAGAGCAGTATGGCCCAACTGTGGCACAGTTTTCTGTGCCCGCCACAAAAGTCAACACCATCACAGACGGCTCCAGTCAGCAGGAGGCAACAGTTCCGTCAGATGGTGACAGACTACATGTCTTGCCCTCTTGCTGTACTCCCAGACGGCTCTTCACCTTTCAAGTTTTGGGTCTCAAAGCTGGATACATGGCCAGAGCTAAGCCAGTATGCATTGGAGGTGCTGGCTTGCCCTGCGGCTAGTGTATTATCGGAACGCGTCTTTAGTGCTGCAGGTGGTGTACTAACTGACCGTCGCATGCGACTATCCTCCGATAACGTTGACCGGCTTACTTTCCTGAAAATGAACAAGGCCCGGATCTGACAGGAATTTGCCACTCCTCTTCCTGATTAAATAATTAGGTGACTGTCTACGTTATCCAGCTCTCCTGTTGTGTTCATCTTTCTACCACCTGAACTTAAATTCTTGGGCTCCAACACGGCCAATTGAGGCTCAGAAGTGCCTTCTGCACAGTCAAAACATACGACCCAGTGTTATTGGGTTTCAGTAACGTCAGCTGATCCCCAGCTGTGCAGCCGGCAATGTGTCCTGCGACCGCCACGCTGACACAACAACTGAAATGTAAGGGAACCTGTCCCCCCCCCCCAAGGCGTTTGTTACTGAAAGAGCCACCTTGTGCAGCAGTAATGCTGCACAAGGAAAAGGTAGCTATTTTTGTTTAGCTCCTTGCACACGCAGAACTTAACACTTATAAAATGTGTCCACTGATACCATAAAACCGTCCCGGAAGTGGGACTTTCCTTCGTAATATGACGCAGCACAGCTGTCATTCCTACCCCCTTGGCGCCGTGCCCCGGCTCCTCAGCGTTGTTTAAATCTGTCCCGGAGCCTGCGCTGTTATGTTATCCCTTGGCCAGGCACACTTAGCGCTGCCCATCTTCTGACATCATTTGGTGTCAGGCTGCCTGCGCCTGTGCGGCCGCGCTGGCCGAGAGCCCGCCTCGCATTGTCTTCTGATTTCATCCCACTGGGGGCCTGAGATCCATGGACATGCGCAGTGCATATCTGAACCTCCGCCTCTCACTCATCTCCCTACGCCTTCTTCAGACTGTGCGCCGTCAGCTGATCCCTAATTGCATGCCACGGCCGTGGCGCCGCACAGTCTGAAGAAGCCGTTGGGAGGGGAGTGAAAGGCGAGGATATGCACTGCGCATGGCCACGGATCCCAGGCCCGCGGTGGGATTACATTAGACGACACTGCGAGGCGGGATCTCGTCCAGCACGGCCGCACAGGTGCAGCCAGCCTGACACCAAATGATGTCAGAAGATGGGCAGCGCTAAGTGTGCCTGGCCAAGGGATAACATAACAGCGCAGGCTCCGTGACAGATTCAAACAACGCTGAGGAGCCGGGGCACGGCGCCAGGGGGGTAGGAATGACAGCTGTGCTGCGTCATATTACGAAGGAAAGTCCCACCTCCGGGACGGTCTCACGGTTTCAGGGGACACATTTTATAAGTGTTTAGTTCTGTGTTTGCAAGGAGCATAATGAAAAGAGCCACCTTTTCCTTTTGCATCTTTTGTGCTGCACAAGCTGGCTCTTTCAGCTACAAACGCCTTGGGGGGGGTTAAAGGTTCCCTTTCGACTTTCTCCAATCAGGCTTCGGCCTACATTGTGTTCCTCTGCTTCTCCTGCTGTCCCTGGGCTCCAACACCGCTAGTTGCTGCCTGGTAGTGCTGTACGCACAGTCCCAACAGTCCCTCCTCTGTTATTGGGGTTCAGTAATGTCAGCTGTTCCCCAGCTGTGTGTGTGGCAATCCCTCCTTCTCCTCCACCTCCTCCTCCTCCTCCTGTCCCTGGGCTCCAACACCGCTAGTTGCTGTCCAGAAGTGCTGTACGCACAGTCAACAGTCACTCCTCTGTTATTGGGGTTCAGTAATGTCAGCTGTTCCCCAGCTGTGTGTGTGGCAATCCCTCCTATCTCCCCCACCTCCTCCTCTTCCTCCTCCTGTCCCTGGGCTCCAACACCGCTAGTTGTTGCCTGGTAGTGCTGTACGCACAGTCCCAACAGTCCCTCCTCTGTTATTGGGGTTCAGTAACGTCAGCTGTTCCCCAGCTGTGTGTGTGGCAATCCCTCCTATCTCCTCCACCTCCTCCTCCTCCTCCTGTCCCTGGGCTCCAACACCGCTAGTTGTTGCCTGGTAGTGCTGTACGCACAGTCCCAACAGTCCCTCCTGTTATTGGGGTTCAGTAACGTCAGCTGTTCCCCTGCTGTGTGTGTGGCAATACCTCCTATCTCCCCCACCTCCTCCTCCTCCTCCTCCTGTCCCTGGGCTCCAACACCGCTAGTTGTTGCCTGGTAGTGCTGTACGCACAGTCCCAACAGTCCCTCCTCTGTTATTGGGGTTCAGTAACGTCAGCTGTTCCCCAGCTGTGTGTGTGGCAATCCCTCCTATCTCCTCCACCTCCTCCTCCTCCTCCTGTCCCTGGGCTCCAACACCGCTAGTTGTTGCCTGGTAGTGCTGTATGCACAGTCCCAACAGTCCCTCCTCTGTTATTGGGGTTCAGTAACGTCAGCTGTTCCCCTGCTGTGTGTGTGGCAATCCCTCCTATCTCCCCCACCTCCTCCTCCTCCTCCTGTCCCTGGGCTCCAACACCGCTAGTTGTTGCCTGGTAGTGCTGTACGCACAGTCCCAACAGTCCCTCCTCTGTTATTGGGGTTCAGTAACGTCAGCTGTTCCCCAGCTGTGTGTGTGGCAATCCCTCCTATCTCCTCCACCTCCTCCTCCTCCTCCTGTCCCTGGGCTCCAACACCGCTAGTTGCTGTCCAGAAGTGCTGCACGCACAGTCAACAGTCCCTCCTCTGTTATTGGGGTTCAGTAATGTCAGCTGTTCCCCAGCTGTGTGTGTGGCAATCCCTCCTATCTCCCCCACCTCCTCCTCCTCCTCCTCCTGTCCCTGGGCTCCAACACCGCTAGTTGTTGCCTGGTAGTGCTGTACGCACAGTCCCAACAGTCCCTCCTCTGTTATTGGGGTTCAGTAACGTCAGCTGTTCCCCTGCTGTGTGTGTGGCAATCCCTCCTATCTCCCCCACCTCCTCCTCCTCCTGTCCTTGGGCTCCAACACCGCTAGTTGTTGCCTGGTAGTGCTGTACGCACAGTCCCAACAGTCCCTCCTCTGTTATTGGGGTTCAGTAACGTCAGCTGTTCCCCAGCTGTGTGTGTGGCAATCCCTCCTATCTCCTCCACCTCCTCCTCCTCCTCCTGTCCCTGGGCTCCAACACCGCTAGTTGCTGTCCAGAAGTGCTGTCCGCACAGAGCCAAACACCTCGCCAATGTGTTAGTGGGGTTCAGCACCGCCAGCTGTTCCCCTGCTGTGTATACGGCAACGTGTACTGCGACCGCCACGCAGGCACAACAAGTTAAATTTAAGGGAACCTGTCCCCCCCCCCAGGCGTTTGTTACTGAAGGAGCCACCTTTTGCAGCGGTAATGATGCAAAGGGAAAAAGTGCCTCTTTTCTTGGTGCTCCTTGCACATGCTGAACCTAACACTTATGAAATGTGTCCCCTCCTACCGTGATACCGTCCGGTAGGTGGAACTTTCCTTTGTGATGTGAAGCAGCACAGTCGTCATTCTTACCCCCTTGGCGCCGTGCGCCGCCTCCTTGGCGTTGTTTGAGTCAGTCCCGGAGCCTGCGCTGTTAGGTTAGCCCTTGGCCATGCACACATTTTGCGCTGCCCGTCTTCTGACATCATTTGGTGTCAGGCTGGCTGAGCCTGTGCGGCCGCGCTGGGCGAGATCCCGCCTCGTAGTGTCTTCTGATTTAATCCCACTGGGGGCCTGAGATCCATGGACATGCGCAGTGCATATCTGAACCTCCACCTCTCACTCATCTCCCTACGGCTTCTTCAGACTGTGCGGTGTCAGCTGGTCCCTAATAGCATGCCACGGCCGTGACACCGCACAGTCTGAAGAAGCCGTAGGGAGGGGAGTGAGAGGCGAGGATATGCACTGCGCATGGCCATGGATCCCAGGCCCGCGGTGGGATTACATTAGACGACACTGCGAGGCGGGATCTCGGCCAGCGCAGCCGCACAGGCGCAGCCAGTCTGACACCAAATGATGTCAGAAGACGGGCAGCGCAAAATGTGTGCATGGCCAAGGGCTAACCTAACAGCGCAGGCTCCGGGACTGACTCAAACAACGCTGAGGAGGCGGCGCACGGCGCCAAGGGGGTAAGAATGACGGCTGTGCTGCTTCACATCACAAAGGAAAGTTCCACCTACCGGACGGTATCACGGTAGGAGGGGACACTTTTCATAAGTGTTAGGTTCAGCATGTGCAAGGACCATAATTAAAAGAGCTAAGTTTACCTTTTCCAGCATTAGTTCTGTACACGATGGCTCTTTCAGCTACAAACGCCTGGGGGGGGGGGGGTTAAAGGTTCCCTTTCAACTTGCTCCAGTGCAGGCTTCGGCCTACACTCTGCTCCCTCTCCTCCTCCTGCTGACCCTGGGCTCTGACACCGCCAGTTGGGGCCCAGATGTGCTGGCTGCACAGACAAAAACACCAGCCAAAGTGTCAGTGGGGTTCAGCACCGCCAGCTGTTCCCCTGCTGTGTAGCCGGCAACGTGTCCTGCAACAGTCACGCAGACACAAGAACTGAAATTGAAGGGAACCTGTCCCCCCTCCCCCAGGCGTTTCTATGTTTCACAGCCACCTTGTACAGCAGTAATGCTGCATGTGTGCAAGGTGGCTCATAAACTTACTCCCCTTGCACACGTGGAACTGAACACGTCTAAAATGTGTCCTCTGTGACCATTAAACCGTCCCTGAGGTGTGACTTTCCTTTGTAATGACACGCTGCAACCCCCTTGGTAGCGCTGACCATCTTCTGGCATCATTGTTTGGCTGCCTGCGCCTCTGCGGCCGCCCTGACCCACACAACGCCCCTCGGTGTCTTATTTATTTGGACTGCAAGGGTGTGATTGATGGGCATCAGCAGTGCATATGTTCGCCTGTCCCTCATCTCCTTCCGCCTTCTTCAGACTGTGCGGCTTCATGGCTGTGGCGTGCGACAACGGATCAGCTCACAGTCTGAAGCGGGTGTAAGGACCCGAGTGTGAGAGGCGAACATATGTACTGCGCCAGGCCAGGAATCCCAGCCCCGCAGTGTTTTAACAATGTTAAGACACTGCGGGGCTGGGATTCATGGTCAACGCGAACCGCACCGGCCGACATGAAATGATGTCAGAAGACGGGCAGCGCTAACAGCGCAAGGCCAAGGGATAACACGACAGCGCAGACTCCTGTACAGCAAATAACGACGCTCAGGAGGCCGCACCAAGCACCAAGGTGGGATTTTTGCCAGCTGTGCTGCATCTCATTACGAAGGGAACTCACGCCTCCAAAACAGTTTGACTGCTTAAGGGCCTAAATGTTATACGTGTTTCTTTCTGCGTGTGAAAGGAGCATAATTAAAAGAGCAACCTTAGACTTGTGCAGCATTACTGCTGCCCAAGCTGTGGCTCTTGTAGTTTGTAACCCCTGAGGGGGGGTTAAAGGTTACCTTTGAAATCGGTTCAATTAGGCTTCGGCCTACACTCTGCTCCACCTGCAGAGCCCGGGCTCCAACACCGCTAGTTGCTGTCCGGAAGTGCTGGCTGCACAGAGCCAAACACCTTGCCAATGTGTCAGTGGGGTTCAGCAACGCCAGCTGTTCCCCTGCTGTGTAGCCTGCAACGTGTCCTGCAACAGCCACGCAGACACAACAGACCTAAAGCTGCCGCCAGTGCAGGCTTCGGCCTACACTCTCCTCCCTCTCCTCCTGCTGACCCTGGGCTCTAACACCGCCAGTTGGTGCCCGGTACTGCTAGCTGCACAGAGAAAAACACCAGCCAAAGTGTCAGTGGGGTTCAGCACCGCCAGCTGTTCCCCTGCTGTGTAGCCGGCAACGTGTCCTGCAACAGCCACGCAGACACAAGAACTGAAATTGAAGGAAACCTGTCCCCCCTCCCCCAGGTGTTTCTATGTTTTACAGCCACCTTGTACGGCAGTAATGCTGCATGTGTGCAAGGTGGCTCAGAAACTTATTCTCCTTGCCCATGTTGAACTGAACACGTCTCCTGTACTTCAAAATGCGATGCTCAGGAGGCCGCACCAAGGTGGTATTTTTGCCAGCTGTGCTGCGTCTCATTACGAAGGGAACTCCCGCCTCCAAGACAGATTGACTGTATAAGGGCCAAAATGTTGTACGTGTTTCCTTCAGCTTGTGCAAGGAACAAAATTAAAAGAGCAACCTTTGACTTGTGCAGCACTACTGCTGCATAAGGCGTGGCTCTTCTAGTTTGTAACACCTGAGGGGGGGTTAAAGGTTACCTTTAAAATTGGTTCAATTAGGCTTTGGCCTACACTCTGCTCCCCCTCCTGTCCCTGGGCTCCAACACCGCCAGTTGGTGCCCCGAAGTGCTGGCTGCACAGAGAAAAACACCTTGCCAATGTGTCAGTGGGGTTCAGCACCGCCAGCTGTTCCCCTGCTGTGCAGCCGGCAATGTGTCCTGCAACAGCCACGCAGACACAAAGCTGCCGCCAGTGCAGGCTTCGGCCTACACTCTGCTCCCTCTCCTCCTGCTGACCCTGGGCTCTAACACCGCCAGTTGGTGCCCGGTACTGCAAGCTGCACAGAGAAAAACACCAGCCAAAGTGTCAGTGGGGTTCAGCACCGCCAGCTGTTCCCCTGCTGTGTAGCCGGCATCGTGTCCTGCAAAAGCCACGCAGACACAAGAACTGAAATTGAAGGGAACCTGTTCCCCCCTCCCCCAGGCGTTTCTATGTTTTCCAGCCACCTTGTACAGCAGTAATGCTGCATGTGTGCAAGGTGGCTCATAAACTTATTCTCCTCGCACATGTGGAACTGAAAACACGTCTAAAATGTGTCCTCTGTGTGACCATTTAACCGTCCCAGAGGTGTGACTTTCCTTTATAATGACACGCTGCAACCCCCTTGATAGCGCTGCCCGTCTTCTGGCATCATTGTTTGGCTGCCTGCACCTCTGCGGCCGCCCTGACCCACACAACGCCCCTCGGTGTCTTATTTATTTGGACTGCGAGGGTGTGATTGATGGGCATGAGCAGTGCATAAGTTCGCCTGTCCCTCATCTCCTTCCGCCTTCTTCAGACTGTGCGGCTTCATGGCCGTGGCATGCGATAAGGGATCAGCTGACGCCGCACAGTCTGAAGCGGGTGTAAGAACCGGAGTGTGAGAGGCGAACATATGTACTGCGCCAGGCCATGAATCCCAGCCCCGCAGTGTTTTAATGGAGCGCCCCCACACCGCCGCAGGGCCGAGGGGTACCCGGAGCCGGGCCTCTGAGTCTCTGCTCTGGGGTTGTCACGGTGGCTAGACCCGGTCCGTGGCCCTGTCTGTCAGTGGGGGACGTCCGGTGCAATATGTGGTGTTGTAACGGTGCAGTTGTGGGGTGCAGGTCGCAGTAAATAACGAGGACACCAGGTTGTAGTCTCTTTACCTCTTTACTGAAGATCTCTGAGTCCTCAGTCCAGAATACGGCTCACCAGGCTGCGCAAGTCCGGCCGGTCCAATGACACTTCCAGAGTTCTCTTCACAGGAGGAAATCTGTGCCTTCCCCCTAGCGCTATGTGTTGTAGTCCTTCCCTGCTGCGCTTACGGAAAGTACCCCACAACTGTTGTGTCTGTTTCTTAAGTTCCCTCACAACTCGACTAGATGATGTTCTGCTAATCCTCCGTCCCTCCCAGAGGTTCGGGTAGGAACGGCACCCGTTTGACGGGTAGGCCTGGAGTTCTTCCGGGACCCTAGAGACGCCCCTCTCCCACAATTGCCTCCCAAGACTTCATAGGTGATTTGAGTTAGACAGCCCGCCTGAGACTGACTGTCCTGCCGCTGTTTGGAGTATTGCTTGAAGCTGAATGTTATTCTACTCCCTCGGCGTTCCGGCCACCGGTAGTGCGCCTCAGTAGGATGTTGCTTCGGTCTTACAGCACAACTCCTACTGGTATTTCTCCTTTGCGTGATCCCGTTTCTCACTCAGCACAATCTATCTCTCTTCTAATCCTTTCTTGGGCACCGCCGCTACCCGGAGCAGGCACGGTCCCGTTACGTTCGTTCTCGTTGCCAAGCCTCTGTCAGGATCCCACCCCTGACAGAGACCCTACTGTATCTTCCCCTACAACACCCTCTGCCACAAGGTGTTGCCTGGTTCCAACCCAGTCAGCTTTCTGATCTAACTTCCTGCCTGACCCCCAGTTTACCCACTATGGTGGGGAGTGGCCTAATGAATAGCACCCTTAGCTCCCCCCGGAGGCCCGGCTGTGAAATGTATTGGTGTCTGTGATACCTGATCAGATGAACTCCTTCAGTGCCATCGGACGCACCATAGCTCCCCATAGTGGCGGAGCCACAGTACTGCAACGACCAGGACTCTGGGGCGCTGCATTAACAATGTTAAGACACTGCGGGGCTGGGATTCATGGTCATCGCATACCGCAACGGCCGACATGAAATGATGTCAGAAGATGGGCAGCGCTAACAGCGCAAGGCCAAGGGATAACACGACAGCGTAGACTCCTGTACAGCAAATAACAACGCTCAGGAGGCTGCGCCCAGCACCAAGGTGGGATTCTTGACATCTGTGCTGCGTCTCATTACCAAGGGAACTCTCGCCTCCAACACAGTTTGACTGTATAAAGGGCTAAATGTTATACGTGTTTCATTCAGCGTGTGCAAGGAGAAAAATTAAAAGAGCAACCTTTGACTTGTGCAGCACTACTGCTGCATAAGCTGTGGCTCTTCTAGTTTGGAACACCTGAGGGGGGGTTTAAGGTTACCTTTAAAATTGGTTCAATTAGGCTTCGGCCTACACTCCGCTCCCTCTCCTCCTCCTGCTGACCCTGGGCTCTAACACCGCCAGTTGGGGCCCAGATGTGCTAGCTGCACAGAGAAAAACACCAGCCAAAGTGTCAGTGGGGTTCAGCAACGCCAGCTGTTCCCCTGCTGTGCAGCCGGCAACGTGTCCTGCAACAGCCACGCAGGCACAACAGACCCAAAGCTGCCGCCAGTGCAGGCTTCGGCCTACACTCTGCTCCCTCTCCTCCTCCTGCTGACCCTGGGCTCTAACACTGCCAGTTGGGGCCCAGATGTGCTAACTGCACAGAGAAAAACACCAGCCAATGTGTCAGTGGGGTTTAGCACCGCCAGCTGTTCCCCTGCTGTGTAGCCGGCATCGTGTCCTGCAAAAGCCACGCAGACACAAGAACTGAAATTGAAGGGATCCTGTCGCCCCACCCCCAGGTGTTTGTATGTTTTACTGCCACCTTGTACAGCAGTAATGCTGCATGTGTGCAAGGTGGCTCATAAACTTATTCTCCTTGCACACGTGGAACAGAACACGTCTACAATGTGTCCCCTGAGACCATTAAAACGTCCCTGAGGTGTGACTTTCCTTTGTAATGACACGCAACGACCCCCTTGGTAGCACAGCCCTTCTTCTGACATCATTGTTTGGCTGGCTGCGCCTCTGCGGCCGCCCTGCCCAACACAACGCCCCTCGGTGTCTTATTTATTTTGACTGCGAGGGTGTGATTGACGGGCATGAGCAGTGCATATCTTCGCCAGGCTGTCACTCATCTCCTTCCGCCTTCTTCAGACTGTGCGGCTTCATGGCCGTGGCATGCGATAAGGGATCAGCTGACGCCGCACAGTCTGTAGCAGGTGTAAGGACACGAGCGAGAGGCGAACATATGTACTGCACCAGGCCATGAATCCCAGCCCCGCAGTGTGAAACACTGTAAAGACACTGCGGGGCTGGGATTCATGGGCATCGCGAACCGCACCAGCCGACATGAAATGATGTCAGAAGACGGGTGCAGCGCCCCAGAGTCCTGGTCGTTGCAGTACTGTGGCTCCGCCACTATGGGGAGCCATGGTGCGTCCGATGGCACTGAAGGAGTTCATCTGATCAGGTATCACAGACACCAATACATTTCACAGCAGGGCCTCCGGGGGGAGCTAAGGGTGCTATTCATTAGGCCACTCCCCACCATAGTGGGTAAACTGGGGGTCAGGCAGGAAGTTAGATGAGAAAGCTGACTGGATTTGACGAAGCAACACCTAGTGGCAGAGGGTGTCGTGGAGGAAGAGACAGTAGGGTCTCTGTCAGGGGTGGGATCCTGACAGAGGCTTGGCATTGAAAAGAACGTAACGGGTCCGCGCCAGCTCCGGGAAGCGGCGGGACCCAAGAAAGGACTAGAAGCGAGATAGATTGTGCTGAGTGAGAAACGAGATCAAGCAATAGGAGAATTCCAGTAGGGGTCGTGCTGTAAGACCGGAGCAACACCCTACTGAGGCGCACTACCGGTGGCCGGAACGCCGAGGGAGTATTATAACATTCAGCTTCAAGCAATACTCTAAACAGCGGCAGGACAGTCAGTTTAAGGCGGGCTGTCTAACACATATCACCTATGAAGTCTTGGGAGGCAATTGCGGGAGAGGGGCGTCTCTAGGGTCCCGGAAGAACTCCAGGCCTATCCGACAAACGGGTGCCGTTCTGTAACATCAGGAAGGGACGGAAGATTAGAAGAACATCATTTAATCGAGTTGTGAGGGAACTTAAGAAACAGACACAACGGTTGTGGGGTACTTTCCGTAAGCACAGCAGGGAAGGACTACAACACATAGCGCTAAGAAGGAAGGCACCGATTTCCACCTGTGAGGTGAACTCTGGAGGTGCCATTGGACCGGCCGGGCTTGTGCAGCCTGGTGAACCGTATTCTGGACTGAGGACTCAGAGATCTCCAGTAAAGAGGTAAAGAGACTGCAACCTGGTGTCCTCGTTATTTACCGCGACCACCATCTACATTTATTACTGTACGCCCCTCAGCAGGGTCACGGACCGGGCCTAGCCACCGTGACAACTCCAGAGCAGAGACTCACAGGCCCGGTACCGGGTACCCCTCGGCCCTGCGGCAGTGGGGGCGCTGCAGAACTTGGCGTCACGAACAGGATCTACTTAAGCCTGAAGAATCAGGTCATGTGTGCCTTGGAACTGTGATTTATTGTGCTTGGACTGTACTTTATTGCAAAGATTGTGGATTGTCATTTGCCGCCAAAAGTTCGCGCCAAAATCCGCCGCCATTACGGCGCTGAGGAGAGCGCAGGAAGAGAAGAGGGGCGTGGAGTGGGCGTAGACAAGCTGGAGAGCGCGAAAGATGATGGCCGCCCAGTCTAAGTGTTTCTGTGTCCTGCGGACGTGTCCGTCAACAGCTGAGGTCCGCCTCCTGATCCTGTTTGGAGGGTGGAGACCATGGAGACGGGGCCGCCCACGAAAGAGACCGCGGGAAGAAGACATTGGAGGAAAGGCCAAGATGGCGACACCAGGAGCACCACGCGGAGCTGACCCGGTCCGGCCTGAGGCTGCGCAACCTGACATAGCCCCAGAAACGCCGACGCTGCGGGGTCTGACCCTCACAGGGTCACCGATGAGCCGACCCCCTCTGCCGCTGTCTGAGGAATGTGTGGCCGCAGCCGAGGCCCGACAGCTAGCCCGCAGGCTGGAGGCTGATGCCCGCGTGCTCACTCGGCTGGGCCAGCCTACGGAGATCCGTTTATCCCCAGTGTCCCCTGCTCCCTCCCACCTGGCCGCGGCTGAAAGTACGCTACAGACGCCGGGCCTGGAGATCATGCCGGACGCCGAACATCTACGGCGTCTGATGGCAGCGTGGCGGAGCCGGTCCCAGCCTGCAGAGCAGGTTGATTTAATTAGCACCCCGGAGATCCCGCCATCACACTGGGGTGTAGTGGTGGCCTTTAACCCTCAGTGTGGACGCGGGGTTATCCAAGAAATCGGGGAGCCGCTACAGGTCCACGTGGATCGGGAGGAGGTGGAGCCCTGCAGCGGAAGATTTCCCCGCGACCTGGAGCCAGGCGATGCGGTGACTTACACCAGATGGAGGAGGGCTGCGGGAGAGTCTGGCTGGATGGCGCGAGGTGTGCAACGATGCATTGCCCTCCAGGCTGCTGCCGGAACACCGGAAGAAGATGATCCCATGGGGAAAGCAGCAGAGCCCGGCCCCGTGGAATCTCGAGGAGCCCGTCCTCACCGTACTCCGGAGGAACGTGTGCACCTACCCGTGAGAAGGGCGTCCCGGTGAGGGATTTTATCACTGCTGGGACCGGAACCGCTTCCTGGCGCACCAGTGCGATCCGTTGGCCTGGTGAGGCCAGACCGGAGACCACCACAGTAAGATTCTACTGCATTTTGTTACTTGTAAAATAGTTACTGTTTTATTGCCTTTTATGATTGCTGCTAAACCCGTCTAGGGTTAACTTTTAAAGGGATCCCTTTGCTGACCCGGGATCCTTGTTGTTTATTTATGTTCTTCAAGTTTGCACAAGTTTTAAAAACTGCTGAATCATGAACACTGCATGATCCGAACTTCTTGTAAATAGTTAGCACCTTCTTAAAGGCGCTTCCTACTGGTTTTACTTAAACAAAGACTCTTTGTGAAGATACCACACTGGAACTTTTGCTGAGTATGGACTGGTAGCTTGAGAAGATGTGCTACCTCACAGAGACTTGGTCCTCTCTTAAAGGGGATGTTCACGTGTTGCATTTAAAGAAATGGTATTGCTTTAAGACTGATAGATAGCAATGATGTTTGATAAGAGAAAATGATGATGCTTACATGTAAAAGTTATATGTACCCAACTGGTTAACTGTAAAGAAATGCTGATAATGTTCCTTAGAAGAAAGATTGAGAAACAGAAGGAAGATGCAGTAGGCCCCTAGGGGTAGACAGAGTGTCCTGCATAGTCGGAAGTAAGAAAGTATTAATGAAGGTTGATGATCTAAGAAGATAGTTGATAATGTTGATAAGAAATGGGGATAGAAGGTAAACCCTGAGTCCTCCCTAGAAAGTTAAGAAAGAGTTAGTAATGTGTTACAGAGGACAGAAAGTGAACCCGTAGGGGTTAGGTAGTGAGTCCTCCTAGGAGCTATACGTAGATGGCTCAGTGTTTCTAAAACTGAAAGTATGTTATGTTCTATACCATGTATAGCAGTTGAAAAGGCAGTAGGTCCTGGCTGAACGGGACGGTCCTGTAACAGAAAGGAGAGGCAGTAGGTCTGGTGCCGATAGGACAGGCGGTCCTGCAGATCCAAAGTAGGAGAATGAAAAAGTTAAAGTGCCTTATAATGTGATTATAGGAAGGTCTTTAGTGGATTTAGAGTGTGAGTCCTTAAAGGCAATGTTAACTTATTGTTCAATAATGTTTGCACTTAGTAGAATACCCGGTTGGGTAAGAAAAGTTAATTATAGCATGTTGCTATGATATTGTTGCCATGTTTGTAACGTTCAAGTGTCCTTACCTCCCATAAAGGGAAGCCTGTTCAAGTATACATATTGTTATTTGCACTCAACAAAAATTGTATGTCTTTTTGCTAACTTGTATTGTTGTTTTCTTCCCAGTCCCGGAGTACTGTGTTTAACCAGGGGGGAGTGCAGCGCCCCAGAGTCCTGGTCGTTGCAGTACTGTGGCTCCGCCACTATGGGGAGCCATGGTGCGTCCGATGGCACTGAAGGAGTTCATCTGATCAGGTATCACAGACACCAATACATTTCACAGCAGGGCCTCCGGGGGGAGCTAAGGGTGCTATTCATTAGGCCACTCCCCACCATAGTGGGTAAACTGGGGGTCAGGCAGGAAGTTAGATGAGAAAGCTGACTGGATTTGATGAAGCAACACCTAGTGGCAGAGGGTGTTGTGGAGGAAGAGACAGTAGGGTCTCTGTCAGGGGTGGGATCCTGACAGAGGCTTGGCATTGAAAAGAACGTAACGGGTCCGCGCCAGCTCCGGGAAGTGGCGGGACCCAAGAAAGGACTAGAAGCGAGATAGATTGTGCTGAGTGAGAAACGAGATCAAGCAATAGGAGAATTCCAGTAGGGGTCGTGCTGTAAGACCGGAGCAACACCCTACTGAGGCGCACTACCGGTGGCCGGAACGCCGAGGGAGTATTATAACATTCAGCTTCAAGCAATACTCTAAACAGCGGCAGGACAGTCAGTTTAAGGCGGGCTGTCTAACACATATCACCTATGAAGTCTTGGGAGGCAATTGCGGGAGAGGGGCATCTCTAGGGTCCCGGAAGAACTCCAGGCCTATCCGACAAACGGGTGCCGTTCTGTAACATCAGGAAGGGACGGAAGATTAGAAGAACATCATTTAATCGAGTTGTGAGGGAACTTAAGAAACAGACACAACGGTTGTGGGGTACTTTCCGTAAGCACAGCAGGGAAGGACTACAACACATAGCGCTAAGAAGGAAGGCACCGATTTCCACCTGTGAGGTGAACTCTGGAGGTGCCATTGGACCGGCCGGACTTGCGCAGCCTGGTGAACCGTATTCTGGACTGAGGACTCAGAGATCTCCAGTAAAGAGGTAAAGAGACTGCAACCTGGTGTCCTCGTTATTTACCGCGACCACCATCTACATTTATTACTGTACGCCCCTCAGCAGGGTCACGGACCGGGCCTAGCCACCGTGACAACCCCAGAGCAGAGACTCACAGGCCCGGTACCGGGTACCCCTCGGCCCTGCGGCAGTGGGGGCGCTGCACGGGCAGCGCATGGCCAAGGGATAACGCAACAACGCAGACTCCTGTACTTGCGATGCGATGCTCAGGAGGCCGCACCAAGGTGGTATTTTTGCCAGCTGTGCTGCGTCTCATTACGAAGGGAACTCCCGCCTCCAAGACAGATTGACTGTATAAGGGCCAAAATGTTGTACGGGTTTCCTTCAGCTTGTGCAAGGAACAAAATTAAAAGAGCAACCTTTGACTTGTGCAGCACTACTGCTGCATAAGGCGTGGCTCTTCTAGTTTGTAACACCTGAGGGGGGGTTAAAGGTTACCTTTAAAATTGGTTCAATTAGGCTTCGGCCTACACTCTGCTCCGCCTCCTGTCCCTGGGCTCCAACACCGCCAGTTGGTGCCCCGAAGTGCTGGCTGCACAGAGAAAAACACCTCGCCAATGTGTCAGTGGGGTTCAGCACCGCCAGCTGTTCCCCTGCTGTGTAGCCGGCAACGTGTCCTGCAACAGCCACGCAGACACAAAGCTGCCGCCAGTGCAGGCTTCGGCCTACACTCTGCTCCCCCTGCTGACCCTTTGCTCCAACACCGCTAGTTGGGGCTCTAGGAAGATTAGCTTGAATAGGTCCCCATCCTGGTTCCAGCACCGTCAGCTGGTTCCGGGCAGAGCCTTTGGCTTAGGTGCCTCCTTCTGGGTATCCGAGTTCCACCAACGTCAGGTGGTCCTTGGTAGTGCTTTCAGGCACGGGTACCTCCTGCTTAGTAACCGGGTTCCAGTAACGTCAGCTGGTCCTCGGTAGTTCCATTGGCTCTTGGACCTTCGGCTACCCATCCGGGTTCCAGTACCGTCAGCTGGTTCTCGGCAGTGTCTTTTGCTCTTGTACCTTCTGCTCCCCATCCTGGTTCCAGCACCGTCAGCTGCTTCCGGGCAGAGCCTTTGGCTTAGGTGCCTCCCTCTGGGTATCCGAGTTCCACCAACGTCAGGTGGTCCTTGGTAGTGCTTTCAGGCACGGGTACCTCCTGCTTAGTAACCGGGTTCCAGTAACGTCAGCTGGTCCTCAGTAGTTCCATTGGCTCTTGGACCTTCGGCTACCCATCCGGGTTCCAGTACCGTCAGCTGGTTCTCGGCAGTGTCTTTTGCTCTTGTACCTTCTGCTCCCCATCCTGGTTCCAGTACCGTCAGCTGGTTCCGGGCAGAGCCTTTGGCTTAGGTGCCTCCTTCTGGGTATCCGAGTTCCACCAACGTCAGGTGGTCCTTGGTAGTGCTTTCAGGCACGGATACCTCCTGCTTAGTAACCGGGTTCCAGTAACGTCAGCTGGTCCTCGGTAGTTCCATTGGCTCTTGGACCTTCGGGTAGCCATCCGAGTTCCAGTTCCATCAGCTGTTTCTCGGCATTTTCTCAGCCTTCTTGTACCTTCTGCTACATTTCCAAGTTCAAGACCCTAAAGACGACGACCCGGAAGACCACCCCTAAGATGACGACGACACCAGAGACGACGACCACTGAGATGACGATGACCCTGAAGACCACCCCGATGACGACGACCCCGGAGACGACGACCCTGGAGACGACGACCCTGGAGACGACGACGACATGGGAGACTGAGAAGCAGAAGAACAAGAGGCTGCAGAACAAAGAGCAGAAGAACATTAAGCATAACACTAAATATCAGAGCAAAAGATATTATCTAAATTATAAGCAGAAGAAGACTAAGCAGTGTATGGGGGTGAGTCCGTTCCTCCTCGTGGTGCCCCTGGATAAAGCCTGATGCTGCAGGCCAAACTGAACGCGGACAAATGTAACTCTTTTGTGACAGGCAGAACGGAAGGTGTAATCTTCAAACTTTTATAGATAACAACTACAGGAATGCCTGTCACAAATAAGAATATGATGAAGAAGTTGAATATGAAGAAGATGATAGTTAAATAAAAAGAATATGAACAATGTAAAAAAAAAAAATTAGAGGTAGAAGAAGAAGATGAATAAGGTGAAGATAGTTGATGTCAAAGAAGCTGATGATGAGGATAATGAAGAAGAAAGTGTGGGAGAAGTAGAAAAGAAGGTGAAGGACGTGGAAGTAGTGAAACATCAATATCTGACAAAATAAAAAAAAAAATAACATAGTCAAAATCTTTCTAACGCCGAACGTCATAAAAAAAAACAAAAAAACCTGCTATTCTATTTGTTTGGGCTAAACCTCTGTGCCTTTAATGTCTCCGCCACCTCCCCCAATACATCCTACATTATTCTTAGTTGTTTTCCTTCATGTAGAATTAACCTACAAGGAAAGAAAGGGTTTATTTTAATTCCGATATTTTCGTCCCATTGACTTGCATTGGGATCGGGTATCGGTATCGGATTAGATCCGATACTTTGACGGTATCGGCCGATACTTTCCGATACCGATACTTTCCGATATCGGAAGGTATCGCTCAACACTACTCACAACCTACCAGTTCATGGAGGGGATAATGCAGGTCACACACAGGTAATGCACAGTGTCTGGCTTACAGTATATTAGTGACACCCAAAATATTAGAGTAGGCGGGCTGCCCAGCATTCTCTAAGTGTACCCCATGAGAACAGGCACCCTGGGTTACAAGGCCAAAAATGTCGGGCTTGGCTGCAACCTCAAAAATGACTTGCAAAAAAATGTACATAATATATGAGGTATTGGTCCATATTTTGGCCAAGATACGCAAGCTTGCAACCTGCGTCAAGGGTCCTCAGCCTTGACGTGGAATAGTATTAGGACTCGTAAGTGTGAGGACTTTGGAGAGTTCTATTTATATACAGCAGTAACAATTAGTGTTAGTAACTATGCAAATCAACAGTAGAATGAATAACAATAAGTTTAGAAAAATCAAGAACGTCTTTCACTTTTTAACATTAATGTTCTTTTCACAAGGATGATGCACCCAGTCATGGGAGTCAGCACGTAATTTCTCTCTGAAGCCCAAGTGGAGGTCACCAGGATTTCCCGATAGGCCGCAAGTCTCTTCCTGATGTAGTTTATCAAAGCCCATTGAGCCTCCCACACACCAACCGGCCCCCTCCCAACCTGAGACCCTAACCCCAGCCAACCACAATACCGTAGGCGTAGATGATAGGTGGAAGTGACGGCCCTGTTCACTCGCTCTGTTTCTCCACAATCACCAGTGGATCTTCAGCGGAAGTCTCTTATGTTCGAGGCGGAGAGGACTAGGCCTCGGCTTTTTGCAAGCGATGTCAGGCCTCGACCAGAGCAAGGCACAGATCCTGGCTCTGACCAGCATACTTGGAGGTCTCCTGTGGGGAGTCCAGACCTTGCTAGGCGGCGACCTGCACCTGGATGACGCAGACCTCCCACTGAGGCCTGTCACGCTGGTCTCAGCGGTGTCTCTGGAACACATTTGCTCCGCTCTCTTCCCTGGAGCCAAATCTCCTCCTGGTTTGGCATGCAGGGCTGTTATATCAGGGAAGTCCTTAATGTGAGTCATCTGATTCAGTCCATCACATGAGGTCGCTCCCCCTGCAAATCGTCCAGCACAATTTGGTTCCGCTTGAGTTCGGCTGGCCAGCAGATGGCAGTCTCTCCTCATTAATAGCGCATCCTGCAAGAGTTTTTCAGCGATATCACGGCTTCTTATTACACATGTTCTTCCATCAAATTTCCTCCTTCATGTCTATATGGAGCTTGTGCACTGGGCACGGAAAAGGGCCTTCCGGAAACTGTTTCCACAAAGCTGGAACTGCTACAATTGTCCTGAAGCATTAAGATTTCCCTTCACTGGAACTAAAGGACCGAGGTCGACCCCTGATATTGAGCCCATAGCATCATTCTCCTCCAGCATCTGTACTGTACGGGACTTTTCTCCCGTCTGCTCCTCAGCACTCGGCCCCCCGCTCTGTGACATTACGGGGTCTCCACTTCATGGCTGAGTTGCTGCGGTTCCTTCCACTTCTCAATAATATCACTCACAGGTGATGGGGGAAAATTTAAGAGGGAGAAATGTCATGAACGGACTTGTTACCCCGGTGGCTCCTATTACAGGACCACGCTGGTATCAGTGAGCTCCGCACCACCGGCCGTTCTGCCACATGTTAGTAAAGGCAGATGGCATGGCGGGGGGCTGGAGCATGTCCCAATGCTTGTGTCCGCGTTGATATGAAATAGATATATAATAAATAGATATACAGAAAAACCTGACCAGCACCTCCTAAGTGTGAACAAGTGCAAGCTGCGATGCTGCATTATATAGAAAAAGAAAACAAAGTAACACTCTATATAAGCCAAGCTATATGAAAGCACTGAAAACATTAAATCTAGACTATGCTACTACTCAAAAAGATGAACTTACAAAAATGGAGGTTCTTAGCGCATAAATTGGCCAATTCATGTGTGCCCATCAACCACGGCAAGGTGACCTCCCTCTGATGGGTCCCATTCTACTGTACATATTTCTTTTGAGCTATCTGTAGAAAAAAAAATCTGGCACTCCCATTCAGCAAGAATTAGTATTTATTCAAAGTATAATAGTCCAAAAGGTTATATTCATAAGTAATGTTTCGGTCACTACCTGGAGCTACTTCAGACTAAAGTACAGACAATGAAACAAAAATCAAAGAAAATGCATGATCAGTTACAGTAAATCCCTGATATACAGCACCTAATTATTAATACTGTTACTATAACAACTAGTAAAATCGATCAGACAAAGTGGCTAAACAGAGAAACAAGTACATTTCCATGACTAAGAGGAACCTGAGTATGAATCTTTCACATAGAAAAATGGCTAAACAGAATAATAATAATCTTTATTTTTATATAGCGCTAACATATTCCACAGCGCTTTACAGTTTGCACACATTATTATCGCTGTCCCCGATGGGGCTCACAATCTAAATTCCCTATCAGTATGTCTTTGGAATGTGGGAGGAAACCGGAGTACCCGGAGGAAACCCACACAAGCACGGAGAGAACATACAAACTCCTTGTAGATGTTGTCCTGGGTGGGATTAGAACCCAGGACTCCAGCGCTGCAAAGCTAGCCACTGATCCACAGTGCTGCCCTGTATTTAAAAAGTACATAATAAGAATAATAAGTACATTTACATGACCTGGAACAACCTGAGTATGGATTACTCATATAAGAGGACATCTAAAATCATAATGAACATTCAAATACAATTTTTACTTGAAAATCATAAAAGCATGCGATGTCACAACTGAATCAAGGTACCGTATTTTTCGGACTATAAGACGCACCGGACCATAAGGCGCACCCCAAATTTGGGGTGAAAATTGCAGAAAAAAATATTTTTTTATAAGATGGGGGTCCGTCTTATTGTCCGAATTTACAGTATCTTACCTGAGGGCTGGCGGTGGCAGAGCAGGGTCACAGGAGGCATGGTGTCGGCAGAGGTGGGGTGATGCGGTACGCGGGTGCGCAGATAAAGCGCTCTGCTTTCTGGGGCTTCAGGAAAATGGCCGCGGGAGGCCGCGCGTGCGCAGATGGAGATCGCGGCGGCCATTTTCCTGAAGCCAAGAACCACGGAAGATGGCCGCCACCACCGCTAATAACAGGATTCACCCGGCTCTGCTGCTTATCGGGCTGCTGCATCACCTCACCGGGGAAAGGGACCCGCTCACTGCGCCTCCTCATCCCCGCACGTCTGCCGCCGCACCTCTGCTGCCACACCTCTCCCACCGTACCTCTGCCGCCACCGTAAGCCTGCATTGCGACTATTAGACGCACCCCCCATTTTCCCCCCTTTTTTTGGGGGGAAAAAGTGCATCTTGTAGACCGAAAAATACGGTATATCTTAAAAACCTCCTGTTTTCCATTAATGTGTGGCGCTATATTCAGGAAGGTATAGAGGGGTATGGAAATGACAAGTATATGTCATGTGTCATGTGTATATCGTACATCAAAATCTATGACGTTTTTGTGAAGAAAAAAATACTTGGCCAAAAAGAAAAAGAAGTGATGAATGTTGTGTTGCTTACCGATATATAAACCCTTAATCCACCAGGGAGACCGATAGTTGCCTTGACTGACTCTATTTTATCCCCATTGTCTAAGTTATGGGAAAAGGTCGTTACACCCCTTGTTAAAGATACGCCATCTTTTCTTACTGGGGCTTTCTTACAAATTATTAAAAAATATGGGTTCATTACTGGAAGGAACTTTCCTAGTCACCTTTGATGTGAATAATTTATATACAGGGTGGACCATTTATACATTTATATGGATACACCTAAATAAAATGGGAATGGTTGGTGATACCAACTTCCTTTGTGGCACATTAGTATATGGGAGGGGGAAAACTTTTCAAGATGGGTGGTGACCATGGCGGCCATTTTGAAGTCGGCCATTTTGAATCCAACTTTATTTTGCTCAATGGGAAGAGGGTCATGTGACACATCAAACTTATTGAGAATTTCACAAGAAAAACAATGGTGTACTTGGTTTTAACATAACTTTATTCTTTCATGAGATATTTACAAGTTTATGACCACTTATAAAATGTGCTCAAAGTGCTGCCCATTGTGTTGGATTGTCAATGCAACCCTCTTCTCCCACTCTCGACAGACTGATAGCAACACCGCAGAAGAAATGCAGCACAGGCTTCCAGTATCCGTTGTTTCAGATGCTGCACATCTCATATCTTCACAGCATAGACAATTGCCTTCAGATGACCACAAAGATAAAAGTCTAAGGGGGTCAAATCGGGAGACCTTGGTGGCCATTCAACTGGCCCACGATGACCAATCCAATTTCCAGGAAATTGTTCATGTAGGAATGCTCGGACCTGGGACCTGACACCCATAATATGGTGCACCACCACGTTATGGGTGTCAGATAGATGATTTATAATAGATAGATAGATAGATAGATAGATAGATAGATAGATAGATAGATAGATAGATAGATAGATAATAGACAGATATATAGATAGATTATAGATAGATAGATAGATAGATAGATAGATAGATAGATAGATAGATAATAGATAGATAATGGATAGATAATAGATAGATAATATATAGATAGATAATAGATAGATAATGTACAGATAATAGATAATAGATAGATAGATTAATAGATAGATAAAGGATAGATGATAAATAATAGATAATAGATAGATAATAGCTAGATGAATAATAGATAGATTAATGTATAGATATATAATAGATAGATAATAGATAGATAGATAATAGATAGATAATAGATAGACAGATAATATATACATAGATAATAGATAGATAATGTATAGATAATAGATAATAGATAGATAATAGATAGATAGATAGATAGATAGATAGATAGATAGATAGATAGATAGATAGATAATAGATAAATAGATAGATAGATAATAGATAGATAATAGATTGATGATAGATAGATAGATAGATAGATAGATAGATAGATAGATAATAGATGATAGATAGATAGATAGATAGATAATAGATAGATACTGTAGATAGATAGATAGATAGATAGATAGATAGATAGATAGATAGATAATAGATAGATAGATAGATAGATAGATAGATAGATAATAGATAGATAGATAGATAGATAGATAGATAGATAGATAGATAGATAGATGATAGATCCCATCTTGGGTTGATGTCTCACCCTTTGCACTTTATGAGCCCGGAGATTAGCGGAGTGCGGTTCTCCTGGATGTTCTCCGGAAGATGAAGCCCAATCTCCATTAGGATAAGTAGATGTACAGAATATACTGAGGCGTGAGAAGCGCTGGGCGCAGACTAAGAATAACCCATCATGCGGCTGATTGTGCACATCACTATCCTAATTCCGCACACAGTCTGTAAGTGATGTCTTGTTTCTGTTGCTTTCCAGTTTGTTTCCCTTTACAGCGGAGCGCACAAGTCGCACGTCTCATTAATAGCGGAGGTACCGGCCTCGCGTCCTCGGCATCTGCTTTTGCATTTACTGTCATTTCCCATCTCAGACTGGAAGGCAGGAACATATTTCCACTGTCACAAGTCTCATTAACCTCCTAATAAATCCTCATCCAGGGTGGCTGAAATGTGTTATTAAAAAATGAGCAGGAATTATTGTGAAATGGCCGGGGTCGCTCGTGTCTTGTTCATTCATAAATTCCCCACGCGTTTTGCTGCCTCCGTTGGTGACCTAATGGCCGTTTAGCTGGGAGTTACTTCAGGCTGAGCCCGAAATTATATTTATTGCAGCTGTCAGATAATTACCCTGAGATGAAGTGGCAGACCTATTGATTTCACCGCAATAAACTAACATTTCATAGTAAAATAAGGCTGTCGATGCAGAAATAGAGGAGGACATGGATTGGAGATAGAGATGAGCGGCTCTGAAATGGAGTCGCAATACCAGGCAGAGCCGGTGGACAAGAGTGGCGCTATTTCCCGAAATAACACAAATCATTTTCTTTAACTCCATATTAGCCCACAAATTTGTATAAGTTTGTTCAACTTCTCCTTTAAAGAAGGTCTGGGACTCCCCATGGAGGAACTGAGACCTGTGACCCTTATGTCCTTGACAATTACTGCTTAAAATCTACCAACTGCAATGTCTATAAAAGCTGATGCATGGGTGGAGGGTGGGGAGAAACTGGAATGGGGGTCACACAAAGTGTTGAGTCTTTTTGCTGATTTTTGGAACAGAAACTGAGCAGAAACTAAGTTTCTGAGAACTTTTAACTTGAGGAGGATTACGAGAGTTTCCACTCCTCAAAAACCTCAGTGTGAACATAGCCAAAGAGAAAATCTTGAGGCTTCTAATGTGGGGGGAGAAAACTGCTAAAACTGCAGGATACGTGGCCAGAAATTGTATCGTTCTTCAACTGCACACGTCAGCTTACTATAAAAAGTCATCTGAAATGATGGGTTCGCTTTAAGAGAATGTGCACATGAAGTATTTCTTTAGGGCAGTCAAAAACGATGAGTTTTCTATGGAAAATGCTGCTTTTTTTAGGTGATTTTTTAAAGACATTTTTCATTTCCGGTTACAGTTTTTTTAAGTGGTTCGGAACTTTTTGTTTTCAGCCTTCTGACTGGACAGTGCCTAGTTTGGAGCAGACTTAATCAGGAGCTGATTCAAAGAAGTGACATCTAGTGATGAGCGAACGTGCTGGGATAAGGTGTGATCTGAGTATGCTCGGGGGCTGACCGAGGGTCTTCGGTGTGCTCAAATAATATGTCCAAGTGCAGCGCCCCAGAGTCCTGGTCGTTGCAGTACTGTGGCTCCGCCACTATGGGGAGCTATGGTGCGTCCGATGGCACTGAAGGAGTTCATCTGATCAGGTATCACAGACACCAATACATTTCACAGCCGGGCCTCCGGGGGGAGCTAAGGGTTCTATTCATTAGGCCACTCCCCACCATAGTGGGAAAACTGGGGGTCAGGCAGGAAGTTAGATGAGAAAGCTGACTGGATTGGACGAAGCAACACCTAGTGGCAGAGGGTGTTGTGGAGGAAGAGACAGTAGGGTCTCTGTCAGGGGTGGGATCCTGACAGAGGCTTGGCATTGAAAAGAACGTAACGGGTCCGCGCCAGCTCCGGGAAGCGGCGGGATCCAAGAAAGGACTAGAAGCGAGATAGATTGTGCTGAGTGAGAAACGAGATCAAGCAATAGGAGAATTCCAGTAGGGGTCGTGCTGTAAGACCGGAGCAACACCCTACTGAGGCGCACTACCGGTGGCCGGAACGCCGAGGGAGTATTATAACATTCAGCTTCAAGCAATACTCTAAACAGCGGCAGGACAGTCAGTTTAAGGCGGGCTGTCTAACTCAAATCACCTATGAAGTCTTGGGAGGCAATTGCGGGAGAGGGGCGTCTCTAGGGTCCCGGAAGAACTCCAGGCCTACCCGTCAAACGGGTGCCGTTCCTACCCGAACCTCAGGGAGGGACGGAGGATTAGCAGAACATCATCTAATCGAGTTGTGAGGGAACATCAGAAACAGACACAACAGTTGTGGGGTACTTTCCGTAAGCACAGCAGGGAAGGACTACAACACATAGCGCTAGGGGGAAGGCACAGATTTCCTCCTGTGAAGAGAACTCTGGAAGTGTCATTGGACCGGCCGGACTTGCGTAGCCTGGTGAGCCGTATTCTGGACTGAGGACTCAGAGATCTTCAGTAAAGAGGTAAAGAGACTTCAACCTGGTGTCCTCGTTATTTACCGCGACCTGCACCCCACAACTGCACCGTTACAACACCACTTATTGCACCGGACGTCCCCCACTGACAGACAGGGCCACGGACCGGGTCTAGCCACCGTGACAATCCCAGGACTGAGACCCAGAGGCCCGGCTCCGGGTACCGCTAGGCCCTGCGGCGGTGTGGGGGCGCTCCAAACTTGGCGTCACGAACAGGATCTACTTAAGCCTGAAGAGTCAGGTCATGTGTGCCTTGGAACTGTGAGTTACTGTGCTTGGACTGTACTTTATTGCAAAGACTGTGGATTGTCACTTGCCGCCAAAAGTTCGCGCCAAAAGCCGCCGCCATTGCTACGCCAGAGAAGAAGGAGGGCGTGCCATGGGAGGAGACTACCAGGGTGGCGCGAGAAATGGCTACCGCCCCCTGCGCTTCTGGCTGCAATGTGAGGACCTGCCTTCAAGCAGAGGACGACCCCCTGATTTGCAACAGCGGGAAGCCGGAGATGGAGAAGCTCGGCCCTGGAGAAATGGCGGAGTCCGATGCATGCATTGCCACCGATCAGCAGATCATGATGAAGAACAGCGAGTGCCGGAACGGGGAAGGAGCAGTCCCGGGTTGCCCTCGCTTATCGGAGGCGGACCCGTGCTCCCCGCAGCCGGAGGAGCCGAAGTCCCTGGAACCGATAACGGAGCCGAGTCCACCAATCCCGACCTCGGAGTCAGCGGAGGAAGAACCACAGCGAGCGGAGCCGCGTCCGGGGACCGTATTGGAGGAGCCGCAGTCCGAGCAGCAGCCGACTCCAGCGTTCTTGTCAGCGGACCGGATCGACACCGGTGGTACCACATCAGGCGCAGGTACGACAGATATCCCTGCCCCAACGCTCGATCCCGCTCCCGCGACCGATCCTCCCCGCAGCAGTAATTCTTCGTTCACCATCGAGCGGGTGGTCCTCGGCCCCAGCGCGATCGGGAAGTTGTTGCCGCCACTACCAACCAGGTGGGGGGAGCCCATAGAGATGGGCCCGGATGGAGTGATGTTCCGGTGGGACACCCCCTGGGTTGAGCAGGATGGGGTTCCGGTGGATGGTCTCACCATCGCGATACTTACCTGGGACCAGTACAATCAATGCGTGCTCCAGCACTGGAAACAGCGAAATGAAGTTGAACAACGGGAGACGCAACGCAAGAAGTCTGTGCATGGCAGGAAAGACGTGGTAAAGCGAGGAAGGGTGTCGGCCTTCCACCCAAAGAAAGGATGGGGCTCAATACAGGAACCGGGCCTATCGACTGACGTCTTCGTTGCCAGCTATGACGTGGAAACTCCCTGCTGTGATCGGGATGGCGAACCATTGCGAGAGGGGGATCAGGTGACGTACACCCGTCACTGGAACGAACAGGGGTGGCGTGCCCGGAATGTTCAGCGATGTGAGCCTGAAGGAGTGTCACCTGTGGCCCCGACCATGGTTGATCCAGGTTTGCCCGATCTCGTTACTGTCACCACTGTACGCTTTGTAGCGGCTCCCGAACTTGCCAGCAGGGTCAGTCTTCAAATTCAGGCAACGGGTGATCTGGTGGTCCCTGCGGGGCCTGCCGCTGGAATCCGTGCCACAGTAGTCGGGGGCCAGGGGCCAAGACCACCCGAGTAAGAATAAACCTCGATACCCTGAATCTGTAAATAGTTACTGTTCCACTACTTTGTTGCTATACCCGTAAAGGGTTAACTCTTAAAGGGATCCCTTTGTTGACCCGGGTTCCCTATTGTTTGTTTTTGTTACCAAAAGTTTTGCACAAGTTTTAAAAACTGCTGAATCATGAACAGTGCATGATCCGAACTCTTTTGTATATAGTTTACACCTTCTTAAGGGTGTTTCCTACTGGTTTTACTTAAAGACTCTTTGTGAAGATACCTTTCCTACTGGTTTTACTTAAACAAGGACTCTTTGCGAAGATACCGCACTGGAACCTTTGATGAGTATGGACTGGTAGCTTGAGAAGATACGCTACCTCACAGAGACTTGGTCCTCTCTTAAAGGGGATGTTCATTTGTCACGCTTCGATAGTAATATTGCTTAAGATGAGTAGCAATAATGTCTTGACCAAAGGAAATGATGATAATGTTTATATGAGAAAAGTTATATGTGTTTAACTGGTTACATGTGAAGAAATATTGATAATGTGCTCTGAGAAGTGAAAGGAAGAAAGATAATGAGAAGGCTTAATGTTCGATAGAAAATGTTTTGATAATGCTGATAGAAAGTTAGGATAGAAGGTAAACCCTGAGTCCTCATAGGAGTCATGTAGAGATGGCTCAGTGCTCTCAAACTGAAAGTATGTTATGTTCGATACTGTGTATAGTAGTTGAAAAGGCAGTAGGCCCTGGCTGAACGGGGCGGTCCTGTAACAGAAAGGAGAGGCAGTAGGTCTGGTGCCAATAGGACAGGCGGTCCTGCAGATCCAAAGTAGGAGAATGAGAAAGTTAAAATGCCTTATAATGTGATTATAGGAAGGTCTTTAGTGGATAAAGAGTGTATGTCCTTAAAGGCAAAGTTAAATTATTGTTCAATAATGTTTGCACTTAGTAGGATACCCGGTTGGGTAAGAAAAGTTAATTATAGCATGTTGCTATGACATTTTTGCCATGTTTGTAACGTTCAAGTGTCCTCACCTCCCATAAAGGGAAGCTTGCTCAAGTATACATATTGTTATTTGCACTCAACAAAAATTGTATGTCTTTTTGCTAATCTTGTATTGTTGTTTTCTTCCCAGTCCCGGAGTACTGTGTTTAACCAGGGGGGAGTGCAGCGCCCCAGAGTCCTGGTCGTTGCAGTACTGTGGCTCCGCCACTATGGGGAGCTATGGTGCGTCCGATGGCACTGAAGGAGTTCATCTGATCAGGTATCACAGACACCAATACATTTCACAGCCGGGTCTCCGGGGGAACCAAGGGTTCTATTCATTAGGCCACTCCCCACCATAGTGGGAAAACTGGGGGTCAGGCAGGAAGTTAGATGAGAAAGCTGACTGGATTGGACGAAGCAACACCTAGTGGCAGAGGGTGTTGTGGAGGAAGAGACAGTAGGGTCTCTGTCAGGGGTGGGATCCTGACAGAGGCTTGGCATTGAAAAGAACGTAACGGGTCCGCGCCAGCTCCGGGAAGCGGCGGGATCCAAGAAAGGACTAGAAGCGAGATAGATTGTGCTGAGTGAGAAACGAGATCAAGCAATAGGAGAATTCCAGTAGGGGTCGTGCTGTAAGACCGGAGCAACACCCTACTGAGGCGCACTACCGGTGGCCGGAACGCCGAGGGAGTATTATAACATTCAGCTTCAAGCAATACTCTAAACAGCGGCAGGACAGTCAGTTTAAGGCGGGCTGTCTAACTCAAATCACCTATGAAGTCTTGGGAGGCAATTGCGGGAGAGGGGCGTCTCTAGGGTCCCGGAAGAACTCCAGGCCTACCCGTCAAACGGGTGCCGTTCCTACCCGAACCTCAGGGAGGGACGGAGGATTAGCAGAACATCATCTAATCGAGTTGTGAGGGAACATCAGAAACAGACACAACAGTTGTGGGGTACTTTCCGTAAGCACAGCAGGGAAGGACTACAACACATAGCGCTAGGGGGAAGGCACAGATTTCCTCCTGTGAAGAGAACTCTGGAAGTGTCATTGGACCGGCCGGACTTGCGTAGCCTGGTGAGCCGTATTCTGGACTGAGGACTCAGAGATCTTCAGTAAAGAGGTAAAGAGACTGCAACCTGGTGTCCTCGTTATTTACCGCGACCTGCACCCCACAACTGCAGCGTTACAACACCACTTATTGCACCGGACGTCCCCCACTGACAGACAGGGCCACGGACCGGGTCTAGCCACCGTGACAATCCCAGGACTGAGACCCAGAGGCCCGGCTCCGGGTACCCCTAGGCCCTGCGGCGGTGTGGGGGCGCTCCACAAGTCCCCGCTGCTGCATGTCTCGTGGCTGTTTAACAGGTGTTTTAATCGCAGCAGGTCCAGTACCCCTCCACAGAGAGAGAGAGAATATGAGTCTAGGAAGAGGTTTTCACAGGTACCCATTCACATGGAGACGTTTATTCTCAGCGAGGTAGGCAAGCGTAGGACCTGATATACGAGAGATGCCGTAAAGGGGCTATCAGGTACACATAAAATTGGCCATTTTTATGCGCTAAACGCTCTCATTTTTCATATTTCCAGTGCAGTATTGCAGTTCAGTTTTCATGTTTCATATTTGCATGTCTTAGCGCTGCAGTGTGCTGCCTTTTTTACTTGACTATATATGAGTTGGTTACTCTAGGTTCAGCACCTGTTCACACTTAGTCTATGTATGGATGTGACGGTCAGTTTTTTCAAATATGTTTAACAGGCGAAACACATGCAGGGATTGCCTAACAAACAGTTGTCGAACAGCCGCGAGACATGCAGCTGCGGGGACTCGAACATGTTATTCCAGCAGGCACTCGGTTAGCCCCCAAACATGCTCCGAGAACACCTTATCCCAGGGCGTATGCTCATCACTAGTGACACCCACTTTTGATTCTCCCACCGTGCACTTTTCATACCTGAAGTGGAAAAAACTTGAAGTTGACCCTCTCCAGAAAAAAGAAAAAGAAAAATTCCATGTGTGCATGTCCCAGTTTTTAATAGCCTATAACCCAAGAAATCTGTCATTAATTCCTTCCTCACTGTAGACCATCAGGTAGACTATCATAGCCCACCAGGGTAACAACGTGATCCCCTACATTACCCTAGACCTCTGTAGAAACATCGACACAAAAAAAATTGGATAAAAATAAAATAAAAGCTGGACTATAAATGATGAGAAATATATGGTCAGTGGGACCCCAAAATATTATGGGAACAGGGGTCTTATTTACCCCTTGTGAATGGAGCAGTGCTGTGCATGTGTGACCATATCTCCCAACGAAGTGAATCACACGTGGCCACTTCTGCTCCATTCACACAGGAGACACAAGACCCCAAATTCTGTGATTGATGGGTTCCCCAGGGGTCGGACCCCTAGAGATAATGGATCACCCATCGTGTGTACAGGAGATTCATTGTTTAGGGGAGATAACCCAGTTGGCTTTGTTCACAGTTTTTTTAGGAGACTTTGGAGCTGACACTCTCCACAATCCTCCTAAAAAAGGTTCAAAAATGTTTAAAAATAAACTCTTCATTTAATTTTTATAGGAATTCCACGTTACTATTCATATGGATTTTTTTCTGAGTTTTTTTTTTCTTCCCTGAAGAGGTTTGGAAAAGCACATGATGGAAAAAAAACACGTGTCACTTCTCCGGAATTATTCCTGCTGGAATCTGCTCCAAACAAAAAGCTGCAAAGGAGGAAAAAATCTATAACAAAAGTCTGCAAAAACTTTAGAACAAAAGAAAAAGTCCTCGAAAAACACTCCCCCTAGAAAAAAGTTTCCTGAAACTGCTTCCAGTGAAAAACTCTTTTTTTATGTCTTTTATGTCATTAATCATTTGCAGGTTGTTGTTTTCTTAAGTCACTTTTCTTTTTTGTCCTGTCATATACCGTACGTTGTTATTTTTTTTGCACCCTTTCTTCAAACTGGCGCATGGAGTTCATGAATTTTGCGTAAAGTAAAAAAAAAATGTTCTTAATTTTTCAACCTTTTTTTGCGACTTTTAAAGGCAACGTTTTGCAAAACGGCTCAAAATAATTACTGGGGGGGGACATAAAATGACTCCAGGACGGGACTGGAGTACACATTGTTTTTTACGACTTTTCAAAAATTGACAAATGATGAATTGGACAAAAAAAATCTGAAAACTCCAAACCACTCCCTGAATGGTGTACATAAAACAGAAAGCAAACAAGCGAGCATGCATAAAATGACTTAAAAAAAAGTCAAAAATTAAAAAAAAAATAAGGCACAAATTAAAAACAGGAGAAAAAAAAGACAAAAAAGGCACCCATAGACTTTAAGTGTCCCTTTAAGTGTCAATTTGTGACCTTTGCGCCAATCTTCAACACAGATATAAACTTTAATTTTCTGCTAAGACTAAATACATATTCATTAAAGGAAGCCGCCTGTGAAAGTGGATTATGTGTGATAAACCAAATTCTGTCTATTTCATCTGTTCGGGGTCCTGCTATAGATTTCATTATATCAGTAAACTGTGCATAATCTGATTTTCACGTGCGCCGCAGATCAAGGCGACTTATTGCAATACAAATAAATGGAGTTGTCGTGTGTGCAAAGTGCAGCATCAGTCACCACCGGAGTTCACACCGGGAGATTTATCTGTTTTTTGTAGAATACGGGAGAAATCTGCTCCGGGAAGATTTACTCGCTGCAGCAGAAGCAGAACTGTCGGAGCATTTATTACAGATTGCAGCTGCTGTGAACGGAAAATATCATATTTTACAGAGATATTCCAGGAGGCCTCATAGATCGCAGTTGTAGATATAACATTGCTTACAGATGATAATAATAACATACTTTATTTATAGGGGACCCCCCTCCCCTTATTTCCTTATGTGCGGAGTTACCTGACAATCCTCATTACCTGACAATTTATAGCAAATTATCTGTTATAAATTATCAAGAAAAAACTTAAACGATTGATGTATCAAGAAGAGGACAATTTTTTCACCACATGTAGATTTTCTTTTTAATAAAGTCCTTCAGCTCGATCTTGAGTTTGATGGATGAACACTTTGTAGGAAGATCGATCTTGTGCAAGTCTAGATATGTCCACATGGATCTTCTCCATCGTTTTCTTGACTGTATCAAGCCAATAGGTTGTTGGTCTTCCTCTTCACCTTGTTCCTTCTATTCTTTCGACCATGATGTCCTTCTCCAGTGATTGCTCTCGTCATTTGTTGCGTCCAAAGTAGACAAGTTGTAGATTGGTGATCTTTGCTTCAAGTGACATCTCGGACTTGATTTGTTCCAAAATTGATTTGTTTGTTCTTTTTGACGTCCAAGGTATTCATAACATCCTTCTCCAGCACCACATTTCAAAGGCATCCATTATTCTTCGTCTAGGTTTCGCATTTATATGTTACTACTATGTTTCACCACATGCCCTGTCGACATACAAATGGATGCATCCCCAAACAGAGACATTTACATCACAAAAAGTGCAAATTATCCCCTTCATCACACTCGAAAATTAATACAGACCCCTAAATTAATTATGTAGTAGTATATCACGATACTCCTGGCAGCAGGTGCACAAGTACGAGCCCAATCCATAGTATAATTTCTATGAAGAACTTGGCACCCAGTTGATGTAGAAACAAGGTGATTTATTTGCAATCCACCGTGAACATATATGATGTTTCGGTCTCAGTTTAGACATTCCTCAGATATACGGACTGCCATAGAAGAATATAGGACTTGATGCAGTGCATCTGGAACGTGGCAATACCGCTAAAGGTGTGGAACCTATAGAAGTCAACATGCGTTCCCACTTTCAGGCAGACTATATCCTGTATAGTTTCAGCATCGAGTCGTATATTCTTCTATGGCAATCCATATATCTGAAGAAGGTCTAAGCTGAGACCGAAAAGTCATATATGATTACTGTGGATTGCTAATAAATCATCGTTTTTCTACATCAATTGAGTGCCAAGTTCTTCACAGATATTACCCTAAATAAATTATGACCGTCGAAAACAGATACAGACCCTATGGCCACTAAGCAAATACAAACCCCAGACTCGATGATTCCACCTAAAAATATAGACCCCAGTCTAGACCAATATAAATAAAGATCTTAACAACCCTCTAAAATTTGGACCCAAAAAAATCAAAAGAAAAAATTTAGATCCCAGTATAGATCCCCCTAAATAAATAAGGATCGTAGACCTATCCCAAAAAAAATTAGCAGAAAACAAAAAAAAATACAGACCCCAGTCTAGTCCCTTAGTTAATAAAGAATGATCTTACACCACCCCCCACTGAAAACAATACGTAAATTATTCTAGAACCAACTAAATAAGTAAAAATCCAAGGCTCTTTCAATAAATATGAATACTGGACAAGACACCCCTAAATAAATACAGACCCCTTTAACCAAATAGAGACACCCAAAAAAATTACAGACCCCCACATCAGACTGCAGATATTCAATCATATTTCCCAATTTCTATCTTGGGACATCTAGAAGGTGTTCTTACCCAGAACTGTGCCTTCTTTACCAGGTTACACCCCATTTCTTGCCCCCTGAATGTGTGTTTGGTCACTGGTACTCAGGGTGATGAAAGAGCATAAAAATATTGTGTACAAGACACCTTCTGGACATTTTTTGGTGGAGCAAAGAAAATTTATGAACTTTTTCGGAAGTTCCAGACGTCTCCCATTTTTTATGTACTGTATTTTTCGGACTATAAGACGCACCCCAAATTTTCAGATGAAAAATAGGGAAAAAACTAATGCATCAAATGAGGGTCCATCTTACAGTCCAAATTCAGCTTACTGGGGGTAGGGTGTGATCGGCAGTGCTGGTGGAGCAGGGTCTGGCGAAGGGGTCTGCTGGTCTGGCGATGATCTGACTCATCCCAGGCTGGTGCGGCAGGTTCATTGGTGTGGGGTCTCCACCAACATTTTGTGAAAGCCCAGATCCCCACACTTCCACTGCTGTAATGAGGTGACCTCCAGGAAAATGGCGACTGGAGGCACCGCATGCGCAGAATGAGATCTTGTCTCCTGGCTCTTGGCTTTCACAAAATGTCGGCAGACTCCCCACACCACCGAGCATTGCCAAAACTGCTGTACACCACCCTGGGATGGATGTTTTGGGGCTCCGGGCTTTAACAAAATGTCGACGGAGCCCACGCACCACCGAGCATCTCCGAAACTGCCGCACAACAGCCTAGGATGAGACTCCTGGTAAGTACATCTGGACTATGAGACATTCCCCAATTTTCCTCCAAAATATTTTTGGGAAATTGTGCGTCTTATAGTCTGAAAAGTATGGTACTTCTCTTCCCTCCAGTAGACCACACTCCTACAGCAAGTTAGAATGAGCCTTTAAGGTGTAACCTGAAGGCTCACACAGCTTTCTCACCTGACTGTAGTAGAAAGGCTCACAGGACGCTTCTCTCTCAACATTGAAAGCTGTCAGTCAGCGGCAGAAGGTTGGGAAAACCACTGCTCATGTATACCACTTTCCTAACTTTGTGCTGATGCAGAAAAACCACTGCTTGAGAAAAATGAGTGCCTTACCACTAAAATTAGGCTCTCTGACTGTCTCTGACATTATTCTTTCCCAAGATAGGGCCCATAAACTTGGGTATAGACTACCTTTAAGAGGAGGTTCAGATGAGTGAGTAATCTGTCAATGTGCTGTGTGTCCACCACAGACCACCTGGGGCAAGCACATATACCCATTATAGCCAGTGGCCTAGTGTCCGTGTGGTCCAAAGGTCTGTGTGGAAAAAATATTGCAGCATGCATTACTTTGGTTATTGGAGTAGAATAATGCATATAATAAAAGCCAGCTCCAGCGGCCAAGCACACGGAGCAAGTGAGGACAGAGGTCCGACACCCCCACCGGTCAGCCGTTTTCATGCTCGGCAACTGCCAGGTGCAAGCAAATACAAAGATGACCACCATTTGCCGGGTGTCAGCCTCCTATCGACTTGGTACTTACTAGAGATGGGTCATTAGTGATCACTATCATAGAAGAGAAACCTTTACATTGACAAGTTTATTTTCTGTTTTACATTTGATAATAATGTGCGTGCCACTGCCCGCCTGCAGTAATAACACTTTTCAACATTTTAAATCACTACTAATTTGCAACTAGTCTGGCATAATACTACACTTTTCAATATTGAGCTATAAATTCTGGTAATGGAAGTTTTTCCTTTAGTGAGAATTGTTTCTGATCATAGATTCTGTTCCCCTTACACCCTGCAGCCTTGTCACAGCTGCTACATCCAAGAGATGCAGAAATCATTAATCACTCGTGATTGAGTTGTGCTTTCTCAGTCCCTGCCAATCTTAAATCATATCACCATGTCCATCTACTCCAGCTGGCGAGAATATTTTATATATGTCAAAATCGCCTCCCTGGTGATATTCTCTGAATTGTGTTATAGCTCAAATTACGTAGGTTACAAATAAGACTTCAACGTAAATAATACTTTTCTTGATAATGACTCATGACAATAACTGTTATATTACTTCTTAATATTTACAAGACTATCACTACTATAATACTGCCCCTATGTACAAGAATATAACTACTATAATACTGCTCCTATGTACAAGAATATAACTACTATAATTCTGCCCCCTATGCACAAGAATATAACTACTATAATACTGCCCCTATGTACAAGAATATAACTACTATAATACTGCCCCTATGTACAAGAATATAACTACTATAATACTGCCCCTATGTACAAGAATATAACTACTATAATACTGCCCCTATGTACAAGAATATAACTACTATAATACTGCCCCTATGTACAAGAATATAACTACTATAATACTGCTCCTATGTACAAGAATATAACTACTATAATTCTGCCCCCTATGCACAAGAATATAACTACTATAATACTGCCCCTATGTACAAGAATATAACTGCTATAATACTGCTCCTATGAACAAGAATATAACTACTATAATACTGCCCCTATGTACAAGAATATAACTACTATAATACTGCTCCTATGTACAAAAGTATAACTACTATAATACTGCCCCTATGTATAAAAATATAACTACTATAATACTGCTCCTATGTACAAGAATATAACTACTATAATACTGCCCCTATGTACAAGAATATAACTGCTATAATACTGCCCCTATGTACAAGAATATAACTACTATAATACTGCTCCTATGTACAAGAAAATAACTACTATAATACTGCTTCTATGTACAAGAATATAACTACTATAATACTGCTCCTATGTACAAGAATATAACTGCTATAATACTGCTCCTATGAACAAGAATATAACTACTATAATACTGCCCCTATGTACAAGAATATAACTACTATAATACTGCTCCTATGTACAAGAATATAACTGCTATAATACTGCTCCTATGTACAAGAATATAACTGCTATAATACTGCCCCTATGTACAAGAATATAACTACTATAATACTGCCCCTATGTACAAGAATATAACTACTATAATACTGCTCCTATGTACAAGAATATAACTACTATAATACTGCTCCTGTGTACAAGAAAATAACTACTATAATACTGCTTCTATGTACAAGAATATAACTACTATAATACTGCTCCTATGTACAAGAATATAACTACTATAATACAGCCCCTATGTACAAGAATATAACTGCTATAATACTGCTCCTATGAACAAGAATATAACTACTATAATACTGCCCCTATGTACAAGAATATAACTACTATAATACTGCTCCCTATGTACAACAATATAGCTACTATAATACTGCTCCCTATGTACAAGAATATAACTAGTATAATACTACTCCTATGTACAAGAATATAACTGCGATAATACTGCTCCTATGTACAAGGATATAACTACTATAATACTGCCCCCTATGTGCAAGAATATAACTACTATAATACTGCCCCTATGTACAAGAATATAACTACTATAATACTGCCCCTATGTACAAGAATATAACTACTATAATACTGCCCCTATGTACAAGAATATAACTACTATAATACTGCCCCTATGCACAAGAATATAACTACTATAATACTGCCCCTATGTACAAGAATATAACTACTATAATACTGCCCCTATGTGCAAGAATATAACTACTATAATACTGCTCCTATGTACAAGAATATAACTACTATAATTCTGCCCCCTATGCACAAGAATATAACTGCTATAATACTGCTCCTATGAACAAGAATATAACTACTATAATACTGCCCCTATGTACAAGAATATAACTACTATAATACTGCTCCTATGTACAAAAGTATAACTACTATAATACTGCCCCTATGTATAAGAATATAACTACTATAATACTGCTCCTATGTACAAGAATATAACTACTATAATACTGCCCCTATGTACAAGAATATAACTGCTATAATACTGCCCCTATGTACAAGAATATAACTACTATAATACTGCTCCTATGTACAAGAATATAACTGCTGTAATACTGCTCCTATGTACAAGAATATAACTGCTATAATACTGCCCCTATGTACAAGAATATAACTACTATAATACTGCCCCTATGTACAAGAATATAACTACTATAATACTGCTTCTATATACAAGAATATAACTACTATAATACTGCCCCTATGTACAAGAATATAACTATTATAATACTGCTCCTATGTACAAGAATATAACTACTATAATTTTGACCCCTATGTACAAGAATATAACTACTATAATACTGCCCCTATGTACAAGAATATACCTACTAGAATACTGCTCCTATGTACAAGAGTATAACTACTATAATTTTGACCCCTATGTACAAGAATATAACTACTATAATACTGCTTCTATGTACAACAATATAACTACTATAATACTGCCCCTATGTACAAGAATATAACTACTATAGTGCTGCTCCCATGTACAAGAATATAACTGCTATAATACTGCTCCTATGCACAACAATATAACTACTAAAATACTGCTCCTATGTACAAGAATATAACTACTGTATTACTGCCTCTATGTACAAGAATATAACTACTATAATACTGCTCCTATGTACAAGAATATAACTACTATAATACTGCTCCTATGTACAAGAATATAAGTACTATAATACTGCCCCATGTACAAGAATATAACTACTATAATACTGCCTCTATGTACAAGAATATAACTACTATAATACTGCCCCTATGTACAAGAATATAACTACTATAATACTCCTATGTGCAAGAATATAACTACTATAATACTGCTCCTATGTACAAGAATATAAGTATCATAATACTGCCCCTATGTACAAGAATATAACTACTATAATACTGCTCCTATGTACAAGAATATAACTACTATAATACTGCCCCCTATGTACAAGAATATAACTACTATAATACTGCCCCTATGTACAAGAAAATAACTACTATAATACTGCTCCTATGTACAAGAATATAGCTACTATAATACTGCTCCTATGTACAAAGAATATAACTACTATAATACTGCCCCTATGTACAAGAAAATAACTACTATAATACTGCTCCTATGTACAAGAATATAACTACTATAATACTGCTCCTATGTACAAAGAATATAACTACTATAATACTGCCCCCTATGTACAAGAATATAACTACTATAATACTGCTCCTATGTACAAAGAATATAACTACTATAATACTGCCCCCTATGTACAAGAATATAACTACTATAATACTGCTCCTATGTACAAGAATATAACCACTATAATACTGCCCCGTATGTACAAGAATATAACTACTATAATACTGCTCCTATGTACAAGAATATAGCTACTATAATACTGCCCTATGTACAAGAATATAACTACTATAATACTGCCTCTATGTACAAGAATATAACTTCTATAATACTGCCCCTATGTACAAGAATATAACTGCTATAATACTGACTCTATGTACAAGAGTATAATTACTATAATACTGACCCCTATGTACTAAAACATTTTAATCTCTCCTAAGGTCATTAACAAAAGATAGGGAGAGAGAGCGATAGATGGGGTGTCCTCTCCGTGTATGAAACAAACAAGCAATGATGGAAGCTTCCTATTAATCAAGCACAGTCCAGTACTGTGGAATAAAAGGTCTGTAGTACAGAGTGCTGGAGCCAACCAGTCTCTATCAATTTCCGGCAGAGAGACAGAAGTCCTGGCACTGGGCAGCATCTGGATACTGCGTGTTGAAGCAGATGCACAATACTCTCTGGTGCTGTTTGGTGTCTAGTCCTAGCTAACTGTAGAAAAATAATGATGGAAGATTCATGATGAAAATCATATCAACCTTTAAAAAAAGATCAGATATCAAAATGATGCTACTAAATACAGATATTTAGGTCATATTAACAGCTCACAATTAATGATTTCATGGGAAGACCCAAATCCATTTTTTCTTTCTGAGAATCGATAGACAAATTTGCATTGATAAAATTTACTAAATTGTTTAAGGCAAAATTTTAATAAAATCATTTGACATTTTCCTATTTCATTTAGCCATTTGGATAGTTAAAATATTTTTTTCCAATATGTAGACATAAGTAAAAAGCCCGATGGCTCTCTCCGTTTTCCCATCCTTCTTCAGTTTTCAAGATAGCTGTAAACAGGTGATGCCTGTAGATCAGAAATGAGAGATGGGAGAAAGCATCTATGTTCTCAGAGAGGACCCAGAAAACAGGCTGTAGATAGGGAGGAAAGCACATGATGCAGAGAACAGTATGGGAAGAAATTGGTTCTGATACAGAAGAGATAGTGAAGGTAGCAGCATCCTTGTCCCGCAGTGATAACATCCAAAACCCAAAAACTTGAACTGGAATATAAGTTGGTATGCATGCAACGTGTAGGCGCATGTTCATACTGGCCACTAAGCAAACAAAGCCTAAGATAAAAACAAAATGGGCAAATACTATGCAGTAAATAAATAAATAGCAATAGTGCATGAAAATAACCTAGGGTACTTAGTTAACGTGATTTTGATTAAAAAAAAAATGTAAAAGCCATCCCACCAAGTCACGGTAACCCTATTTGGGATGGTCCTAACCTCTAGTATTAAAACCTTACCATATGTCAAATAACGTGAATGTGAATAAGGGTCAAACAGGATCAAGACCCCAACTAATGAACACCCAGTATTGGGGAACTATATATCATTTTGTTTTTATCTTAGATTTTGAGTGTTCACATCCAGCCTCTATTACTTTAAGGGTATGTGCTCACGTCAGGATTTCTTGCAGAAATTTTCCTGACAAAAACTGGACATTTCTGCCAGAAATCCACATGCGTTTTTTTCGCGTTTTTTCATGCGTTTTTGACGCGTTTTTGTGCGTTTTTTTCCAAATGCATAGAATTGCGGGAAAAACTCAGAAAATCCGCAAAATTAATGAACATGCTGCTTTTTTTACTGCGATGCGTTTTTTTCGCGGAAAAAAACACACCATGTGCACAAAACATGCAGAATGCATTCTAAATGATAGGATGCATAATGTATGCGTTTTTAATGAGTTTTTATAGCATTTTTATCGCGAAAAAACACGAAAAAAGCGAAAAAACCTGAACGTGTGCACATACCCTAAGGAACACTTCCCCCTTCAAGAGAGAAATCTAAAATTACGTGCAGATTGCAAACTGCAATTGAGAGAATGTGATGATGCATTAAAGGGAATCTGTCACCTCAAAAATCGTATGAGCTAAGCCCACCGGCATCAGGGGCTTATCTACAGCATTTTGTAATGCTGTAGATAAGCCCCCGATGTAACCTCTCTCTGACCTTTCCCGGCACCTGCGCACTGCAGTACTTTGCTCTGCCCTCTACAGGACAGACAAAGTACGCCTGCGCCGGAGCCGCAGTAAGAAGACAAGAAGAGGACGTCATCGTAAGAAGATAGGAGGTGCCGGACCGGACAGCGACGCCCATTGGACCGGACCGCAGCGGGACAGCCCCTGGGTGAGTATATTCTAACCTTTATTTCTCATCTTTCAGGATACATTGGGGGCTTATCTACAGCATTACAGAATGCTGTAGATAAGCCCCTGATGCCTGTGGGCTTAACTCAGATACGATTTTTGAGGTGACAGACTCCCTTTATGGAAAGAAAATTAAAGACTCAAACATAGTGTACGGTAATTTTTTTTACTACCAAAAACCCCTGACATGTGCAAAAAATAGCTTTCCAAGTGGAACATGTCGATAGCCTATTAATTCTGAAGATAAGAGTGTCTAGAAAATGATGCTGAGGTTAAAGCGAGGTCTATATCACTAAACAATAGACATGGGCGTATTTATATGGAATTGAATTCTGTTCGAATTTTCCAAAAATCCGTTTCACCAACAATACGTAATTTCCACAACTCACTCTGTGTAAAGTCCGCAAATGGCATCCAGATGGCTTATTTATTTTTTGCTGGACTAAAAACAAAAAATCTAATACACCACCAGTCACCTTTTCGGACGCCCTGTTGCCCGTCACTCATCGTCCATTTTTCTTTTTAAATATTTTTTATTAATTTTTTGAATAAAAAAACAGGAAATGGGAATAGGGGAGGGAAAATATAACAGTGAAGAATAGGGAGAGGGAATGGAAAGGGATACAATTAAAGAAAACAAAAAAAACTAGAGAACCAAATGTAATACAATAGTTCAACAGTAACAAAATGCATAAATACATTTAAAAGAGTGCGAAATTTTTGAAGGACAAGTAAATTACAATTATTTCTTTTATTTGAAAATCTATTAGGAGGTTAAGGAGTATAGAATTTATCAATCCAAATCTTCCATTTTTTCAAGAAATTTTTAATACCACTATTATTTACAGCGAATCTCCACTCCAAAAAATTGTGTTGGTGAATTTGATCTATCATGTCTTCAAATTTAGGGAGTTCTGGCTTATTCCACCAAAGCGCTAACATATATTTGACAACAAGAAATATATGAATGATAATGAATTTAACCTGAGGGTCAACTATTTCCATGTCCAGGGAAAAAAGAGCTCTTTGTGGTGTAAGCACAAAATTATCCGTGAGTGAATTAATATAATTAGAAACTTTTGACCATAGAAGTTTTACCTTTGGACAACTCCATAAAAGATTATATAAATTACCTTGGTGGCCACATTTCCTCCAGCAAGTTGGTGAATAATCCGGAATTATGTGTGCTAATCTAATTGGGGTATAATACCACCTAGTAATTACCTTAAAGTAGGACTCATGTAAAGCTAACGAAATGGTGGATTTGTAAGTGGTCTTAATAGCATTGTCCCAGCTCTCAGCCTGAAAGGATTTATTGAGGTCAGATTCCCACCTCTTCAAGTAAACATTTTTGAAACCAACACCATCTTTATTGAAAATTCTATAGATGTTGTTTAGGCTCCATATATTTTTGTTTTTAATATTGCACAGTAGTAAAACGAGAATATCTAGGTTAAGAGGTTTGCTACCTAGTAGTTTCTGAACACCTTCTTTTAAAATTATATAAGGGATTAATTCAGAAGAGGGAAGATTAAATTTTATTTTTAACTCACTAAAAGTGAGGAATTTGATTCCATCATATATATTACCAATCTTTTTAATTCCTGACTTACTCCAGGAATCGGATAGTGAAAAATTATAAATCGTGGATAATAGTTGAATAGGAAACTTCAAGATTTGTTCGGTTCTGTTAAAGTTCTTCCTTGAAGGTTTGAGCAATAACCTCCAAGCCTGAATAACAGCTCTAAAAATAGGATGAGAGGATTCCCTCTGCTGTCTGTGAAATAAGAAACTGAAAAAGATGTGTTGAATAGACTGGGGGCTTTTCATTTCATTTTCAATTTGAAACCAGGCTGGATAAGTTCTGCCTTCAAACCAATACCAAGTTTGTTTAACTAATGAGGCTAAATAATAAGTATAGAAATTTGGTAACCCAGCCCCACCATTGCGTTTATGTTTACTGTTGTGAATTTGGATTCTGGGCTCCCCCGGTGGCTACTGGTGGAATTGAACTTGTGACATCATCTTCTCTGTTCACCTGTTCTGATTAGATCTGGGTGTCGCTATATAACCTGGCTTCTCTGTTAGATGCTTGCCGGTCAACAATGTTATCAGAAGCCTCTCTGTGCTTGTTCCTGCTCCCAGACATCTACTAGATAAGTTGGACATTCGTCCATGTTTTGTTTTTGTATTTTGGTTCCAGTTCACAGCTGCAGTTTCGTTACTGTGTCTGGAAAGCTCTTGTTGATCAGGAATTGCCACTCTGGTATTATGAGTTAATGCCAGAGTCCTAAAGTAATTTCTGGATGTGTTTTGTTAGGGTTTTCTACTGACCATGAAAGTATGCTTTCTGTCTTCTGCTATCTAGAAAGCGGACCTCAAATTTGCTAAAACTATTTTCCTGCTGCGTTTGTTATTTCTTCTAAAATCACCGCCAATATATGTGGGGGGGCCTCTGTCTCCTTTTTTTGGGCATTTCTCTAGAGGTGAGTCAGGTCTTATATTTCCCTCTGCTAGCATTATTTAGTTCTCCGGCCGGCGCTGGGCATATAGGGATAAAAAGTAGGACATGCTACCTGGCTACTTCTAGATGATGCGGTAGGTTTAGTTCATGGTCAGTATAGTTACATCTTCCAAGAGCTTGTTCCTATAGAGGCTTATGCTAGTTCTCTGGCCATGGAGATCATGACAGTTTGACCGGCCCACTAAAGGGTTAAAATCCTTGGCTGAGAAAGGAGAGAAATAAGAAGTCTGCTGAGAGTTTTTTTTTTTTTTTTTTTTTTTTTTTCTCTGTGCTCTTAATTGGATCACTTGCCAGTCTGTCTATGCTGCAGTCTTTCTTTTTTTTCTCTCTCCTTATAATCTTTGAATGGCTTTGTGTTCACCTGTTAATAATGGATCTTCAGAGTGTAACTGCAGGTTTGAATAATCTCACCACGAAAGTACAAAATTTGCAAGATTTTATTATTCATGCTCCGGTATCTGAGCCGAGAATTCCTTTGCCGGAATTCTTCTCAGGGAATAGATCTAGCTTTCAGAATTTTAGAAATAATTGTAAGCTATTTTTGTCCCTGAAATCTCGTTCTGCTGGAGACCCTGCACAGCAGGTTGGGATTGTGATTTCCTTGCTCCGCGGCGACCCTCAAGACTGGGCTTTTGCATTGGCACCAGGGGATCCTGCGTTGCGCAATGTGGATGCGTTTTTTTTGGCCTTGGGCTTGCTGTATGAGGAACCTCATTTGGAACTTCAGGCAGAAAAAACTTTGATGTCCCTATCGCAGGGGCAAGATGAAGCTGAAATTTACTGCCAAAGATTCCGTAAATGGTCTGTGCTTACTCAGTGGAATGAGTGTGCCTTGGCGGCTACTTTCAGAGAGGGTCTCTCTGATGCCATTAAGGATGTTATGGTGGGGTTCCCTGTGCCTGCGGGTCTGAATGAGTCCATGACAATGGCCATTCAGATCGATAGGCGTCTGCGGGAGCGCAAACCAGTGCACCATCTGGCGGTGTCCACTGAGAAGACGCCAGAAAGCATGCAGTGTGATAGAATTCTGTCCAGAAGCGAGCGGCAGAATTTTAGACGGAAAAATGGGTTGTGTTTCTATTGTGGGGATTCTACTCATGTTATATCAGCATGCTCTAAGCGTACTAAAAAGCTTGATAAATCCGTTTCCATTGGCACTTTACAGTCTAAATTTATTTTGTCTGTGACCCTGATTTGCTCTTTGTCATCTATTACTACTGACGCCTATATCGACTCTGGCGCCGCTTTGAGTCTTATGGATTGGTCCTTTGCCAATCGTTGTGGGTATGATTTAGAGCCTTTGGAAACTCTTATTCCTCTGAAGGGGATTGACTCCACCCCATTGGCTAATAATAAACCACAATACTGGACACAAGTGACTATGTGTATTAATCCGGATCACCAGGAGACTATTCGTTTTCTGGTGCTGTATAATCTACATGATGATTTGGTGCTGGGATTGCCATGGCTGCAGTCTCACAACCCAGTCCTTGACTGGAGAGCTATGTCTGTGTTGAGCTGGGGATGTAAGGGGACTCATGGGGACGTACCTTTGGTGTCCATTTCATCATCTATTCCCTCTGAAATCCCTGAGTTCCTGTCTGATTATCGTGACGTCTTTGAAGAACCCAAGCTGGGTTCACTACCTCCGCACCGTGAGTGCGATTGTGCTATAGATTTAATTCCGGGTAGTAAATACCCAAAGGGTCGTTTATTTAATCTGTCTGTGCCTGAACATACTGCTATGCGAGAATATATAAAGGAGTCCTTGGAAAAGGGACATATTCGTCCATCGTCATCTCCCTTAGGAGCCGGTTTTTTCTTTGTGTCAAAAAAAGACGGCTCTTTGAGACCATGTATTGATTATCGGCTTTTGAATAAAATCACGGTTAAATATCAATACCCATTGCCGTTGCTGACTGATTTGTTTGCTCGCATAAAGGGGGCCAAGTGGTTCTCTAAGATTGATCTCCGTGGGGCGTATAATTTGGTGCGGATCAGGCAGGGGGATGAGTGGAAAACCGCATTTAATACGCCCGAGGGCCACTTTGAGTATTTGGTGATGCCTTTTGGTCTTTCTAATGCCCCTTCAGTCTTCCAGTCCTTTATGCATGATATTTTCCGCGATTTTTTGGATAAATTTATGATAGTGTATCTGGATGATATTCTGATTTTTTCGGATGACTGGGACTCTCATGTCCGGCAAGTTAAGAGGGTTTTTCAGGTTTTGCGGTCTAATTCTCTGTGTGTCAAGGGTTCTAAGTGCGTTTTTGGGGTTCAGAGAATTTCCTTTTTGGGATATATTTTTTCTCCCTCTTCCATTGAGATGGATCCTGTCAAGGTTCAAGCTATTTGTGATTGGACGCAGCCCTCTTCTCTTAAAAGTCTTCAGAAATTTTTGGGCTTTGCCAACTTTTATCGTCGATTTATTTCTGGTTTTTCGGATGTCGTTAAGCCATTGACCGATTTGACTAGACAGGGTGCTGATGTTGCTAATTGGTCCCCTGATGCTGTGGAGGCCTTTCAGGAGCTTAAGCGCTGTTTTTCTTCTGCCCCTGTGTTGCGTCAGCCTGATGTGACTCTTCCTTTTCAGGTTGAGGTCGACGCTTCTGAGATCGGAGCTGGGGCAGTGTTGTCGCAGAAAAGTTCTGACTGCGCCGTGATGAGGCCTTGTGCCTTCTTTTCCCGTAAATTTTCGCCCGCTGAGCGGAATTATGATGTTGGGAATCGGGAGCTTTTGGCCATGAAGTGGGCGTTTGAGGAGTGGCGCCATTGGCTCGAGGGGGCCAGACATCAGGTGGTGGTATTGACTGACCACAAAAATTTGATTTATCTTGAGACCGCCAGGCGCCTGAATCCTAGACAGGCGCGCTGGTCATTATTTTTTTCTCGGTTTAATTTTGTGGTATCGTACCTACCAGGTTCTAAGAATGTTAAGGCGGATGCCCTTTCTAGGAGTTTTGAGCCTGATTCACCTGGCAACTCTGACCCCACAGGTATTCTTAAGGAGGGAGTTATCTTGTCAGCCGTTTCTCCAGACCTGCGGCGGGCCTTGCAGGAGTTTCAGGCGGATAGACCGGATCGTTGTCCGCCTGATAGGCTGTTTGTTCCTGATGATTGGACCAGTAAAGTCATCTCTGAGGTGCATTCTTCTGCGTTGGCAGGTCATCCTGGAATTTTTGGTACCAGGGATTTGGTGGCAAGATCCTTCTGGTGGCCTTCCCTGTCACGAGATGTGCGAGGCTTTGTGCAGTCTTGTGACGTTTGTGCTCGGGCCAAGCCTTGTTGTTCTCGGGCTAGTGGATTATTGTTGCCCTTGCCTATTCCTAAGAGGCCTTGGACACACATCTCGATGGATTTTATTTCAGATCTGCCTGTTTCTCAGAAGATGTCTGTCATCTGGGTGGTGTGTGACCGTTTTTCTAAGATGGTTCATTTGGTTCCCCTGCCCAAATTGCCTTCTTCTTCCGAGTTGGTGCCCCTGTTTTTTCAAAATGTTGTTCGTTTGCATGGTATTCCTGAGAATATCGTTTCTGACAGAGGAACCCAATTTGTGTCTAGATTTTGGCGGGCATTTTGTGCTAGGATGGGCATAGATTTGTCTTTTTCGTCTGCTTTTCACCCTCAGACTAATGGCCAGACCGAGCGGACTAATCAGACCCTAGAGACATATCTGAGGTGTTTTGTGTCTGCTGACCAGGATGATTGGGTTGCTTTTTTGCCATTGGCGGAGTTCGCCCTCAATAATCGGGCCAGCTCTGCCACCTTGGTTTCCCCGTTTTTCTGTAATTCGGGGTTCCATCCTCGATTTTCCTCCGGTCAGATGGAATCCTCGGATTGTCCTGGAGTGGATGCGGTGGTGGAGAGATTGCATCATATCTGGGGGCAGGTGATGGACAATTTAAAGTTGTCCCAGGAGAAGACTCAGCTTTTTGCCAACCGTCACCGTCGTGTTGGTCCTCGGCTTTGTGTTGGAGATTTGGTGTGGTTGTCTTCTCGTTTTGTCCCTATGAGGGTCTCATCTCCTAAGTTTAAGCCTCGGTTCATCGGTCCGTATAAAATATTGGAGATTCTTAACCCTGTTTCCTTCCGTTTGGACCTCCCTGCATCCTTTTCTATTCATAACGTTTTTCATCGGTCGTTATTGCGCAGGTATGAGGCACCGGTTGTGCCTTCCGTTGAGCCTCCTGCTCCGGTGTTGGTTGAGGGTGAGTTGGAGTACGTTGTGGAAAAAATCCTAGACTCCCGTGTTTCCAGACGGAGACTCCAGTATCTGGTCAAGTGGAAGGGATATGGCCAGGAGGATAATTCTTGGGTCACTGCATCTGATGTTCATGCCTCTGATCTGGTTCGTGCCTTTCATAGGGCCCATCCTGATCGCCCTGGTGGTTCTGGTGAGGGTTCGGTGCCCCCTCCTTGAGGGGGGGGTACTGTTGTGAATTTGGATTCTGGGCTCCCCCGGTGGCTACTGGTGGAATTGAACTTGTGACATCATCTTCTCTGTTCACCTGTTCTGATTAGATCTGGGTGTCGCTATATAACCTGGCTTCTCTGTTAGATGCTTGCCGGTCAACAATGTTATCAGAAGCCTCTCTGTGCTTGTTCCTGCTCCCAGACATCTACTAGATAAGTTGGACATTCGTCCATGTTTTGTTTTTGTATTTTGGTTCCAGTTCACAGCTGCAGTTTCGTTACTGTGTCTGGAAAGCTCTTGTTGATCAGGAATTGCCACTCTGGTATTATGAGTTAATGCCAGAGTCCTAAAGTAATTTCTGGATGTGTTTTGTTAGGGTTTTCTACTGACCATGAAAGTATGCTTTCTGTCTTCTGCTATCTAGAAAGCGGACCTCAAATTTGCTAAAACTATTTTCCTGCTGCGTTTGTTATTTCTTCTAAAATCACCGCCAATATATGTGGGGGGGCCTCTGTCTCCTTTTTTTGGGCATTTCTCTAGAGGTGAGTCAGGTCTTATATTTCCCTCTGCTAGCATTATTTAGTTCTCCGGCCGGCGCTGGGCATATAGGGATAAAAAGTAGGACATGCTACCTGGCTACTTCTAGATGATGCGGTAGGTTTAGTTCATGGTCAGTATAGTTACATCTTCCAAGAGCTTGTTCCTATAGAGGCTTATGCTAGTTCTCTGGCCATGGAGATCATGACAGTTTACATAGAATATCTAAGGAGATCCTAGCCTTTTTCCTGCCCCATAAAAATGAATGTACCAAGTTTTGGAATTTATAAATAGATTGATATGAAAAGGTAAGAGGGAGGGTCCTGAAAAGATACAAAACCTTAGGCAAAACAAAAGTTTTAATAGTCATTATTCTGCCAAATAAGGACAGTTCAGAATGAGCAAAATGTGTAATGTCACTAGTGATCGAGTTTAGAGTTTTTTCTAGGTTGACTTTAATTATATTTTGTAGCTTATTAGAAATAGTTATTCCTAAATATTGTATTTCATCATTACCCCTAGCGAAGTTTGTCTGTTCTGTTAACTTCCTTATATCAGAGTTCTTCATGTTGAAGGTAAGATATTTTGATTTCTGGGGATTAATCTTAAGGTAAGATATATCAGCAAAAGCCTTAAGTTCCAAAGATAAAGCTTTAATCGAGGTTATAGGGTCCAGAAGCGTGAAAAATAAGTCATCGGCAAATAACCCTAATTTAAAATGACGAGACTTCAGGTTGACTCCCAAAATATCCATATTTGATCTTACTTTTTCTGCAAAAGGCTCCATTGCGAGGACGAACAACAGAGGGGACAAAGGACACCCCTGTCGCGTACCATTGGAGATGGTAAATGGGTCAGACAAAAAATTATTAGAGTATATCCTGGCACTGGGTGCCGAGTATAGAGCAAATACAGTAGACAAGAATTTGGAATCAAAGCCAAACTTTTCAAGAGTTGCTTTCAGGTAAGACCAGTTTAGCCTATCAAAGGCTTTCTCAGCATCCAGTGCCAGAAAAACGGCTTGTGAGTTCGTACTGTTGATAATATTCATTAAGTTGATTACTCTTCTGGTCCCGTCCGAAGCCTGGCGACCCTCGGTGAACCCAATCTGATCGTCTACTAGTAAACGTGGGAGGATAGATTTTAGCCTGTCGGCTAATATTTTAGAATATATTTTAGAGTCACTATTGATTAAAGAAATTGGGCGATAATTCTGAATCCTTTCAGGATCCCCCCACTCTTAGGAATCATTATAATTACTGCTTCCTGCATTTCCTTAGGGAAGGAACCTTGGGCAGAGGCTAGATTAAAAATGGGGACTAAATGAGGGGCTAAAATTTTTGAGAAGGATTTATAATAATCATTAGAAAAGCCACCTGGGCCAGGAGTTTTGGGGGATTTTAGTTTATTGATAGTATCGATAATTTCTTTTTCTTTAAATGGGCAGTTGATGGACTCCAAATCAGATGGCGTAATCTTAGGTAAGCTAATACTAGATAGAAAAGAGTTTATAGAATCTGGATCAATACAAGGGGAATTTGGATCATTTTTTAGGTTATACAGACTATTTAAAAAATCAGCAAATGATTTAACGATATCTTTTGGGTGAATCAAAACCTTACCCGAGGGAGCAATAATTTTAGAAATTCTTTTGTTAATACGATCCTTTTTTATTTTTGCTAGCATGTACCTGTTAGGTTTATTCAAGGAGGTGTACACCTTGAACTTTGAAGCTTTTATGACAGAGTCATATTCTTGTAGGATTTCAGATTTTAGTTTTTGCCTTAACTCTAGAATTTCTTTTTGTATACTTGGGGAGGGAACTTGCAAATTATTTTGCTGTGATTCTTTAAAGTGTATTTGGTTTTGCAAATCTACTATTTTTTCCCTGTTTTTCTTTTTATACCTAGCTGCCAATTGAATAAGTCCGCCTCTTAGGACGGCCTTGTGAGCATTCCATAATGTGAAAGGGTCTATATTATTAGTTGTATTTTCTTTGAAGTAATTGGATAGAAGAGATTCTATTTCTTGTTTATATTCAGGTATCTTGAATAGGGTTGGGTTACACTTCCATAAATATCTGTTGCCAAGGGAAGGACCTAGTAAAAATTCCACTAAGGGTACCGTCACACAGTGCAATTTTGATCGCTACGACGGTACGATTCGTGACGTTCTAGCGATATCGTTACGATATCGTAGTGTCTGACACGCAGCAGCGATCAGGGATCCTGCTGAGAATCGTACGTCGTAGCAGATCGTATGGAACTTTCTTTCGTCGCTTGATCACCCGCTGACATCGCTGGATCGTTGTGTGTGACAGCGATCCAGCGATGCGTTCGCTGGTAACCAGGGTAAACATCGGGTAACTAAGCGCAGGGCCGCGCTTAGTAACCCGATGTTTACCGTGGTTACCAGCGTAAAAGTAAAAAAAAAAAAACGTACATGCTCACCATCTGATGTCCGTCCGGTCCCTTGCCGTCTGCTTTCCGCTCTTACTGTCTGCCGGCCGGAAAGTGAGAGCAGATCACAGCGGTGACGTCACCGCTGCACTCTGCTCTCACTGTACGGCCGGATCTGTCAGAGCAGGAAGCGGACGGCAAGGGACCTGACGGACATCAGATGGTGAGCATGTACGGTTTGTTTTTTTTTACTTTTACGCTGGTAACCACGGTAAACATCGGGTTACTAAGCGCGGCCCTGCGCTTAGTTACCTGATGTTTACCCTGGTTACCCGGGGACTTCGGCATCGCTCCAGCGCCGTGATTGCAATGTGTGACCGCAGTCTACGACGCTGGAGCGATAATCATACGATCGCTGCGACGTCACGGATCGTGCCATCGTAGCGATCAAAATTGCACTGTGTGACGGTACCCTAACACTGGGGTATGATCAGATAAGGATTTTTTAAGGAATTGAATACTCTTAAATTTGGGGAGGGTGAAGATATTTGATAAGACCAAATCTATGCGAGAGGACGTCTGATGTACGTCAGAAAAGTGTGAAAATTCATGAGAGGAAGAATTAAGACATCTAAAAATGTCAAATAATTCATTATTGATCAGCCATTTTTTTAAAACCGGTGATTTATGACGTACTAGAGATGAAGAGTCCATGGCACTATCTGGAACGATGTTAAAATCTCCTACCCAAATAGTGTCTCCTATTTTGATCTTATCAACTTTTGTTTAATAGTTTATTTAAGAAGGAAATTTGATTCTTATTAGGAGCGTACACATTTACCACTGTGCAAGGCTGATTATTCACTAAGCAAGCCAAGATGTGGAACCTGCCGAGATGGTCTGTTATTTCTTTCACCAGCTGAAAAGGAACAGTGCCATTTACCATTGTAATGACTCCGGCTTTTTTTTTTTAATGCAGCGACTTAAAAGAATGAGGAAACTTCTTATGATGGAAGACCTGGCAATTATCTTCTACTAGTCTTACCTCCTGTAAACAAATAATCTCCGCATTAGCAAGATTAATTTCCTTCCAGATAGAAAATCTTTTGTTTGGGCTATTAATGCCCCGAACGTTGTATGAAAGAATCTTCATCGGTATTTAAATACAAATAAAACAAAACTAAGCAGAGAATAGTTAACCTCACTATAACCTGTCAAAAATGTTCAAAGAATTGTGAACCTTAAAGGTTCTCCTGGAGGACACCAAGTAAATGGGTCTCACCTACGAGGGGGTTTCAACACAAAATTAGTGGCAGAGATCCTAAAAAGACATCTCTGGTTTTGAGGACAGTAATTATTTTTAATATTAAAAGGCAAATTTTATATTTAGATTTGGAAAAAGGGACCCTTTTTAGTCTTTGTCCTTGAGGGCCATCTCCTCAAGGAGGAAGTTAATAAATCTAGAACCCTCCTGGGGAGAGCTAATTTGATAGTTTTTACTCTTATACCAAACTATTAATTTAGTAGGAAACCCCCACCTATATGGGATGTGTAATTCTCTCAGTTTAGATGTTGTTTCTCCATAACTTCTTCTTAGGTCCATTGTGGCCTTTGAGAAATCCAAAAATAATTTAATGTTATTAAATGGCTCTGGGAAGGACCCTCTTTCTCTGATGGTTTTAAGGATTTTTTATTTCGTCTCAAAAAAAAGTATCCTGAGGATGATATCTCTAGGTTTATCCTTGGGAATCTCCTGGGGACGAGGGAGACGATGTATGCGATCTATGCTCAACTCTAAATCAGTAAGGTTTGGGATCAGTTGTTTAAACAAATTTTTAGAGTATCCCAAAAGATCTTTCTGGAGAACACTTTCAGGTACACCTCTCAATTTCAAATTATTTCTTCTATTCCGATCCTCACGATCAGTTAGTTTATTCTTGAGGGATAAAATTTTGGATTGGAGAGAAGCATTCTGTTTAGAAAGAGAAGAGGTGTCTTTTTCTATAAGGGTAATTCGTTTTTCGGTTTTTTCGAATCTTACGTTAAAGCTGGTACAAGTTTCTTGGAGGGTTTTGTTTTGTATCTCAAATCCTATCCTCATGGATTCACTAAAAGACTTAAAAAGAGTGGCAAGAAAACCCTCAGTAGCTTGTCTGTTGGAATTAATGTAATCATCTAAATTAATAGCTGGAGGCGAAATCTTTATTGGTAAAGGAGGTTCTGTATGATCCTTCTTGAACCTCTGTCTATCAGGGCTGCCGTTGGGTGAGTGGTCATCCAGAGGAATTATCGAGTCCTCGAGGGAAGGGTCTAATTTGCTTTCCTGACTGACCAAACCTTTTCTTTTAAAGGAACTGGACATATCCATTTCCTCTGTTTTTGGAGCATTCAATATTGGTGGTTTGAACGCCCCTTTATTATTCCCTTTTTGGAGGGGAATGTTAGATTGAGAATTGGAAGGTAAAGATTTCTGGTTACCCCCCCTTTTAACAGCCTTGCTATGTGAAGGGATGTGGGAAGGTCTTCCAGACATGAAATTTTGTTCCCCCATCCTGTGGGGAGATCTAGATTTTTCAGGACTATGTTGATTTGACATATCCCCACTTGAACTTGACTGAGTATTGTTGTAGTGTTTAACACTTGCTCTTCTCCCCGACGACTCCATTTTGGATTAGAATACTTCCAAAATGAGTTTAGCCAAAATAAGGTGTATAGAGTATCACGACAATACAGTACAATTAAATATAATATACCTTATGACTTGTAGAGTAACCTAAGGAATAGAAAGAAACAATATATAATCTTAATATGGCAGATGTTAACTTGTATAGATTTACCCAAGGAGATATATATATATATGTCTCTTATCACTAGAATATATTCCAAACAGTAAAGTTCTATTTTGTGAGTTTAGAGAGGAGTGTATTGCAAACCTGTGCACAGGTAATAATCTTATTATCGTTGTTGCAGTAGTAAGTCACTGAAAGTTCTAATAGATTATGTACCGATAAAAGTTTCCAGGAGAGAGTCCCCACACACACACACACACACACACACACACACACACACACACACACACACACACACACACACACACACACACACACACACAATAAATAAATTTAAAAAAAAAAAAAAAAAAAAAAAAAAACAAGAAAGGGGGATAGATGAATATCACCCCCGGATCCAAGTCTCAGATCTTCTTCTGTGGTGTTGCTGAATGTCTTTATATTAATAAAGACACAGTTACACACCTTTTTCCTGAGGAGACCAATAAATCCCAGTAAAAAAAATTGATAAGGCAGGTGGTATGAAGATAGGTTTTCCATAATCTTCCCTCACTCAGAGGCGCAGTCTGCTTGTTAATGAAGCGTTTATGGAGATGAGAAGCAGCCGGAACTTCTTTACAAACGTTGTCACTGGTATCAATGCACTCGCTTTCCACCTGAGGTAACTTTCAGAAACAGCATTGTGCCCTTATTTAATTTTGCTATTATAATGCGAAATGCTTCGGGCCAAGCCTGTGAAATCCGCAAATGAAAGAACTTGCACTTGCCTCCAAATTGTTATATCAATATGTAGATAGAGAGACACAAAAATCAGGACTATTTTTCCTCAAATGCTGTAACCCTGCTCTTGTGGTCCTGTTAATAGCCAGGTTTTAGAGCTTAAATATTCCTTGTGACCCGTTGTAAATACTAGATAATAGTAGAGAAAATAACTGAGGGTCCAGTATATAAGTTTTTGTTCAGATAAATAAGCAGTAAATATCCTGTCGCCAGCCTTTGCAAAGCCACGGTTTACCTCAGCTGAGGCAAATGAATAAAATTTCTTGAATTAAAGTCTTATACTTGCGTCCAATATGACCAGCCGTATTCAGGAGTGGGTCAAAACACTGGTTAATAATAAAATATCATCCTCTTGTATATTTAGGAGTCGCTTGTTGATGTCTTATTCAGGAGCTCTGAACTCTTGCCTCCTACATTGGCAGAGCTCAAGCCACGCCCCTCCTCATCGTCCATTTTTCAAGTCCTCTTCTTTCTGCCATTGAATGCTGCTTTTACGGCCTCATAACAATCGGCCAGGACTTCTGGCCATAGAGTTCCAACCTATAATAATGAGGCCAGAGATGCGGTGGTCAACAGTCGAAAGTAGATGCCCTTAGGGCATAACTGAGTGACGGAGATGAAGCAGTGAGGTGAGTATTAGGTTTGGGGTTTGTTTGACTGTGGTGACATCATCAGGTTGACCATATGTCAAAACACCCAAACACCACCAAGAGCAGAGAGAAGTCGGCAGGAAGAAATACACGTTTTTATGCACTATTGGTTTTTTTTCTTATGTAACTTTTTAGATAGTTAGGTTACATGCCATATTTCCCATAATACACAACAAGTAAAGGATTTGCATAGTAGAAGTAGAAAGTTAACAAACAATTTCAATGTTATTGTTCCGTTTCTGAAGAGGAATCATATCAATATTGTGGTATTGAATAACCTCTGAATGCCGTGTATCACCCTCTCTGGCGGTGACAATGATTTGCCATTATTTTATCCCATGAGAATTTCCCTTTCTGAGATTCTGCAGAATAGTCCTGGATTTTGGGAACTTTTGGCATGGAGTTTTCATATCACAGACATTTATGGCATATTCACAAATAGTGGATGAAGAGAGACGCCCATCTGAAAACACCTCTCTATTCCAGAAGCGGACATACCAATGGTGCAACCTGTGCAGCCGCATTAGAGCTCAAAATTTAAGAGGCCCACCTCCAAAACAGGTGAAGTTGTGCATTATGATAAGCTACTGGACTGCATTGGACTATTACTGAAGAAGAATTGGCGCTTTCGAAATGTGGTGCTGGAGAAGCATGTTATCAATACCATTTGATCGCAAGGCGAATGAACAATTCAATTTTGGAACAAATTAAGCCAGACATGTAACTCGAAGCAATCTACAACTTGCCTACTTAGGGCACATCATATGAAGGAAGCAATCACCCGAGATGGACATCTTGGTTGGAGGAATAGAAGGAGCAAGCAGAAGAGGAAGACCAGCAACCCAATGGCTTGATACTATCAAGATAACGGCGGAGAAGACCCTCAAGGACCTATCAAGGCTTGAACAATATCGATCTTTGTACAGTTCATTCATCGATCAAGTTGCCTTAGCTCGATAATCGAGCCACAGGCCGTTTAAAAGAAAAATAAAATTTAGACTTTAAAAAGTCCATATATTGTTCTTATACAGGAGCCCTCATCTGTCTGTGTCCACTCCTGTTCTATTCACAGCAATTTGCTCATAGGAGATCATGGAGGAGAAGCAGTACGTGGTTTGGTTTTGTGGGGATAGTATATGGGGTCCAACAACTGAGACTGCCAGTGAGCCCAACATTGAAGCTTGGAGCCTAGAAGATTGTTCTGCAGACCCATCCTGAGTGAAAAGGATTCGTGCATTCTCATCTTCTGCTCCATTCACTACTACGGGGCTGCTGGACAAGTAGACTGTTACAAATGGTTTTCTAGTTGACAACAAAAGCAGCAGAGGTCGAGCATGTCTGTAAGACAAAGCTAAAGAGACCCGTTCCGGAACCTGATCTCTGGATCACTTTTAGTCCTAGTGGTCAAATCCCCAGTGGTCTATAAGTTATCACCTATCTCATGTACAGGTGATAACTTTTGGGGGGTTTACTAATGCTTCGAAAATACCATAATCCAGTGATATCAAAAATATTTTATACTTCTGCCATACAATTTATTTGTTTATATAGAAACTAGGGGGCCTGGGCAAAAAGCAAATTGGTTTTCCAGTTTTAAGAATTTGAGCCTATACAATATTTTGCTAAAGTACAATAATTCTTCCACCAACATAATGTCACCATATTTTGCCAAAATAATACAAAAAGTATCCAAATGATACTTCATCAAGGAGCCCAGGTAACATTCCCTAAATTTCCCATTTAATACTGTAAATCAGTTCACAAACAATACGACCAATAAACATTGATAATTAATGGGGTTGGCCTTAGATTGCTCCAGGGGTTTCAGCCTTTGGGGTATTACTAGTAAAAGGAGTCACTTTTCAATGACACTAGTAACTACCTCTTAAAACAAGACATGCCTACATTATATTTGCTCTTAGGACCAAAAGTCCAGGATTAAAGGACCATATTTCATGAACCAAAATGCCAGGACACACCATGGGCTTCCTTACATGAAACTATACCTTCATAGGGGTCTTTAGACCCATAGTTAAGCTGGGCTATTCCGATTCCCAGCCCATGGGGTGTAGAAGCTGGACCATGAAGAAAATTGGAAAATCCAGCAACCGCAAAGGTCATGATTAAGTTCTAGTTTAGCTCGAAACGCGTTGACCGTTATCATGTTTTTTTTTTATTTTTCCTTTTCGTGTTTTAAATCTACTAAAAAATATGAAGTTTTATGACTTTCCGGTGGCTGGATTTTCCCATTTTCTTCACGGTTCATTTACTCAGGAAACTAGCCTGAAGTCTCCGTGCACCGCACCCTTTTTCCAAGAATTTCTCAACCCGGTGAGCTGATGATTGCTCCATTGTGTAGAACCTGGACGCTGGTAAATAAGGGGCAGAGGCTCAGGTCTCACTACTATGTAAAGATACATGAATATTATAGTTAATATTATATACAGAAATTATCTGGTAGGTGAAGGGCACAAGATGGCCGCACGACAACCTCAGCTAAGCCCATCTTCTTAGATAACTTCTCCAGAACCTTATTCTAGCTGCACAAGTATGAGTTGTCTGTTTAGTTCCATATTAATTGATTGCCTGGAGCTGGAGATGCCCTTTAAATTTACAGGGTCATTTATTTCATTTTGTTTTTGTATGTGGTTATATATGTCACCTAATTTATAAAATATGGCCCTAGTAATATTACGACACTGCTGATTAGAACAGCAATTAAGAAGTTAATTAATGATCGCTACAGCACATCCTTCTATAAAGATGTCATCGTAATGAATGTCTCCATTCTGTCCAAGTTATGTACAGAATAATGAATGCGGGCGCAATAATGTCGTGTCCCGGATTCTACAGAACATTTCAAGTGGTGATTACACAGGTATGAGAATGTGAGAAATGGTATCCTGATCATTCCGGGGTCATTGACCAACAAAACAATCACTAATCCATCCATTGTGTCTATAGACTACAACAGTAAAGATCAGCCACAGATCTATCAACACAAATATCTGTCAGATATCAATACAATGAGAAATTCATCATCTCATTACAGATGTCTATAACAGGCAGTTTGTATTTTGGAGCTAGATCTCTGGAGAATAAACTTACACCGCCAGGTGAATTACTAATAAGACCAAGAAAACTCCTTCCTTTAGTTTTACTCTAGATCTGTGATCTAGGACCATCTGGCACTGTAGGCTTATAGTAAAAATCAGACTCTTTTACAGCCCTATTAATGATACGGGGATCCGTAAGAAGCACAGAATCGCAATGCATTTTACACATTTAATTTCACATCATGATGAATGTAGAACAAAAGTTCAGGAGAAAGCGTTTGTCAGTCAGTCTCCGACGGGGATGATTGCAGAAAGAAAATAAGAGTTCCCAAAGCAATCATTCCAATATACCATTTCCTTCAAACATTTTTACTTCCAGATGATCAAAATGTTAATGCATTTCCTTTAATGTATGCCACAAGATGAGAAATGGCTCAGAAGTTTCTAAATTCCAAATATATTCTCGAATTTTAAATGTTGTAAAAACTTGCAGGAAGAGTTTAGGCGGGATTTTAGATTTTTGAGAAGCTATATCTACATATTGATATTGTGCTACTGCAAATTCCAACAATTTGTGATTCAATTCAAATGACTGAAGTTGCAGCCGGAATGGTTTAATAATACTAGCTTAGCCAATCAGAAGGAACTGTCAATGCTAAAGTTGGAAAGAATCGATTTGAACTATTCAGTCCAGTGGCAATGCCAATAATTTGTAGCCAATGGATTGTTTTCATTATAGATCTTCAGGAGTGCACCACCCCCTTGCAATGACCCAAGCTGAGGAATTGCTCCGAAGATTCTAAATTCCAAGCAAATTCCAGAAATATAAACACTGGAAAAACTTGCAGGAAGATCATAGGCGGGCCCTTGGATTTTGAGAAGCTGTACATCCATAGCAATATTAGGTTATTGCAAATTCCAACAATTTGTCAGTCAATACAGTGTGGAAAATATATATTTGATACACAGCCAATTTTGCAAGTTTTGCCACCTACAATAAATGCTGGCATGAGGAGGGGGACCTTGCGTGCCTTGCAGGATTTTAATACATGATGGCATAGCGTGTTTCTAATGGTAATGTTTGAGACTGTGGTTCCAGCTCTCTTCAGATCATTGACTAGGTCCTAGTTCTGGAATGATTCCTGATCTTTCTCAGAATCATCCTTACTCCTCGAGATGAGATCTGGCATGGAGTCCCAGACCAAGGAAGATTGACAGTCATCTTGTGTTTCTTCGATTTGATTTTCTAATAACTGTGCCAACAGTGGTTGACTTCTCACCAAGCTGTTTGTCTATTGTCCTGTAGCCCATCCCAAACTTGTGCAAGTCTACAATTTTGTCCCTGGTGTCCTTACACAGCTCTTTGATCTTGGCTATGTGGGAGGTTTAAGACAGGTAACGACTTCAAACAGGTACAATTAATACAGGTAATGAGTGCAGAGTAAGAGTGCTTCTTAAAGAAAAACACCTTTTTGATCTGTTAAATAACATCAAAATGTACCACAGACCACGTAAAAGTATATGGATGAGTAACTGAATACAGAAAAAATGTTTCAACGCTTTTTGGGAGTGTTATATAACACCGAAATGTACCACAGACCACAAAGTATATGGATAAGTAATTGAATACAGAAAAAAATTTCAATGCTGTTTTTAGACTCTTATATAAAACCAAAATGTACTACAAAATACGTAATAGTTTATGGATGTGTAATTGAATACAGAAAAAAAATTCAATGCTCTTGGGAGTGTTATATAACACTGAAATGTATGCCAAAGCACCTAATACTCTATGGATGATGGTATAGTCAATTTTTTCAGCCAAAAAATAAAAATGTGGCCAACTGCCACAGCTATATATTTAGCAACGGACTGCAAAGCCCTAATCCCTGCCTAGAGACCTCATTCAGCCACTCTCCCTGTTCCTGTAACTCTCTCTCCTTCCCTAGCCTAAATGCAGATTGCATATGATACAAACAGCAAAGCACAAGATTAGCCCTTACAATTACTGTTAGTATGATGATTCAGCATCAGCACCAGTATCAACACTACAGGCCTCTGATTTGTTAAACTGTGCACACACAGAGCTGTGCAATAGCGTGAGTGTGCCGAGCCAGGTGGCTTCTGTCTTTTTATAACCCCTGATGATGTGACACTGCCAGCCAATCACAAAAATTCCACTACCAAAATGGCTATGACATTACAATGAATTACATGGAATCCCCGCATGCTTATTGGCTGTGTAACTGGCGCCAAACATGCGAGGCGAGGATTTGATTTTGAAATCGATCACTGACTAATGCTCATCAAGTGCTGAGCACATCCAAGCACCCAGATACTCGGGTGATATCCGAGTATCATCGAGCACGTTCACTCATCCCTAATAAAAATAAGGAAAGTTGTCACATATCTTATCAGAGAAATCTGATTCTTTCATCTCTTGGACTGATCTTTCATTCTCAATATTTTCAATTCATGAGCAAAGTCTGTTTTCAGTGAACACAGACTTTCCCATTTCTGAGATAGGAGATGGCATTTGGTGCTCAACAGTTCTATGAAGGAGTGAGGAGCTGGAGGCAGACACAGACATTCTGCTGCAAGTTCGTACATATGAGCATATTTTCGGTTCGTGTGCGATCCAACAAAATGTCGGATTGAACGCAGACCAATGTTAGTCTATGGGAATTTCCGATTTTTTCCTCGGAAAAAGACTGTCCAAAAGAAAAATTGCTGCGAGCCCAAGTTTGATCCGATATTTGGATCGCACTCCTCGGCCATGCAAGTCAATGAGCGCATGGAAAAAAACAGACTGCACTTGGATGACTTGAATGCAGTCTAATTTATGTGCACTGAAAGAATGGAGAAGATTGAGAATTTTTTTTCTCCATCTGCTCCACATGTGAGAGAATTAGATCACTCCCTGATCAAACCCCGGTCAGAGTGTAATTTGCATAATCAACCCCATTCTCTCGGATGAGAGAATCTACGGCAATCTGTACGTACCCTAAGGTTGTAACTGGCTATGCCCTGGCTATACTGAGGTGTGAAGTCTGAGAAAACCCTGATTTTCATCCTTCGACCATAGTATGGAGATGGAGACTTAGCTTTGTAGGAATATCCCCAGATCTCGGTCCACAAGTTATTCTTGATTTTTCCAGACCAATCCCTAAAAGAGGATAGACTTGTGCTTAACCCACATGTTGAGTTTTTTGTGAATGTTCCTTGTTGATTTGATTCCATTCCTAGGCAGGGCTTAAATGTTCTGATTTTGGACATTAAAATATTGGATTACATGTTGGCAGGCTAGCTATCAGATAGATGCTGCAGTGATAACAGCACACATGACTGGGATGTTGTTGGAGAAAGTCAGGCTTTAGAATCAGTAGGGTAAAGCTACAAGTTTCAAAGAGAAAGCCAAGAGTGCAGTCATGAGTACACCGAGATCACGATCTGGGTGTAATATTACGTATCATAGCAAACAAATCCAAGGAGCTAGACAATAGGCAGAGTCAAGAAATAGAGCCTGAACTTACACTCAGACACTTCATGAATGAACTGGTAACATTTGATGACTACATTATAGAAGCTACTAATAGAAGGTATTCCTACAAAGCAAAATACCACAGCACAGAAGGAACTGACCCTCAGGCACTATAGGAATGACCTGGTAACTGTGATGCTGAGTCACAAACGTGATGCTGAGGGATCTACTCATGAAGACAGGGTAGTTAAGAGGTCTGGAGTCAGATACCAAGAGGGCTTGCCATAAACAGAGGTGTGAGACAAAGGTCACAGTCCGAGGTCAGAATTCCAGGAAGGTAGCTGATCAAGACAAAGGGGCTAGGCAAATCGAATGTTGAAGGCAAGGTCCAAGGTTGAGCAGCAAATGATCAGAAGCAGAGCATTGGAAAACAAGGCACCCACACAGCACCAAGCTAAGGCTATGGCTGGCAATACCAGTTACTGACAGCCAGCTAAAAAGCCAGGTAATCACCCAAAATGGGAGACACCTGGAAGAAACGTAGTGTGCCCCTGCTCTGATTGGCGGCTGATCTGTTACTCACAATACTAACAACTCAGCACACGCCTGCCACAGATTAGATGGCTGGACAGTCCCTCACAATACTGACAGCTCAGCAGGACCCTGCCCCAGATTGGATAGCTGGGCAGTCCCTCAAAATACTGACAGTTCAGCACACCCCTGCCCCTGTGCTCTGTTATGTAGGTTCACTTCTGTGATTTTACTACTGCATTCTGTCTTTAAATACATTATAAATAAATAAAAAAATATTCATCCAGAACTACTTAGACAAGTAAAAAGCAAGAAAAAAAACACTTTTCAAGTTGGAGCCCTAATGCAATGATTTTGATGTTTTTTCATATTTAATGCTCCACTCAACCTCTTTTCCGTGCGCCGGTTTGGAGAATATTCTCCTACATGTGATTGGCACCTGATTTCTCCATCTAAAAATCTGAACTATTGCCATCTCTCATTTCATGTATTCCAACGCTTACATCAAGCCGTCAATTCCCCGACTTTAATTAGAATAGAATCTCGAAAAATGTTGACACTAAATACTTTTTGTATTAATTATTCATCACGATGATTTTAACCATCAGCCTGTTAATAGAGATGTGTTATCCTGACATTATTGTGATTTTCTCATTAATTAGTTTAGACAGAAGACAATGTACAAATATTTCTAGAGGTTATGTATCTCCGAGTCAACTCCCATAGATAATATGTGATAATTGCCAGGAATATCGGCTTTCACCACCTAGGATTATCAGAGCTTATTATTTCTTCATTTGCACCTCGGAATTTTGTAAGCATTTTGTTTTGCATGCGATTTTTTGCAGCGCCCTCCAGTAGCGATGTCTTAGTTATTTATGAAAGCTGCATTGTGGCGACTGGCGACATTTCGCCCATTTAGGAAAAATTCTATTTAATCATCCTCTGCCCTCTTCAGATCATTAATATTGTTGAAAAATGTTATAGTTGGAAATGTTGCAAAAGAAAGTTCTAAACCTATGAGGATATGAGGGCGCAGTTTTATTATTTATAGCAGATTGTTCTGCTGAAAAAAAAAACTAAGTTTTGTCAGGAAAAATGCTGCATAAAATACGCCCGTTTTTGCTGCATTTTTTTTTACGCATTTTTTTCTAGTATTTTGATTTTGTTTTTTCATTTATTTGAACGGCTGAAAAATGCAAAAAATACTGAAAGAATTTACACACTGCAGATTTGAAAAATGCTTCAAAGGTGAAGGAAAAAATAAGGAGCTTGTGCATGAGATTTCCGAAATCTTATTTATTTTGCTGCTGCTGTAAAAATGCTTTTCTGCAGCAAAATCACCAGGAAAAAAAAGCAGCATAAATGCAAAATGTGAACAAGCCCTAACCCCTAATCCTGTAATACCCTTCTTCAGTAGCACTGACAATCAATGGCAAAATAATAGACAATTATAGAGATGAACAAATCTCCCAAAATGCGATTTGGGAAGATTTGCTTCAATTAGTCCAGCAGGTTAGATTCTGCTGGAATAAATTTGGTCCCAATCGAAAATGTCCTAAGGGGTTAAAATTATATATGTAGAGATAAAGAGATATATAAATTATAGATAGATAATAAATAGATAGATAGATAATAGACAGATATATATATATATATATATATATATATATATATATATATATATATATATATATATATATATATATATATATATATATACACTCACTGGCCACTTTATTAGGTACACCTGTCCAACTTCTTGTTAACGCTTAATTTCTAATCAGCCAATCACATGGCGGCAACTCAGTGCATTTAGGCATGTAGACATGGTCAAGACAATCTCCTGCAGTTCAAACCGAGCATCAGTATGGGGAAGAAAGGTGATTTGAGTGCCTTTGAACGTGGCATGGTTGTTGGTGCCAGAAGGGCTGGTCTGAGTATTTCAGAAACTGCTGATCTACTGGGATTTTCACGCACAACCATCTCTAGGGTTTACAGAGAATGGTCCGAAAAAGAAAAAAAATCCAGTGAGCGGCAGTTCTGTGGGCGGAAATGCCTTGTTGATGCCAGAGGTCAGAGGAGAATGGGCAGACTGGTTCGAGCTGATAGAAAGGCAACAGTGACTCAAATCGCCACCCGTTACAACCAAGGTAGGCCTAAGAGCATCTCTGAACGCACAGTGCGTCGAACTTTGAGGCAGATGGGCTACAGCAGCAGAAGACCACACCGGGTACCACTCCTTTCAGCTAAGAACAGGAAACTGAGGCTGCAATTTGTACAAGCTCATCGAAATTGGACAGTAGAAGATTGGAAAAACGTTGCTTGGTCTGATGAGTCTCGATTTCTGCTGCGACATTCGGATGGTAGGGTCAGAATTTGGCGTAAACAACATGAAAGCATGGATCCATCCTGCCTTGTATGGAGCATCTTTGGGATGTGCAGCCGACAAATCTGCGGCAACTGTGTGATGCCATCATGTCAATATGGACCAAAATCTCTGAGGAATGCTTCCAGCACCTTGTTGAATCTATTCCACGAAGAATTGAGGCAGTTCTGACGGCAAAAGGGGTCCAACCCGTTACTAGCATGGTGTACCTAATAAAGTGGCCGGTGAGTGTATATATATATATACAGATAATAGATAGATACCATTCTAGGGATAAGTGTAGATCCAATCATTGACCTATTACCTATTTCCTAAATTTTAATTTTTGGATAACCTCTTTAGAGACAGACCCGCTACGTACCAGTACGTTACATGATCCTAAAGGCTCGATTTTACTAATTATAAAAAAACATTCCCGGAGCTTCCCTTTAATAGATGAGTTACTTGTGTAGTTTATGGTTATGAATATTGTCTCGTTTTCAGTTTCTCATTAAAGTAAAATGTTGATGATATCTGCTTTCTCAAAGGATCTTGTGTCACTGTTGACATTCATATTCCTCACATCCAAAACAGATTGTTGTATCTCTTCCCATTGTGCTGAGTCAGCGGCCGCTCGGCTTGAGACCCTCAGGGGACGCTTCTTTTCACAGCTTGTCTTGGGCTCCCATCTTCATAAATCATTTCCATACTTTCCACGTCAGAGCAGTCTATATACTCCATTATTTATATATTTATTCTTTTTATAACTTGTCAGAATGCTCCTTTTGTCTATTTTGGAATATTTCCCTGGAAATCTACTTCTTCTGCTATATTAAAATCCAGCGTCCACTACTGCAGCCAAGTTTTTGTATTGTCCCAAAGCATCTAAAAGTGAAAAATTTGACAGATTATTTATAAAATAGGTCTTTATTAAAAAAGTTCCACCATTTTGTGTCTACAGCTTCGATGAACATCTATTCATATCCCTGGCAAGAGACTGCCAAAAAAAGTCATAGTCTAATTTTACAGTCTCTTCCATTTATCTCCTGTTTCTTAATAATGCATATAAGGCCAAAATGACAAAAAGTAGGGGATACATGTGAAGACTATGCTGGTATGACCTGACTACACAATGTCTGTAGTCTGCTACTATGGAGATTCTCAAGTCTGCGCAGACATGAAGCACGGGTAGAAATAGTGGATACATTTTCTCCATGTTCCTTTATTCCTTGGAGAAAGAGTATACAAGGAAGATGCTATGGGGCCCTTGGTGAGATAGCCCAGTGCAGGTTGGACCCACACGTTTGCAGAATTTCCCTCCCAAGAGGATCTACGTTTTCAGCAAACACTGGGGTAACGCATTTACCTTTGGGCATCGAAAATATACAAAGGGGAAACAAACATCAGACCCTTCTGCTATGGTTGTAAAATCCAGCACCATTATGGGTTACCCTATTGATCTGACATATGGGCCTCCTTTTTCTTCTATCTAAGCCTTTGTGTACAAGGGTCAATCTGGCAAAAGTCAATGTTAAGGAGTTGTATGAGATTAGGGTAAATATAGGATTAGCAATTTTCTTTTTTCTTTTAATTACCATATTAAATTTGTTTCATACTTGTCAATAGATTAAAAATTTGCAAGATGGTCCTGAGAGCCAGTGATTTATGGCTCCCAATCTGTAAGCGGGTCTTGCCACAATCACTACTGGCTCCTCTTCTGCTGTTCCTTCTTTGTTCTTCTAGGGTGCATGCTAGCAATTCCTTTAAAGAATCAGTCCACGCCCATGTTCATCTTCTCCTTTCAATCTCCCAGGACTTCAGGTTTCTTAAAGTACCCTTCCTTATTTCTTCCCTCCCTGAGCAAAAAGTTCCACTAGTTCTTGTATTTGTTGAAGCTTGCCTTTGAGTTCTAGCTATCCATTACAGTTTCGACTTGTATTCCTTACCCCCGATTGCTGTTTGATGCCTATTCTGACTCTTGATTTTTTTTCAACAGCTTAGGTCAAGTTCCTACAATTAATTTTTGGTGAGTTTTTGACGCTGCCTATATCAATTTTTCTTGGCAGTTTTATATGCGGATTTTCCTCATAAAAATTGCATTAGATGCAGAAAATGTGGATTCTGCTAACAGAAAAAAAGACATCATAGAAATAATGGCCCCATAGGATAATGTTTTCCAAGTAGCGTATGACAGTTCTGATTTGTTAAATGGCAGGATGGGTTTCAGTTGCAGACAAGTAGAGGACAGCAGGGGATCTCAAACAGCAGAAAATATTTCCTTTTTTTCTATTTTGAGCAGTGGAGAAAAAAACATCAACAAGCATGATTTCTGCATTATCTTTTTTTTTAGGATTTTGTATATATATCCCAGCTATTGTGTTAGGGTGGAAATTAAGAGATTGCAATCCAAATAACTTCTTAAAAAATGAAATATGTTTTCTAGTCAAAGGGGTTCTCCAAGAATGTAAAAAATAGCCCTCGTCACATAATTCAAACGGTAGCCCATCCTAGTCACGTGCCAGGATTGGCTGCAGTATAAAGAAACACATCTCTTGACACCTGTGTCTCAACTGACAGAGGAGCTCTGTCAAAAGTGCACACACCTCTTTTCGACTGACTGAGCACAAAGGATTTTTTTCTCCAGCCTCAGACCTCCGTACGCAATCAGTTGTGGAGACTAATTTCTTCTCATGTCAGAGCGCTTAACTTTGCTGAGTGAGGGATGTGTGCTTATTGTATAACTCCTGTCAGCTGTGACGCAGGTCTCAGGAGCAGGATTTCTTCAAACTGCCGCCCGTCCTGACATATAACTAGGACTGGCTGCCATGTGAATTACATGACAGGGGTCTTTTCATTACATTCTTGGAGAACCCCTTTGACTAGACAGCTTCTTTCATTCTTAAATAAGTTATTTGGATTTTAAATTCTTAATTACAACCGTAGCTCCATAACTAGAATATAAATTTAAAATCCTAAAAAAAAATTTAATGCAGATACCCTTGTTGATGGTTTTCAGAGAAAACTACTTTTTTATGCTGCAGAATGATATCAGAATGAATATAAACTAATATGATATAAAGATAAAATTCAAAGCAGACCATAAGGACAACACAAGTCGATAGCGGAGCTGCAGTTTAATATTCGTATTGATTTTCTATAATAGTACAAACTTTTCTCTGTTTCTCACGTTCAAAATGGTCAAAAACACGGTTTAATAACAACTTTGCTGATCCAGTTTACACGTGTCAATTCTATCAGCACAATCATCATCGGAGAAACATTTTCCAGCCAGTCTGATGTCTTTTTCATGAAAATGCAGCAGATTTGATCACTGGCTGAGAATAGAAATGACGGTATTGATTCACTTGGTTTTAAAGTAGCAGTAAATAGGATTGACTTATCACATTGACATGGTCATGGAAGGGGGCCCTGTTAGAGATTTTGCACTGGGGCTTTCAGGTTTCACGTTACAATACAGATAGTTATTAGATATGAGTGAATAAAATTGGCCATTAATTTTGGAAAAATACGAGTCCATATGAATCCAAATTTTTTGTCATGGGCTTCATGCGAACCGAACAAAATGTCAGTCAGACAGCTGGACTATATAACTTAGACATGCAGCACCACTGTAGTCCGTTTTTTTTTCTTTGGTCCAGTGGAGCCTTTTCTTCTATCCTTACATCTTTAGTGATGATTAGACAATTCGTTGTCATGATGTGGACTGGCACACTGGAGGACTGGAGCATCCCCCGGTGGGCCCCAATCACCGGCATAGCTGGTGAATGCATCAACCTGCTGCATCTAAGGATGACCCGTTGAAGCATGCAAGACGCGAAACGGCCGTAGTCCTCTTTTTCTGTGTGTTCTGCTAACGTCCCTCCCTTATAACCTTGCCCACTTTGTGCAAATGAAATAAAGGACAAAGATTTTTTATTCCACGGAAGATTTGAATTGTGCAGCTGTTTTCTTATTATTACACTGGTCAACAGCATTTTTGGTGCCAAAGATATTTCATCGAATTTAGGGTATTTTTGGGGTGCTGATTCTGAATATGTCATCAGTTTTGCCAGATTGGCTCAAGCTTTTGAGATTTTTGGTATCTTATTTATAGCACTTGTTGGTAAATGCGACGCATCATCTCATTAATTTCTTTGGATTAGTACTTGAACTGAGCAGTTCTCAATATAGTTTTGTGTTAATTAGTGTTCTAAAAGTTTGTTCATAGCTTGATTTTCGCACTAACTTTATGTTGTTGTCTGTTTTCCAGTGAAAAGCATGAACTCATCAAGAAGAAGTTGTCTTAACGATCCAGACCCATTCTGTTACATTTGTGGTGAATACACACTGCCAAAACATAGAAGAAACATAACAGACTTCGTAAAAAAAGTGTATTTTGCCTATTTTGGGGTTATGCTTGGGGACCAAGACAAGTTTTAGGCACCACACATAGTGTGCAAAGCATGTATCGAATTATTACGAAAATGGAGCAAAGGACAAAGAAAAAGCTTCAAATTTGGTGTTCCAATGGTGTGGAGAGAGCCAAAAAATCATCATGATGACTGTTATTTCTGTGCAGTGCAAGTGCAAGGATTCAATAAGCATAAGAAACGAAAATGGGAGTAACATGGAATCTGCAAGAAGGCCTGTCCCTCATTGTGAAGATGTGCCTGTACCTGTGTTTACCATAAATAACAGTCATCATGATGATTTTTTGGCTCTCTCCACACCATTGGAACACCAAATTTGAAGCTTTTTCTTTGTCCTTTGCTCCATTTTCGTAATAATTCGATACATGCTTTTGCACACTATGTGTGGTGCCCAAAACTTGTCTTGGTCCCCAAGCATAACCCCAAAATAGGCAAAATACACTTTTTTTACGAAGTCTGTTATGTTTCTTCTATGTTTTGGCAGTGTGTATTCACCACAAATGTAACAGAATGAGTCTGGATCGTTAAGACAACTTCTTCTTGATGAGTTCATGCTTTTCACTGGAAAACAGGCAACAACATAAAGTTAGTGCAAAAATCAAGCTATGAACAAACTTTTAGAACACTAATTAACACAAAACTATATTGAGAACTGCTCAGTTCAAGTACTAATCCAAAGAAATTAATGAGATGATGCGTCGCATTTACCAACAAGTGCTATAAAAAAGATACCAAAAATCTCAAAAACTTGAGCCAATCTGGCAAAACTGATAGCATATTCAGAATCAGCACCCCAAAAATACCCCAAATTCATTAAAATATTTTGGACACCAGAAAAAAAATGTTTTTTTGTTGACCTGTTTTATTGCTTTATCGTGTATATGTGTGTGTTATGTAAAAATTTGACCATGTGAGTGTGTATACATGTGACACTGTTTGTGTGTTTGTGCTCATCTAATGTGTGCAAGTGTGTATACACATGTACACAAACAACCCATACATGAGCATAAAGTGATTGAAGGCCCACCAGCATCACGTTGCATGTAAACAGTATACAGGGACATGTAAAAGTTTGGGCACCCCTGGTCGAAATTACTGTTAATGTGAACAGTTAAGCAAGTTGAAGATGAAATTATCTCTAAAAGGCTTAAGGTTATAGATGACACATTTCCTTGTATTTTAGGCAAATATATATATATACAGTATATTGTCTTTTTTATATTTTAAAATTTACAAAAAGTAAAATGGGCTAATGCAAAAGTTTCTGCACCCTTGGAGATTTGTGTTCTCAGATAACTTCCACCAAGGTTTCAAACCTTAATTAACTTGTAGGGTTATGGCTTGATCACTATCATCGTTAGGGAAGGCCAGGTGATGTAAATGTCCAATTTTATGAAAACTCAGCCTCCTCTAACCTTGTGCCTAAAAACAGCAGCCATGGGTTCTTCTAAGCAGCTGCCTAGCACTCTGAAAAGGAAAATGATGGAGGCCCACAAAGCAGGAGAAGGCTATAAGAAGATAGCAAAGCGTTAGCAAAGATAGCAAAGAGATGGAGGTTAACAGGAACAGTAGAGGTCAAGATAAGGTCTGAAAGACCAAGCAAAATTTCAGTGATAGTTGCTCCTCGGATTGCTAGAGAAGCAAATCAGAACCCCCACTTGACTACAAAAGACCTTCAGAAAGATTTAGCAGATTCTGGACTCGTGTTACATTTTTCTACTGTTCAGTGATAACATTAACCACACAAATATGGCCTTCATGGAAGAGTCACTAGAAGAAAACCTCTACTACAGAAGTATGCAAAAGAACATCTAAACAAACCTAATGCATTTTGGAAACAAGTCCTGTGAACCGATGGAGTTAAAATAGAACTTTCTGGCCACAATGATCAAAGGTATCATCTTGCCAACCATTAAGCATGGAGTGGATTAATCATGCTTTGGGGTTGTGTTGGCCCTCACATACCCCTGATCTGAACATCATTGAAAATCTGTGGCTAGACCTCAAAATAGCAGAGGATGCAAGACGCCCCAGGAATCTCACAGAACTGGAAACATTTTGCAAGGAAGAATGAAAATCTTTCAAACAAGCATTGAAAGGATCTTCGTTCGCTACAAAAAGCGTTTACAAGCTATAATACTATCAAAATGGGGTCTGAATAGGTACTAACTGTTCAGGGTTCCCAAACTTTTGCATTGGACCATTTTCCCTTTTGTGATTTTTAAAATGTAAAGGATGAAAATATATATTTTTTTTTCTTTTGCCTAAAATACAAAGGAAATCTGTCATCTGTACCTTTAGGCCTTTTAGAGATCATTTCATCTTCAACTTGCGTAACTGTTTACAATAACAGTAATTTTGACCAGGGGTGCACAAATTTTACAAGCCACTGTACATAAGTGGGTGGGGTGGGCCCTCGGTCAGTTAAAGGTCATATGAATAGTGGAAGAGAGGGGGCACTCAGGTAGTTTTGGACTAATAGGTTTTAATGACAACTTTCCTCTAAAAGTGCATAGGAGCTGATGGACTTAAGGGGGTTCATATCTGCAGTAACTTTATGGGACTGCAGACTTGTGCGCCGTGCAGATTCCCCGGTATTGGGAGCTATCAGGCATGAGATTTGCATACATGCGGTCACATGCCAACTAAACGTGTGCAGCTTCTCAATACAAGTGAATAGAGTGAGACCACACACATCTAGTCAGGATGTGGCTGAAAGTATGCAAATCACATACATGTGATTACATGATTGCCCACTCCCAGTGTAAGGTGCCCTGAATAGTAACTGCTGCTCCTCCACGCCCTGGCACTTTACAATCACACACAGTGTCCCAGTCCATAAATGTTGTGCTGTGTACATTGCAGTGTACTCACTTTCAGACTGGAGCCCTCTGCTGTGTCACTGCCCTCAAGTCCAGGACCAGCCGCACACATCAGTGGACACCAGGTGCATTTTAAAAAGTTCAACTTCACTCAACATTTCAAGTACATCAGTCTTTAACATGCAGTATCGGGCACAGCGCTCCCCGGTTCCAGTTTCATCAACGCAGTACATTTCAAGCATCTGCTTACGTTCAGCTTGGGATATCCCTACTTTAACAGCTCCTGTTAGCCCTAGGGACTCCCCATCTGGCACCACAGCATTCCCAAGATTCGTTACATTCCCGACTTCCTCTGCATGTAAGGGATTAATGCACACTTCTCAGTGCCCAGTTCGGGCCATAGGCCCCAGACATTGCTCTAGGAAATTTGGTACAACCTCATGCTGCCAGAACGATAAGTATGACACATGCTTATAGCCCACTGCACATTGAATTTTATCATCACATGAACCTCAGACCTAGGGCGCAGACAGACGGCAGTATAACTCATGCGAGGATCGCATTGCAGTCCTCGTAATGGCTGTCTGTTCTCCTGACCTGAGCTTGATGGCTGCATAGAAATACATGCTCAGGTCAGGAGAAGGTGCCAGGCAGTGCGATAAGATCATCCCTTGTGAAATACATCCGACTGTCTGCGCCTTTACTCTAACTAATTAAACCAGGAAGTAGTTACCCCTTTTACTTGACCATTCCCCTCCCATCATGGGCTGGTCCAAAACAATTAGCCAATTAACTATAGCACACACTGTACCTATGACTTATACACTAATAAGGTCCACTGCTACCTATCTTACTCTATATGTCACTGCTCTGGGCCCTAACCTATATCTAAAGTCACTAAACTATGTCCTATGCTTTCCTTACCAGTCCATGCAGTGTGTTGTGATCCTCGCACGAGAAATACGTCCGTCTGTCTGCGTCTCCTCTAACTAACTAAACCAGGAAGTTGTTATCCCTTTTACTTGACTATACCTCTACCATCTTGGGCTAGTCCAAAACAATTAACCAATTAACTATATCATACACTGTACCTATCACTAATAAGGTCCACTGCTACCTATCTTACTCTTATTTGTCACTGCATGTCAATATTCACACTACACAATTTGTTGTCTTCAGGGGCAGCAAAATCTGCAAATAATTTTATCGTAAAGTTTCGGCAGATATCTCCCTTTACATACCAAAGGGTGAAATCTATGATGAATTCTATACAGGGAATTCACATACTGAGTGTTTTTGGAGCAAAACTTTTTTACAACGCGACAATGAAATTTGTTCAACTCTCATCTGATTATCTCATAGTCTGTTTTGCACTTCAGATTTTGCAGGAAGATCCACAGCAAATACGCAACATGTGAACATACTCAAAGGGTAAATCTCAACAACATTACTGAATCCCGATAGTTCTTGTCCAGTCCATTGGAGGTCAGATTTTTTCACCGACCAAAAAAAGTGTGAACGTAGCTTCTCTATAACAAATCGTAAAATAAAAAACAGCTTTCGATCCTTAAAAAAAATTATTTTAAAAGTAAAATAGTGCACACATGGGTACAGGCATGTGGTACACTGCAGCTCAGCTTCTTCTACTGCGGTGGGGCAGAGCACACACCATGGTTATATATATTGCCTTCTTCCAAAAACAGATCCTCACCTGTCCATGGGTTGTTGTTTGGTATTGCAGCTCACTCAGTTACATTGAAGTGAATGGGATAAACTGCAATACCACTCACAACCTGCGGAAAGGGGTGGCGCTGTTTTTCTTTTAAAAAAAAAAAAACAGTCATAAATTCCCAACCCTGTAAACCACTATAATGATGTTTTTATGTCCCTTTTAAGTAGAAGTCAGTACTTATGAGGATTCCTCATAGCCATGTGAATCATAAGGAATTTGAAAAATGTAATAATAGGCGTCTCGAGGCTTCAAATATCTGACTATTTCTTAGTAAATAGACAATGTAGCAATGGTTTGCAAAATTGCTGTCTCCGCTGTATCTAGGTGATGACTGCAGGTGAATAGCAAGAGGGAAATGCAACCTCTAATGTATCTAGTGTATACAATATAATGGGCCCTGAGTGCTCTTCATGCACAGTCACCTCTATTCCTACACTGCATATAAAAAGCAACATTGAATAAGTGTAACCAGTGAATATGAAAAATTATGTTACGGAATCCCGAAAGTCACAGAGAAAAAAAAGGGAAAGCTCAAGAATAAAAATTGGTTTAGACTGTAAGTGCAAGAAATTATTACCCAAACTATCTGGAGACCAAAAACTACCTCGAAATAAAGACAAAAAACTTCTGGTGGATGAAGTGGGGATTTGCACAGTTTTATCTATTAAAACATATACATATTTACTTAAAAGTCATGTCCAGGTTTTGGCTTAGGTCTGCAGTAACTCTATGTCAATGTGACTGTAGACTTGATAATCCTCACAGGGTGCACAGTGCACACTGTCATGATTCCTTGATGCCGGCAGCAGCCCCGTGACCATAAGTATGCGATTTGCATATGTGCAGTCACATGCTGACTAGACGTGTGTGGCCTCGCTCAATACAAGTGAACTCTAGTCGGAATGTGGCCAGCGGTATGCAAATCACATACAGCTCTGGCAAAAATTAAGAGACCACTGCAAAATGTTCAGTTTGTCTGATTTTTCTCTTTATAAGTTTATTTTTGAGTAAAATGTAAATTGTTCTTTTAGTCTATAAACTTCTGACAACATGTCTCCAAAGTTCCAAGCAATAAATTTTGTTTGTTTTTTCTGAAAATAAGAAATGGTCCATATATAAAAAAAACAGTGCTTTCAGACCTCAAATAATGCAAAGAAAACAAGTTCATAATCATTTAGAAACAACAATAGTACTGTTTTAGCTCAGGAAGAGGTCAGAAATCAATATTTTGTGGAATAACCATGATTTTTAATCACAGCTTTCCTGCGTCTTGGCATGCTTTCCACCAGTCTTTCACACTGCTTCTGGGTGATCTTATGCTACTCCTGGTACAAAAATTTCAGCAGTTCTTCTTTGTTTGATGGCTTGTGACTATCCATCTTCCTCTTGATTATAGTCCAGTGGTTTTCAATGGAGTTCAGGTCTGGAGATTGGGCTGCTCATGACAGGGATTTGATGTGGTGGTCTCTTAATTTTTGCCAGAGCTGTACTTGTGGTATGACCACCTGCTCCTGGTCGGCACTGAAGAATCCTGACAGCACGCACGCTGCACGCTGTGAAGGTCCACAAGTCTATAGTAACATAGAGTAACTGCAGACTTGAGACCTAATCTTGGACAACTACTTTAAGGCCGGGGTCACACTTGCAAGAAACTCGCACGAGTTTTGCGTCTCAATACCCGGCACTGCTACCGGCACTCGGGACCGGAGTGTTCAGCTGCAGAGAAATACATGCAGCCGCACGCTCTGGCCCCGAGTGCCGGTGGCAGTGCCAGTTATTGAGATGCAAGACTCGTGTGAGTTTCTCGCAACTGTGACCCCGGCCTAAGGAATACTCTCAATGCCTAGGCATTGGGTACTTTTTCTTCTCCTCTCTGGAAACTGGAAAAGTCAACGTTGTTAGGCATTGGGCATGTGGATCAACTTTCATCCTCCAAGAGCATGGATAAATCACAGCCACCAAGAAAGCAGTGTAACCCTACAATGACCCCCCCATCACCACCACCACAACCATCCAACAACAGCTCTCTTTCAATACCATCCTTCAAACCTAAAAGATAAATAATAGGATTCAAATGCACTCATCTTGTAGTAACTAATCTGCATTATCATCTCCTTCCAACTCATTATTTGGGACAGACTCACCTCCAATGGCTTGCACTCGTTTTGAGACATGATCGTTAAGACGCCTCCTGCACTTTAAACTGGCTGGATCTCAGACTCAATACCTTGTGTGTAACTACCTCAGACTGCATCAACCAAATAATGTAAAAAAAATATCCAATGTAACAGAAAATCTGCTTTATAAGTGAGATATGGTCCCCTACCGTAACCCATCCTAAGTAATTTCCCCAGGTGAGGATTAATATTATAACTTCTCCTTACACAAGATGACTTGCTGCAACTATTTCAGGTAGGACTGGTATCCACCACATGCTCTTCACACCTTTCCATATAGTATCCACATTGTCGATATCCAATGAAGTATCACATGGTTGGACGGCTGATCTCCACTTAGAAAATTAAGATGTTCCCTATGATTCAAACATGATGACACTTGGGATCGGAAAGAAAAAAAAAGTATCAACATGGAGAAGGAAGGGGTGACGTATTACAAAACATCAAATAAACAGCAAATCAGGTCCCAAATAGGAGAAAAACTCAAACTTCCAATGCCTTCACCTTTTTACCCTTTCTTCAATAATACCACAAGACTCCACCATTATGAAATGCTCATCTAACCATGGTTCCAAAAAATCGAATGTAAAGATAATCCTGATGCATGTGAAGGGAAATTGTCTCCCACTTTACGCAACTCAGAATATAATAACCACCACCCACACAGGAAATAATTTTGAACCATGTTTGGTCAATCACGTTCTTCTATCCAACCGGTCCATTTTGGACTACGGTATACAGACGCAGTCTATCTCAACCAACTTTACAAGGCATCAGGGATGATGTTCTGGACACCCAGGGCATGTTTAGTGTTAAACCAGATGTTCCATTGTTAACGTTGAAGGAATACGTCACATCACAGGTCAAAGAAAGTTTATTTACCACCTGAAAAACAGCCATGTGATCTCAAATTAGCTATGCTGGGATCCCATTATTCATTGGCTATCACAATCGGGAAAAACTCAATGTTAGATTCCTGACTAAACCTGTTCCCATAAGACCGGCCATTTTTCCCAACACCATCTTGTGCCTAATATAGCTGCTCTCCGACCTATAAATAATTCTAGGTCTGAATTCGACAGACACTTTCTCCTACTAAATTGCCCTACCATTAAGTGATTACAAGAACGCTTGTCAAACCATCAAACCCTGCTTCACATGTTTGGTAATTCTGATCAAGTGGTGGCAGCTCTTTGGTAGTGAGTGATAATCATCTACAAATAAACCTTACTTATGGGTATGATTTTCCTAACAAATATTAGCAAACCTAACAATGCTTGTACCTGAGTCACCTTTTTGGACAAAACAAACCGATTCACCATTGATAGCAACCTTCTCCTCTGGTATCCAGATAACCATATCGGCTGTGTCTATCTCAATGCCAGAATGGATAACTCAGTCCGTCTTCACTTCGGAATGCCAATTATCTGTGTAAGACCTTCGAAAACTTGGAGCAAACAACCACACACAGGAGAATCCCCAGGATCAGCAAACACAAAGTCATCCAAGTAGTAAAACACAGATGATAATTCTACATCAAAATGGACAAAACTATGTGGACAACAAGTATACACTTCAAAATAATAAGCTATTGAATACCCAATATGAAGGCACACGTCAATAAAATATTGATCCTCTAAACGTCATCCCAACAAATGGAAGCAGTCAAGAGACAGAAGGCTGCTTCAATATTTGACTTGGCCAACAAAGCCCCTGGATGTCTTATTAATAAAACTGCACTGGAAAAAGCTTCCTACTTCAAGATACCATCATTGACCCCAGGATGGTTAGATAGTAAATCATTCTAAATTTATCAGACTCTTTTTTTGGGACCAGCCTCAATGGTGACACCCTAAAATTTGGAAACAGGGCCTCATCAAAGGGTTCCGCCATGAGATCCAACTCATTTTTTTTTCCATCAGGTTTTCTCTATGCGAAAAATATTGCAGAAAAAAAAGTAGCCATCTTTACCCACACAGGTCACAAATGAAATAAGCATTCACACACCAACCATTCATGGAGGGGGTAGACGCTTAGTATTGGAACTGCAGACAAATAAGGCTCTAGGTCGTGAGTCACACAGATACGTGTCTAGCTTGCAGCCTATTAGTGACACCCATACTATTAGATCAGGCGGGTTGCCCAGCACTATATAAGTGCACATCACAAGGTCAGGCTTGTTTTTTTCTCTGTATCCTAAGTTAAATTTTTCATTACTGATTTTAGGTTAGCTCACAACATTGAGGAGCTTCATAGGGGCATAATGGTTCCAGTAACAGAGAGTGCAACTGGGCCCATGTAGGAGGGGGGCCCGCTGACACCAGCACCAATTTTAGCTGGATGTTCCTCTTTGGATGAGGGCATTATACCAGGAAGGGGCCCAGGATGGGTGACATTGTACCAGGCTGGGGGCTTTGTACTAGGGTGGGGGACATTGATATAGTATGGGGCCTATAATGGGATGCATTATTACTGAAAGGACCCAGGACTGGGACATTATTACTGAAAGGGACCAGGATGGAACATTATTACTGACAGTTGACCAGGATGGAAGACATTATTATAGTAAGAGGCCCAGGATCGGGCATATTATTAAATAAAGAGCTCAATGACATTATTATATGATGGAAAACATTGTACCAGGAAGGGGCCAGGATGGGGGACATTGATATAGCATGGGCCCAGGATTTTGAGCATTATTACTGGAAGGGCCCAGGATGGGGACATTATTACAAGAAAGAGCCAGGATGGGGGAGATTCTTACATGGGGGGAACACGCATGTCTTTATAGTATCTAGAATGTTACAAAGGCCCATATATTTGACCAACATCCAAGCAGGGTCCCAGGTCCAAATTTTGCACCAGGGACTCTAATTATGCCACTGGACACCAAACTGAACCTCTGTGTAGACTACAGGTGCTGAAAATAGTGTCTAAGCAGAGGGAGAATGCTAGTGAGATGCCCGCCAGGGTCGTTGGGTACTCGGTACCGGGTCCGGTATTCACAGGGGAATGTCACGGTGGCCGCAACCCGGTCCGTGGCCCTGGGCGCCCATGTTAAAGGGAAAGTCTTTAAAGGGATTTTGAATAAAGTTTGTTTTCGTTACGCCACCTGTGGTATTCAGTCAGTGGGGACCGACGCTGCTTAAAGGGGTCCTCTGGGGTGATGTTATGGCAGCTAGATGGTATAACTTCCCACAGGTGAAGTAGGTCCCCAGGGCTCCTGGTGTATAGGTGAAGATGGTGAATGGTGCAGTAAAGAACGAGGACACAGGTGTGCAGTCTCTTTACCTGGTTTACCGGAGACTTCGGGTATCCACAGTCCAGGGCACCAGATCACAGGTATAGGCAGGGTCCGGCAGGCTTGGAAGTAAGTTCAGAGTCCCCTCTACCAGGTGGAGATGAAAACCTTCCTCTTAGCGCAGTGGTATTGTAGTCACTTACTGCCTATGGCTTCTGATAAGGTCCTCACAATTCCTCTCTGTCCTCCATAAAGGTGGGACACAAACCCGTATGACAGGTGGCTTGAGCCTTTTTATAGGGTCTCTATCACAACCTGGGGTCTATGCGCCACTGTGTCTCCTGGGTATTAGGGCGGACAGGTAACATATAGTCCAGCTGTCCTGCCGATTTCTACTGTGCCTCCTAGAGTCCGACACTACCTTGGTCTTCCAGCTAAGGGTATCTGCGCTCTGCCAAGGAGGTAGCCCAGTCGCAGCTGTCCTCCCCTGGTGTCACTCGCCTGTACTCCTCTCTCCTGCACGCTCTCTACAAACTGTTCTTTCTTTCTGTAAGTCGCTATCCAGGAGCTGCAGCACCTCTGGCTGCACGGCCCCTCACACATTTTCTTGCCTCAGACTGCTCCAGTCTGCTGTCTGGCACTAACTAACTACTTTCCCTCCAAAACCAGAATTTATATATAGGGGGCCATCATAAGCAGGATCAGAGCTCCCCCTTCTGGCCTGGAGTGTGAAATGTTGCAAGTTTGAGTTTACCTGATAGAAGAGATCTTCCCTTGCTTCCAAGCCTGACATCACTCTCCCACTGCCACTGCCACTGTAACAACCAGGACCCTGGGGTGTTACACTAGCAAGGGAAGATCTCTTCTATCAGGTAAACACAAACATGCAACAGTTCACACTCCAGGCCAAAAGGGGGAGCTCTGATCCTGCTTATGATGGCCCCCTATATATAAATTCTGGTTTTGGAGGGAAAGTAGTTAGTTAGTGCCGGACAGCAGACTGGAGCAGTCTGAGGCAAGAAAACATGTGAGGGGCAGTGCAGCCAGAGGTGCTGCAGCTCCTGGATAGCGACTTACAGCACAGAAAAGGTTTGTAACTAATTACTATAAGTGTTGGAGGCCTTCGGCTTCCAATTTGTAGCTTTCTCAAAAGCACGCTCCTTGTTCACAATTACAAAATCAACAGAAAGTTGGGGCCAAATATCCACATATTTACCTTTAACAATCTTGTCTTTGCTTTCCGCTAACATACATTTGCAAAATGGAGCAACCCAACAAAATAATGAGTCTGTAAAAGTAAATGTCATGATCCAATTTTGGATTTGTGGCAGATCTGGTTCCATGGAGTTAAACCTTTTTTTCTCTTTGGATTATTGGGGGTTAATGTCAGTTTTTCCCTGCTGGCAAGCTGGGGTAATTGCATTGCTGCTGGGTCAGCTGATGTGGGTGATGACCACTCCCACCATCTTTTACAAGGTCACCTGATGCATCAGCTGACTCTCGATGTTAGAGCAATCTGCAGTGACCAAGCTGGAGTAAGGAGCTCTCTGGGTGCAGTGGTGATTCTGCTGAGTTTTCTGACCTGGTGCCTTTATTCTGCTGTGCGGTGCTTTGCAAGAGAGAAAGCTAAGTTTGAAATTTATGTTACCTTGTTCCTTTGGTGTCTGTCACTTCCTCCTGTGCTTATTATCTGCAGTGGTGCGGCTAGTACCCATCACCAGCCAGTGCACTAGCCAGGGCAGAGTAAGGTGACAGTTAGGGTACTGTCACACAGTGCAATTTTGATCGCTACGATGGTACGATTCGTGACGTTCTAGCGATATCGTTACGATATCGCAGTGTCTGACACGCAGCAGCGATCAGGGACCCTGCTGAGAATCGTACGTCGTAGCAGATCGTTTGGAACTTTCTTTCGTCGCTTGATCACCCGCTGACATCGCTGGATCGTTGTGTGTGACAGCGATCCAGCGATGTGTTCGCTTGTAACCAGGGTAAACATCGGGTAACTAAGTGCAGGGCCGCGCTTAGTAACCCGATGTTTACCCTGGTTACCAGCGTAAACGTAAAAAAAAAAAACAGTACATACTCACATTCCGGTGTCAGTCCTCCGGCGTCTCAGCTTCTCTGCACTGTGAGCGCCTGCCGGCCGGAAAGCGAGCACAGCGGTGACGCGGTGACGTCACCGCTCTGCTTTCCGGCTATGGTGCTTACACAGTGGAGAGAAGCAGAACGCCGGGGGACAGACACCGGAATGTGAGTATGTACTGTTTGTTTTTTTTACGTTTACGCTGGTAACCAGGGTAAACATCGGGTTACTAAGCGCGGCCCTGCGCTTAGTAACCCGATGTTTACCCTGGTTACCCGGGGACTTCGGCATCGCTCCAGCTCCGTGATTGCAAAGTGTGACCGCAGTCTACGACGCTGGAGCGATAATCATACGACGCTGCGACGTCACGGATCGTGCCGTCGTAGCGATCAAAATTGCACTGTGTGACAGTACCCTTAGGGATGAGGTATCCTGACGGCAGTGGGGGGAAGTACCTGCATAAGGCATTAGGGGAGTACAGGGACAGGCTCAGATTTTAACTCAGGTGGTGACCATCCCTCATTCCCTATTGGTAGGGCCTTCCTCCCTTCTTATTCCATCCCCGTTGTGTGTTGTGCCATTAGCTGACCGACCATTTGTTGGGTCGTGTCACACTGTTAGTCACCGCGTGACAGTAAAACTCCGGTGCTGCTCTGCACCCCGCTCAGACAGGCACATACTTTCACACCTAAACCTCTCTTGGTCTTTCTGTTGGCACACCACCTGCCTTTGCCTCCAAGCTCGTCCGTACAGATTTTAAAAATGACACCAATTCACTATCACATATGTGTTTGTGTCATATGCACCTAATACTGTATAAGGAGGAGAAAAAAGATAAATCTATCCCATGGCACTACTCAACGTAATCTAAAACCTCCTGGCACCTGTGAGTATGTGAGGGAATGACAAGGATGTTCCCAATGAAATGACAACCTGTTCATGACCTGTGGGCTGCGATGATTACATTTACCTTTTATGAGCAGATTGGGAGAGGAACAAATCAGCCCCGAGCATCTGGACTCAACGCTATCAGTGACATCTCCCTGTGCTCTCCAGAGTGCAGAAATGCATTATGATACCTAGATAGATATATACAGTGGGTATGGAAAGTATTCAGACCCATTTAAATTTTTCACTCTTTGTTTCATTGCAGCCATTTGGTAAATTTAAAAAAGTTCATTTTTTCTCATTAACGTACACTCTGCACCCCAGCTTGACTGAAAAAAACAGAAAGTTTTACAAATGTATTAAAAAAGGAAAAATTATATATCACATGGTCATAAGTATTCAGACCCTTTGCGCAGACACTCATATTTAATTCACATGCTGTCCTTTTCCTTGTGATCCTCCATGAGATGGTTCTACTCCTTCATTGGAGTCCAGCTGTGTTTAATTAAACTGATAGGACTTGATTTGGAAAGGCGCACACCTGTCTATATAAGACCTCACAGCTCACAGTGCATGTCAGACCATATGAGAATCATGAGGTCAAAGGAACGGGCCAAGGAGCTCAGAGACAGAATTGTGGCACGGCACAGATCTGCCTGCTTATGGATCAGTAAAGCCACGGTTTTTCACTTTATTTTTGGAGTGCTGACTGTTTTTCTTTATTTTATAGATAAATAGATAGATAAAGATCAATAGATAATAGATTGATAGATAATAGATACTGTGGATTGATAGATAGAAGATAATAGATAATAGCTAGATAATAAATAGATAATAAATAGGCAATAGATAGATAATAGATAGATGATAATATATACATAATAGATAGATGATAGATAGATAGATAGCTAATAGATCAATAGATAATAGATCGATAGATAATAGATACTATAGATAGATAGATAGAAGATAATAGATAATAGCTAGATAATAAATAGATAATAGATAATAAATAGGCAATGGATAGATAATAGATAGATGATAAATATATAGGTAATAGATAGATGATAGATAGATAGATAGATAGATAGATAGATAGATAGATAGATAGATAGATGCAGCCATATATTGAGTGACATCATAATACACCAGTCAGCAAGATTGAAATATGCATAATAACATAGCTGCCAATGCAATCTCATTTTAAATGCAGAAGTAATGACATTATACGCAAACGGGGGATAGATAGCAGCAAAAAAGGCACAACAACAAGGCCCAAAAAATCACCCCAATGTTAGTATGGACAATTACAGGACAAACTGCAATATACAATATAACCATAAAAAAGCACCAAAAACAGTTTTTTTAGTCCAATATATCGCCCCCTGAGGAAGGTTTCACTCCGAAACGCACGTCGGGGCGAGCGGTGGACGGCGCGGTGGCTGGTGTGCACATTACGGGTAGGTTTTGGGACATTCCGTTTCCCCATATTTTGCTTTCTTTGTTATATGTGTGATGCTATGTTGCCATTTCAATATGAGATTGTGGCTTTTTACCGGCTGGGCTATTTACCAGCATTACCATGGCCTTATCTAAATAGAATCTCCCCTCTATATACATGATTTACCACATGTGCTGTCCACTGCTCTCGTTGGGCATTTATCTGCTGTATTGCTGCATGTCTCCCCTATGTTCACCTTGAACCTGTTTGTTATCCTTTATTACAATAAACTATTTTTGATATATTGGACTAAAAAAAACTGTTTTTGGTGCTTTTTTATAGTTACAATGCAATCTCATGTAATATATAATATAAAGTCCCTCAAAATGATTATGCAGCATTTTCATAATCATTACAAAGTTACTCATTTGCATAACTATTCATACTCCCAACACGCAAACGTGTCCAGAATGCCAGATACACACACTTTCACTTTACTGTTATCACTAAGTCTCTAAGACAAGTGTTTCCCCCAACTCCGGTCCTCAAGAGCCACCAACAGGTCATGTCTTCAGGATCTCCTTAGTATTGCACAGGTGATGGAATTATTGCCTGTGCAGGTGATGCAATTATCACCTGTGCAATACTAAGGAAATACTGAAAACATGACCTGTTGGTGGCTCTTGAGGACTGGAGTTGGGGAACACTGCTAAGGCAAAGAAATTCCTGAGACCAAATTATCTAAACATAGACTCCATTTTGCAAGCAAGAGGAGATGCATGTAGAATAACCAAAATGGAGTCAGGATAGATATAATTTATCCAGTCAACATTTTTATTTGCTCTAACGATTGGCAATAGCGATTCAAATCCCGCTGCTCCTTCATCTCTGGCTTAGATCTCATCTGGTACTTTTGGGACTCCAATAGCGTGAGTGTACACGTAAGGGTAGAAAAAATTAGGAATTCTGGTGTCTCACTTGTGACTCTGGTTTTCTGTTGCATATTCATTCTAGCTACTGTCTGATTCAGGAGGGCAGGACCTTGTAGTGGTGGTGGCGGTACTGCAATATGAGGAACCTAAATGCTTTAGGTCAATGGTACCGGTTAAATTTTGGAAAAACGTGTAATTTCCACGATGGGGCGAACTCCATTGGCCCGTACATGTTTAGGGTTTATGGGAGGATGTAACTGCAGGAGCAGATTACACTCTGAAGTATTTTCTACTTTTATAGCAGAAAATAGATGAATTAGGCAGGAGAAAGCAATGGGGTTTGTCTGGTTGCTAAAGGGCACCGTGCCTAGATGAGGTCTAGCTAGGGCACAGACTATACAATCAGTCTTATTCATGGTGAGTGCAGAGTATTCAAACTATTCTAACCAATAATTGATCTCAGTATCCCATCTCTACTGATGGTTTATCCTCATAGGTTAGGGGCACTAGGAATGAGCCTTTGGAAGTATTAGGTTGCGGAGTGTCACAGGTTCCTTCTCCGGTATCACATAATCAACAGAGCAAGAGAAGAGTGAACAATTCCAAGACCTTTATTTAGGCAAAACACGAAAGGTCCATATATACGATCCATCACACTAAGGATAAAATAGTCCAGAACACGAATGCAGTTCAGTAACAGGATAAAAGTCCAACAATCCAGCAGACAGAGGATAGCATAGTCCACATACTCTTCTTTCTCTCTGATATGCTCCTCTCATCATGGTTCCACACAGGATCTGATCTGTGTCTCACCTCCCTGATATTTACAAGTCCCTCTCCTCATTCATAGGTTAGGGGGATGGGCCGCAGGGGCTCATTGTTTCAACAAGCTAGGTTAACATGTCATTAGCATATTAGCAAGCAACATTATTCACTGACCCTGTGGAGAGATAACAATACCAAACTGTGGGGAGAATATCAGATGGCAAATAACAACTCATCCTACAAGAGAACACAATGAAAATAAGTAAAATATAAATATACACAAAAATGATACCCACATAGCATATCACACCATCACACGGAGTCTTAGTTTTATTTAGAATAGGTTGGTACCTAATATCCTTAAGATAAAGGTGTCCTAAAGTGTCAGTGCCCTCCGGGATATTTATGCCCATCATATATAGTCCAGTGTCTGTAACAGAGGGATTCTCGATCGTCAAGTATAGGGGAAGGCAGTTACCAGACTTACAAGAAAGATGGACCCTACTGTACAATGTTTGGACACATATTCTGGTTGTAACAGAGTTATTCTAGTAAGGAGGCTTCTGCCCTTGCTGTCTGTCTTTTCTCAGGCTATGGAAGGGTCGTAGGCCCAGTCTTTCCCATTAGTATGCCCCACCATATTCCAGGATTCAGAATCAGACCCAAAGCCAGTATTGGCAGGGGTAACATATACAGCTCTGGCAAAAATGAAGAGACCACTGCAAAATGTTCATTTGTCTGATTTTTCTCTTTATAGGTATACTTTTGAGTAAAATGTAAATTGTCCTTTTGTTCTATAAACTTCTGACAACATGTCTCCGAAGTTCCAAGCAATAATTTTTGTATTTTTTTCTGTTAAAGAAAAATGGTAAAAATTAAAGAAAAAACAGTGCTTTCAGAGCTCAAATAATGCAAAGAAAACAATTTCATAATCTTTTAAAAACAACAATACTAATGTTTTACCTCAGGAACAGTTCAGAAATCAATATTTTGTGGAATAACCATGATTTTTATTCACAGCTTTCATGCGTCTTGTCAGCTTTCCACCATTCTTTGACACTGCCTCTGGCGCAAAAATGTAAGCAGTTCTTTTTTGTTTGATGGCTTGTGACTATCCATCATCCTCTTGATAACATATCAGAGGTTTTCAATGGGGTTCAGGTCTGGAGATTGGGCTGCCCATGACAGGGTTTTGATGTGGTGGTCACTTAATATTTGCCAGAGCTATATATACTTTTGGGTGATTCTATAGGTGTCCCCATGCTGCCATATTACACGGGTTATATTTATAACTGAATACAGGGTTTGAGGTATTAAACCAGAAAGTGGTAACCGACTCCCCATTCTTTCTCTCTTGGGACATAGCCCTCGTGACACCCATTTATCAAGGCAAAAAGGATAAGGCACCGGGTGTGCGTCTACATCATTCAGTGGCTTTCTTGGGCTCAGCTTGGTCTTCTTGGACTCGGTACCGGGTCCGGTACTTAAAGGGATGTGTCATGGCAGCCGTGACCCGGTCCGTGTTCCTGGGCAGCCATGTTAAAGAAAAGGTCTTTAAAGGGGTGTGTGAAATAATAAAAGTTTGTGACGCCACTTGTGGTATTCAGTCAGGGGTGACCAACGCTGCTTAAAGGGGTCTACTGGGGTGATGTTATGGCAGCCGGGATGGTATGGCTTCCCACAGGTGAAGCTGGGTCCCCAGGGCACCCGGCTTATTTGGCAAGCATGGTGTAGTGCCATTAATAAATGGAAGATATAATGTTAAAGTCTCTTTACATCTTTACTGTGTGATTCAGGCAGCCACAGTCCAGGGTACCGGATCACAGGTGCTGGTGGTGGTCCGGCCGTCTTGGAAGCATCTCAGGAATCCCCTAACCAGGTGGAATTGGAAGCCTTCCCTCTAGCGCTGTGGTGTAGTCCCTTGCTTCCTTAGGCCTCACACAAAGTACTCATGTTCTCTCTGGCCCCCTATAGGTAGGACACTAACCCGCACGACAGGTAACTCGAGCCTTTTTACAGGATCTCTATCCTCGGGTGTTAATGGTGGACAGGTAACCTGAAATCTAGCTGTCCGCCGGTTTCTGTGGTGGGGCATGAAGTTACCACCACAACCTCGGTCTTCCGGCTACCGGTATCTGCGCTCAGCTTGGAGGAAGCTCACTAGCAGCTTCTCTCTCCAGCTCTTTACTTCACCTTTGCTCCTTTTCATCCTTTCAGTCTCTTTACAAGTTGCTCTCCACTCTTCCTTTCCTTTCCAGGAGCTGCAGAATCACTCATCTGCATGGCCCCAGCTTTCCTTCCTCACTCCTTGCTCTCCTCTCACCAACTGCCTCCCTCCAACTGCCTAAAAACTGCAGAGCAACTGACTCCTCCTCCTGACCAGAGAGAGTTGCTCCCCTGAAGTCGGGTGTAGAGCTCCCCCTTCTGGCCTGGAGTCAGAATGGTGATGTATGTGCTGAATACCTGTTAAAGAGATCCTTCCTTGCTTCCAAGCATGACATCACTCTCCCCGTGAGGAAAGCAATGACACTGTAACAACCGGTTGCCTGGGGTGTTACAGAGGCATGGATCCAGTTGGGCTTTCAATCGAGCCTTACGGCCGTCTCTGTTGTCACCAGAGCTTGGAAGGGTCCATCAATCGAGGTTCAGGGATTCTCCTTACATGTCTTTTGACCACCACCCAATATCCAGGCTGCAGGAAGTGGCTCCCTTGCACAGAATCAGGATCTGGAAAGAAGAGCATATGTCAGAATAGCATTTTGTAAGCACAATAACATGAGAAGACAGCTTATCATGTTGCATCTGGAGCTGCTGTGGAAAATACAATCCTAGCCTAGGAGCTGACCCAAATAACACCTCATATGGGCCGAGGCCTGTCTTTTTGTTGGCAATATACCTGATTGAGAAGAGTGCGTGGAGCGCCCCCACACCGCCGCAGGGCTGAGGGGTACCCGGAGCCGGGCCTCTGGGTCTCAGTCCTGGGGTTGTCACGGTGGCTAGACCCGGTCCGTGGCCCTGTCTGCCAGTGGGGGACGTCCGGTGCAATAAGTGGTGTTGTAACGGTGCAGTTGTGGGGTGCAGATCGCGGTAAATAATGAGGACACCAGGTTGCAGTCTCTTTACCTCTTTACTGAAGATCTCTGAGTCCTCAGTCCAGAATACGGTTCACCAGGCTGCGCAAGTCCGGCCGGTCCAATGGCACTTCCAGAGTTCTCTTCACAGGAGGAAATCTGTGCCTTCCCCCTAGCGCTATGTGTTGTAGTCCTTCCCTGCTGTGCTTACGGAAAGTACCCCACAACTGTTGTGTCTGTTTCTGATGTTCCCTCACAACTCGATTAGATGATGTTCTGCTAATCCTCCGTCCCTCCCTGAGGTTCGGGTAGGAACGGCACCCGTTTGACGGGTAGGCCTGGAGTTCTTCCGGGACCCTAGAGACGCCCCTCTCCCGCAATTGCCTCCCAAGACTTCATAGGTGATTTGAGTTAGGCAGCCCGCCTGAGACTGACTGCCCTGCCGCTGTTTGGAGTATTGCTTGAAGCTGAATGTTATTCTACTCCCTCGGCGTTCCGGCCACCGGTAGTGCGCCTCAGTAGGATGTTGCTTCGGTCTTACAGCACGACTCCTACTGGTATTTCTCCTTTGCGTGATCCCGTTTCTCACTCAGCACAATCTATCTCTCTTCTAATCCTTTCTTGGGCACCGCCGCTACCCGGAGCAGGCACGGTCCCGTTACGTTCGTTCTCGTTGCCAAGCCTCTGTCAGGATCCCACCCCTGACAGAGACCCTACTGTATCTTCCCCTGCAACACCCTCTGCCACAAGGTGTTGCCTGGTTCCAACCCAGTCAGCTTTCTGATCTAACTTCCTGCCTGACCCCCAGTTTACCCACTATGGTGGGGAGTGGCCTAGTGAATAGCACCCTTAGCTCCCCCCGGAGGCCCGGCTGTGAAATGTATTGGTGTCTGTGATACCTGATCAGATGAACTCCTTCAGTGCCATCGGACGCACCATAGCTCCCCATAGTGGCGGAGCCACAGTACTGCAACGACCAGGACTCTGGGGCGCTGCACTCCCCCCTGGTTAAACACAGTACTCCGGGACTGGGAAGAAAACAACAATACAAGTTTAGCAAAAAGACATACAATTTTTGTTGAGTGCAAATAACAATATGTATACTTGAGCAAGCTTCCCTTTATGGGAGGTGAGGTGTTATGACCCCAATGGCGAGGGTCTCAGAGGAACGTGGAAGTCTGCAGAATACAAAAATCCAGCTCATAGGGCAGTGGTAACTGGGTTGACCATATCTCTACTCCTAACGCCAACACTAGAAGTAGCCGGGGATCATTCCTACGTTGATTCTAGATGACACGCGCCAGCCGGAGAATCTAGCTACCCCTAGTAGAGGAAAACAAAGACCTTTCTTGCCTCCAGAGAAGGGAACCCCAAAGCTGGATAGAAGCCCCCCACAAATAATGACGGTGAGGTAAGAGGAAATGACAAACACAGAAATGAACCAGGTTTAGCACAGAGAGGCCCGCTTACTGATAGCAGAATAAAGAAAGGTAACTTATATGGTCAACAAAAACCCTATCAAAATCCACACTGGAAATTCAAGAACCCCCGAACCGTCTAACGGTCCGGGGGGAGAACACCAGCCCCCTAGAGCTTCCAGAGAAGGTCAGGATATAGATTTGGAACAAGCTGGACAAAAATACAAAACCAAAACAAATAGCAAAAAGCAAAAGGCAGACTTAGCTGATATAACTGGAACCAGGATCAGTAGACAAGAGCACAGCAGACTAGCTCTGATAACTACGTTGCCAGGCATTGAACTGAAGGTCCAGGGAGCTTATATAGCAACACCCCTAACTAACGACCCAGGTGCGGATAAAAGGAATGACAGAAAAACCAGAGTCAAAAAACTAGTAACCACTAGAGGGAGCAAAAAGCAAATTCACAACAGTACCCCCCCCTTAGTGAGGGGTCACCGAACCCTCACCACGACCACCAGGGCGATCAGGATGAGCGGCATGAAAGGCACGAACTAAATCGGCCGCATGAACATCAGAGGCGACCACCCAGGAATTATCCTCCTGACCATAGCCCTTCCACTTGACCAGGTACTGAAGCCTCCGCCTGGAGAGGCGAGAATCCAAGATCTTCTCCACCACGTACTCCAACTCGCCCTCAACCAACACCGGAGCAGGAGGCTCAGCAGAAGGAACTACAGGCACAATGTACCGCCGCAACAAGGACCTATGAAATACATTGTGAATAGCAAACGACACAGGAAGATCCAGACGAAAAGATACAGGATTAAGGATTTCCAATATCTTGTAAGGCCCAATAAAACGAGGTTTAAATTTGGGAGAGGAGACCTTCATAGGAACAAAGCGGGAAGAAAGCCATACCAAATCCCCAACGCGTAGTCGGGGACCCACACCGCGACGGCGGTTGGCAAAGCGCTGAGCCTTCTCCTGTGACAACTTCAAGTTGTCCACCACATGATTCCAGATCTGCTGCAACCTATCCACCACAGAATCCACCCCAGGACAGTCAGAAGGCTCCACATGACCCGAAGAAAAGCGAGGATGGAAACCAGAGTTGCAGAAAAAAGGCGAAACCAAGGTGGCGGAACTAACCCGATTATTAAGGGCAAACTCAGCCAACGGCAAGAATGTCACCCAATCGTCCTGATCCGCAGAGACAAAACACCTCAAATAAGCCTCCAAAGTCTGATTGGTTCGCTCCGTCTGTCCATTAGTCTGAGGATGGAAAGCAGACGAAAACGACAAATCAATGCCCATCCTACTACAAAAGGATCGCCAGAACCTGGAAACGAACTGGGATCCTCTGTCTGACACAATATTCTCAGGGATGCCGTGCAAACGAACCACGTTCTGGAAAAACACAGGAACCAGATCGGAAGAGGAAGGCAGCTTAGGCAAAGGAACCAAATGGACCATCTTGGAGAAGCGATCACATATCACCCAGATAACGGACATGCCCTGAGATAGCGGAAGATCAGAAATGAAATCCATAGAGATATGTGTCCAAGGTCTCTTCGGGACAGGCAAGGGCAAGAGCAAACCGCTGGCACGAGAACAGCAAGGCTTAGCTCGAGCACAAGTCCCACAGGACTGCACAAATGACCGCACATCCCTTGACAAGGAAGGCCACCAAAAGGACCTGGCCACCAGATCTCTGGTGCCAAAAATTCCCGGGTGACCTGCCAACACCGAGGAATGAACCTCGGAAATGACTCTGCTGGTCCACTTATCCGGGACAAACAGTCTGTCAGGTGGACAAGACTCAGGCCTATCAGCCTGAAATCTCTGCAACACACGTCGCAGATCCGGAGAAATAGCTGACAAGATAACTCCATCTTTAAGAATACCAACAGGATCAGTGACTCCAGGAGCATCAGGCACAAAGCTCCTAGAAAGAGCATCGGCCTTCACATTCTTTGAACCTGGTAAATACGAGACAACAAAATCAAAGCGGGAGAAAAACAATGACCAGCGGGCCTGTCTCGGATTAAGGCGTTTAGCAGACTCGAGATACATCAGATTTTTGTGATCAGTCAAGACCACCACACGATGCTTAGCACCCTCAAGCCAATGACGCCACTCCTCAAATGCCCATTTCATGGCCAACAACTCCCGATTGCCCACATCATAATTTCGCTCGGCAGGCGAAAACTTCCTAGAGAAAAAGGCACAAGGTTTCATAACAGAGCAACCAGGGCCTCTCTGCGACAAAACGGCCCCTGCCCCAATCTCCGAAGCATCCACCTCAACCTGAAAGGGAAGTGAGACGTCAGGCTGGCACAAAACAGGCGCCGAAGTAAACCGGCGTTTCAACTCCTGAAAAGCCTCCACGGCAGCAGGAGCCCAGTTAGCTACATCGGAGCCCTTCTTGGTCATATCCGTCAAAGGTTTCACAATGCTAGAAAAATTAGCGATAAAACGACGGTAGAAGTTAGCGAAGCCCAAGAACTTCTGAAGACTCTTAACTGACGAGGGCTGAGTCCAATCAAGAATAGCTCGGACCTTGACTGGGTCCATCTCCACAGCAGAAGGGGAAAAAATGAACCCCAAAAAGGGAACCTTCTGTACACCAAAGAGACACTTTGAGCCCTTGACAAACAAAGAATTTTCACGCAAAATGTTAAAGACCAACCTGACCTGCTCCACATGCGAATCCCAATTATCAGAAAAAACCAAAATATCATCCAGATAAACAATCAAAAATTTATCCAGATACTTCCGGAAAATGTCATGCATAAAGGACTGAAAAACTGAAGGCGCATTGGAGAGCCCAAAAGGCATCACTAAGTACTCAAAATGACCTTCGGGCGTATTGAATGCGGTTTTCCATTCATCACCTTGCTTAATGCGCACAAGGTTGTACGCACCACGAAGGTCTATCTTGGTGAACCACTTGGCACCCTTAATCCGGGCAAACAAGTCAGACAACAGCGGTAAAGGATACTGAAATTTGACAGTGATCTTATTCAAAAGCCGATAATCAATACAAGGTCTCAAAGATCCGTCCTTTTTTGCCACAAAAAAGAATCCCGCACCAAGAGGGGAAGAAGACGGACGAATATGTCCTTTCTCCAGAGACTCCTTGATATATGAACGCATAGCGGTATGTTCAGGTACCGACAGATTAAACAGTCTTCCCTTAGGAAATTTACTGCCCGGGATCAAATCTATAGCACAGTCACAGTCCCTATGAGGAGGCAGTGCACTGGACTCAGACTCACTGAAGACATCCTGATAATCAGACAAATACTCCGGAACTTCCGAAGGCGTAGAAGAAGCAATAGACACAGGCAGGGAATCCCCATGAATACCACGACAGCCCCAACTTGAGACTGACATAGCCTTCCAGTCCAGGACTGGATTATGGGTCTGTAACCATGGCAGCCCCAAAACAACCAAATCATGCATTTTATGCAAAACCAGGAAACGTATCACCTCGCGGTGTTCAGGAGTCATGCACATGGTAACCTGTGTCCAATACTGCGGTTTATTTGCTGCCAATGGTGTAGCATCAATACCCCTAAGAGGAATAGGATTTTCTAATGGTTCAAGAGTAAAACCACAGCGCTTAGCAAATGAGAGATCCATGAGACTCAGGGCAGCACCTGAATCTACAAATGCCATGACAGGATAAGATGACAGTGAGCAAATCAAAGTTACAGACAGAATAAATTTAGGTTGCAAATTACCAACGGTGACAGGACTAACAACCTTAGCTATACGTTTAGAGCATGCTGAGATAACATGTGTAGAATCACCACAGTAGTAGCACAAGCCATTCTGGCGTCTATGAATTTTCCGCTCATTTCTAGTCAGGATTCTATCACATTGCATTAAATCAGGTGTCTGTTCAGACAACACCATGAGGGAATTTGCGGTTTTGCGCTCCCGCAATCGCCGGTCAATTTGAATAGCCAATACCATAGTATCATTCAGACCTGTGGGAATGGGAAAACCCACCATAACATTCTTAATGGCTTCAGAAAGGCCATTTCTAAAATTAGCGGCCAGTGCACACTCGTTCCAATGTGTCAGCACGGACCATTTCCGAAATTTTTGGCAATACACTTCAGCCTCGTCCTGCCCCTGAGACATAGCCAGCAAGGCCTTTTCTGCCTGAATCTCAAGATTGGGTTCCTCATAAAGTAAACCGAGCGCCAGAAAAAACGCATCAAGATCAGCCAATGCCGGATCTCCTGGCGCCAGCAAAAAAGCCCAATCCTGAGGGTCGCCCCGTAAGAACGAAATAACAATTTTTACTTGCTGAGCAGAATCTCCAGATGAACAGGGTCTCAGGGACAAAAACAATTTACAATTATTCACGAAATTCCTAAACTTAAACCTGTCTCCGGAAAACAGTTCAGGAATCGGTATTTTAGGTTCTGACCTAGGATTTTTGATAACATAGTCTTGTATGCCCTGCACACGAGTAGCCAGCTGGTCCACACTTGTAATCAAGGTCTGGACATTCATGTCTGCAGCAAGCATAGCCACTCTGAGGTAAAGGGGAAAAAGAAAAAAAAAAAAAAACTCAGAATCTTCTTTCTTATAATCCCTCTTCTGCAATGCATTAAACATTTAATACTGGCCTGGCAAACTGTTATGACCCCAATGGCGAGGGTCTCAGAGGAACGTGGAAGTCTGCAGAATACAAAAATCCAGCTCATAGGGCAGTGGTAACTGGGTTGACCATATATCTACTCCTAACGCCAACACTAGAAGTAGCCGGGGATCATTCCTACGTTGATTCTAGATGACACGTGCCAGCCGGAGAATCTAGCTACCCCTAGTAGAGGAAAACAAAGACCTTTCTTGCCTCCAGAGAAGGGAACCCCAAAGCTGGATAGAAGCCCCCCACAAATAATGACGGTGAGGTAAGAGGAAATGACAAACACAGAAATGAACCAGGTTTAGCACAGAGAGGCCCGCTTACTGATAGCAGAATAAAGAAAGGTAACTTATATGGTCAACAAAAACCCTATCAAAATCCACACTGGAAATTCAAGAACCCCCGAACCGTCTAACGGTCCGGGGGGAGAACACCAGCCCCCTAGAGCTTCCAGAGAAGGTCAGGATATAGATTTGGAACAAGCTGGACAAAAATACAAAACCAAAACAAATAGCAAAAAGCAAAAGGCAGACTTAGCTGATATAACTGGAACCAGGATCAGTAGACAAGAGCACAGCAGACTAGCTCTGATAACTACGTTGCCAGGCATTGAACTGAAGGTCCAGGGAGCTTATATAGCAACACCCCTAACTAACGACCCAGGTGCGGATAAAAGGAATGACAGAAAAACCAGAGTCAAAAAACTAGTAACCACTAGAGGGAGCAAAAAGCAAATTCACAACAGTGAGGACACTTGAACGTTACAAAACATGGTTAAATATTAAAACATTATAAATTACAGGCTATAAATAACTCCTGTTACCCAACCGGGTATTCTACTTAGTGCAAACATTGGTATAATACATTAACATTGTCTTTAGAGGACACACACTCTAAGTCCACCAAAGACCTTCCTATAATCACATTATAAGGCATATCAACTTTTCATTCTCCTTCTTTGAATCTGCAGGACCGCCTGTCCTATCAGCACCAGACCTACTGCCTCTCCTTTCTATTACAGGACCGTCCCGTTCAGCCAGGACCTACTGCCTTTTCAACTGCTATACATAGTATAGGACATAACATACTTTCAGTTTTAGAAGCACTGAGCCACCTACGTATAGCTCCTAGGAGGACTCACTACCTAACCCCTACGGGTTCACTTTCTGTCCTCTGTAACACATTATTAACTCTTCTTAACTTTCTATGGAGGACTCAGGGTTTACCTTCTATCCCCAGTTTCTTATCAACATTATCAACTATCTTCTTAGATCATCAACCTTCATTAATACTTTCTTACTTCCGAACTATGCAGGACACTCTGTCTACCCCTATGGGCCTACTGCATCTTCCTTCTGTCTCTCAATCTTTCTTCTAAGGAACATTATCAGCATTTCTTTACAGTTAACCAGTTGGATACATATAACTTTTACATGTAAGCATCATCATTTTCTCTTATCAAACATCATTGCTATCTATCAGTCTTAAAGCAATACCATTTCTTTAAGTGCAACACGTGAACATCCCCTTTAAGAGGGGACCAAGTCTTTAGGAGGTAGCATTTGTTCTCTAGCTACCAGTCCATACTCAGCAAAAGCTCCGGTATGGTATCTTTGCAAAGAGTCTTTAAGTAGAACCAGGACGGGTTTTAGCAGCAAAATAGCAAGGAAATAAACAGTTAACTATTTACAGTTTCAGGTTTCCGAGGCTTAGTTGAACGGCTTCCAGGGCTGCACCTGGCACTTAACCCCTCTTGGCCTGGGAAGGGTGAAGTCCAGGGTTGCACCTAGTGCTGGACACACGCCGTTAATCCGTCTCTCATGTACAGTTAAATCATGCGCAGCGATGGAGGTCTGCGCAGCTTGAGTAGGGGCATTTGCTGCAGCAGAGGTAGCGGCTGCTGCAAAATCAGTCACTGGAACGGAGTCAGCAGCTGTGGCACTAGCAGTCGCTGGAGTGGTGTCGGTCGTCAGGGCAGGGTCGTCCTTCATACCTGCTTCAGATGCGGTCCCTCCGGTGCCGGTCTGCTCCGTCTCCACTGCGGCCTGTAGCGCTGGTTGCAGGGCCTTGTGCTGCGACGCTGTCATCTCTGCTTGCAGTACCTCGCTTTCCGGCAGGGCCTTGCTTTCTGGCTTCGGAGCGCTGGAACTTCTTTCTTGCTCCGGACCAGACGAGGCTGCCGACAGACGTCTGGCGAGGCTCCCGATGATGGTCTTCCTCCACCCGGCCTCAGTACTCAGCTGCATCCGCCGGGGTTGGTGGATCAGCTTGTCCGCTCCGGTCTGCAGGAGGTCAGCGTCAACTGTGGAGGTCTGGCTGCGGTGCCTCTCCGGGTAGCTGGGGGAGTCCTCGGCTCCGACCCCACGCTCCGGCTCCGGGCGGCTGGCCATGGCGTCCTCCATGTTGCTCGCTTCTTCTTCCTGGTCCTTTTCCCGCTCTCTTCTTCGTGGGCGGTTTCGTTTTCGTTGTCTCTGCCCACCATTAAGGATCAGGAGGCGGATCTCGGCTGCTGACGGACACGTCCTCAAGGGGCCGAGATATTTAGACTGGGCGGCCATTGTCTTTCGCGCTCTTCAGCTTGTTCACGCCCACTTCCACGCCCTTCTTCTTCTCCTGCGCTCTCCTTAGCGCTGTAATGGCGGCGGTTTTGGCGGGAACTTCTGGCGGCAAGTGGCAACACACAGTCCTTGTAATAAAGCACAGTCCAAGCACGATAAATCACAGTTCCAAGGCACACATGACCTGATTCTTCAGGCTTAAGTAGATCCTGTTCGTGACGCCAAGTTTGGAGCGCCCCCACACCGCCGCAGGGCCGAGGGGTACCCGGAGCCGGGCCTCTGGGTCTCAGTCCTGGGGTTGTCACGGTGGCTAGACCCGGTCCGTGGCCCTGTCTGCCAGTGGGGGACGTCCGGTGCAATAAGTGGTGTTGTAACGGTGCAGTTGTGGGGTGCAGATCGCGGTAAATAATGAGGACACCAGGTTGCAGTCTCTTTACCTCTTTACTGAAGATCTCTGAGTCCTCAGTCCAGAATACGGTTCACCAGGCTGCGCAAGTCCGGCCGGTCCAATGGCACTTCCAGAGTTCTCTTCACAGGAGGAAATCTGTGCCTTCCCCCTAGCGCTATGTGTTGTAGTCCTTCCCTGCTGTGCTTACGGAAAGTACCCCACAACTGTTGTGTCTGTTTCTGATGTTCCCTCACAACTCGATTAGATGATGTTCTGCTAATCCTCCGTCCCTCCCTGAGGTTCGGGTAGGAACGGCACCCGTTTGACGGGTAGGCCTGGAGTTCTTCCGGGACCCTAGAGACGCCCCTCTCCCGCAATTGCCTCCCAAGACTTCATAGGTGATTTGAGTTAGGCAGCCCGCCTGAGACTGACTGCCCTGCCGCTGTTTGGAGTATTGCTTGAAGCTGAATGTTATTCTACTCCCTCGGCGTTCCGGCCACCGGTAGTGCGCCTCAGTAGGATGTTGCTTCGGTCTTACAGCACGACTCCTACTGGTATTTCTCCTTTGCGTGATCCCGTTTCTCACTCAGCACAATCTATCTCTCTTCTAATCCTTTCTTGGGCACCGCCGCTACCCGGAGCAGGCACGGTCCCGTTACGTTCGTTCTCATTGCCAAGCCTCTGTCAGGATCCCACCCCTGACAGAGACCCTTGTCATGATCTCCATGGCCAGAGAACTAGCATAAGCCTATATAGGAACAAGCTCTTGGAAGATGGTAACTGTACTGACCATGAACTAAACCTACCGCACAACTAGAAGTAGCCAGGTAGCATGTCCTACTTTTTATCCCTATATGCCCAGCGCCGGCCGGAGAACTAAATAATGCTAGCAGAGGGAAATATAAGACCTGACTCACCTCTAGAGAAATGCCCAAAAAGGAGACAGAGGCCCCCCACATATATTGGCGGTGATTTTAGATGAAATAACAAACGCAGCAGGAAAATAGTTTTAGCAAATTTGAGGTCCGCTTTCTAGATAGCAGAAGACAGAAAGCACACTTTCATGGTCAGTAGAAAACCCTAACAAAACACCATCCAGAAATTACTTTAGGACTCTGGCATTAACTCATAATACCAGAGTGGCAATTCCTGATCAACAAGAGCTTTCCAGACACAGTAACGAAACTGCAGCTGTGAACTGGAACCAAAAAACAAAAACAAACAAGGACGAAAGTCCAACTTATCTAGTAGATGTCTGGGAGCAGGAACAAGCACAGAGAGGCTTCTGATAACATTGTTGACCGGCAAGCAACTAACAGAGAAGCCAGGTTATATAGCGACACCCAGATCTGATGAGAACAGGTGAACAGGGAAGATGATGACACAAGTTCAATTCCACCAGTAGCCACCGGGGGAGCCCAGAATCCAAATTCACAACAGTACCCCCCCCTCAAGGAGGGGGCACCGAACCCTCACCAGAACCACCAGGGCGATCAGGATGGGCCCTATGAAAGGCACGAACCAGATCGGAGGCATGAACATCAGATGCAGTGACCCAAGAATTATCCTCCTGGCCGTATCCCTTCCACTTGACCAGATACTGGAGTCTCCGTCTGGAAACACGGGAGTCTAGGATTTTCTCCACAACGTACTCCAACTCACCCTCAACCAACACCGGAGCAGGAGGCTCAACGGAAGGCACAACCGGTGCCTCATACCTGCGCAATAACGACCGATGAAACCGAGGCTTAAACTTAGGAGATGAGACCCTCATAGGGACAAAACGAGAAGACAACCACACCAAATCTCCAACACAAAGCCGAGGACCAACACGACGGTGACGGTTGGCAAAAAGCTGAGTCTTCTCCTGGGACAACTTCAAATTGTCCATCACCTGCCCCCAGATATGATGCAATCTCTCCACCACCGCATCCACTCCAGGACAATCCGAGGATTCCACCTGACCGGAGGAAAATCGAGGATGGAACCCCGAATTACAGAAAAACGGGGACACCAAGGTGGCAGAGCTGGCCCGATTATTGAGGGCGAACTCCGCCAATGGCAAAAAAGCAACCCAATCATCCTGGTCAGCAGACACAAAACACCTCAGATATGTCTCCAGGGTCTGATTAGTCCGCTCGGTCTGGCCATTAGTCTGAGGGTGAAAAGCAGACGAAAAAGACAAATCTATGCCCATCCTAGCACAGAATGCCCGCCAAAATCTAGACACAAATTGGGTTCCTCTGTCAGAAACGATATTCTCAGGAATACCATGCAAACGAACAACATTTTGAAAAAACAGGGGAACCAACTCGGAAGAAGAAGGCAATTTGGGCAGGGGAACCAAATGGACCATCTTAGAAAAACGGTCACACACCACCCAGATGACAGACATCTTCTGGGAAACAGGCAGATCTGAAATAAAATCCATCGAGATGTGCGTCCAAGGCCTCTTAGGAATAGGCAAGGGCAACAATAATCCACTAGCCCGAGAACAACAAGGCTTGGCCCGAGCACAAACGTCACAAGACTGCACAAAGCCTCGCACATCTCGTGACAGGGAAGGCCACCAGAAGGATCTTGCCACCAAATCCCTGGTACCAAAAATTCCAGGATGACCTGCCAATGCAGAAGAATGCACCTCAGAGATGACTCTACTGGTCCAATCATCAGGAACAAACAGCCTATCAGGCGGACAACGATCCGGTCTATCCGCCTGAAACTCCTGCAAGGCCCGCCGCAGGTCTGGAGAAACGGCTGACAAAATAACTCCATCCTTAAGGATACCTGTGGGCTCAGAGTTGCCGGGTGAATCAGGCTCAAAACTCCTAGAAAGGGCATCCGCCTTAACATTCTTAGAACCCGGTAGGTATGACACCACAAAATTAAACCGAGAAAAAAATAATGACCAGCGCGCCTGTCTAGGATTCAGGCGCCTGGCGGTCTCAAGATAAATCAAATTTTTGTGGTCAGTCAATACCACCACCTGATGTCTGGCCCCCTCAAGCCAATGGCGCCACTCCTCAAACGCCCACTTCATGGCCAAAAGCTCCCGATTCCCAACATCATAATTCCGCTCAGCGGGCGAAAATTTACGGGAAAAGAAGGCACAAGGCCTCATCACGGAGCAGTCAGAACTTTTCTGCGACAACACTGCCCCAGCTCCGATCTCAGAAGCGTCGACCTCAACCTGAAAAGGAAGAGCCACATCAGGCTGACGCAACACAGGGGCAGAAGAAAAACGGCGCTTAAGCTCCTGAAAGGCCTCCACAGCATCAGGGGACCAATTAGCAACATCAGCACCCTGTCTAGTCAAATCGGTCAATGGCTTAACGACATCCGAAAAACCAGAAATAAATCGACGATAAAAGTTGGCAAAGCCCAAAAATTTCTGAAGACTTTTAAGAGAAGAGGGCTGCGTCCAATCACAAATAGCTTGAACCTTGACAGGATCCATCTCAATGGAAGAGGGAGAAAAAATATATCCCAAAAAGGAAATTCTCTGAACCCCAAATACGCACTTAGAACCCTTGACACACAGAAAATTAGACCGCAAAACCTGAAAAACCCTCTTAACTTGCTGGACATGAGAGTCCCAGTCATCCGAAAAAATCAGAATATCATCCAGATACACTATCATAAATTTATCCAAAAAATCGCGGAAAATATCATGCATAAAGGACTGGAAGACTGAAGGGGCATTAGAAAGACCAAAAGGCATCACCAAATACTCAAAGTGGCCCTCGGGCGTATTAAATGCGGTTTTCCACTCATCCCCCTGCCTGATCCGCACCAAATTATACGCCCCACGGAGATCAATCTTAGAGAACCACTTGGCCCCCTTTATGCGAGCAAACAAATCAGTCAGCAACGGCAATGGGTATTGATATTTAACCGTGATTTTATTCAAAAGCCGATAATCAATACATGGTCTCAAAGAGCCGTCTTTTTTTGACACAAAGAAAAAACCGGCTCCTAAGGGAGATGACGATGGACGAATATGTCCCTTTTCCAAGGACTCCTTTATATATTCTCGCATAGCAGCATGTTCAGGCACAGACAGATTAAATAAACGACCCTTTGGGTATTTACTACCCGGAATTAAATCTATAGCACAATCGCACTCACGGTGCGGAGGTAGTGAACCAAGCTTAGGTTCTTCAAAAACGTCACGATAGTCAGACAGGAACTCAGGGATTTCAGAGGGAATAGATGATGAAATGGAAACCAAAGGTACGTCCCCATGAGTCCCCCTACATCCCCAGCTCAACACAGACATAGCTCTCCAGTCAAGGACTGGGTTGTGAGACTGCAGCCATGGCAATCCTAGCACCAAATCATCATGTAGATTATACAGCACCAGAAAACGAATAGTCTCCTGGTGATCCGGATTAATACGCATAGTTACTTGTGTCCAGTATTGTGGTTTATTATTAGCCAATGGGGTGGAGTCAATCCCCTTCAGAGGAATAAGAGTCTCCAAAGGCTCTAAATCATACCCACAACGATTGGCAAAGGACCAATCCATAAGACTCAAAGCGGCGCCAGAGTCGATATAGGCGTCCGTGGTAATAGATGACAAAGAGCAAATCAGGGTCACAGACAAAATAAATTTAGACTGTAAAGTGCCAATGGAAACGGATTTATCAAGCTTTTTAGTACGCTTAGAGCATGCTGATATAACATGAGTAGAATCCCCACAATAGAAACACAACCCATTTTTCCGTCTAAAATTCTGCCGCTCGCTTCTGGACAGAATTCTATCACACTGCATGCTTTCTGGCGTCTTCTCAGTGGACACCGCCAGATGGTGCACTGGTTTGCGCTCCCGCAGACGCCTATCGATCTGAATGGCCATTGTCATGGACTCATTCAGACCCGCAGGCACAGGGAACCCCACCATAACATCCTTAATGGCATCAGAGAGACCCTCTCTGAAAGTAGCCGCCAAGGCACACTCATTCCACTGAGTAAGCACAGACCATTTACGGAATCTTTGGCAGTAAATTTCAGCTTCATCTTGCCCCTGCGATAGGGACATCAAAGTTTTTTCTGCCTGAAGTTCCAAATGAGGTTCCTCATAGAGCAACCCCAAGGCCAGAAAAAACGCATCCACATTGCGCAACGCAGGATCCCCTGGTGCCAATGAAAAAGCCCAGTCTTGAGGGTCGCCGCGGAGCAAGGAAATCACAATCCCAACCTGCTGTGCAGGGTCTCCAGCAGAACGAGATTTCAGGGACAAAAATAACTTGCAATTATTTCTAAAATTCTGAAAGCCAGATCTATTCCCTGAGAAGAATTCCGGCAAAGGAATTCTCGGCTCTGATACCGGAGCATGAACAACAAAATCTTGCAAACTTTGTACTTTCGTGGCGAGATTATTCAAACCTGCAGTTACACTCTGAAGATCCATTATAGACAGGTGCACACAGAGCCATTCAAAGATTAGAAGGAGAGAGAAAAAAAAGAAAGACTGCAGCATAGACAGACTGGCAAGTGATCCAATTAAGAGCACAAAAAAAAAAAAAAACTCTCAGCAGACTTCTTATTTCTCTCCTTTCTCAGCCAAGGATTTTAACCCTTTAGTGGGCCGGTCAAACTGTCATGATCTCCATGGCCAGAGAACTAGCATAAGCCTATATAGGAACAAGCTCTTGGAAGATGGTAACTGTACTGACCATGAACTAAACCTACCGCACAACTAGAAGTAGCCAGGTAGCATGTCCTACTTTTTATCCCTATATGCCCAGCGCCGGCCGGAGAACTAAATAATGCTAGCAGAGGGAAATATAAGACCTGACTCACCTCTAGAGAAATGCCCAAAAAGGAGACAGAGGCCCCCCACATATATTGGCGGTGATTTTAGATGAAATAACAAACGCAGCAGGAAAATAGTTTTAGCAAATTTGAGGTCCGCTTTCTAGATAGCAGAAGACAGAAAGCACACTTTCATGGTCAGTAGAAAACCCTAACAAAACACCATCCAGAAATTACTTTAGGACTCTGGCATTAACTCATAATACCAGAGTGGCAATTCCTGATCAACAAGAGCTTTCCAGACACAGTAACGAAACTGCAGCTGTGAACTGGAACCAAAAAACAAAAACAAACAAGGACGAAAGTCCAACTTATCTAGTAGATGTCTGGGAGCAGGAACAAGCACAGAGAGGCTTCTGATAACATTGTTGACCGGCAAGCAACTAACAGAGAAGCCAGGTTATATAGCGACACCCAGATCTGATGAGAACAGGTGAACAGGGAAGATGATGACACAAGTTCAATTCCACCAGTAGCCACCGGGGGAGCCCAGAATCCAAATTCACAACAGACCCTACTGTATCTTCCCCTGCAACACCCTCTGCCACAAGGTGTTGCCTGGTTCCAACCCAGTCAGCTTTCTGATCTAACTTCCTGCCTGACCCCCAGTTTACCCACTATGGTGGGGAGTGGCCTAGTGAATAGCACCCTTAGCTCCCCCCGGAGGCCCGGCTGTGAAATGTATTGGTGTCTGTGATACCTGATCAGATGAACTCCTTCAGTGCCATCGGACGCACCATAGCTCCCCATAGTGGCGGAGCCACAGTACTGCAACGACCAGGACTCTGGGGCGCTGCATGCGCAATATACCTGATTGAGAAGAGTGCAAGGGGCTAGCATTCTATCCATGATCAGCCTGTTTCTACAATGGCTTTTTGGATTTTCAGTTTCAGGGTCTCATTCAATCTCTCTATTCTGCCTCTACTTTGTGGATGAAAGGTCTGTTACACTCTCAGGATGAATATTATTTCCTCCATTACTTCTCTAGTAAAGTCGGTGCCTCTGTCACTCTCTTTTGTCTCAGGCACATCATATCTGTATTTAGCACATAAGTCCCAGTTCACATAGCATGGATAGAAAAAGGACATTAAAACACTGAAAGGAGGAAGTTAATGGACCACCACCAGAGAGATGGGGATTTTTTTTTTCAAAATGTTTCACATCCAAGAAAATCAAATCAAACTCTGATCAAACTCTGATCAGAGTGTGATAGCATACTCAGACCATTTCTCTTGGATGAGAGAAAAACAATCATGTGACCCTAGCCTAAGAGGAAGTGCCCTCATTATATAATATCTAATATCCGAGGAACATACTTTCCATGTTTAATAAGAAGGGGTACTATGGAAAGTCAAATTGAGGGCATTTCTTACATGGGAAATCTTTAATTAGCAAAACAAGAGTCATTTATTTTATGAAACATCTGGACAAGATAAGAACCTCTCCTTCCCTTTACGCTTCTGTCTTTTCCCGACAGACTTTTGAGGAGACATTAAATTATCTTCATGCTTTATGAATATGTATATATGGTTAGATGGATGGCAACAAACACCTCCACTCAGCAGACAGAACTCTACATCCATGTGTTATCTCTGTTCTTCTAGTGTAGAGGTTAATAGGAGAACCAAAGTGAACAAGTCAAGCAATCAAGATCTACCTCTCAAGGGGTTTTATGTTATGACACATGAGTGTTTCCATGGTTCTCCAAACTTTATATTGTATTTTCACATAATAAGTCTTCAGACAAGTATGCACATGCTCACGTACTTACAGTAGCTCGGAGTTACATGTAAGGGTCTAAGACCATTTGTAATCACTTTGGGAACATCAACCACTTGAAGATGTTATGTGGAGCCTTTATCCTTATTCTTGGTCCAGTTTTGATAACTCTGATGATGATATGGTAAACACCTTCATCCAACAGGTCGTGTCACTGGTGGCTCCAACTCTATCATCTTCATGTTGGCTATGCAGTCAATGTCAAATAATAAGCAGGGCCACTAACATAATGTTCTACGGCTATTTAAACATGTATTAACGACTCAAAATTTCTTGTAATTCAAACCTAATTTAGTTGCTGAGTGGCCACAAAGACATGTGACAAAAGGATCTTCCAACCGAGCACCATAAACTCATGTTTCTTCCAAAGCTTTAATTCGTGGTCTAATTTATCTATGGATATCTCAATTGAAAAGCCAAGAGAGTATAGAGTTTGCAGAAGCTGAGGGTAGTCAATCTGAAATTTAGCTGTACGATGGCTCAGCCTTATAGCCTTGCATTACTGGGGTCTTAAATGTGAATTTGACCAAGCATAATGTTGTCGTGGCTGAGCTTATCATGCTTTGCATATCCTGACCTCCCTCCACTTATAAATCACGTTTCACTTTCAGCGTAGTTGTTTCTCCATCCACTGCGCCATCAGGTTTCTTCCTTGGTTCTCCAGGGTCACCTTTGGCCAATTGCGTAATGATCCAATAAATGCTGCTGGAGAAAAGAGCGCAACAGGGTCTTATCCGAGATACAATTAATTAAAAAGATCAGATACTACTCACCAATTTGAGCAGAAAGACAGGCTCGTAGATATATCCAGCTGCAGCAGATCCACCAGTCCACTTGTGACCAACCAGAGATAAAAAAAAGATGGGTAAACATGGATTTAAACTGCACTGCTGAATGATTCAAGGCCCAAATATGTAGCCATTAAATTGTGGATTTATTCAAGTCTTGTACTTTGAAACGCGTTGAATAAATCCACAATTTAATGGCTACATATTTGGACCTTGAATCATTCAGCAGTGCATTTTAAATCCACATTTACCCCTCCTTTTTTATCTCAATTGTGTAATAACAGAGACACAGTCCAGTAGTAATGCAGCGCCCCAGAGTCCTGGTCGTTGCAGTACTGATGCTCCGCCGCTAAGGGGGGCTATGGTACGTCTGATGGCACTGAAGGAGTTCACCTGACCAGGTATCACAGACACCAATACACTTCACGGTCTGGCCTCCAGGGGGAGCTAAGGGCGCTATGTATTAGGCCACTCCTCACAATCTGGTAAACCTGGGGGTTAGATAGGAAGTTAGTCAGAAGCTGACTGGGTTGGAACCAGGCAACATCCTGTGGCAGAGGGTGTTGCAGGGGAAGATTCAGGGGGGTCCCTGTCAGGGGTGGGATCCTGACAGAGGCCTAGCGAACAGAAAGAACGTTACGGGACCGCGCCTGCACTTCATTGCGGCGGTACCCCAAGAAAGGACAAGAAGCGAGGTTTATTGTGCTGAGTGAGAAACGAGATCAACTTAAGAAGGAGAAACACCAGTAGGAGTCGTGCTGTAAGACGAGGCAACATCCTACTGAGGCGCGCAGCCGGTGGCCGGAAATGCCGAGGAAGTATTGAGCTCCAGGCCTTACTTCAAACCTACGGCAGGACAGTCAGTTCTAGGCGGGCTGTCTCACCCAAAATCACCAAAGCAGACACAGGGGGAAACATTTGGAGAGGGGCGACTCTAGGGTCCCGGAAGACCTCCGAGCCTACCCGTCATACGGGTGCGTCCTAGCCATATCATCAGGGGGGACGAAGAAGAACATCATAATCGAGTTGTGAGGGAACTTCAGAAACAGACACAACAGTTGTGGGGACTATTCCGTAAGCACAGCAGGGGAGGACCACAACACACAAGCGCTAGAAGGTAGGCACAGATTTCCACCTGCAAAGGGAACTCTGGAGGTGCCATCGGACCGGCCGGACTCAGGTAGCCCGGTTAACCGTATTCCGGACTGAGGATCCTGAAGCCTTCAGTAAAGAGGTAAAGAGACTGCAACCTGGTGTCCTCATTATTCACCGCGACCTGCACCATAACATCACCACATTCTCAACTTTCATTGGACGCCCCTCAGCAGGGTCACGGCCCGGGCCTAGCCACCGTGACAACCCCAGAACTGAGACACAGAGGCCCGGTACTGGGTACTCCTCGGCCCTGCGGCAGTGGGGGCGCTCCAGTAACTCATAGCGCATAGCTTTACTTTCATAAATTTGCAGTACATCCTGGTTCAACCCAGCATTCTCAGCAGATTTCATATTACACATCATGACAGATTTCCCCTCACTTTTCAGCCTGTCACACAGCTCAAGATCAGGTCGTACCACACTGTATGTTTTCTCGGCATCCTCCCTGTTGAGGCGCACTTCTACTGGGTGTTCCTACAGCCGTTTCGCACTAGACCTGAGGGCATCTATCCAGGCTAAAGCCTGCCACATGGTGAGCGCCCCACCTGTCTGTCCTGCTGTGTCCATACTTGAAGTTCAATCTTCTGCAATACCTGTAGCTGTGTCTGTGCTGTTCCTCATACACTGGATGTCTGGACACTTCCTTGGAATAACGTTACAGAGTCTTACAGTTTCCTGGTCCTAAAGCCCACCTGAGCTCTATGGGTGCCCTCGCCCTTCTCACTCTAATCAGGAAGCTCCCTTCCTTTTACTATAGTGACCCCTCCTACATTAAACTATTCACAGCTGTAAAGCTGAAACTGAGTTTTACCCCATCTTGTGGCCAAATTATTGTACTGAACTTTCCCTATAAACACTAGCAGCAACCACATGTAAAACATTATAACTGTACATATCACATTACATTTACAAATCAGTAAAACAATTATTTATCCAACATGTGCAAAAGGGGAATAACTTCAACCTCCTTACAACTGTTCGATACTCCATCGAGCATCCTGGTGCTTGAGACACTCGGTACTTGATCAAGTATCCGGGTACTCGAGCGCCATGCTGTATTCCCCATCCTGCATGTTTGGTGGCTTACTTTCAGTGTGTTCTATAGCGTTTATTTACCTACTGGTGCAATATAAAACCAACAGCCATTTTAGTTTCAACAGGTTTTATTTAGAAATAAGATAGTGAAAGTATACAACAGTTTGGGTAGGTTCTCCCACACAGGGGAGGTGTAAATTTCAATAATAATGAGCAAATACAAATAGTAACATAGGGGGAGACAAGAAAAAGATGGGGGGACAGTACAAAGGGAAGACAAACAGGTAATCCACAGTGTTTTTACACCAGTTTACTATCAACTATTGCACGCAATGCCATCAACATAAAATAGTCAGAATTTCAGATTCAAGTTGGGTCATACAAGTAGTGTTAACTTAAGGAAGAGAAAGAAAGAATATAAATTATGATAAGGTCTAGTAAAGTGGAGACACCAACAGCCATTTTAATGCTAATTCCAATAGATTCTATTCTATAATATTGCTATTAGCTGCAATTAGGGTAGGAATAGCTGCTGTAGTAGGAAGAGTGTATTAAAGGCACTTCGAGAAGGGTTCGTTGCATTACAGATGTTGCTACGTTAAACCAGCAGCCATTTTTAGGGTTAATTCAAATAAATTTTATTCTGTAATAATACCTCTTATATCTAAAATTTGGCAGGCACACAGAAAACAACAATTGCACAGGGAGGAGTAAATGGCCTCCAGAAGACACCATGGTCACCCTGCCTTGTCACCCACTGCACCCAAGGCTTTGCACAGGGTCTCTCAAGAGGAGGGCGAGGGTGTGGGGGGCCTATATGGTGCCACTGTCAAGCTTACACCTGCCTCTTCGTCCTTTTTTTTATTATTGTCATTTTAAGTCATTTCCCTATCCACATTTATTTGCAGGGCAATTGTCCTGCTCTTACGCACATTTTGCTTCCTTTTGCAGCCCCCTAGCCCTTACTATGACCATTTTAAAGCCAGTTTAGAGCACACAAGTTCAGGTCTCTATTAACTTCTATTGGGTTCAGGATCATGTTCGGAGTCAAGTTCAGATGCCAAACCAAATTTTGAACTCAAAATCGTCTGAACACTATAAACCTGAACATCCACAGATCCGTTCATCCCTATTATGCACTTCTGTAGTCGCTCTGCATGGTACCTTCCCAGGTTGGTTTAGCGACTTCATTGTCCACCACCTTGTCTTTCACTTCTGCATGCTGGTCCTCCTGACTTGTTGACCTAACAACATCACTTGTTGACAACTGTGTCTCATCATCATCTACCTCTTGAGACACTAATTGCCTTTCCCCACCATCGTCTTCTTCTGACCGAGGCTGCTCAAATATGTGTGCATCAGTAAACACGATCTCCTAATGTCCCTGTTGAAACAAGCAGGGAGAGAGGCCAGAATCAATAAATGGAAATGTAAAGAGCTCCTCGGAGTGTCTGAATGTGGAATTACTTGTCTCACCATGGTGGGAGGAAGGAGGATGAGGGTGAGGATTATGTGGTCCCCACTCTTGGCTAGTGAGACTGAACTGTGTGGAAGACAGGGTGGGGCTGGAAAATAGACTGGAATCATTATCTGCCATCCAACCGACTACCTGTTTGCACTGTCCTGGTTTCACGAGTGGTGACTCACACCCCTATGCAAAGTGGAAGGAAGCTAGGTCTCATGGATGACCGCATTTGTTGTGCTTCCACCTGCAAACTGTATGATGTTATTTTTGAGAATAAAATATGCAGGCCTGAAGATGAATTTAGCGTGAGGGCCACTTCCTTATTCCATTTTTTATTACTGAAATGGCAAACTACTGCATTTTTAAGAGATGGAACATGTCAATCCTTTCATAATTTTTGAAGCATTATTTCACCATTAAAAGCAATGAGAAAGTCCAAAAACAAAGCAAAACCGCTATGTGTGAACTTAGCCTAAGGAGTGGAGGAGGCATTTTTTTTATTGCTCTCTTTTTTTTATTTGCCTTATATACAAGTCAGTATACTGGAAATAATGTTTCCTGGCATTTTTTTCCTGTAAAATCCATTTTATCTTATTTTTATGTTTGATTGTCAGTCCTTAAAAGTGGCGTAATACCCTTGACAACATTGTTCCAAGCAGTCACCCTGGAGTCAGAAATGCATCCAGGCATCTTCCCCACCCTGTCCCCATTCCTTTTCAGTGCTGTTTCCATCCATTTCAGCGATTTTCCTGCCCCCTGACATCTTTGGAGGGTCTGCCAGAAATGCTCGAGTTTTCCATTGACTTCCATTATGCTCGTTACTCAAGTCAAACGAGCACTCCAGCATTACGAAAAGCTGATTCCGAGTAAACAAGCATTTTAGTGCTCGCCCATCACTACTGGTCATATGTGAAGCCAAGAGAAAATACATTACTAACCCTTTACTCTTTTCAACATTATCCCATTTGAGCAACTTATTGCCAACGTTATTAGTCAATAATCTGGTGCCAACCTTTTGTGTTTTTATAGCCAGACACATTGCCAAGTCTCGCCAGGCATCGTCCACAGCAACAAATCAAGGTTAATTGTAAAATCTGACCTTCCATTATTGCGGATTTTGTTATCGAAGAACTTTAACTGCAGCTATTAGATCATATTTCAATATTCCCAGAGAAAAATGGAAGAAGCAATATACCGAAAGCTCAAGACTCATGAGAATAATAAAGACATTAATTGGAAATTCTCCTCACTTATGGGATATAAAGAGAGGCACAAACTCCCTTCATTTATTATAGATTTATTATGCTTGGAGATGTCCCCAGGGACCTTTTGTCAGGATGACAGGATTCAGCTTTTGATCTCGCTTCTTCAGAGTTAAGTTGTGAGCAAAGATGCCGTCTCTTTAAAGTTTTCATTATTATGCCCTGTGTTGGGTTCGAAGAGGGAGAATAAAATGTCTCATCATCATCATCCGGAAATTAACGAACGTACATTTTTAATTGTAATTTTAGAAACTTTTTCTTTGCCTGGTTATTACTTAGCTAAACATGTTTCCAATTAATTGCTGACTCTATAATTAATGGGAGTGCATCTGTCTTGCGTTATCAGCGCGCGTCAGGGGAGCCATTTTGACTAGGAAACAAATTAGATTTATATTTTATCTGATAAGATTAGTATCGGGAACAATAACTAAATCTTAACAAAAAAATGTTAACCTCTTAAGGACATATGTAAATTTTCACCTGGAATTGTCATTGTTACCCCAAATTGGTACAAAGATAACAAAGCAAATCAACACCTGCTCATACCAGAAGAAGATTTCATTTCTTTTTTTCTTTGGCTTTAAGTCAAAGCAAAATGCAGCAAATTTATGAAAAGGCAGGTACATTTTCATTTTGCTCAGTAAGACAAGAGGAGTGAACAGATGTGTAATAAACTGAATTCATTATAAATTTTTCTAAAATTTTAGATTCTGGTGAATCTGAAACCTATGGGATTTGATTTTCACTAATCCAACAAAATGAAAGGCAGTCGGATGTCATTTTGCTGTCATCTTTTGAGGGTTGGAAAGGGGTTAAAATAATAAAATTTTACTCACCTGTCAAAGGCTCTCACCTGTCCTTACCCCTTCCTCTCTCACCACCACAGCTCTGTCCTTACCTCGCCTCTCCCACCACTGCAGTACTGTTCCTACCCCGCCTCTCTCGCCACCAAATCTCTGTCTTTACACCGCCTCTCCCACCATCAAACCTCTGTCCCTACCCCGTCTCTCTCGCCACCACACCTCTGCCCTTACCCTGCCTCTACTGCCACCACAGCTCTGTCCTTACCTCGGGTCTCCCACCACTGCAGCTTTTTCCCTACCCCGCCTCTCCTGCCACCACACCTCTGTCCTTACCCCGCCTCTTGTTATGATCTAGTGACCGTGGAGCCGCATGAGAGACTTTCTCAGGAGTAGGTGGTACCTGTACTGACCGCAAACCCTAAACTAACACCGCAACTAGAAGTAGCCGTGGGATGTACCTAACACGTCCTAGACACCTCGACACAGCCGGAGAACTAAATACCCCTATAGATAGAAATGGGAATTCTATCTTGCCTCAGAGCAGAACCCCAAAGGTTAGGCAGCCCCCCACAAATATTGACTGTGAGTATAAGAGGAAAGACACACGCAGGCAGAAAAACAGGATTTGATTTAGCAAAAGAGGCACTTCTAGCTAAATAGAAAAGGATAGGACAGAATTCTAAGCAGTCAGTATTAAAATCCTAAAAATATCCACAGCAGATTATACAAATATTCCACATCTAACTAAAGACATAGAAAGTATATCTGCATCTCCTGAGAATCCAGCATGACTGAAAAATCCAAACAAAGTCTAAGCTGGACAAAAACACAATAAATTGCACTGAATTGCAAAGCACACTGCATGTGTGCACAGAGACAAAAAACCAGACACTTATCTTATCTGAATTGGCAGCATGGCATGAGGAGCCAGAGAGAGATGCAATCCCTCCAAGTACAATGGACAACTGGCACTGACTCATGGAGCCTACACACCTAAATACCTAATAGAGCTGCAATCAGCAGAAACACCTGCCCGGATTACAACCCCAAGACAACTGCACTACCACCAACAACCACCGGAGGGAGCCCAAGAGCAGAATTCACAACAGCCTCTACTGTCACCACAGCTGTTCTTGCACCACTTCACCTACCAGCGCATCTCTGTCCTTACCCTGCCTCTTCCACCAACACAGATCTGTCCTTACCCCACCTCTCCCGCCACTGCAGTTCTGTTCCTACCCTGCCCCTCCCGCCATCATATCTCTGTCCTTACACTGCCTCTCCCGCCATTACACCTCTGTCCCTACCGCACCTCTCTCGCCACCACACCTCTGCCCTTACCCTGCCTCTACTACCACCACAGCTCTGTCCTTACCTCGGGTCTCCCACCACTGCAGCTTTGTCCCTACCCTGCCTCTCCTGCCACCACACCTCTGTCCTTACCCCGCCTCTACTGTCACCACAGCTGTTCTTGCACCACTTCACCTACCACCGCAGCTCTGTCCTTACCCTGCCTCTCCCACCAACACAGATCTGTCCTTATACCACCTCTCCTGCCACTGCAGTTCTGTTCCTACCTCGCCCCTCCCACCACCAAATCTCTGTCCTTATACTGCCTCTCCCACCATCACACCTCTGTCCCTACCCCGCCTCTCTTGCCACATCTCTATCCTTACCCCGCTTTTACTGCCACCACAGCTCTGTCCTTACCTCACCTCTCCCACCACTGCAGCTCTGTCCCTAACCAGCCTCTCCCACCACCACACCTCTGTCCTTACCCAGCCTCTACTGCCACCGCAGCTGTTCTTCCACTTCTCCCACCACCGCAGCTCTATTCTTACCCCGCCTCTCCCACCACCACAGCTCTGTCCTTATCTCACTTCTCCTGCCACCGCATCTGTCCTTCCCCTACCTCTCCCACCACCGCAGCTCTGTCCCTATCCCACCTCTTTTGCCACTGCAGCTCCGTCCTTACCTCGCCTCTCTCTCAACCACAGCTCTGTCCTACCCCACCTCTCCTGTCACATTAGGCCACCTTTCATGTCACCGCAACTCTGTCCTTACCCAATCTGTCCTTTGTCCTTATCCCAACTGTCCTCTGTCCTTACCCCATCTCTCCTTCCACTGCAGCTCTATCCTTACTCTGTATCTCCTGGCTCCACAGCTCTGTCCTTACCCCACCTCCCCCAGCAACACAGCTCTATCCTTACCCCACCTCTCCTATCACCATACCATGCCTCTCCTGCCACCACAGCTCTTTCCTTTTCCTGCCTTACCACCACCAAAGCTCACCAGTACTCCATGACAGTTTTCACTTTTTTCAATTCTTTTACTGTACACTCACCGGCCACTTTATTAGGTACACCATGCTAGTAACGGGTTGGACCCCCTTTTGCCTTCAGAACTGCCTCAATTCTTCATGGCATAGATTCAACAAGGTGCTGGAAGCATTCCTCAGAGATTTTGGTCCATATTGACATGATGGCATCACACAGTTGCCGCAGATTTGTCGGCTGCACATCCCAAAGATGCTCCATACAAGGCAGGATGGATCCATGCTTTCATGTTGTTTACGCCAAATTCTGACCCTACCATCCGAATGTCGCAGCAGAAATCGAGACTCATCAGACCAAGCAACGTTTTTCCAATCTTCTACTGTCCAATTTCGATGAGCTTGTACAAATTGTAGCCTCAGTTTCCTGTTCTTAGCTGAAAGGAGTGGTACCCGGTGTGGTCTTCTGCTGCTGTAGCCCATCTGCCTCAAAGTTCGACGCACTGTGCGTTCAGAGATGCTCTTAGGCCTACCTTGGTTGTAACGGGTGGCGATTTGAGTCACTGTTGCCTTTCTATCAGCTCGAACCAGTCTGCCCATTCTCCTCTGACCTCTGGCATCAACAAGGCATTTCCGCCCACAGAACTGCCGCTCACTGGATTTTTTTTCTTTTTCGGACCATTCTCTGTAAACCCTAGAGATGGTTGTGCGTGAAAATCGCAGTAGATCAGCAGTTTCTGAAATACTCAGACCAGCCCTTCTGGCACCAACAACCATGCCACGTTCAAAGGCACTCAAATCACCTTTCTTCCCCATACTGATGCTCGGTTTGAACTGCAGGAGATTGTCTTGACCATGTCTACATGCCTAAATGCACTGAGTTGCCGCCATGTGATTGGCTGATTAGAAATTAAGTGTTAACAAGAAGTTGGACAGGTGTACCTAATAAAGTGGCCGGTGAGTGTATATAGAGGTGTTATCAACTTATCAGTCATAGAAAGAGGAGGAGGTGAGCTGTGACATCACCTATTGTGATTGGTGGATCCTGTGTTATCAGCTGTTTATATTGCTGTTATCTGCCATTGTACAGGAGAAGGGGGATGTGATCTGGTTAATGACCTATCGTGATTGGTGTATCCTGTGTTATCAGCTTTGTATATACAGTAGGTGTTATCAGTCATTGTACAGGAGGAGGAGGTGAGATGTGACATCACCTATTGTGAATGATGGATCCTGTGTTATCTACTGTATATAGAGGTGTTATCAGTCATTGTACAGGAGGGGGAGGAGGTGAGCTGTGATATCACCTATTGTGAATGGTGGATTATGTGTTATCTACTGTATATAGAGATGTTATCAGTCATGTCACAGTAGGAGGTGTGCTGTGATATCACCTATTGTGAATGGTGGGTCCTGTGTTATCTACTGTATATAGAGGTGTTATCAGTTATTGTACAGGAGGAGGAGGAGAGCTGTGATATCACCTATTGTGGATGGTGGATCCTGTGTTATCTACTGTATATAGAGGTGTTATTAGTCATTGTACAGGATTAGGAGGAGAGCTGTGATATCACCTATTGTGAATGGTGGATCCTGTGTTATCTACTGTATATAGAGGTGTTATCAGCCATTGTACAGGAGGAGGAGGTGAGCTGTGACATCACCTATTGTGAATGGTGGATCTTCCGGGACCCTAGAGTCGCCCCTCTCCCACAGCTGCCTCCGTTGTCTGCTTAGGTGTTAAGTGAGACAGCCAACCTGTAATTAGCTGTCCGGCCGTGGTTTGCAGTGTACTTAAAGTCTCTTACTTGCTCGGCGTTCCGGCCAACGACTGTTTGCGCCTCAGAAGGATGTTGCCTCGGTCTAACAGCACGACTCCTTCTGGTCCCGATACTTCTTTACTGTATTCCCATTGTGCACTGGTTAGTTCTGCTCTGAGGAGTCTGCCAGGATCCCATCCCTGACAGGTCCTCTCACTAGCTCTTCCCAGCTACTTCTCCCTGTCTTCCTGTCCAACCCCCAGTTTTACCAGAGTTGTGAGGAGTGGCCTACTAGATAGGACCACCCCCCCTGGTGGCCGGAGTGTGAAGTGTGGTGTGAGTGTACCTGGTCAGAGAAACTCCTTAGTGCAATCAGACGTACCATAGCTCCCCATAGTGGCAGGGCCACAGTACTGCAACGACCAGGACTCTGGGGCGCTACACTCCCCCCCGGTTAAATCCAGTACTCCGGGACTGGGAAAACAAGAACAAAAATACATGTTAACAGGAAACACACAACATTTTGAAATAGCATAAACAATTAAACATAACAATGCTTCCCTTTACGGGAGGTGAGGACTCTTGAACGTTGCGAAAGTTAGGTCATGCACAGTTTATGACTCTCAGTTCAGTGGTTGAAACAGCGGGGACCCCGGGTAAACAAAGGGGCCCCCCTTTTTGAAAGTTTTTTTTTTTTTTTTTGAGCAATTCACCGTCCATTACTCTAGTGTCCATTTAAAAACCTGTAACAAAAAGATATATATATACAACCATTTACAATTAAATAGCAGCCCTTATTAATACCTCCAAGTTTTGTAGCGGAGGGGGGTTTGATTTTGAGTGCTGCGTGTGGACCTTCGCAGTGCAGGGGTTGCTATTGGCCTAACAGGGCCCGCTATGCTTGCTACCGCTGGTGTAGTGCGCTGTCTTCTAACTACACTTCTAGTGAGTCTGGGTAGCACTGGCAGGTTGGGGCTCTCAGAGCTGCGGTTATCAACAGTGGGTACAGCAGATTCACTGATAGCAGAGGGAGGACTTGCCGGTTCAACGATTGGCAGGGCTTCATCAGGTAAGGCTTGTTGAGGTAGTGGAGCCAGATGATCTGGTACCACCATTGTTTCTGGCGGGTCCGGCTGTTGAAACATTACGACAGGTACCACAACGGCTTGGTTTATCTGAGTCCAGGACTGGGGAAAGTCACCAAGGACAGTATGGAACATTTTCTCCTTTTCCACCGGCGGGGAGATTTCTGGGGCCGTGCCCCTCTCTTTCAACTTATCGGGGCAGACCTTAAGGTGATCCCTGGATACCGCTGTCGAGGTCTCCCCTCTGTCCTTGCTGATGAGACAGACCTTAGTGTTGTCGAAGTCGGATGGCAAGATGGTATACGGTTCCGCTTCCCATTGGTCATCGAGCTTGTGTAACCTCCTCTTTCGTTTAAGCACTTGCTCACCAGGTGACAGGGGAATCGCAGGAGCGTGTTGATTGTAGTCCTTTTCTTGTTTCTGCCTAGCCTGGGCGAGACTTCTCTCTACACACTCCTGTACTTCGCGGTATCTTCGCTGCCTTTCTGTATCCCAATCTGCCTCCGGCGAGGTATCTTCGGGTACTAGGACCCCCATGTCCAGATCAACGGGTAACCGACTAGACCTTCCTCGCATCAGGTACGCTGGAGTACAGTTGGTGGAACTTACTGGGATGTGGTTGTACATATCCACCAGGTCAGGCAACTTTGTCGGCCACAGGTTCCGTTCCTCCACAGGCAAGGTCTTCAATAAATCGATCACTACCTGGTTCATCTTCTCGCACATCCCGTTGGTTTGAGGGTGGTACGGGGTGGTTCTGATCTTCTTACACCCGTACAGCTGGCAGAATTCTTGGAACACTTCTGCTTCAAAGGCAGGTCCCTGGTCGGTCAGTACCTTCTCTGGGTAGCCATGGGGCCTACAAAAGTGCTGCTGGAAGGCCCTGGCGGCAGTCCTGGCCGTTAGATCTTTAACAGGCACAACCACCAAAAACCTGGAGTAGTGGTCCACGATGGTAAGGGCGTAGATATAGCCCGACCGGCTAGGTGTCAGCTTCACATGATCCAGCGCGACCAGTTCAAGCGGCCGTTTGGTGATGATAGGCCGCAGGGGAGCCCGTTGACTGTCACGGTCCTTTCTGCGCAGACTACATGGACCACACTCCCGACACCACTTCTCAATGGTTCTCTTCATGCCAATCCAATAGAACCTCCCTCGGAGTAGCTTCTCCAGCTTCCTCCATCCGAAGTGTCCGGCTCCATCATGGTAGGCTCCCAGAACCATGGGCGCATCTCGCCTTGGCACCACTATCTGCCACACCAATTCATGAGTACGTGGGTCGATGCTCCTCCTGCACAGCTTGCCATCATGGATAAACAGCTTGCTTCTCCCCTTCCACAGCTGTTGGGTTTCTTGTGGATCATCTGGGCCAGGGTGCAACCCAGCCTGCGTCAAGAGCTCCTTCACCTGACGGACCGCGGGGTCACTATCCTGGGTTTCTGCCCATCCGTGGTGGGGCAGGGGATTCAGCGTGGCATCCGGTTGGTTCTTGTGCCTGTTCTTCACATGGTGAGAGTTCTGAGTGGCTTTGGGGCGATGGAAGGCAGGCAGCTCCACCTCTTCAAGTGCCTCCGGGTCTTCTCCCACTTCTGGTAAATTGGGCATTCGGGACAGAGCATCGGCGTTGGCATTCTGGTGTCCTGCCCGGTATTTGATGGTGAAATCATAGTTGGACAGCCGGGCCATCCACCGCTGTTCCAAAGCCCCGAGTTTGGCAGTACCCAGATGCGTTAGCGGATTGTTGTCCGTGAAGACGGTGAATTTCGCGGAGGCCAGGTAGTGCTTAAACCTCTCTGTCACTGCCCAGACAAGGGCAAGGAATTCCAGTTTGAAGGAACTGTAGTTGTCAGGGTTCCTTTCCGTGGGACGGAGTTTCCTGCTGGCGTAAGCGATCACTCTTTCCTTGCCTTTCTGGACGTGAGACAGCACGGCTCCTAGTCCCACATTACTGGCATCTGTGTACAGCACAAACGGTTGGTCGTATTCGGGGTAAGCCAGTACCTCTTCTCCCGTCAGTGCCGACTTCAAACAGGTGAAGGATTCCTCCAGCTCTTCGTTCCAATCAAAGGGGGTGTTCCTCCCCTTGGTCTTCTTTGGTTGGCCCACCAACAGGTTTTGCAAGGGTGCGGCCTTCTTGGTGAAGTCCTTAATGAACCCCCGGTAATAGCCTACCAGCCCGAGGAACTGCCGGACTTCGTGGAGGTCACTGGGCTTTGGCCAGTCCTTAATCACTGTGACCTTGTCGGGGTCTGGGGCCACTCCTTCAGCGCTCACCACATGGCCCAGGTACTGCACTTTAGGTTTCAGCAGATGACACTTGGATGGTTTCACCTTTAAGCCGAAGTTGGATAGGGCTTCAAACACCTCGGCCAGGTGCTTCAGGTGGTCTTCGTAGGTCTTAGAGAAGACAATGACATCATCCAAATATAGCAGCACGGTTTCAAAGTTCAGGCGTCCCAGGCAGCACTCCATCATCCTCTGGAACGTTCCGGGAGCATTGCACAATCCGAAGGGCATGTAGTTGAACTCACAGACACCCATTGGCGTCGTGAAGGCCGTCTTCTCTTTGTCCGCCTCCGCTACAGGAACCTGCCAGTACCCACTGGTGAGATCTAAGGTAGAGAAGTAATTAGCAGATTTTAAGGCAGCCAGAGACTCCTCTATCCTAGGCAGTGGGTATGCGTCCTTATGTGTAATGCGATTCAACTGCCTGTAATCAACACACATCCTCATTGTACCATCTTTCTTTTTAACAAGGACTAACGGAGCTGCCCAGGGGCTACAGCTATCTCTCACCACCCCAGCCTCCTTCATTTCCCGCAACATGTCCTTGGCACACTGGTAATGAGCTGGGGGTACAGGGAGATATCTCTCTTTTATGGGTCGGTGATCTCCCGTGGGGATGTGATGTTGGATCCCTTTCACCTGCCCAAAATCTGAGGGGTGTTTGCTGAATATCTGCTCGTACTCGTGTACCACCCTGTAGGCCCCCTGTTTTTGATGGGATGGGGTAGAGTCAGTGCCCACATGCAATTCCCGACACCAGTCCTTCGAGGGCTCTGCAGAACCTTTGTTCTCCGCCAAGTTTGACGGGACCAAGGGTTCAGGTGTCTGTATCACATTATTATTGACAGTGAACAATTTGGCGAGCGTGGTATACTTGGTGAGGTGAACCTCTTCCTCCCCACAATTGAGGACACGTACGGGCACTCTCCCCTGACGGACGTCGACCACCCCCCGGGCTGTCAGAACAGTAGGCCTATGGTCTGAATATACGGGTTCTACCAAGGCCTGGTAGTCCTTACCCCTGAGGCCTATGGCTGCTCGACACCATATTAACATTTCACTCTTGGGGGGTATCGCGATGGGGTTTGAATCACTCACAGTGACACGACCAATCTCACCACCAGTCAGCTCTACCTGCTGTCTCTGCATCAGAGCTCTGATTTCCTTCTGCAGGGCACGTTGCTCACTGTGGCCAGCGGTTTCTGCCACCTGTTGCAACAAAACAATCACTTCTGCAAGACAATTTTCTATAACATTAGTACCAAGAGTCATCATGGGATTACATTCTCGATGATCAATATCAACAATCACAATCCCTTGGGCTTTCAATTCCACCCGCCCCACTTTGATGGTGACCTCCTTATACCCCACTTGTGGCAACGGCTGACCATTACTGGCGATTATGGTGAAATCATCGTCAGGGCCACGAGTAATATCAACGTCCTCCCAATACCGTTTGTAGAGCACGTAAGGTATAGTCGTCACCTGAGAACCGGTGTCCAGCAAAGCATTCAAGGGGATTCCATCAATCACTACAGGGAGAACTGGTCGTCCTCCAATATACTTGGTTCTCCAATGCTGCGGGCCTGACCGTCCTACTCCTGGGGGTTGGCCCTTTGCCCCAGGGGTTGCTCGTTTAAAGGACAGTACCTTGCAAGATGGCCCACCTGGTGACATCGGCGGCAGATGGGTCGTCCGTCCTGATGGAAACGATCGCTGTCCCGGCCTCTGGTCGGTGGGGTCCTCTTCTGTCGCGTCCAGGGAACATCCTCTGGTCCGGAGGCTAGCTGGATCTTTTTCTTGGGGGCCTCCTGTAGGGACTGCACCGTCCGGGCTAGGGCAGCAACGTTCTTGGTCAGCTCCTGCATCTGAAGACGGAGTCCTGCAGGGGAGTCGTCCTCGAAGCTCTGGGCGTCGGCCTCCGCGGCAACTGGGGTATCCGATGCCACCTCCTGGTGGTATGTGAGAGCGGGGCGCCTGGGTGGTATTGCGCGGCTGGGCTGTCGCTCCTGCAATGCCTGGATAGCTTTATCTTTGAACTGCGCAAAAGTCAAGTCTGGATTTTGCATGGCCAGGAAGTGCAATTGGCCCCGCTGGTGACTGCACAGGAGCCCCTCAATGAACCGCTCCTTCAGAAGTTTATCCTTATCCTGCATGCTGCCGGGGTCACTCTGCTTAATGGCCCGCATCGCCTCCTGGAGATTAAGAGCATAGTCCCGTAAGCTATCCTGCGGCCTCTGTTTGCATCCATAAAAAGTCAGTTTAATTTCCGTAGCAGTGCGAGTATCAAAGGTGGCTTTAAGCTTGGCAAAAATCTGTTGTGCAGTTCCTTTATCCTCAGCGGGCCAGGATTTCAATTCTCTCAGAGCCGCCCCAAAGAGTTGGCCGGTTATCATATGAACCTTCTGGGGCTCTGTCAGGGGATAGAACTCGAGCAGGCTGCAGAGCCCTTCCTTAAAGTCAGTGAATGTATGCGACTCCCCAGAGTATCGTGGGAGCCAGGCCGCTCCGGGCAGGTACGGCATAGAAAAGGGCATTATGGCTTTTGTGTTAGCGGCAGTGTCCGGCTGGCTGAGGGGAACAGCGGGTTCTGCGGCAACCGGTGGTGGTATTAGGGCCGCGGCTTCGCCCGCTGCGTGGACCGGAGCTGCCCCTACGTCCGCGGCTGCGACCGCCACTTCCTCTCCTCCCGACTCAGACATGGCTGTCCCTTCCTCCCACTAACCTGCTGAAGGTCGGAGTTCCTCTTCCGGGATTGGCGCCTTACCGCGCTTTCCGTTTCGCGCTTCTTTTGGCTGGTTCTGCCCACGTAGCTAGGGCTCCTCCCTCCGTGCGCGGCAATGGCGAATTTTGGCGGTAAATGGCACAGCACACAGTCTTTTCAATAAAGTACAGTCCAAGCACAATAAATCACAGTTCCAAGGCACACATGACCTGATTCTTCAGGCTTAAGTAGATCCTGTTCGTGACGCCAAGTTGGAGCGCCCCCACACCGCCGCAGGGCCAAGGGGTACCCGGAGCCGGGCCTCTGGGTCTCAGTCCTGGGGTTGTCACGGTGGCTAGACCCGGTCCGTGGCCCTGTCTGTCAGTGGGGGACGTCCGGTGCAATAAGTGGTGTTGTGACGGTGCAGTTGTGAGGTGCAGGTCGCGGTAAATAACAAGGACACCAGGTTGCAGTCTCTTTACCTCTTTACTGAAGGTTTTGGAGACCTCAGTCCAGAGCGCTGTTAACTGGGTTGTCAGAGACCGGCCGGTCCAAAGGCACATCAGAAGTTCTCTTTACAGGTGGGAATCAGTGTCTACCTGCTAGCGCTGGATGTTGTAGTTCTTCCCTGCTGAGCTCCCGGGATAGTCCTCACAACTGTTTCTGTCTGTCTCTATTGTTCGTTCTCTTCGTCCTCCAGGTGATATGGTAGGACGCACCCGTATGACGGGGTAGGCCTGGAGTTCTTCCGGGACCCTAGAGTCGCCCCTCTCCCACAGCTGCCTCCGTTGTCTGCTTAGGTGTTAAGTGAGACAGCCAACCTGTAATTAGCTGTCCGGCCGTGGTTTGCAGTGTACTTAAAGTCTCTTACTTGCTCGGCGTTCCGGCCACCGACTGTTTGCGCCTCAGAAGGATGTTGCCTCGGTCTAACAGCACGACTCCTTCTGGTCCCAATACTTCTTTACTGTATTCCCGTTGTGCACTGGTTAGTTCTGCTCTGAGGAGTCTGCCAGGATCCCATCCCTGACAGGTCCTCTCACTAGCTCTTCCCAGCTACTTCTCCCTGTCTTCCTGTCCAACCCCCAGTTTTACCAGAGTTGTGAGGAGTGGCCTACTAGATAGGACCACCCCCCCTGGTGGCCGGAGTGTGAAGTGTGGTGTGAGTGTACCTGGTCAGAGAAACTCCTTAGTGCAATCAGACGTACCATAGCTCCCCATAGTGGCGGGGCCACAGTACTGCAACGACCAGGACTCTGGGGCGCTGCACTCCCCCCCGGTTAAATCCAGTACTCCGGGACTGGGAAAACAAGAACAAAAATACATGTTAACAGGAAACACACAACATTTTGAAATAGCATAAACAATTAAACATAACAATGCTTCCCTTTACGGGAGGTGAGGACTCTTGAACGTTGCGAAAGTTAGGTCATGCACAGTTTATGACTCTCAGTTCAGTGGTTGAAACAGCGGGGACCCCGGGTAAACAAAGGGGCCCCCCTTTTTGAAAGTTTTTTTTTTTTTTTTTGAGCAATTCACCGTCCATTACTCTAGTGTCCATTTAAAAACCTGTAACAAAAAGATATATATATACAACCATTTACAATTAAATAGCAGCCCTTATTAATACCTCCAAGTTTTGTAGCGGAGGGGGGTTTGATTTTGAGTGCTGCGTGTGGACCTTCGCAGTGCAGGGGTTGCTATTGGCCTAACAGGGCCCGCTATGCTTGCTACCGCTGGTGTAGTGCGCTGTCTTCTAACTACACTTCTAGTGAGTCTGGGTAGCACTGGCAGGTTGGGGCTCTCAGAGCTGCGGTTATCAACAGTGGGTACAGCAGATTCACTGATAGCAGAGGGAGGACTTGCCGGTTCAACGATTGGCAGGGCTTCATCAGGTAAGGCTTGTTGAGGTAGTGGAGCCAGATGATCTGGTACCACCATTGTTTCTGGCGGGTCCGGCTGTTGAAACATTACGACAGGTACCACAACGGCTTGGTTTATCTGAGTCCAGGACTGGGGAAAGTCACCAAGGACAGTATGGAACATTTTCTCCTTTTCCACCGGCGGGGAGATTTCTGGGGCCGTGCCCCTCTCTTTCAACTTATCGGGGCAGACCTTAAGGTGATCCCTGGATACCGCTGTCGAGGTCTCCCCTCTGTCCTTGCTGATGAGACAGACCTTAGTGTTGTCGAAGTCGGATGGCAAGATGGTATACGGTTCCGCTTCCCATTGGTCATCGAGCTTGTGTAACCTCCTCTTTCGTTTAAGCACTTGCTCACCAGGTGACAGGGGAATCGCAGGAGCGTGTTGATTGTAGTCCTTTTCTTGTTTCTGCCTAGCCTGGGCGAGACTTCTCTCTACACACTCCTGTACTTCGCGGTATCTTCGCTGCCTTTCTGTATCCCAATCTGCCTCCGGCGAGGTATCTTCGGGTACTAGGACCCCCATGTCCAGATCAACGGGTAACCGACTAGACCTTCCTCGCATCAGGTACGCTGGAGTACAGTTGGTGGAACTTACTGGGATGTGGTTGTACATATCCACCAGGTCAGGCAACTTTGTCGGCCACAGGTTCCGTTCCTCCACAGGCAAGGTCTTCAATAAATCGATCACTACCTGGTTCATCTTCTCGCACATCCCGTTGGTTTGAGGGTGGTACGGGGTGGTTCTGATCTTCTTACACCCGTACAGCTGGCAGAATTCTTGGAACACTTCTGCTTCAAAGGCAGGTCCCTGGTTGGTCAGTACCTTCTCTGGGTAGCCATGGGGCCTACAAAAGTTCTTTACTGTATTCCCGTTGTGCACTGGTTAGTTCTGCTCTGAGGAGTCTGCCAGGATCCCATCCCTGACAGGTCCTCTCACTAGCTCTTCCCAGCTACTTCGCCCTGTCTTCCTGTCCAACCCCCAGTTTTACCAGAGTTGTGAGGAGTGGCCTACTAGATAGGACCACCCCCCCTGGTGGCCGGAGTGTGAAGTGTGGTGTGAGTGTACCTGGTCAGAGAAACTCCTTAGTGCAATCAGACGTACCATAGCTCCCCATAGTGGCGGGGCCACAGTACTGCAACGACCAGGACTCTGGGGCGCTGCACTATCAGCTGTTTATAACGGTTTTACTGTCATTATAATTCAGCCTCTTCTGATATGGAGCCTGCTGGAAACCCTTCCTGGACAAATCTAAAATAAACCAGTGTGAGAATTTAAACGATTTTTTAAAATAAAAATCCTGAAAATAATAAACATTGCCAAAATAAAAAATAAACATGCAACACAAAAACCTAATTTGAACAATATGTTATTTTTTTTTTATGACACATTCTCTTTAATTGTGATTTTTTTTTTCTTTTTGTACTTATGTAGTGATGTTATTGACTAATTTTAAATCTCTGTTAATACAATGTTTCTGCTATGACTTTTTGGTATTTTATCTCCAGGTCACCAACTATTATATAAATGTCACAAGGTGGTTTTTTCACTCCAACTGTCATGGCGGCGTCAGGGTCTGTGGATTCCACAAATTAAGACACATCTCCTTGTAACTCCATAGGTAGTGCTATTTAGAAGCATAGGAAGAAATGAGGCTCAGGCATCTCCACCTTGAGGGGTACCGTAATCCTGGGCCAGGAACCTTTAGCCTGAGGGTCAGTATAGGTGCACATCTATTATCCCACAGTCACACTGTGTCAATAAAGCACGCATGTTGCTTATGTTTGTATGAAGTGATAACACTGATTCAGAAACGCATTGTCCTAATAATATAATTAAATATGCATAAATGCATGCATTGGAAAGAAATGCTTAAAAAAAGATATAAAAAAGTGTAAAAAAGCATAAATTCTTGGAAAAAAATGCACCAAAAACTATGTGTGTTGTATCAGTTTTTAGATATTGATTTCTCAGCCAAAAAAATCCACATCAAAAAGCCCAGTGTGAGCATACCCACTGGGAGAAAAAGTGTTGATTATTTTTTGAGTAGGACCACACTTCTACAATTCTGCATTGGAGCTGTATACACAGAATAATAAGATATTATAAATCAAGACTGTTCACAGGATTGTTTCAATTTTTTTATTTTTGATGTATTGGAACAATTAAAAAAATAGTTACGAAAGAAAATATACCGTATAAATATTTAACTACGCAAATCTGTTTTCTTTCTATAAAGAAGAAAAGAACTGTACAAATCTGGCACATCCTTTTCTAAATGTTATGTTCGATTCCTACCTACGAAGAGTTCATGTCCCCCAGGGTTGTTAAATGAATAGATATTGAACATGGCTGCTTAAAATGCAACAAAAGTACTTTACTGTATAAACAAAACAGTCACTGATTCACCATGGGGAAAGCAGTGCCGCCAGCGTCTCAGACAACATATTGTTTTATGATAGGTCGAGATAAATTGGCTTGGAAGTGATGTGCGAAAATTCTGTTTTTTTATGGCTGCAAATGCTTGTACCTAGAGTTTTTCAAACCAGAAACAAATGAGAATTGAGGCAGGAACAAAATAAGATTTTTTAATATTTTTATTGGTATGAAAATCAATGCAAAAAATTCAAGTAAGAGCCATAGGGGAGAAACTGTTACTAATTGCTCAGAACTTGGCACATGAACAATCCCGTAATACGGTTTGGATAGGGTAATTTAGGCAACAATCCCATAATACTGTAGTGAGTAGATAGTGTAATTTAGGTAACAATCCCATAATAGTTACTCGATAGTGTTATTTAGGTATTTTTTCTTTGAAGAAGTGCTTTTCCACTGCTCCTATACTCATTCAACCCTATGTTTCCCAACCAGTTATTGTTGAGGTTGGTGCATCTGAGGTAGGGGTTGGTGCTGCATTGTCTCAAGGGTCGTCCCCTGATAAGTGGCATCCATGTGATTTTTTTTTTCTTAAAAATTATCGTTCGCCGAAAGGAACTTGGATGTGGGCAATACAACACTTTTGGCCATCAAATTGGCTTTTGAGAAGCGGCATCAATTTTTGGAGGGGGCAGTCCACCCTGTCATTGTCATTACTGATCATAAAAAATGTTGTACCTTGAATCCGCTAAACATCTTAATCCTAGACAAGCTAGATGGTCTTTGCTTTTTACAAGGTTTAAATTTATTGTAACTTCCCGTCCTGGGATTAAGAACATCAAAGCTGATGATTTATCTTGGAGTTTCCCTGGGGGTTGTAGTTTGGACGTTCCTGTTTTACAAGAAGGGGCAGTCGTCTGTGCTGTATGTTCTGAGCCGGAGGGAGAGGTATTGAAGGCTTAGGGGGACGCCCCTGCTTATCCTTCAAGAAGGTTATTAGTACCATTGCATTGGCGTCTCAAAGTTCTTGGGGCACATCATAGATCGACTCTTGCTGGTCATCCAGGCAGTAAAGCAATCTAGGACCTCCTTTCTTGCCATTCATGGTCACCATAGTTGCATCAGGATGTAGTCAACTCTGTGTCTTCCTGTAATGTCTGTGCGCGTTCTAAGACCCTGCATACTCGTCTGTCTGGTGCTCTTCTACCATTAACCACACCTGACCGGCCATGGACACATTTATCTTTGGATTTTATTATGGATCTTTGTTCCTTCCCTGGTAGTACTGTTGTGGAGAAACGGGGTCAGTGGGTGCTCTTGTCCGCTGGCCGGGCTGTCTTTTGCAAGACTGCATGGACCACGGCTCATACCACTGAACGCCCGCTCTATCTCCCCGTGGGCAATACACTACACAGACAATGCAGGGTTAAGGTAAAACAGTGTGGCAATACTTTATTGAACCACAACACACAATAGCAAACAGAACAATCTTACCATGGCTGGAATTGTTTGGTTACATGGGCACATATAAAATATCACTGCGTCTCCACATATTTCCAGTATGACATGATGTCAGAGCTCCCAGGGTCACATGGGCACATATAAAATATCACTGCGTCTCTACGTATTTCCAGTATGACATGATGTCAGAGGTCCCAGGGTCGCTACTCCATCTGTGGATGAACGCACAGAGAAGGGGTAACAACAAGCATAGGGAGATGACCAATAACTGTCCATAGAATCCATACAAGGTCCAAAGCCAGTTGACATGATGTCAGAGCTCCCAGGGTCGCTACTCCATCTGTGGATGAACGCACAGAGAAGGGGTAACGACAAGCATAGTTAGATGACCAAGAACTGTCCATAGAGTCCATACAAGGTCCAAAGCCAGTTGACACGAGAGTCACCACCTGGCTTATCTGACCATCTCCATGGAACCAGGCGACCAGCGGGTCCCAACCCTGGCTTTCTCCAAACATATCCATGGTTCAGAGATGGTCACTGGATCAGATCTGTGTCCTTCCAACCGGAGCCGAATATCCCTAGGTTGTATCCTATAGAATCCTAGCTCAGTGTCTCTCGTGATGGGGCCATGATGAATTGGCTGCAGTCCTTTCTCTTGTCTGTTGGGTGGTTTGCAGAATGTCTGGCTGGTAGCTCTGTATTAGGGTACCTTCACACTGAACAACTTAACAACGATAACGATAGCGATCCGTGACATTGCAGCGTCCTGGATAGCGATATCGTTGTGTTTGACACGCAGCAGCGATCAGGATCCTGCTGTGACATCGCTGGTCGGAGCTAGAAGGCCAGCACCTTATTTCGTCGCTGGATCTCCCGCTGTCACACACACCGATCCAGCGATGTGTTCACTTGTAACCAGGGTAAATATCGGGTTACTAAGTGCAGGGCCGCGCTTAGTAACCCGATAGTAAAAAAAAAACACTACATACTCACCTTCTGATGTCTGTCACGTCCCCCGCCGGCGGCTTCCCTGCAATGAATGTGTCAGCGCCGGCCGGCCGTACAGCAGAGCACAGCGGTGACGTCACCGCTCTGCTTTAGGGCCGGCGCTTACACAGTGCAGGGAAGCGGACGTCGGGGGACGCGACAGACACCGGAATGTAAGTATATACGGAATGTAAGTATGTAGTGTTTGGGTTTTTTTACATTTACACTGGTAAACAGGGTAAACATCGGGTTACTAAGCGCGGCCCTGCGCTTAGTAACCCGATGCTTACCCTGGTTACCCGGGGACTTCGGCATCGTTGGTTGCTGGAGAGCTGTCTGTGTGACAGCTCTCCAGCGACCACACAATGACGAAACAGCGACGCTGCAGCGATCGGCATCGTTGTCTATATCGCTGCAGCGTCGCTTAATGTGACGGTACCTTTACTTCAGACTCTCAAGATGTGAACTCTGAATCATTTTATACCCAAGGCATGTAAGCTATTTTTAGAATTACCCAGGGTCTTTCAGTCCAACTGTTATGGTTCTCAATGGCAAGAGAACATAGCCCAGCAAACATAAGTACTAGCTCTTGGAAGGATGGAAACTAAACTGACCATGAACTAAACCTGCCGCACAACTAACAGTAGCCGGGTAGCGTTGCCTACGTTTTTTATCCCTAGACGCCCAGCGCCGGCCGGAGGACTAACTAATCCTGGCAGAGGAAAATATAGTCCTGGCTCACCTCTAGAGAAATTTCCCCGATAGGCAGACAGAGGCCCCCACATATATTGGCGGTGATTTTAGATGAAATGACAAACGTAGTATGAAAATAGGTTTAGCAAAATTGAGGTCCGCTTACTAGATAGCAGGAAGACAGAAAGGGCACTTTCATGGTCAGCTGAAAACCCTATCAAAATACCATCCTGAAATTACTTTAAGACTCTAGTATTAACTCATAACATCAGAGTGGCAATTTCAGATCACAAGAGCTTTCCAGACACAGAAACGAAACTACAGCTGTGAACTGGAACAAAATGCAAAAACAAACGAGGACTAAAGTCCAACTTAGCTGGGAGTTGTCTAGCAGCAGGAACATGCACAGAAAGGCTTCTGATTACAATGTTGACCGGCATGGAAGTGACAGAGGAGCAAGGTTAAATAGCGACTCCCACATCCTGATGGAAACAGGTGAACAGAGGGGATGATGCACACCAGTTCAATTCCACCAGTGGCCACCGGGGGAGCCCAAAATCCAATTTCACAACAGTACCCCCCCTCAAGGAGGGGGCACCGAACCCTCACCAGAACCACCAGGGCGATCAGGATGAGCCCTATGAAAGGCACGGACCAGATCGGAGGCATGAACATCAGAGGCAGTCACCCAAGAATTATCCTCCTGACCGTATCCCTTCCATTTGACCAGATACTGGAGTTTCCGTCTGGAAACACGGGAGTCCAAGATTTTTTCCACAATGTACTCCAACTCGCCCTCAACCAACACCGGAGCAGGAGGCTCAACGGAAGGCACAACCGGTACCTCATACCTGCGCAACAATGACCGATGAAAAACATTATGAATAGAAAAAGATGCAGGGAGGTCCAAACGGAAGGACACAGGGTTAAGAATCTCCAATATCCTGTACGGGCCGATGAACCGAGGCTTAAACTTAGGAGAAGAAACCCTCATAGGGACAAAACGAGAAGATAACCACACCAAGTCCCCAACACAAAGCCGAGGACCAACCCGACGCCGGCGGTTGGCAAAAAGCTGAGTCTTCTCCTGGGACAACTTCAAATTGTCCATTACCTGCCCCCAAATCTGATGCAACCTCTCCACCACAGCATCCACTCCAGGACAATCCGAAGATTCCACCTGACCAGAAGAAAATCGAGGATGAAACCCCGAATTACAGAAAAAAGGAGACACCAAGGTGGCAGAGCTGGCCCGATTATTGAGGGCAAACTCCGCTAAAGGCAAAAAAGCAACCCAATCATCCTGATCTGCAGACACAAAACACCTCAAATATGTCTCCAAGGTCTGATTCGTCCGCTCGGTCTGGCCATTAGTCTGAGGATGGAAAGCAGACGAGAAAGACAAATCTATGCCCATCCTAGCACAGAATGCTCGCCAAAATCTAGACACGAATTGGGTTCCTCTGTCAGAAACGATATTCTCCGGAATACCATGCAAACGGACCACATTTTGAAAAAACAGAGGAACCAACTCGGAAGAAGAAGGCAACTTAGGCAGGGGAACCAAATGGACCATCTTAGAGAAACGGTCACACACCACCCAGATGACAGACATCTTCTGAGAAACAGGAAGATCCGAAATAAAATCCATCGAGATGTGCATCCAGGGCCTCTTCGGGATAGGCAAGGGCAACAACAATCCACTAGCCCGAGAACAACAAGGCTTGGCCCGAGCACAAACGTCACAAGACTGCACAAAGCCTCGCACATCTCGAGACAGGGAAGGCCACCAGAAGGACCTTGCCACCAAATCCCTGGTACCAAAGATTCCAGGATGACCTGTCAACGCAGAAGAATGAACCTCAGAAATGACTTTACTGGTCCAATCATCAGGAACAAAGAGTCTACCAGGTGGGCAACGATCAGGTCTATCCGCCTGAAACTCCTGCAAGGCCCGCCGCAGGTCTGGAGAAACGGCAGACAATATCACTCCATCCTTAAGGATACCTGTAGGTTCAGAGTTACCAGGGGAGTCAGGCTCAAAACTCCTAGAAAGGGCATCCGCCTTAACATTCTTAGAACCCGGCAGGTAGGACACCACAAAATTAAACCGAGAGAAAAACAACGACCAGCGCGCCTGTCTAGGATTCAGGCGTCTGGCGGACTCAAGATAAATTAGATTTTTGTGGTCAGTCAATACCACCACCTGATGTCTAGCCCCCTCAAGCCAATGACGCCACTCCTCAAAAGCCCACTTCATGGCCAAAAGCTCCCGATTCCCAACATCATAATTCCGCTCGGCGGGCGAAAATTTACGCGAGAAAAAGGCACAAGGTCTCATCACGGAACAATCGGAACTTCTCTGCGACAAAACTGCCCCAGCTCCGATTTCAGAAGCGTCGACCTCAACCTGAAAAGGAAGAGCAACATCAGGCTGACGCAACACAGGGGCGGAAGAAAAGCGGCGCTTAAGCTCCCGAAAGGCCTCCACAGCAGCAGGGGACCAATCAGCAACATCAGCACCCTTCTTAGTCAAATCAGTCAATGGTTTAACAACATCAGAAAAACCAGCAATAAATCGACGATAAAAGTTAGCAAAGCCCAAAAATTTCTGAAGACTCTTAAGAGAAGAGGGTTGCGTCCAATCACAAATAGCCTGAACCTTGACAGGATCCATCTCGATGGAAGAGGGGGAAAAAATATATCCCAAAAAGGAAATCTTTTGAACCCCAAAAACGCACTTAGAACCCTTCACACACAAGGAATTAGACCGCAAAACCTGAAAAACCCTCCTGACCTGCTGGACATGAGAGTCCCAGTCATCCGAAAAAATCAAAATATCATCCAGATACACAATCATAAATTTATCCAAATAATCACGGAAAATGTCATGCATAAAGGACTGAAAGACTGAAGGGGCATTTGAAAGACCAAAAGGCATCACCAAATACTCAAAGTGGCCCTCGGGCGTATTAAATGCGGTCTTCCACTCATCCCCCTGCTTAATTCGCACCAAATTATACGCCCCACGGAGATCTATCTTAGAGAACCACTTGGCCCCCTTTATGCGAGCAAACAAATCAGTCAGCAGTGGCAACGGATATTGATATTTAACCGTGATTTTATTCAAAAGCCGATAATCAATACACGGTCTCAAAGAGCCATCTTTCTTAGCCACAAAGAAAAAACCGGCTCCTAAGGGAGATGACGAAGGACGAATATGTCCCTTTTCCAAGGACTCCTTTATATATTCTCGCATAGCAGCATGTTCAGGCACAGACAGATTAAATAAACGACCCTTAGGGTATTTACTACCCGGAATCAAATCTATGGCACAATCGCACTCCCGGTGCGGAGGTAATGAACCAAGCTTAGGTTCTTCAAAAACGTCACGATATTCAGTCAAGAATTCAGGAATCTCAGAGGGAATAGATGATGAAATGGAAACCACAGGTACGTCCCCATGCGTCCCCTTACATCCCCAGCTTAACACAGACATAGCTTTCCAGTCAAGGACTGGGTTATGAGATTGCAGCCATGGCAATCCAAGCACCAACACATCATGTAGGTTATACAGCACAAGAAAGCGAATAATCTCCTGATGATCCGGATTAATCCGCATAGTTACTTGTGTCCAGTATTGTGGTTTATTACTAGCCAATGGGGTGGAGTCAATCCCCTTCAGGGGTATAGGAGTTTCAAGAGGCTCCAAATCATACCCACAGCGTTTGGCAAAGGACCAATCCATAAGACTCAAAGCGGCGCCAGAGTCGACATAGGCATCCGCGGTAATAGATGATAAAGAACAAATCAGGGTCACAGATAGAATAAACTTAGACTGTAAAGTGCCAATTGAAACAGACTTATCAAGCTTCTTAGTACGCTTAGAGCATGCTGATATAACATGAGTTGAATCACCGCAATAGAAGCACAACCCATTTTTTCGTCTTAAATTCTGCCGTTCACTTCTGGACAGAATTCTATCACATTGCATATTCTCTGGCGTCTTCTCAGTAGACACCGCCAAATGGTGCACAGGTTTGCGCTCCCGCAGACGCCTATCGATCTGGATAGCCATTGTCATGGACTCATTCAGACCCGCAGGCACAGGGAACCCCACCATAACATCCTTAATAGCATCAGAGAGACCCTCTCTGAAATTCGCCGCCAGGGCGCACTCATTCCACTGAGTAAGCACAGCCCATTTACGGAATTTCTGGCAGTATATTTCAGCTTCGTCTTGCCCCTGAGATAGGGACATCAAGGCCTTTTCCGCCTGAAGCTCTAACTGAGGTTCCTCATAAAGCAACCCCAAGGCCAGAAAAAACACATCCACATTGAGCAACGCAGGATCCCCTGGAGCCAATGCAAAAGCCCAATCCTGAGGGTCGCCCCGGAGCAAGGAAATCACAATCCTGACCTGCTGAGCAGGATCTCCAGCAGAGCGAGATTTCAGGGACAAAAACAACTTGCAATTATTTTTGAAATTTTGAAAGCAAGATCTATTCCCCGAGAAAAATTCAGGCAAATGAATTCTAGGTTCAGATATAGGAACATGAACAACAAAATCTTGTAAATTTTGAACCTTCGTGGTGAGATTATTCAAACCTGCAGCTAAACTCTGAATATCCATTTTAAACAGGTGAACACAGAGCCATTCCAGGATTAGAAGGAGAGAGAGAGAGAGAAAGGCTGCAATATAGGCAGACTTGCAAGAAATTCAATTACAAGCACACTCAGAACTGAAGGGAAGGGAAAAAAAAAAATCTTCAGCAGACTTCTCTTTTCTCTCCTTTCTCTGTCAATTAATTTAACCCTTTTTGGCCGGTCAAACTGTTATGGTTCTCAATGGCAAGAGAACATAGCCCAGCAAACATAAGTACTAGCTCTTGGAAGGATGGAAACTAAACTGACCATGAACTAAACCTGCCGCACAACTAACAGTAGCCGGGTAGCGTAGCCTGCGTTTTATCCCTAGACGCCCAGCGCCGGCCGGAGGACTAACTAATCCTGGCAGAGGAAAATATAGTCCTGGCTCACCTCTAGAGAAATTTCCCCGATAGGCAGACAGAGGCCCCCACATATATTGGCGGTGATTTTAGATGAAATGACAAACGTAGTATGAAAATAGGTTTAGCAAAATTGAGGTCCGCTTACTAGATAGCAGGAAGACAGAAAGGGCACTTTCATGGTCAGCTGAAAACCCTATCAAAATACCATCCTGAAATTACTTTAAGACTCTAGTATTAACTCATAACATCAGAGTGGCAATTTCAGATCACAAGAGCTTTCCAGACACAGAAACGAAACTACAGCTGTGAACTGGAACAAAATGCAAAAACAAACGAGGACTAAAGTCCAACTTAGCTGGGAGTTGTCTAGCAGCAGGAACATGCACAGAAAGGCTTCTGATTACAATGTTGACCGGCATGGAAGTGACAGAGGAGCAAGGTTAAATAGCGACTCCCACATCCTGATGGAAACAGGTGAACAGAGGGGATGATGCACACCAGTTCAATTCCACCAGTGGCCACCGGGGGAGCCCAAAATCCAATTTCACAACATCCAACATCAAGATAAGGTAAACAATGGTGATGGGATTAAGTAGCACTATTAGCATATAAGCACACATCAATAAACAAAGCTTAACCCACTCAATGTACAGTCACCACTACAGACTTAAGGTACCGTCACATTAAGCGACGCTACAGCGATATCGACAACGATGCCGATCGCTGCAGCGTCGCTGTGTGGTCGCTGGAGAGCTGTCACACAGACAGCTCTCCAGCGACCAACGATGCCGAAGTCCCCGGGTAACCAGGGTAAACATCGGGTTACTAAGCGCAGGGCCGCGCTTAGTAACTCGATGTTTACCCTGGTTACCAGTGTAAATGTAAAAAAAAACAAACACTACATACTTACATTGCCGGGGGACGTGACAGACATCAGAGGGTGAGTATGTAGTGTTTTTTTTTACTTTTACAATGGTAACCAGGGTAAATATCGGGTTACTAAGCGCGGCCCTGCGCTTAGTAACCTGATATTTACCCTGGTTACCATTGTAAAACATTGCTGGCATCGTTGCTTTTGCTGTCAAACACGACGATACACGCCGATCTGACGACCAAATAAAGTTCTGGACTTTCAGCAACGACCAGCAATATCACAGCAGGATCCAGATTGCTGCTGCGTGTCAAACACAACGATATCGCTATCCAGGACGCTGCAACAATGATTTAGTATAAATATTAAACTGAAAATTCCTACTTGGATATTAGGTCTTTGGTTAATTGGTCCTTACAAGTTGGTCACCATAACTAACCCTGTGGCTTTCCGTTTTGAGCTTCCTCTAATTCTCAAAATCCACAACATTTTCCACAGGTCATTGCTCACAAAATATGTGGCACCTGTAGAGCCGTCACCCTTGCCGCCGCCACTGATTATTGTTGATGGTTATATGGAGTTCCAGGTGGCAAGAATTGTGAATTCCTGTATGGTTTGCAGCTCTTTGCAATATTTAGTGCACGGGGTATGGCCCTGAGGAGAGGATGTGGGTACCGGCATCAGAGGTTAATGCCAGTAAACTAATTTGATCCTTCCATGCAGCCTATTCGGATAAACCCAGTTTTGAGAGTCCAATAGCCCCACATAGAAGAGGGGTTACTGTCATAAGGGTCTCAATTCCCCTGGTCGACCTGGAGTTAGAAGGTCACAATGGGTATTGAATCACAGGTCTTCTTTAGCTACGGTGTGATTTGTGTCCTATATTAAATGGATTTACTTTCCATTAGTGCTGAAAGGGTTAAGTGCTATTTCCTTGTTGTCTGGGAACATACAGGGTTGTTGCTCTAAGCTACAGCAGCTAAAGTCATTTCCTCTCCCTACATATACTATGTGCGTTTCTTCCTTGCTGGCGAAATAATCTTCTTCCTGGAAAGAGTTTAGCTGTCTAGTTGGGAGTAGTAGTTGAAGTGCTCTGTGTGCAGTAGTTTTGTGAGTGTTTATCTTCTCATTCTTATCCCTATTTAGTTTGTTTGTTCCTTCCTTTCCCTATTTTCCTCCCTATTTTTGGTGAGTGTTTTTGTATGATAGTTGTTCTCAGTTATCCCTGTCTGTCTTTGTATCTATTTTCCTTACATTTCTGTTCCAGGCTTCATGAGGTGGGGGAGCGAACAGATTAGGGTTTAACAGGAGCATAGTAAGGTCGGAGACTCAGGCCTCTCTACCATCAAGAGTACCCCTGGGACAGGGATAGTTAGGGTACCAGTTCAAGGGACAGCTTTAGACCCCTCTCCCTTACTTCAGACCATCACACCATGATATTGGGACTGGATATAGCTATTTAGGCAACAATCCCATAATAAGGATAATATAGTGTTAATTAGGCAGCAATCCCATAACAAGGATATGATAGTGTTAGTTAGGTAATTATCCACATAATAGGGGCTAGATAGTGTTATTTAGCCATAAATCCCATAATAAGGAGTGGATAGAGTTATATAGGTAACAATTCCATAATAATGATAAGATATAGTTATTTAGGCAACAATCCCAAAATATGGACTGAATAGAGTTAGCTAGGCAACAATCCCACAATAAGGATATGATAGTGTTATTTAGGTATTAATCCGAATAATAGGGGCTTGATAGTGTCATTTAGGTAACAACCCGAATAATAGGGACTGGATAGTGTTATTTAGGTGACAATCCAAATAATAGGGACTGGATAGTGTTATTTAGGCACCAATCCCATAATAAGGAACTTGACATTTTCTGGGAATGGATTCAGCCATCATATGAGTCCCTCCAAGCTGGCTTAAACTGTAGGCTTCACAATTTGTGGCAAACTATTATATTTGCAAACATTTCCAGGGATGGTGAACCCCTACCCTTCCCAGGAATGGTCCAACACCTTCCTGGGACATCTCAGGTGTAACCTAAAACACCCACTTTTGGGTGGTGTTTACATAAACCCTGCCTGTTTCAGCTAAGAAGCGCCGGCATTTCCTTGTAATTGTTACTCCACTATATTCCACATCGCAGAAAAGCGATGCAAAACTCTGTTAATTTGCCTGACTTATAAATAGGAAATGCTTCAAAAATTATGGGTAAAGTAGCAACAGTCATACTTGTGAGTACAATGTGACTGGACACCATCATTTTAAAGAAAGTCTAGTTAATAGGGATCAAAAGTTTACCAAACAGCCAAAAAGAAGGAGATGGAAAATGTAGGACATTACACAATTCGTCTTCATGGCGATTCTTTTTTCGGCCCAAAATCGTAAAAAAAAACAATAAAAAAAACAATAGAAAAAGGGGAGGTTCAGTAGTGACTCCTCATCCCATATAATGGGATTTTCAATGGATGATGTCAGAGGAGGCTACCCTGTCACTTTTAATTAACTACTTGCAAATGCTGCCAAAAATCTGGGTCTGGGTGCCTAGAACACACTTGATCATAACTGTGCTGTTCCACTCTCTTAAAAAACCTACAGTATACCCTTTTCCTCCCAGCATCCACATGCTGTATAGGGGGCTTCCCTGTGGGCTAAGGCAAACTTTAGCAAATTAACAATTATATTTTCTTCAAACATTATACAGCTATTTTTTTAGAGTACCTTGATGGGGATTGAGACCATTCAATTTTCCAATCTGTCTACAATAGTCAGGTTACATCTCTTCAACAGTGCCACTGTGGGTCTCTTGGAGGCCTCTACCTGCCAGAGCTCACCCTGTCTAGCCGTTTCTCACCAGTAAGAATTCCGCTTTTTGCCATCATTGGACACTTGTATCTACACCACTACATTTCACAGCTTGATTAACCACCACCAGCTGCGAATGTGCGAGATAAACTTCATACAATACCCTGAGTACAAGAGAGGATGGACTCAAGCCCCTATTTAACCCATACAATCTCAGCCCAATTTCTTGACAAAAAACAGGTTCTGCTCAACTTAGCTTCTAACATCAGTATTGACAGCTGTAAATTCTCACAAGTCAACTTTAAATAATTTTTCGACTTGTTTTTTAAAGTTATCGAAGTGTTCAGATACTTAATAAAAGAATGAAACAAGCAATAGTCACCATCCTCACTTCAGCGGCTGCTCCATCAATGATATGGAAAGTAGGACATATTTCATTATAAGCATTCCTCCACTTTGGTAACTTAAAAAAAAAATGTGCGGAAAAGCCGTTTAACTGCTCTTTAAGTACTGTAGAATGGTTGACTTTCTTCCAAGAACCTTTTGAGCTTGATAGAGTCCCTCTTGAACACACCAGCCTACTCACTTTGCTGAACTTGGACAAACAGGCCTCTTACTAAAGGCCCCATATGCTAGACTATCGGCAACCAGACCCATCAAAATTAACGAGTTTGGCCTAGAGACTAATGTGTATGTCCAATGTCTTGGCCTCTGAATCTAGATAAGATATAAAGATCCATTTTGTCAAATTTTGAATATCTGATCCTTTTGTTCTCGGTGAGATAAGCTGCTGCCAGAGGAGTCCGACAGAGGATTCCTTGCAGACGCACCTGTGCATGGAGGAGTCTGGAGAGGTTGCTGCCCGCTGAAAAACTATCTTATATAGAGTGGATAAGTCTTAGGGCAGCCAGTCTGTATTTTATCATTTGGCCACTCTCTCTCCCTCTCGAGTTCACATGTCCATGTTTTTGGCCGGAGAACCCTCGGATGCACCATAGATGGCATCGGCGTCACGTCTGTTCCATCACAGACCCATTCAATAACATGTGTTGACATACTTGCACATGTCTTGGTGGCATTTTTTGTGGACCATGGCAATAAAAAAGTATGAATGGGGCCATAGACATGATGAATATGTGTTCTGTCTTCAAAAAGAAAATGAATAGAACTAAGACATATGGATGATGACTAACTCAGAGTTGGTTCTTCTAGAGTTGGTTCTTGACAACCTGGCAATGGCTCCCAAACCATAACACACTGTTCATCAGCTTCTTCTACAGCATCAACAAGGAGACCTACATGTGCAGCACCCCTGAAGGACTCTGTACTCTGTTCTCAAATTATGGTTCATCCACAGTCTCCCAGTTGATCATAACATTACGTAACGGCCATCTGCCCTGACCAATATGATGCAGTACTGGAAGCGCTAATAAAGATCCATATATAAACTTCTATTAATCTCAGCAGCTAAGGAGTTAACAACTAAAACAGATGTCAGCCGTTTCTGCAGGACATTGGCTCTGCATTATGCCCCCTTGGGTACTGTGCAAGCACAGCTGCTGTGCCAGCGCGAGTACGATGCCATACATATATTACATAGCCGGTCTCAGGAACAAACTTACTTTCTGTAACTTATTTGGATGATGCAGAGTGGGAAGGGGATAAACTAATATTCAAGTAAAGAAAAAGGATATTTGATAATTGTAAGGGTGAATCGGGAGGAAACGCACAACTACAGCACCCAGAAGGAATGACACATCTCCAGGAAGCCTGGCGATGGAAAACAAGGGGGGAAATCAGGAGCGCTGCACCTGCAGGAGATTAATCACACAAGGATCCGGCCGCTGGATTGTAAATTACACATTTCATGAACATAAAATACATAAATATATTCATGTTAAAAAATACAAAACAAAGTGTCGTGTACAGAGAAGCGGCGTCTCACCATATAACACTACACCTCTCCTGATAAATGAGCGTGCAGACATGTCAAATAAATCAGAACAAAATGGTGACAAATATCTGTCAGCTATAGGTGCAGTATTACTACCAGTTTGCTGCCATAGCTTCTTATCTGGAAGAACATTGCTCCTCAGGGGATGAGGAATTGGATTTAATTTACATAAACGTAGATTTTCAGCCGGTCACGCTCCCTTTCCCCTTATTCATGCCTCTAAAAGTGCCTAAGAAGAGGTTCCAGGAGGCTTCTGCCCAAGAAGTGTGGCGTCTCATAGTGTAGTCCTCGGATCCTACAACAAGAACTAATCAGAAACCTACAATTGTGGGACATCATACATTTGACAAGACTGTTTCAGAAAAATCAGGAGAGTCTGGGCAAATTTACTACAGCATTTATGTGCCGGGCCCATCAAATGTGGAATCACATACAGTATTATACATGTAATAAATATATCACCTCCTTGAAATTTTCATGATGTAACGGGAGATCAATATATGTATATTTTTCTCTACTATAAATAATTAAGAGAACTAAAAAAAAATAATGCCAATAATAATAATAATAATAGCTTTGGCCCTTAAGAAGGTTAGGCTGAATTTGGGGCTCTCTACTGTCTCGCTATTTGATACCACTGTGAAACTTCCTACATCTCAGCTGGGAGATACCTTGTGGTGGAAAAACGGAAATGTGCAGCACACAAACATAGGGGAGATGACGTCATCTTCATACACAGTGGAGGTGCTGTTATTTTCATATTGGATGTAGTCATGCAAGACGAAGTGTAAGATGGATTCCTGTGTGATATAGCACAGCAGGAGAAGGAAAGAAATAGCAACTACAATCCATTCACAGTTGCTTCTTAGTGTGTGATGGCTGTGACTGTCTCCTTGTAAACAGTATTAACAGTTTACAAGTAGATAGATATGTCTTCCTCTTGCATAGTAACAGTTTACAAACAGCTATGACTTTCTCTTACAATTTAAGATTGTACAAGCAGCTATGTCCTCGTCTTTCAGCTTAACCATTTACAATCAGCTATGTCCTCCTTTTGTTGTTTAACCCTCTGCAAGCAGATATGTCCCCCTCTTACAATTTAATCTTCTACAAGCAGTTATGTCGCCTTCTTTCAGTTCAATCATTTAAAAGCAGCTATGTCCTTCTTTTGTAATTTAACCCTTTACAAGCAGCTATGTCCTCTTCTTCCATATTAACAGTTTAAAAGCAGCTATGTTCCTCTCTTACAGATAAACATGTTACAAGTCGCTGTATCTTATGCCTTTATGAGAGCTGCATTATTCACAGGTATATCTTATTACATGACTGATAAACAATTATGTAAAGTTTGAGCTCCTGGTTGGAGGTGATGTAAATCAGTGCATGCAAATCAGGCAAAAATTGACATTTGGTATAGTTATAAAAAAATAAGTGAAGTGGACCAGAAAGTTGACAGACAAAACATTGAAACAGACATAACTTTATATCAACTGTAAATGTAGTTATTACCTTGCTATGGGAACGCTTACAGATTCTATACCAATTTTTGTATATGATGAATGATGAAAAGTAACAACATTATAAGTGATTATTTAGCAGTTGGAGGATGAGGATTTACTGCACCTTGCTATACTTATCCTTCAAGAAGCTGTGAGGACGAAGATATCATAATCCATTGCTCAATGTTTACATGTAGACAGGGGATTAAGATTCAGTCAACTCCAAGGACTTTATGTGGGGAAAGGAAATATTGCTGAGTCAGTGGTAATAGTACTAAAAAATACCGCAACCCCCTTCTATACATACCTGATTTGTGAGGACATTTTTGCATATTTTGCATCCTCTTAAAGGGTTATTCCTATCTCAGCCTTTCATGGCTGAGGCAGAATATTTTAGTCCCGGCACCAGGAGGAGCAGCTTTGTAAATAGCTGAAAACAGCTGAGCTACCCTATTTCCATAACCTCTGAAGTAATTAATGATTTATAGAAACAGCATAACTCATTGTTCTACACTATTTTCAATACTCTAATTTGGGAGTTATTGAAAAAAGGGCATCATTTTAGGCTTATAATTTTATTAATGTCATTTTCGGGGGAAAACCTACAAGACACCGTTCCTTAATATTATTATTATTTATTAATTATTATTATTATTATTATTATTTACATTACTTTTCTTTAACAATGTGTTCTATTTAGAATTTATTTACTTTTTTCTTATAATTGTTAATTTTTTTACTTCTTTTTAAATTCTATAAAAGTTAAATCAAAAATTTTCAAACTGGAAAAGGACATTTCAGAGGAGGTGAGCTGTGATCTTGCCTACTGTGAATAGTGGATCCTGTGTTAACTACTGGATATAGAGTTGTTATAAGTCATTGTACAAGAGGTGAAGGAGAACTGTTACATCACCTATTGTGAATGGTGGATCCGGTGTTATCTACTGTATATAGAGGTGTTATCAGTCATTGTACAGGAGGAGGAGGTGAGCTGTGACATCACCTATTGTGAATGGTGGATCCGGTGTTATCTACTGTATATAGAGGTGTTATCAGTCATTGTACAGGAGGAGGAGGTGAGCTGTGACATCACCTATTGTGAATGGTGGATCCTGTGTTATGTACTGTATATAGAGGTGTTATCAGTCATTATACAGGAGTAGGTGAGCTGTGACATCACCTATTGTGAATGGTGGATCCGGTGTTATCTACTGTATATAGAGGTGTTATCAGTCATTGCACAGGAGGAGGAGGTGAGCTGTGACATCACCTATTGTGAATGGTGGATCCGGTGTTATCTACTGTATATAGAGGTGTTATCAGTCATTGTACAGGAGGAGGAGGTGAGCTGTGACATCACCTATTGTGAATGGTGGATCCGGTGTTATCTACTGTATATAGAGGTGTTATCAGTCATTGTACAGGAGGAGGAGGTGAGCTGTGACACCACCTATTGTGAATGGTGGATCCTGTGTTATCTACTGTATATAGAGGTGTTATCAGTCATTGTACAGGAGGAGGTGAGCTGTGACATCACCTATTGTAAATGGTGGATCCTGTGTTATCTACTGTATATAGAGGTGTTATCAGTCATTGTACAGGAGGAGGAGGTGAGCTGTGACATCACCTATTGTGAATGGTGGATCCTATGTTATCTACTGTATATAGAGGTGTTATCAGTCATTGTACAGGAGGGGGAGGTGAGCTGTGATATCACCTATTGTGAATGGTGGATCCTGTGTTATCTACTGTATATAGAGGTGTTACCAGTCATTGTACAGGAGGAGGAGGTGAGCTGTGACATCACTTATTGTGAATGGTGGGTCCTGTGTTATCTACTGTATATAGAGGTGTTATCAGTCATTGTACAGGAGGAGGAGGTGAGCTGTGACATTCCCTAATGTTATTTTTTGGGGGAAAGACACCATTCCTTATTATTATTATTATTATTATTATGATTTACATTAATTTAATTTAACAATGTGTTCTATTTAGAATGAATTTACTTTTTTATTATAATTGTTTTTTTTTTCTTGTTTTTAAATTCCATAAAAGCTAAATTAAAAATGTTCAACTGGAAAAGGACATTTCAGAGGAGGTGAGCTGTGATACTGACTACTGTGAATGGTGGACCCTGTGTTAACTACTGTATATAGAGGTGTTATTATCAGTCATTGTACAGGAGGAGGTGAGCTGTGACATCACCTATTGTGAATGGTGGATCCTGTGTTACCTACTGTATATAGAGGTGCTATCAATCATTGAACAGGAGGAGGAGGTGAGCTGTGATATCATCTTTTGTGAATGGTGGATCCTGTGTTATCTACTGTTTATAGAGGTGTTATCAGTCATTGTACAGGAGGAGGAGGTGAGCTGTGACATCATCTTTTGTGAATGGTGGATCCTGTGTTATCTACTGTATATAGAGGTGTTATCAGTCATTGTACAGGGGGAGAAGGTGAGCTGTGACATCTTCTATTGTGAATGGTGGATCCTGTGCTATGTACAGTATATAGAGGTGTTATCAGTCATGAGATCCCAGGCTTTTAACTAGATGGGTCGGAATACAGATTTGTATAATTTTGGGAGAAGGAAAGGAAAGGAAGAAAAAATGCTAATGAGTTACGCACACAGAAGCTTAATACCAGCAATACTTGTCTGCAAGGTTTGGACACTTTGTATAATTTTCAGAGCACAAAATAAAGTGGGTACAGAGGTGGTTATCTCGCTAGAACTATGTAACAATACTCTCATGCCTTTAAATGAGACAGAAGTCTTTCTTCCTTGCTTAGGTATAAAAGGTAAAAGTGCTGTTTTCCAGTCTGTTTCCGTAAATAATATCAGCACTGACAGTTATGTTTTCTGGTCTGTACATGAAATTGATGTTGGCACAGATAGCACTGCCTCCCTGACTCTCCATGTAAAATATGTTGGCACAGATAGTACTGTTTTGCCATAAATGATGCATGAACAGATAATACTGTTTCCTTGGCTGAGTTGCTGCGGTTCCTTCGATTTCTCAATATTATCACTCACAGGTAGTGTTGAGCGATACCGTCCGATACTTGAAAGTATCGGTATCGGAAAGTATCGGCCGATACCGGCAAAGTATCGGATCCAATCCGATACCGATACCCGATACCAATACAAGTCAATGGGACTCATGTATCGGACGGTATTCCTGATGGTTCCCAGGGTCTGAAGGAGAGGAAACTCTCCTTCAGGCCCTGGGAACCATATTAATGTGTAAAATAAAGAATTAAAATAAAAAATATTGCTATACTTACCTCACCGAGGGAACCGGCAGCGTTGTTTGCTTAAAATGCGCGCTTTTCCTTCCTTCCGTGACGTCACGGCTTCTGATTGGTCGTTTGCCGCCCATGTGGCCGCGACGCGACCAATCACAGCAAGCCGTGACGTAATTTTCAGGTCCTTCTAGGCATTCAGTATTTTAAAATTACGTTCCGGCTTTGTGATTGGTCGCGTCGCGGTCACATGGGCGACGCGACCAATCACAAGCCGTGACGTCACGGGAGGCAGGAGACGCGCGCATTTTAAAATGCGCGCGTGTCCAGCCTCCCATGACGTCACGGCTTGTGATTGGTCGCGTCGCCCATGTGACCGCGACGCGACCAATCACAAGCCAGAACGTAATTTTAAAATCCTGAAGGACCTGAAATTACGTCACGGCTTGCTGTGATTGGTCGCGTCGCGGCCACATGGGCGGCAAACGACCAATCAGAAGCCGGGACTTCACGTAAGGAAGTAAACGCGCGAATTTTAAGCAAACAACGCTGCCGGTTCCCTCGGTGAGGTCCAGGCTGCGTCGGAGAGGTGAGTATAGCAATATTTTTTATTTTAATTCTCTCTTTTACACATTATTACATTAATGTTTCGATACCGATACCCGATACCACAAAAGTATCGGATCTCGGTATCGGAATTCCGATACCCGCAAGTATCGGCCGATACCCGATACTTGCGGTATCGGAATGCTCAACACTACTCACAGGTGGTCGAAGACTTAGGAGTAGGGTTGAGCGAAACGGGTCGATCATTTTCAAAAGTCGCCGACTTTTGGCTAAGTCGGCGTCTCATGAAACCCGATCCGACCCCTGTGCTTGTCGGCCATGCGGTACGCGACTTTCGCGCCAAAGTCGCGTTTCAATGACGCGAAAAGCGCCATTTCTCAGCCAATGAAGGTGAACGCAGAGTGTGGGCAGCGTGATGACATAGATCCTGGTCCCCACCATCTTAGAGAAGGGCATTGCAGTGATTGGCTTGCTGTCTGCGGCGTCACAGGGGCTATAAAGGGGCGTTCCCGCCGACCGCCATCTTACTGCTGCTGATCTGAGCTTAGGGACAGGTTGCTGCCGCTTCGTCAGAAGCAGGGAGAGCGTTAGGCAGGGTCCACTAACCACCAAACCGCTTGTGCTGCAGCGATTTCCACTGTCCAACACCACCTTCGGTGTGCAGGGACTGTGGAAGCTATTTTTTTTTTTTTTTCCCCTCAGCGCTGTAGCTCATTGGGCTGCCCTAGAAGGCTCCGTGATAGCTGTATTGCTGTGTGTACGCCACTGTGGAAACCAACTGCTTTTTTCAAAGCACATATCCTCTTGTTCCTTCCTTTCTGCACAGCTATCTTTTTTGTTTGTCCACACTTTTTATTTAATTTGTGCATCAGTCCACTCCTATTGCTGCCTGCCATACCTGGCTTACATTACTGCAGGGAGATAGTAATTGTAGGACAGTTTTTTGTTTTTTTTTGTTTTTTTTTTGTGGGAGATTAAGATTGGCATTTCTGCTACAGTGCCATCCCTGTGTGTGCCATCTCTCACTGAGTGGGCCATAGAAAGCCTATTTATTTTTTCCGTGATTTGTGTTCTAAAATCTACCTCAACACAAAAACACTACATCAATCAGTGGGAGAAAAATATTGGCCTCAGTCAGGGCTTGTGTGCCACTGCTGTGTGTGCTATCTCTCATTCAGTGGGCTATAGCAAGCCTATTTTTTTTTTTTTTTTTTAATATTATTTGGTTTCTAAAGTCTCCCTGAAAAAAAAAAAAAACCTAAAAAAACAGTGGGAGAGTAATATTGCCCTTTCAGCTTGTGTGCCAGTCTTGACTCCTGGGTGTGCCACCTCTCTCCCTCTCATTCAGTGGGCCATAGAAAGCCTATTTATTTATTTTTTTTTAATATTATTTGGTTTCTAATTCTCCCTGAAAAAAAAAAAAAAAACCTAAAAAAACAGTGGGAGAATAATATTGCCCTTTCAGCTTGTGTGCCAGTCTTGACTCCTGGGTGTGCCACCTCTCTCCCTCTCATTCAGTGGGCCATAGAAAGCCTATTTATTTTTTTTTTTAAATATTATTGGGTTTCTAAAGTCTCCCTGAAAAAACAAAAAATACATAAAAAAACAGTGGGAGAGTAATATTGCCCTTTCAGCTTGTGTGCCAGTCTTGACTCCTGGGTGTGCCACCTCTCTCCCTTTCATTCAGTGGGCCATAGAAAGCCTATTTATTTTTTCCGTGATTTGTGTTCTAAATTCTACCTCAACACAAAAACACTACATCAATCAGTGGGAGAAAAATATTGGCCTCAGTCAGGGCTTGTGTGCCACTGCTGTGTGTGCTATCTCTCATTCAGTGGGCTATAGCAAGCCTATTTTTTTTTTTTTTTTTTTTTTTTTTTTAATATTATTTGGTTTCTAAAGTCTCCCTGAAAAAAAAAAAAAAACCTAAAAAAACAGTGGGAGAGTAATATTGCCCTTTCAGCTTGTGTGCCAGTCTTGACTCCTGGGTGTGCCACCTCTCTCCCTCTCATTCAGTGGGCCATAGAAAGCCTATTTATTTTTTTTTTTTAATATTATTTGGTTTCTAATTCTCCCTGAAAAAAAAAAAAAAACCTAAAAAAACAGTGGGAGAATAATATTGCCCTTTCAGCTTGTGTGCCAGTCTTGACTCCTGGGTGTGCCACCTCTCTCCCTCTCATTCAGTGGGCCATAGAAAGCCTATTTATTTTTTTTTTTAAATATTATTGGGTTTCTAAAGTCTCCCTGAAAAAACAAAAAATACATAAAAAAACAGTGGGAGAGTAATATTGCCCTTTCAGCTTGTGTGCCAGTCTTGACTCCTGGGTGTGCCACCTCTCTCCCTTTCATTCAGTGGGCCATAGAAAGCCTATTTATTTTTTCCGTGATTTGTGTTCTAAATTCTACCTCAACACAAAAACACTACATCAATCAGTGGGAGAAAAATATTGGCCTCAGTCAGGGCTTGTGTGCCACTGCTGTGTGTGCTATCTCTCATTCAGTGGGCTATAGCAAGCCTATTTTTTTTTTTTTTTTTTAATATTATTTGGTTTCTAAAGTCTCCCTGAAAAAAAAAAATAAATAAATTAGGTGGGAGATTAATATTGACATTAGTGCTTGAGTGACAGTCCTGCGTGTGTGTCATCTCTGTGATTTTGTGCCACAGAAAACAGAGTGTGTAACATTGTGCCTGATTTTCCTTGTGGTCTCACCAACCTGTTAAGGGATATTGAAATCATACTGAAGTTATAGCTCACCGTGTAAGTTGTTTGACAGCAACAAATAAAGTTACTTTGGTTAAGATTTTAAAACAATGAGGAAGTCTGGTGCAAGAGGTCGTCGTGGGCGTTCATTGTCAGCTGGTAATGATGGTAGTGGTAGTGGAGCATCAGGTGGTCGTGGGGATAAAAATATTCCACCTAAGTCTGGAGCTGTGGAGCCAGTTTCGTCGTCAGGCTACACAAGGCCTCGAACGCTCTCTTTTCTGGGAGTAGGAAAACCGCTTTTAAAGGCGGAGCAGCAACAGCAAGTTTTGGCTTACATTGCAGACTCAGCCTCTAGCTCTTTTGCCTCCTCTTCCGAAACTGGTAAATGTAAAAGCAGCGCGTCGCTTGTGGATGTTCACGGTCAGGGACAAGTCGCTTCCTTGTCCTCCTCAGCAAAAACTACAACAAGAGAGAAGGATGCAGCAGGCGACACAACGGGTCACTCCATGGAGCTCTTTACACATACCGTCCCTGGCTTAGAAAGTGAAACATTTAACAGGCCATGCCCATTACAAGTATATTCTGACATGGAGTGCACTGATGCACAGCCACAGCCAGAGTACTATGCTGCTCCTTTGACTCAGACCACCACATTGCCCTCTCAGGGTACAGATCCACAATCAGACCCTGATGAGACTATGTTGCCCCGCCACGAACGCTATACCACCGACCGACACAGTGACACAGACGAAGTTGCACACGAGCTCGAAGAGGAGGTAATAGATGACCCAGTTATTGACCCCGATTGGCAGCCATTGGGGGAACAGGGTGCAGGCGGCAGTAGTTCAGAAGCGGAGGTGGAGGAGGGGCCGCAGCAGGCATCAACATCGCAACAGGTTCCATCTGCCGGGCCCGTATCTGGACCAAAACGCGTGTCAAAGCCAAAACCTGTTGGAGCACAGCGTTGCCATCCGGTTAAAGCTCAGTCTGCAATCCCTGAAAAGGGATCCGAGTCTAGGAAGAGTGCAGTCTGGCATTTTTTTAAACAACATCCAACTGATCAGCGCAAAGTCATCTGTCAAAAATGTTCAACTAGCTTAAGCAGAGGTCAGAATCTGAAAAGTCTAAATACTAGTTGCATGCATAGACACTTAACCACCATGCATTTTCAAGCCTGGACTAACTACCAAACGTCCCTCAAGGTTGTAGCACCCTCGGCCAATGAAGCTAGTCAGCAACGCAACATCCCTTCCGTCACTGTAAGGCCACCATTTTCCGCACCACCGGCAGTATCTGTGCAGGTTTCTTTGCCAGCCAAAAGCAGTCAGGGTCAGGGAATCACCAGTTTTGTAGGAGGAAATATTGCATCTAGGGCACCGGCGGAAACAATACCGTCTCCAACCGTCTCTCAGTCTGCCATGTACACCGGCACACCCGAAAGTTCCACGATCTCCAGCTCTCCAGTCCAGCTCACCCTACATGAGACTCTGGTTAGAAAAAGGAAGTACTTATCCTCGCATCCGCGTACACAGGGTTTTAACGCCCACATAGCTAGACTAATCTCGTTAGAGATGATGCCCTACCGGTTAGTTGAAAGCGAAGCTTTCAAAGCCCTGATGGAGTACGCTGAACCACGATACGAGCTACCCAGTCGACACTTTTTTTCCAGAAAAGCCATCCCAGCCCTGCACCAGCATGTTAAACAGCGCATCGTCCATGCACTCAGGCAATCTGTGAGTACAAAGGTGCACCTGACTACAGATGCATGGACCAGTAGGCATGGCCAGGGACGTTATGTGTCCATCACGGCACACTGGGTGAATGTGGTGGATGCAGGGTCCACAGGCGACATCAATTTAGGGACAGTTGTGCCTAGCCCACGGTCTAGGAAACAGTTGGCTGTAGGCGTTCGCACCCCCTCCTCCTCCTCCTCCTCGTCCTCCTGCAGAAGCTACAGCTCTTCCACAGAACGCAGTCTGCCAACCACTCCATCGGCAGATGACACTGTTGCACACCAGTTGTCCCATTATGGGCCAGCTACTGCCAAGCGTCAGCAGGCTGTATTGGCTATGAAGTGCTTGGGCGACAATAGACACACCGCGGAAGTTCTGTCCGAGTTCTTGCAACAAGAAACGCAGTCGTGGCTGGGCACAGTAGATCTTGAGGCAGGCAAGGTAGTGAGTGATAACGGAAGGAATTTCATGGCTGCCATCTCCCTTTCCCAACTGAAACACATTCCTTGCCTGGCTCACACCTTAAACCTGGTGGTGCAGTGCTTATTGAAAACTTATCCTGGGTTCTCCGACCTGCTCCTCAAAGTGCGTGCACTTTGCTCACATATCCGACGTTCGCCTGTACACGCCAGCCGTATGCAGACCTATCAGCGGTCTTTGAACCTTCCCCAGCATCGCCTAATCATAGACGTTGCAACAAGGTGGAACTCAACACTGCACATGCTTCAGAGACTGTGCGAACAGAGGCGTGCTGTTATTTATTTGTGGGAGGATACACGGGCAGGCAGTAGGATGGCAGACATGGAGTTGTCAGGTGTGCAGTGGTCTAAGATACAAGACATGTGTCAAGTCCTTCAGTGCTTTGAGGAATGCACACGGCTGGTTAGTGCAGACAACGCCGTAATAAGCATGAGCATCCCCCTAATGCGTCTGCTGATGCAAAGTTTGACGCACATAAAGGAGCAGGCGTCTGCACCAGAGGAAGAGGAAAGCCTTGATGACAGTCAGCCATTGTCTGGTCAGGGCAGTGTACAGGACGAGGTAGCGGGCGAAGAGGAGGTGGAGGACGAGGAGGATGATGGGGATGAGTATATTTTTAATGCCGAACCTTTCCCGGGGGCACAGGAATTTGGTTGCGTGTCACGGCCGGGTTCTGGTTTTTTGAGGGACACAAGTGACGTAGATTTGCCTGCAACTGCCCCTCAACCAATCACAACCGGAGATTTGACAACTGGAACTTTGGCCCACATGGCGGATTATGCCTTACGTATCCTAAAAAGGGACACACGCATTACGAAAATGATGAACGATGACGATTACTGGTTGGCCTGCCTCCTTGATCCACGCTATAAAGGCAAATTGCAAAATATTATGCCACATGAGAACTTGGAACTAATATTAGCAACCAAACAATCAACTCTTGTTGACCGTTTGCTTCAGGCATTCCCAGCACACAGCGCACGTGATCGTTCTCACACGAGCTCCAGGGGGCAGCAGACTAGGAGTGTTAGGGGTGCACACATCAGAAGTGGCGTTGGACAGAGGGGTTTTCTGACCAGGTTGTGGAGTGATTTTGCTATGACCGCAGACAGGACAGGTACTGCTGCATCAATTGAAAGTGACAGGAGACAACATTTGTCCAGTATGGTTACTAACTATTTTTCATCCCTTATCGATGTTCTCCCTCAACCGTCATTCCCATTTGATTACTGGGCCTCCAAATTAGACACCTGGCCAGAATTGGCAGAATATGCATTGCAGGAGCTTGCTTGCCCGGCAGCAAGTGTCCTATCAGAAAGAGTATTCAGTGCTGCAGGTTCAATATTAACCGAAAAAAGGACTCGTCTGGCTACCCAAAATGTTGACGATCTAACATTCATTAAAATGAACCACAACTGGATTTCGAAATCTTTTGCCCCACCTTGCCCGGCCGACACCTAGCTTTCCTATGAAAAGCTCTTGCCTGTGAATTACTTTTCTAATGTCTAATTTGCTGCAGCTGATTGTACAGCATACGACATGTTTACACCTCCCTAAATGGCAAAACTCCCCACACGGGGCCGTGGTATCGCGACTTGGCGCAAGCACCCGTGAGACTGCTGTTTGTCTGAAGAGGTGGGTGTGCTCGCTTTTGGTTGACGGCATTGCTACTGGGTCCCTCATAGTACAATGTAGTGTCTCTCGCGGTGGTGGTGCGCACCCAACGTCAGACACACCGTTGTAACATGAGGGGCCCTGGGGCGGTCCCGCCGGCCTCAAGAGAGTTCCCCCCTACCCCAGCTCAAAATGTGCTCTACCACGTGCAAAATTATGTCGCACAGCTCCACCAATCTTTAGTCTATTCGCTGACATCATTCAATGTCTGGCACTGACAATACAAATTTGTAGACATCTATGATGCAACTTAAAGTAGTCTGTGTCTGTGTCCTATATTGGCACCATTAAATAGTTACTGCCAAATTACTATGTCAGAAACTCAGTAGATGAGCCCACCCCTGTACCTAAGTATGCCACCTTTTTTTTTTGTTTTGGTTGTTTTGCGAGACATTAACATCTATTTATATTTTGGGAGTACTGGGACAGACACTCCTTGCACTACTCCTCCACTCACCACCAAGCTGCCTGTGTATCCATGTAACCGCTGTAAAACTGCCATGAGCCTATTGTTTGTTATTTTAGGCCTTTGATAGCCTGTCTGCGGTCCCTACTTTAAATACTCCTCCACTGACCACCAAGCTGCCTGCCCGTGTATCCATGTAACCGCTGTAAAACTGCCATGAGCCTATTGTTTGTTATTTTAGGCCTTTGATAGCCTGTCTGCGGCCCCTACTTGCAATACTCCTCCACTGACCACCAAGCTGCCTGCCCGTGTATCCATGTAACCGCTGTAAAACTGCCATGAGCCTATTGTTTGTTATTTTAGGCCTTTGATAGCCTGTCTGCGGTCCCTACTTTAAATACTCCTCCACTGACCACCAAGCTGCCTGCCCGTGTATCCATGTAACCGCTGTAAAACTGCCATGAGCCTATTGTTTGTTATTTTAGGCCTTTGATAGCCTGTCTGCGGCCCCTACTTGCAATACTCCTCCACTGACCACCAAGCTGCCTGCCCGTGTATCCATGTAACCGCTGTAAAACTGCCATGAGCCTATTGTTTGTTATTTTAGGCCTTTGATAGCCTGTCTGCGGCCCCTACTTGCAATACTCCTCCACTGACCACCAAGCTGCCTGCCCGTGTATCCATGTAACCGCTGTAAAACTGCCATGAGCCTATTGTTTGTTATTTTAGGCCTTTGATAGCCTGTCTGCGGTCCCTACTTTAAATACTCCTCCACTGATCACCAAGCTGCCTGCCCGTGTATCCATGTAACCGCTGTAAAACTGCCATGAGCCTATTGTTTGTTATTTTAGGCCTTTGATAGCCTGTCTGCGGCCCCTACTTGCAATACTCCTCCACTGACCACCAAGCTGCCTGCCCGTGTATCCATGTAACCGCTGTAAAACTGCCATGAGCCTATTGTTTGTTATTTTAGGCCTTTGATAGCCTGTCTGCGGTCCCTACTTTAAATACTCCTCCACTGACCACCAAGCTGCCTGCCCGTGTATCCATGTAACCGCTGTAAAACTGCCATGAGCCTATTGTTTGTTATTTTAGGCCTTTGATAGCCTGTCTGCGGCCCCTACTTGCAATACTCCTCCACTGACCACCAAGCTGCCTGCCCGTGTATCCATGTAACCGCTGTAAAACTGCCATGAGCCTATTGTTTGTTATTTTAGGCCTTTGATAGCCTGTCTGCGGTCCCTACTTTAAATACTCCTCCACTGACCAGACCACTGCTGCCCGTGTACCCCTGGAACCAATTATAAAGTGCCTACAGCCAGCCCATTTTCTTATGTTAGGCCTTTGAAGCCTGTCTGCGGTCCCTACTTTAAATACTCCTCCACTGACCACCAAGCTGCCTGCCCGTGTATCCATGTAACCGCTGTAAAACTGCCATGAGCCTATTGTTTGTTATTTTAGGCCTTTGATAGCCTGTCTGCGGTCCCTACTTTAAATACTCCTCCACTGACCACCAAGCTGCCTGCCCGTGTATCCATGTAACCGCTGTAAAACTGCCATGAGCCTATTGTTTGTTATTTTAGGCCTTTGATAGCCTGTCTGCGGCCCCTACTTGCAATACTCCTCCACTGACCACAATGCTGCCTGGAGTGCCTGCCTGTGTATCCATGTAACCGATGTAAAACTGCCATGACTGCCTACTGTTTGTTATTTTAGGCCTTTGATAGCCTGTCTGCAGCCCCTACTTGCAATACTCCTCCACTGACCACACCAATGCTGCCCGTGTACCCCTGGAACCTATTTAAAAGTTCATAGAGCCTAGTTATATATTTTATTTACTATTAATAAGGCCATGATGGACTACGCTGTACCACGCTACAAGCTAACCAGTCGACACTTCTTTTGCGAGAAAAGCCATCCCAACCCTCCACCAGCATGTAGAAGACCGCATTGTCCATGCACTCTGGCAATCTGTGAGTACAAAGGTGCACCTGACAACAGACGCATGGACCTGTAGGCATGGCCACGGAAGATTACGTGTCCATTACGGCGCAATGGGTTAATGTGGTGGATGCATGGTCCACAGGGGACAGCCTACTAAGTCTGTCTGCAGTCCCTAATTCAAATTGTCCTCCACTGTCTAAATCGGAACTTCCACCTTCTGGCTTTCGGCCTATAGTATCAGAAATTAAACTGCATTTGGCCTTCAACTTTGGTTAGGGCCTACTAACGGCTTCTGCCCCTCCCTGGTGTTGCCCTCAACTAAATAAAGCTGAGCTTCAACCTTCTGCTCCAAATTACCATTTTGAAAAATGCAATAGGCTTTTCAGGCCTACTAAAGGTGTCTGTCTGTGTGCCCCTCCCTGGTGTTGTCCTCAACTAAATAAAGCTGAGCTTCAACCTTCCGGCTCTCATTATGTGGTTTTAAAAAAAAAAATGGTGGTTAGGGCCTACTAACGGCTTCTGCCCCTCCCTGGTGTTGCCCTCAACTAAATAAAGCTGAGCTTCAACCTTCTGCTCCAAATTACCATTTTGAAAAATGCAATAGGCTTTTCAGGCCTACTAAAGGTGTCTGTCTGTGTGCCCCTCCCTGGTGTTGTCCTCAACTAAATAAAGCTGAGCTTCAACCTTCCGGCTCTCATTATGTGGTTTTAAAAAAAAAAATGGTGGTTAGGGCCTACTAACGGCTTCTGCCCCTCCCTGGTGTTGTCCTCAACTAAATAAAGCTGAGCTTCAACCTTCCGGCTCTCATTATGTGGTTTTAAAAAAAAAAATGGTGGTTAGGGCCTACTAACGGCTTCTGCCCCTCCCTGGTGTTGCCCTCAACTAAATAAAGCTGAGCTTCAACCTTCTGCTCCAAATTACCATTTTGAAAAATGCAATAGGCTTTTCCGGCCTACTAAAGGTGTCTGTCTGTGTGCCCCTGCCTGGTGTTGCCCTCAACTAAATAAAGCTGAGCTTCAACCTTCTGCTCCAAATTACCATTTTAAAAAATGCAATAGGCTTTTCCGGCCTACTAAAGGTGTCTGCCCCTCCCTGGTGTTGTCCTCAACTGAACAAAGCTGAGCTTCCACATTCTGGCTTTCGCCCTATACTATCAGATATTAAACTGCATTTGGCCTACTAGTGTGGTTAGGCCCTTGAAACAGTGTCTGCTGCTCTTGGGTTTGCTACTCCACTGAACAAAGCAATGCCGCCTGTTTAGTCCTGTTACCAATTTTGAACTGCATGTAGCCTACTTTATTCTTTGGCCCTATATCTGTTTCCTCCTCATCCTGCCCATTGCCCAGCCACTGCTAAATGAGTCTGCTGGTACATTGACCTAGACCACTACATTCCCCTTGTACTCTACACAGCCAGAATCTGTCCCTGCTGAAAGTAAGGTTCCCCTTCCCGCATGTTATACCACCTTACACAGGGACAAAGAGGAAGGTGCAGATGAAAGTGCAGGTTCCTTCATCAGGTGGGGGGGCATACTCGTTGGCGACGTCACTGGCACAGGGCCCCTCAGAGTACGCAAAAGTGTCGCTGCTGGTGGGAGGCGCCCCCGCCATGCAAACACACCGCCGTACTTTGAGGGGCCCTGTGCCAGTGGCAATGCGAACGAGTGGGCCCCCCCCCTGCTTGCTCAGGATCACAGCACTTGCAACTTTTAAATACTTACCTTTCCCTGCAACACCGCCGTGACGTAGTCCGCATTTCCTGGGCCCACGAAAAACTTGAGCCAGCCCTACTCCCCCCACAACTTTCCCCCAATTCCCTATGCCCAACTATTATTATACAGTTAATTAAGATTGGCAAGCTTCAGAAACAAGAATGGATGTTTTTGGCATTAAAATGGGCACTGTAGGTGTTTTCCTGGCCTCCACTCACTGCCGACTATGCTTCCCCATTGACTTGCATTGGGTTTCGTGTTTCGGTCGATCCCCGACTTTTAGCGATAATCGGCCGACTGCACTCGACTCGACTCTGGACAAAATCGGGTTTCCCAAAACCCTACTCGATCTTAAAAAAATGAAAGTCGCTCAACCCTACTTAGGAGGCAAGAAATGACAGGAACGGACCTACTATGAATTGTTACCCCGGTGGCTCCTATTACAGGACCGCGCTGGTATCAGTGAGCTCTGCACCATGGTTGGGAGCCAGATGTTATACATGGGGGGTGAAGGGCCGGAGATTATACACAGGGGGGGTGAGGGGCCGGAGGTTATAAACCAGTGGCGAGGGGCAGGAAGGTATACACCGGGGGGTTTGAGGGGCTGGAGGTTATACACCAGTGGCAAGGAACTGGAGGTTATATACGGGAGGTGAGGGGCCGGAGTTTATACACCAGTGGTGTTGAGGGGCCGGATGTTATAAACTGAAGTGCGAGGTGGCAGGAGGTTATACACTGGGAGGGTGAGGGGCTGGATGTTCTATACTGAGAGTGAATGGCCAGATGTCGTACACCGGGAGCGAGGGCCTGGAGGTTATACACCAGGGGTGAGGTGCCGGAGGTTATACACTGGGGGGTTGAGGGCCTGGAGGTTATACACCAATGGCAAAGGGATGGAGATTATACATAGTGGGAATGAGTGGCCAAAGATTATAAACGGGGGGGTGGTGGGGGCTGTAGGTTACACACCGGAGGCGAGGGGATGAAGGTTATATACCGGGAGCAAGGGACCGTAGGTTATACACGGGGGTTGAGGAGCTGGAGGTTATACACTGGAGGGGAATGACTGGATGTTCTAAACTGAAAGTGAAGGGAAGGATGTTGTACACCGGGAGCAAGGAGCTGGAGGTTATACACCGATGGCGAGTGGCTGGAGGTTATACACCGGGGTCGAGGGGCCAGAGGTTATACACCAGGGGGTTGAGGGCCTGGAGGTTATACACCGGGGGCAAAGGGCCGGAGGTTATACACCAATGGCGAAGGGCCAGAGGTTATACACCAGGGGGCGAGGGGCCGGTGATTATACACAGGGTGGGTGAGGGGCCGGAGGTTTTACACTGGGGGCAAAGGGTAAAGAGGTTACATACCGGAGGGGCGAGGAAGCGGAGGTTATATGAAGGGGGGTTGAGGGGCTGGAGGTTATACACTGGAGGGAGAGGTGGCCAAAGGTTAAACGCTTGGGGGTGAGGGGCAGGATGTTCTAAACTGAGAGTGAAGGGCTGGATGTTGTACAATGGGAGCGAGGGGCCGGAGGTTATACACTGATGGCAAGTGGATGGAGGTTATACACCGGGGAGCGAAGGGCCGGAGGGTATACACCGGGGGTTGAGGGGATGGAGGTTATACACTGATGGCGAGGGGACCCAGGTAGTATGTAAGGGGTACAAAGAGACAGCAGGTACCTACATGCCGGGTCCGGACCTAGAGAGGCTGCATCCACTTTTCTTGGGGGGAAACATTAGTAAGGCGGACCTTCCCCTGCTGCCTGAGGGAAGCGCTAGTGAGGGGCACCTTCCTGTTGACCGAGGGGGGTGGAGAAAGAGGAAAAAGAAGAGCACACAGCAGAGCAATTTGGTGCGAACTGAAGGGAGAGCGCAGTCAGGTGAGCGGTGCACTCCACTCCCCGTCCCCACACAGAGTACTGGTGCTGCAGCAGACCAGAAGGACAGGGACTGCTGCATGGAGGGAAGAAGTGTGCCCAGCATCAATCAAGAGACAGGGAACGCTGCACAGTGTGCAGGGCCAAGTGTGCGCAGCAGCAGCCAGGAAGAGAAGTGCTCCGTCCTGGGAGCATCAGCATTACACAGGCCTGTGTCCATACAGCAGCCCTGATGCCAGCAGCGAGGACCAGAGAGCGAGAGGGACATGTGTAACACTCCAGGTTCCTGGTTGTTACAGTGACATTGCTTTCCTTACGGGGAGAGTGATGTCATGCTTGGAAGCGAGGAAGGATCCCTTTTGGCAGGTAATCACAAGCATGCAACATGTTCTTATTCCTGGCCAGAAGGGGGAGCTCTGGTTTCAGGGGAATTTCCCTAGATAATATATATATACTGGTCTGGAGGAGGAGTTAGTTAGTTGGTGCCAGACAGCAGTCTGTCACAGAGGAGTGAGAGGAGTCTGACAGAGGAACAGAGCAGAGTGGAAGCAGACAGAGAGAGTCTGAGAGAGGAAGAGTGGGGCCGTGCAGCCACGTGAGGTGTTGCAGCTCCTGAAAGGAAAGGAAAGAACAGAACAAATTGAAGAGACAGTGAAGGAGGAAAAGAAGCACAGGAGAAGTAAGGGCTGGAGAGGAGCTGTGACTGGGCTCCCTCCACACTGAAGCACAGATACCGGTAGCTGGAGGACCGAGGTTGTGGGGGATAACTTCATGCCCCACGGCAGAAACCGGCGGACAGCTGGATTTCCAGTCACCTGTCCACCATAAACACCTGAAGGCACAGTAGCGCATAGAGCCCGGGTTGTGATAGAGATCCTGTAAAAAGGCTCGAGTTACCTGTCATACGGTTTGTGTACCCCCTGAAAGGAGGACAGAGAGAACGTGAGGACCTTGTGTGAGGCCTAAGGCAGCAAGGGACTACAACACAGCACGTAGTGGAAGGCTTACAACCCCACCTGCTTAGGGGGATTCCTGAATCGCTTCCAAGCCAGCAGGACCATACCAGCACCTGTGATCCAGTACCATGGACTGTGGCTGCCTTACACCAGTAAAGAGGTAAAGAGACTGCATCCCTGTGTCCTCCGTTTTTTGCTACGCCACCTATCATCTTTATCTGTACACCGGGAGCACTGGGGACCCAGCTTCACCTGTGGGAAGCCATACCATCCCTGCTGCCATAACATCACCCCAGTGGACCCCTTTAAGAAGCGTTAGTTATCCTTGACCGAATACCACAAGTAGAGTCACGAACAAACTTTATTCAACAACCCCTTAAAGTTCTTTCCCTTTACTTGGACGCCCAGGGCCACGGACCGGGTTACGGCTACCGTGACACATTCCTTTCAGAACCGGCCCGGTACCGAGTACCCCACGGCCCTGGCGGGCGCTCCAAACTTGGCATCACGAGCAGGATGAGTCTTGTGCGCCTGAGAGACTGTGCTTAACTGTGAGACTATTGGACTGTAAATTGCCGCCAAAGCTGCCACCATTCGAGCACCATGTGGCGAGAAGGGCTCCACATGCAGTGTGCCCGGTGGCTAATCAGGAGAAAGGCACCGCACGCTAACTGTCCGTGAGTACTGCACACGTGCCACATAAGAGGGACCGCATACAAGACTGACACTTGCACCCTGACTTTGATAGCAAATATTTGCCCGGACACTTGTGACCTGACTTCACCTGAAATATAGTTGCAGAGCCACGTTGGGCTCGTACAGTATTTTGGCTCGTACCCTTGTTAGCCACTGCAGTATATGGACTAGGCCCAGTGGAAGGTACTGGAAACCGACCACTGTCACCAGAAGACTGAGCATTGATGCCGACAGGACTTTTCTGGAAATGACACCGTGCCAGAACTTGCCGGCGCCATTGAGTTCTCAGCAGGATGTACAGTTGGGGGAACTCCTGACACAAGTGCAACGCAAGAACTGCCATTAGCTGAACTGTCGTTATTCTTCTTACAATATCCTTAGCCATCTAAACTGTTGAATCCCCTTTGTGAGCCAGTGACTTGTGTCACAGGTAGGGGTCACTGTGTGTTCTCCTCAGGTTGTGCATGGAGATGTATGAAGTCCATAGGTGTGCATGGCAGTTACGGATTACCGGTCCAGGTTTTCCATGTGGCTGGAAGCCACAGGTTTGTCTGTTAAATACCCTGCAGTAAGGGGTATGGGTGTGTCAGGTGCAACGTGAGTGTCAGTCTGGTGTGTGCTGTTGGGCAGAGCAGTTGCCTGCAGAGCGCTGGCTGTGTGTGAAGCAGCACAGGCCAGCGGAGACAGCAGCTATAGCAGCTGAATAGCCTGGCACCCGCAGCGTATACAGCGATGCAAGTCGTCCATGGTAACTGGTCTCAGATGTGGACAGTCCTGTGCCCGGAGGTGGATGTCCTGTACCCAAAAGAGTCGGATGTGGGCAGTCCTGTGCCCGGAGGAGTACCGGAAGTAGATGTCCTGTGCCCGAAAGAGGATTGGCATGGGTAATGATTGCAAACAGGTGTGTCATGATTCTCAATGGCGAGAGAACATAGCCCAGCATATATGAGAACTAGCTCTTGGAAGATGGAAACTATACTGACCATGAACTAAACCTGCCGCACAACTAGAAGTGGCCGGGTAGCATGCCTACGTTTTTTTATCCCTAGATGCCCAGCGCCAGCCGGAGAACTACCTAATCCTAGCAGAGGAAAAGACAGTCCTGGCTCACCTCTAGAGAAATTTTCCCAAAAGGCAGACAGAGGCCCCCACATATATTGGCGGTGATTTTAGATGAAATGACAAACGTAGTATGAAAATAGGTTTAGCAAAAATCGAGGTCCGCTTACTAGATAGCAAGAAGACAGAAAGGGCACTTTCATGGTCAGCAGAAAACCCTATCAAAACACCATCCAGAAATTACTTTAAGACTCTAGCATTAACTCATAACACCAGAGTGGCAATTTCCGCTCACAAGAGCTTTCCAGACACAGTAACGAAACAGCAGCTGTGAACAGGAACAAAATGCAAAAACACAAGGACAAAAGTCCAACTTAGCTGGGAGTTGTCTAGTAGCAGGAACATGCACAGAAAGGCTTCTGATTACATTGTTGACCGGCATGAAACTGACAGAGGAGCAAGGTTATATAGCGACTCCCACATCCTGATAGGAGCAGGTGAACAGAGGGGATGATGCACACAAGTACAATTCCACAAGTGGCCACCGGGGGAGCCCAGAATCCAATTTCACAACAGTACCCCCCCCTCAAGGAGGGGGCACCGAACCCTCACCAGAACCACCAGGGCGATCAGGATGAGCCCTATGAAAGGCACGGACAAGATCGGAGGCATGAACATCAGAGGCAGTGACCCAAGAATTATCCTCCTGACCGTATCCCTTCCATTTGACCAGATACTGGAGTTTCCGTCTGGAAACACGAGAGTCCAAGATCTTTTCCACAACGTACTCCAACTCACCCTCAACCAACACCGGAGCAGGAGGCTCAACGGAAGGCACAGCCGGTACCTCATACCTGCGCAACAATGACCGATGAAAAACATTATGAATCGAAAAGGATGCAGGGAGGTCCAAACGGAAGGACACAGGGTTAAGAATCTCCAATATCTTGTACGGGCCGATGAACCGAGGCTTAAACTTAGGAGAAGAAACCCTCATAGGGACAAAATGAGAAGACAACCACACCAAGTCCCCAACACAAAGCCGAGGACCAACACGACGACGGCGGTTGGCAAAAAGCTGAGTCTTCTCCTGGGACAACTTCAAATTGTCCACCACCTGCCCCCAAATCTGATGCAACCTCTCCACCACAGCATCCACTCCAGGACAATCCGAAGATTCCACTTGACCGGAGGAAAATCGAGGATGAAACCCCGAATTACAGAAAAACGGGGACACCAAGGTGGCAGAGCTGGCCCGATTATTGAGGGCGAACTCCGCCAAAGGCAAAAAAGCAACCCAATCATCCTGATCCGCAGACACAAAACACCTCAAATATGTCTCCAAGGTCTGATTAGTCCGCTCGGTCTGGCCATTAGTCTGAGGATGGAAAGCAGACGAAAAAGACAAATCTATGCCCATCCTAGCACAGAATGCCCGCCAAAATCTAGACACGAATTGGGTCCCTCTGTCAGAAACGATATTCTCCGGAATACCATGCAAACGAACAACATTTTGAAAAAACAGAGGAACCAACTCGGAAGAAGAAGGCAACTTAGGCAAGGGAACCAGATGGACCATCTTAGAGAAACGGTCACACACCACCCAGATGACAGACATCTTATGAGAAACAGGCAGATCCGAAATAAAATCCATCGAGATGTGCGTCCAAGGCCTCTTCGGGATAGGCAAGGGTAACAACAATCCACTAGCCCGAGAACAACAAGGCTTGGCCCGAGCACAAACGTCACAAGACTGCACAAAGCCTCGCACATCTCGTGACAGGGAAGGCCACCAGAAGGACCTTGCCACCAAATCCCTGGTACCAAAGATTCCAGGATGACCTGCCAACGCAGAAGAATGAACCTCAGAGATGACTCTACTGGTCCAATCATCAGGAACAAACAGTCTACCAGGTGGGCAACGATCAGGTCTATCCGCCTGAAACTCCTGCAAGGCCCGCCGCAGGTCTGGAGAAACGGCAGACAATATCACTCCATCTTTAAGGATACCTGTGGGCTCAGAATTACCAGGGGAGTCAGGCTCAAAACTCCTAGAAAGGGCATCCGCCTTAACATTCTTAGAACCCGGTAGGTAAGACACCACAAGATTAAACCGAGAGAAAAACAACGACCAGCGCGCCTGTCTAGGATTCAGGCGCCTGGCAGACTCAAGGTAAATTAAATTTTTGTGGTCAGTCAATACCACCACCTGATGTCTGGCCCCCTCAAGCCAGTGACGCCACTCCTCAAAAGCCCACTTCATGGCCAAAAGCTCCCGATTCCCAATATCATAATTCCGCTCGGCGGGCGAAAATTTACGGGAAAAAAAAGCACAAGGTCTCATCACGGAGCAGTCGGAACTTCTCTGCGACAACACCGCCCCAGCTCCGATTTCAGAAGCGTCGACCTCAACCTGAAAAGGAAGAGCAACATCAGGCTGACGCAACACTGGGGCGGAAGAAAAGCGGCGCTTGAGCTCCCGAAAGGCCTCCACAGCATCAGGGGACCAATCAGCAACATCAGCACCCTTCTTAGTCAAATCAGTCAATGGTTTTACAACATCAGAAAAACCAGCAATAAATCGACGATAAAAGTTAGCAAAGCCCCAAAATTTCTGAAGACTCTTAAGAGAAGAGGGTTGCGTCCAATCACCAATAGCCTGAACCTTGACAGGATCCATCTCGATGGAAGAGGGGGAAAAAATGTATCCCAAGAAGGAAATCTTTTGAACCCCAAAAACACACTTAGAACCCTTCACACACAAGGAATTAGACCGCAAAACCTGAAAAACCCTCCTGACCTGCTGGACATGAGAGTCCCAGTCATCCGAAAAAATCAGAATATCATCCAGATACACAATCATAAATTTGTCCAAATAATCGCGGAAAATGTCATGCATAAAGGACTGGAAGACTGAAGGGGCATTTGAAAGACCAAAAGGCATCACCAAATACTCAAAATGGCCCTCGGGCGTATTAAATGCGGTTTTCCACTCATCCCCCTGCTTGATTCGCACCAAATTATACGCCCCACGGAGATCTATCTTAGAGAACCACTTGGCCCCCTTTATACGAGCAAACAAATCAGTAAGCAGTGGTAACGGATATTGATATTTAACCGTGATTTTATTCAAAAGTCGATAATCAATACACGGCCTCAAAGAGCCGTCTTTCTTAGACACAAAGAAAAAACCGGCTCCTAAGGGAGATGACGAAGGACGAATATGTCCCTTTTCCAAGGACTCCTTTATATATTCTCGCATAGCCGCGTGTTCAGGCACAGACAGATTAAATAAACGACCCTTAGGGTATTTACTACCCGGGATCAAGTCTATGGCACAATCGCACTCCCGGTGCGGAGGTAGTGAACCAAGCTTAGGTTCTTCAAAAACGTCACGAAAGTCAGACAAGAATTCAGGAATCTCAGAGGGAATAGATGATGAAATGGAAACCAAAGGTACGTCCCCACGAGTTCCTTTACATCCCCAGCTTAACACAGACATAGCTCTCCAGTCGAGGACTGGGTTATGAGATTGCAGCCATGGCAATCCCAGCACCAAAACATCATGTAGATTATACAGCACCAGAAAGCGAATAACCTCCTGGTGATCCGGATTAACACGCATAGTCACTTGTGTCCAGTATTGTGGTTTATTACTAGCCAATGGGGTGGAGTCAATCCCTTTCAGAGGTATCGGAGCCTCCAATGGCTCCAAATCATACCCACAGCGTTTGGCAAAGGACCAATCCATAAGACTCAAAGCAGCGCCAGAGTCGACATAGGCGTCCGCGGTAATAGATGACAAAGAACAAATCAGGGTCACAGATAGAATAAACTTAGACTGTAAAGTGCTAATTGAAACAGACTTGTCAGGCTTCTTAGTACGCTTAAAGCATGCTGATATAACATGAGTTGAATCACCACAATAGAAGCACAACCCATTTTTTCGTCTAAAATTCTGCCGCTCGCTTCTGGACAGAATTCTATCACATTGCATATTTTCTGGCGTTTTCTCAGTAGACACCGCCAAATGGTGCACAGGTTTGCGCTCCCGCAGACGCCTATCGATCTGAATAGCCATCGTCATGGACTCATTCAGACTCGCAGGCACAGGGAACCCCACCATAACATCCTTAATGGCATCAGAGAGACCTTCTCTGAAAATCGCCGCCAGGGCGCACTCATTCCACTGAGTAAGCACAGACCATTTGCGGAATTTTTGGCAGTATATTTCAGCTTCATCTTGCCCCTGAGACAAGGACATCAAGGCCTTTTCCGCCTGAAGCTCTAAATGAGGTTCCTCATAAAGCAACCCCAAGGCCAGAAAAAACGCATCCACATTGAGCAACGCAGGATCCCCTGGTGCCAATGCAAAAGCCCAGTCTTGAGGGTCGCCCCGGAGCACGGAAATTACAATCCTGACCTGCTGTGCAGGGTCTCCGGCAGAGCGAGACTTCAGGGACAAAAACAATTTGCAATTATTTTTAAAATTTTGAAAGTGAGATCTATTCCCCGAGAAGAATTCAGGCAAAGGAATTCTAGGCTCAGACATAGGTGCATGAACAACAAAATCTTGCAAATTTTGTACCTTTGTGGCGAGATTATTCAAACCTGTAGCTACACTCTGAAGATCCATTTGAAACAGGTGAACACAGAGCCATTCAAGGATAAGAAGGAGAGAAAGAGAGGAAGGCTGCAGTATAGGCAGACTAGCAAGTGATTCAATTAAGAGCACACTCAGAACTAGAGGGAAAAAAAAAAAAAAAAATTGTAGCAGACTTCTTTTTTCTCTCCTTTCTCAGCCAGTAATTTAACCCTTTTTTTTGGGCCGGTCAAACTGTCATGATTCTCAATGGCGAGAGAACATAGCCCAGCATATATGAGAACTAGCTCTTGGAAGATGGAAACTATACTGACCATGAACTAAACCTGCCGCACAACTAGAAGTGGCCGGGTAGCATGCCTACGTTTTTTTATCCCTAGATGCCCAGCGCCAGCCGGAGAACTACCTAATCCTAGCAGAGGAAAAGACAGTCCTGGCTCACCTCTAGAGAAATTTTCCCAAAAGGCAGACAGAGGCCCCCACATATATTGGCGGTGATTTTAGATGAAATGACAAACGTAGTATGAAAATAGGTTTAGCAAAAATCGAGGTCCGCTTACTAGATAGGAAGAAGACAGAAAGGGCACTTTCATGGTCAGCAGAAAACCCTATCAAAACACCATCCAGAAATTACTTTAAGACTCTAGCATTAACTCATAACACCAGAGTGGCAATTTCCGCTCACAAGAGCTTTCCAGACACAGTAACGAAACAGCAGCTGTGAACAGGAACAAAATGCAAAAACACAAGGACAAAAGTCCAACTTAGCTGGGAGTTGTCTAGTAGCAGGAACATGCACAGAAAGGCTTCTGATTACATTGTTGACCGGCATGAAACTGACAGAGGAGCAAGGTTATATAGCGACTCCCACATCCTGATAGGAGCAGGTGAACAGAGGGGATGATGCACACAAGTACAATTCCACAAGTGGCCACCGGGGGAGCCCAGAATCCAATTTCACAACACAGGTGGATATGGTGCCCGGCTGCTATCCGGAGGATATCCTGGGCTGTGTACGACTGTGTGAGTAAAGAGTCTGTGATACAGTGGTGCAGGACACCCATGGGAACTAGTCAGAGGAGGACTGGCATGTGTAGTGTCTGCAACATGTGAAGCTGTGTTTGGAGACTGTAATATGGCATGCAGTCGCCCCACGGATACTAGACAAGGAGAGGTTCGACGTGATTAGGGACTGCAATCTAAAAGCCATATGATGTGCAGTGCTTTGAAACGGCACTGAGACAAGATGCAACTGTGTGTATTGAACTTTGATGACATGTACTATAAAATGCTATGCACCTTTATGTGTGAAGTAACACATTAAAGAGTCTTTTGTGTTTGAACTTTGTGGGTCACTGCCTCTTCAATGCGTACGGTGCTACCGCAGCATCACATATGGTGGAGAATGCAGGCAGTGTGAACTGAGGCATAACCCAAAGCGTGCTGCATAGCATTGTGCAAATCTGCTGGAAAAATTTTTTCAATACAGCTTGCTGTGGCTCGGCGGGGTCACGAAGATTTATGGCTTCTGGCGGTAACTCGGTGGTGTTACGAAGATTTACTGTGGATCGGCGGATCCATGAAGTCTATGCAGCAAGAGGTTCTGCAGCAGCAGGAGCTGCAGTTCTAGCAGCAGCAGCAAGAGGTGCTGCATTTTCAGGGGAAGCAGCAGAGAATGTGCTTATGTGCTGTGTCCTGTGTACTAAAAAATACTATGCACCTTTATGTGTGAAGTAACACATTAAAGAGACTTTTGTGTTTGAACTTTGTGGGTCACTGCCTCTTCACTGCATGATGCTACTGCAGCATCACACCTGTTTAACCCTTTACCTCCCAACATCCTTTTCCCTTTATACTGTTTAATCCTTTACCTCCCCATGTGGAGTATTCCCCTGTTTTTAAAATTGTTAACCCTTGCTCTGCCTCCTGTCTGTCACTGCATCCCGCAACCTGCTTACAAATCCACCGATGGCGAGGGGCTGGAGGTTATACACCCGGAGGCGATTGGCTGGAGGTTATACACCGGAGGTAATGGGGATAGATGTTATACACTTGGGGGTGAGGGGTCGGATGTTATACACTGGGGGTGGTTAATGGGGCTGAAGGAAAAAACAGAATTAAGAAATTTGTCCAGTCCTTTTCTCCATATAGTATAGAAGTCCCGGAGTTGTCAAGAAATCACTAAAAACAATAGTAAGGTTTGGTGTTTTCATCCATTTCTTGGATTTTGCTCATCTGCTCTTCAATTAAATGTCAATTTGAGACAAATGTTCAGTTTTGCGTGAAACTTATCCTCAAGCTCAGCAAGAGAGCAGATGAGGATGATAGGGGGGATTAGGGAAGGTGATGTTCAGCTACTGAAATCTGCAATTCATCATTAATTAACTATATTAAATAATAGGTCACTGCTGAGATGAAGCCCTGGGATCATCTCCAGCCACGGAGGCACAACACAAGTCACTGATCAATAATGGAGTATTAAACTTTGGAACAGTGTGAGATTCCTGGCAGCCAAAGAAACCCCCCATTTGTGTTGTCTTTGAGGTTCGCGAGGGCTGGTAAATGTAAATTATTTACTAACGGCCTCTTTTCCATCTTCACACAAGCCAAGATCAATTAGGGAAGACGTCATTGTGGTCCATCTACAACGGGTAATATACGTGAAAGCTGTTCTAATTAATACGACACAAACAAATCAATAGATGTTTAGATTGAAAGAAGTTTCTACCCTTTTTGACAAATCTTTTTTTTTCCAAATAAGATCTAATGCAATAACCTAATCCTTTGATATAATCGAAATCCAACAATTGAGATTTTTAATGATCAGCTGCGATCTGTGGATAAATCAGCACAAAGTATGAAACTTCTCTACAGCTCCTCCAGTGGGGAAACAAAGTATTGCATGGCGCTCTGTAGTCCATGCATATATTGGGTCCTCCAGGGAAAAATATGCTCTGTAAAGCTGATCTTTGCTCTTATAATAGATGGGGGAGGGTCTTGAATGGATTTGCAAGCTATGATAATACGGAATTCCCTAAAATAAGTTTTCTAAAGCAGACAGCTACTTTTTATGGACACCAAACTTTTAGGCAACAAAATCTATTAGAGTTTCTTAAACTATTGGGTCTGAGGGTAGTGAGACAGTTTGGAAAAACAACCTCCAGCAGCTGAATAGAGAATATATGGTGGAGCAGCAGTATGTATAAAAAAAAACTCATAGAGATTTTTTACATTTTTGTTTACATTGTCGGCTGCTGATGGAATTAATTACAGGATTTATGATCAGTGGAAATAAATATAAAAAAAATATTGTTAATATAATCACATCTAGTTCAAACCGCAAACCACACGATTTACTACTGAGGAAGTTTTATCTACGAGCAGCCCAACCACAAAGTGCTTTGGTAGCGTGACTCTACAACAGAGTGTACCACCTAGTGGTACCCGCATGATCTGCAGTTTTTTTTTACTTTTTTTTTCCAACACTTATTCTGTATTATATAGAACTCATATCTAAACTTTTAGTACATAATTATTCCTGAGAATATAGAATTCTAAATGATTGCAAGTCTCAAACAAAAGTCTACCGTTTTAAGGATGCAGCTCTGCTGATGAACTATGCGTCTACAATGAGCACAACCAAATCGGTCCAAAAATCCATTCTTTGAGGACCTTCCTTTGTTCCCCTTTATGGCCTATTGAGCTAAAAAGAACATAAAATTCACAGAGTACAACGTCATACGCTTCTCTAATGACTGGCCAATGCAAATGACTTAACTCGAACTTTCAAAGTTAGGAAAGACAGACACATACTGCAAATATAATATACACTAAACTATTTCTTTAACAACCTGACCCTGCCCTTTATTTGCGCCCACACTGAAATATCGCTAACAGTGAAGCCCATTCGGTTTGACACAGTGTAAACCCTTTCATGGCCCTCACAGTGTCCCCCACACATAGTATCATGGCCCTATAGTACCCACACAAGTTATAATGCTCCACAGCCCCCTTTACAATATTATGCCCCCATCCTGCCCCCAGACACACCATATAATGCACTTACAGTACATTCCCCCACAGTATAATCTCCTCACATTGCCCCAAAACACACAGGATAATTCCACGACAGTACATCCCCACATTGTATGATGCCCCTAAATACACCATATGATGCGCTTATAGTACATTACCCCACTGTATAATTCCCCCACATTGCCCCAAAACACACAGGATAATGCCACGACAGTACAGCACAATACCCTTTCATCATGGCCCTCACAGTGCCCCACACATAGTATCATGCCCCTACAGTACCCACACAGGTTATAATGCTCCACAGCCACTTTACAGTATAATGCACTGCACCCCCAGACCCTTTACAGTGTGATGTTTTCACATCCCCCACATACTATAATGCCACCCCATTTACCCCTCAATACACTTTATGATGACCACACAGCCCGCCGGTACATTATAATGCCCAGACTATACGAATTCCCCACAGTGACCCCCTCACAAGGATCCCACTAAGCTGAGAATGTCATGTAACTTGCCGGTCAGTCACTGAACAGATGGAATGGTGGAGCTGGGATCTGATTGCTCCCTGCTCCATCATTGTCTTTCCTTTGGAACAAGATATCAGGACAAACCCCTGACCTTCGGGGACAGAAGGACAGCAGCTCCCCAATCTCAGACTGCCCCAGTGAATCCAGGATAGTTGAGATGTATGACTGTGACTAACCCCCTTGATTTTTAATTGGTGCAAAGGAGGGATCCAATAGTTTTTTTTTTCTCAATACCAAAAAATTGACCTGTTGATACCACAGACCCTGCTTAAAAACTGATTTAATTGGAAGAATTGCGGTGTTCATAGACATGGCAGATAGATGGACACATTGTAACCTGGAATCAGATGCGACCCGCTTTGCATGAAATCCATCTAATTTATTCCAGGCGTAGTCCGATCCCTCCAAACAAAGGCGGCGGGATTATTAGTGCTTTATCTAAGGAGATTATCCATGGCACAGGCTGCACCATGGAGAAAAATAGTAGCCAAATCCCACTGATCCATGTACCTGGCACCCATGCACAGAAAACCAGAAGGAATTTCATTAATTCATACTTTACTTGGGCTGGGGCAAGGCTCTTAGCTCGCAGTCTTATAAGTGGAACCTTACAGGACCTCATGCGGTGGCTTTATGGATCACGGCTGGACCACGCCTGTTAGCGCTTGAGCTCGGAGCGGTATGTTAAGCTCTTCCTATAAGGCGGTCACTGGCCAGTACGGGCTGCTTCCCTGCATGGAAATCTGTTCTGACGGGATTAGGATAATGCATGTGTTTATTGTTGACGACTTGTTTTAATTTTTTGGGGTTTTTTTTAGATGTACTTTTTTCAGTAGCGATTTACCAGTTGACCATGTGAGCAGCGCACAATATTCCTTTTCTTTTAAGGAGCTTAACAAAATCGCTCTGTCATAAGCTTCCAGTATGTGGGTCATTAACATCATTGCGAATCTGGTTTCTAAGCAGACTAATAATGTGAAGTATTGCCAGTGCTAATACTAATCAGCGTGACTTTGATTAAACAGGGAAGACGGTAATCCACTTATAATAGCAAAAAATATCGCACAAATTCTGAATTTGTATTGTATCGAAAGGACTATATTAAGGAAATCATTCAGAATACTGATAGACAACGAGATGCAATGACTGTGTTTAAATGTACCTTTATTTAGATATTTTATTGCACTATTCTGTACTATCACAGCTCACTATGTACAAGAATATAAGTAGAGATCAGCGAACCTTTCAAGGTTTGGTCAGGATTCGCCCAAACGGACCACAGTTCACCAAACAGTTCAACAACAGTTCACCAAACAGCTCAACAACAGTTCACCAAACAGCTCAACAACAGTTCACCAAACAGCTCAACAACAGTTCACCAAACAGCTCAACAAATGTATCCGAACACCATTAGATTCAATGAGAGGTCAAATCAAACGCACAGACAACACCTTAAGGGGTGACCTAAAGGTTCTCAAACAGATGAAATTAAAGGCAGACACCAGGAAAAGTGACATCAATTGACCCACAGTAGAATTTTGCAAATGACACAGCGGCAGTCAGCCATGAGCCATGCATGAGGTATCAGGGCCTGGCCCAGCATTTACAGCTTGGAATTAAAGCTTCAATGAGGACCTGGAGGTTAAGGGAGCGGTGTAAGTCTTCTTAGCTGGGAGCCCTGATACCTCATGCAACACCTCCAATTTTTTTTTTATTACAGGCACATTCAGATGGCACAAACATCAGTTTCATACAGTGATATTGGTTGAAAAATGTAAGGATAGTAACACAGATAGTTGGCTGAAAGTAAGTGAAGGCCTGCTGGTCTGGAAGCCCTACTTACACGGGCAACTCACCAGATGGAGAGCGAATGTGGAGTCTCCACATTTCAAAAAAAATGTTTGTAACATCAGCAGCAGGCACAGATGCAGGGCCGCCATCAGGGCATTACTGCCCTTACTGGTGTATGGAGCCCGATGAGCAGAGGGGGCCTGCAGCGGGCCCCAGCGGCAGGATGCTGTCGCTTCAGAAACTAATAGTGCATGATCAGTTAAAATCTGTTGCCGTGTAGGAGATTCCTCCCGCATGGCAACAGTTAACATCCGCCAGCCAATCACAGGCCGGCCATCACTGTCATATGCCGGAATGTCGCTGCGTGCCTCAGCACAATTGTAGGGGAGGACACCGCTGGACCTCGACCAGGTAAGGAGAAACTTTTTTTTTTTAAAGCCGCACTATGGGGTGCATTATACTGCTATAGGGGTACATTATACTATGGGGGTGCATTATAATATATATGACAAGAGGGTGCAATATACAGGGTGGGCCATTTATATGGATACACCTAAATAAAATGGGAATGGTTGGTGATATCAACTTCCTGTTTGTGGCACATTAGTATATGGGAGGGGGAAAACTTTTCAAGATGGGTGGTGACCATGGTGGCCATTTTTAAGTCAGATATTTTGGATCCAACTTTATTTTCTCCAATGGGAAGAGAGTCATGTGACATATCAAACTCATTGAGAATTTCACAAGAAAAACAATGGTGTGCTTGGTTTTAACGTAATTCTATTCTTTCATGAATTATTTACAAGTCTATGACCACTTATAAAGTGTGTTCAAAGTGCTGCCCATTGCGTTGGATTGTCAATGCAACCCTCTTCTCCCACTCTTGACACACTGATAGCAACACCTCAGAAGAAATGCTAGCACAGGCTTCCAATATCTGTTGTTTCAGAGGCTGCACATCTCGTATCTTCACAGCATAGACAATTGCCTTCAGAGCGGTCTCGCAGGACCGCTAAGTCATCTGGGTAATTTCGCAATGCATCACTAGGAACGGAAGCTGCCGGCCCCATCGTGAAGTGCAGGACAGCTTCGGTGGACGCCGGAAGGTGAGAATAGCACGATTTTTTATTTTTTTAATTATTTTTAACATTAGATCTTTTTACTATTATATTATATTCTTGTACATAGGTGCAGTATTATAGTAGTAATATTCTTGTACATAGGAGCAGTATTATAGTAGTTATATTCTTGTACATAGGAGCAGTATTATAGTAGTTATATTCTTGTACATAGGAGCAGTATTATAGTAGTTATATTCTTGTACATAGGGGCAGTATTATAGTAGTAATATTCTTGTACATAGGAGCAGTATTATAGTATTTATATTCTTGTACATAGGAACAGTATTATAGTAGTTATATTCTTGTACATAGGAGCAGTATTATAGTAGTTATATTCTTGTACATAGAGGCAGTATTATAGTAGTTATATTCTTGCACATAGGAGCAGTATTATAGTAGTTATATTCTTGTACATAGGGGGCAGTATTATAGTAGTTATATTCCTGTACATAGGAGCAGTATTATAGTAGTTATATTCTTGTACATAGGAGCAGTATTATAGTAGTTATATTCTTGTACATAGGAGCAGTATTATAGTAGTTATATTCTTGTACATAGGAGCAGTATTATAGTAGTTATATTCTTGTACATGGGTGCAGTATTATAGTAGTTATATTCTTGTACATAGGGGCAGTATTATAGTAGTTATATTCTTGTACATAGGGGCAGTATTATAGTAGTTATAGTCTTGTACATAGGGAGCAGTATTATAGTAGTTATATTCTAGTACATAGGGGTAGTATTATAGCAGCTATATTCTTGTACATAGGGGCAGTATTTTAGTAGTTATATTCTTGTACATAGGGGCAGTATTATAGTAGTTATATTCTTGTACATAGGGGCAGTATTATAGTAGTTATATTCTTGTACATAGGGGCAGTATTATAGTAGTTATATACTTGTACATAGAAGCAGTATTATAGCAGCTATATTCTTGTACATAGGGGCAGTATTATAGTAGTTATATTCTTGTACATAGGAGCAGTATTTTAGTAGTTATATTCTTGTACATAGGGGCAGTATTATAGTAGTTATATTCTTGTACATAGGGGCAGTATTATAGTAGTTATATTCTTGTACATAGGGGCAGTATTATAGTAGTTATATTCTTGTACATAGGGGCAGTATTATTGTAGTTATATTCTTGTATATAGGGGCAGTATTATAGTAGTTATATTCTTGTACATAGGAGCAGTATTATAGTAGTTATATTCTTGCACATAGGGGCAGTATTATAGTAGTTATATTCTTATACATAGGGGCAGTATTATAGCAGCTATATTCTTGTACATAGGGGCAGTATTTTAGTAGTTATATTCTTGTACATAGGAGCAGTATTATAGTGGTTACATTCTTGTCCATAGGGGAAGTATTATAGTAGTTGTATTCTTGTACATAGGAGCAGTATTATAGTAGTTATAGGTGATTACACTTGGGGCTATTTAGTTTGGAAAAACGAAGACTAAGGGGTGATCTTATTTTAATGTATAAATATATGAGGGGACAGTACAAAGACCTTTCTGATGATCTTTTTAATCATAGACCTGAGACATAGGGCAGTATTATAGTAGTTATATTCTTGCACATAGAAGCAGTATTATAGTAGTTATATTCTTGTATATAGGGGCGGTATTATAGTAATTATAGTTTTGTACTTAGGGGCAGTATTACATAGTAATTGCATTCTAGTATATAGATACAGTATTATAATATTACCAGCTATTGAACCCATTCTATGCCCGGGTGGTGAGCATTTATATTGGTATATGGGCTCGATCCTGGTATGTGTTGCTTCCATCCTGCGCCCTAATCTTGTCATGTGCTGCTACCATCTTGCGCCTCCATCCTGTCATGTGCAGCCTCCATCCTGTTTTGTGTGCCTCCATCTTGTGATGTGCTACTGCCTTCCTGAGCACTCATCCTGTCACGTGCTCCCATCCTGTTCCCCAATCCTGTCATGTGGTGCTCCCATACTCCACCCCAATCCTGTCATGTGCTGCTACCATCCTGCGCCCCCATGCTGTCATGTGCTGCTCCCATCCTGCGCCCCATCCTTTCATGTGCTGCTCCCATCCTGCGCCCTTATCCTGCCATGTGCTGCTCCTATCTTGTGCAACCATCCTGTCATGTGCTGCTCCCATCCTGTCATGTGCTGCTGCCATCTTGCTCCCCCGTTCTGTCATGTGCTGCTCCCATCCTGCGCCCCCATTCTGTCATGTGCTGCTCCCATCCTGAGCCCCGATTCTGACATGTGCTGCTGCCATCCTGCGCCCCCGTTCTGTCATGTGCTGCTCCCATCCTGTGCCCCCATGCTGTCATGCGCTGCTCCCATCTTGAGCCCCCATTCTGTCATGTACTGCTCCCATCCTATGCCCCAGTTCTGTCATGTGCTGCTACCATCCTGCGGCCCCATTCTGTCATGTGCTGCTCCCATCCTGCGCCCCCATTCTGACATGTGCTGCACCAATCCTGCGCCTCCATTCTGTCATTTGCTGCTCCCATCCTGCGCCCCCATCCTGTCATGTGCTGCTCCCATCCTGCGCCCCCGTTCTGTCATGTGCTGCTGCCATCCTGCACCGCCATTCTGTCATGTGCTGCCCTATTCTGTCATGTGCTGCTCCCATCCTGCGCCACCGTTCTGTAATTTGCTCCCATCCATATGCCCCATACGCTGCTCCATAAAGGTTGATGGCCCCCATAAGATGCTCCATAGTATGTGCCTCATATGCTGCTCCATTATGGTTGATGGCCCCCATAAGATGCTCCATAGTATGTGCCTCATATGCTGCTCCATTATGGTTGATGGCCCCCATAAGATGCTCCATAGTATATGCCCCATACGCTGCTCCATTTTGGTTGATGTCCTCCATAAGATGCTCCATAATATATGCCCCCGTACACTGCTCCATAAAGGTTGATGGCCCCTATAAAATGCTCCATAGTATTATATGCCCTGTATGCTGCTGCAATTAAAAAAAAAAAAAAAAACATACTCACCTATCGTCGCTGGGCGCCAAGTGCTGGGGGGCCTGAGCGGCTGGTGACACCGGCGCGCTGTGGGGGTCAGGTGCCGGAGTCGCCACTAGGTCAGGCCCCCGACACTTGCTATAGTCACCTGGCCCTGATCCAGCGTTGCACGTCGCTCCGTCTTCCGGGTCCTCTGGCTGTGACTGTTCAGTCAGAGGGCGGCGCGCATTAAGAGCGTCATCGCGCCCTCTGAACTGAACGTCACAGGCAGAGGATGTGGAGGACGGAGCGGCGCGCATCACTGGAACGGGACAGGTGAATATAGCATACTCACCCTCCTGGCACGTCCCTGCTTCTCCGTTGGAGATCGCGGTGTGCGTTCAGTGCTTACGCACACCGCGATCTCCTGGGAGCGTCACTCTGTGGGGTCCAGACTGCACCGGCACTCGCGCCTGCGCAGTCTATATAGGCTTCGGACAGAGTGACGCTCCCAGCGTTATATTATAGATAGTAGTTAGCAGATAGAGTGTGGGAGTTTTGTATGCCAGAGATTTTATTGATATCTTGGTGGCTTTGTACCCATGAATGCATGGAAAACTTTTGCTTTTTTCGATAGATAGATAGATAGATAGATAGATAGATAGATAGATAGATAGATAGATAGATAGATAGATACAATTATACATGATGATTTAAGCTGTTCTGTCATTTTTAAAAATGGAATCAAAAGAACGATGTCGGGGATTCTGTGATCTACACGGGTGGCACAATATTCACATATAGAGCTCTTTTATTCTAAGTCTCTTTACAAGTTACAAGTTTCCTCTCATTAAAAACAAGTAGCATCTAAGGGACATTTAGTAAAGGGGACATGACACAGGGGAACAACTCTCCAATTAATACAGAACAATACATTAGCATTAAAACAGTCTGTACAATTAACACTAATTTACATCTGATAGAAATCACTTTGAAGAAAACTCACACTAATTATTATGTTTGTGTAAAGAAATTGCAGTATAACAAGCTTTATATCCTGTATATATAAAGCACACTGTAAGCGCTAAGATGTGTGCAAACTCTGAACATATTACATTTGTACTGTATTACTGCCATTTAATTCTAAAGTGAAGGTACTTTACACACAAATTGACCATTTCATAAAAGCCCACCAGCCATGAGAAGTAGTACCTTTCATTGATAGGACCCTAAAATGTAAAATTTATCAAACAAGCCTCTCCTAGTCTAAAAGCCTGCAAACTTAAAGAGCAGGTTAGATTCAGCATTATTCAGAAACAATATTAAGCTGATGGTAGAAGCTGAGTCAGAAAAGGAGGCATCCAAAACCTCTAATAGCATGCTACAAACTAAAAATAAACTGTCCAATACCTATATATAGTAAGAAAGCAGCAAAGTCCTGGATAGCAGGTATGTGTCACTGAGGTGGCTGGCCTTGGTGATATAAGCCCTTGGAGAGGTGCACCAGTAACAATGGTTTTTATTTGAAGAAAAAGTAGCAATATTCTAGCTGCAGGATTAAAATTCAGATTTTATTTATTATGGATAAAACATTCCAAAAAAGCTACTGAACCACACTCGTGCAGGGGACATACGGCAATGTATTTCGATCATGGATCTGTCTTTATCACAGCCTTTTGCAGCCTAAGAGCACTTATAGGCCCCGTCTCACATAGCGAGATCGCTGCTGAGTCACAAGTTTTGTGACGCAACAGCGACCTCAGTAGCGATCTCGCTATGTGTGACACGTACCAGCGATCAGGCCCCTGCTGCGAGATCGCTGGTCGTGTTGGAATGGCCTGGACCTTTTTTTGGTCGTTGAGGCCCCGCTGACATCGCTGAATCGGTGTGTGTGACACCGATCCAGCGATGTCTTCACTGGTAACCAGGGTAAACATCGGGTTACTAAGCGCAGGGCCGCGCTTACACTACACTACATACTGACCATCTGATGTCCGTCAGGTCCCTTGCCGTCTGCTTCCCGCTCTGACTGACTGCCGCCGTACAGTGAGAAGTGAGAGCACAGCAGTGACGTCACCGCTGCGCTCTGCTCTCACTGTACGGCCGGATCTCAGTCAGAGCAGGAAGCAGACGGCAAGGGACCTGACGGACACCGAAAGGCGAGTATGTACTGTTTGTTTTTTTTGGTAACCAGGGTAAACATCGGGTTACTAAGCGCGGCCCTGCGCTTAGTAACCCGATGTTTACCCTGGTTACCCGGGTGCTGCAGGGGGACTTCGGCATCGTTGAAGACAGTTTCAACGATGCCGAAGTCATTCCCCTGATCGTTGGTCGCTGGAGAGAGCTGTCTGTGTGACAGCTCCCCAGCGACCACACAGCGACTTACCAACGATCACGGCCAGGTCGTATCGCTGGTCGTGATCGTTGGTAAATCGCTATGTGAGACGGGGCCTTATCAAAGGCAAAATTGCACCTCCTTTGGAGGTAAAAATGGGCCCCTTATCTCAAGAGCTTCTGCCTGGTCGCACACGTTGCACCAATGATATGTCCACCCCTGTCTTTATTATTGCTACACAGCCACAGCACTTCTGGCATTATCACAGAGCTTCTAAACCAGGGACCTTGATAAAGAACTTCCAGCAACGTGTGCATACAGGTTCAGTAAGGGCTCATACTCACCTGCGTTTAAAATGGACGAATGCAATCCAATAAAAAACTGGATTGCACTCTAACTAATGTTATTCAATGCTTCAGTGCTCATTGCAATTTTTATTTTCTCAGCTCAGATCGGATAGCAAAAAAAATCACAGCATGCTGCGAACGGCCAGGTATATCGGATGAGACTCGCCAATGCAAGTCAATGAGTGCAAGAAAAAAGTTGAGCAACACACGGACCATGCTTGTGCCTTACAATTTTTATGCACCCATCTCATAGGAAACTCAACATTTCATCAGCCAAGTACAGTAAATTCACAGAAAGAAGGAATATAAACCAGCTCACCCGTGATGCATAAACCAAACCTCAGGAGCACGGACCCGCTGTGTCCAGGCGTATAAAGTCCAAAAAAGAAAAGAATGTCCAGCTTCACCGAGTCCGTAAAAAAGAGTTTTCTTTATTCACAAACTTTAAACATGGAGGATACAGACTTCAGCACGAACCATATGGGTAAGAATCTCAACGCGTTTCTGGAGACTAAGCTCCCTTAATCATGACCAATCATGGTCATGATTAACCCCTTCAAGTCGCGGCCCTTTTTCGTTTTTGTGTTTTCGTTTTTCGCTCCCCTCCTTCCCAGAGCCATAACTTTTTTATTTTTCCGTCAATATGGCCATGTGAGGGCTTATTTTTTGTGGGACGAGTTGTACTTTTGAACGACATCATTGGTTTTACCATGTCATGTACTAGAAAACGGGAAAAAAATTCCAAGTGCGGTGAAATTGCAAAAAAAGTGCAATCCCACACTTGTTTTTTGTTTGGCTTTTTTGCTAGGTTCACTAAATGCTAAAACTGACCTGCCATTATGATTCTCTAGGTCATTACGAGTTCATAGACACCTAACATGTCTAGGTTATTTTTTATCCAAGTGGTGAAAAAAAATTCCAAACTTTGCTTAAAAAAAAAAAAAAAAAAAAGTGCAATTTTCCGATACCCGTAGTGTCTCCAATTTTCGTGATCTGGGGTCGGTTGAGGGCTTATTTTTTGCGTGCCGAGCTGATGTTTTTAATGATACCATTTCGGAGCAGATACGTTCTTTTGATCGCCCGTTATTGCATTTTAACGCAATGTCGCGGCGACCAAAAAAACGTAATTCTGGCTTTTCGGATTTTTTTCTCGCTACGCTGTTTAGCGATCAGGTTAATGCTTTTTTTTAATTGATAGATCGGGCGATTCTGAACGCGGCGATACCAAATATGTGTAGGTTTTTTTTTTAATTGTTTTATTTAGGATGGGGCGAAAGGGGGGTGATTTAAACTTTTATATTTTTAATATTTTTTTCACATTTTTAAAAACTTTTTTTTTTCACTTTTACCATGCTTCAATAGCCTCCAAGGGAGGCTAGAAGCAGGCACAGCCCGATCGGCTCTGCTACATAACAGCGATCATCAGATCGCTGTTATGTAGCTGAAATGCAGGTGTGCTGTGAGCGCCGACCACAGGGGGGCGCTCACAGCAGGCCGGCGATCAGTAACCATAGAGGTCTCAAGGACCTCTATGGTTACCTTCCTGATGCATCGCCGACCCCCGATCATGTGACGGGGGTCGGCGATGACGTCATTTCCGGCCGCCCGGCCGGATGCGGTGGTTAAATGCCGCTGTCTGCATTTGACAGCGGCATTTAACAGGTTAATAGCGGCGGGTGAATAGCGATTTCACCCGCCGCTATTGCGCGCACATGTCAGCTGTACAAAACAGCTGACATGTCGCGACTTTGATGTGCGCTCACCGCCGGAGCGCACATCAAAGCAGGGGACCCGACATGCGCAGTACATGTACGGCGCATGTCGCGAAAGGGTTAAGGGAGCTTAGTCTCCTGAAACGCACTGAGATTCTTACCCATGTGGTTCGTGCTGAAGTCTGTGTCCTCCATGTTTAAAGTTTGTGAATAAAGAAAACTCTTTTTTACGGACTCGGTGAAGCTGGACATTCTTTTCTTTTTGGACAGTAAATTCACAGCATGAACCGTCAGAATATAATAGAAGAGATATAAATAGAATAAAAAAAAGGGGTTGGAGTCCTCCTAATTTTCAATAACCAGCTGAGAGAAAGCTGACAGCTGGGGATTGATGTTTATAGCCTGGGAATATTGTTACTTTTTCTCCAAGTGAATCCACGTCGAGACAGGATAGATTTTCGCGCACCTGCTATGGCTGTTTGGTAAGCTGGCTAATGTTTCTCTTTCCATGGTTTTTATTTGACTGGATTTTGTGTCCGGGATTTAGGAGCGACTAAGAGAGTTTGGGTGGAAAAGGATGGTCCCATTCTCCAGTCTGGGTCTTACAGGAATAATAAAAGGCAGCTGAATAAGTTATGGGGGTAGTAGTTGTGCTGAGCCTGGAGAAAGATGGAGCCATGTATATCGGACGAGACTCGCCAATGCAAGTCAATGGGTGCAAGAAAACAAATCTCGTGTCACACGGACCATGCTTGTGCCATATGATTTTTACGCACCCAACAGCTGAGGGCTGATGTTTATAGCCGGGGAAGGGGGTAATAACCATGGAGCTTCCCAGGCTGTTAATGTCAGCTCAAAGCTGTCTACTTAGTCTTTACTGGTAATTATAATGGGGAAACCCCTCAAAAAATGATGTGGGGTCGCCCCTATAATTGATAACCAGCAAAGGCTAGGCAGACAGCTGCTGGCTGATATTAATAGGCTAGGAAGGGGCCATGGATATTAGCCCCCCCCACAGACTAAGAACATCAGTCCTCAGCCGCCCCAGAAATTGTGTTCTTTTCTTTTCTTTTAAATAAAAATCAGCGACCCTCTTTTTCCCAATTAATGCTGTATAAATAAAAAACAATAAACCGTCATATTTCTCACCTGTCCGCCAATAATTCCTATCTGATGCTGCCCCACGAAGAACTCCAGCTCTGCTACATCTGGGTGATTTGTAAAGAGGTGGCATGATCCGACTACTCAGCAAGCCAGCCAGAACACACTGAGACAGACTCGTGATTACACTCCTGCTGTGTGTAGCGCTGATGTGAGAAAGTTCACCGGAGTTCATAGCTGATGAACCTCGGTCACCTCATTGGCGTTACCACTTGCTGAGTGAGAAAGTTCTCAAGCAGTGAGCGGTGACATCACTAAGGTGACCGGGGTTCATTGGCTATGAACTCCGATGATCTTTCTCACGCCACTTCGGGAGTGTAATCATGCTTCTGTCTCAGTGTGTTCTGGCTGGCTTGCTGAGCGATCGCATCATGCCACTGCTCAACAAACCCTGGTATATAGCAGTGCTGGAGTTCTACTTGGGACAGCATTGCATAGGAATTATCGGTGGACAGGTGAGAAATATGGTGGTTTATTATTTTTATTTATACAGTAATAAATGGGAAAAAGAAGGCTGAGGAATATTTATGTAAAATACAGGACTTTGTGCATTTCTTTTAAATAAAGGATTTTATTCTGAGTGTGTCTTTATTACATTTTACTATGAGGTTAATAACGGGTGTCTTATAGATGCCTCTCCATTACTAACCTCTGGGCTGGCTGTCAGCTGACAATTCAAAGCTGACATTAACCCCAATATTATTACCCAACTTGTCACCGCAGAGGCTAAGGGCCAGAATTGGCAAATCTTCAGGATGCGTCATTTCTGGGGTGGCTGAGGGCTGATATTCTTAGTCTGGGAAGGGATCAATATCCATGGCCCCTTCCTAGCCTATTAATATCAGCCCAGCTGCCTGCTTAGCATTTGCTTGTTATTAATTATAGGGGAGATCCCATGTCATTTTTGGGGATAATAATAACCAGTAAAGGCTAAGTAGATAGCTGTGAACTGATATTAATAGCCTGGGAAGCTTCATGTTTATTTCCCTTTTCCCAGGCTATAAACATCAGCCACCAACTGTCAGCTTTCCCTCAGCTGGTTATTAAAAATGTAGGGGATTGCACACCATTTTTTTAATATATTTAATTATGAGCTAACTACATGTACAGTAAGCTGCACTGCACTGATTATATATTCCAATTACATCTATCTATCTATCTATCTATCTATCTATCTATCTATCTATCTATCTATCTATCTATCTACAGTATCTATCTATCTTTGTTTTATTAGTCATTAAGCTAGCTTGAAATGAGAGTTCCTATATGTAAAAGCTAATGTGAAAAAAGAATTGCATAGGCATGTCATACGGCTTCTAGGTGAGAAAAATCTCATTGTACTCACATGTCACTCGTATCGCAATCGTCCTACTTTTCAGGAACAACATCGAACCTTTTTTTTTTACTTTGATGAGTGTCAGCCCTAACACTGAGATGCATATCCCATCTTGCAGCCTCTAAATCATCTCCTCTTTGCTGCTGGTACAGCATGAAGTGCAGCCAGTGGCTAAAGCTACACATTTACTGTGACAAAGTCACTGTTAAAGCTCTGGAGGGGAGATATGTTTCACTGCGCTTAATGGCATCAGTAATGTGAAACCCAGAGATTTTCCTCCAGCACACTAAGTGCTGTGAGGAGTTAACAGCTAATTTCCATAATTGGCTGGGTTTTTGTGGACAATCATAGAGTGGGTGGGATGTTGTCCACCTTATCTCCACCCCAGAGAGTGGTCTGGGGCTTACCGTAAATAGCTGGACTCCAGAGGCAGTCTTGGTTCAGTAGGGCTGGAGACAGGATCTCCAGCAGTTTGTGTCCTGAGGAGGAAAGACTGAACCTGTGTTGCTCCAGAGCGGGCAGCTCCCCGCAAATGTGTGGACTGTTACAGCATTTTTTTTTGTCTTCCTGCTTTGCCTAAAGGGATGTGTTTACTTTTCCCCATCATGTTGGTATACGCCATCTGTATAATAAACCAACAGAAAATCTGAGTGAGCTGAACTACCACAGTACCAACAGGCCTGCCAATGCTCAGACTGTTCCATCATAAGCCTTGCAAAGGGTGTGGTGCCTAGAATTTGGACATTACGCTATGGTAAGTATAATAATATGGGAAAAATGCAGGTCCACTTTCAGATGCATCTTTTAATAAATGTAATTGTGACAGTAAATCAAATAAACCCAAAAGTCACTGCACTTTCTAGACTAGAAAACACCCTTTTTAAATGAAAAAAAAAATCAATTTAGCTTCAAAATCCACATAAAAATATTTGATTACGTAACCGCTATCATTAGATGTCATGAAACAAACTGAAAATAAATTTTTAAATAGATCTCTTATACCTAATTAGTGATGAGGCTAGTTAACTTACTTTGAAAATTCATGCCAGAATGGTTGTCCTGCTGCAAATTTAATAAGCTCATGCATCCAAATTTATTTAGTTTCCACTCACCAACAACCCAGCCCGACCGACATGTGCAGCTTGAGCTGAGCAATCAGGCTCAGTGGGTGGAAGTTTATCAGCAGGATGGGAGGATACAGATCAGTAGTCAATCAGGCTCAGTGGGTGGCAACTTAGCAGCAGGGAGGATGCACACTGATGAGCTGTCAATCAGGCTATATGGGCATAAATTCAGCAGCAACAGGGTGGTGGGACACTGAGAAGCTGTCAATCAAGCTAGCTTGGCCGAGCTTTAGCAGAAACAAGGAGAAAGTGCATTAATGAGCTGTCAATCAGGCTCAGGGGTTGGAGATTCAGCAGCAGGGAGGAAGGACACTTAGACATTGTAACGCACTTACAGACCTTAAATCATGCTGCAGAATTTGGGGGGTAAAATGATTAACACCATAATGGAAACTGGACAGATCCCATAACAGTTGATTGTAGAGTTGGTGCAAATTGGTTTTCAGGACCCTGTTCAGCCACTACATGAGTAATCTGTTTGAGCCATAAGAACCACCTCCTAAGTGACAGCATCAACAGCTCTACAAGCAATTATGATGTTGCACCATGCCAGATATTCAAAACGAGAGCCACAAATGTAAGATTCTAAATCTGGGCAAGAAAAATGGAAAAAAAAAATCTACAAAATAGGAGGAATAGAACTAAGCAACAGCATGTGTGTAATAGATCACAGACTGCACATGAGTGTGCAACAGTGTGATGCAGCAGCAAAAAAGGCAAAATACAGTTCTAGGATGTATTAAGAGAAGCATAGAGTCTAGATCACATGAAGTAATTATCTACTGCTCCTTGGTCAGGCCTCATTTGGAATACTGTGTCCAGGTCTGGGCATCACATTTAAAAAAAAAGACATTGAAAAACTGGAGAAGGTTCAGAGAAGAGCTACCAGGATGGTGAGAAGACTGCAATCTATGTCCTATGAGGAACGGTTAAAGGATCTGGGAATGTTTAGCTTGCAAAAAAGAAGGTTAAGAGGAGACTTAATAGCTGTCTACAAATATCTGAAGGGCTGTCACAATGTAGATTGATCATCCTTATTCTCATTTGCACATGGAAACACAAGAAGCAATGGAATGAAACTGAAAGGGAGAAGATACAGATTAGATATTAGAATAAACTTTTTGACAGTGAGGGTGATCAATGAGTGGAACAGGCGGCCACGAGAGGTGGTGAGTTCTCCTTCAATGGAAGTCTTTAAACAGAGGCTGGACAGACATCTGTCTGAGATGGTTTAGATGATAGATTCTATGAAATGCCAGGAGATCACGTCAGATTACCAGGTCCTTTGAATTGATTCCCACTAATTTTAGTCTGTAGGATCCTTCAGGTGCCAATTGCGTCCCTTGAGGAAAAGATTTGTCCTCTACATGAATTCTGCTCCTAGAAGAAAAACAAGAAATGGACTTGATTACGCAGATTTGAACAGAGCTAACAAGTATGGACGGTCTAATTTTGGAACCTTGTTAAGTTGGTTATTAGCCACAGGGACAGGATAAGTTTACCCCTTATCTCGAAGTCAGGAATTAGTACTTATTCTTCTGTTCTCTGATGAGTTTGTGACTTTTGGCACCATTAATATATCTGTCACATAACAGATACGCTATATTATTAGGATGCATTTAGAGACTGGTAATTGTTTAATGGACTGAAATGACAGAATTTTGACATAATGTGTCACTAAACTCAGTTCAAAGGAAAGAATGAATTCAGTTAGTTTAGATGTACTGAATATAGTGAGAGAGAATAAAAAAAAGTGTTGGAATTTCAACAGTATTCAACCCACAGAAAAGATGTGCCAGGGGTAAACCCTCCAAGTTTATACAGGTAACACACAAAAAAATGGCAAAACTGTTCCCCCTCATTCGTCATGTGGAATATTGTAACAAACTAAACAATGTAACAAAATAATCAACATATCAAACAATAAAGTGAAACACTGTTATTCAGGAGAAACCAAGAGATGTGGCAACTCTTCCAAGAGTCGAGATCTCAGTTTTTGCTATTAAAGGGATTGTCCCCTTTCAAGAAATCTTGTGGCCGTTTGGTATTAAAAAGACAAACAAATGGCACCATAATCACTGACACCGCTCCATCGATGAGTTTCTGTCACGGAATGGGTCTCACTCGGTGAGCTGGATCCTCTAAGCCCAATGTCTGGGTGCAGCCAGAGGCATCGGTGCAGCAAACGAGTGAGGCACATAGGACATGGTTAGCAGACAGGAGACCATTAACAGAGGTACTGAAGGCTCCAGACATGTACCATAGAGACTGAAAGACCACAGACAGGTAGCAGGTTTACTGGAAGCCTGCTCACAGTTGGTAGCAGATTTACCGAAGACCACAGGCAGACAGGAGACTGAAGAACTGGAAGCTGCAAGCTGATAGGAGACGTCATAGAGACTGCCTACAAGTCACTCATGGACTGGAAACCAGGAATCGTCCTTAATACTTTGCACAGGAAAACTAAACATGTTACTAGAAAGTTTTAATACCAGGACACAGGAGTGAGTCTTGGGAGGTCTTACATAGGCCTAGAAAGATCATCACATAGGAGCACACCGGGCCACTTGCAAAGCCCAACGTGGAGTACAAGAAAGTGTAGGGAGTAGAGCCTAGGGACAAGTGTGTAATAATCTCTGCAACTGCTCCAGGTGTCTGGCTTTGGCTGTGGTGCTGACGTCATCGACAGAGAAGCAGATAATCGGCGATCCCAGGGGCTCTGAGCGCAGCCCTCCATCTGTATCTGCAGAGCCGCTGACCTCACTGACTGTGATGTCAATTCCGCAGTTAGTGCCGGACACCAGCAGCAGCAGCAGCAAAGACTCACTGGTGGATGGGAGGACAGCAAGTATAGTGCAGAGGAGTTTTTTAACTCCAAACTAGGGGGAAAAATTTGTTGAAAGTGTGCAACCCCTTTAAGCTCACAAATGTTCCAGAAGAGTAGAAAATTAAACAAATTTCTATAACAGAAATGTATCTGTAGGTATTCTTCTGGTTGAAATTGTAGGTGTACAGAGGTTTAGCAAGGACCCTTGTTCTTCTATGGATGTTCTTTGAATAAGGCTAAAAAATTTGCATTTTTTCTTCCTATCTAGCCTTAGCTGACGGAGCCTTATTTTTCTTATCCCATGTATTGCTATATATTGTGTTTGGGTGGCAAGTAATTTTCAGCTTGCACCAAACAACTTTTTTATGTGAAAACTATAACATTTTAGAATGCAATTTTCACTTTTTACAACCTTTTTGCAGTCTTTGAATAGGAGATGGGAACTTTCAACAATTAGAAAAAAAAAACAGATTTGGCAAATGTAAGAAACGATATTTAACAAACTCAGGTCCACTTATAGATGCACTATACTATTTTCCCCAAAATTGGGATGCTATAAAATGTAAAGAAAACAAGAATGCAACGATTTGGAAATCTCTTATCACCATATTCTAATCACAGCAGAACATAGAACAGATCAGAAGTTGAACTTTGGATATTTTTCCATTTCATTTGAAAACATGTACTCCTTTAGAAATTGAAGGCAGCTACACATCTCTAAAAAGTTGGGACCGGGTGAACAAAAGGCTGGAAGAGTAAGTGGCACTAATAAAATAACAGCAGAGGGTCAATATTCCAATAATCACATAACGGTGTATAAAAAGAGCATGCTAGAGAGGTAGAGTCTCCCAGAAGCAAATATGGTCGGAGGTCACCGGTCTGTGGTCAATTGTATCTAAAAATTGTGGAACAATTTTAGAAATACGTTCCGCAATGTAAAATTGCAAAGACATTGAATATCCACCATCTACTGGACATAATATCATCAAAAGATTCAGATCCTGGAGAAACCCATGAACACAAGGACAAGGCCAACGGTCAATATTGGATGCTCATGATCTACGGGTCCTCAGGCAGCTCTGCATTAAGTGAAAGCTCCAGTATGCAAAGAAGAAGCTGTATATCAGCACAATACAGAAACGCTGCCGTCTTCTCTGAGACTAAGCTCATTTATAATGGACCAAGGCAAAATGAAAAACTGTTCTCTGGTCGGATAAATCAAAACATGGAATTTTTTATGGAAACCACAGATGCGGTGTCCTGCGGACTAAGGAGAAGAAGGACCACCCAGCTTGTTATCAGTTCTGCATCTCTGATGGTGGGGGCTGCATTAGGGACAGATCACACATGAAAGTCGCCATCACTGCTCAGCTTTATATACAGGTGTTAGAATAACATCTGCTCCATCCAGACAATGTCTATTTCAGCAAAGACCTTATATACTTCAGCAGACAATGGTAAACCACATACTGCATCCATCACATCCATCACAGCAACGTGGCTCCACAGAGGAAGAGTTCAGGTGATGACCCGGCCTCCTTCAGTCTGGAACTTCCACCAATAGAAAACACTGGACTCCTTATGAAATGAAAAATCAGGCAAAGAGACCCCGAACTGTGGGGCAGCGAGAATCCAACATCAGACAACAATGGGACAATGTTCCTCTCCCAAAACTCCAGTGATTGTCTCTTCACTTCCCAAACACTTACGGACTGCTGCAAAAAGGAGAGGAGACACTACACAATGGTGGACATGAACTGCACACAATTTATTTTAAGATGTGTCGTTGCCGTCAATTTCTAAATTAATTACATTTTGTAAATGAAATGGAGAAATATACGTTCACCTTCGTATCTGTTTTATGTTCTGCTGTGAATACAATATGAAGAGAAGCGATTTCCATATCATTGCATTCTTGTGTCTTTACATTTTACACAGCAGCCCAACTTTTGGGGAACTGGGGTTGTAAAAGTGCTTTTAATAGACATACAGGTCCTTCTCAAAAAATTAGCATATAGTGTTAAATTTCATTATTTACCATAATGTAATGATTACAATTAAACTTTCATATATTATAGATTCATTATCCACCAACTGAAATTTGTCAGGTCTTTTATTGTTTTAATACTGATGATTTTGGCCTACAACTCCTGATAACCCAAAAAACCTGTCTCAATAAATTAGCATATCAAGAAAAGGTTCTCTAAACGACCTATTACCCTAATCTTCTGAATCAACTAATTAACTCTAAACACATGCAAAAGATACCTGAGGCTTTTAAAAACTCCCTGCCTGGTTCATTACTCAAAACCCCCATCATGGGTAAGACTAGCGACCTGACAGATGTCAAGAAGGCCATCATTGACACCCTTAAGCAAGAGGGTAAGACCCAGAAAGAAATTTCTCAACAAATAGGCTGTTCCCAGAGTGCTGTATCAAGGCACCTCAATGGTAAGTCTGTTGGAAGGAAACAATGTGGCAGAAAACGCTGTACAACGAGAAGAGGTGACCGGACCCTGAGGAAGATTGTGGAGAAGGACCGATTCCAGACCTTGGGGAACCTGAGGAAGCAGTGGACTGAGTCTGGTGTGGAAACATCCAGAGCCACCGTGCACAGGCGTGTGCAGGAAATGGGCTACAGGTGCCGCATTCCCCAGGTAAAGCCACTTTTGAACCATACACAGCGGCAGAAGCGCCTGACCTGGGCTACAGAGAAGCAGCACTGGACTGTTGCTAAGTGGTCCCAAGTACTTTTTTCTGATGAAAGCAAATTTTGCATGTCATTCGGAAATCAAGGTGCCAGAGTCTGGAGGAAGACTGGGGAGAAGGAAATGCCAAAATGCCTGAAGTCCAGTGTCAAGTACCCACAGTCAGTGGTGTGGGGTGCCATGTCAGCTGCTGGTGTTGGTCCACTGTGTTTCATCAAGGGCAGGGTCAATGCAGCTAGCTATCAGGAGATTTTGGAGCACTTCATGCTTCCTGGCACCTGCTCACAGTGCCAAAACCACTGGTAAATGGTTTACTGACCATGGTATAACTGTGCTCAATTGGCCTGCCAACTCTCCTGACCTGAACCCCATAGAGAATCTGTGGGATATTGTGAAGAGAAAGTTGAGAGACGCAAGACCCAACACTCTGGATGAGCTTAAGGCCGCTATTGAAGCATCCTGGGCCTCCATAACATCTCAGCAGTGTCACAGGCTGATTGCCTCCATGCCACGCCGCATTGAAGCAGTCATTTCTGCCAAAGGATTCCCGACCAAGTATTGAGTGCATAACTGAACATTATTATTTGATGTTTTTTTTGTTTGTTATTAAAAAACACTTTTATTTGATTGGACGGGTGAAATATGCTAATTTATTGAGACAGGTTTTTTGGGTTATCAGGAGTTGTATGCCAAAATCATCAGTATTAAAACAATAAAAGACCTGACAAATTTCAGTTGGTGGATAATGAATCTATAATATATGAAAGTTTAATTGTAATCATTACATTATGGTAAATAATGAAATTTAACACTATATGCTAATTTTTTGAGAAGGACCTGTATATTAATGACTAACAGTTTATCAAATAAACCCCAGAAATCACTCTTTACATGACGAAATCTTGTAAAAAATAAAAAGATTCAATTCTGCTCAAAAACACATTAATGCTCTTTCATTAAATTGGATTTGTCATGAGTAGTGTTGAGCATTCCGATACCGCAAGTATCGGGTATCGGCCGATACTTGCGGTATCGGAATTCCGATACCGGGATTCCGATACTTGCCGCGTATCGGATACCGGAATCGGAAGTTCCAAGATTCAAAATGCAGAAATTCAGCCAATGAGAATGATTCCAAGTGTGGGCACATCCTGTTTAGCATGGAGGGCATGAAACTACTGGCAAGGCTGTGATTGGCTGCTGAAATGATGTCATGATGCAGTTTAAAAGTCGCTGGCGCCATTTTGCGATCACTCTGCTGTGAATTCAGTTAGTGACAGGACGCTGTTTGCTGACTGAGGGACAGTTTAGAGATAGCGATTTGCTTCTTTGTGCTTTCCAAAGGCTAATTTAGCAACCGCTGTGTTCACCTACTATTCACCTTGCTTTTGCCTTGTAGCGCTGTTTTCACAGCGATCTGCAAGGTCTGTGTGTGTGTGTGAGTGCAGCCCACTCTCTAGTCTGAGTGCAGCCACATAGGCCATCCATAGCTGGTTGTATTCAGTTCAGGGAGGGTGGTTCATTGCCTCATACTGTTCTTTTTTTTTTTTTTTTTCAAGTAGTGTAGTCTGCTGCTAATTTATTCAAAAAAATCCTATTAGTGTCTTTCCACCCGTCTCCAGCTAATTTGTGGAAAAACACTACATAGCATAACGTAGAGGAGGGTTTTTGGGCCTTGCAGCGCCGTTTACGTCTGTCTGCACGGTCTCCGTGTGACTGCAGCTCTATCCGTTGTCAGTTCAGCCCCCAAAAAATAAATAAATAATAAAGTTCACCAAACACACCAGTTACACCACTTTACATTTGTGTAGGCCACATTAGCTCATATTAAAGTCTAGTCCACACTTTAGAAAATTAGTGTTTCTTATACCTGTTAAGGCCCCGTCTCACATAGCGAGATCGCTAGCGAGATCGCTGCTGAGTCACTAGTTTTGTGACGCAACAGCGACCTCAGTAGCGATCTCGCTATGTGTGACACGTACCAGCGATCAGGCCCCTGCTGCGAGATCGCTGGTCGTGTCGGAATGGCCTGGACCTTTTTTTGGTCGTTGAGGTCCCGCTGACATCGCTGAATCGGTGTGTGTGACACCGATCCAGCGATGTCTTCACTGGTAACCAGGGTAAACATCGGGTTACTAAGCGCAGGGCCGCGCTTAGTAACCCGATGTTTACCCTGGTTACCAGCGTAAATGTAAAAAAAAACAAACAGTACATACTCACCATCTGATGTCCGTCAGGTCCCTTGCTGTCTGCTTCCTGCTCTGACTGAGCGCCGCAAAGTGAAAGTGAAAGCAGATCACAGCGGTGACGTCACCGCTGCGCTCTGCTCTCAGTGTACGGCGGCTCAGTCAGAGCAGGAAGCAGACGACAAGGGACACCGAAAGGCGAGTATGTACTGTTTGTTTTTTTTTGTAACCAGGGTAAACATCGGGTTACTAAGCGCGGCCCTGCGCTTAGTAACCTGATGTTTACCCTGGTTACCCGGGTGCTGCAGGGGGACTTCGGCATCGTTGAAGACAGTTTCAACGATGCCGAAGTCGTTCCCCTGATCGTTGGTCGCTGGAGAGAGCTGTCTGTGTGACAGCTCCCCAGCGACCACACAGCGACTTACCAACGATCACGGCCAGGTCGTATCGCTGGTCGTGATCGCTGGTAAATCGCTATGTGAGACGGGGCCTTTAGGAGGAGTTGCTCAGGAATAAGCACACAAAGCCGTTAGTACTTTTCTGCTTATCTTTATCAGTCAACCAAGATGAAGAAGGCAGTGAGTAAGGCACGTGGGCGTGGGCGTGGGCGCGGAGCAGGGAGGGGATGTGGGGATTCTGTGCCTGCTGCGGGCACCGGTGACTCATCAGCACCCACTTTCACCAGGCAACAGTCATTCATGCGCAGCTTTGTGTCAGAGCGCCGTACACCGCTGCTGCGTGAAGAACAAATTGAAGCCGTTGTCGGATGGATGGCAGCTAATGCATCAACTTCAATTAGTGCCACATCCTCTCAGACACAGAGCACTGGAGAGCAGCCATCTGTCTCTTCACCACCTGCCAAATTGCCCAGGCAGACAGAGAGCCCAGGACAGGAGCCGTCTCTACTTCTGTTCTCTGAATCTCTTGGCTTGGAAACAGGGGGCCAGCCAAGCAGCATTGGAGAAATGGAAGAAGAGGCAGGGTGCAGTGATGCCCAACAGCTTTTTCTCTCTTCCTCTGAAGAGGCGGGTGGGCCAGTGGCTCCGGTCACCACATCGCAGGCCGCATCAGCTGATGATGACACTCAGGTGCCACTTACTGGTGCGTGCTCTGCTGCTGAGACTACCCAGGAGGAGCAGTTGGGGGCAGAGGGTAGTGTAGATGATGAGGTCCTTGACCCATCTTGGCGTGAGGGACAGGAAGGTGGTGGGAGCAGCTCTGAGGAAGAGATTCCCCGTACGGCCCAAAGAGGGAGAGGGAGGGGGAAGACTGCGGATCCTGCAGCCTCCGCTTTGGCACCCGTTAGGAGCATGTCTCTTCCAAAAGCCAAAAAGGGCGCTCCCAAGACTTGCAGTGCCTGGTCCTTTTTTGACACAGTTGCAGATGACATTTGCTATGTCAGATGCAAGGTGTGTCATCAAAAAGTCAAAAGAGGTCGAAATGTCAGCAACCTCAATACCTCCAACATGTGGAAACATGTGCGCAACAGGCACCCGGCGGAGTTAGAAAAACACACTGAAGAGCTAGGCCAACCAACAGCGGCAGCTACCACCTCTTCAGCTCGTGTTGCCTCTTCCTCTAGCTCACACGCAGCTGGTTCGGCTTCCTCCCAGGATCGCCGTGGAAGAACCTCTGGCCCTGTTGTCCAGAGACCCGCTGTAATTCCACCCGCAGCACCACTTTCCCAGTCATCCGCACACTCCCAGCCCAGTCTACAGCCATCGGTAGTACAGGCATGGGAGAAAAGGCGGCCTTTCTCATCAAACCACCCACGAGCACAGGCTCTGACTGCAGGCATTGCCAAACTTCTGTCACTGGAAATGCTGTCATTCAGGCTGGTGGAGACTGACAGCTTCCGTGACTTGATGTCATTGGCAGTCCCACAGTACAATGTGCCCAGCCGCTTTTACTTCAGCAGGCAAGCCGTCCCTGCCCTGCACAAGCATGTGGAGGGACACATAAAACACGCGCTACTGAACGCCGTCAGTAGCAAGGTCCACCTCACCACCGATGCGTGGACCAGTCAACATGGACAGGGGCGATACCTTTCCCTCACTGCCCATTGGGTTAATGTCGTTGAGCCGGGTACAGACCGTGCGAGTGGCGCAGGACGTGTCCTGCCCACTCCAAGGATTGCAGGAATCCATTCTGTACGCATTGACTCCTCCTCTTAAACCAGTTCCTCAGAATCATCGCTGCAGGAGCCGTCACAGTCCACCTCCACATGGACCCGTGATGAACGTGTACCTGTTACGACCGACATGAGCACAGCCATGGCCAAACGTCAACAGGCCGTCTTGAAATTAATTTTTTTGGGGAATCGTAGCCACACAGCGCAGGAGCTCTGGAATGCCATCAAGCAGGAGAGCGATGTGTGGTTTGTGCCAGCGAATCTCCAGCCAGGCATGGTAGTGTGTGATAATGGCCGAAATCTGGTGGCAGCTCTGGGCCTCGGCAACCTCACTCACATCCCATGTCTGGCACATGTGCTCAATTTGGTCGTGCAGAGCTTTTTGAGGGACTATCCGGATCTTGATGCACTGCTGCACAAGGTCCGCCTAGAGTGTGCTCACTTGCGGCGTTCCAGCACGGCAAAAGCGCGCATTGCGGCTCTGCAGCGCCGACACCGCCTGCCGGAACATCGCATCATATGTGACCTACCTACCAGGTGGAATTCCACGTTACATATGTTGGAGCGGTTGTGTGAGCAGCAGCAAGCTGTAATGGAGTACCAGCTGCATCAGGCGCAAAAAAGTCGCAGTCAGCGCCGTACAGACTTCACAACCACAGAGTGGGCCACTATGAATGACGTCTGCCAGGTTTTGCGTCCCTTTGATTATTCCACGCGGATGGCGAGTGCAGATGATGCACTAGTCAGCATGACTGTCCCCCTTATCTGCCTGCTTGAAAAATCACTGCAAGCGCTAAGGGATGATGTTGTGGAAGAGGTGGAGGATGAGGATTCACCATTTCCATCATCTTCTGGACAGTCAGCGCCACGTGGTTCCTCACAAACGCGTAGGCAGGGGACAGTTTGTGAGGAGGATGAGGAGGAGTCAATGGAGGAGGAAGACATCCGTCCAGAGGAGGGAGTTACCGAATTGTCCAGTACTCAGTGTGTACAGCGAGGGTGGGGTGATGACGAGCGGGCAGAGATCACGCCTCCAGCAGGGGACAGCATTTCTTGGGCAGTTGGCAGTCTGCAGCACATGGTGGATTACATGCTGCAGTGCCTGAGAAACAACCGCCGCATCGCCCACATTCTCAACATGTCTGATTATTGGGTGTTCACCCTCCTCGATCCTCGCTACCGGGACAACGTAGAAAGCCTCATCACACCGTTGAACCGGGAGCGAAAAATGCGGGAGTACCAAGACACACTGGTCAATTCCATCATCTTCTCCATTCCAACTGAGAGAAGTGCTGCTAGTGCATTCCAAAGCAGCTCAGTGCGTCCAGGCAGTGGTGGAGGCTCTGCACAAAGAGGGAGCAGAAGCAGTGCCTCTGCCCAAGGCAAGACCAGTATGGCCCAACTGTGGCACAGTTTTCTGTGCCCCCCACAAAAGTCTACACCATCACAGACGGCTCCAGTCAGCAGGAGGCAACGGTTCCGTCAGATGGTGACAGACTACATGTCTTGCCCTCTTGCTGTACTCCCAGACGGCTCTTCCCCTTTCAAGTTTTGGGTCTCAAAGCTGGATACATGGCCAGAGCTAAGCCAGTATGCATTGGAGGTGCTGTCTTGCCCTGCGGCCAGTGTATTATCGGAACGTGTCTTTAGTGCTGCAGGTGGTGTACTAACTGACCGTCGCATGCGACTATCCTCCGATAACGTTGACCGGCTTACTTTCCTGAAAATGAACAAGGCCTGGATCTCGCAGGAATTTGCCACTCCTCCTCCTGATTAAATAATTAGGTCACTGTATACGTTATCCAGGTCTCCTGTTGTGTTCATCTTTCTACCACCTGAACTTAAATTCCTGGGCTCCAACACCGCCAGTTGAGGCTCAGAAGTGCCGTCTGCACAGTCAAAACATACGACCCAGAGTTATTGGGTTTCAGTAACGTCAGCTGATCCCCAGCTGTGTAGCCGGCAATGTGTCATGCGACCGCCACGCTGACACAACAACTGAAATGTAAGGGAATCTGTCCCCCCCCCCCAAGGCGTTTGTTACTGAAAGAGCCACCTTGTGCAGCAGTAATGCTGCACAAGGAAAAGGTAGCTATTTTGGTTTAGCTCCTTGCACACGCAGAACTTAACACTTATAAAATGTGTCCACTGATACCGTAAAACCGTCCCGGAGGTGGGACTTTCCTTCGTAATATGACGCAGCACAGCCGTCATTCCTACCCCCCCGGCGCCGCGCCCCGGCTCCTCAGCGTTGTTTGATTCCGTCCCGGAGCCTGCGCTGTTATGTTATCCCGTGGCCAGGCACACTTAGCGCTGCCCGTCTTCTGGCATCATTTGGTGTCAGGATGGCTGCGCCTGTGCGGCCGCGCTGGCCGAGAGCCCGCCTCGCAGTGTCTTCTGATTTAATCCCACTGGGGGCCTGGGATCCATGGACATGCGCAGTGCATATCTGAACCTCCACCTCTCACTCATCTCCCTATGGCTTCTTCAGACTGTTCGGTGTCAGCTGGTCCCTAATAGCATGCCACGGCCGTGACACCGCACAGTCTTAAGAAGCCGTAGGGAGGGGAGTGAGAGGCAAGGATATGCACTGCGCATGGCCATGGATCCCAGGCCCCCAGTGGGATAAAATCAGAAGACACTGCGAGGCGGGCTCTCGGCCAGCGCGGCCGCACAGGCGCAGCCAGCCTGACACCAAATGATGTCAGAAGATGGGCAGCGCTAAGTGTGCCTGGCCAAGGGATAACATAACAGCGCAGGCTCCGGGACGGAATCAAACTACGCTGAGGAGCCGGGGCGCGGCGCCGGGGGGGTAGGAATGACGGCTGTGCTGCGTCATATTACGAAGGAAAGTCCCACCTCCGGGACGGATTCACGGTTTCAGGGGACACATTTTATAAGTGTTTAGTTCTGTGTTTGCAAGGAGCATGATGAAAAGAGCCACCTTTTCCTTTTGCATCTTTTGTGCTGCACAAGCTGGCTCTTTCAGCTACAAACGCCTTGGGGGGGGGTTAAAGGTTCCCTTTCGACTTTCTCAGGCTTCGGCCTACATTGTGTTCCTCTGCTTTTCCACCTGTCCCTGGGCTCCAACACCGCTAGTTGCCGTCCAGAAGTGCTGTCCGCACAGTCCCAACAGTCGCTCCTCTGTTATTGGGGTTCAGTAACGTCAGCTGTTCCCCAGCTGTGTGTGTGGCAATCCCTCCTACCTCCTCCTACCTCCTCCTCCTCCTCCACCTGTCCCTGGGCTCCAACACCGCTAGTTGTTGCCTGGTAGTGCTGTACGCACAGTCCCAACAGTCCCTCCTCTGTTATTGGGGTTCAGTAACGTCAGCTGTTCCCCTGCTGTGTGTGTGGCAATCCCTCCTACCTCCTCCACCTCCTCCTCCTCCACCTGTCCCTGGGCTCCAACACCGCTAGTTGTTGCCTGGTAGTGCTGTACGCACAGTCCCAACAGTCCCTCCTCTGTTATTGGGGTTCAGTAACGTCAGCTGTTCCCCTGCTGTGTGTGTGGCAATCCCTCCTACCTCCTCCTACCTCCTCCTCCTCCACCTGTCCCTGGGCTCCAACACCGCTAGTTGTTGCCTGGTAGTGCTGTACGCACAGTCCCAACAGTCCCTCCTCTGTTATTGGGGTTCAGTAACGTCAGCTGTTCCCCTGCTGTGTGTGTGGCAATCCCTCCTACCTCCTCCTACCTCCTCCTCCTCCACCTGTCCCTGGGCTCCAACACCGCTAGTTGCCGTCCAGAAGTGCTGTCCGCACAGTCCCAACAGTCGCTCCTCTGTTATTGGGGTTCAGTAACGTCAGCTGTTCCCCTGCTGTGTGTGTGGCAATCCCTCCTATCTCCTCCACCTCCACCTCCCCCTCCTGTCCCTGGGCTCCAACACCGCTAGTTGTTGCCTGGTAGTGCTGTGCGCACAGTCAACAGTCCCTCCTCTGTTATTGGGGTTCAGTAACGTCAGCTGTTCCCCAGCTGTGTGTGTGGCAATCCCTCCTACCTCCTCCTACCTCCTCCTCCTCCACCTGTCCCTGGGCTCCAACACCGCTAGTTGTTGCCTGGTAGTGCTGTACGCACAGTCCCAACAGTCCCTCCTCTGTTATTGGGGTTCAGTAATGTCAGCTGTTCCCCTGCTGTGTGTGTGGCAATCCCTCCTACCTCCTCCTACCTCCTCCTCCTCCACCTGTCCCTGGGCTCCAACACCGCTAGTTGTTGCCTGGTAGTGCTGTGCGCACAGTCAACAGTCCCTCCTCTGTTATTGGGGTTCAGTAACGTCAGCTGTTCCCCTGCTGTGTGTGTGGCAATCCCTCCTACCTCCTCCACCTCCTCCTCCTCCACCTGTCCCTGGGCTCCAACACCGCTAGTTGCCATCCAGAAGTGCTGTCCGCACAGTCCCAACAGTCGCTCCTCTGTTATTGGGGTTCAGTAACGTCAGCTGTTCCCCTGCTGTGTGTGTGGCAATCCCTCCTACCTCCTCCTACCTCCTCCTCCTCCACCTGTCCCTGGGCTCCAACACCGCTAGTTGTTGCCTGGTAGTGCTGTGCGCACAGTCAACAGTCCCTCCTCTGTTATTGGGGTTCAGTAACGTCAGCTGTTCCCCTGCTGTGTGTGTGGCAATCCCTCCTATCTCCTCCACCTCCACCTCCCCCTCCTGTCCCTGGGCTCCAACACCGCTAGTTGTTGCCTGGTAGTGCTGTGCGCACAGTCAACAGTCCCTCCTCTGTTATTGGGGTTCAGTAACGTCAGCTGTTCCCCAGCTGTGTGTGTGGCAATCCTGTCATGATCTCTGCAGGCAGAGATCATAGCAAGCCTATAGAGGGACAAGCTCTCGGAAGATGGAACTATACTGACCATGAACTAAGCCTGCCGCGCAACTAGAAATAGCCAGGTAGCATTTCCTATTTATCGCTAGATGCCCAGCTCTGGCCTAAGACCTAAATAGCTAGCAGAGGGGAATATAAGACCTGGCTCACCTCTAGAGAAATATTCCAAAGAAGACAGTAGCCCCCCACATATAATGACGGTGAGTTCAGATGAAACAACAAACGCAGCAGGAAAATAGTCTTAGCAAATTTGAGGTCCGCTTACTAGATAGCAGAAGACAGATAGTATACTTTCATGGTCAGCAGAAAAACACTAACAAAACACCATCCAGAGATTACCTTAAACTCTGGCATTAACTCATAACGCCAGAGTAGCAATCCCTGATCAACGAGAGCTTTCCAGACACAGTAACAAAACTTCAGCTGTGAACTGGAACAAATAGGCAAAACAAAACATGGACAAAAGTCCAACTTATCTAGTAGTTGTCTAGAAGCAGGAACAAGCACTGAGAGGCATCAGATAACATTGTTGACCGGCAAGAAACCACCAGAGAAATGAGCTTAAATAGCGACACCCACTACTGATGGAACCAGGTGAAACAGGAAAGAGGATGACAAGTCCAATTCCACAAGCGGCCACCGGGGGAGCCCAGAATCCAAATTCACAACAGTACCCCCCCCTCAAGGAGGGGGCACCGAACCCTCACCAGATCCACCAGGGCGACCAGGATGAGCCCTATGGAAGGCACGAACAAGATCAGAAGCATGAACATCAGATGCATTGACCCAAGAATTATCCTCCTGGCCGTAACCCTTCCAGTTGACCAGATACTGGAGTTTCCGTCTGGAAACACGAGAGTCCAAAATTTTCTCCACAACGTACTCCAACTCACCCTCAACCAACACCGGAGCAGGAGGCTCAACTGAAGGTACAACAGGTACCTCATACCTGCGCAATAACGACCGATGAAAAACGTTATGAATGGAAAAGGACGCAGGGAGGTCCAAACGGAAAGAAACAGGATTAAGAATCTCCAATATTCTATAAGGGCCGATGAACCGAGGTTTAAACTTAGGAGAAGAGACCCTCATAGGGACAAAACGAGAAGACAACCACACTAAATCTCCAACACAAAGCCGAGAACCAACACGACGATGACGGTTGGCAAAACGCTGAGTCTTCTCCTGGGACAACTTCAAATTGTCCATAACCTGCCCCCAGATGTGATGCAATCTCTCCACCACCGCATCCACTCCAGGACAATCCGAGGATTCCACCTGACCGGAGGAAAATCGAGGGTGAAACCCCGAATTACAGAAAAACGGGGACACCAAGGTGGAAGAACTGGCCCGATTATTGAGGGCGAACTCTGCCAATGGCAAAAAAGCAACCCAATCATCCTGGTCAGCAGAGACAAAACACCTCAGATATGTCTCAAGGGTCTGATTAGTCCGCTCGGTCTGGCCATTAGTCTGAGGGTGAAAAGCAGATGAAAAAGACAAATCTATGCCCATCCTAGCACAGAATGCCCGCCAAAATCTAGACACAAATTGGGTACCTCTGTCAGAAACAATATTCTCAGGAATACCGTGCAATCGGACAACATTCTGAAAAAACAGAGGAACCAACTCAGAAGAAGAAGGCAACTTGGGCAGAGGAACCAAATGGACCATTTTAGAGAAACGGTCACAGACCACCCAGATGACAGACATCTTCTGGGAAACAGGCAGATCTGAAATAAAATCCATCGAGATGTGTGTCCAAGGCCTCTTAGGAATAGGCAAGGGCAACAGCAGTCCGCTAGCCCGAGAACTACAAGACTTGGCCCGAGCACAAACGTCACATGACTGCACAAAGACTCGCACATCTCGTGACAGGAAAGGCCACCAGAAGGATCTTGCCACCAAATCCCTGGTACCAAAAATTCCGGGATGACCTGCCAATGCAGAAGAATGTACCTCAGAGATGACTCTGCTGGTCCAATCATCCGGAACAAACAGTCTATCAGGCGGACAACGATCCGGTCTATCCGCCTGAAACTCTTGCAAGGACCGCCGCAGATCAGGAGAAACAGCCGACAAAATTACTCCCTCCCTAAGGATACCTGTGGGTTCAGAATTACCAGGAGAGTCCGGGTCAAAACTCCTAGAAAGGGCATCTGCCTTAACATTCTTAGAACCCGGTAGGTATGACACCACAAAATTAAAGCGAGAAAAAAATAAAGACCAGCGCGCCTGTCTAGGATTCAGGCGTCTGGCAGTCTCAAGATAAATCAAATTTTTGTGGTCAGTCAATACCACCACCTGATGCCTAGCCCCCTCTAGCCAATGGCGCCACTCCTCAAACGCCCACTTCATGGCCAAAAGCTCCCGATTCCCAACATCATAATTCCGCTCTGCGGGCGAAAATTTGCGAGAAAAGAAGGCACAAGGCCTAATGACGGAGCAGTCGGAACCTTTCTGCGACAACACTGCCCCAGCTCCGATCTCCGAAGCGTCAACCTCAACCTGAAAAGGCAGATTCACATCAGGCTGACGCAACACAGGGGCAGAGGCAAAACGGCGCTTAAGCTCCTGAAAGGCCTCTACAGCATGAGGGGACCAATTAGCAACATCAGCGCCTTGTCTGGTCAAATCAGTCAGTGGTTTAACGACATCCGAAAAACCAGCAATAAATCGGCGGTAAAAGTTGGCAAAGCCCAAAAATCTCTGAAGACCCTTAAGAGAGGAGGGCTGAGTCCAGTCACAAATAGCTTGCACCTTGACGGGATCCATCTCAATGGAAGAGGGAGAAAAAATATACCCCAAAAAGGAAATTTTCTGGACCCCAAAAACGCACTTAGACCCCTTCACACATAAAGAATTAGACCGCAGAACCTGAAAAACTCTCCTGACCTGCTGGACATGAGAGTCCCAGTCATCAGAAAAAATCAGAATATCATCCAGATATATTATCATAAATTTATCCAGAAAATCGCGGAAAATATCATGCATAAAAGACTGGAAAACTGAAGGGGCATTAGAAAGACCAAAAGGCATGACCAAATACTCAAAGTGGCCCTCGGGCGTATTAAATGCGGTCTTCCACTCATCCCCCTGCCTGATCCGCACCAAATTATACGCCCCACGAAGATCAATTTTAGAGAACCACTTAGCACCCTCTATACGAGCAAACAAATCAGTAAGCAATGGCAATGGGTATTGATACTTAACAGTGATCTTATTCAGAAGCCGATAATCAATACATGGTCTCAAAGAGCCGTCTTTTTTTGAGACAAAGAAAAACCCAGCTCCCAAGGGAGAAGAAGATGGACGAATATGTCCCTTTTCCAAAGACTCCTTTATATATTCCCGCATAGCAGCATGTTCCGGCACAGACAAATTAAACAAACGACCCTTTGGATATTTACAACCCGGTATCAAATCTATGGCACAATCGCACTCACGGTGCGGAGGTAACGACCCAAGCTTGGGTTCGTCAAAGACGTCTTGATAATCAGAGAGGAACTCAGGGACTTCAGAGGGAATGGACGACGAAATAGAAACCAAAGGTACGTCCCCATGAATACCCTTACATCCCCAGCTCAACACAGACATTGCTCTCCAGTCCAAGACTGGGTTGTGAGACTGCAACCATGGCAATCCCAGTACCAAATCGTCATGTAAATTATACAGCACCAGGAAACGAATAATCTCCTGGTGATCCGGATTGATACGCATGGTTACTTGTGTCCAGTATTGTGGTTTATTATTAGCCAATGGGGTGGAGTCAATCCCCTTCAGAGGAATAAGAGTCTCCAAAGGCTCTAAATCAAAACCACAACGATTGGCAAAGGACCAATCCATAAGACTCAGAGCGGCGCCAGAGTCAACATAGGCGTCCGTGGCAATGGATGACAAAGAGCAAATCAGGGTTACAGACAAAATAAACTTAGACTGAATGGTGCCAATGGAAACAGACTTATCAAGCTTCTTTGTACGCCTAGAGCATGCTGATATCACATGAGTAGAATCCCCACAATAGAAACACAATCCATTCTTCCGTCTAAAATTCTGTCGCTCGCTCCTGGACAGAATTCTATCACACTGCATACTTTCTGGCGTCTTTTCCATAGACACCGCCAGATGGTGCACCGGTTTGCGCTCCCGCAGACGCCTATCAATCTGAATAGCCATTGTCATGGACTCATTCAGACCTGCAGGCAAAGGGAACCCCACCATAACATCCTTAACGGCATCAGAGAGACCTTCTCTGAAAGTTGCCGCCAAGGCGCACTCATTCCACTGAGTAAGCACAGACCATTTACGGAATTTTTGGCAGAAAACTTCAGCTTCGTCTTGCCCCTGAGATAGTGCCATCAAAGTTTTTTCTGCCTGAAGTTCCAAATGAGGTTCCTCATAAAGCAAGCCCAAGGCCAGAAAAAACGCATCCACATCGCGTAACGCAGGATCCCCTGCTGGCAATGAGAAGGCCCAATCTTGAGGGTCACCCCTGAGCAAGGAAATCACAATCCTAACCTGCTGAGCAGGGTCTCCAGCTGAACGAGACTTCAGGGACAAATAAAGCTTACAATTATTTCGGAAATTCTGGAAGCTAGCTCTATTCCCTGTGAAGAACTCCGGCAAAGGAATTCTCGGCTCAGATACCGGAGCATGTACCACAAAATCTTGTAAATTTTGTACTTTCGTGATGAGATTATTCAAACCCGCAGTTACACTCTGGAGATCCATTATTGTCAGGTGCACACAGAGCATACAGAGATTAGGAGGAGAGAGAGAAAAAAGACTGCAGCAAGGCAGACTGGAGGAAAAAAAAAAAAAAAAAATTCCAGCAGACTTCTTATAACTCTCCTTTCTCAACCTGGGTCTTTAACACTTTAGCGGCCGGTCAAACTGTCATGATCTCTGCAGGCAGAGATCATAGCAAGCCTATAGAGGGACAAGCTCTCGGAAGATGGAACTATACTGACCATGAACTAAGCCTGCCGCGCAACTAGAAATAGCCAGGTAGCATTTCCTATTTATCGCTAGATGCCCAGCTCTGGCCTAAGACCTAAATAGCTAGCAGAGGGGAATATAAGACCTGGCTCACCTCTAGAGAAATATTCCAAAGAAGACAGTAGCCCCCCACATATAATGACGGTGAGTTCAGATGAAACAACAAACGCAGCAGGAAAATAGTCTTAGCAAATTTGAGGTCCGCTTACTAGATAGCAGAAGACAGATAGTATACTTTCATGGTCAGCAGAAAAACACTAACAAAACACCATCCAGAGATTACCTTAAACTCTGGCATTAACTCATAACGCCAGAGTAGCAATCCCTGATCAACGAGAGCTTTCCAGACACAGTAACAAAACTTCAGCTGTGAACTGGAACAAATAGGCAAAACAAAACATGGACAAAAGTCCAACTTATCTAGTAGTTGTCTAGAAGCAGGAACAAGCACTGAGAGGCATCAGATAACATTGTTGACCGGCAAGAAACCACCAGAGAAATGAGCTTAAATAGCGACACCCACTACTGATGGAACCAGGTGAAACAGGAAAGAGGATGACAAGTCCAATTCCACAAGCGGCCACCGGGGGAGCCCAGAATCCAAATTCACAACACAATCCCTCCTATCTCCTCCACCTCCACCTCCCCCTCCTGTCCCTGGGCTCCAACACCGCTAGTTGTTGCCTGGTAGTGCTGTGCGCACAGTCAACAGTCCCTCCTCTGTTATTGGGGTTCAGTAACGTCAGCTGTTCCCCAGCTGTGTGTGTGGCAATCCCTCCTACCTCCTCCTACCTCCTCCTCCTCCTCCACCTGTCCCTGGGCTCCAACACCGCTAGTTGTTGCCTGGTAGTGCTGTACGCACAGTCCCAACAGTCCCTCCTCTGTTATTGGGGTTCAGTAACGTCAGCTGTTCCCCTGCTGTGTGTGTGGCAATCCCTCCTACCTCCTCCACCTCCTCCTCCTCCACCTGTCCCTGGGCTCCAACACCGCTAGTTGTTGCCTGATAGTGCTGTACGCACAGTCCCAACAGTCCCTCCTCTGTTATTGGGGTTCAGTAACGTCAGCTGTTCCCCTGCTGTGTGTGTGGCAATCCCTCCTACCTCCTCCTACCTCCTCCTCCTCCACCTGTCCCTGGGCTCCAACACCGCTAGTTGTTGCCTGGTAGTGCTGTACGCACAGTCCCAACAGTCCCTCCTCTGTTATTGGGGTTCAGTAACGTCAGCTGTTCCCCTGCTGTGTGTGTGGCAATCCCTCCTACCTCCTCCACCTCCTCCTCCTCCTCCACCTGTCCCTGGGCTCCAACACCGCTAGTTGTTGCCTGATAGTGCTGTACGCACAGTCCCAACAGTCCCTCCTCTGTTATTGGGGTTCAGTTCCTTTGTGATGTGACGCAGCACAGCCGTCATTCTTACCCCCTTGGCGCCGTGCGCCGCCTCCTCAGCGTTGTTTGAATCAGTCCCGGAGCCTGCGCTGTTAGGTTAGCCCTTGGCCATGCACACATTTTGCGCTGCCCGTCTTCTGACATCATTTGGTGTCAGGCTGGCTGCGCCTGTGCGGCCGCGCTGGCCGAGAGCCCGCCTCGTACTGTCTTCTGATTTAATCCCACTGGGGGCCTGAGATCCATGGACATGCGCAGTGCATATCTGAACCTCCACCTCTCACTCATCTCCCTACGGCTTCTTCAAACTGTGCGGTGTCAGCTGGTCCTTAATAGCATGCCACGGCCGTGACACCGCACAGTCAGAAGAAGCCGTAGGGAGATGAGTGAGAGGTGGAGGTTCAGATATGCACTGCGCATGTCCATGGATCTCAGGCCCCCAGTGGGATTAAATCAGAAGACAGTACGAGGCGGGCTCTCGGCCAGCGCGGCCGCACAGGCGCAGCCAGCCTGACACCAAATGATGTCAGAAGACGGGCAGCGCAAAATGTGTGCATGGCCAAGGGCTAACCTAACAGCGCAGGCTCCGTGACTGATTCAAACAACGCTGAGGAGGCGGCGCACGGCGCCAAGGGGGTAAGAATGACGGCTGTGCTGCGTCACATCACAAAGGAAAGTTCCACCTACCGGACGGTATCACGGTAGGAGGGGACACTTTTTATAAGTGTTAGGTTCAGCATGTGCAAGGACCATAATTAAAAGAGCTAAGTTTACCTTTTCCAGCATTAGTGCTGTACACGATGGCTCTTTCAGCTACAAACGCCTGGGGGGGGGGTTAAAGTTTCCCTTTCAACTTGCTCCAGTGCAGGCTTCGGCCTACACTCTGCTCCCTCTCCTCCTCCTGCTGACCCTGGGCTCTAACACCGCCAGTTGGGGCCCAGATGTGCTAGCTGCACAGAGCCAAACACCAGCCAATGTGTCAGTGGGGTTCAGCACCGCCAGCTGTTCCCCTGCTGTGTAGCCGGCAACGTGTCCTGCAACAGCCACGCAGACACAAGAACTGAAATTGAAGGAAACCTGTCCCCCCTCCCCCAGGCGTTTTTACGTTTTACAGCCACCTTGTACAGCAGTAATGCTGCATGTGTGCAAGGTGGCTCAGAAACTTAATCTCCTTGCCCATGTTGAAGTGAACACGTCTAAAAATGAGTCCTCTGCGACCATTAAAACGTCCCTCAGGTGTGATTTTCCTTTGTATTGACACGCAACAAGCTCCTTGGTAGCGCTGCCCGTCTTCTGATATCATTGTTTGGCTGCCTGCGCCTCTGCGGCCGCCTTGCCCCACACAACGCCCCTCGGTGTCTTATTTATTTGGACTGCGAGGGTGTGATTGATGGGCATGAACGGTGCATTTCTTCGCCTGTCCCTCATCTCCTTCCGCCTTCCTCAGACTGTGCGGCTTCATGGCCGCGGCATGCGATAAGGGATCAGCTGACGCCGCACAGTCTGAAGCGGGTGTAAGGACCCGAGTGTGAGAGGCGAACATATGTACTGCGCCAGGCCATGAATCCCAGCCCCGCAGTGTTTTAACAATGTTAACACACTGGGGGGCTGGGATGTATGGTCATCGCAAACCGCAACAGCCGACATAACATGATGTCAGAGGATGGTCAGCGCTAACAGCCCAAGGCCAAGGGATAACACAAAAGCGCAGACTCCTGTGCAACAAATGACGATGCTCAGGAGGCCGCGCAAAGCACCAAGGTGGCATTTTTGCCAGCTGTACTGCGTCTCTTTATGAAGGGAACTCACGCCTCAAAATCAGTTTGACTGTGTAAGGGCCTAAATGTTATACGTGTTCCTTTCAGCGTGTGCAAGGAGCAAAATTCAAAGAGCAACCTTTGACTTGTGCAGCATTACTGCTGCATAAGCTGTGGCTCTTCTACTTTGTAACCCCTGAGGGGGGGTTAAAGGTTACCTTTGAAATTGGTTCAATTAGGCTTCGGCCTACACTCTGCTCCCCCTGCAGAGCCCGGGCTCCAACACCGCCAGTTGGGGCCCGGTACTGCTAGCTGCACAGAGAAAAACACCAGCCAATGTGTCAGTGGGGTTCAGCACCGCCAGCTGTTCCCCTGCTGTGCAGCCGGCAACGTGTCCTGCAACAGCCACGCAGGCACAACAGACCCAAAGCTGCCGCCAGTGCAGGCTTCGGCCTACACTCTGCTCCATCTCCTCCTCCTGCTGACCCCGGGCTCTAACACCGCCAGTTGGGGCCCGGTACTGCTAGCTGCACAGAGAAAAACACCAGCCAATGTGTCAGTGGGGTTCAGCACCGCCAGCTGTTCCCCTGCTGTGCAGCCGGCATCGTGTCCTGCAAAAGCCACGCAGACACAAGAACTGAAATTGAAGGGAACCTGTCCCCCCTCCCCCAGGCGTTTGTACGTTTTACAGCCACCTTGTACAGCGGTAATGCTGCATGTGTGCAAGGTGGCTCATAAACGTATTCTCCTCGCACATGTGGAACTGAAAACACGTCTGAAATGTGTCCTCTGTGTGACCATTTAACCATCCCGGTGGTGTGACTTTCCTTTGTAATGACACGCTGCAACCCCCTTGGTAGCGCTGCCCGTCTTCTGGCATCATTGTTTGGCTGCCTGCGCCTCTGCGGCCGCCCTGACCCACACAACGCCCCTCGATGTCTTATTTATTGGGACTGCGAGGGTGTGATTGATGGGCATGAGCAGTGCATCAGTTCACCTGTCCCTCATCTCCTTCCGCCTTCTTCAGACTGTGCGGCTTCATGGCCGTGGCATGCGATAAGGGATCAGCTGACGCCGCACAGTCTGCAGCGGGTGTAAGGACCCGAGTGCGAGAGGCGAACATATGTGCTGCGCCAGGCCATGAATCACAGCCCCGCAGTGTTTTAACAATGTTAAGACACCGCGGGGCTGGGATTCATGGTCATCGCGAACCGCAGCGGCCGACATTAAATGAGGTCAGAAGATGGGCAGCGCTAACAGCGCTAGGCCAGGGGATAACACGACAGCGCAGACTCCTGTACAGCAAATAACAACGCTCAGGAGGCTGCACCCAGCACCAAGGTGGGATTCTTGACATCTGTGCTGCGTCTCATTACAAAGGGAACTCGCGCCTCCAACACAGTTTGACTGTATAAAGGGCTAAATGTTATACGTGTTTCATTCAGCGTGTGCAAGGAGCAAAATTAAAAGAGCAACCTTTGACTTGTGCAGCACTACTGCTGCATAAGCTGTGGCTCTTCTACTTTGTAACCCCTGAGGGGGGGTTAAAGGTTACCTTTGAAATTGGTTCAATTAGGCTTCGGCCTACACCCTGCTCCCCCTGCAGAGCCCGGGCTCCAACACCGCCAGTTGGGGCCCGGTACTGCTAGCTGCACAGAGAAAAACACCAGCCAATGTGTCAGTGGGGTTCAGCACCGCCAGCTGTTCCCCTGCTGTGCAGCCGGCAACGTGTCCTGCAACAGCCACGCAGGCACAACAGACCCAAAGCTGCCGCCAGTGCAGGCTTCGGCCTACACTCTGCTCTATCTCCTCCTCCTGCTGACCCCGGGCTCTAACACCGCCAGTTGGGGCCCGGTACTGCTAGCTGCACAGAGAAAAACACCAGCCAATGTGTCAGTGGGGTTCAGCACCGCCAGCTGTTCCCCTGCTGTGCAGCCGGCAACGTGTCCTGCAACTGCCACGCAGGCACAACAGACCCAAAGCTGCCGCCAGTGCAGGCTTCGGCCTACACTCTGCTCCATCTCCTCCTCCTGCTGACCCCGGGCTCCAACACCGCCAGTTGGGGCCCGGTACTGCTAGCTGCACAGAGAAAAACACCAGCCAATGTGTCAGTGGGGTTCAGCACCGCCAGCTGTTCCCCTGCTGTGCAGCCGGCATCGTGTCCTGCAAAAGCCACGCAGACACAAGAACTGAAATTGAAGGGAACCTGTCCCCCCTCCCCCAGGCGTTTGTACGTTTTACAGCCACCTTGTACAGCGGTAATGCTGCATGTGTGCAAGGTGGCTCATAAACGTATTCTCCTCGCACATGTGGAACTGAAAACACGTCTGAAATGTGTCCTCTGTGTGACCATTTAACCGTCCCGGTGGTGTGACTTTCCTTTGTAATGACACGCTGCAACCCCCTTGGTAGCGCTGCCCGTCTTCTGGCATCATTGTTTGGCTGCCTGCGCCTCTGCGGCCGCCCTGACCCACACAACGCCCCTCGGTGTCTTATTTCTTGGGACTGCGAGGGTGTGATTGACGGGCATGAGCAGTGCATCAGTTCGCCTGTCCCTCATCTCCTTCCGCCTTCTTCAGACTGTGCGGCTTCATGGCCGTGGCATGCGATAAGGGATCAGCTGACGCCGCACAGTCTGAAGCGGGTGTAAGGACCCGAGTGCGAGAGGCGAACATATGTGCTGCGCCAGGCCATGAATCACAGCCCCGCAGTGTTTTAACAATGTTAAGACACCGCGGGGCTGGGATTCATGGTCATCGCGAACCGCACCGGCCGACATTAAATGAGGTCAGAAGATGGGCAGCGCTAACAGCGCTAGGCCAGGGGATAACACGACAGCGCAGACTCCTGTACAGCAAATAACAACGCTCAGGAGGCTGCACCCAGCACCAAGGTGGGATTCTTGACATCTGTGCTGCGTCTCATTACAAAGGGAACTCGCGCCTCCAACACAGTTTGACTGTATAAAGGGCTAAATGTTATACGTGTTTCATTCAGCGTGTGCAAGGAGCAAAATTAAAAGAGCAACCTTTGACTTGTGCAGCACTACTGCTGCATAAGCTGTGGCTCTTCTACTTTGTAACCCCTGAGGGGGGGTTAAAGGTTACCTTTGAAATTGGTTCAATTAGGCTTCGGCCTACACTCTGCTCCCCCTGCAGAGCCCGGGCTCCAACACCGCCAGTTGGGGCCCGGTACTGCTAGCTGCACAGAGAAAAACACCAGCCAATGTGTCAGTGGGGTTCAGCACCGCCAGCTGTTCCCCTGCTGTGCAGCCGGCATCGTGTCCTGCAAAAGCCACGCAGACACTTGCTTTTGTACCTTCTGCTCCCCATCCTGGTTCCAGTACCGTCAGCTGGTTCCGGGCAGAGCCTTTGGCTTAGGTGCCTCCCTCTGGGTATCCGAGTCCCACCAACGTCAGGTGGTCCTTGGTAGTGCTTTCAGGCACGGGTACCTCCTGCTTAGTAACCGGGTTCCAGTAACGTCAGCTGGTCTTCGGTAGTTCCATTGGCTCTTGGACCTTCGGCTACCCATCCGGGTTCCAGCACCGTCAGCTGGTTCTCGGCAGTGTCTTTTGCTCTTGTACCTTCTGCTCCCCATCCTGGTTCCAGTACCGTCAGCTGGTTCCGGGCAGAGCCTTTGGCTTAGGTGCCTCCCTCTGGGTATCCGAGTTCCACCAACGTCAGGTGGTCCTTGGTAGTGCTTTCAGGCACGGGTACCTCCTGCTTAGTAACCGGGTTCCAGTAACGTCAGCTGGTCCTCGGTAGTTCCATTGGCTCTTGGACCTTCGGGTAGCCATCCGAGTTCCAGTTCCATCAGCTGGTTCTCGGCATTTTCTCAGCCTTCTTGTACCTTCTGCTACATTTCCAAGTTCAAGAGACTAAACACGATGACCCGGAAGACCACCCCTAAGATGACGACGACACCAGAGACGACAACCACCGTGATGACGACGACCCTGGAGACGATGACCCTGAAGACCACCCCGATGACGACGACCCCGGAGACGACGACCCTGAAGACCACCCCGATGACGACGACCCCGGAGACGACGACGCTGGAGACGACGACGACCTGGAAGACCGAGAAGCAGAAGAACAAGAGGCTGCAGAACAAAGAGCAGAAGAACATTAAGCATAACACTAAATATCAGAGCAAAAAATATTATCTAAATTATAAGCAGAAGAAGACTAAGCAGTGTATGGGGGTGAGTCCGTTCCTCCTCGTGGTGCCCCTGGATAAAGCCTGATGCTGCAGGCCAAACTGAACGCGGACAAATGTAACTCTTTTGTGACAGGCAGAACGGAAGGTGTAATCTTCAAACTTTTATAGATAACAACTACGGGAATGCCTGTCACAAATAAGAATATGATGAAGAAGTAGAATATGATGAAGATAATAGTAAAATAAAAAGAATATGAACTATGTAACCAAAAAAATAATAGGTAGAAGATGAAGAAGAAGATGAATAAGGTGAAGAAGTTGATGTCAAAGAAGCTGATGATGAGGATAATGAAGAAGAAAGTGTGGGAGAAGTAAAAAAGAAGGTGAAGGGCGTGGAAGTAGTGAAACATCAATATCTGACAAAATAAAAAAAAAATTAACATAGTCAAAATCTTTCTACCGCCGAACGTCATAAAAAAAAACAAAATCCTGCTATTCTATTACATTGGGCTAAACCTCTGTGCCTTTAATGTCTCCGCCACGTCCCCCAATACATCCTACATTATTCTTAGTTGTTTTCCTTCATGTAGAATGAACCTACAAGTTTATAAAGGGTTTATTTTAATTCCGATATTTTCGTCCCATTGACTTGCATTGGGATCGGGTATCGGTATCGGATTAGATCCGATATTTTGACGGTATCGGCCGATACTTTCCGATACCGATACTTTCCGATATCGGAAAGTATCGCTCAACACTAGTCATGAGGTCTCTTAGACCTGGTTGGCTTTCCTTAAAAAAATCAGTGTAAGCATGATTGTATAATCCTGATTGAGATGAGTGCCTCTATGGAAACAATGAAGTGCTAGTGTATTCAGTCTCCACCGACTTTGCCTAACTAACAGCTGCAGCTTGTACTGAGCAGTGTGAGATCACAGCAGTAGCAGGGAGGAGGGACATTGAGGAGCTATCAATCAGGATAGGAGAGCGGAGATTGAGTTTTTCTTAGATGAAGGATAAAGATGATTGAGTTGTTTCTCAAGACCCTGGACCATCGAACATGTCAGGATTTTGTGACTGTGAACCATCTCCTCCCTGCTGGCATGAATGGCTACACTTTTAGTTAGCTGGCCAGGTGCAATGTTGTCTGTGCATCACGGCGCTAACAAATGATGTTGTACAAGGCTAGCTAATCAAAAGTGGAGTTGCAGATGCTGGCAAATTGACAGGGCTTCCATCTGGTAGTTATGGAATACTGACCTGGCCATTAGACCAGAATATCAAATTGGTGGGGGTCCAACCCCCTTTACCTATAATGATCAGCAGTCTGATGTAAACCCATTGAACAGAGCTACACTGCACAGCTCCATTCAATGTGTAGTTGCCGCTGCAGTGTGCAGCAGAACAGTTTCTATTCTTTTTGAATTAGTAGGAGCTGTTCTATAGTGCTATGAATAGATTCTGCCCGGACAACCCTATTGATATCAATTGGAATTTACTTCTTCAGTGATCTGTACATGATGAGTTTTTTTTCTCCCCACATGTTTTTTTTCAGTGTGTAAAAAGATGCAAAATGTCAATTTTTCTGGCATTTCTGCAGTTAAAAATGAAAATTTGACTACTGATTAAAAAAAAGCTGAAAAAAGCCTACTTAAACAGAAAAATCCGCACCCCCCAAAAAATGGTCTTGATTTATCAAACAGTTTTTGTTGGAACTCTGGCCTAAAACTGTTTGAAATTCTAAACAATTATGGAAATGTTGCAATTTTTAGTCATTTTTTTGTATGGATTTTTCAGCCTGAAACATCCATGTTAAAAAATTCTGTGTGAACATAGCCTTACATAGCCTGTATAGTGTGAAGTTGGGGGAGATTGTAGCTTGTGAGCCCTCGCGGGCAGGGTCCTCTCTCCTCCTGTACCAGTCGTGACTTATATTGTTTAAGATTATTGTACTTGTTTTTATTATGTATACCCCTCCTCACATGTAAAGCGCCATGGAATAAATAGCGCTGTAATAATAATAATAATAATAATAATAATAATAATCTGGTGTTGTAAAATCCTTTAAATCGGATTGGATTCGATGGGACAAGGCATTGCATCCCTTACAAAAAAGTCTCATATTTACGAGTCCTGTTAAAACGATTTTGATTTTGCAGAAACCCCTTTTAGTTATTGTTTTGTTTTTTTATAAATAAATCCAAGTATGTGATAGAAAAGTGTCTGGCAATAAAGCATTGCTGTGCTAATTAATTGCCCCCTCTCTGTTTGTAACTTTGACAGCTTTAAAACAGGACAAACATCACTGTGTGATTCCAGCCTGGAGCTAATCCGTTCTTCCCCTCCGCTGGAATGTCCTAGATTGCAGAGATATTTCCCTCCAAGTGCATGAGTATCCGGGTCAATAAATTGATTGTTCCTCTATTGACCTGTTTTGTAAGCTTTTATCTGTTATACTGTAGCCCAGCCATCACCTCTGCAGCAGCCAGCACGCTCCAGGAGATTACACGCCAGTATGACCATTACTGGTATTTCGAGTCACGGAAGATCTTTATGTTATGTTTGTTTATTGCTTGCTTGTTATCTATATCTAGTTTCTTATTTATATTGTGTGATATTATGTTAATTGTATGTAATATACAGAATGCTATAACCTGCTGACAAAGGGCAGATGGATGTGGATGGCAAAACAACAGATGTATCTCACTTTTTCTTGACTTGATCAAGGTTAATGAGAATCTGTCAGTAGGATTAACCTTCCTATGACATCTATATGGGAATGTAGGTCATGAAAAGATAAATAAAATCATACCTTGATACAGTGCAATCTGATGTCTTATTCCAGAGAAATCCACATTTTTTCTTAATATGTAAATGAGCAGTTAAGATCTTTGGGCAGGACATAGATCTCCCTGAGAATCGGCCCCCATAGCTTATTGTAAGTTACAGGGGGTGTTACCAATGTGAGACATGTAGATTAGGATATCCGATTGGCAGTTATTATATGTCTCACACTGGTAACAGATCTTTTTGTATAATTATATACAGTGCCTACAAGTAGTATTCAACCCCCTGCAGATTTAGCAGGTTTACACATTTGGAATTAACTTGGCATTGTGACATTTGGACTGTAGATCAGCCTGGAAGTGTGAAATGCACTGCAGCAAAAAAGAATGTTATTTCTTTGTTTATTTTTTTTTAAATTGTGAAAAGTCTTTTCAGAGGGTCATTTATTATTCAACCCTTCAACCCACCAGAATTCTGTTTGGCTCCCCTAAAGTATTAAGAAGTAGTTCAGGCACAAAGAACAATGAGCTTCACATGTTTGGATTAATTATCTCTTTTTCCAGCCTTTTCTGACTATTTAAGACCCTCCCCAAACTTGTGAACAGCACTCAAACATGGTCAACATGGGAAAGACAAAGGAGCATTCCAAGGTCATCAGAGACAAGATCGTGGAGGGTCACAAGGCTGGCAAGTGGTACAAAACCCTTTCCAAGGAGTTGGGCCTACCTGTCTCCACTGTTGGGAGCATCATCCGGAACTGGAAGGCTTATGGAACTACTGTTAGCCTTCCACGGCCTGGACAGCCTTGGAAAGTTTCCTCCCGTGCCGAGGCCAGGCTTGTCCGAAGAGTCAAGGCTAACCCAAGGACAACAAGGAAGGAGCTCCGGGAAGATCTCATGGCAGTGGGGACATTGGTTTCAGTCAATACCATAAGTAACGTACTCCACCGCAATGGTCTCCGTTCCAGACGAGCCCGTAAGGTACCTTTACTTTCAAAGCGTCATGTCAAGGCTCGTCTACAGTTTGCTCATGATCACTTGGAGGACTCTGAGACTGACTGGTTCAAGGTTCTCTGGTCTGATGAGACCAAGATCGATATCTTTGGTGCCAACCACACACGTGACGTTTGGAGACTGGATGGCACTGCATACGACCCCAAGAATACCATCCCTACAGTCAAGCATGGTGGTGGCAGCATCATGCTGTGGGGCTGTTTCTCAGCCAAGGGGCCTGGCCATCTGGTCCGCATCCATGGGAAGATGGATAGCACGGCCTACCTGGAGATTTTGGCCAAGAACCTCCGCTCCTCCATCAAGGATCTTAAGATGGGTCGTCATTTCATCTTCCAACAAGACAACGACCCAAAGCACACAGCCAAGAAAACCAAGGCCTGGTTCAAGAGGCAAAAAATCAAGGTATTGCAGTGGCCTAGTCAGTCTCCTGACCTTAACACAATTGAAAACTTGTGGAAGGAGCTCAAGATTAAAGTCCACATGAGACACCCAAAGAACCTAGATAACTTGGAGAAGATCTGCATGGAGGAGTGGGCCAAGATAACTCCAGAGACCTGTGCCGGCCTGATCAGGTCTTATAAAAGACGATTATTAGCTGTAATTGCAAACAAAGGTTATTCCACAAAATATTAAACCTAGGGGTTGAATAATAATTGACCCACACTTTTATGTTTAAAATTTATAAAAATTTAACTGAGCAACAAAACTTTTTGGTTTGTAAGATTTATGCATCTGTTAATAAATCCTGCTCTTGTTTGAAGTTTGAAGGCTCTAACTTATTTGCATCTTATTAAACCTGCTAAATCTGCAGGGGGTTGAATACTACTTTTAGGCACTGTAAGCTCTGGAGGCAGATTCGCAGGAAGATCTATATCCGGCCCATAGATCATAACAACTCATTTGCATATTAAGGCAAACATGCATTTCTGCAACTTCTATTTGTTTCTTCTTTATCTGAATTTCTTTTCTGGCTCAGACCTGCCGCTAACCATTCATCTGCTGTAAGCAAAACAAACTGTTATCTGTTCACATTACAAACTCTACTGCAATAGACTATATCTACATCTCCACCATCATCATCACTGCTGCCATAGGTTTTCCATTTGTTTACTGATTATCCTTTCATTGTAAGCATCGTTAACTCTTATCTGGACTTGTTCACACTACAAATGCTGCTGCAAGTCCTAGACCGTCCATATATTTTCAGTTCCTCTGTGTGTCTACACTCCTGGCTCTGTGTCTTGTGCTGTTTCTTGTGTAAGGTTCAGCCAGAACTGTAGTCATGGCCGAGGACACCGGGGCCTTTGTGTCCTGGCCTCCCCTCACAGAAAAATAACATTCTTCCATCAGCATACCAGTGTCTTCTCTTACTACGCCGTCAGGGACTCCTCTGCAGTGCTGGGGACTTTCTGTAGTCGACTTCACAAGAATTGAGACACAGTTTGGTTTATATGCAAAATGAAGAACTTTACTTGACATGCTTTGCAGCACATTCTTATCAGAAACAGCATAAACATCAGGTTCCATACAGTTCACATCCTGTAATCTCCCTGTACTCCACTTCATGTCCTCACATACATTATGGGATAATAGTGCCTTAGGTGGTACCACAGCATCATTTTGGTGCAGACTCACTACGTTTGAGGATTCACTCGTCTGTTTCGTGCCGGACCTTAGAGCTTCAGCCCAAGCAATGACCTGCCACATGGTGAACAATCTGCGCCCTGTACGTCTTCCGGACCACTTCCTCTCCTCAGCTTCCCACTGCTGAAATGCTGCTACTGAAGACTGTCCTTCTGTCCCCATAGGACTCTGGGTTCTCTTCTGTTAATATTACGTGGTTGCTGCTGTGTCCTGGGCCTAAAGCCCATATGGACTATTCGGGCGCCCGGGCCTTCTAAGGGAACATTCCTATCTTACCACACAGCAGTCCCGCCTACAGTTAACCATTTACTATACTACACCCTAGCTGGAAGCTCTGTACGCTATAATGCCCCCATCTAGTGGCCATTTCAATAACTACACTTACCCTATACACTATACCTAGCAGCATTACAACAGTATATCAATTGCACCTTATATGCAGTTTACAAAGTGGTAATACACAGATTTGTGTAGCAGTACCAATGAGGAATAATGGTAATACACATGTTCGTGTAGCAGTACCAATCTCTAGCATTAAGTGACATATTAAAGAACAAAATTATCTATTTCTCATACAGTATCTTGTACGCAAGTGGATATAACCATAACATAATGGTACCGACAGCAGGTACATCATGCATAGCCCATCCCCCTACACTTGCTCTGTTTGTTTGCCTGCTGTTATAGTCCCCCCTGTTCCATGTGCCAAACAGCTTCGCTGTGCTATTATGTTGTCATGATCCATGTTTGAATCTGTGGCAGATCTGGTTTCCCTCTGATTAAAACCTTTTTCCTTTCTGGTCATAGGGGGTTAATGCAGTTTTCCTCCCCTGGTGGCCGCTGGTGTTATTGCATTGCATTGCTGCTGGGTCAGCTGATATGGGTGGTGACCACTCCTATCATCCTTCAAAAGGTCACCTGATGCATCAGCTGACTATTGGTTATACAGGTCCTTGAGTAGGAGCTTGCTGAGTGCTGCATTTCTTCAGCTGAATTCTTATCTGGTGCCTTAATCTGCTGTGCTGTGCATTGCAGCAGAGAAAGCTAAGTGTTGTTTTCTTTTACCTTGTCTGTGTAACCTTCCCGTGATGTTTTATTAGTGCAGCGATGGGACCAGTGTTCTCACTTGCCAATTCCCTACCCAGAGATAGGTGCAAAGCGAGTGAGGGCTGAGGTATCCGGCTCCCTTGTTCACTCATATTCAGACATGCTGACATGCGCTGCCAACAGAAAAGTTAAGAGAGGACACATCTACAAAACAGGAAAGCAACAAAAAGTTGGTAACAAAATGGTCATATTTCAAAAGCCATTCCCTAGTATCCCATATGCTTTCTTTACATTGATATATTTTACTGGAAAATTGGGGAAATGTCCTGACTCTGCTGTTAGGTGACCCGGGACCAGAGGCTCCTTCCATGTCCCTAACACTAGGGGCATCCTAGCTCGCCTTGTTCCCTGGATTACTTCTGATGGTGAAGATGCCTGGGCCATGTACCTTACCTTAGCTCCTGAATTCATCCTCAGCCTGTACTCTTCCCCTACCCAGGAGGGAAGAGGGCAGTAGTAGTGAACACAATACACCAACCAGACTAACAAGGTAATAGGAACAGGGGTAAAAAAAAGTACCAAACATACAAATATACTCACACGTACAACAGAGAAATGCACCAGGGAGTGGAGGATGGTGTTAAACCAAAGTAGGAAAAGAAGGGAAATTAGCAAACACCTAAAATCAAGCAACAATCACAGATAAATCCACCAAGTGCCTTCTCCAATAACAACCTCTAGCCATTCAGCATAAGCTAGCTCTGACAATGAGAGCTAGTCAGGGCAGATATTATATAGGAGATGGGAGTGGCTAACAGTGTACAGCTGGGCCTTAGTGCAGGAAAGCTTCCAGGAGCTCTCAACTGAGCAGATTAACCTCTGCACTACTAAAAGAAACTTGCACCGTTTAATATGAAGGTGAAATGCTTCTACTCAGTGAAGGAGTAGAAGAAATCAGATGCTGCGGTCTTCTGGTTCCTCTCTGTCACGGTAAGCCTAGGACACTAGATATGTTTTGGATCTACAGCTTTGCTCTCCATAACACTGTAGTAGCTGTCTTGGATACAGAGATACAGAACATCGAACTGAGCAGAGGTGGCATCAGGATGCAAATGGAGGCCACCAACTAGATTGACTATACATGAGAGATGTATATTCACTTTTTCACTTTTCGGTCCCTGGATGAAGGGTCACTTTAACTTTTCAAAATTCAGGCTGTCTGCAGCCACAGCTAGGGATCACTGCATATTATTTTACTATCTCTATGTCTATGCAATTTATTTAAAGACATAATTTATTAAGTAAGTTGTCCAAATTTTTTGACCTTTTTAGAAAAAAAAATATTATGAAGGTGGCATTGAATTTTTAAGATGTTTTACCATCCACCAAGTAAGTGTCTGTCCAACTGAATGGTAGAACTCGCATTTTAGCATATTGGACTTAGTCGCTATAAAAATCATGCGAGCTCTGTGCATTTTAGCTCTTGAGAAAATAACTTTTAATTTGAATGCAAACGATGGGGGCTTGAGAGCACCAGTGGTGTGGCCAAGATCTTAGCGCACTGTTATGCCCTCTCGATTTGCATGTTCAGGACTTCTCCCGCTACTGCATGAATTCAGCCCACGTGTGTGAGCATGTGCACTGACACTGCTGGAACCAGACAAAGCACGCACTAAGAGTAATTTCGCCATGGACATTGTCATTGCGGGTGTGCACACAGTGTGCGGGCGCTTTCTTCTCCCTAGTTCCTCTCTGCAGATTTCTTTACTGATACAGCTGAATGTGGGATGAGCAGTAGCACATTGTGGGTGCACACAAAGTGAGTGGGAGCATTCTTCTTGGTTCGTGCGCACCCACAATGACACTGTCTGTGCACGTGTGTAGGCTAAGGCAGATCTGTCAATCAGAAACACGGACTTTTCCTAATGGCCTCCACTATTCTTCTGCTCGTAGGCAGAGACAGACTGCTGTATAATTCATGTGATGATCCCATTGCACTGCACGGACTCGCCCGCCACCTCTTCTGACCTGTTCTTGACAGCATAATCTTTTTTATGCAGCCGTCAAGCTCAGGTCAGGAGAGCAGACAGCCAGTACGAGGCTTACGTGAAGTCTTCACAAGATTTATACGGCAGTCTGTCTCTGCCCTTACTCTGCCTTTCATTTGTTGTGAGATGGACTAGTGCCGATAGTGACTGTGCTGTGTTCCTCCTGGGTTGGAGAAAGGCAGAAGAGGTTTAGACTTACCACCAGTCTTCCCATGCCTCTGGGAGGCACACACAGTGCCTTTAGCTCCATATTTGCAGTCATGTGGGCATCAAACGCATGTGACGCAAGTTAGGACTTTATTCTTGAAAATCCTTGTGCTCGACGGGTAATATCTCCCAATCAGGCGCAGAATGAGACTAGATCTGAGGCAAAGCAGAATGAATTACCTGGAAACCTAAAGATGATAATAACCTCGAGGGAGAGGAGCGTCCAATTCATCTAATTATCAGAACTAATTATGTGCTATTCCAAAGTGAATGGATTTAAGCTCCGCTCCGCAGCCCCACAGTTAATAACGGGTTATTGAATAATACCATATTATGCCGAATGGATCAGCAAAGTAATCTGACTTGATTGGCAAAGATGACGCTGAGAGGGGAATGCATAACGAGGTGGAGACGATTAAACCGGTCATTACGTATTCCCCACCAGTGCTGCTTGTGTGTTAATTCCTACCCGTCTAGAGAATAGATTGACTTACGGAAAAGTACGAAAACGCTGATCCGCGTGCTGCTGCTATCTGACCGCTATGGTAATAACCACGGTAAACAGCGAAGTATCAGCACTCTGGTTCTGAAGATTATTACTTAGTCCTCCTTTGTACATCTGTATAAAACATGCACATGAAAAACTGGTACCGGTGTTGTGCGTGTTTCCCGTCTGTGTGTCCGTGTGGCATCCGTGTGTCCATTTTTATCATCAGGGTTTTTCCGGTATGAATCAAGAAATAAATAAATTACAAAGTTTCTCCTATACTTTGCAATGTTAAACACAGGCAGCACACATACAACGCACGGACGGTACACTGATCCATGTGCTGTACGTGTTTTTCATTGGCTCTTGTAATGGACATGTCTCAGTGTGTTTTGCACAGACGCATGTTCAATTTAAAAGCACAGAAATATGCATAGCAACATAGGTTATAATAACGGGTACATGTGGTATCCATGGAAAAAATGAATACAACGCGTACTGGAAACACAGACATGTGAACGGGGCATTAATATAAGGTTTATGGAATGGACTTTTTTTGCATTTGTACAAGGGATGATACTAATGTGTTATAGTTCTGCACCTTCTCACTCTGCACTTTAATGAACTGCGCTGGTATCCTTTAGGAATCTATTGCAAAATTTGGGGTCACTGAGCCACCAACATGTCTTCACGCAGCTGGGGACTATTGTTCCAAATATGCCCATGTCAAAAACAGCATTAGGTACTAAATAGATTTCCACTTTACCAGAGACATGAGTCCAACAGCAGCCGACACATGGAGGTATTGTAAATGAAGTGAAGAGCAGTACATCTGTGCATGCACGGTGAAGAAAGGTGTACTGTCCACCGCTTCATCTACACTATGCGCATGCGTTCTCTGTTGCTGCTGGACCCTTCTCTAGTACTCATATCAATCAATTATGAATTTTTTACTACCTTAAGCCAAAATGGCCAGCTTTGGGATAGGTATGTCTGGAACACTAAATCCAGCCTGCTTAATGATATTCTGGCTGTTTAGTAGCCCCAAACTTACTGACCGCGTACCTTTAAATCTCAGCACTGTACCTTGATGGTGCGGTAATCATGTTAATTCGATGGTGGTGCCCTCTTATACCTAAGGAGAAAAGTCCATGATTGGCACCCACCACTCCCAGGAGCAGCCGAGATCAGATGATACTCTATTAACGGCTGTTTAAGATGATGCCTTAATAAACAGCGATTGGGACAGCATGACAAGAAAAGAAAGCTCTCCTTATATCCCCATAGTTGAACATTTTAGAAAAGGGCCAAAGGTCTAACATTTGGTAGCCTCTGTAGGGGTTCGCACACTGAGTACGCACTAGAATTCACACCGGCATCGTACTCTAGCGTCCAAACAGTGTGAGGTTTATTAAACTCCATAAGTTTTCACAGTTCTCAACTGAAAAACAGCCTTTTCCTGGCACAAATTATGTAGTAAAAAATAACAGTCGTTTCTCAGGGAAGGCAAAGTAACAAGAAGTTCTGACCCACACAGTAATACAGGTCCTATTTCAGGCTCAGTGTGATCATCATTATTGGTTACACTCCAACATCAACATGTCACAACCCAGCTGCCTTTAATAGGACGTGCAAGCCCTGGACTGGAATGCACAGGAGCAACTATTCCCACTCAAGCTCTTTTGGTCGCTCCTAAATCCTGGATCTAAAATCCTGTCAACTTATTGTTAACGGAGTTGTTGCGCAATATGGGGACAACCACTAGGGGTAGCGGAAGGGAGATAGCAGGAGCTCACCTGAAGTGAAGATCTGAAGAGCTGGGCAAAACTCCGCTAAGGGGCAGTAGAGAGGTTGGACAAGCCTAATCAGCAACAGCCAGGAACGCAGTATCAGAGGAGAAGACAGAAGCAAGGTCTGAACTAAGCCAGGGGTCAGAAGCCAGTAAGAGAAGGAGACGAAAACACAGCCAGAAAACACGCCAAAGATCAGAGCCAAACGGGACAATCCAAAACAGGAACGCAAGATGGCAGGGCATGTTAGAAGTCAAGCTAGGTCTGTGGGGAACAGACACACAGGATGCACTAAGTCAGAGGTCAGGTATGGGGCAAATACAAACACGGGCAGACGGGTAGCAAAGGACACACTCAGGGTATGCTAGGTCAGCTGCTCTAGCTGAAGACATGAACTATCACTGACATAAGCTGCCAGCAACAGAGCAGGGAAATAGCCACCCATAAACTAGAGAGAGGCAGGAAAGTTTAAACCGCGCATGACCAGGTCAGAAAAGAGATAGCCTGAAGTAAAACCTGACCTGGATCATGACAGGAACCCTCTTTCCAGGACTCTCAAAATTGAGGCCAGCCACCTCATTAACACATACCTGCCATATAGGACTTTACCTCCTGCTTTCCAACACCACCCTAGAGAAGATTTGAGGGGAAAACCAATAAGGCTTTGTTCAAAGGTGGCAAAATTGATGCAAAAAATTCTGAGTTTAAAATACTTTGATTGCAATTAAGGCCCCACAGTTGATTCTGAAATCTGCATCTAGTGCAAAAGGTTATAAAACAAAAACATCTCCAAAAAGTGTAAATGTTCTTATATTTACACACCTCAGACAAGAAATATACACACAAGCAACAAAATTGTTAGTTAGAAAAACATTTTGGATCTTTTGCTGCTAAGAAATGTTTTTGAGAGTTTAAAGTTTTCAAATTGAGTATTTTAAATTGTACATCCAGTAGTCACATTCCTCTCATGTGTTTCAGTTCCACAGTCTCACTGCTCATAGGAGAGTCCTTTTGGCCTACCAGGCCCAACTTAGGCATAAGCATTGCAACTAAAGGTAACCCAATAAATTTGCACGACCCTGATCCAGTAGTGAGGTTAGTACTTAACATTCGCCCTCCGAGGTGTATCTAGGTTTTCTGGCACCCGGGTCAAGAATTCAGTTTGGCGTCCCACCCTACAAACTCCCAGCACATATGCGATTTTCACACTTAGTCACGTGCCGACAAACAGCGTCGGACTGGAGCACCTTGGGCCCACCAGAGAAAATCATTCTTGGGGCACGCTATGTAGCTAGTATAGAAATAAATACAAGACGACCAATTGTGCGGTACAACGCGCTAATATCAGGGTATTATATAAAGTAGATTAAATGAATATCACAGTACATCCACAGTTGATCATACATCCCCCATCTCACATATCAATATATAGAAAAATATATATAAAAATAATATAGAATTGACCACCGGGGTGCGCTGTGCAAAACTGCAGTGGAAACCACTGCATAAGATGAGTTAGAACCGATGCAATACAGTATGGATCAAAATCCAAAAAAGCTATATATATATATATATATATATATATATATAAACATACAAATTTTATGCAACATAGGATTATAAAATAGTATATAATTCCCAGCAAAATCCCCGCCACAATATCAGGATTTTCAAATTTATGCTGTACGTAAAAAGACTGCACTAAAAAATAAAAAAAAGGGGGGGAAGGTATTATATATATAAAAAAATAGTGCAAAAAATATGTAAAAACAAATAACTTTAGTGCACAATTATAGCCGTATCACACAATAAAGTGACCAAGTGCATAATATCAGAAGATAACTGATTTAGATGTATGCCACTCAACATATAACGTGCAAGAACCTATCAAAAGGTTAACGGATAATGTGTCAGCGCATGCTGAAAACAAGTGACTCAATGTAAAATAGTGCAGCAAGACTACGTTGCATATATACCTGGGGGGGCCGAATCCTGTGCCTGCGTACCCGACGCGCGTTTCGGAAAGTATTTATCCTTCGTCAGGGGCCTTGTTGCATACAATTTGTATGTTTTTTATATATATATATATATATATATATATATATATATATATATATATATATTGTAATCATTGCCATTCCTATTAATAAAGTTATATATTCTAATATTCCCATGCTTATATAGCTTTTTTGGATTTTGATCCGTACTGTATTGCACCGGTTCTAACTTATTATATAAAGTAGTACATGTATTAATTATGTGGCAGGGATTGGGTTAGCCCCCTCATAAAATATAAAGTAGCCCCCTCATAGTATATAAAATAGCCCCCTCATATAGTATAATGCAGCCCCCCTCACAGAATATAATGCAGGACTCATAAAGAACATAATGTAGCCCCCTCATATAATGCAACCAGCCTCATAGAGTATAATGCAGCCCCCATAGGGTATAATGTAGCCCCCTTAGAGTATAGTGCAACCCCCTCATAAAGTATAATGCAGCCTCCTCACAGAATATAATGTAGCACCCTCATAGGGTATAATGCAGCCCCCCATAGGGTATAATGTAGCCCCTCATAGGGTATAATGCAGCCCCCTTCAAATAGTATAATACAGCCCCCCACAGAATAAATTTTAGCCCCCTCAGAGTATAATGCAGCCCCTCATAAGGTGTAATGCAGCCCCTCCATAGAATGCAGCCCCCACAGAATATAATGTAGCCCCCTCATAGGGTATCATGCTGCCCCCCTCATAGGGTATCATGCTGCCCCCCTCCAAAAGCATATCATGCTGCCCCCTCATAGGGTATCATGCAGCTCCCCTCATAGGATATCCTGCAATTCCCTCCCCCATAGGGTATGATGCAGCTCCCTCCCCATAGGGTATCATAAAACTCCCCCATAGGGTATGATGCAGCTCCCTCCCCCATAGGGTATCACGCAGCTCCCTCATAGGGTATGATGCAGCTCCCTCCCCATAGGGTATCATGCAGCTCCCCCTAAAGAGTATCATGCAGCTCACTCCCCATAGGGTATCATGCAACTCCCCCATAGGTATCATGCAGCTCTCGCCCCCCTACAGGGTATCATGCAGCTCCAACCCATAGGGTATCATGCAGCTCCCCCCATAGGCTATGTTGCAGCTCCCCCGCATAGGGTATCATGCAGCTCCCTCCCCATATGGTATGATGTTGCTCCCCTCATTGGGTATGGTGCAGCTCCCCCCATTGGGTATGATGCAGCTCCCCCATAGGGTACGATGCAGCTCCTCCCATAGGGTATGATGCAACTCCCCCCATTAGGTATGATGCAGTTCCCCCTATAGGGTATGATGCAGCTCCCCCATAGGGTATGATGCAACTCCCTCATAGGGTATGATGCAGCTTCCCCCATAGGGTATCATGCAATTCCCTCCCCCCATAGGGTATGATGCAGCTCCCTCCCCCATAGGGTATCATGCAGCTCCCCCATAGGGTATGATGCAGCTCCCTCCCCATAGGGTATCATGCAGCTCCCCCTAAAGAGTATCATGCAGCTCACTCCCCATAGGGTATCATGCAACTCCCCCATAGGTATCATGCAGCTCTCGCCCCCCTACAGGGTATCATGCAGCTCCAACCCATAGGGTATCATGCAGCTCCCCCCATAGGCTATGTTTCAGCTCCCCCGCATAGGGTATCATGCAGCTCCCTCCCCATATGGTATGATGTTGCTCCCCTCATTGGGTATGGTGCAGCTCCCCCATTGGGTATGATGCAGCTCCCCCATAGGGTACGATGCAGCTCCTCCCATAGGGTATGATGCAACTCCCCCCATTAGGTATGATGCAGTTCCCCCTATAGGGTATGATGCAACTCCCTCATAGGGTATGATGCAGCTTCCCCCATAGGGTATCATGCAATTCCCTCCCCCCATAGGGTATGATGCAGCTCCCTCCCCCATAGGGTATCATGCAGCTCCCCCATAGGGTATGATGCAGCTCCCTCCCCATAGGGTATCATGCAGCTCCCCCTAAAGAGTATCATGCAGCTCACTCCCCATAGGGTATCATGCAACTCCCCCATAGGTATCATGCAGCTCTCGCCCCCCTACAGGGTATCATGCAGCTCCAACCCATAGGGTATCATGCAGCTCCCCCCATAGGCTATGTTGCAGCTCCCCCGCATAGGGTATCATGCAGCTCCCTCCCCATATGGTATGATGTTGCTCCCCTCATTGGGTATGATGCAGCTCCCCCCATTGGGTATGATGCAGCTCCCCCATAGGGTACGATGCAGCTCCTCCCATAGGGTATGATGCAACTCCCCCCATTAGGTATGATGCAGTTCCCCCTATAGGGTATGATAAAGCTCCCCCATAGGGTATGATGCAACTCCCTCATAGGGTATGATGCAGCTTCCCCCATAGGGTATGAAGCAGCCCCCCATAGGGTATCATGCAGCTCCGTCCCCATAGGGTATCATGCAGCTCCGTCCCCATAGGGTATCATGCAGCTCCCCTCATAGGATATCCTGCAATTCCCTCCCCCATAGGGTATGATGCAGCTCCCTCCCCATAGGGTATCATGCAACTCCCCCATAGGGTATGATGCAGCTCCCTCCCCCATAGGGTATCACGCAGCTCCCCCATAGGGTATGATGCAGCTCCCTCCCCATAGGGTATCATGCAGCTCCCCCTAAAGAGTATCATGCAGCTCACTCCCCATAGGGTATCATGCAACTCCCCCATAGGTATCATGCAGCTCTCGCCCCCCTACAGGGTATCATGCAGCTCCAACCCATAGGGTATCATGCAGCTCCCCCCATAGGCTATGTTGCAGCTCCCCCGCATAGGGTATCATGCAGCTCCCTCCCCATATGGTATGATGTTGCTCCCCTCATTGGGTATGATGCAGCTCCCCCCATTGGGTATGATGCAGCTCCCCCATAGGGTACGATGCATCTCCTCCCATAGGGTATGATGCAACTCCCCCCATTAGGTATGATGCAGTTCCCCCTATAGGGTATGATGCAGCTCCCCCATAGGGTATGATTCAACTCACTCATAGGGTATGATGCAGCTTCCCCCATAGGGTATGAAGCAGCCCCCCATAGGGTATCATGCAGCTCCGTCCCCATAGGGTATCATGCAGCTCTGTCCCCATAGGGTATCATGCAGCTCCCCTCATAGGGTATCATGCAATTCCCTCCCCCATAGGGTATGATGCAGCTCCCTCCCCATAGGGTATCATGCAACTCCCCCATAGGGTATGATGCAGCTCCCTCCCCATAGGGTATCATGCAGCTCCCCCTATAGGGTACCATGCAGCTCCAACCCATAGGGTACCATGTAGCCGACTCATAGGGTATCTTGCTGCTTCCACCATAGGGTATCATGCAGCTCCTACCCCCTATAAGGTATCAAGCAGCTCCAACCCATAGGGTATCATGCAGCCCCCCATAGGGAGGGTATCATGTAGCTCCCCCATAGGGTATGATGCAGCTCCCTCCCCATAGGGTATGATACTGCTGCCCCTGTAGGGTATCATGCAGCTCCCCCATAGGGTATCATGCAGCTCACTCTCCATAGGGTATAATGCAGCTGCCTTACAGGGTTTCATGCAGCTCCCGCCCCCTAGAGGGTATCATGCAGCTCCAACCCATAAGGTATCATGCAGCTCCCCCTAGGGTATGTTGCAGCTCCCTCCCCCATAGGGTATCATACAGCTCCATCCCCATAGGGTATCATGCTGCTCCCTCCATAGGGTATCATGCAGCTCCCCCATAGGGTATCATGCAGCTCACTCCCCATAGGGTATCATGCAGCTCCCCCATAGGGTATGATTCAGCTCCCCCATAGGGTATGATGCAGCTCCCCCCATAGGGTATCATGCAGCTCTGTCATGATTCTCAATGGCGAGAGAACATAGCCCAGCATATATGAGAACTAGCTCTTGGAAGATGGAAACTATACTGACCATGAACTAAACCTGCCGCACAACTAGAAGTGGCCGGGTAGCATGCCTACGTTTTTTTTATCCCTAGATGCCCAGCGCCAGCCGGAGAACTACCTAATCCTAGCAGAGGAAAAGACAGTCCTGGCTCACCTCTAGAGAAATTTTCCCAAAAGGCAGACAGAGGCCCCCACATATATTGGCGGTGATTTTAGATGAAATGACAAACGTAGTATGAAAATAGGTTTAGCAAAAATCGAGGTCCGCTTACTAGATAGCAAGAAGACAGAAAGGGCACTTTCATGGTCAGCAGAAAACCCTATCAAAACACCATCCAGAAATTACTTTAAGACTCTAGCATTAACTCATAACACCAGAGTGGCAATTTCCGCTCACAAGAGCTTTCCAGACACAGTAACGAAACAGCAGCTGTGAACAGGAACAAAATGCAAAAACACACAAGGACAAAAGTCCAACTTAGCTGGGAGTTGTCTAGTAGCAGGAACATGCACAGAAAGGCTTCTGATTACATTGTTGACCGGCATGAAACTGACAGAGGAGCAAGGTTATATAGCGACTCCCACATCCTGATAGGAGCAGGTGAACAGAGGGGATGATGCACACAAGTACAATTCCACAAGTGGCCACCGGGGGAGCCCAGAATCCAATTTCACAACACAGCTCCCTCCTGTCCATTACAACAAGGTCAAACAGCAGACATTGAAGCCGACAAAGCTATAGACCGGCAGAGGGCGAAAACGACTCTCCACTGACCAGAATGACCGGTCACTCATTCTAATGTCACTCAGCAACCATAGGATGACATCAAGTGACCTACAAAAGGAATGACAAATGGCAGTTGGGGTGAAGAGCATGGCAAGAGCAGTTTGTAACAGGCTCCTAGAGGCAGGACTCAAGTCATATATAGCTGGGAAAAAGCCTTTCATCAATGAGAAGCAAAGGAGAGCCAGGCTGAAGTTTGCCAAAGACCATAAGAATTGGACCATAGAGGACTGGAGTAAGGTAATCTTCTCTGATGAGTCTAATTTTCAGCTTTGCCCAACACCAGGTCGTCTATTGGTTAGATGGAGACCTGGAGAAGCGTACAAGCCACAGTGTCTTGCACCCACTGTGAAATTTGGTGGAGGATCGGTGATGATCTGGGGATGCTTCAGCAAGGCTGGAGTTGGGCAGGTTAATCTTTGCGAAGGGCGTATGAATGAAGCCGCATACAAGGTTATCCTGGAAAAACAGTTGATTCCTTCTGCTCAGGCAATGTTCCCCAACTCTGAGGACTGTTTTTTCCAGCAGGACAATGCGTCATGCCACACGGCTAGGTCAATCAATGTGTGGATGAAGAACCACCACATCAAATCCCTGTCATGGCCAGCCCAATCTCCAGACCTGAACCCCATTGAAAACCTCTGGAATGTAAGCAAGAGGATGATGGATAGTCACAAGCCATGAAACAAAGAAGAACTGCTTACATTTTTGTACCAGGAGTGGCATAAGGTCACCAAAAAGCAGTGTGAAAGACTGGTGGAAAGCATGCCAAGACGCAGGAAAGTTGTGATTAAAAATCATGGTTATTCCACAAAATATTGATTTCTGAACTCTTCCTGAGTTAAAACATTAGTATTGTTGTTTCTAAATGATTATTTACTTGTTGTTGTTTTTTTTGCATTATTTGAGGTCTTCAAGCAATGCATATTTTTGTTATTTTGACCATTTCTCATTTTCAGAAAATGCAAAATGTACTGCTTGGAACTTCAGAGACATGTTGTCAGTAGTTTATAGAATAAAAGAGCAATTTACATTTTACTCAAAAATATACCTATAAAGAGAAAAATCAGACAAACTGAACATTTTGCAGTGGTCTCTTCATTTTTGCCAGAGCTGTGTGTCACTTCTTCATCCCCTTACAAAGCCACGACTAGAGGGAGCTAACACTATGAATGTTGGGTGTTGTCCACCTTTGGAGACATTTTTTTTTAACTTTATCGCATGTCATTTGTTTCTAAAAATCAATGATTTTTCAATAAGGTTTCATTAAAAATGTTGTAGTTTGCCTTCTATGGCGCCTGTATTGCATTGTCAATTGCGAGCTGCAGAATCAGTTAACTGAGAATCTATCAGTCAGCCCGATACGGTGGACAGAAGGGGAGTGCATTTGTTTTATCTGTCTTTTTCTGAGCTATTCTCATCTGATTTAGGACCACAAATGACAGCAGAGTTGAATGTGCAGATAAATAAGGAGCCTGTAAAAGCTAAATGGTGTAAAATTGTTAGTGAAGGTCAAATGCAAAAATGATTTTTTTTAAGCTCCAAATACATGGATATAAGTAAAAAAAAAAAAGTATGTATAGTAGCGGCTTTGTCAGGCAGTTTTGATACAGTTTGTTCAAGGAGACACAATGAAAACTTGTCACCGGCCTTGGGATTGCGGAGCACAAAAGTTACATACAAGTCAGTAACAAATAATCCTGATGAAATATTACCATAAAGATGCCTTTGTGTTTTCTCCTTTCTTCCAGTAGATGCCATTGTGGCTGCAGTGTGCGTATTTTTTTGCCAGGAGAATGTAACATGTGGGAGTGGGGGGTTTGCGCTTTGTAAAACCTTTAAATTAACGTCTTTGAATCCGGCGTGCCGCACGCTGTGCTTTTATATTTGATTTTGAAGATTAAACTAAGATTATTTTTAGCATGTGATTCTTGTGAGGAACATTTCGTCTCTCGAGGCTTTACAAATATAACAGATGCAGGTAACCGCAAACAAAGGCACGACGACCTTCCACCGGCCAGTTGATATCACTGCCTGAACGGAAAACCAAGCGACAAATTCTGGGGCAGATTTGGAGAAAAAGTTGAAAAATACAATAATTCGGAACTAATTAGCAACAAGTTAATACACCGAAAAAAAATATATATATTATGGTTTTACAAACTCAATGTAATGAAACAAAGTTTTACAAGCTCAAAGTAATGAAAAGTTCTGAAACTTTCTATTGGGCTGTACGACCACTATGAGCTTTTGGTGCGTTTTTGACTTTACATATTTTTTCTAAAAATGCAGCATCTTACAGTTCCAGCAAAATGGAGGAGAAATATAGAAATCTCCTGCCCATTGTGCTTTTTCTTCACAAGTTTCAAATCCACAACATGTCAATTTCTCTTGAGGGTACGAGTTTTATGTGCGGACTTTTCCCATAAATTTGCATTAGAAGCGGAAAATCCGCAGGTTAAAAATTCATCACGTGGGTTTTACTCGTAAGTAAATTTCCTTACCAGACTATGTCCACACACTACGTTTCTGTTGTGTTTTTTTTTCTACAGCCAAAAACTGATCTCTTGGCAATAAAAAAAAAACTGTGGCCAAAAGGTTGGCTTTGCTGCGTTTTTTGTTACATTTTTTGCTGAGTTTTTCAGAATTCCGAAGTTCAGCTTTGATTCCACCTATTTTCTGACTAATGTGAAGCCATAAATCATTTTTTTGAGAAAAGAGAAAAGTTGATCAAAAGTTTTAGAGGAAAGGTTTTTTTACGTGTATTAGGTAGGACATTGTTTACTTTTAACACATATCATTCATTTACTTATCGCAAATTCAATCAAACGATGCTTCGAGTGGGGAGAAAAAAGAATTGCTTTAAAACAAAAAAAAGTCTGACAAAATAGGGACTAATTCTGAATGAAAAATCTGGATTCATGCAGTGAACTAAGTTTATACGAGTGCATGAAAAAATACACAATTGCAAATGTAAAAGTAGTGGGGGAAGTTGAATTGGTCGGGCATTGTTTACTTTAACACATATCTCTAATTTAACTAAACTGTGCTTGGAACAAAAGGATGACTTTATGAAAATTAAGTGCAAATTACATGAAATAAAAAATACTTTAACCTAGAACATCAATGCTCATACCAAGACATAGCTTTCTATGGGTGGAAAAACGCTGCAAAAACGCAAATAATTGACACATTACATATTTTAAAAAAACACACAGCTGTTTTCCAAGGCAGTAAAAAAAACAAGTGTGTGATTGAAATTTCCAAAATCTCATAGGTTTTGCTGATACTGCTCAGAGTAGTCAATGGCTTCCTGACAGTGATTCGACTACTCTTCATCAACAGAGCTGCTCTTCCTCTTCCATGCTGCTCTGTCAAGGGGGCGTGACTGCCGATGTCACGCTGATTGACAGCCGATGTCACGCTGATTGACAGCCGATGTCACGCTGATTGACAGCCAACTCTTCACAGTTGTGCAGCAGGGAGCCAGTTGTCAATCAGCATGACAACGGCAATCACTCCCAGTCAACAGAACAGAGCAGAAGAGAAGCTACTGCTATGTCGGCATGACACCACAGAATCGCCAGCAGAAACGGTCAGTGACTGCTCTGTGCTGGCAGAGATCTGCTCTGGGCAGAACAGGTAGGTAATTAGCAACTACCTGCCTGATAGTTCCTAGATCCACAGTAAAAAAAAATAATATAGTCCTAGTTAACCCCTTTTATTATGATGGAAGCAGTAAGGGTGTAATTAATTTTTCAGACATTGCTATTACATTTTTGCCCAATTTTTGGTAGATAAATAATAACAAAGTGGAGTGTATCTTGCATTGTTCACTTGAAGTTCTATTTGCTTGATTTTAAAACCTTCTGAGAAGTGGATTTTGTTTTCTTATTATGATCTGCTTTGTACAGTACAAACTAGGAACACATCTACAACCAGAATGAATATAACGGGCCTGGTAACATCAAATATACCAACAATGAAATTGACCAAAGACCAAGTAGGCAACAAAAAAATAATCTTTATTGAAACAAATATAAGAAATGTAAAAATATGCCCAAAAAAAAATGAGGCAGCAAAGTGAGGTGGGAATACCTGGATATCTATTTGAATATCACCTATATTACCGCAAAATATATCATATATTGTATGTGATAATGTGAAACATATAGTGACATCCAGCTGGATAATAAAATGTGCAAAGAGCAATAATGGTAATAAGTTATTGTCATTATTGCTTTTTGCACATACAAGTGCTTGTCACAAAATTAGAATATCATCAAAAAGTTAATTAGTTTCAGTTCTTCAATACAAAAAGTTAAACATATATATTTTATAGAGTCATTACAAACAGAGTGATTTCTTTCAAGTGTTTATTTCTGTTAATGTTGATGATTATGGCTTACAGCCAATGAAAACCCAAAAGTCATTATCTCAGTAAATTAGAATAATTAACAAGAAACACCTGCAAAGGCTTCCTAAGCATTTAAAAAGGTCCCTTAGTCTGTTTCAGTAGCTCCACAATCATGGGGAAGACTGCTGACTTGACAGATGTCCAGAAGGCAGTCACTGACACACTCCACAAGGAGGGGAAGCCACAAAAGATCATTGCTAAAAAAGCTGGCTGTTCTCAGAGTGCTATATCCAAGCATATTAATGGAAAGTGGAGTGGAAGGAAAAAGTGTGGTAGAAAAAGGTGCAAAAGTAACCAGGATAATTGCAGCCTTGAAAGGATTGTTAAGAAAAGGCCAATAAAATTTGGGGGAGATTCACAAGGAGTGGACTGCTGCTGGAGTCATTGCTTCAAGAGCCACCACACACAGACGTATCCAGGACATGGACTATAAGTGTCACATTCCTTGTGTCAGGCCACTCATGAGCAATAGAGAGTGATAAAGAAACAAAAACAAAAGACGTTTCGGTCCCAGTTCAGGACCTTCATCAATCACTGTAAGATGTATACAAACATATACAGTATATAAATAACAAAAGTGGGATAACAACGAAAAAAAGAAAAGAGAAAAACAAAGTATATACAAAATATATATAAACAATAAGCTCATACAAGTATATGGTGGCTTCATACCAGATCAATAGGGGGGAGAACCATAAAGAGGAAGGGCACATCTTAGGGCACAATATAACACATATTAGTTGAAAAAAAAGAGAAACAATTCCTCAGCACTGGTTTATATGCAGATAAGGATCGCAGCTGCACATATGCATATTACCAACATTTACAAAGTCAAGGCTCCAGGACAGGCAATCTGCTGACCCGATGATCACTCCAAAGTCTGATCTGAAACATCTCCAAGGCTTTGTCTGAAAGAAATGGAAAATGTTTTGCAATAATCAAATGCCATTATTCAGAACAGAAATCCATAGGGAGGGGGAAGAGTCAGCCATCATATTTGGGCCTTAGTATCCCAATAGGCCAAAAAGCTCCCTGTCTCATCAGAAGACACAGGTACTAACTAAAGGGTTTTTCTACTTTCAACAACGTAGCTCCCAAACAATTGCAGTCATTAGTGTTGAGCATTCCGATACCGCAAGTATCGGGTATCGGCCGATACTTAGCGGTATCGGAATTCCGATACCGAGATCCGATACTTGCCGCGTATCGGATACCGGAATCGGAAGTTCCCAGATTCAAACTGCACAAATTCAGCCAATGAGAATGATTCTAAGTGTGGGCACATCCTGTTCAGCATGGAGGGCATGAAACTACTGGCAAGGCTGTGATTGGCTGCTGAAATGATGTCATGATGCAGTTTAAAAGTCGCTGGCGCCATTTTGCGCTCACTCTGCTGTGAATTCAGTTAGTGACAGGACGCTGTTTGCTGACTGAGGGCCAGTTTAGAGATAGCGATTTGCTTCTTTGTGCTTTTCAAAGGCTAATTTAGCAACCGCTGTGTTCACCTACTATTCAACTTGCTTTTGCCTTGTAGCGCTGTTTTCACAGCGATCTGCAAGGTCTGTGTGTGTGTGTGTGTGTGTGTGTGTGTGAGTGCAGCCCACTCTCTAGTCTGAGTGCAGCCATAGGCCATCCATAGCTGGTTGTATTCAGTTCAGGGAGGGTGGTTCATTGCCTCATGAACTTGTGGAAAAACACTACATAGGATAAAGTAGAGGAGGGTTTTTGGGCCTTGCAGCGCCGTTTACGGCTGTCTGCACGGTCTCCGTGTGACTGCAGCTCGCCCTGTAGTCTGTGAGCAGCCATAGCCTGGTTGTCTCCAGCTCAGGGTTCTTCACTGCGTCATACCGTAAAATCAATTTTCCTTTTGTTTTAAGTAGTGTAGTCTGCTGCACATTTTTTCAAAAAATTCCTATTAGTGTCTTTCCACCCGTCTCCAGCTAACTTGTGGAAAAACACTACATACGATAACGTAGAGGAGGGTTTTTGGGCCTTGCAGCGCCGTTTACGGCTGTCTGCACGGTCTCCGTGTGACTGCAGCTCTCTCTGTTGTCAGTTCAGTCCCCAAAAAATAAATAAATAATAAAGTTCACCAAACACACCAGTGACACCACTTAACATTTGTGTAGGCCACATTAGCGCATATTAAAGTCTAGTCCACACTTTAGAAAATTAGTGTTTCTTATACCTGTTAGGAGTTGTTCAGGAATAAGCACACAAAGCCGTTAGTACTTTTCTGCTTATCTTTATCAGTCAACCAAGATGAAGAAGGCAGTGAGTAAGGCACGTGGGTGTGGGCGCGGAGCAGGGAGAGGACGTGGGGATTCTGTGCCTGCTGCAGGCACCGGTGACTCATCAGTACCCACTTTCACCAGGGAACAGTCCTTCATGCGCAGCTTTGTCGCAGAGCGCCGTACACCGCTGCTGCGTGAAGAACAAATTGAAGCCGTTGTCGGATGGATGGCAGCTAATGCATCAACTGCAATTAGTGCCACATCCTCTCAGACACAGAGCACTGGAGAGCAGCCATCTGTCTCTTCACCACCTGCCAAATTGCCCAGGCAGACAGAGAGCCCAGGACAGGAGCCGTCTCTACTTCTGTTCTCTGAATCTCTTGGCTTGGAAACAGGGGGCCAGCCAAGCAGCATTGGAGAAATGGAAGAAGAGGCAGGGTGCAGTGATGCCCAACAGCTTTTTCTCTCTTCCTCTGAAGAGGCGGGTGGGCCAGTGCTTCCGGTCACCACATCGCAGGCCGCATCCGCTGATGATGACACTCAGGTGCCACTTTCTGGTGCGTGCTCTGCTGCTGAGACTACCCAGGAGGAGCAGTTGGGGGCAGAGGGTAGTGTAGATGATGAGGTCCTTGACCCATCTTGGCGTGAGGGACAGGAAGGTGGTGGGAGCAGCTCTGAGGAAGAGATTCCCCGTACGGCCCAAAGAGGGAGAGGGAGGGGGAAGACTGCGGATCCTGCAGCCTCCGCTTTGGCACCCGTTAGGAGCATGTTTCTTCCAAAAGCCAAAAAGGGCGCTCCCAAGACTTGCAGTGCCTGGTCCTTTTTTGACACAGTTGCAGATGACATTTGCTATGTCAAATGCAAGGTGTGTCATCACAAAGTCAAAAGAGGTCGAAATGTCAGCAACCTCAATACCTCCAACATGTGGAAACATGTGCGCACCAGGCATGCGGCGGAGTTAGAAAGACACACTGAAGAGCTAGGCCAACCAACAGCGGCAGCTACCACCTCTTCAGCTCGTGTTGCCTCTTCCTCCAGCTCACACGCAGCTGGTTCGGCTTCCTCCCAGGATCGCCATGGAAGAACCTCTGGCCCTGTTGTCCAGAGACCCGCTGTAATTCCACCCGCAGCACCACTTTCCCAGTCATCCACACACTCCCAGCCCAGTCTACAGCCATCGGTAGTACAGGCATGGGAGAAAAGGCGGCCTTTCTCGTCAAACCACCCACGAGCACAGGCTCTGACTGCAGGCATTGCCAAACTTCTGTCACTGGAAATGCTGTCATTCAGGCTGGTGGAGACTGACAGCTTCCGTGACTTGATGTCATTGGCAGTCCCACAGTACAATGTGCCCAGCCGCTTTTACTTCAGCAGGCAAGCCGTCCCTGCCCTGCACAAGCATGTGGAGGGACACATAAAACATGCGCTACTGAATGCCGTCAGTAGCAAGGTCCACCTCACCACCGATGCGTGGACCAGTCAACATGGACAAGGGCGATACCTTTCCCTCACTGCCCATTGGGTTAATGTCGTTGAGCCGGGTACAGATCGTGCGAGTGGCGCAGGACGTGTCCTGCCCACTCCAAGGATTGCAGGAATCCATTCTGTACGCATTGACTCCTCCTCTTACACCAGTTCCTCAGAATCATCGCTGCAGGAGCCGTCACAGTCCACCTCCACATGGACCCAAGATGAACGTTTACCTGTTACGACCGACATGAGCACAGCCGTGGCCAAACGTCAACAGGCCGTCTTGAAATTAATTTCTTTGGGGAATCGAAGCCACACAGCGCAGGAGCTCTGGAATGCCATCAAGCAGGAGAGCGATGTGTGGTTTGTGCCAGCGAATCTCCAGCCAGGCATGGTAGTGTGTGATAATGGCCGAAATCTGGTGGCAGCTCTGGGCCTCGGCAACCTCACTCACATCCCATGTCTGGCACATGTGCTCAATTTGGTCGTGCAGAGTTTTTTGAGGGACTATCCGGATCTTGATGCACTGCTGCACAAGGTCCGCCTAGAGTGTGCTCACTTGCGGCGTTCCAGCACGGCAAAAGCGCGCATTGCGGCTCTGCAGCGCCGACACCACCTGCCGGAACATCGCATCATATGTGACCTACCTTCCAGGTGGAATTCCACGTTACATATGTTGGAGCGGTTGTGTGAGCAGCAGCAAGCTGTAATGGAGTACCAGCTGCATCAGGCGCAAAGAAGTCGCACTCCGCGCCGTTCAGACTTCACAACCACAGAGTGGGCCACTATGAATGACTTCTGCCAGGTTTTGCGTCCCTTCGATTATTCCACGCGGATGGCGAGTGCAGATGATGCACTAGTCAGCATGACTGTCCCCCTTATCTGCCTGCTTGAAAAATCACTGCAAGCGCTAAGGGATGATGTTGTGGAAGAGGTGGAGGATGAGGATTCAACATTTCCATCATCTTCTGGACAGTCAGCGCCACGTGGTTCCTCACAAACGCGTAGGCAGGGGACAGTTTGTGAGGAGGATGAGGAGGAGTCAATGGAGGAGGAAGACATCCGTCCAGAGGAGGGAGTTACACAATTGTCCAGTACTCAGTGTGTACAGCGAGGGTGGGGTGATGATGAGCGGGCAGAGATCACGCCTCCAGCAGGGGACAGCGTTTCTTGGGCAGTTGGCAGTCTGCAGCACATGCTGGATTACATGCTGCAGTGCCTGAGAAACGACCGCCGCATCGCCCACATTCTCAACATGTCTGAATATTGGGTGTTCACCCTCCTCGATCCTCGCTACCGGGACAACGTAGAAAGCCTCATCACACCGTTGAACCGGGAGCGAAAAATGCGGGAGTACCAAGACACACTGGTGAATTCCATCATCTTCTCCATTCCAAGTGAGAGAAGTGCTGCTAGTGCATTACAAAGCAGCTCAGTGCGTCCAGGCAGTGGTGGAGGCTCTGCACAAAGAGGGAGCAGAAGCAGTGCCTCTGCCCAAGGCAAGACCAGTATGGCCCAACTGTGGCACAGTTTTCTGTGCCCACCACAAAAGTCTACACCATCACAGACGGCTCCAGTCAGCAGGAGGCAACGGTTCCGTCAGATGGTGACAGACTACATGTCTTGCCCTCTTGCTGTACTCCCAGACGGCTCTTCCCCTTTCAAGTTTTGGGTCTCAAAGCTGGATACATGGCCAGAGCTAAGCCAGTATGCATTGGAGGTGCTGGCTTGCCCTGCGGCTAGTGTATTATCGGAACGCGTCTTTAGTGCTGCAGGTGGTGTACTAACTGACCGTCGCATGCGACTATCCTCCGATAACGTTGACCGGCTTACTTTCCTGAAAATGAACAAGGCCTGGATCTCACAGGAATTTGCCACTCCTCTTCCTGATTAAATAATTAGGTGACTGTCTACGTTATCCAGGTCTCCTGTTGTGTTCATCTTTCTACCATCTGAACTTAAATTCCTGGGCTCCAACACCGCCAGTTGAGGCTCAGAAGTGCCGTCTGCACAGTCAAAACATACGACCCAGTGTTATTGGGTTTCAGTAACGTCAGCTGATCCCCAGCTGTGTAGCCGGCAATGTGTCCTGCGACCGCCACGCTGACACAACAACTGAAATGTAAGGGAACCTGTCCCCCCCCCCCAAGGCGTTTGTTACTGAAAGAGCCACCTTGTGCAGCAGTAATGCTGCACAAGGAAAAGGTAGCTATTTTTGTTTAGCTCCTTGCACACGCAGAACTTAACACTTATAAAATGTGTCCACTGATACCGTAAAACCGTCCCGGAGGTGGGACTTTCCTTCGTAATATGACGCAGCACAGCTGTCATTCCTACCCCCTTGGCGCCGTGCCCCGGCTCCTCAGCGTTGTTTAAATCTGTCCCGGAGCCTGCGCTGTTATGTTATCCCTTGGCCAGGCACACTTAGCGCTGCCCATCTTCTGACATCAATTGGTGTCAGGCTGGCTGCGCCTGTGCGGCCGCGCTGGCCGAGAGCCCGCCTCGCATTGTCTTCTGATTTAATCCCACTGGGAGCCTGAGATCCATGGACATGCGCAGTGCATATCTGAACCTCCGCCTCTCACTCATCTCCCTACGCCTTCTTCAGACTGTGCGCCGTCAGCTGATCCCTAATAGCATGCCACGGCCGTGACGCCGCACAGTCTGAAGAAGCCGTAGGGAGGGGAGTGAGAGGCGAGGATATGCACTGCGCATGGCCACGGATCCCAGGCCCGCGGTGGGATTACATTAGACAACACTGCGAGGCGGGAACTCGTCCAGCGCGGCCGCACAGGCGCAGCTAGCCTGACACCAAATGATGTCAGAAGATGGGCAGCGCTAAGTGTGCCTGGCCAAGGGATAACATAACAGCGCAGGCTCCGTGACAGATTCAAACAACGCTGAGGAGCCGGGGCACGGCGCCAAGGGTGTAGGAATGACAGCTGTGCTGCGTCATATTACGAAGGAAAGTCCCACCTCCGGGACGGTCTCACGGTTTCAGGGGACACATTTTATAAGTGTTTAGTTCTGTGTTTGCAAGGAGCATAATGAAAAGAGCCACCTTTTCCTTTTGCATCTTTTGTGCTGCACAAGCTGGCTCTTTCAGCTACAAACGCCTTGGGGGGGGGGGGTTAAAGGTTCCCTTTCGACTTTCTCCAATCAGGCTTCGGCCTACATTGTGTTCCTCTGCTTCTCCTGCTGTCCCTGGGCTACAACACCGCTAGTTGTTGCCTGGTAGTGCTGTACGCACAGTCCCAACAGTCCCTCCTCTGTTATTGGGGTTCAGTAACGTCAGCTGTTCCCCAGCTGTGTGTGTGGCAATCCCTCCTATCTCCTCCACCTCCTCCTCCTCCTCCTGTCCCTGGGCTCCAACACCGCTAGTTGCTGTCCAGAAGTGTTGTACGCACAGTCAACAGTCCCTCCTCTGTTATTGGGGTTCAGTAACGTCAGCTGTTCCCCAGCTGTGTGTGTGGCAATCCCTCCTATCTCCTCCACCTCCTCCTCCTCCTCCTGTCCCTGGGCTCCAACACCGCTAGTTGCTGTCCAGAAGTGCTGTCCGCACAGAGCCAAACACCTCGCCAATGTGTTAGTGGGGTTCAGCACCGCCAGCTGTTCCCCTGCTGTGTATACGGCAATGTGTACTGCGACCGCCACGCAGGCACAACAAGTTAAATTTAAGGGAACCTGTCCCCCCCCCAGGCGTTTGTTACTGAAGGAGCCACCTTGTGCAGCAGTAATGATGCGAAGGGAAAAAGTGCCTCTTTTCGTGGTGCTCCTTGCACATGCTGAACCTAACACTTATGAAATGTGTCCCCTCCTACCGTGATACCGTCCGGTAGGTGGAACTTTCCTTTGTGATGTGAAGCAGCACAGCCGTGATTCTTACCCCCTTGGCGCCGTGCGCCGCCTCCTCAGCGTTGTTTGAATCAGTCCCGGAGCCTGCGCTGTTAGGTTAGCCCTTGGCCATGCACACATTTTGCGCTGCCCGTCTTCTGACATCATTTGGTGTCAGGCTGGCTGAGCCTGTGCGGCCGCGCTGGACGAGATCCCGCCTCGTAGTGTCTTCTGATTTAATCCCACTGGGAGCCTGAGATCCATGGACATGCGCAGTGCATATCTGAACCTCCACCTCTCACTCATCTCCCTACGGCTTCTTCAGACTGTGCGGTGTCAGCTGATCCCTAATAGCATGCCACGGCCGTGACACCGCACAGTCTGAAGAAGCCGTAGGGAGGGGAGTGAGAGGTGAGGATATGCACTACGCATGGCCACAGATCTCAGGCCCGCGGTGGGATTACATTAGACGACACTGCGAGGCGGGATCTCGGCCAGCGCAGCCGCACAGGCGCAGCCAGTCTGACACCAAATGATGTCAGAAGACGGGCAGCGCAAAATGTGTGCATCGCCAAGGGCTAACCTAACAGCGCAGGCTCCGGGACTGATTCAAACAACGCTGAGGAGGCGGCGCACGGCGCCAAGGGGGTAAGAATGGCGGCTGTGCTGCTTCACATCACAAAGGAAAGTTCCACATACCGGACGGTATCACGGTAGGAAGGGACACTTTTCATAAGTGTTAGGTTCAGCATGTGCAAGGACCATAATTAAAAGAGCTAAGTTTACCTTTTCCAGCATTAGTGCTGTACACGATGGCTCTTTCAGCTACAAACGCCTGGGGGGGGGGGTTAAAGGTTCCCTTTCAACTTGCTCCAGTGCAGGCTTCGGCCTACACTCTGCTCCCTCTCCTCCTCCTGCTGACCCTGGGCTCTAACACCGCCAGTTGGGGCCCAGATGTGCTAGCTGCACAGAGAAAAACACCAGCCAATGTGTCAGTGGGGTTCAGCACCGCCAGCTGTTCCCCTGCTGTGTAGCCGGCAACGTGTCCTGCAACAGCCACGCAGACACAAAGCTGCCGCCAGTGCAGGCTTCGGCCTACACTCTGCTCCCTCTCCTCCTGCTGACCCTGGGCTCTAACACCGCCAGTTGGTGCCCGGTACTGCTAGCTGCACAGAGAAAAACACCAGCCAATGTGTCAGTGGGGTTCAGCACCGCCAGCTGTTCCCCTGCTGTGTAGCCGGCATCGTGTCCTGCAAAAGCCACGCAGACACAAGAACTGAAATTGAAGGGATCCTGTCGCCCCTCCCCCAGGTGTTTGTATGTTTTACTGCCACCTTGTACAGCAGTAATGCTGCATGTGTGCAAGGTGGCTCATAAACTTATTCTCCTCGCACATGTGGAACTGAAAACACGTCTAAAATGTGTCCTCTGTGTGACCATTTAACCGTCCCAGAGGTGTGACTTTCCTTTGTAATGACACGCTGCAAACCCCTTGGTAGCGCTGCCCGTCTTCTGACATCATTGTTTGGCTGGCTGCGCCTCTGCGGCCACCCTGCCCGACACAATGCCCCTCGGTGTCTCATTTATTTTGACTGCGAGGGTGTGATTGATGGGCATGAGCAGTGCATATCTTCGCCAGGCTGTCACTCAGCTCCTTCCGCCTTCTTCAGACTGTGCGGCTTCATGGCCGTGGCATGCGATAAGGGATCAGCTGACGCCACACAGTCTGTAGAAGGTGTAAGGACACGAGCGAGAGGCGAACATATGTACTGCGCCAGGCCATGAATCCCAGCCCCGCAGTGTGAAACACTGTAAAGACACTGCGGGGCTGGGATTCATGGGCATCGCGAACCGCACCAGCCGACATGAAATGATGTCAGAAGACGGGCAGTGCATGGCCAAGGGATAACGCAACAACGCAGACTCCTGTACATCAAAATGCGATGCTCAGGAGGCCGCACCAAGCACCAAGGTGGTATTTTTGCCAGCTGTGCTGCGTCTCATTACGAAGGGAACTCCCGCCTCCAAGACAGATTGACTGTATAAGGGCCAAAATGTTGTACGTGTTTCATTCAGCTTGTGCAAGGAACAAAATTAAAAGAGCAACCTTTGACTTGTGCAGCACTACTGCTGCATAAGGCGTGGCTCTTCTAGTTTGTAACACCTGAAGGGGGGGGGTTAAAGGTTACCTTTAAAATTGGTTCAATTAGGCTTCGGCCTACACTCTGCTCCCCCTGCAGAGCCTGGGCTCTAACACCGCCAGTTGGTGCCCCGAAGTGCTGGCTGCACAGAGAAAAACACCCGCCAATGTGTCAGTGGGGTTCAGCACTGCCAGCTGTTCCCCTGCTGTGTAGCCGGCAATGTGTCCTGCAACAGCCACGCAGACACAAAGCTGCCGCCAGTGCAGGCTTCGGCCTACACTCTGCTCCCTCTCCTCCTGCTGACCCTGGGCTCTAACACCGCCAGTTGGTGCCCGGTACTGCTAGCTGCACAGAGAAAAACACCAGCCAATGTGTCAGTGGGGTTCAGCACCGCCAGCTGTTCCCCTGCTGTGTAGCCGGCATCGTGTCCTGCAAAAGCCACGCAGACACAAGAACTGAAATTGAAGGGATCCTGTGGCCCCACCCCCAGGTGTTTGTATGTTTTACTGCCACCTTGTACAGCAGTAATGCTGCATGTGTGCAAGGTGGCTCATAAACTTATTCTCCTCGCACATGTGGAACTGAAAACACGTCTAAAATGTGTCCTCTGTGTGACCATTTAACCGTCCCAGAGGTGTGACTTTCCTTTGTAATGACACGCTGCAACCCCCTTGGTAGCGCTGCCCGTCTTCTGACATCATTGTTTGGCTGGCTGCGCCTCTGCGGCCGCCTTGCCCCACACAACGCCCCTCGGTGTCTTATTTATTTTGACTGCGAGGGTGTGATTGACGGGCATGAGCAGTGCATATCTTCGCCAGGCTGTCACTCAGCTCCTTCCGCCTTCTTCAGACTGTGCGGCTTCATGGCCGTGGCATGCGATAAGGGATCAGCTGACGCCGCACAGTCTGTAGCAGGTGTAAGGACACGAGCGAGAGGCGAACATATGTACTGCGCCAGGCCATGAATCCCAGCCCCGCAGTGTGAAACACTGTAAAGACACTGCGGGGCTGGGATTCATGGGCATCGCGAACCGCACCAGCCGACATGAAATGATGTCAGAAGACGGGCAGTGCATGGCCAAGGGATAACGCAACAACGCAGACTCCTGTACATCAAAATGCGATGCTCAGGAGGCCGCACCAAGCACCAAGGTGGTATTTTTGCCAGCTGTGCTGCGTCTCATTACGAAGGGAACTCCCGCCTCCAAGACAGATTGACTGTATAAGGGCCAAAATGTTGTACGTGTTTCATTCAGCTTGTGCAAGGAACAAAATTAAAAGAGCAACCTTTGACTTGTGCAGCACTACTGCTGCATAAGGCGTGGCTCTTCTAGTTTGTAACACCTGAGGGGGGGTTAAAGGTTACCTTTAAAATTGGTTCAATTAGGCTTCGGCCTACACTCTGCTCCCCCTGCAGAGCCTGGGCTCTAACACCGCCAGTTGGTGCCCCGAAGTGCTGGCTGCACAGAGAAAAACACCAGCCAATGTGTCAGTGGGGTTCAGCACCGCCAGCTGTTCCCCTGCTGTGTAGCCGGCATCGTGTCCTGCAAAAGCCACGCAGACACAAGAACTGAAATTGAAGGGATCCTGTCGCCCCACCCCCAGGTGTTTGTGTGTTTTACAGCCACCTTGTACAGCAGTAATGCTGCATGTGTGCAAGGTGGCTCATAAACTTATTCTCCTTGCACACGTGGAACGGAACACGTCTACAATGTGTCCCCTGAGACCATTAAAACGTCCCTGAGGTGTGACTTTCCTTTGTAATGACACGCAGCAACCCCCTTGGTAGCGCTGCCCGTCTTCTGACATCATTGTTTGGCTGGCTGCGCCTCTGCGGCCGCCCTGCCCGACACAACGCCCCTCGGTGTCTTATTTATTTTGACTGCGAGGGTGTGATTGACGGGCATGAGCAGTGCATATCTTCGCCTGTTGTCACTCATCTCCTTCCGCCTTCTTCAGACTGTGCGGCTTCATGGCCGTGGCATGCGATAAGGGATCAGCTGACGCCGCACAGTCTGTAGCAGGTGTAAGGACACGAGCGAGAGGCGAACATATGTACCGCGCCAGGCCATGAATCCCAGCCCCGCAGTGTGAAACACTGTAAAGGCACTGCGGGGCTGGGATTCATGGTCATCGCGAACCGCACCGGCCGACATTAAATGATGTCAGGAGACGGGCAGCGCTAACAGCGCAAGGCCAAGGGATAACACGACAGCGCAGACTCCTGTACAGCAAATAACGACGCTCAGGAGGCCGCGCCCAGCACCAAGGTGGGATTCTTGACATCTGTGCTGCGTCTCATTAAGAAGGAAACTCCCGCCTCCAAGACAGTTTTGATTGTTTAAGGGGCTAAATGTCATACGTGTTTCATTCAGCGTGTGCAAGGAACAGAATTTAAAAGAGCAAACCTTTGACTTGTGCAGCATTACTGCTGCCCAAGGCGTGGCTCTTCTAGTTTGTAACCCCTGAGGGGGGGTTAAAGGTTACCTTTAAAATTGGTTCAATTAGGCTTCGGCCTACACTCTGCTCCTCCCGCAGATCCTGGGCTCTAACGCCGCCAGTTGGTGCCCCGAAGTGCTGGCTGCACAGAGAAAAACACCTCGCCAATGTGTCAGTGGGGTTCAGCACCGCCAGCTGTTCCCCTGCTGTGTAGCCGGCAACGTGTCCTGCAACAGCCACGCAGACACAAAGCTGCCGCCAGTGCAGGCTTCAGCCTACACTCTGCTCCCCCTGCTGACCCTTTGCTCCAACACCGCTAGTTGGAGCTCTAGGAAGATAACCTTGAATAGGTCCCCATCCTGGTTCCAGCACCGTCAGCTGGTTCCGGGCAGAGCCTTTGGCTTAGGTGCCTCCTTCTGGGTATCCGAGTTCCACCAACGTCAGGTGGTCCTTGGTAGTGCTTTCAGGCACGGGTACCTCCTGCTTAGTAACCGGGTTCCAGTAACGTCAGCTGGTCCTCGGTAGTTCCATTGGCTCTTGGACCTTCGGCTACCCATCCGGGTTCCAGTACCGTCAGCTGGTTCTCGGCAGTGTTTTTTGCTCTTGTACCTTCTGCTCCCCATCCTGGTTCCAGTACCGTCAGCTGCTTCCGGGCAGAGCCTTTGGCTTAGGTGCCTCCTTCTGGGTATCCGAGTTCCACCAACGTCAGGTGGTCCTTGGTAGTGCTTTCAGGCACGGGTACCTCCTGCTTAGTAACCGGGTTCCAGTAACGTCAGCTGGTCCTCGGTAGTTCCATTGGCTCTTGGACCTTCGGCTACCCATCCGGGTTCCAGTACCGTCAGCTGGTTCTCGGCAGTGTCTTTTGCTCTTGTACCTTCTGCTCCCCAACCTGGTTCCAGTACCGTCAGCTGGTTCCGGGCAGAGCCTTTGGCTTAGGTGCCTCCTTCTGGGTATCCGAGTTCCACCAACGTCAGGTGGTCCTTGGTAGTGCTTTCAGGCACGGGTACCTCCTGCTTAGTAACCGGGTTCCAGTAACGTCAGCTGGTCCTCGGTAGTTCCATTGGCTCTTGGACCTTCGGGTAGCCATCCGAGTTCCAGTTCCATCAGCTGTTTCTCGGCATTTTCTCAGCCTTCTTGTACCTTCTGCTACATTTCCAAGTTCAAGACCCTAAAGACGACGACCCGGAAGACCACCCCTAAGATGACGTCGACACCAGAGACGACGACCACTGAGATGACGACGACCCTGGAGACGATGACCCTGAAGACCACCCCGATGACGACGACCCCGGAGACGACGACCCTGGAGACGACGACGCTGGAGACGACGACGACATGGGAGACCGAGAAGCAGAAGAACAAGAGGCTGCAGAACAAAGAGCAGAAGAACATTAAGCATAACACTAAATATCAGAGCAAAAGATATTATCTAAATTATAAGCAGAAGAAGACTAAGCAGTGTATGGGGGTGAGTCCGTTCCTCCTCGTGGTGCCCCTGGATAAAGCCTGATGCTGCAGGCCAAACTGAACGCGGACAAATGTAACTCTTTTGTGACAGGCAGAACGGAAGGTGTAATCTTCAAACTTTTATAGATAACAACTACGGGAATGCCTGTCACAAATAAGAATATGATGAAGAAGTTGAATATGAAGAAGATAATAGTTAAATAAAAAGAATATGAACAATGTAAAAAAAAAAATTATAGGTAGAAGAAGAAGAAGATGAATAAGGTGAAGATAGTTGATGTCAAAGAAGCTGATGATGAGGATAATGAAGAAGAAAGTGTGGGAGAAGTAAAAAAGAAGGTGAAGGGCGTGGAAGTAGTGAAACATCAATATCTGACAAAATAAAAAAAAAAAATAACATAGTCAAAATCTTTCTAACGCCGAACGTCATAAAAAAAAAACAAAAAAACCTGCTATTCTATTTGTTTGGGCTAAACCTCTGTGCCTTTAATGTCTCCGCCACCTCCCCCAATACATCCTACATTATTCTTAGTTGTTTTCCTTCATGTAGAATTAACCTACAAGGAAAGAAAGGGTTTATTTTAATTCCGAAATTTTCGTCCCATTGACTTGCATTGGGATCGGGTATCGGTATCGGATTAGATCCGATACTTTGACGGTATCGGCCGATACTTTCCGATACCGATACTTTCCGATATCGGAAGGTATCGCTCAACACTAGCAGTCATGTAAAACAACAAACACAGATAGTACTCACCGTCTCCGGGTCTAGTGCCAACTCTGACATCACTGCTGCAGTCAATCACTGAGTTCAGTAGCTGTACTAATGTAGAAAGAACAAGCTTCTAAGCTCAGTGATTGGTTGCAGTGGTGATATGAGCTGTAATTATGATGTCATTACTGCAAGAAATACACAGGCACCAGAGCAGCATTGAGTGCTGGACTCAGGGAGGGCGAATACTATCTGTGTTTGTTGTTTTCAACAATCATTTGGGGACAACCAATTTAGCCAATTTTGCACCACAGCCTTGAAACAGTCTACCCACATGGATCTACTTTGAGAGCTTTACTTTTGGTATACCTAAAAATCACTCCCTCTGTCTACACCTTCTTACCTTAGTTTATTTTTGTGATTTTTCTGCTACCTTTTGTAGGATTTTGTATTTTGTATTTTGAACTTACTTGGGTAGTATGATAGGATGTTTTAAAGATGAGGTTGTACCTTAGGATGCTTTATTCTAGAAGGTTGCTGCTCTAATTATATCATAGAATCCTAGAATGTTAGAGTTGGAAGGGACCTCGAGGGTCATCGTGTCCAACCCCCGGCTCAATGCAAGATTCACTAAACCAACAGACAGATGTCTGTCCAGCCTCTGTTTGAAGACTTCCATTGAAGGAGAACTCACCACGTCTCGTGGCAGTCTGTTCAACTAATTGATCACCATCACTGTCAAAAAGTTTTTTCTAATATCTAATCTGTATCTTCTCCCTTTCAGTTTCATTCTATTGCTTTTCGTGTGTCCATGTGCAAATGAGAATAATGATGATCCCTCTACACTGTGACAGCCCTTCAGTTATTTATAGACATCTATTAAGTCTCCTCTTTGCCTTCTTTTTTGCAAGCTAAACATTCCCAGATCCTTTAACTGTTCCTCGTAGGACATACTTTGCAGTCAGCTTACCATCCTGGTAAAACTTACTCCAGTTTTTCAATGTTATTTTTAAAATGTGGTGCCCAGAACTGGACACAGTATTCCAGATGAGGCCTGACTAAGGAGGAGTAGATATCATAGAAAAGGAATAAACCTGAAAGGGACAGATAGTGCAATGGGGTTTTATCTGGATAGACAGTGTGGAGGAGAATACATGCTGTCGCGCTCACCTGATGAGGTTGTGTGCATACAACTGAAATAAGTTTAGGCTGCTGCACACCCAAGAGGAAGGAATCAAAGGTGCTGGAATGGGGTGGGTTCACCTACATTGCAGTCAGTAGAAGATAAGAAGGCAGGATTCTGAAAATCAATTGAACCGGTTTATTTGTCAACGCATTTTCAAGTTTCAAACTTCTTCATCAGGACCCACAGCATTCTAGAGTAAGCAGGTTGCGAGATGCAGTGATGGACAGGAGGCAGAGCAAGGGTTAACAAGTTTACTTAACAGGGGAATACTTAATAGGAGAACAAAAACAGTTCAGATGCAAAAAGATGTGCAGAGTCAATGAAAACAAGGGAAAATATAGTGGCAGTTCATGTTTGATCAACTTAGCCAGTCAGTCATCTTCCAGGCCGTGGCAGTTACGGAGCAGGCGATGACACCAACAACGGCTGGCACGATGCTGTTCCAATGGGGTCCTGAAAACAATGGTCCGTCTTTTGGCGGCAGTGGTCGGCGTCCGGTACCTTCCACTGAACCCCTAGTCCATGACATATGCGGCCGGAGCAAACAAGGCTGCAGCACAATCAGGATCTCCCGTGGGTGGGAAAGTATATGCTGGTAAGGTGGGTTACAAAAGTCTATGCAGTTCTCTGTTCTCTCTTTGCGGCACATGCGCTGTACTCGCATTCACGAAGCACATGGCACCTCGCTCTCTGCCAGCTGCCGGGCACGCTTCACTTTTCTCTCTATGCTGCGTGCTGCCTGCTCCCGACAAGACTTATGCGGCCGGAGTAAACAAGGCCGCAGCACAGTCAGTGTCTCCCGTGGGCGGGAAAGTATATGCTGGTAAGGTGGGTTACAAAAGTCTATCCAGTACTCAGTTCTCTCTGTGCGGCACGTCCGCTGTACTCATGGTCACAAAGCACACGGCACCTCGCTCTCTGCCAGCTTCTGGGCACGCTTCACTTCTCTCTCTATGCTGCGCGCTCACTGTTTCAGCCAAGACTGAAGCACCAACAACCACTGGCGCGCTGCTTCTCCAGCGACTTCCTGCGGACCATGGTCGACAACGAGGGCAACAGCGAACAGTCCTGAACTCTGCCCTGGCTCTTAGGCTGGCGTTCGGCGCTTAGCTGAAACGGGCTCCCGACTCTCTTTATTACTGCGGTGGGCTCCTGCACTGTCTGAGCCCAACATGGCCCAGCAGATATACCCTGGTGAATCAGGGCGCAGATGGCAGTCCTGCACCCGATCTCTCTCTACACCACACGTCTGTGTGTTGCAGTTCTTCGCAGCGCCGGCAGTTCGGGTGCAAAGCGCGCTGCCTGCCCTGCTGCTCGTACACTGACGGCGGGGGCCTCTCTGCAGTTTCGCATGCTTACTCCCTCAGCTTCCGGCTGGTTCTCTCTCTAAACATGCCCCCTCTTCCTGGGTCATGGGGCCAGTCCCCTATTTCTTCCCCCAGGAAACAGAGGTTGCAGCCTTAGCGGTTCCGGACCCGGCTCAATACAGGTACTTGCAGCCTGGTCTTCCTCCTTACACTAGCACCTCTAATTATATCATAGTTATCCGTGTGGTGGCATGTCAACTTTATTACAAGTCATGGCTTTGAAATTTGACATATGCAAGTTAATGAATTATTTAGATGGTTTTAAAATCATTCGTGTCTGATTTTAGTTGCATGTAAATCATGTGTCACTAATAAAACATATTTTTTGTATAATTGCAAGTTTATCACCCTGCCTTGACGCAGGGGTTGGCAACCTAAATGTGACAAATGAATGGTGCCTCTGTAACGGTGCCCAGGGTTGTAGCCATGTTCACTTGTCCTGAGTCCGACACCCTGGCACGCTACAGAAAACAGGGGTCTTCTTCGTGTGTGTGTGCTGCTGTTGTGACTGTGGACACCTCTGAGTCCTGACTGATCTGGTTCGTCACACTTAGCGTGGCCGTTATTCCCTGCGACCCCCAAGGACGGGAGACCACAACAGTGTATATTAAAACAAGTTCAACTTTGCTGTTCGTTTTAGTCATCAACAAAGCACAGCAGGAGATTGATACATCTTTCTTTGGGTGAAAGGGCAGTGCCATGTCTTCAACAAACATTTTTGGCGCACAGTTGACACTTTAGCTGCTCTTTCCCTGTTCTCACTATTTTCAGCCCATTTTTCAGGAGCCACGTTAATGAAGATCCTGTGATGAACTTCTTTACTGTATGTGCCCCCAGCCTCGCTGCATTGTCTCTTCTCAGACCCACAGCTCTCAGGACTTGGCTAACACTTTCCATTGCTGGAGTCCCATACAGACTCTCACAAAGTTGCTGGACCAATGTTCCCTTCACTAACTCACCTGCTAGAGGTATTTCAAGGTCACCACTCGAGCTCCTTTCTTTGGAAGTTTTCCTTCTCTGCTTCTCTGTTCTACTCTCTTTCACACACACACACACTCCAGTGGGCATCACTTAGACCAAAGGGATGTCCTTGCTTCTCTCTTTGTCCAAACCATTTACTAACTGATCACTACTTCCAGCTCTTGACATTAACCTGAGATTCCCAAACCTCCTCCCCACAATGGGCTGGCCTTAACTCTTGCACTGTCTCTGTGCCTGCTGTGTTGCTGGCAGACTTCACCTTTCACCTACATTCTAAACAGTGACATCTTGTGACCGTGAGTTAGCACTGCAGCCTCCAGGACAATTAACAATTGTTTTCATAAGGAAACATGTCAGGAACAAAACATTTTCGCTCTATACCACAGCAGCATTGATTTCTTCAGGGGAAATACAGCAGATGGTCCATCTCCTTAAACCTTTACTCCTTCTCGTTTGATCCTGTTATAGTCCCTTATTGACCCTATACAATAGCAGTCCAAATTGTAGGTAAACAGAATTGAGTACAGGAGGAAAATATGTAATGATGCAAAAATGTCCTCTTTCTCCTTAACAGATTTGGGTAAAGCTTCTTGTTTCTTCACTATCAGGGTGCCAATTCCTGAGGCAAGGTAGGGTGAGACAGATTAGGGATAAGAGGGTCAGAAATACCACCCATATCTCTCGCTACCTTCCACCATACAATCTTTATTCACTATATTTTTTTCTATCCACCACTAATTTTGTGTGTTGTTCATAGTTATAGGAATAATAATACATTTTATAGGGGGTTTTATGTTTTGTTCGAACGATGGAGCCCCGAAGAATCATATCTTGCTTGAGTATATTGCAGATGCCTTTACTGGTATACCTTTTTCTCTCCACTTGTTGGCCATAAATATCCTTGCACCAGTCTCTGGAGTACTCTTCCTTTGTAAATGTATGGTGCCCACCATAGCACATTGGTTGAACCAGTTCTCTAGGATGGCACATTCATTCATTCCATCAAAGGAAGATTTGCTGTGTCCCACAACACAGTCTCAAGAGCAAGGATCCCCAACCTGTGGCTCAGGAGCTACATGTGGCTTTCAGGACCATGGTGTGTTGCTCACGAGTCACGACTGTTTGCCAGCTTAGTGCAATAGCACAAGGTCTAGCAAACAGCTATGAAAATAAGTCTCCTCATGGTGACTTTTGTGAGTTGACCTGCATAGAAGAGCACTGCTGGATATACATAGGCGGCGGGATAAGTAAAGTTGGAGATAGGATAATACTATTAGTGAAAGAGACATTGCAGATGTATGCTACAATTTGGTGTGAGTGTTTCCATGAAAGAAGTTCTAAATGGGGTCAAGTTGAAACCTCTAGATGTACGTATGCTGCCTACAATAGACGGGGCACAAGGTGCTTTCTGTTGGAAAGCTTTAGCTTTTATTATACTGGAAATGGGGGATTTGGGTGAGACAGTGGTTGGAGAGGATGGGAACATTGGATGTGGCTCGCAACCATCTCTCAAAACTTAATGTGGCTCTCAAAGTAAGAAATGTTGGGGACCATTGTTCAAGAGCATGGAGCAGATGCAAGCGCATGGGCTATTGCAAAAGGAGAACCTGTAGGCTGTAGAAGGGCATCAACCCAACAGCAGGACTGGTATATGCTACTTCACACAAGGAGGAACATTAAGAGCACTGCCAGGACCCTACAAAATGACCTCCTCTGGCTACTGGTGTGCACGTGTCTGGCCAAAATGACTCCATGAAGGTGACATGGGGGTCTGATGTCCTGTTTTGAGAACTGTGCTCACAGGGTGGATTTTCAATTTTATAAATACAATGCTAGGGAAAGAAGTTGATTGCCCTCCACTTGCAGAGAATTCTCTTCCTTTTAACACTTGCGACGCTGTCGGACAGCAGGTGGACAAAAGCCGATTCCAGAATGAAGTTGTGTTTGTCCATTAAACATATGCTTGTCTGTGGGCCAGATAGATGGCGTTGTCTGGTGGGATACAGAATAATGAAACATTGGCAGGCATGACTGTAATCAAAATCATTATTCTGTTCTAATGCCCAAAACTATTTGGACGACATGGATGTTTCTCAGTAATCATGATCAAGCTTGTCTGGAATCTATTAGTCAGATGTGTAAATGTGCAATGTGTTTAATACAAATAGGATTAGTCATTACCGTTTTTTGTATGTTATGGAAAAATGAACGATGTGATGTTGGCTCTGCTGCTAAGTGTCCCAAAAGTCCCCATACACATTAGATAAAAGTCCGCTGAACCCTCCATTCCTCTAATGTGTGTGGCGGCCTCCTCCAGCTGTCCCCCCAATACACTAAGTCTGGACACTTAGGGATCAGGCAGTTGGAATTCAATTACTCGATTCTTTTGTTCTCCAAGCAGATAAGTCATCTCTAGATGATTCAGGCCACGATTTACTCCATTCTCCCCATAGAGAATACAGGAGTGGTCAGCCGAGCCGAGTGTTACATCACATGAGGGAGTCAATGGGAGAGAATGCTGTCGGCTGAACTACCGCGCGTACAGGACTCATGCATTTTTTATGCATTTTCGCAATGTTTTTTCCATGCAGAAATGGGCCAAAAACGGTATGGAAACCTTATGCAAGCTAATTCAATGACAATCCTGAAGTGTTGTGCACATGATCAGTAAATTTCCTTTGCAGTGCGTTTTTCTCTGCAGCATGTCAATTCTTTGTGCGTTTCTTCATTTTCCACACATTGACTTCAGTCACATCCGCAGCAAAAACGCAGGTATTAAAATGTGGATTTGCTGAGTTTTTGTTTGCGTTTATACTGGCTTCCCATGGTGTTTCCCACATTGTCATCTGTGAGACAGCGTGGGAAACACTGGTGCGGTGGTTCTTATTGGCGGTAATGCTACTGCCGGAAAGACTGTTGGTCAGAGTGCTGCGGGGTCATGCTGTCAGATGTCAGCATGACCCCGCAGCTGTGACTGTGAACCACAGCGGTGACCCATGGTAAAATGCATACCGCAGGTCAGCAGGCATAGGCTGATGAGACTCCTCCTCTCATCAGCCTACATCTGCTGTCACTGTTAACAGTGATGGCAGGAGCCGCTGATGGGATACGTAGTCTCTCATCAGCCGGCACCTGTGCTCACACTTAAAAGAAAAAACACAACATGTAAAATGATTACATACATATTCACATAAAAATAAAAAACATATTATAGTCACCTAACACCCTTGAAAAATGTAAAATAAAAAAACAACATATACTAACCTTAACGCCCAATCTCCAATGCCCGTGTCTACTAGAAAAAATAAAAAATAAAAAATAAATAAACCACTATATACTCACCTGTCCGCCATAGTCCACGTAATCCCCAGTGTTCCACAGTGATCTCACATGTAGAACAGTCACATCGGGAGATGTGACTGCTCTATCCAGCTGCCAGCGATACACTGACAGGAGGTAATCGCTCCCACAGTGTATCACTGAGCTGCCATGAGAGAGTTCACTGGAGTTCATCAACTGATCAGCTCTGGTGATCTCCCTTACGGCACCACTGCTGCGTGAGAAAATTCTCAAGCAGAGGTGGTGCCGTAAGTGAGATCACTGGAGCTGATCAGCTGATGAACTCCGGTGAACTCTCTCATGGCAGCTCATTGCTATACACTGTGGGAGCGATTACCTCCTGTCAGTGTATCGCTATTGGACGGGTAGAACAGTCACATCAGTGACTGCTATCAAAGTCATCAGGATTGTTGTGGGACATTATGGATTATCTTCTCTGCGGACAGGTGAGGAATTGGCTTCAGTGGATTAGGCGATTGGTGAGTATTGTTTAAATTAGATTCAATAAAGGAGTCGGTGTTATTATTTCAAATCAATGACTTTATTCTGGGTGGGTGGGTGTTTTTATAATATCATTATGAAGTAAGTAATGGGGGCGTCTAACCTGTGGGCTTGATGTCACCTGATAATGCAAAGGTGACATCAACCCCTGCCAACCATTACCTCACTTGCCACCAATACAGGGCTAGTGAGAAGAATGAATCTAAGCACCAGATTTGCCTTTTCTGGGGCGGCTGAGATCTGATGTTTTTAGCCTGAGGGGGCAATATCCATGGCCACTTCCTAGGCTATTAATATCAGCTCTCAGCTGTCTACTTAAGCTTTGCTGGTTACATTTTATAGGGGGAACCTATGTCAATTTTTTTCTGGAGTCTCCTGTAAAGTAGCCAGATGATATTAAAAGCCCGTGAACCTTTATGGCTATTGGCTCCTTCCCAGAATATTAACATCAACCCTCAGCGGTCGACTTTCCCTTTGCTGGTTATGAAAATTATGAGGGAGCCCATGCAATTTTTTTTCATTTTTGTTTTTTTTTAATTAAGAGTTGCTGTTTGGTTACAGCCTATGTAGGTTCATTCTGTTAACGCTCCTACATAGGCTGCTGACATTGTGTGTGTGTGTATGTTTGTGTGTGTTTGTGTGTGTGTTTGTGTTTACTTACCAGTTTAGTAATGAGGGTGTCGAGCTGACACCTTTTCATCACTAAGCCTAGGGCTTGGTGTCAATTACAGCTGTTGACATCAAGCCATAATCTCATTACTCTGATGTTACTGCATCAGAATGAAAAAAGGTGGTGTTGAACCAAGAAATTGCATCACAAAACTTATTTTTTAATATATCTATTTATTTAGCTCAAAAAAGCCTTCATTGCTGTACAAAAATGTGTGGGAAAAAAACAATACAAAACTGTGGCAAAAATGCACCAAAAATTGTGGCAAAACGCACGTTTTTGCTGCAGTGTTTTTGCTGCCAAGAGATGCAGCAGCCTTGCAGAAATTTCTGCAAGCAAATACTCAATGTGCGCATATTGCCTTAATGTATTGGTCTTTGTGTACAAAGAGTTTTTAAGAAGTCCTTTGGAGTGAATCTGCTCAAAAAAAAATCTGTAAAATCACTAAAATACTTGAAAAAGTCTTTCTATTCATTTTTACTTGCTAGTCATACATTCAGCTTTCTGACCAAGCTTTTATTACCTTCAGGTTTCCAAAAACATCAAGCATTTAAAAGAAATAACCTGACCATTCTGGAGGTATTTTCTGCCATGAAACTGTAGGTGGAATGATATATTAAGTTTATACTCTTGCCTTTCTCTTTTGTTCCGGTGCCGTATATTATCAGTGTTTGTATATTTGTTACCATATGATAATACTGCTACACGATTTAGTGTATTACCACTCCTATACAATGGTACTGCTACACTGTTATGTGTATTACCATGTCTGGCTACTTGTATATATGTGTAATGTTATACTGTTGTAATGCTGCTGTGTATTGTCACGGGGAGCCAAGGGAAGTTAAGGCTGATTACCCAGGACCCTGCGATAACCCTCAGACTAGGGGAAAACCCTGTCTGTCCCTCTCCCAGAATTTACACTAATGGTGTGCTTGTCTGGGCCACAAGACCTGGCCCTAACTCCTGTTTCAACCCTATGCTGAAACCGCCACCCGCCACCCAGTGAAGAGATAACACACCAAGTACCACAGAAAGCACTGACAGGGAAAACTTAAAACGCAACACGCCGCTGACGAACTGGAAAACACAATAATGTGCTCAGGGTTAAACAAATAGAAATATAGGAAGGAGAAATAAAACAAAGGAAAATACACCACAGATACTATACTCTTACTGCAAGACCACCACTCCAGACCGGAAACACTAGGCACGAGGCACAAGCTATAATCGGCAACGCCCAAAATCCAGCATGACTATTTAAAGGCCGTGGGATTGACCCAGTCTCCAACCCGAGTACCAGCCAGATTAACCCCGGACAACCTGGATAAAGTCTAGCCAGCGCCACTGAGCGTATAGTGGACGTATGTGGAATTACTGCTGTCTGTCGGATGCCCTAGTGTGAATAGCATCCGACATGACATGTATAGTGTACAGGGTAAGTGCAGTTATTGAATAGGCCATTAGATTGGGGCATTATAGTGTACAGAGCCTCCAGCTAGGGTGTAGTGTATGAAATGGTTAACATAGGAGGGGCTGCTGTGTGATAAGGTTAGGAACATTTCCTGGTACAGGGAGAAGGGCCTGGGCACCCGAATAGTCCACATGGGCTCTAGGCCATGGACACCACAGCAGTCACGCAACGTTAAAGAAGAAGAAGAGAGGTATAGCCATTTGGAGTCTATAGGACAGAAGTATGGTGTCAAGCAACAGGATTGCAGCAGTTCATAGCTGGAGGAAGGAAGCGGTCCGGAATAGTACAGGGCGCAGATTGTTCAACATATGGCAGATTATTGCATGGGTCGATGCTCTCAGAACCAGGGCAAAACGGACTAGAAAATCCCCAGTGCAGTGAGTCTGAACAGGGAGAACACTGCAGTACCGCCTAAGGCACTTTTACCCCGTAATGTACTGGAGGACGTGGAACTAAGTGTAGGGAAAGAGCAGAATGAGAACTGCATGGGACTTGTTGTTGATGTTGTTACTGACAAGAAAGTGCTGCCAAGTTGTTCAAGTAAAGTTTCAAATGTTGCATTTGAACCGGACTGTGTCTCCATTCTTGTGAAGTCAGTTGCAGAAAGGCCTCAGCGCCACAGTGGTATCCCTGATGGCACAGCGGGAGAAGACACATGTATGCTGGTGAAAGAATGTTGTTTTCATGTAAACGGAGGCCAGGGCAAAGATACACCGGAGTGTTCGGCCATAACTATGGCCCTGGCACTTCCTTACAAAACTACGCCATACTTTATGACAGAAGTCAATGGGAAAGCTACAAACACGGCTGAAAGATGCCTGGGCGCCTTTTTTGAACTCCTTGTAAGAATTTTTTTCTGTGTTTTTGCATAAAAAAAACAAACATTTTATTCATTCGTTAATTGATTTCCAAAGACTTGAAATAATTGCCTCCAAAAATTATTGAAAAAAAAGTTTACATACAAGACCAAAGGAAGTGTTAACAAAATGTTTCACAGAACGTTAACAGCAACGATTCAAGATAACAAAAAAATGGTCAAGAAACTTCAAGTCTTTCCTTTTGATTTACCCTCTTCATTTTTGACCACCTCATAAAAACATTGTGTGAATGTACCCTTATATGTTTGTACAATCTAGACCATACTGGGCTTATATGGCAAACGTTTTGTGTCGTATTTGTCTGCCCATGCCTATATTATGATTATGGTTTATGACTATCACTATATCACAGATTCTGTATAGAAAAAACGTGTGAGCCCCAGCCACACAGATTGACAATGTGGACAATCCTCGTGCAAATTTGCAGAAAATCAGCAGCTCATTCATGGTAGAAATCCAATCGTCACCATCCAATTTCTGCAGTCCATCCTCTTGAAAAATACACATTGAGTTTGCCATTGTCACATCTGCGACTCGTGAGCATAGCCTCACCTTCTCATGGGCTTGTAGACATATTTTCTTCTTATTAGAGATGTCAGCATCCACAAGAGTATGTTTTCCTGAGGCTTCGATGGCAGCTTTGCTGTTCTTGCTGCATTTTTGAAGTCAGCAACTTTCACTCCATGTTGGGAAGTATAGAGAGCGGGCGGCTTCCTAGCAGAGTTTTTTAATCTAATTGCATTTGTTCAATCTTTTGAGCCTTCCCAATAGGGGATGTGTGCATGACGTCTTTAAAAAAAATGGTGCACCCACTGAGGTTTTCCTAGCCCAAGCCATTTTAGGAAAAAAAAACACCTCTTTTTTTCCTGAAGCAGCTTTGTGAACAAAAATTTTAGCGGCTGCTCCGGCATTTAAAAGATGCCATGTGTGCATAACCACTTTCCGCTCTGCAATTTCAGCAAAAAGATTCCCAGTGCCCATAAATTTAGGCTATGCATGACATGGCGTCGGGTAGATTCCACCTAAAATCCAGAACAAGTGGAACTAAAGTGCTGTACAGAATGAGCATAGTGCACAGCAATGTAAAAACAACATTGCCATGCACGTATTCCGTTTTATTTTACTTCTTTTAATTGCTTCAAAGTTTGGAAAGCATGAAACTGCAAGAAAGCCACCAGCAAGGTCGCCTCAGGAAAGCAGCCGCCAGTGTTTTGCTCAAGCGGCTTTACCTGGAAAAACTCGGCAGCTTTGAGAGCATCTTAGAGACGCTGAATACACATATTCATTGGGAAGTTTTTGGAGAAGTTTTTATTTCCTGAAGTGTTTTTGCAGCCTTCTGATTGGACAATAATTAGTTTGGAGTGTCTTGAACTTTTTTTTCATTGTTACCGAGTAATCTTTCTAAATCGGAAGCTGAAAAAAATGCTCTAAAGACTAATCATATAACCGGTGGTTTTACAATAGCAATAGGTAAAAATGGAGTATGTGTACATGATGTCTTTAGCCCCTTTCCGACATGTGGCATAATAGTACGCACATGTCGGTCTCCCCCTGTTTGGTGCGGGGCTCCGGCGCTGAGCTCACACCTCGTGGTCGGCGCTCTTAGCAAGTGAGCATTTCTGCTACACACAGGCAATCTGATCATGACCTGTGTGTAGCAGAGGTGATCGAAGTAGTGCAGCTTTTAATCTCCCTTGGAGACTATTGAGGCATGCAAAAAGTAAAAAATTTATGTTTTTAAAAATACTAAAAAAAAAAAAATTCAAACCGCCCCCCTTTTGCCCCATTCAAAATAAAACAATAAAAAAATCAAATATACACATATTTGGTATCGCTGCGTTCAGAATCGCCCGATCTATCAATATTAAAAAAGAATGAACCCGGTTGCTAAATGGAAAAACGAGAAAAAAAATCAAAGTGCCAGAATTGTTTTTTTGGACGCCGCTACATTGCAATAAAATGCAATAACGGGCGATCAAAAGAACGTATCTACACCAAAGTGGTATCAATAAAAACGTCAGCTCGGTGCACAAAAAATAAGCCCTCACCCAACCCGAGATCACGAAAAATGGAGACGCTACAGGTATCGGAAAATGGCGCAATAAGTTTATTTTTTGTGACAGTTTTGCAGCAGAATCCAGATGAAAATGACGTCATGTGCACACACCCTTAGGATTTCCACATAATTAAGTGTCAGATTGAAAGATATCTCCTGTACGGTGAATATAATTTTAGGATTCGCTAAGGTAAATCTACGGTTTCCCAAAATGTGACCAACATCTCTCATTTTCTTCCACTTGACTCTTGATTTTTCTCCGTCGTTTGGCCAAGATAAATATTTTTTCCTATGAATTTATGAGGATTATCAAGCATTTGGTGGACAGCTCATAACCTGATGACTGAGCCACGAGAAATCCTTCATCTGTATAACAATGAGTTGTATACACAGGGAGTCGAGAAAGGTTTTTGTTTTTTCTTTTGTTGCCTGTGACGCTATCTGCTGTATAGACTGATATCAGAATTGATGGTGTGCCATGAAGAAAACCCATTACAAAGTGCTATTTGTATCAGACACTTATTATTTCGAGGCAATGAAAAATAGCTGCAAGAATCCTCTCAAGGAAAGAAGTTAATCAGATTAAATCAGAACTTTAATACAGAGTTTAAAAATGATACTGATAAAAAATACATTATGCTAAGACCTGCAAAAACGTTATCGGAAACACCTGTCAAAGAGCGCCGACCGGAAATGTGTATAAAGAGCTTGTCGCTGCTGTCCGGGAACTTAGTCATATCATTAACCCCTTATTTTATGGTCTCAATTTATATCATAGGATTAGAAAATGTTTTTCTTTTTTTTCCCAACAGCTCCACGCCTGTCCACAGGTTGCGTGTTGTATTGCAGCACAGCACAAAACAGGGGGTACTCTGAAAAACAGCCTCTGTGGGGGTATTCAGCCTCTGTGGGGGTACTCTGCAAAACAGCCAGGGCTGGCATCAATCACCACCTGGCGGACCCGGGCAAGTGCCGGGGCCCTGGACGAATGTGGAGGGTACACATTGTCGTGGACGCTGGCACACTATGGGGTCTCTTAAGTTGGGGGAGCCCAGTGCCAGTGCCGGTACTAGGCTCCCGCCTCAAATAGTCACCTCTCCCTATTCCAAGCTGCTCAGGTCTCGTCAGCATCTTCTAAACAATACAAAACCCGGCACTCAACTTAATGGTGAGAAGAAATTACAAATTTATTGTATCCCAAATCCAACAAAACGTTTCGGTCTCACAACGGGACCTTCATCAGTAACATAAATTGGGATAATGTTGGGAGCAAGTGACTATATGACCTGTCAGGAGAGCTCTAATCAATATAGTGTAGAATGTCCAGCAAAGGAAGAGAGGTTACAGCCTATACGCAGGCTGTCATCGCGGCGTCCACCGCTGAATGGTCGGTGACAGCCTGCTGTAACCTCTCTTCCTTTGCTGGACATTCTACACTATATTGACTAGAGCTCTCCTGACAGGTCATATAGTTACTTGCGCCCAACATTATCCCAATTTACGTTACTGATGAAGGTCCCGTTGTGAGACCGAAACGTTTTGTTGGATTTGGGATACAATAAATTTGTCATTTCTTCTCACCATTAAGTTGAGTGCCGGGTTTTGTATTGTTTATCGATTACGGTTTGGGAACCTACCTGTGCACCAGATTTGGTTGTGCACACGTTAACCTAACCATATCGTCAGCATCTTCTGACGCTCTGTGACATCTCAGGTCAGAGGGCGTGATGATGTCACTACAGAGCGCCCTCTGCCGAGCAGTGCAGAGAGTCAGAAGACGCTGTTGTGACCACAGCAGCTGGGAATGAGGAAAGGTGAGTATCTATGAGGCCATTATACTGTATGGAGCACTATATGGGGCCATTATACTGTATGAATAACTATATGGGTCCATTATATACTATATGGAGCAATATGTGGGGCCATTATATGCTGTATACAGAACTATATGGGTCCATTATATACTATATGGAGCAATATGTGGGGCCATTATATGCTGTGTACAGAACTATATGGGTCCATTATATACTATATGGAGCAATATGTGGGGCCATTATATGCTGTGTACAGAACTATATGGGTCCATTATATACTATATGGAGCAATATGTGGGGCCATTATATACTGTATACAGAACTATATGGCTCCATTATATACTATATAGAGCAATATATGGGGCTCAGTATACTGTATGAAACATTATATTCAGCCCATTACACTGTATAGAGCACTATATGGAGCCATTATCTACTACTGTATATAGAGCCATATATGGGGCCCATTATACTGTATGGAATCATCATTAGGCTAGGTCTAGATCAAGCTGTGCAATACTGAGATCACAGCGTTACATTGCAACAGCGCATCTAATGATCTCCTATCATGTCACATTACAACCCGTGAATGTATGTGTCTGCAACACTGGATCACAAATACTTCCAAATCTGCTAACATTTCTGTAACTGGTTCAAAGCGTATGCGATTTCCTTACCATAGACTTCAATAAAAGTCACAGACATCTGAGATTTGGCTTATTTTATTACAGCCGAACTGCACCTTTAAAATAGTCACACGACAGCAAGTCACAGATAAGTTTCACAAGTGTTTTTGGTGGCATGACTTGTCTGAGAATTGCTGCTGAGTGACACGTGCCGTTGCGATGTATCTACTAGAAGGGAGTAAATCTGATACAATTCGAGTTTGGGAGATTTGTTCTAATTCAACCAGGAAATTCAATTTGCATGAAATCTATTCAGAGTGAATCGATTCTGATGAGAAATGGGTTAAAATAAATCCTTTTCCACACACCTCTATTTGGTGCTCCCCATACCACTCCTGCTGCTGCCAGTCCTCTATCTTCTTCTGTCTCCATGAACCCAGCACTTTTTCCCTAGAATCCACATTGTCATCTGGAGAACAAAACACATAATGTTGTGTGTTGTGCCACAGGTCACTGACATTGGAGAATTGGAGAAATGCATTGTGCTGCACATCATTGACATTGGAGAAGTATGTTGTGCCACAGGTCATTGACATTGGAGAAATGCATTGTGCTGTACGTCATTGACATTGGATAAGTGCGTTGTGCCACAGGTCACTGACATTGGAGAAGTGCGTTGTGTCGCACTTCATTGACATTGGAGAAGTGCGTTGTGTCGCAAATCACTGACATTGGAGAAGTGCGTTGTGTCGCACTTCATTGACATTGGAGAAGTGCGTTGTGTCGCAAATCACTGACATTGGAGAAGTGCGTTGTGTCGCACTTCATTGACATTGGAGAAGTGCGTTGTGTCGCACATCATTAACAATCGAGAAGTGTGTTGTGCCACACGTCGTTGACATTGGAGTAGTGCATTGTGCTGCACGTCTTTGACATTGGAGAAGTGCGTTGTGCCACACGTCGTTGACATTGGAGAAGTGCGTTGTGCCACACGTGTTTGACATTGGAGTAGTGCATTGTGCTGCATGTCTTTGACATTGGAGAAGTACATTGTGCTGCACATCATTGACATTGGAGAAGTGCGTTGTGCCACAGGTATTTGACATTGGAGAAGTATATTGTGTCGCACATCGTTGACAATCGAGAAGTGCATTGTGCCGCACGTCATTGACATTGGAGAAGTGCGTTGTGCCGCATGACATTGGAAAAGTGTGTTGTATCGCATGACATTGACATTGGAGAAGTGTGTTGTGCCGCACGTCATTGACATTGGAGAAGTGCGTTGTGCCGCATGACATTGACATTGAAGAAGTGCATTGTGTCATACATCATTGACATTGGAGAAGTGCATTGTGTAACACATCATTGACATTGGAGACGTGCGTTGTGTCACACATCATTGACAATCAAGAAGTGTGTTGTGCCGCACGTCATTGACATTGGAGAAGTGCGTTGTGCTGCATGACATTGACATTGGAGAAGTGCATTGTGTCATACATCATTGACATTGGAGAAGTGTGTTGTGTCGCACATCATTGACAATCGAGAAGTGTGTTGTGCCGCACGTCATTGACATTGAAGAAGTGCATTGCATTGTGCTGTACGTCATTAACATTGGAGTAGTGTATCGTGCCCCACGTCGTTGACATTGGGAAAGTGTGCTGTGCTGCCGTCATTGATATTGAAGAAGTGTATTTTACTGTACGTCATTCACATTGGGGATGTGCGTCATGCAGCATGTCATTGACATTAGTGAAGTGTGTAGCACTGAAAATCATTGGCATTGGATAACAGCACTGCGCTACATGTCATTGTCTTCAAAGATGGGTGTTGTGCCCCACATGACTACATACCTCGTGCCCCACATGAGAGAAAGAAGAGAAAAGTCAGAGGAGCTGAATAGAGGACTGGAGGTGGAAGAGGTATGATGAGGGCCAAGGAGAAGTATAAGTATGAATGTAAGTTGGAGTATAAGTTGTGGGAGTTTTTTTTAACATCTTTCCGGCATTCAGAATCCAGCATTTCGCTGTAGTTCACACCAATGGAAGGTTGTGGAATGTTGTGGAAGGTTAGGGTCAGCTATTCATTACTATTGAAGTATCAGGCCCCCTGTATTATAGTATGACTTAGTCCTATATTTTATTATTGCAGCACATTGTTGGAAGGGTTTTGTGCTCATTTAAGGTGTAGGATTACCTGGTGACGTACAAAGAGGCACGCCACATATTGTTCATTAATGTAGAAGCACCGATTTAATCACCGACATCAGGATGTATCATCAAAGCTCTGTTTTCTATGTTGGTAAGTTCTGTCCTTTTCTCCGACTGATGATGTCTCTAGGAGATGGCATCTGAAATCTTGTGATATTTAGAAGTGGAAGGAAATTGATCCGTGAATTTTCTGTCGCTTTGAATGATGCATTTTATTGTGTATTAATCATGCAGATCTGCGAGGAGTGTACCGAGAACGAATGTAATGTCTCACGCTGGATTACAGTGTTACATTATTTATCACTGTTATGACTTCTTGAGAAATTCAGAGACTGTACTTAAAGAGCCGTTCCGGGAGGTCCCCATAGACTGCAGTTACCGATGCGGCATTGCTTACCCATGATAATAATACATTTTATTACAAAAATTATTTGATTTATCATTGAATCTTGCATCATCTACTGAGATATTCATCGTATAATTCCTGGTTTGAGCATAGAATAGAAAGTGAAACACTGGAGAGGGAGGAAAGAGAGAATGTAGTCAGATGGGGTGACAGAGGAAGCCCCCTCCCTCTGTCGAAACACTCAGCCAGAGTTATCTCTAACCCAGGGTATCGAAGAAGGAGACAGAGAATACAGCCTGCTCATGATTACCATTAATGCACCCTACATATGCAGACTTTTAAGAGAAATTCTTCTCGACATCACAGTATAAACACTGCTAAAACAAATTAATGAAAAACTCAGGTTGAAAATCTCTTCTGATACAAATTTTCTGATTTGATTTTTTAAATGGTGTACCAACAATAATTAGAGGAAACCAAAATCATAAACTAACAGAGGGATGGATTCCAAATTCCAAAAAGCAAAGTAGAAAACTGAAATCACAGACAGATTCAGCGATGTGAATTTTATCAGGACAATTCCTAATGTGACCCAGTAGTGTATTTCCCCCCATATATTTGTGTGCACTACCGACAACGTCAGTGTTATTGATGAGAAGTTGGATGTCCTGGGTGATCTCCTTCCAGACCTGTATCAGTGGTTCCTGAACAGTCTGGGGCCCTACTTGGTGACATCGAATGCACTGATACATAATGTCCCATCCTGGAACTTCCCACAAGCTAAGGTTTTGTCTGTTAAGTGGCCAGTGTGAACATTCGCCTAAACATTGCATGCATGCCAACTTATATTCGAGTTCATTTCTTTAAGTTTTTGTTCTGTCAAATAAGGGTATGACCTCCCTTTTTCTTTGACTTGGACATTACACATATATAGCACCCCATGGTTGGGTGGCCATTATTTGGGGTCTCAGTCCTGCTCGGCCCTTATTCACATTTATGTCATTTGACATATAGTAAGGTTTTAATACTACAGGTTAGGACCATCCCAAGTAGGGTCAATGTGATGTGGTGGTATGGCCTTTTATGATTTTTTTAATCAAAATTATGCCAACTAAGTGCCCTATGCTATTTTCATGCACCATTTCTATTCATTTATTAACTGCAGAGTATTTGCTCACTTTGTTTTTATCGTAGGTTTTGTACTACTACAGAATATTGGGCCATCATTACAGCAGTATCTGCTGAAGGTCAATTTGTACAGCTCTGGCGGTGCTCCATATAAAGAAGAGGATACCAGTCCTGAAGTTAGGTTAATGCCCTTCTATGTTCTCACATAACGACCCATGTCCTGATATCTGCTTCTTGTTCGTGAAACTATGCTGGCATGACGACACCTAAATCCTGTAAAGACAAAGATACACTCCAATTTTCTGTAGAGACAAAGATCTGTCCCACTTCTTGCATAAAGACAAAAACTCATCCTCTACTTCCTGTACAGAAAAAGATCAAATGCAAATTCCTGTAACAAAGATCTTTCCCACTTCGTGTAGAAATACAAAGTCTCGCTCCCCTACTTCCTGTAGAAACAAAGATCCATCTCAACTTTCTGTAGAGACAAAGATGTGTCCCACTTCTTTTAGAGAGAAAACAAGTTAAGATATCATAGGATCTTTAATCAATATAGAAAAACAAAAACAATAAAAGACCTAATAAATGACTTTAATAATATATTTAAAAGTTAAAAAAAAAAAACCAAACAGAGAAAAGAGAAAAATGGAGGGTCCAATCTGATGCTAATTAAGCATAATTATCTCCACAAGCAATATTGTTCAAACATATACTTGTTCAAGTAAAAAAAGGTCAGAATTCTGTTATTTCACAAATTAAGGAAATGAGCTAGGGAGGATAGACAGTGCCTTCCCCTATCAGTGTCCCTTCCTTGCAGCGGAGGTTGGCACCCTGGGAAACGATATGGTGCCCCCCGCTCAACATAGACTGACCCTGAGAGATCTTCCAAAGGAATCCATGTCAAAGCCACCACCAAATACACAAAATATAAAGTGCCGTTAGTGCTAGTATTGTTGATCTGTATGTGCTCTAAGAAAAACCTCTTGAGCCACTATAATAGAGACTCCATCATATTTGGAAATACCTTTCCTCAACAAGATATTTCGTAATGGTGTCTGATAGAAGAGGATATATTTTGTGTAATATCTTTTGGCAGTTGATCTGTACTATTTGATATCCTCTTCTATAAAACACCAGTACGAGATATCTATCTTTTAGATCTTATTTTGTTTTTGTTTTTCCCACTTCTTTTAGAGAGACAAAGACCCATCCCACTTCCTGTAGACTCGAGAGACAAAGACCAAACCCCACATCTTGTAGAGACATAGACCTAGCCTATTTCCTGTAGAGATAAAGAAGTGCCATAACAACCACGTCCCAGGATGTGCACGCTTATCCACCCATATTTTGCAAAAAGGTTTCATTACATGTTAAGCTTGGTTCCTAACTCTCCCCCATTTTCATTTCAGGCCTGTCTGGGGACATGGAAAGGTGAGTCACTAGACTTAGGCACCATCCATATTGAGGTATACCTTGCCTTGATTGGATGGCTTTATGCTTTTTGATAAAAAAAAATGTTTAATAAGTACCTCCTGTTTTTTACATGCATAGCAATAATGGAATTCTTGTATTCATTACTGTACTGTATATATTTCCTGTAATCCATCTTTGCATCTTTGTTGCAAGAGACGGATTGTACTTGACAACAGGCATTGGACAGCAAGTTATACTGAAGGAAGATTGCTAGTGACTAACACTTTGAAGGGATTACCAGGAGGTAAGAAAATATCATTTTTAAATTAGATAAAGTTGTCTGAAATTATAGGGACCATTATTCATGGTGCATTCGTCCCAGCCATTCATAGTAATCCCCTACTCTACATATACAGTATCTATAGAATGTTAGGGTACTGCACCATTGATAGAATGAGACATTGATGCCAGACCTAAAACATTGCCTGCGTGGATCGGAGACCAAACTGTAGCTGAACTGTAATTGAGCAGTCTCATTTTTCTCACAGCGAGGACCGATTCCATTCCGTCACGCTGTGAGTCTTTTATTGCTATTGTCACATCAATAAATTGCTCCTAATGGATAGAGTTGTGTGCGCCTGCATTCTGCGCCTCCGATTGTCAGTCTTTATTACCGTGCCTGAGTCGTCCTAATGTGAAATGCATCATTCTTCCATTATTCTTCATCATTTGCAAATGTGTATCTAACAGGATTTTTACCTTCTTAGTCTCCTACCTTCTCATTGGCCGCTCCTCGGACAAGACGGGAAGGGGTAAGTGCCCAGGAAGCTAGACGGTCTAATTGGGATTCTTGAGTTTCCTGTCGACCTGATGAAGACTAAGGACAACATAATTGAGGTTGAGTGGAGTTATACGGCTGGATTTTGCTTGTTGGGTAAGATCATTGAAGGTAAAAAATGACTTGTGCAGCTGGTGTCCCCATCAGAAATGCTCCGGAGAGAGAGGCCCCCAATGGTGTAAGTTAAGATGAAACTTTAAAGCAAATGTTGACCCTTAACCACCATTTTTTACCCTACAAAAAAATTACAAAATTCTGTGCAGACTTAGTGATATCTGTTTGAGGTCTATTTTTCTCACACAGACGCCAAAGTCTCATAAGGTTTCATCTCTTTCTTGGTTTTCCCATCCCTCTAACCACACATTTAGTGTCTCATTTGTATTTTTATTGTATCTGTATAAATAAAGATTATTATTTTTATCATATCATTATTTCTAACCCCTTCACACCACGGCCATTTTTCATTTTTTAGTTTTTTGGGTTTTTTTTCTTCTTCCAAGAGCCATACGTTTTTTATTTTTCCATCAATATAACCGTATGAGGGCTTTTTGTCTTGCGGGACAAGTTATACTTTTGAATGACACCATTCTTTTTCCCACATACTAAATTTAGGAAATTTTGGAATTTCCGTAATTCGACAATCATGTTGTTAGTTCATTTTTACCATACAATGAGTAATGTACAAATAACAGCCAAAAAATAATGTGACTTTTTTTAACCTCTTCATAGCTCTTGGAATTTGTTTCCCTCTTTTCAGTAGGCTACATAGTCAAGTTAATAATGTCATTCAAAATTACGACTCGTCCAACAACAAAAAATAAGACCTTGAAGCCCAGACATATGGCTATGCCAGCAAAAAATGACAAAGGGGCAGGAAAAAAAAAAAAAAAAAAAAAAAATATATATATATATATATATATATATATATATATATATATATATATTTTACATCTACCCAGGAATTCAGACTTCAGTCTTAGAGAGGTATTCACATTGGACACGTTAGGACCCAGCAGTTTTGAGACCACCTTGTCGTTGGTTGTTTTGCATGCATGAATTGGCCAAATTATGTGCTAAGCGTCTCATTTTTTCCTAGTATCCAGAAGAAGTATTGTTATTCATATTTCATATTGATATGCTTCAGCACTACAGTGTGCAACTCTTTATGTTTAATGCATTCAAGGATAGGGATGGGCCCATGCATACAAGGATAGGGACAGAGCCATGCATACAAGGATAGGGACGGAGCCATGCATACATGGATAGGGACGGAGCCATGCATACATGGATAAGGATGGAGCCATGCATATGGAGTGCCCGCTAGGAACTCGGGGTACTCGTGCCGGGTCCAGTGGTCATTAAAGGGGAAGTCACGGTGGCGGTGACCCAGTCCGTGGCCCTGGGCGTCCAAATTAAAAGGAAGGTTTTTAAAGGGGTTGTTGTGAATAAAGAATGTTCATGACGCCACTTGTAGTATTCGGTCAGGGATGACCAACGCTGCTTAAAGGGGTCGACTGGGGGTGATGTTATTGCAGCAAGGATGGTATGGCTTCCCACAGGTGAAGCTTAGTCCCCAAGGCTCCTGGTGTAGTAGGGAAAGATGACAGATGGTGTAGTGCTGGAAAGAATTGGAGGACACAAGGTTGCAGTCTCTTTAACTTTTACTGGTAGTATGCAGCCACAGTCCAGGGTACGGATCACAGATGATGGCGAAGTCCGGGCAGCCTGGAAGCGATTCGGAATCCCCTTAACCAAGTGGGGTTGGAAGCCTTCCTTACTGCGCTGTGTTGTAGACCCTTGCTGCCTAGGGCTTCACACAAGGTCCTCATTTTCTCTCTGTTCTATTAATAGGACAATATCCATATGGCAGACAATTCGAGCCTTTTTACAGGTGTCCTTACTTGCGGCGACTCCGGGCTCTATATGCGGCTGTGCCTTCGGATGTAATGGTGGACAGGTAACTTGAAATCTCCTGCCCGCCGATTTCTGCTGTGGGGCATACAGTTACCCCCACAACCTCGGAATTCCGGTATTCTGCACTGATTCTGGAGTGAGCCCACTCACAGCTCCACTTCCAGTATCTTCCCTCTCCTTTGTTTCTTCTCCCCTCACAGTCTCTTACAGACAGCTCTGTCTCTCTCTTCTCTTTCCAGGAGCTGCAGAACCTCGTGCCCCAGCTTTTCACTCCTCACTCCTCTACTAACTCCTCCAGCCAGAATATATAGGAAAGTTCCCCTGAATTCGGGTCTCGCGCTCCCCCTTCTGGCCTGGAGTCAGAACAGTCTTGTATGTACTTGTTACCTGTTAAAGGGATCCTCCTCTCTTCCAAGCATGGCATCACCCTCCCCATGAGGAAGGCAATACCTCTGTAACAACCGGTTACCTGGGGTGTTACACATACAAGGGTAGGGTTGGGCCATGCATACATGGATAACGATGGGGCCATGCAAACCAGGATGGGGATGGGGCCATGCATACCAGGATAGGGATGAGGAGACAATGCATACCAGGCTTATACTCGAGTCAATAAGTTTTCCCATTTTTTTGTGGTAAAATTAGGTGCCTCAGCTTATACTCGGGTATATACGGTATACATGTTTTGGATTGTTTTGCCTAAAATACGAAGAAAATGTAACTTTAAGCCTTTTAGAGATAATTCCATCTTCAACTTAACTGTTTACAATAACAGTAATTTTGACCAGGGGTGCCCAAACTTTTACATGCCACTGTATATAATATCTGAACCTTGAATGGGCCATATACAGAAAAGCATCAAAGTCATGGTCAGTGGCATAACTTCAGACTCCAGGCCTCTCCATTCTGCACGGCCCTACATCTACTCCATTTTGTCTATTACACTGCCTGGGTTCTCATTATCCAAATCTCTCAATCCTGTTTCCAAGACTTTTCTCAAGCTGCACCAGTTCACTGGAATAAGCTACCATTGACCACCATCATTTTAATAGAGTGTAAGTAAAACTCAGTTCTCCAGCTTCTCCACCCAAAGCCACTGACATCAGCCTTGCAGAAAATAATGGACCCTGGGAGCAGCAGCGGAGACTTGATGCTGGACCTGGGAAGGATGAGTTAAGCTTAATTTGTGTGTTTATACAAATGAACTGCAGGTGCGGGAGAGGGACTTTCTGAAACTGGAAAGCCTCTTTAAGTGTGCTTTTGGGTGCAATGCAGAATATGTATCAGAGGTAATTATAGGTTTTCCAGTGACCTCTTATGTGTGATGATATACACAAACTTCATATAAACAGAATTTCCAAGATTTTTACTTGTTTATTTCATAGATTTGCAGACATAAAATATCAAACTCAGTTATCCTCAGCCTGTGCAAGCCAAGCGCTGCCTCTCCACTGCTGTTCTGGTCTTTATTGACAAGCTGCAGTGTTGAACTCGTGACTACAGGTCACACAATTGCTGCACCCAAGCACTAGACTCAGCCTTTTTGGACTACCTCGACATTACCGCTGCGCTCAGTGATTGGCTGCAGCACTGATGTGAACTGTTGTTGTGATTTTACTGGAGCGGGTCAGTAAATAAGTGGAAAGGCAGCGCTGGATCTGCGGACCGGTGGGCATAGCTGAAACAAAGATTGGAGAATCCTTTCACGGGTCTGTACATGCAGCAAAAACATTTACATTTACCAATATACACTCCCTGACAGAAGTTATGTCGCCTATCCATGCTATGTAAATAAAAGCTTATAACCTGACGTTAAATTCATCCATTGGTTGTATAAATTATTCTTTTGAAAGCTGAAACCCTCCGAACTGTGGTTTAGGTTAAAGGCCACTGTCACCCCCCCAGCCGTTATAACTAAAAGAGCCACCTTGTGCAGCAATAATGCTGCAGTCTAACAAGGTGGCTCTTTTAGTTTTTGCTTCTGTTATTCCCTCAATAAAGCGTTTTATAATTTTCCCCAAATACCTGTCTTTGTACCTGGAGGCGGGTCTGAAGCCTCCTCTGTGAAGCGCCCAACTGCCGTCACTCATCTCTTCTGGGGCGATGGTCGCCGCCCCCTGAGCGCTGTTATCTTCTGAAATCCGGCGACTGCGCTGTGCGTGCCTGCCTGGGGCAGGCGCATTGAGAATTGCCCGTCATAGCTCAGATGCCGGGTTCCGTTCTGCGCCTGTGCGGGCAGTGCGGCCAGCCTGTTGCTGAATTCCCGCCCCGCACTGTGTTATGCATTATGCACAGTGCGGGGCTGGGATACCTGGGCATGCGCACTGCGCTGTTCAGACGCTCCCCCAGGTCCCCCGCCTTCCAGCGTTGTTCTGTGCGGCTGTTCCAAACGCCGGCAAGGATACCTGTATATTACGGCAACGCAGGAAGGTGGGGGACCGGGGGAGCGTCTGAACAGCGCAGTGCGCATGCCCAGGTATCCCAGCCCCGCACTGTGCATAATGCATAACACAGTGCGGGGCGGGAATTCAGCAACAGGCTGGCCGCACTGCCCGCACAGGCGCAGAACGGAACCCGGCATCTGAGCTATGACGGGCAATTCTCAATGCGCCTGCCCCAGGCAGGCACGCACAGCGCAGTCGCCGGATTTCAGAAGATAACAGCGCTCAGGGGGCGGCGACCATCGCCCCAGAAGAGATGAGTGACGGCAGTTGGGCGCTTCACAGAGGAGGCTTCAGACCCGCCTCCAGGTACAAAGACAGGTATTTGGGGAAAATTATAAAACGCTTTATTGAGGGAATAACAGAAGCAAAAACTAAAAGAGCCACCTTGTTAGAATGCAGCATTATTGCTGCACAAGGTGGCTCTTTTAGTTTATAACGGCTGGAGGGGGTGACAGTGGCCCTTTAAGAAAATAAATTGGCATCAATGCAGAAATATTGATCAGTTAATGGACCCAGAATGGTCAGACTTTTTTGCAAGACAAAAGTTTTGTCGCCTGGTCATATAATGCACCCAATCCTAGTTTACATCCTCACCTGTGTTCAGTAAATGATCAGTTAATTAGTGTGTGTATAAAAAGAAACCCAGCACCCCAGGCCTTCACTTAAACTGCAACTTGAGCTCTGACAACATGCCAAACATCCACCCTGCGGCCAAAGCCTGGATTATCAAAAGGCTGAAGACGAGATCCACTGCAGAAGTGGCTGGCATCTTTAATGTGTCTCAGCGTCAAGTACAAAAAATTAAAAAAAGATTTGAAGAGACTGGAGATGTGTTTGACAAGCCCAGGTTCGGTAGACCCCACAAGACAACTGCTCAGGAGGAAGGTTTGTTTGTTAGAAAATCCACAGCAAGCCCCTCTTCCACTGCAGCAGAGCTCCAACAGGCCTGGTCACCTCAAGTACCTGTGTCAACTAGAACAGTTTGTAGGATTCTGTCTCGAAATGGCCTCCATGGTCGAATCAGGGCCCAGAAACCAGCACTAAACAAAAGGCAAATAAAAAACCGTGTGGCATTTGCAAAGTCCCAAAGCCTGCTAAACAGATGGACACTGGAAAAGTGGCAGAAGGTGGAAATCTCTGATAAATCTTCAGTAGAATTACACCACAGCTGCCGCAAATACTCCAGGAGACCTACTGGAGCCCGTATGGATCCAAAATACACCCAGAAAACAGTTGGTGGTAGAAAGATCATGGTCTGGGGTTACATTCAGTATGGGGGTGTGCGAAACATATCCAAGGTGGAAGGCAAGAAATATTAGCTACACTCTTATATTCCAAATCATTAAAGGGGTCAAATTCTGCAGAAGGATGGTGCTCCATCTCATACATCCATCTCTACAACTAAGTCCCTCCAGGCAAAAAAGATCAGGGTGATCAAGGACTGGCCAGCCCAGTCACCAGACATGAACATCATTGAGCATGTTTGGGGTAAGATGAAAGAGGAAGCTTGGAAGACAAAACCAAAGAATCTAGATGAACTCTTGGAGGCATGTAAGACTGCATTCTTTGCTATTCCTGATGACTTCATTAATAAATTGTATGAATCATTGTTGAACCGCATGGATGCAGTTCTTTAAGCGCATGGAAGTCGCACAAAATATTAAATATGACTCTACACCGTGTTCCAAGTTATTATGCAAATTGGATTTAAGTGTCATAAAGATTTATTTGTTTTGTTTTTCAAATATAGTCATTGATGGTATTGTGTCTCAGGGCTCAATGGATCACTGAAATCAATCTTAAACACATGTGATAATTAGTTTTCCAGATGATTCTAATTAAAGGAAAACTACTTAAAAATGATGTTCCACATTATCAAGCAGGCCACAGTTTTCAAGTAATATGGGAAAGAAAAAGGCTCTCTCTGCTGCCGAAAAGCATCAAATAGTGCAATGCCTTGGACAAGGTATGAAAACATTACATATTTCCCAAAAACTTAAGCGTGATCATCGTACTGTTAAGAGATTTGTGGCTGAACCTGAGCACAGACGTGTTCGTGCTGATAAAGGCATAATGAGGAAGGTTTTTGCCAGGCAAGTTCATCGGATTAAGAGAGCCATTAAAACCAGCAAACATATATTTGAAACTGCTGCTGCGTCTGGAGTCCCTCGAACCTCAAGATGTAGGATCCTTCAAAGGCTTGCTCTGGTTCATAAACCTACTATTCGGCCACCCCTAAACAGTGTTCACAAGCAGAAATGGTTGCAGTGGGCCCAGACATACATGAAGACTAATTTTCAAACAGTCTTGTTCACTGATGAGTGTCGATGTTCCAGATGGATGGAGTAGTGGATGGTTGGTGGATGGCCACCATGTCCCAAAAAGGCTGCGACGTCAGCAAGGAGGTGGAGGAGTCATGTTTTGGGCCGGAATCATGGGGAAACAGCTGGTAGGGCCCTTTAAGGTTCCTGAAGGTGTGAAAATGACCTCTGCAAAGTATATAGCGTTTCTGACTGACAACTTTCTTCCATGGTATAAAAAGCAGAAGCATGCCTTCAGGAGCAAAATCATCTTCATGCTGACAATGCACCATCTCATGCTGCAAAGGATACCTCTGAGTCATTGGCTGCTATGGGCATAAAAGGAGATAAACTCATGGTGTGGCCACCATCTTCCCCTGACCTCAACCCTATAGAGAACCTTTGGAGTATCATCAAGCAAAAGATCTATGAGGGTGGGAGGCAGTTCACATCAAAAGAGCAGCTCTGGGAGGCTATTCTGACTTCATGCAAAGAAATACAAGCAGAAACTCTCCAAAAACTCACAAGTTCAATGAATGCAAGAATTGTGAAGGTGGTATCAAAGAAGGGTTCATATGTTAACATGTAACTTGGCCTGTTAGGATGTTTTGGAGTTAAACAGCTTTTTTGTTCAGTGAATGTGACCTCCTAATGCTGCAAATTCAACATATGAGATTTTTAAGTTCTTTAAAACATATCAAATGTTTAGAAATTCTACTGTGCCTAATAATTTGGAACAGTGCATTTTCAGTTTTTATTCATTTTGGAGAGTAAACTATTGTCATTGGGAGGTTTCTTCAATAAAATTCGATGTATACTCTAACGGGTGATGACTTTTATGTTATGCAACATATATTTGTATTTTAAGTTAATTATTTGTTTGAATATCATATTACTTTCTGTGGGCGACAAAACTTTTGTCTTGCCAAAATCTGACCATTCTGTGTCCATTAACTGATCGATATTTCTGCATTGATGCCAATTTATTTTCTTACCCTAAACCACACTTCAGAGGGTTTCAGCTTTCAAAAGAATAATTTATACAACCAACAGATGGTGGCCCGATTCTGACGCATCGGGTATACTAGAATATGTATGTAGTTTATTTATGAAGTTTTCAGAATAATGCAATTTATACACAGGATTCGGCCAGTCGGGCATGACCAATTAGCGAAGCGTGGTTCAATTTCCACGCCAATTCGCAGCCGGACTGCACCTGTCGCTGATTGTTCGCGGCCGGCCAGGCGTGACCAATCAGTGAAGCCAGGGCCGGCTCCAGGTTTTTGAGGGCCCCGGGCGAAAGAGTCTCAGTGGGCCCCCCTCTTTAACACATACCACGATTCATGATGCACAGATACAGCAGAGAAATATACCACAGCCAAGTAGCATATAACAGCCCACATAGCATACAACACAGCCCACATAGAATATAGCACAGCCACGTAGCATATAGCACAGGCCACATAGTATATAGCACAGGCCATGTAGTAGATAACACAGCCCACGTAGTATATAGTACAGCCGACAAAGTATATAGCACAGCCTAAACAGTATATAGCACAGCCCACGCAGTATATAGCACAGCCCACGCATTGTATAACACAGCCCACGTAGTATATAGCACAGCCCACGTAGTATATAGCACAGCCCATGTAGTATATAACACAGCCCACGCAGTGTATAACAGCCCACGTAGTATATATCACAGCCCACGCAGTGTATAACACAGCCCACGCAGTATATAGCACAGCCCATGTAGTATATAACACAGGCCACATAGTATATAACACAGCCACGTAGTATATAGCACAGCCACGTAGTATATTGCCCAGCCTTGTATATTGCACAGCTATGTAGTATATAGCACAGCCCACGTAGTATATAACACAGCCACGTAGTATATAGCACAGCTCACATAGTATATAGCACAGTTCATGCAGTATATAACACAGCCACATAGTATATTGCCCAGCCACGTAATATATTGCACAGCTACGTAGTATATAGCACAGCTCACATAGTATATAACACAGCCACATAGTATATTGCCCAGCCACATAATATATTGCACAGCCCACATAGTATATAGCACAGAGAAGCAGTATATAACACAGCTCATGCATTATGTAACACAGCCCACGTAGTATATAGCACAGTGATGTACTATATAGCACAGCCCACATAGTATATAGCACTGAGACGTAGTATATAACACAGCCCACGCAGTATATAACACAGCCCACATAGTATATAACACAGCCCACGCAGTATATAGCAATGTGGGCACCATATTTCTGTTAAAAAAAATAATAAAAATAAAAAATAGTAATATACTCACCTTCCGTCGGCCCCCGGATCCAGGCGAGGCGTTTAGCGATGCTCCTCGCGATGCTCCGGTCCCAAGAATGTATTGTAGTTTTGCGAGATGATGACGTAGCGGTCTCACAAGACCGCTACGTCATAATCTCGCGAGACCGCAATACATGGCCCGGAGCATCGCGAGGAGCGGGAAAGGCGATGGAAGGTGAGTATATAATGATTTTTTAATTTTTTTTTATTATTTTTAACATTAGATCTTTTTACTATTGATGCTGCATAGGCAGCATCAATAGTAAAAAGTTGGTCACACAGGGTTAATAGCAGCGTTAACGGACTGCGCTACACTGCGGCATAACGCGGTGTAACACAGCCATTAACCCTGTGTGAGCGCTGACTGGAGGGGAGTATGGAGGGGCACTGACAGAAAGTAGGAAGGGGCGAATTCGCGGCCGGACCGTGCCCGTCGCTGATTGGTCGCGGCCAGACGGCTGTGACCAATCAGCGACGCGGTATTTCTGTGACAGACAGACAAACAGACTGACAGACACACAAACAGACGGAAGTGCCCCTTAGACGATTATATATATAGATGGATGAATTTAGCGTCAGGTATAAGCTTTTATTTACATAACATGGATAAGCGACATAACTTCTGTCAGAGAGTGTATTTAAACACATATACACACTAATAGACTCTAATATAACACCAAAACACTGATATATAGAAACAGACAGATTATATGTTGTTTATTCAGTAGAAGTATGCCTGAGATGGATAGCATGACTTATGAGCTCCAGTCTCGCATCTGTGTTCCTTGAGACCTTGCCACTCCGTTATTTATAGCCAGATTGATATTTCTGTGCTTGAAAAAATAAAAGCTGCAAGACAAGCAAATGAAATAAACAGGACTGATATAAAAACCTATTTCAGACAATCTCCCACACTTACAGTGAAAATTGTTATTATAAAGGGGTATAAGGACAAAGAGCAAAGTATACAAGATGCTAGATGATGTGTAATCATAAAAGATATATACTCCATGAAGACTGTCTTTGATCCTATACTACATCCACTATTATATTATACTATTGTGTAGCATTACCTATGGTTTTCCAGAGATTATAAAGCTCTAACTACAGCATATTTCATCAGCCAGAGACTTACAGAATGCTGAAAATTGTAGTTTCACAACTGTTGTGCCCTATTAAAATATCACCAGAACCATCATCAGTACATGAATGCCACACCGGAACCACTATAAGTATACTACTATAGCATCAAAACCATTATTAGTACATGCATACTTCACCAAAACCACCATTAGTACATGAATTCAGCAGCAAAACCACCATCAGTTCATGAATACAGCACTTGAACCAACATAACTACATGAAGGCAGTATAGAACCACCATCAGCACATGAATACAGCACCTGAACCAACATCAGCACATGAATACACTACCATAACCAGCATAAGTACATGAATTCAGCACCAGAACCACCATCAGTGCATGAATACAGCAGCAAAACCACCATCAGTTCATGAATACAGCACTTGAACCAACATAAATACATGAAAGCAGTATAGAACCACCATCAGTATATGAATACAGAACCTGAACCAACATCAGTACATGAATACATCATCACAACCAACATCAGTGCATTAATTCAGAACCAGAACCACCATCAGTGCATGAATACAGCCCCACAACAACAATCAGTTCATGAATAAAGCAGCAAACTTAATACAGTGATTAATTGCAATGACAGGTCAGCCACATATACATTTGTTTTGAATCAACCTACATCTTCCATTATGTCCTTGACAATGGTAAGAAGATACTTGGAGTTGTTTTTTACCAGCTCTCATCAGTCAGCGGACCATACAGGTACCAAAATACTGATTAGATGCAGATGGTATCAGAAATAAGCATTTACATTATGTACCTTATAGGTACTTTCTTCTCTGATTGGAGTCTTTTCTTTCTTTTCTTCTTCATCTTTTCTGCCATGATGACTTTGGACATCCACATCACATCTCTGCAGACTTCCGCCTTCTCTTGTCTTTAACAGACTTGGTTCTTCAAGTTTTAGTCCTCTTAATATTTAGCAACCATCAGATTATTTAGCACTGTGTACTTACAATTGCTCATATTGCCTTTCTACCCAGATAATTCTTCTTTTTTCTTTGCTCTATGTAGAAACAGGAAGTTTCTTACCCCTGCAATTATCATTGACCTCATCAACTCCTGATCCAGATGCTTCCTTCTCGTCCTGCCACGGACTTTTGCAGTGACTCATGACTCATACAGGGAAAATTAACTTCTTGTTTATACATAAAGCTACATTCAGCTCGTCAGTTATTAATCACGTGATGTCATAGACCTAATGGAAGAGAGAGTAATCAGCTGGGTAGAAAGGCAAAATGAGCAATTGTAAGTGCACAGTGCTATATAATATGATGACTGTAATATATTAATAGGATAAAAATTTGGATGGGAGGAGGAGGAGCAGGAAGAGGATGAGGAGAAGGAGCAGGAGGAGCAGGTGTGCTCCTTTAAAAATAACCCTGTCATTATAATGTCACTGAATAAAATCTATGTGTCCTATTGTGGGCCCCTGAATCATAATTGCTCCTTACTTTGCTCCCTGCTCAAAATATGTATCTGCCACACACTAACTCAGCTCGGCTACCTAAACACTCATACTCAGCTCGGCTACACATTCAGCTCTGCCACACACAGCTTTGTCCCACACACACTCACTCAGCTCTGCTACACACTCACTCAGCTATGTCACACACACTCAACTCTGCCACACACACTCAGCTCTGCTACACACTCACTCAGCTATGTCACACACACTCAACTCTGCCACACACACTCAGCTCTGCTGTACACTCACTCAGCTTTGTCACACTTACTCAGCTTTGTCACTCACACACTCAGCTCTGACACACTCAGACTCAGCTCTGCTGTACACACACTCAGCTTTGCTATTCATGCACATAGCTTTGCCACACACACACACACTCAGCTCTGCTATACACATACTCAGCTCTAATGTACATGCACTCAGCTCTCCTACAAATACACTCATACAAACACTCGCGTGTGTCCTGCTCCTCTTCCTTCTCCGATGCCAGTTATGTGATCTTAAGTCTTTTCATAGTCTGGTCAGTGGAGGAAGGACCTGTCGGCTCCGTGCTCCACCCTTATATTCAGCTGCCTTTGGAGCACAGATGCAGCTGAAGTTAGGACATAGGACATACCTCAGACTGCTGGGAGATGCTTGTCAGCCTCCTTGCTGACTGCGCCTGCAACAAAAGCCCTCCGCCACTTTTGTTACTCCTCCGGTCTATTTAGTACTGGTCTATACATATGTAAGGCAAGCAATCATTAGCTGGATCTCTCATTCCTGTCTCATAAGACTTTTCTCAAGCTGCGCCAGTTTTCTGAAATGTGCTACCCCAGACTACCATAGACCACACCCTACATCCAGTCATCTGGTCTGATCACTATCTCCATTTACCATACAAATTGGAAGCATACAGTGGTGAAAAAAGTATTTAGTCAGCCACCAATTGTGCAAGTTCTCTCACTTATAAAGATGAGAGAGGCCTGTAAGTGACTTCATAGGTCGACCACAACTATGAGAGTCAAAATGAGAAAACAAATCCAGAAAATCACCTTGTCTGATTTGGTAAGATTTATTTTGCAAATTATGATGGAATATAAGTATTTGGTCATTAACAAAAGTTCATCTCAATATTTTGTTATATATCCTTTGTTGGCAATGACAGAGGTCAAACGTTTTCTGTAAGTCTTCACAAGGTTGCCACACACTGTTGGTGGTATGTTGGCCCATTCCTCCATGCAGATCTCCTCTAGAGCAGTGATGTTTTGGGCCTATCCCTGGGCAACACGGACTTTCAACTTCCTCCAAAGGTTTTCTATGGGGTTGAGTTCTGGAGACTGGTTAGGCCACTCCAGGACCTTCATATGCTTCTTGCGAACCCACTCTTTTGTTGCCCTATCGGTGTGCTTGGGATCATTATCATGCTGAAAGACCCATCCATGTTTCATCTTCAATGCCCTTGCTGATGGAAGGAGGTTTGCACTCAAAATCTCATGATACATGGTCCCATTCATTCTTTCATGTACATGAATCAGTCATCCTGGTCCCTTTGCACAGAAAAAGCCCCAAAGCATGATGTTGTCACCCCCATGCTTCACAGTAGGTATGGTGTTCTTTGGATGCAACTCAGAATTCTGTCTCCTCAAAACACAATGAGTTTTGTTTCTACCAAACAGTTCTACTTTGGCTTCATCAGACCATATGACATTCTCCCAATACTCTTTTGGATAATCCAAATGCTCTCTAGTAAACTTCAGATGGGCCAGGACATGTACTGGCTTAAGCAGGGGGACACATCTGGCACTGCAGGATCTGAGTCCCTGGCTGCGTAGTGTGTTACTGATGGTAGCCTTTGTTACGGTGGTCCCCGCTCTATGCAGGTCATTCACTAGGTCCCCCCGTGTAGTTCTGGGATTTTTGCACACCGTCCTTGTGATCATTTTGACCCCACGGGGTGAGATCTTGCGTGGAGCCCCAGATTGAGGGAGATTATCAGTGGTCTTGTATGTCTTCCATTTTCTTACTAATGCTCCTACAGTTGATTTTATCACACCGAGCTGCTTGCCTATTGCAGATTCATAACCCTTAAAAAATTTCATCAGACCAAAGAATCATTTCATAAAAATAATATTTTTATTCGAATACAGTCACAATAATATCACCAAAAACGTATATATATACAGAAATCTTTATTAAAAACAGGACCAATTAAAATAAATAACTATATTTATTAAAAACACATAAAGTATACATATCCATATCAGTCTATCTCTCTCCTCAATTGAGGTTTTCTGGGGATTTAATATTTTAACATTTTAACAAAACCCTGTATGTGCAGGACAGGGCAAACCCAAACTGATTGGCATACGATATATACAAAAATAAATATATTCTATTGTGTAAATATAACATCAATATAATTTGACTAGCAGCAAATAAATTGAATTGAATTGAATAAAGAGTGAAAAAAATATAATTATATTTATATAAATAAATAATGTAATAAAAAATATACGTAACGTGTATATAACAAAAAAATATTTAATTACAATAAAGTGCCAATGTGCTATAAGTTAAAAAATATAAGTTGTATACAAAACGCAATACGTGATAAATTCAATCAACAAGTGTATGAAAAATCCATCACCATAGTATAATCATATTTTGAATCACAAATGCTGCCAATTGTGCCATAAGCTGTAGTGCAAAATAATATACCAACCAGTATAGGGATGCCACTGCCCCGCACACACCACTCCAACGCACGTTTCGCTCGCCGCCGCATCACAGGGAGTGATGTGAGTGGGGCAGGAGGGCTCATATATAGCTAGATAACAGCTGCAAAATATATATAATTAGGAGACGCCATAGTTACATGGCGCCGAGATACCGCATACAGCCGCCGCCATCACCGCGACCAGGACCCGGAAGTGTGTCATCGAGGGCGTCACCTGACACAATCGACAACACACACTCCGGGAATCCAGTCACAGGACGGGAGCGGCGCATGCGCACATCGGCGCACAGCATCCCCGCAGCCATTTTAGGAAAGGGCAAAGAAAGATCATCTCAAAACATATAATAACTTTAGAACCATACAAAAATAATCATGCGAAATGCTACCCATTAGTGTTACTGCAATATAATAATTACAAATAAAAATAAATGACATTACTATATAAATAGATAAATACCGTATATACTCGAGTATAAGCCGACCCGAGTATAAGCCGACCCCCCCCTAATTTTGCCACAAAAAACTGGGAAAACTTATTGACTCGAGTATAAGCCTAGGGGGGAAAATGCAGCAGCTACCGGTAAATGTCAAAAGTAATAATAGATACCAATAAAAGTAAAATTAATTGAGACATCAGTAGGTTAAGTGTCTTTGAATATCCATATTGAATCAGGAGCCCCATATAATGCTCCATACTGTTCATTATGGCCCCATAAGATGTTCCATATTAAAATATGCCCCATATAATCCTGCATAAAGGTTAATAAAGGCCCCATAAGATGCTCCATAGACACATCTGCCCAATATAATGCTGCACAAATGCTGATTATGGCCCCATAAGATGCTCTATAAAGATATTTGCCCCTTATAGTGCTGCACAAACGTTATGGCCCTATAAGATGCTCCATACAGACACTTGCCCCATATGCCGTAGTGCCCTACAAACGTTAATTATGGCCCCATACAGACACTTGCCCCATATAGTGCTGCACAAACATTATGCCCCTATATAGTGCTGCAGAAACGTTATGGCCCCATATAGTGCTGCAGAAACGTTATGGCCCCATATAGTGCTGCAGGAATGTTATGGCCCCATATAGTGCTGCAGGAACGTTATGGCCCCATATAGTGCTGCAGGAATGTTATGGCCCCCATATAGTGCCACAGGAATGTTATGGCCCCCATATAGTGCTGCAGGAATGTTATGGCCCCATATAGTGCTGCAGGAATGTTATGGCCCCATACAGTGCTGCAGGAATGTTATGGCTCCATATAGTACTGCAGGAATGTTATGGCCCCATATAGTGCTCCAGGAATGTTATGGCCCCATATAGTGCTGCAGGAACGTTATGGCCCCATATAGTGCTGCAGGAATGTTATGGCCCCATATAGTGCTGCAGGAATGTTATGGCCCCATATAGTGCTGCAGGAACGTTATGGCCCCATATAGTGCTGCAGGAACGTTATGGCCCCCATATAGTGCTGCAGGAACGTTATGGCCCCATATAGTGCTGCAGGAATGTTATGGCCCCATATAGTGCTCCAGGAATGTTATGGCCCCATATAGTGCTGCAGGAATGTTATGGCCCCATATAGTGCTGCAGGAATGTTATGGCCCCATATAGTGCTGCAGGAACGTTATGGCCCCATATAGTGCTGCAGGAACGTTATGGCCCCCATATAGTGCTGCAGGAACGTTATGGCCCCATATAGTGCTGCAGGAATGTTATGGCCCCATATAGTGCTGCAGGAACGTTATGGCCCCATATAGTGCTGCAGGAATGTTATAGCCCTCATATAGTGCTGCAGGAACGTTATGTCCCCATATAGTGCTGCAGGAACGTTATGTCCCCATATAGTGCTGCAGGAACGTTATGGCCCCATAGATGCTCCATACAGACACTTGCCCCATTTGCTGCAATAAAAAAAATAAATCACATACTCACCTCTCCGTCGCTCAGGCCCCCGGCACTTTCAATAGTCACCTGCTCCTCGTTCCGGGCGCCGATCTGTCTCCAGCACTGACGTTCAGCAGAGGGCGCGCACTGAGCACGTCACCGCGCCCTCTGACCACAGCGTCACTGCTGGAGACAGATCGGCGCCCGGAACGAGGAGCAGGTGACTATCGCGCAGCGCTGCGCTCCCCTCCCCGTATACTCACCTGGTCCTGCCGCTGTGTAGATCCTGCTTCCCTGACGCCACAGCGCTTCATCCTGTACTCAGCGGTCACATGGTACCGCTGATTACAGTAATGAATAGGCGGCTCCACCCGTATGGGAGGTGGAGCCGAATATTCATTTACTGTAATGAGCGGGACCATGTGACCGCTGAGTACAGGAAGAAGCTGAAGCTGCTGCTGCCGGCGCCGGGGAAGCAGGGACTGCGCCTGGACTAGGTGAGTATTTTTAGACAGCCCCCGCTCCCCCTCCCCTGCCGACCCCCGGTATGACTCGAGTATAAGCCGAGAGGGGCAATTTCAGCCCAAAAAAGTGGGCTGAAAATCTCGGCTTATACTCGAGTATATACGGTAATTAATTATAAACCAATAATATAAGAATTAATGAATATAAATGTGAAGAATGAAAATGATAAAAAATAAAAAATAAAAAAATAAAAAAACATTCTATACAGAAGGGTATTTAACCATACATACATACATTGTCATGCAAAACTCCTAAAAGGACATACACCCACCTATCCAAACCATACCATACACACATATATACTCCATGTATGACTGCACATATGCATGTGAAGTGCACAACCTATGAAACCAAAACACACCCACACACTCACAATAATCATATATGCCATAATCATATCCATATTTAACACTCACATCTGTAAACCATACATATTGTGACCTTATACACACACACACACACACACACACACACACAATCAACATACCTGAACCACACACCATACCACGACCTATGGATATATACCCCATATACATCTGACCCAAAATGTCCAATATACACTCTAGTCATCCAGAAATCATACCATAATTACCTATATATTGCTCTTTATACCTGTTCATATTGAAATCACGCATACATATGCATGCCTACATATATGGTAATATTTACCTATTGTATATATTGAGCTATATGTGATATTATAAAAATGACCTAAATACTACTCTACCCTAAACCCAAAAAACACCCATATATAATATATATGAATGTGAAACCTGCCGAATAGTACACATATTATTAGTCTGAGCCTCAGCCCCACCACTCAAACTACCATAATATAACAAAAAAGATATTCTAAATAAAGGATTTAATGCATGTATAATCAATTAAAAGGAGATAAATAACCTACAGAAAACTAGAAAACCCCCACTGTTCATTGAGACCCTTGGGATTCATACATTGTAGGAGCGTAATCCACCTACATTCTTTTTGCGCTAAAATTCGACTAAAGTCCCCTCAGTCTTCCCAGCCTGGCGCAGGGCTACAATTTTGTTTCTGGTGTCCTTCAACAGCTCTTTGGTCTTCACCATAGTGGAGTTTGGAGTGTGACTGTTTGAGGGTGTGCACAGGTGTCTTTTATACAGAAAACAAGTTCAAACAGGAGCCATTACTACAGGTAATGCGTGGAGGACAGAGGAGCCTCTTAAAGAAGAAGTTACAGGTCTGTGAGAGCCAGAAATCTTGCATGTTTTTCGGTGACCAAAAACTTATTTTCCTCCATAATTTGCACAATAAATCTTGCCAAATCACATAAGGTGATTTTCTGGATTTGTTTTCTCATTTTGACTCTGATAGTTGTGGTCTACCTATGATGTCAATTACAGGCCTCTCTCATCTTTTTAAGTGGAAGAACTTGCACAATTAGTGACTGACCAAATACTTTTTTCCCCACTGTATCTAAGTTAGCGGCAAGTATAATAGCCTAAGTGGCAAGAACATGTATTTTCCTCTTTCTGCAAGAACTTGCAGCCTTATATACAAGCCGTAAATTCACCTCATTTAACCCATTGTCGCTGACAGCCAATCTGTGACTGTGCCCCTCCATGGCACTTGATTAAACATCCGCAGATGTTACCCATCTATGACACTTCATGGAGCATCAGCTTATTTTTGAGTAGTAAAATTTTATTGTCTTAGCGGGATATTACCTTTTGCATATTTAATGGGACATCTTAGCATCTGCTTGAATCGAATTCTTGTGACTATGTGCAAATCATTTGCAAATGAAAACTAAAGCCGCTATTTTTATTTTTATCTTTTTATATACAAATCATTTACTGTTACAGAAACGAGAATTAAAATCTGAATATTACTCCGACAAAGGAAAAAGTATAAGGATGGAAGCCCGAAAATCCATGTTCTATAGTGTGAAAGGGCTTCAGTGCCCCCTACTGGTGATTTATGTGAATTGCTATGTAGCAAATCCATTTTTGACGGAAGTATGGAGAAGATGGGCTACTGTTAAATAAATGCACTTATATGTTGGGGCAGTTTCTGAACGCTTCACCTCACTATTGCTCAGTGTCAAATCTTCCTGATTTTTCTGTTGATACAAAATGGTCTTCTTTTTCTGCTAGGAGATCGATTAAGGAAACCTCTGCCCTATCTCTGAAAACATTCGCAAAAGATAAGGATATAAGAAGTTGCCAGATTTATTGTAACAACTGGCACCTGCTTCTAACAGCATTAAATGTGTTCCCATTGCAGCTGGGAGCCTTGAAGAATATGGCATTGCCATCCTGGTGCACTTATGAAGCCTAGCCACAAGCTGAGCTTCACAGGAGATTTTTTTTTGACAGCCGGTAAATAGTACAAACATTCAGACAATCATAGATTCAATTCCCCTAGGAGTAAAAATAAAGTCAAATGTAATAAAAAAAAATATTTTCAAAAATATTTAAAAAAAATTGGAATCACTCCCATTTAATAAAACTAAACTACAGACATTAAAAAAATGTATTTCAAGTCCTCTGACAGGTCCATTGATGGAAAAATTTAAAAGTTACAAATCTCAGAAAAAGATGACACAAGTCAGTAAAATATATATATTTTTGCAAAGTTCTGAATTATATAATTTTGGAATTACCATAATAGTACTGACCCAGAAGAATCAGACCATTTTAATTGAAGAATTAATGCCATAAAATGAAAAATCCTCAAAAAAATTGATAAAGGTTTTCGTCATTTCTTTTACCACACTTTGTTTTTTTTTTCCCCCATTCTTCAGTATATTGTATGATAAAATGAATGGTGTCATTCAAAGCTGAAGAAAAAAAACAACCAAGCCCCCATATGGCTGCATCGATGGGAAAATAAAAAGTTATATGAACTGAAAAAAGGGGAGAAAAAAATGAAAAATGGTAAATAGAAGAAAATCAATGTTGGAACAAAAATGCAGCTGTTCACATAGTACGTCTTCAGTTGAGACAAGGTAGTAAAAATCGAATTGTGTAACTGCTTGTTTGATTCAGCGATTGAGAGGAATCCTGACAGTGTGTGTGTGTGTGTAATACACACACTGTCAGGATTTTATCATTTGTAGTCACGTAGAATAACTTAAAAAATATAGCTGAATCCTGAAAAAATCCCTTTAATTGATTGTTTTTGTCTAATATATAGTTTGATTAAGGAGTTCCAATTAAATTAGACAAAAAAAAAAGACAGGGAAAGGTAACAACTGAAATCAGAAAAGATGTCACTTGTGAGCAGGGGAGGACTGGCCATCGGGCATTTCTGGCAAATGCCAGAAGGGCCAGTGGCAGTCGTGGGCCGCATGCCAACGCCAACTCCCACCCCCGCCAGCGCCGCCGCTCCCTCTCCCATCATTCCCCGCTCTGCCTCTGACACTGCGGGTGCGCGATGACGTTATATCATCGCGTACCTGCTGTGTGTCAGGCGGGCAGACTGCAGCTGCTGAGACCGGAGCCAGGAACAGCGCGGGGCACGAAGAGAGGTGAGGAGAGTGTTTTGTTTTTTTTTTAAATATATCAATGAGTGATAACTGGATTGTGGGGCTATTGGGGGGGCTGTATTACATTCCATGGCGGCTGTGCTGTATTACATTCTATGGGGGGGATTTATTACCAAATTTATTTATTGCCAAAGTGTGAGCACCCTCAGGATACGTGCAGACATTTTTTTTTTCAGGAGATCAAAAGCCATATGTTTTCAAGCAGAAACCGTTTCGTGGGACTCGCCTTTTTTAGAGGAGTTTTTGGAGCAGTTTTTCTTTTCCTGAAGCGGTTTTGAAGCGCTTTTCCCTGAATTGTTCCCTGGACATAATGCCAGATGTCCAGTATAGAAGGGTCTGAATTACCTACATGTTGTATTGCAAATGCCGTTTTAGTAGATAATTTATAGATCTAATTATCCTTATCCCTTATCACGAGTTACATTCTGTACTATACCCCAGAGCTGCACTCACTATTCTGCTGGTGCAGTCACTGTGTACATACATTACATTACTGATCCTGAGTTACATCCTGTGTTATACCCCAGAGCTGCACTCACTATTCTGCTGGTGCAGTCACTGTGTACATACATTACATTACCGATCCTGAGTTACATCCTGTATTATACTCCAGAGCTGCACTCACTATTCTGCTGGTGCAGTCACTGTGTACATACATTACATTACTGATCCTGAGTTACCTCCTGTATTATACCCCAGAGCTGCACTCACTATTCTGCTGGTGCAGTCACTGTGTACATACATTACATTACTGATCCTGAGTTACCTTCTGTATTATACCCCAGAGCTGCACTCACTATTCTGCTGGTGCAGTCACTGTGTACATACATTACATTACTGATCCTGAGTTACATCCCGTATTATACCCCAGAGCTGCACTCACTATTCTGCTGGTGCAGTCACTGTGTACATACATTACATTACTGATCCTGAGTTACATCCTGTATTATACTCCAGAGCTGCACTCACTATTCTGCTGGTGCAGTCACTGTGTACATACATTACATTACTGATCCTGAGTTACCTTCTGTATTATACCCCAGAGCTGCACTCACTATTCTGCTGGTGCAGCCACTGTGTACATGCATTACATTACTGATCCTGAGTTACATCCTGTATTATACTCCAGAGCTGCACTCACTATTCTGCTGGTGCAGTCACTGTGTACATACATTACATTACTGATCCTGAGTTACATCCTGTATTATACCCCAGAGCTGCACTCACTATTCTGCTGGTGCAGGCACTGTGTACATACATTACATTACTGATCCTGAGTTACATCCTGTATTATACTCCAGTGCTGCACTCACTATTCTGCTGGTGCAGTCACTGTGTACATGCATTACATTACTGATCCTGAGTTACATCATGTTGTATACTCCAGAGCTGCACTCACTATTCTGCTGGTGCAGTCACTGTGTACATACATTACATTACTGATCCTGAGTTACATCCTGTATTATACCCCAGAGCTGCACTCACTATTCTGCTGGTGCAGTCACTGTGTACATACATTACATTACTAATCCTGAATTACATCCTGTATTATACTCCAGAGCTGCACTCACTATTCTGCTGGTGCAGTCACTGTGTACATATATTACATTACTGATCCTGAGTTACATCCTGTATTATACGCCAGAGCTGCACTCACTATTCTGCTGGTGCAGTCACTGTGTACATACATTACATTACTGATCCTGAGTTACATCCTGTATTATACCCCAGAGCTGCACTCACTATTCTGCTGGTGCAGTCACTGTGTACATATATTACATTACTGATCCTGAGTTACATCCTGTATTATACCCCAGAGCTGCACTCACTATTCTGCTGGTGCAGTCACTGTGTACATACATTACATTACTGATCCTGAGTTACATCCTGTATTATACCCCAGAGCTGCACTCACTATTCTGCTGGTGCAGTCACTGTGTACATACATTACATTACTGATCCTGAGTTACATCCTGTATTATACCCCAGAGCTGCACTCACTATTCTGCTGGTGCAGTCACTGTGTACATATATTACATTACTGATCCTGAGTTACATCCTGTATTATACCCCAGAGCTGCACTCACTATTCTGCTGGTGCAGTCACTGTGTACATATATTACATTACTGATCCTGAGTTACATCCTGTATTATACCCCAGAGCTGCACTCACTATTCTGCTGGTGCAGTCACTGTGTACATACATTACATTACTGATCCTGAGTTACATCCTGTATTATACCCCAGAGCTGCACTCACTATTCTGCTGGTGCAGTCACTGTGTACATACATTACATTACTGATCCTGAGTTACATCCTGTATTATACCCCAGAGCTGCACTCACTATTCTGCTGGTGCAGTCACTGTGTACATATATTACATTACTGATCCTGAGTTACATCCTGTATTATACCCCAGAGCTGCACTCACTATTCTGCTGGTGCAGTCACTGTGTACATACATTACATTACTGATCCCGAGTTACCTCCTGTATTATACCCCAGAGCTGCACTCACTATTCTGCTGGTGCAGTCACTGTGTAGATACATTACATTACTGATCCCGAGTTACATCCTGTATTATACCCCAGAGCTGCACTCACTATTCTGCTGGTGCAGTCACTGTGTACTTTCACATTTTGCACAGATCCTAATTCTGAGCCTGTGTAATACTGCAGAGCTGTAATCACAATTCTTTTCGTCATCACTGGATTCATTCTTCAAGTTTGATGTTGGACTCTCCCATATCAGCCTGCACTGTTGTGGCATTCAGACATTTTGATTACTGTATAGCATCAGGTGTAAAGAGTACGGCCGGGGTCACACTGGTGACTTAAACGGACGAGTGCAATGCGATAAAAAATCGCATTGCACTCGGACCAATGTTAATCTATGGGCCACCTCCCAGCAGCTGATTTTTTGTCTGCCGTTTTCCTTGGGCCCAGAAAATTGCAGCATGCTGTGATTGTCACCGGTTATCGGATCGGACTCGCCAATGCAAGTCTATGGGTACGTCCTCGCATTCCATTCGGATGACAGACGGATCAATGTTCAGGAAACATTTGTGCAATTCTTGTTCGTCTAAAACGAACCGATTTTTTCTACGTTGTGTGTGACTCCAGCCTAATGAGTATCTTCTGACACAACTGTAGAACGTCATGGACTATTCATGAAGGCTTTGGAAACGCATCAATAACATTTTCATTTTAAAATTGACTTAATCCAGTAAATTCCCAGGAATGACAGCAATGCGCCGATCCTTTCATTCACTCTCAGCATCTCGATAAGAAAATAAATGTACACATGTTTCTGGCCATAGTTCATCATCATCCATGGTGTTCCGGGGGCCTGAGTGAATAAATGTAGCTACTGTGCCGTACAAGAAGGCGACATTGTTTGGACAGAGTCAACATTGTTAGACTGCAGTAATGAGAACAATACCCCGGACTGTGCCGAAAATAAGCCAATTCATATATATGGAATTTACCCTACGAAAGCTGCAACGTACAAACTGTCCCTAATGTTCATAGCCTATCCCTAAAGTCAGTGGCGTGACTCAAAGCACAAGGGCCACGATGCAAAAGATCCAACGGGACCCCCAATTATTACAAGGCTTTAATTGTATTGGTCTTTTCATATAGTTCAAAGGGACTTTTTGGGACCCTTAGGCTCCAGGGCCAGGGTGCGATTGCAACCCCTGCACCTATTGTAGATATGCCCCTGCCTAAAGTCAACCATTGTTATGTGATCTGTTGGGTTCCTACCCTGCACCTTTGAAGATCAGCAGGTTGTGGTTGTGCCTGGTACTGTAGCTCACAGATGATTGACAGATGTGCTAGGACTGAAGCCTACACTGATACAGTCCATTAATAGTATAGCCTTGGAAAACCCCTTTAATTTAATAATATACAGTATCTTTGCAGAGTTCCGAGCACCCGTCTAAGTTTTAAAGGGGTTGCAGCATTTTTAAATAGGTAAAATTGGTAAAAGTTATTGGAAAAATAAGGAATTCAGTAATTACTTAGTGATTACTAAAAATCCCCTCCAATCTCAAAAACAGAGGGATTTAAAATTTTATGGAGTCTCCTAGTTGCTTAGGTTACCGTCCACCTCTGCGGTGTAACACAGGTGGGCAGTTTCTTAGGCAAGAAAAGCTTGCTTGCTAAATATTTGCTTTGTGCTCCTCTGAAAAGAAAAAAGCTGACTTTGCTTGCAGCATCAGAGAGAATTTATTTCGGACCATCAGATCAGTCATGCTACTGGTCTGAGCTGTCAATCATCAGGAACGCACAACAAGCAGGAAGGGGAGGCAGGTGTCACGCTGTGACGGTCTTCGGTAAGGTAGGGGAGCTTTAAACTGTCACTGGAAATGGGACCCTAACTATCCCTATCACAGGGGTACTCTTGAAGGTAGAGAGGCCTGGGTCTCTGACCATACTATGCTCCTGTTAAACCCTGATCTGTCCCCTTCCCCACCCCATGATGTATGGGACAGAAATGTAAGGTAACCAAGACACAAAGACAAAACAGGGATAACAGAAAGCAACAAACATACAAACACTCACCAAATGGTAAAGAGGCATATAGGGAAGGATAGGAATGTACCAACCAAATTTGAATAGGACAATGAGGAAAATCTCCAGTAGCCATAACAATCTACAACTCAGCACAGCTTCTCCAAGGAGCTAGGAAGCAAAACTTTCACAGAAAAGGCAAAGAAGGTCTGGCCAGGTTTTATAGGGAAAGGTAATGACCAAATCAGAAGCAGCTGAAAATGGAGCTGCAAGTTTTTGACCAGCACAGGAAGCACCAAAGGAAACCAAATCCATTTAATATGGGATACAAACACACAGGCTAAATGGAAGATCTGTGATTCACAATATGTAGTGATCCTCTGACCACAGATCTTCCGGAAGGACATGACACACTTGTGACAGCAGGGAAGCATGCACTCATGAATGAAGAACATAAGACAGTCACTTTAAGTATAGTCAGAGCCTTATACACAAACATTTTGATTCTTTGCGACCAACAATAAGGAGACCTAATGATGCCAGGTGTTCAAGAATAAAAAAAGAAATCTGTCCTGATACAATTAATTGTAGATTGAAAAAGGACCTGTCACTTACTCAACTAAAATTGATTTCACTATTTTGTAATGGTAGGTGCACACATTGAGTATTTGGATGCAAAATTTACTGCACCATTTCTGCATCTCTTGGCAGAAAAAGCTTAGTGGCAAAAAGCACGATTTTAATGCATTTTCAATGCGTTTTTGGACAGCTATGCATGCCATAGAGATAATAGATAGAGATATAATAGATATAGACATAAATAGGCATAGACAGTCAGACATATAGACAGACCGACAGACATATAATTGAACAACTCCCCTGACATATCATAAAATTTCCCCCTGTGCAGCTTTTTATGATTAAATAAATAATGAATGAAAAAAAAACAACATGGGGTTCCCTCATTATTTTGTAGCCAGCAAAAGTAGAGCAGACAGCTGTGAGCTGATATTATCAGGCTGGGAAGGTTCCTGGTTATTGGGTCCTTCTCAGCCTAAAAATACCATCCTGCAGCCACCCCAGAATTGGCGCATCACATGAGGTACTCCAATTCTAGCTCTTTGCCTTTATTCTTCCCGAAGGCCCTGGTGCATTGGCAATCGAGGTAATGGGGTTTGGGGTTGATGTCAGCTGTGAATTGTTTAAAAACACAGCTGACATCAAGCAGTTGTGCTAGTAATGTAGAGGTGTCTATCAAACTCCCACATTACTAATTCAGTAATAAAAAAGCATAAACACAAAAAAATGCTTCATTGAAATAAACACCCCCCTTTGCCCTGGGTCACGCTTCCCTCTGAAGAGCGTTGATGTCAGTCACGTCAGTAATGTCACCGCTCTTCAGACATTCCAGGTCACTTTGCGCTCTGGATTCTGTCCAATTTGGTGAACGACGTCGGACTTTCTTGGGAACTTTTTTTTAAATAAAGCAGTGAACGAGGGATAGTGTAAGGGAGTGTTTATTTCAATAAAGTATTTTTCTGTGTGTGTGTTTTTTGTTTTTCTTACCGGGATAGTAATGAGGGTGTCTGATAAACACCTCTCCATTGCCAACGCACCAGGGCAATAGGGATGACTAAAGGCAAGGCGCCAGGATTGGTGCATCTAATGTGATGGGTCATTTCTGGGGTGGCTTCGGACTGTTTTTTTCTTAGGCTGTGAAGCCCCCAATAACTATGGACCTGCTAATCAGCTCGCAGCTGTCTGCTTTAACTTTGCTGGTTATGGTTACCAAAAATGGAGTGACTCCACATCATTTCATTCATTTATATATTTATTTAATTATTCATAAAAAGCTGTCCTAAGCTCCACAAGGTGCAATTTTAGAATATGTTTTGGGGTTGTGCAGTCTATATGTCGGTCTATATCTCTGTCTATATGTCTGTCTATGTGTTTGCCTGTATGTCTATATGTTTATATCTATTATCTATCTGTTATCTCTGTAGCATTCAATGATGTCTAAAAATGCATGCAAAAAATGCAAGCAAAAACGCAGCAAACACGCAGCAAATCAGCAATCATCTTTAGACCTGCATTTTCATAGCATTTTTATCTGCGTTCATTGATGTGAATGGGTGAAAAAACACTACTGTAGGTTGCAAATAAGGAACGTGTACATAACACTTTAGGATTCGCATTCATTCACCCTTCAGGTCTTGTGACAAATCTGAGTGGCAAAAATGCAGCAAAATCGCGACATGTGCAGACAGCCTTAAAATCCTGAGCTCCCCCGATTCAGCTGCTTTTTTTTCTGTTATGCGGTTTGTCGATCCATTGCAGAGATATTCACATTTGTTTATTTTTGGAGCGCGCTGTGATATCTCATCTTGCAGTTCAACTGGGAGTTTCTTTAGAGTCCTCAACGGGGTGTGAGCTTTCACCCCTCCCAGATGCTGCCAATCACAACTAGGCAGCTGATCTTGAAGTTGGAAAGTACTGGCAGCATCTGGGAGAGAGTTGTGAAAGCGCACACCCCAGAGAAGGCTCTATAGAAACACCCAGTTGAATTGTATGGAGAGATTTCACATATCACGCTCCATAATCAATAAATGTGAATATTTCTGCAATGCAGTGAAAAATGGAAAAAAACAGCAAAATCAGGAAGGCTCAGGGACTTTATACAAGCCATTTCACTCAAGTTTTTTAGCACATACTCAGCCTTCTCCATTGGAACACATTGTGCTTGCAATTTGCACTTGTGACATTTGGGAATTTAGTGCAGGTGCAACATGTTTTAAAAGAGGAGGCTAAGTAACGTGTCTGGTCTCCCAGACTCCCATGTGGACAGAGGTCAGTTCTTTACCAATATGGAAAGTGAACAGAATTCTTAATGTAGCTTTGGATGTGACTGTAGAAAATGTAAGCAGAGATTTCACATATCGCCCTTCATAACTAATAAATGTGAATATCTCTGCAATGGAGCGACGCAGCACAAAACGGAAAAAAGCTACAGAATCAGGGGAACTCAGTGAATGTAGTTCAGGTGCAACATATTTTAAAGGAGGATGTTCTTTTTGAACAATTTAAATTTACTGCCTTGCTAACCCTTTTACACCCCTACTGATCAGCTGATACTAGGTCCAGAAACCTTTGGAAGTATTCAGTGTACGGAACCAGAAAACTACAGTTCCCTACACTGTATAGTGGCTATTTATGGGTACTGCAGCTCAGCTCCTATTGAAGTTAATAGGAGCTGAGCTGCAGTACCCAATAACGACCACTACTTTGTGTACGGAGCTGGTTTTTTTACAGCATCATGCACTATTCACTTCATGCCATGGCAGGACCTGCAGATTGGTGTCAGTTGTCGGACCCCAACAATCTGATCCTAATAGGCCATCAATATCAAAATTCCGGATCACCCCTTAAACATTTGGTGTAGATATTATTGGCGGCGATGACTATTACTGTTTTTCATATTTTTTAGTGTACATTGAAAGGGAAGGGGTTAACGCAATCTTTGCTACATGTATGATCTGATGCCGAAATAGTCATGGAACATTCAGTACATCTGTCCTTTGGCATTGTGTACATAAACACTCAGAAATGTACTGTACCACGAGCAGATCATGAAAGCATTAAGGCTTCCATTATGTTGTTTTAGATATTAAAGTCTGTGACTAACGCTTGCGCCTTTGGCATCACAATAAAAAATGCGGGATGACTCATTCTCCTTTTCCCAGTCTCATGATCGGTGATTTTTTTTCCTGCATTCAGTACAGAAGGCCTCATCAGTAGGACCATGTGCACTCAGCTATTTCTCTATATAACTAGGAGGAATGCAGAACCAAAGCGCACAACAGTATAGTGTAGGCTCCGGAGTCCATCACGTGCAGATGTGTCCTTCCTTACTGCAAATTTCACTAACGACTCCAATTTATAACAATCCAACTTCAACGCGAAATGGCAATATTCTAGAAAAGCACTCGACAGGCTGCAGTTCCCATCACAACCACTAGTTGGCCACATGTAGCATAAACATCTCCCAACAGAGTATCTCAAAACCTTTATTTCTATTCTGATCCTCTTGAGATGCGATATGTCATGCCAAGAGAAAAGGTAAGACATATTTATAAATTTAGAATTACAACTTTTACGTGGATGGGATTTATATGGTGGAGCAAAAAGCATTGCTTCAAAAATAGAAGATTTGGGAACAAAAATTAGAAAGTGTTTCCTAAGTGTCAATGATATACACTTCTGAGTAGTGACATAGCGATCGTTGGTGCAGAGGTTGGCGTTGGACCCAAGTCCCAGTACTTTCTGGCGCTCACTTGGACAAATGGATGTTTTAGAAATTCTCTACTTCTCGTGGATTCCTCTATAAGTCCAAACGGAAAAGAATTTTCTGCTTCTGCCCTTGTCAGTCCATACCTACCAAAATAAGACTGTATGGGCGCATAAGGATTTTGTTAGGAACGTGAAAACAAGTGGGAACTACAGTTTCCTGAAATTAGTTTTCGGTTCAAATTGTTCAAATCAGCTCAAAAAATTAAATTAGCTGCAAATCGAATTGGCACAAATTGCCCTTAAAAAACATGTGTTACTCTCTTTTTTTTTACCAGGGTCTAAGGGGTAACGTCTCTCCTTGTGGAGAGTGACATGCCAGTGTAAGGAGACTTATAGGCCATGAAATGCACCTCTGAGAAATTAAATAGGAGATGACTTCAACCTATTGGAATAAGTAATCCTAAAAGTCAATATTGACCATTTAATGAGCCTAGGATAAAAGTTAAACCAGTAACTCAGTTTGCACCGGAACCAGGTGAACCCAGATAGGTTGCACTTATACCAACAGATATGCCTGACCATTCTTTCATTTTTCCTATAGCACACCATGTAATCCTACATTAATATACTGATAAATGTTCCAATATGGAAAGTACAAGTATATACTATATTGTATAAAACGTGTACAATTTGGTACCAAGACTGCATCAGTACCCGGATATTCTTACCCGCAGGATCTTGTGTTGCGCTGCTGTTCCGTGTACCACTTGTCACATAGTCATAACCATTGTTAGTAACTGAGTCATTATAAGGGGAGACGCTTGACAAGGCCGAGATATAAATTATACCGCCCCCTCAGTACCCAAGGCTGGCACTATAGCGCTCCATGATACCTTACGTACAAATAGTTTCCTGTGCTCAGCCACATCACAAGCGTTTTATCAATAGAAACTTTTACCTAATCTTCTAACAAAAAAGCAAAAGGTTAAAAAAAAAATTAAATATCTGTATCCTTGTGCAAAATTTGGAAAATACTAATATGCAATAATGTTAGATGCAAACCCTAAAAATATAAAAATCGCTTTATTATTAAATGATAGTGGGCTTTTGGTCCTGCGGTTTCAGGACTGGTGGACTGTAGCATTGTGATGGTATTATTTTGCCATGTGGCATTGCTAATAATATAGTTGTTTTAAAGGGAATCTGTCAGCATTTTTTGCTATGTAATCTGAGAGCAGCATGATGTAGGCGCAGAGACCCCATTTCCAGCGATGTGTCACTTACTGGGCTGCTTGATGTAGTTTTGATAAAATCAAAGTTTTCTCTGCTACAGATCTAGCAGAGCTCGAACGCTGAGCTGTGTATAACCCCGCCCACACCATTGATTGGAAGATTTATGTGCATAGCCCCGCCCACACCACTGATTGGCAGCTATCTGTGTATAACCCCGCCCACACCACTGATTGGCAGTTTTCTGTGTATAACCCTGCCCACACCACTGATTGGCAGCTTTCTGTGTATAACCCCGCCCACACCATGTCTGTGTACACTGTGAATAAGCAGAAAGCAACCAATCAGTGGTGGGGATGGGTTTACATAGATCAGGAAGACTACTTGGCAGAAGACGTCTAATCCTCTAGTGATAATCTCCTGCTGATAAAACACTGATTTAATTGAAACTCAATATATGTTGGTATTATTTGCAAAGCAGTTTTATTTGGGCACCATATGGTGTTTGGACAGTCTAAAATTCTAGGCATTATTCAGTACTGTGCACTGTCTGGCGCTACTATTTGGACTCTGCTCCATACTTTTATTTCTACATAGTATGATGCTTTTAGATGATTACAATTACCTGTCTATTGTTGTTGCTTTTTTGGATCCCATAAAAATAGATCCTACCATTAGGGATGATTCACACAAGTAGTTAACCACGGGCTATTTTATTTTGTCAATATCTTATGTCATTATTTGAACACTGTATTACAGTATTATTTATGCATCATGTGGTTGTTGTTTTTTTCTCAGTTGCTACCTAGCTCTGGGTTGTGTTCTGTATGGTAATATTTGATACCGAAAACAATTCTTCTATCCTGCCAAAATCCATATGAAAATCTCCTACAAAAAAAAGCCCCATTGTTACAATAGGAAAACCTCCTCCCGTTCATACCGGCGTTTGCCCCTTTGTGGTATCCAAAGAGGCTTCACTGATTGACATCAGTTTACTGGAGAATTTTGTCTGCCGGAAAACTACAGAGTGTAGCGGCATTTAGATTAGCTCCACTGAACGGGGCAGACTCATTGTGGGCCAATGGTACATTAACCCCTTAACACCCGGTGCCTTTTTTGGTTTTGTGTTTTCATTTTTCGCTCCCCTTCTTCCCAGAGCCATAACTTTTTTAATTTTTCGTCAATATGGCCATGTGAGGGCTTATTTTTTGCAGGACGAGTTGTACTTTTAAATGACATCATTGGTTTTACCATGTCGTGTACTAGAAAACGGGAAAAAAATTCCAAGTGCAGTGAAATTGCAAAAAAAGTGCAATCCCGCAGTTGTTTTTTGTTTGGCTTTTTTCTAGGTTCACTAAATGCTAAAAACTGACCTGTTATTATAATTCTCCGAGTCATTACGAGTTCATAGACACCAAACATGTCTAGGTTCTTTTTTATCTAAGTGGTGAAAAAACATTCTAAACTTGGTTTAAAAAAAAAAATTCCGCCATTCTCCGAGACCTGTAGCGTCTCCATTTTTCGTGATCTTGGGTTAAGTGAGGGCTTATTTTTGGCACACCGAGCTAATGTTTTCAAACATATCATTTTGGTGCAGAAGCGATCTTTTGATCTCCCGTTATTGCATTCTAATTCAATGTCGCAAAAAAACTTAATATTGTCGTTTTGACTTTTTTCTTTCTACACCGTTTAGCGATCAAGTTAATTATTTTTTTTATTGATAGATCGGGAGATTCTGAATGCGGCGATACCAAATATGTGTATGTTTGATTTTATTTTTATTGTTTTATTTTGAATGAGGCGAAAGGGGGGTGATTTGAACTTTTATATTTTTTTATTTTTTTCATATTTTTAAAAACTTTTTTTACATTTTTTGGCATGCTTCAATAGCCTCCGTGGGAGACTAGAAGCTGCTATAACTCGATTGGTTCTGCTACATAGAGGCTATGGTCAGATCGCCTCTATACAGCAGATTTACTGACTTGCTATGAGCACTGACCATATATGTATACATATATACAGTTATGTGTGTGTTTGCCCCCTTCCTATTTCCCTATTCTCTTGCATGTTTTTCACACTTAAATGTTTCAGATCACCAAAAAGATTTAAATATTAGACAAAGATAACACAATTAACACAAAATGCAGTTTGTAAATGAAGATCTTTATTATTAAAGGAAAAAGAAATCCAAACCTACAGAATCCTGTGTGAGAAAGTGATTGCTCCCTAAACCTAATAACTGGTTGGGCCGCCCTTAGCAACAACAACTGAAATCAAGTGTTTGCAATAACCGAGTCTTTTACAGTGATCTGGAGGAATTTTGGTCACTCATAGTTGCAGAATTGTTGTAATTCAGCAACATTGGAGGGTTTCTGAGCATGAACCACCTTTTTAAGATCATGCCACAGCATCTCAATTGGCTTAAGATCAGGACTTTGACTAGGCTACTCCAAAGCCTTAATTTTGTTTTTTCTTAAGCCATTCAGAAGTGGACTTGCTGGTGTGTTTTGGATCATTATCCTGTTGCATAAACTAAATGCACTTCAGCTTGAGGTCAAGAACAGATGTCCGGACATTCTCCTTCAGGATTTTTTAGTAGACAACAGAATTCATGGTTCTATTTACCACAGCAAGTCTTCCACGTCCTTAAGCAGCAAAACAGCTTCAGACCATCACACTACCACCACCATATTTTACTGCTGGTATGATGTTCCTTTTCTGAAATGCTGTGTTACTTCTACGCCAGATGTAATGGAACATACACATTCCAAAAAGTTCAACTTTTGTCTCATCTGTCCACAGTGGATTCTCTCAAAAGTCTTGAGGATCATCAAGATGTTTTCTGGCAAAACTGACATCAGCCTTTATGTTCTTATTGCTCAGCAGTGGTTTTCTTCTTGGAACTCTGCCATGCAGGCCATTTTTGCCTAGTCTCTTTCTTTCGGTGGAGTCATGAATAGAGATGAACGAATATCTTTGGCTCACTCCTTATTCGGCAAGCTATAGATCTTACCGAAGAAGCTACAGCGGGCACCCGGATACCTGGAGCGCTCCCGATAATCAGGTGTCCGGCACCGCAGCTGCATGTGAGTCGCCCGTCAGGGCCATGGGGTACTCGGTACCAGGTCCGGTACTTAAAGAGGAATGTCATGTTGGCGGCGACCTGGTCCGTGGCCTTGGGTGCCCAATTAAAGGGGAAGGTCTTTAAAGGGGATTTAAGAATAAAGTTTGTTCGTGACGCCACCTGTGGTAATCGGTGAATATGGACTGATGCTGCTTAAAGGGGTCCTCTAAGGTGATGGTATGGCAGCTAGATGGTATAACTTCCCACAGGTGAAGTAGGTCCCCAGGGCTCCCGTGTGTAGCTGGAGATGGTGAGTGGTGTAGTGAAGAACGAGGACACAAGTTTGCAGTCTTTTACCTGGTTTACTGAAGCCTTCCTCAAAGCACGGTGGTATTGTAGTCCCTTACTGTCTATGGCTTCTGATAAAGTCTTCACAGTTCTTCTCTGTCCCCCATATAGGTTAGGACACAAACCCATATGACAGATGACTCGAGCCTTTTAATATTGTATCTATCACGACCCGGGCTCTATACATCACTGTACCTCCTGGGTGTAAAGGCGGAAAGGTAGCTTGCAGTTCAGCTGTCCTGCCAGTTTCTGCTGTGCCTCTTAGAGTCCGACATGGCCTTGGTCTTCCATCTACCGGAATCTGCGCTAGCCAGGGAGGTAGCCAAATTGCTGCTCTGCTCCCCTGGTGTCACTCTCCTGTGCCTTTTCTCTCTTGAACACTTTCCATAAGTTGTTCTTTCCTTCTGTTCTCTTTCTCCAGGGGCTGTAGTACCTCAGACTACAGGGCCCCTTCAGACCTTCTGACACTCTATTTCTGTCTGCACTCTCCTCTGTCTGTCTCAGACTGCTGTCTGGCACTAACAGAGCTCTTTCCCTCCAGACCAGAATGTATTTATAGGGGAGTTCACCCTAAACCAGGTTTAGAGCTCCCCCTTCTGGCCTGGAGTATGAACGTGTTGTATGTAAGTGATCACCTGGTGAACATTATCCTTCATCTCTTCCAAGCATGACATCACTCTCCCTGTGAGGAAAGCAATACCACTGCGATGACCAGGACCCTGGGGCGTCACACATATGTTGCAGCTGTGTGATAGTCAAAACACACAGGCTCTCCATGCATGTGTTGTGACTTTCTCACACAGCTGCGACACAAGAAGCTGCGGCGCCGGACACCTGATTATCGGGAGCACTCCAGGTATCCGGATTCCCGCTGCAGCTTCTTCAGTAAGCGCTATAACTTGTGACCTCTTGGATGAGTCGTTGCTGCGCTCTTGGGGCAATTTTGTTTTCGCTATTTGTGGATAATGGTTCTCACTATGGTTCGCTAGAGTCCCAAAGCTTTAGAAATGGCTTTAGTACTTTTTCCAGACTGAAAGATCTCTATTACTTTGTTTCTCATTTGTTCCAGAATTTCTTTGGATTACTGCATGATGTCTAACTTTTGATGATCTTTTGGTCTACTTCACTTCGTCACGCAGGTCCTATTTAAGTGATATCTTTATTGAAAACAGGTGTGGCAGCAATCAGGCCTGGGTGTAGCTAGGGAGTTTGAACTCAGCTTCCCAAAGATCTGATAAACCACAGTTAAATTATGTTTTAAGTAGGGGGGGATATCACTTTTTTGCACAAGGCCCTGTAGGTTTGGATTTCTATTTCCATTAATAATAAAGACCTTCATTTAAAAATTGCAATTTGTATTTTCTTGTGTTATTTTTATCTAATATTTACATTTGTATGGTGTTCTGAAATATTTAAGAGTGACAAACATGCAAAAAAAAATAGGAAATCAGGAATAGGCCAAATACTTTTTCACACCACTGTATTTGTAAGATAATTGTAGAGGTAGGCCTCATACACATCCAGTAAAAATTATGAAGGAGGGCATCATATACACCCAGGAATATTTTAGAGCGTGGGTCACCTGTTTCCCCTCTAAAGGTTTTGAGTCAGGATCGCTTATTTGTCCTCTCAAGATTTTGAATTTGGGCCGCTTGTTTACCCTCTCAAGATTTTGAGCGATGATCGCCTATTTACCCTCAAGATTTTGAGAGATCACTACTTATTTACCCTCAAAAGATTTTCAGCTAAGGATGATTGTTTACCCTCTCAAGATTTTGAATGAGGGCCGCATGTTGGGTGTTCCCCAGTCTGATGCTTTTTTAAAGAAAGTGCATACAATAAAATAATGGTTATTTGCAACCTGTGCCATACCAAAATCAGCAGGCGCCTGACCACTACCAGCCTGACCACCACTAGCATGCTCAGGCACATGTCATCAAAGCACCCAACTAGGTGGGGCGAACGCCTGAGTCCACAATCAGTGTCTGCGGGTGACACCGCTGTCTTTTCCACTGTGCTACGTTTCTGCTAATCCCCTTACAGTAGAAGTGTTGTGGATGAAGAATTGTAAGAAATGCTGAAAAGAAAATCTTCAGCTCTGCTCAATTTTAAAATCTGTAGCATGTCAATTTATTCAACGGATATTGCAGAATATTGTAAATCTGGAGTCTCGCGTAGACATACCTTCAACATATGGTAGACCAGATGCCGTGTTCCCGCCTGAAGACATCAGTGCTACTGTAGTATAAAATACGTGAGATGTAATGTGTCAGTATTCCGGGTTTTCCAAATCACCTTGTGAATAATCTTGCCCTTTGTTAAGATGGAGTTTGCTGTTTTTCTCTGCCCTACTTCCTGTTCGTTTGTTTAAAACCTGGTTTAGGTGCCAGCTTCTTTGCTGGAGTATTCTGCTTCTGTTCCCCTTCAGCTCAGCTGCTTGCTCTGAGTGTGCCTCTACCTCTGGCTCTGGACATTCTCTGCATATGTAAGCTACACTCTCCTTGTTATCATTAGTCTGTTGACTTTGGAACTTAACCCTTGGTTCACTCCTCCTGGTAAGAACTCTGTTTTTGAACTATGTTTCTGGACTGTGTGTTGCTACTTAATTCTTCATTTACTCCCTCCGGTGGGAGCTGTTGGAAACAACACCAGTATAATACTTTAATGTGAACCTGTTTCTGGACTTACTCGTGTTTATGCCACATCTGGGATCAACTTGTGAACTAGTTTCTGGACTTACTCGTGTTCATGCCACACCTGGGATTAACTTGTGGACTTGTTCTGGACTTCCCTGTGTTTACTTCATACCTGGATTTGACTCTTTCTGCACCAACAGTGTTTTGGATCTGCACCATGTCACCTGTCACACTCACCTTTGATCACCTCGCTGAGGACTCTGCCTTAAGAACTCTGCCGATTTACTGAATATGTTTCAAGGACTTGTTTCATTGCAGGTCACTGTGGGTTATCAGTATATTGTTTTGGGTGTTATTGCTGTTGTACAAATACACTATTTGCACTAAAGAAACCTGTCTCTGTCTGTTCATTGCCCCATGCTATCAGAATCCTCGAGTTCCTACAATAGTATTACATAATGTTAATGTAGGAAAGTAATGCAAGTTGTGTGTTAGAATTAAGGTGAAAGGTTAAGTCTGCCCAGCAACAGACTGCTGGGAAAGACATAGTTAATGTTGGGACTAGCCCATAGAGGAGGAGCTAGCCTGCAGGGAAAGGTGACAGTGTTCCTTTTAGAGGAGTATATACAGAGAATACGAAAAGGTTTAGTGTGGTGTGAGCTCGAAGGCACATGGCAGCAAGAACCATTAAAGAACTTTACTGGTGACTGAGATCCAGTTCAGCAGGCAAGTGGGAGAAACCTATTAGTGGGAGAATTAAAGGAATAAGTGGGTCCAGAGTTGGGCAGACGTAGAGGACCCTATGAGGGAAGGTTGCTTCCAGCTGAGGACACAGAAGAGGGAAATGTCTCTAGGAACGGACCTTGTAAGGGATCACAGACTGATGTTTGGGTTCACAGGGTAACATATTGACCAATGTGTCCCTGCCCTGGGAAAATGGAGGTGTATCTGATTTGTTCTGCTTGTTTACCGTTCACATGTAAAATACCGCCATTCAAAACCGATAACAATGTACCCCTGTAGGAGACAGAAGAAACCATGAAGTGTGCTGTCTGCTGCCCTGTGTACTTAACGGTGTTGTCAAGTAATGAGAGCCTTGTTTTTATGAAAGTGTTTAGTGTCCTTGTTCTGAAGCCCAATGGACCTGGTGAGGAGTGGAACAGGACTGGGTGGAAGGTGAGGGTACTAGTAATAACACTGCACATCCACACACAAACACATCCATACACACACACATCCAGAAATCTCAATATACTGTCGCGTTTCAGGATGCAGAATATACAGCAGTCGCCCACGGTTACCACCCCGTGCCACTATACATTATGGCAGTGAATCCTACAATTGATCTATATATTGGAATATTTTCGACAAATTAACCAAGCGACTTTCAAATCCATCCACAATGTAAACTGTTAATTATAACCTTGCTTGATTCACTGCCGTGCTCTGAGCGGAGCCTACTCACACCTACACCCTCAGACGGTGATCTCACCGCCAGCCATGTGCCCGACTCCTGCTCGGTGCACTCACTCATGAGTCTTGTCATGATTTCCGGATGTCATGTCGTCCTGGATATGACTTACATGCCATTTAAAGGCTTAAAATAACACAGAAAATTATACTATGTACTAAGATGTCCCACACTGGGTGGAGTGAATTTATACATACAGTATATACATTACTAAGTTTAAAAAAAAAACAAGACAAAAATCACACATATAGATTTTAATAAGTTGTTGTTTGTTTAAGCTCAGCTCTACGAACCCTTATCACATTCTGTCTCAACAGCTACCACTAAACTTTACGCGGCAGCTTTGATCAGTCAGACTGGCTGCTGTCTATAATTGCAGGACCACCACATATCATAGCAGACTTGTGGTCATAGACAGCCATAATTTATATAAGCGGTTCAGCAACATGTTTAATGCAATGACATACTAACTCTAAAATGCAGGTCACTAAACAACCACTATCTCTGCAAGTTATCACCTATTGAAAGGTTACATAACTTTCATAATACTGCCCCCTATGTACAAGGATATAACTGCTATAATACTGTTCCTTATGTGCAAGCATATAACTACTATAATACTGCCCCTATGTACAAGAATATAACTACTATAATACTGCCCCTATGTACAAGAATATAACTACTATAATACTGCCCCTATGTACAAGAATATAACTACTATAATACTGTCCCTTATGTACAAGAATATAACTACCGGTACTATAATACTGCTACAATGTACAAGAATATAAATACTATAGTACTGCTCTTATAATAGTTATATTCTTGTTCATAAGAGCAGTATTATAGTAGCTATATTCTTGTACATGGGGCAGTATTATAGTGGTTATATTCTTGTATATAGGGGCAGTATTATAATAGTTATATTATTGTACATAATACTGCCCCTATATACAAGAATATAACTACTATAATACTGCCCCCTATGTACAAGAATATACCTACTATAATACTGCTCCTATGTACAAGAATATAACTACTATAATACTGCCCCTATGTACAAGAATATAACTACTATAATACTACTCCTATGTACAAGAATATAACTACTATAATACTGCCCCCGATGTACAAGAATATACCTACTATAATACTGCTTCTATGTACAATAATAAAACTACTATAATACTGCCCCTTAGTGTTGAGCGATACCGTCCGATACTTGAAAGTATCGGTATCGGAAAGTATCGGCCGATACCGGCAAAATATCGGATCCAATCCGATACCGATACCCGATACCAATACAAGTCAATGGGACTCATGTATCGGACGGTATTCCTGATGGTTCCCAGGGTCTGAAGGAGAGGAAACTCTCCTTCAGGCCCTGGGAACCATATAAATGTGTAAAAGAAAGAATTAAAATAAAAAATATCGCTATACTCACCTGTCCGACGCAGCCGGGACTTCAGCGAGGGAACCGGCAGCGTTGTTTGTTTAAAATTCGCGCTATTACTTGGTTACGTGAATTCCCGGCTTGTGATTGGTCAGGTCGGCCATGTTGCCGGGACGCGGACCAATCACAGCAAGCCGTGACGAAATTACGTCACGGCTTGCTGTGATTGGTCCGCGTCCCGGCAATATGGCCGCCCTGACCAATCACAAGCCGTGACGTCACGGGAGGCTGGACACGCGCTCATTTTAAAATGGGCGCGTGTCCAGCCTCCCGTGACGTCACGGCTTGTGATTGGTTGCGCCGCGGTCAACCAATCACAAGCCGGGAGGCTGGACGCGCTCATTTTAAAATGGGCGCGTGTCCAGCCTCCCGTGACGTCACGGCTTGTGATTGGTTGCGCCGCGGTCAACCAATCACAAGCCGGGAGGCTGGACGCGCTCATTTTAAAATGGGCGCGTGTCCAGCCTCCCGTGACGTCACGGCTTGTGATTGGTCAGGGCGGCCATATTGCCGGGACGCGGACCAATCACAGCAAGCCGTGACGTAATTTCGTCACGGCTTGCTGTGATTGGTCCGCGTCCCGGCAACATGGCCGACCTGACCAATCACAAGCCGGGAATTCACGTAACCAAGTAATAGCGCGAATTTTAAACAAACAACGCTGCCGGTTCCCTCGCTGAAGTCCCGGCTGCGTCGGAGAGGTGAGGATAGCGATATTTTTTATTTTAATTCTCTCTTTTACACATTTTAACATTAATGTTGTTGCGATACCCGATATCCGATACCACAAGAGTATCGGAATCCCGGTATCGGAATTCCGATACAGCAAGTATCGGCCGATACCCGATACTTGCAGCATCGGAATGCTCAACACTACTGCCCCTATGTACAATAATAAAACTACTATAATACTGCTCCTATGTACAAGAATATAACTACTATAATAGTGCCCCTTATGTACAATAATAAAACTACTATAGTACTACCCCTATGTACAAGAATATAACTACTATAATACTGCCCCCTATGTACAATAATAAAACTACTATAGTACTGCCCCTATGTACAAGAATATAACTACTATAATACTGCTCCTATGTACACGAATATAACTACTATAATATTGCTCCTAGGTGCAAGAATATAACTATTATAATACTGCTCCTATGTACAAGAATATAACTACTATAACACTGCCCCTATATACAAGAATATAACTACTATAATACTGCCCCCTATGTACAATAATAAAACTACTATAATACTGCTCCTATGTACAAGAATATAACTACTATAATACTGCCCCTATGTACAAGAATATAACTACTATAATACTGCTCCTATGTACAAGAATATAACTACTATAATACTGCTCCTATGTACAAGAATATAACTACTATAACACTGCCCCTATGTACAAGAATATAACTACTATAATACTGCTCCTATGTACACGAATATAACTACTATAATATTGCTCCTAGGTGCAAGAATATAACTACTGTAATCAGGGCCGTATTTAGAGTTTCTGCTGCCCTAGGCACTTTTGGTGCTGCCTCCCCCTTTGGTGAGTATGACACTATCGGCAGTGACTTTGGCAAGAATCGCTGATGTGAAAGTCGCCTTTTGCAGCAGATCTGCATCTGCCGCGTAATGGATCACTTACGGCAACACTGCGTTCGGCCTCATTCATTCCCTATGGGATTTGCTGCACTTGCCATGATCTGGCAAATGTGGTACCATACCTCCCAACTTTTGAAGAAGGGAAGGAGGTATAAAGTTTGCGGCGCGAGGAAGTGCGCCGCGGCAAATTTTAGGCCACACCTCTGACCACACCCATTTCACAACTAGTCACACCCATATCCACGTCCCAACCACAGCCATTTAGCACTGCTGATCACACTGTTTTATATACAATAATTATAAACAAAAAAAATATGGCCACACATGATGCTCCATACTGTATAATGGCCACACATGATGCTCAATACTGTATAACGGCCACCACACATGATGCTCCATACTGTATAATGGCCACACACAGTTCTCCATACTGTATAATGGCCACACAGTGCTCCATACTGTATAATGGCCACACATGATTGTTGTGAATTCGCTTTTTGGGCTCCCCTGGTGGTTGCTGGTGGTACTGGTGACTTGTGTGTGCTTTGCTGTCTCAGTTCACCTGCTCCCATCAGTGTTTGGGAGTTTCCTATTTAGCCTTGCTCTCCAGTCATTTCCTTGCCGGTCATCATTGTAACCAGAGCCTTCGGTTGCATGTTCCTGCTACTAGTCTGCTGATCAGCTAAGTGGACTTTGTCCTTTTGTTTTGTATCTTTTGTCCAGTTTGCAGTTTTTGTTATTCTCTGTAGCTGGAAGCTCTTGCGGGCTGAAATTGCCACTCCTGTGTCATGAGTTGACACAGGAGTCTTAAAGTAATTTCAGGATGGTTTTTTGAAAGGGTTTTCAGTTGACCGTGAAGTCCTCTTTTGTATCCTTCTGCTATCTAGTAAGTGGACCTCTCTTTGCTAAATCTACTTTCATACTGTGTATGTCTTTTCCTCTTAACTCACCGTTATTACATGTGGGGGGCTGCTATCATCTTTTGGGGTATTTCCCTAGAGGTAAGCCAGGTCTGTTCCTTCCTCTACCAGGCGTAGTTAGTCCTCCGGCTGGCGCGTGGCATTTAGGAAGTCGTAGGTATGCTCCCTGGCTACTATTAGTTGTGTGGTAGATTTAGCTCACGGTCAGCTCGAGATTCCATCACCCAGAGCTCGTCCGTTATTTTTGTGTTCTGATGTTTCCCTGCCATTGGGAATCATGACAGTATGACCGGCCGCTGTTAAAGTTATTGGCAGAAGAAAGGAGAGAAAAAAAAAGTCTGTAGATTTTTTATTTTTTTTTCCCCTATGCTTGCTCCATAGTTGGATCAGTTGTATTTCAGCTCTAATTACAGCCTTTGCCTTTCTCTCCTTCTAATCCTTGAATGGCTCTGATCTCACCTGTTTAAAGATGGACCCTCAGAGTTTGGCTGTAGGTTTAAATAATCTTGCTACCAAGGTTCAAAATTTACAAGATTTTGTTATACATACTCCGATGTCTGAACCTAAAATTCCTACACCAGAGGTGTTTTCCGGAGATAGATCTCGGTTCCTGAATTTCAAATATAATTGTAAATTGTTCCTTTCTCTCAGACCTCACTCCTCTGGAGATCCTGTCCAGCAGGTTAAGATTGTAATCTCTTTGCTGCGAGGTGACCTGTTGTGAATTTGCTTTTTGCTCCCTCTAGTGGTTACTAGTTTTTTGACTCTGGTTTTTCTGTCATTCCTTTTATCCGCACCTGGGTCGTTAGTTAGGGGTGTTGCTATATAAGCTCCCTAGACCTTCAGTTCAATGCCTGGCAACGTAGTTATCAGAGCTAGTCTGCTGTGCTCTTGTCTACTGATCCTGGTTCCAGTTATATCAGCTAAGTCTGCCTTTTGCTTTTTGCTATTTGTTTTGGTTTTGTATTTTTGTCCAGCTTGTTCCAAATCTATATCCTGACCTTTGCTGGAAGCTCTAGGGGGCTGGTGTTCTCCCCCCGGACCGTTAGACGGTTCGGGGGTTCTTGAATTTCCAGTGTGGATTTTGATAGGGTTTTTGTTGACCATATAAGTTACCTTTCTTTATTCTGCTATCAGTAAGCGGGCCTCTCTGTGCTAAACCTGGTTCATTTCTGTGTTTGTCATTTCCTCTTACCTCACCGTTATTATTTGTGGGGGGCTTCTATCCAGCTTTGGGGTCCCCTTCTCTGGAGGCAAGAAAGGTCTTTTGTTTTCCTCTACTAGGGGTAGCTAGATTCTCCGGCTGGAGCGTGTCATCTAGAATCAACGTAGGAATGATCCCCGGCTACTTCTAGTGTTGGCGTTAGGAGTAGATATATGGTCAACCCAGTTACCACTGCCCTATGAGCTGGATTTTTGTATTCTGCAGACTTCCACGTTCCTCTGAGACCCTCGCCATTGGGGTCATAACAGTTTGCCAGGCCAGTATTAAATGTTTAATGCGTTGCAGAAGAGGGATTATAAGAAAGAAGATTCTGAGTTTTTTTTTTTTTTTCTTTCTTCTTCCCCTTTACCTCAGAGTGGCTATGCTTGCTGCAGACATGAATGTCCAGACCTTGATTACAAGTGTGGACCAGCTGGCTACTCGTGTGCAGGGCATACAAGACTATGTTATCAGAAATCCTAGGTCAGAACCTAAAATACCGATTCCTGAACTGTTTTCCGGAGACAGGTTTAAGTTTAGGAATTTTGTGAATAATTGTAAATTGTTTTTGTCCCTGAGACCCTGTTCATCTGGAGACTCTGCTCAGCAAGTAAAAATTGTTATTTCGTTCTTACGGGGCGACCCTCAGGATTGGGCTTTTTCGCTGGCGCCAGGAGATCCGGCATTGGCTGATATTGATGTGTTTTTTCTGGCGCTCGGTTTACTTTATGAGGAACCCAATCTTGAGATTCAGGCAGAAAAGGCCTTGCTGGCTATGTCTCAGGGGCAGGACGAGGCTGAAGTGTATTGCCAAAAATTTCGGAAATGGTCCGTGCTGACACATTGGAACGAGTGTGCACTGGCCGCTAATTTTAGAAATGGCCTATCTGAAGCCATTAAGAATGTTATGGTGGGTTTTCCCATTCCCACAGGTCTCAATGATACTATGGCACTGGCTATTCAAATTGACCGGCGGTTGCGGGAGCGCAAAACCGCAAATTCCCTCATGGTGTTGTCTGAACAGACACCTAATTCGGTGCAATGTGATAGAAAAACCGCAAATTCCCTCATGGTGTTGTCTGAACAGACACCTGATTTAATGCAATGTGATAGATTCCTGACTAGAAATGAGCGGAAAATTCATAGACGCCGGAATGGCTTGTGCTACTACTGTGGTGATTCTACACATGTTATCTCAGCATGCTCTAAACGTATAGCTAAGGTTGTTAGTCCTGTCACCGTTGGTAATTTGCAACCTAAATTTATTCTGTCTGTAACTTTGATTTGCTCACTGTCGTCTTATCCTGTCATGGCGTTTGTAGATTCAGGTGCTGCCCTGAGTCTTATGGATCTGTCATTTGCTAAGCACTGTGGTTTTACTCTTGAACCATTAGAAAATCCTATTCCTCTTAGGGGTATTGATGCTACGCCATTGGCAGCAAATAAACCGCAGTATTGGACACAGGTTATCATGTGCATGACTCCTGAACACCGCGAGGTGATACGTTTCCTGGTTTTACATAAAATGCATGATTTGGTTGTTTTAGGGCTGCCATGGTTACAGACCCATAATCCAGTCCTGGACTGGAAGGCTATGTCAGTCTCAAGTTGGGGCTGTCGTGGTATTCATGGGGATTCTCTGCCTGTGTCTATTGCTTCTTCTACGCCTTCGGAAGTTCCGGAGTATTTGTCTGATTATCAGGATGTCTTCAGTGAGTCTGAGTCCAGTGCACTGCCTCCTCATAGGGACTGTGACTGTGCTATAGATTTGATCCCAGGCAGTAAGTTTCCTAAGGGAAGACTGTTTAATCTGTCGGTACCTGAACATACCGCTATGCGTTCATATATCAGGGAGTCTCTGGAGAAAGGACATATTCGTCCGTCTTCTTCCCCCCTTGGTGCGGGATTCTTTTTTGTGGCAAAAAAGGACGGATCTTTGAGACCTTGTATTGATTATCGGCTTTTAAATAAGATCACTGTCAAATTTCAGTATCCTTTACCGCTGTTGTCTGACTTGTTTGCCCGGATTAAAGGTGCCAAGTGGTTCACCAAGATAGACCTTCGTGGTGCGTACAACCTTGTGCGCATTAAGCAAGGTGATGAATGGAAAACCGCATTCAATACGCCCGAAGGTCATTTTGAGTACTTGGTGATGCCTTTTGGGCTCTCCAATGCGCCTTCAGTTTTTCAGTCCTTTATGCATGACATTTTCCGGAAGTATCTGGATAAATTTTTGATTGTTTATCTGGATGATATTTTGGTTTTTTCTGATGATTGGGATTCGCATGTGGAGCAGGTCAGGTTGGTCTTTAAAATTTTGCGTGAAAATTCTTTGTTTGTCAAGGGCTCAAAGTGTCTCTTTGGTGTACAGAAGGTTCCCTTTTTGGGGTTCATTTTTTCCCCTTCTGCTGTGGAGATGGACCCAGTCAAGGTCCGAGCTATTCTTGATTGGACTCAGCCCTCGTCGGTTAAGAGTCTTCAGAAGTTCTTGGGTTTCGCTAACTTCTACCGTCGTTTTATCGCTAATTTTTCTAGCATTGTGAAACCGTTGACGGATATGACCAAGAAGGGCTCCGATGTAGCTAACTGGGCTCCTGCTGCCGTGGGGGCTTTCCAGGAGTTGAAGCGCCGGTTTACTTCGGCGCCTGTTTTGTGCCAGCCCGATGTCTCACTTCCCTTTCAGGTTGAGGTGGATGCTTCAGAGATTGGAGCAGGGGCCGTTTTGTCGCAGAGAGGCCCTGGTTGCTCTGTTATGAAACCTTGTGCCTTTTTCTCCAGGAAGTTTTCGCCTCCCGAGCGAAATTATGATGTGGGCAATCGGGAGTTGTTGGCCATGAAATGGGCATTTGAGGAGTGGCGTCATTGGCTCGAGGGTGCTAAGCATCGTGTGGTGGTCTTGACTGATCACAAAAATCTGATGTATCTCGAGTCTGCTAAACGCCTTAATCCGAGACAGGCCCGCTGGTCATTGTTTTTCTCCCGCTTTGATTTTGTTGTCTCGTATTTACCAGGTTCAAAGAATGTGAAGGCCGATGCTCTTTCTAGGAGCTTTGTGCCTGATGCTCCTGGAGTCGCTGATCCTGTTGGTATTCTTAAAGATGGAGTTATCTTGTCAGCTATTTCTCCGGATCTGCGACGTGTGTTGCAGAGATTTCAGGCTGATAGGCCTGAGTCTTGTCCACCTGACAGACTGTTTGTCCCGGATAAATGGACCAGCAGAGTCATTTCCGAGGTTCATTCCTCGGTGTTGGCAGGTCACCCGGGAATTTTTGGCACCAGAGATCTGGTGGCCAGGTCCTTTTGGTGGCCTTCCTTGTCAAGGGATGTGCGGTCATTTGTGCAGTCCTGTGGGACTTGTGCTCGAGCTAAGCCTTGCTGTTCTCGTGCCAGCGGTTTGCTCTTGCCCTTGCCTGTCCCGAAGAGACCTTGGACACATATCTCCATGGATTTCATTTCTGATCTTCCGCTATCTCAGGGCATGTCCGTTATCTGGGTGATATGTGATCGCTTCTCCAAGATGGTCCATTTGGTTCCTTTGCCTAAGCTGCCTTCCTCTTCCGATCTGGTTCCTGTGTTTTTCCAGAACGTGGTTCGTTTGCACGGCATCCCTGAGAATATTGTGTCAGACAGAGGATCCCAGTTCGTTTCTAGGTTCTGGCGATCCTTTTGTAGTAGGATGGGCATTGATTTGTCGTTTTCGTCTGCTTTCCATCCTCAGACTAATGGACAGACGGAGCGAACCAATCAGACTTTGGAGGCTTATTTGAGGTGTTTTGTCTCTGCTGATCAGGACGATTGGGTGACATTCTTGCCATTGGCTGAGTTTGCCCTTAATAATCGGGCTAGTTCCGCCACCTTGGTTTCGCCTTTTTTCTGCAACTCTGGTTTCCATCCTCGCTTTTCTTCGGGTCATGTGGAGCCTTCTGACTGTCCTGGGGTGGATTCTGTGGTAGATAGGTTGCAGCGGATCTGGAATCATGTGGTGGACAACTTGAAGTTGTCACAGGAGAGGGCTCAGCGCTTTGCCAACCGCCGCCGCGGTGTGGGTCCCCGACTACGCGTTGGGGATTTGGTATGGCTTTCTTCCCGCTTTGTTCCTATGAAGGTCTCCTCTCCCAAATTTAAACCTCGTTTTATTGGGCCTTACAAGATATTGGAAATCCTTAATCCTGTATCTTTTCGTCTGGATCTTCCTGTGTCGTTTGCTATTCACAATGTATTTCATAGGTCCTTGTTGCGGCGGTACATTGTGCCTGTAGTTCCTTCTGCTGAGCCTCCTGCTCCGGTGTTGGTTGAGGGCGAGTTGGAGTACGTGGTGGAGAAGATCTTGGATTCTCGCCTCTCCAGGCGGAGGCTTCAGTACCTGGTCAAGTGGAAGGGCTATGGTCAGGAGGATAATTCCTGGGTGGTCGCCTCTGATGTTCATGCGGCCGATTTAGTTCGTGCCTTTCATGCCGCTCATCCTGATCGCCCTGGTGGTCGTGGTGAGGGTTCGGTGACCCCTCACTAAGGGGGGGGTACTGTTGTGAATTTGCTTTTTGCTCCCTCTAGTGGTTACTAGTTTTTTGACTCTGGTTTTTCTGTCATTCCTTTTATCCGCACCTGGGTCGTTAGTTAGGGGTGTTGCTATATAAGCTCCCTAGACCTTCAGTTCAATGCCTGGCAACGTAGTTATCAGAGCTAGTCTGCTGTGCTCTTGTCTACTGATCCTGGTTCCAGTTATATCAGCTAAGTCTGCCTTTTGCTTTTTGCTATTTGTTTTGGTTTTGTATTTTTGTCCAGCTTGTTCCAAATCTATATCCTGACCTTTGCTGGAAGCTCTAGGGGGCTGGTGTTCTCCCCCCGGACCGTTAGACGGTTCGGGGGTTCTTGAATTTCCAGTGTGGATTTTGATAGGGTTTTTGTTGACCATATAAGTTACCTTTCTTTATTCTGCTATCAGTAAGCGGGCCTCTCTGTGCTAAACCTGGTTCATTTCTGTGTTTGTCATTTCCTCTTACCTCACCGTTATTATTTGTGGGGGGCTTCTATCCAGCTTTGGGGTCCCCTTCTCTGGAGGCAAGAAAGGTCTTTTGTTTTCCTCTACTAGGGGTAGCTAGATTCTCCGGCTGGAGCGTGTCATCTAGAATCAACGTAGGAATGATCCCCGGCTACTTCTAGTGTTGGCGTTAGGAGTAGATATATGGTCAACCCAGTTACCACTGCCCTATGAGCTGGATTTTTGTATTCTGCAGACTTCCACGTACCTCTGAGACCCTCGCCATTGGGGTCATAACAGTGACCCTCAAAATTGGGCATTTTCATTGACACCAGGGGATCCTGCGTTGCTCAATGTGGATGCGTTTTTTCTGGCTTTAGTGTTGCTTTATGAGGAACCTAATTTGGAGATTCAAGCTGAAAAAGCTTTGATAGCCCTATCTCAAGGGCAAGATGAAGCTGAGATATACTGCCAAAAATTTCGTAGATGGTCTGTGCTTACTCAGTGGAATGAGTGCGCCCTAGCGGCAAATTTCAGAGAGGGCCTTTCTGATGCCGTTAAAGATGTTATGGTCGGGTTCCCTGCGCCCACAGGTCTGAATGAGTCCATGACAATGGCTATTCAGATTGATCGGCGTTTGCGGGAGCGCAAACCCGTGCACCATTTGGTGGTATCTTCTGAAGAGACGCCAGAGAAAATGCAATGTGACAGAATTCTGTCCAGAAGCGAGCGGCAGAATTATAGGCGTAAAAATGGGTTATGCTTCTATTGTGGTGATTCTGCTCATGTTATATCAGCATGCTCTAAACGTACAAGGAAGGTTGACAAGTCTATTTCAATTGGCATTTTACAGTCTAAATTTATTCTGTCTGTAACCTTGATTTGTTCATTATCAGTTATTACCGTGGATGCCTATGTGGACTCTGGCGCCGCTCTGAGTCTTATGGATTGGTCCTTTGCCAGGCGCTGTGGGTTTGATTTAGAGCCTCTGGAAGTCCCTATACCTCTGAAGGGTATTGATTCTACGCCTTTGGCTTGTAATAAACCACAATTCTGGACGCAAGTGACTGTGCGTATGACTCCAGACCATCAGGAGGTGATTCGCTTCCTTGTGTTGTACAATTTGCATGATGTTTTTGTGCTTGGATTACCATGGTTACAATCTCACAACCCAGTCCTTGACTGGAAAACAATGTCTGTGTTAAGCTGGGGATGTCGGGGGGCTCATGGGGACATACCTTTGGTTTCCATTTCGTCATCTATTCCCTCTGAGATTCCGGCATTTTTGTCTGATTATCGTGATATTTTTGAGGAGCCAAAAATTGGTTCACTCCCTCCCCACAGAGATTGTGATTGCGCCATAGATCTGATTCCTGGCAGTAAATTTCCAAAGGGTCGTTTGTTTAACTTATCTGTACCTGAACATGCTGCTATGCGAGAGTATATTAAGGAGTCCCTGGAAAAGGGACACATTCGTCCTTCTTCATCTCCTTTAGGAGCTGGTTTTTTCTTTGTATCTAAAAAGGATGGCTCTCTGAGGCCTTGTATTGATTATCGACTCCTGAATAAAATTACAGTCAAATATCAGTATCCGTTGCCTTTGCTGACTGATTTGTTTGCTCGCATAAGGGGGGCTAAGTGGTTCTCTAAGATTGATCTTCGTGGGGCGTATAATTTGGTGCGAATTAAGCAGGGGGATGAGTGGAAAACCGCATTTAATACGCCTGAGGGCCATTTTGAGTATTTAGTAATGCCTTTCGGCCTTTCTAATGCACCTTCAGTCTTTCAGTCCTTAATGCATGATATTTTCCGTGAATATTTGGATAAATTTATGATTGTGTATTTGGATGATATTTTGATTTTTTCTGATGACTGAGAGTCTCATGTTCAACAGGTCAGGAGGGTTTTTCAGGTTTTGCGGGAGAATTCTTTGTGTGTAAAGGGTTCAAAGTGTGTTTTTGGGGTTCAAAAGATTTCCTTTTTGGGGTACATTTTTTCCCCTTCTTCTATTGAGATGGACCCTGTCAAGGTTCGGGCTATTTGTGACTGGACGCAGCCTACTTCTCTTAAGAGTCTTCAGAAATTCTTGGGCTTTGCTAATTTTTATCGTCGATTTATAACTGGTTTTTCTGGCGTTGCTAAACCTCTGACGGATTTGACCAAAAAGGGTGCTGATGTTGCCAATTGGTCCCCTGCTGCTGTGGAGGCCTTTCGGGAGCTTAAGCGCCGCTTTTTGTCTGCCCCTGTGTTGTGCCAGCCTGATGTTTTTCTTCCCTTTCAGGTTGAGGTCGATGCTTCCGAGATCGGAGCGGGGGCGGTTTTGTCGCAGAAAAGTTCCGACTGCTCAGTGATGAGACCTTGTGCGTTCTTTTCTCGAAAATTTTCGGCCGCCGAGCGAAACTATGATGTTGGTAATCGGGAGCTTTTGGCCATGAAGTGGGCATTTGAGGAGTGGCGTCATTGGCTTGAGGGTGCCAGACATCAGGTGGTAGTTTTGACGGATCACAAGAATCTGATTTATCTAGAGTCTGCCAGGCGCCTGAATCCTAGACAGGCACGATGGTCGTTGTTTTTTTCTCGGTTTAATTTTGTGGTTTCATACTTACCGGGTTCTAAAAATGTTAAGGCAGATGCTCTTTCTAGGAGTTTTGAGCCTGACTCTCCTGGGGATTCTGAACCTGCTGGTGTCCTTAAGGATGGGGTGGTTTTGTCTGCTGTCTCCCCAGATCTGCGACGTGCTTTGCAAGAATTTCAGGCGGATAGACCTGATCGTTGTCCGCCTGGTAGACTGTTTGTTCCTGATGATTGGACCAGTAGAGTCATCTCGGAAGTTCATTCTTCTTCGCTGGCAGGTCATCCTGGAATTTTTGGTACCAGAGATTTGGTGGCTAGATCCTTCTGGTGGCCTTCCCTGTCTCGGGATGTGCGTGTTTTTGTGCAGTCTTGTGATGTGTGTGCTCGGGCCAAGCCTTGTTGTTCTAGGGCTAGTGGGTTATTGTTGCCCTTGCCTGTTCCGAAGAGGCCTTGGACGCACATCTCTATGGACTTTATTTCTGATCTCCCTGTTTCTCAGAAGATGTCTGTCATCTGGGTGGTGTGTGACCGTTTTTCTAAAATGGTTCATTTGGTACCATTGCCTAAGTTGCCTTCCTCATCTGAGTTGGTCCCTCTATTTTTTCAAAATGTGGTTCGCTTGCATGGTATTCCGGAAAACATCGTTTCTGACAGGGGAACCCAGTTCGTGTCTAGATTTTGGCGGGCATTCTGTGCCAGGTTGGGCATTGATTTGTCTTTTTCGTCTGCATTCCATCCTCAGACTAATGGCCAGACGGAGCGAACTAATCAAACCTTGGAGACTTATTTGAGGTGTTTTGTGTCTGCTGATCAGGATGACTGGGTTGCCTTTTTGCCGTTGGCGGAATTTGCTCTTAATAATCGGGCTAGTTCTGCCACTTTGGTTTCTCCTTTCTTTTGCAATTCAGGGTTTCATCCTCGTTTTTCATCTGGTCAGGTGGAATCTTCGGATTGTCCTGGAGTGGATGCGGTGGTGGATCGGTTGCATCAGATTTGGGGACAAGTGGTGGACAATTTGAAGTTGTCCCAGGAGAGGACTCAGCAGTTTGCTAACCTCCGTCGTCGTGTTGGTCCTCGCCTTCGTGTTGGGGACTTGGTGTGGTTGTCTTCCCGTTTTGTCCCTATGAGGGTTTCTTCTCCTAAGTTTAAGCCTCGGTTCATCGGTCCTTATAGGATTTTGGAGATACTTAACCCTGTGTCCTTTCGTTTGGACCTCCCGGCATCTTTCGCTATCCATAATGTATTCCATCGGTCGTTGTTGCGGAGATATGAGGTACCGGTGGTTCCTTCTACTGAACCTCCTGCTCCTGTGCTGGTGGAGGGTGAATTGGAGTACGTTGTAGAGAAGATCTTGGATTCCCGTATTTCCAGACGGAGACTACAATATCTGGTTAAATGGAAGGGCTATGGTCAGGAAGATAATTCTTGGGTAACTGCCTCTGATGTTCATGCCTCGGATTTGGTTCGTGCCTTTCATAGGGCTCATCCAGATCGCCCTGGCGGTTCTCGTGAGGGTTCGGTGCCCCCTCCTTAAGGGGGGGGTACTGTTGTGAATTCGCTTTTTGGGCTCCCCTGGTGGTTGCTGGTGGTACTGGTGACTTGTGTGTGTGCTTTGCTGTCTCAGTTCACCTGCTCCCATCAGTGTTTGGGAGTTTCCTATTTAGCCTTGCTCTCCAGTCATTTCCTTGCCGGTCATCATTGTAACCAGAGCCTTCGGTTGCATGTTCCTGCTACTAGTCTGCTGATCAGCTAAGTGGACTTTGTCCTTTTGTTTTGTATCTTTTGTCCAGTTTGCAGTTTTTGTTATTCTCTGTAGCTGGAAGCTCTTGCGGGCTGAAATTGCCACTCCTGTGTCATGAGTTGACACAGGAGTCTTAAAGTAATTTCAGGATGGTTTTTTGAAAGGGTTTTCAGTTGACCGTGAAGTCCTCTTTTGTATCCTTCTGCTATCTAGTAAGTGGACCTCTCTTTGCTAAATCTACTTTCATACTGTATATGTCTTTTCCTCTTAACTCACCATTATTACATGTGGGGGGCTGCTATCATCTTTTGGGGTATTTCCCTAGAGGTAAGCCAGGTCTGTTCCTTCCTCTACCAGGCGTAGTTAGACCTCCGGCTGGCGCGTGGCATTTAGGAAGTCGTAGGTATGCTCCCTGGCTACTATTAGTTGTGTGGTAGATTTAGCTCACGGTCAGCTCGAGATTCCATCACCCAGAGCTCGTCCGTTATTTTTGTGTTCTGATGTTTCCCTGCCATTGGGAATCATGACACATGATGCTCAATACTGTATAATGGCCACACAGTGCCCCATACTGTATAATGGCCACACAGTGCTCCATACTGTATAATGGCCACACACAGTGCTCCATACTGTATAACGACAACACACAGTTCTCCATACTGTATAATGATCCCTCATGATGCTCAATTCTGCATAATGGCCACACATGATGCTCCATACTGTATAATGGCCACACAGTGCTCCATACTGTATAATGGCCACACATAGTGCTCCATACTGTATAACGGCCACACACAGTTCTCCATACTCTATAATGATCCCACATGATGCTCAATACTGTATAATGGCCACACATGATGCTCCAAACTGTATAATGACCACACATGATGCTCCATACTGTATAATGGCCATTCGCCACACATGATGCTCCATACTGTATAACGGCCACACATGATGCTCCATACTGTATAATGGCCACACATGATGCTCAATACTGTATAATGGCCACACACAGTTCTCCATACTGTATAATGATCCTGCATGATGCTCAATACTGTATAATGACCCCCCCTCCTGTATGCATGGCTCATCTCCCTCCTATCCCATATACATGGCTCATATTCCCCCTCCTGTATGCATGGCTCATATTCCCCCTCCTGTATGCATGGCTCACATCCCCCCACTGTATGCATGGCTCATATTCCCCCTCCTGTATGCATGGCTCATATTTCCCCTCCTATATGCATAGCTCATATTCCCCCTCCTGTATGCATGGCTCATATCCCCCCCCCTGAATGCATGGCTCATATTCCCCCCCTCTTGAATGCATGGCTCATATTCCCCCCTGTATGCATGGCTCATATCCCCCCCTGAATGCATGGCTCATATTCCCTCCCCTGAATGCATGGCTTATCTCTCCACCCTCCCGCTCCTGCTCTCGCTCCTGCTCCCATCTTGCATGGCGCGCCGGCTTATGTCCTCCTTCATCCCCCCGTTCCCCATACTCACCTGTCCCACATCGCACGGCCACGCCGACATCCCTCTCGCTCTGTCCCGACTCCCGGCGCAGCACCTTCTTCCTGCGTGAGCGATCACGTGATTCCGCTCATTAAGGTCATGAATATGTGCATATTCATGACCTTAATGAGCGGTACCACGTGCGCGGTGGAAAATGGTGGACTCGACACACAAAAAAAGCTACATGTAACTTTTTTTGTGGTGGCGGTCTGCCAAAACACGACGCAACACGACGCAACCGTCGCACGACGGTTGCGACGTGTGGCACTGCGTCGCAATGCGTCGCTAATAAAAGTCTATGGAGAAAAAACGCATCCTGCGGGCAACTTTGCAGGATGAGTTTTTTCTCCACAACGACGCATTGCAACGTGCAGTGCCAGACGCTAGTGTGAAAGTAGCCTCAGTCTGCTTAGCTTCTGCTGCTGCAGTTATCTCTTGCTGCAGCTCCTCTCCACATTCCTTGTGGTTCTGCTCTGCTTAGCTTCTGCAGAAATCTCTTGCTGCAGCTCCTCTCCGCATTCCTTGCGGTTCTGCTCTGATTTGCCGCTGCAGAAAACTCTTGCTGCAGCTCCCCTCCACATTCCTTGTGGCTCCGCTCTACTTAGCTTTTGCCGCTGCAGAAACCTCTTGCTGCAGCTCCTCTCCACATTCCTTGTGGCTCCACTCTGCTTAGCTTCTGCTGCTGCAGTAATCTCTTGCTGCAGCTCCTCTCCACATTCCTTGTGGTTCCGCTCTGCTTAGCTTCTGCAGAAATCTCTTGCTTCAGCTCCTCTCCGCATTCCAAGCGGTTCTGCTCTGCTTAGCTTTTGTTGCTACGCTATCTCTTGCTGCTCTTACGCTCCTATCTGCAGCCTTGCACTTCTCTTCCTGTGTGAACAGGTCCCAACCTGTTCCTTCATACTCCATTTCTTCCTGCTTGTTTCCGTACCTTCATCTCCTGTGTGAACAGGTCCCTACCTGTTCCTTCATACACCACACCTTCATACACCGAGTCTGCCAGTCCTGTGTTCTCTGCCATGCCTGCCAGCCCTGTGTTCTCTGCCGTGTCTCTGCCAGCCCTGTGTCTCAGTCGTGCCAGCCTACTCAACTGAGTTTCAGTCGTGCTCTTCTGCCAGTCCTGCCTGATGCCCGCACCAATCCTGGTGTTCCTGTCTCCCAAGTGGGATCAGCAGCCACAGCCAGACACCACCATGGAGTAGCACCTGGCAGCTGCCTGCCGCACAAGTCTGACCTCACCATCAGAGGCTCCAGTGAAAACCCAGGAAGCTGTCATAGTCACACCCCTTCCAGGGTAGTCTGGTTTGTGGCTCAGTGGGGCCACAAACCCCCCGACCTCACGCCCACCAGTCAGGGCGTGAGCGTAACATACTATAATACTGCCCCTAGGTACAAGAATAAATATACCTGACCTATCACAATTAATGACATCACGCTTTCCCCCGTACCGGAAGTCCGCTGCCTCGGAGTAACCCTTGACTCTGCCCTGTCCTTCAAACATCCAAGCTCTTTCCATCTCCTGTCACCTCCAGCTCAAAAATATCTCCAGAATCCGTCCTTTCCTCAACCGTCAATCTACTAAGATGCTTGTGCATGCCCTCATCATCTCCCGCCTTGACTACTGCAACATCCTTTTCTGTGGCCTCCCTGCTAACACCCTTGCACCTCTCCAGTCCATCCTTAACACTGCTGCCCGACTAATTCATCTCTCTCCTCGCTACTCCTCCGCTTCCCCCCTCTGCAAATCTCTTCACTGGCCCCATTCCCTCAGCATATCCAGTTCAAATTACTAATACTGACCTACAAAGCCATCCATAACCTGTCCCTATAACCATGTCCCTATATCTCTGAACTAATCTCCCGAAATCTTCCCTCACGTAATCTCCGGTCCTCCCAAGACCTCCTTCTCTCCTCCACACTTATCAGCAACTCACCCAATCACCTCCAAGACGTCTCCCGAATATCCCCCATCCTCTGGAATTCTTTGCCCCAACACGTCCGACTATCAACCACATTCGGATCCTTCAGAAGGAACCTGAAAACCCACCTCTTCAGGAAAGCCTACAGCCTGCACTGACCCCGCTGCCTCCTCACCACTACCGGAGCCACCTCCTCACCAACACCGGAGCTCCTGCAACCCTCAATCTATTGTCTCCTTCCCCACCATCCTGTAGAATGTAAGCCCGCAAGGGCAGGGTCCTCGCCCCTCTGTATCAGTCTGTAATTGTTAGTTTGCTTACTGTAAGTGATATCTGTAACTTGTATGTAACCCCTTCTCATGTACAGCACCATGGAATCAATGGTGCTATATAAATAATAATAATGATAATAATAATAATAATAATAATTAAACTACTATAATACTGCTCCCATGTATAAGAATATAAAATGGTGTAAATATGTTTTTATTTTACTTTTCATTTTCTCAAAATGTCTCTTAGAAAATGTAAACATAGCAATAGCAAAAGAATATGTACTAGTAGATCTTTTTATTACCCATATGTTACCAGTAGGTGTCACTGTTTGATATGGGGAAAAATAACATTCCATTTCTATATCAGCCATGGTTTTTGATCAGTCTTTTATCACTTTATACTCTTGTCCATTTACAAGTTACTTACTCTTGGAAATCATAGGAGGATTTTCTGTAGCAACTAATGTTATACTGTTTGTTTTTTAGCCTACAACATTCTATTTGCACTCTTATTTATGTCATAGACAAATTGTTTTGAAGATAATCTACTATATAATTGTCTAAGGGTCACTTCCATCCTTCTGTCTGTCCTTCTGTCTGTCTGTCTTTCTGTCTGTCTTTCTGTCACGGAAATCCCAAGTCGCTTATTGGTCATGGCCGTTTTGCCGCAACCAATCAGCGACGGCCACAGTCCAGCGGTAAAAGGGCCGCTCCCTACTCCCCCCAGTCAGCGCTCACACAGGGTTAATGGCAGCGTTAACAGACCGCGTAATGCCGCAGTGTAACACACTCCGTTAAAGCTGCTATTAACCCTGTGTGACCAACTTTTTACTATTGATGCTGCCTATGCAATGTTAATCTAATGTTAATCTGCAATCTAATGTTAAAAATAATAAAAAAAAATAAAAATCATTATATACTCACCTTCCGTGGGCCCCCGGATCCAGCCGAGGCCTTTCCCGCTCCTCGCGACGCTCCGGTGACCGGTCCATGCATTGCGGTCTCGCGAGATGATGACGTAGCGGTCTCATGAGACTGTTACGTCATCATCTCGCAAGACCGCAATGCACTCTTGGGACCGGAGTGTCGCGAGAAGCATCGGTAAACGCCTCGGCTGGATCCGGGGGGCCGACGGAGGGTGAGCATATCACTATTTTTTATTTTAATTCTTTTTTTTAACAGGGATATGGTGCCCACATTGCTATATAATACGTGGGCTGTGTTATATACTGCATGGGCTGTGCTATATACTACATCTCTGTGCTACATACTATGGGGCTGTGCAATATACTACATGGCTGTGGTATATATTACGTGGCTGGGCAATATACTACATCGCTGTGCTCTATACTACGTGGCCTGTGTTATATACTGCATGGACTGTGTTATATACTACGTCTCTGTGCTATATACTACATGGCTGGGCTATATACTACATGGCTGTGCAATATATTACGTCGCTGTGCAATATACTACGTGGCTATGCTATATACTACGTGGCTGTGCTATATACTACATGGCTGTGCAATATACTACGTGGCTATGCTATATACTACGTGGCTATGCTATATACTACGTGGCTGTGCTATATACTAAATGGCTGTGCTATATACTACGTGGCTGTGCTATATACTACGTGGCAGTAAACTACATACATATTCTAGAATACCTGATACGTTAGAATCGGGCCACCATCTAGTTTCTAATAGTTTTACTAAATAATTTTTATTCTTCTCAGTGTTTTCCCAGGGAGAAATGTTATGACTGCGGTGACATTTTACAATGCTAATTACTGCTCAGAAAAAAATATGAAAATATAACTATGATAATACTATTTTCATGTACAAGAATATACTTAACATATTTGCTTCCCCTCTGTAATGGAATAGTATGACGACACAGCATTTATTCTTAATTAGGCCTGGTATTTTTTAGTAGATCAGGAGACATAGACTATTGTTTCTATGAGCCTAAATGTTACCTCTTGAATTGTTGTGTTTTTCTTCGGTGGGTCAAGAGACATAGGCCATTGTTCATATGAGTCTGAACGTTGAATCTTGAATTGATTAATGTATTGTTATCTTTGGAGGGCAGGGACACTGTGTGGTTGAACAATTGATATTTGCTAATATGTTGATTACCCTTTTACACTTTAGCTTTTTACTTATATATTTACAGCAGGGTTTTTGCTCATTATGTTTCTTGTAGGTTTTGTATGTTTTTGGCCAATGCGAACATGCGTTTATCTGCTGCATGTATACGAACTTAAACCAAGCTCAATTTTTGTGCTTTTTCCTTTTTATGTTGATTAGCCACTGTATTAGTTCATTCAGTTTGGTGACCTGCAAACATTGAAAGATAAACTATGCAAATTGATTAAATACTCAAACGATGAGTTGATCTTATTGCCCCCTGACCTGTGGATGATGGCCTGATGGTTAGATATGGGTATAAAAAGAGATATTTATCCTTCGGCAGAGAGACTCTACAGATCAGCAGCCAGGACACCAACCGGAGGGATACAGTTCTGAGATACTCTACAGAAAGTCAGTTAAGGGATGACGGCCGTAGCTGGAAGAAGACAGATCTGCTCTATTGACCATCACTAAACCCATGGAGACATTCGGAGAGGCCAGGTTTAGACCATCCAGTCACCTGGCCCAATGGAGAGGTTCAGAGAAGCTAGGTTGTGACTATCCGGACACATGGCCCAATGGAGAGGTTCAGAGAAGCCAGGTTGGGACTATCTGGTCACCTGATCCCATGGAGCCATTTGCAGAAACCAGGTTTGGACAGTCAGGTTACTTGGCCGCGCACGTCAATGGACTGTCAGCTTCCTAGCTTGTCATTACCTCCTCTCTGTGGCTTCCCACCAAAAAGATGTTGCCACTGGTGGTGGTAGATGGCCCTGGAAGCCCCGAAGTCACAGCTGCTCTAATCCTGGTGAGTCAGGTGAAACTCTGTAATTTGCACTATTTTATGTACTTGCTGAGACTGTTCTATATATTAATGTCTGTTGGTGGTTCAATAAAGTATTGTGTAATAATTATAGGGGATAACTCAGGAGACTCTTTGCGTGGAACAAGACAACTACAGGACACAGTTTTATAAGTGGTAAAGTCTATATTATCACACGGTGATTCAAACAGGTGCATAGGGAAACTCAAGTCCACAACACTTGGTGCAAATATCAAATGCAGCTTAGCAGTCTATAGGAAACTTCAGAGGAAAATGCAATCACGCAGAAAGTCTATGAAGCACAATTATTCTTGAGGATACTTGACACGAATAAGTCCTTGCTTAGTCCAAAACACAGATAGATATGCTTATAAGGCAGTTCAAATAATATCTTAGCTCAACCAGGGAGGTCTGGGTAATAGTCTCAGGTTCTTGCAGAGCAGCAACAGCTTACATGTCCAGCAAATGCAGATGGAAGTAAACACGAGCAGCAGATGAAGGAGGATTACTGGAACTGGTGTATGCAGCAGGAACTCAGAGTGTCAGGACTCTGAACATTTTTTACCTTTTGTGCATTACTGCCCTTTTCCAACATGGGGTCTTTGGTCTCATGTGCACTTGTCTTCCTGCTATAAAACTCCACCCCAGCCTTCAGTCTGTGCTAGCTTATTCTGCTTTGCATCCAGCTCCTGATTACTCCCTGGCCTTGCACCTGCACCTGCTCCTGTGAACCTGTGTTGGAGATCCTTCCACTCTGCTCTGAGTTCCTGCTGCATACACCAGTGTTCAGTAATCCTCCTTCATCTGCTGCTCGTGTTACTTCCATCTGCATTTGCTGGACATGTAAGCTGTTTCTGCTCTGCAAAACCTGAGACTATTAACCAGGCCTCCCTGGTTGAGCTAAGATATGATTTGAACTGCCTAATAGCATATCTATCTGTGTCTGGACTAAGTCAAGTTTCCTCAAGAATAACTGTGCTTCATAGACTTTTTGTTTGTTTGCATCTACCTCTGAAGTTTCCTATAGACTGCTAAGCTGCGTTTATTATTTGCACCAAGTGTGGTGAACTTGAGTTCTCTCTGCACCTGCTTGAATCACCGTGTGATAATATAAACTTTACCACTTAAAAAACTGTGTCCTGTAGTTGTCTTGTTCCACGCAAAGAGTCTCCTGCGTTATCCCCTATAATTATTACAGAGAGCAGAGTAGCAGGATAACCCCACAGGTTCACAGGAGCAGGTACAGTGGGGCAAAAAAGTATTTAGTCATTCAGCAATAGTGCAAGTTCCACCACTTAAAAAGATGAGAGGCGTCTGTAATTTACATCATAGGTAGACCTCAACTATGGGAGACAAACTGAGAAAACAAAATACAGAAAATCACATTGTCTGTTTTTTTATAATTTTATTTGCATATTATGGTGGAAAATAAGTATTTGGTCAGAAACAAACAATCAAGATTTCTGGCTCTCAGATCTGTAACTTCTTCTTTAAGAGTCTCCTCTGTCCTCCACTCATTACCTGTAGTAATGGCACCTGTTTAAACTTGTTATCAGTATAAAAAGACACCTGTGCACACCCTCAAACAGTCTGACTCCAAACTCCACTATGGTGAAGACCAAAGAGCTGTCAAAGGACACCAGAAACAAAATTGTAGCCCTGCACCAGGCTGGGAAGACTGAATCAGCAATAGCCAACCAGCTTGGAGTGAAGAAATCAACAGTGGGAGCAATAATTAGAAAATGGAAGACATTCAAGACCACTGATAATCTCCCTCGATCTGGGGCTCCACGCAAAATCCCACCCCGTGGGGTCAGAATGATCACAAGAACGGTGAGCAAAAATCCCAGAACCACGCGGGGGGACCTAGTGAATGAACTGCAGAGAGCTGGGACCAATGTAACAAGGCCTACCATAAGTAACACACTACGCCACCATGGACTCAGATCCTGCAGTGCCAGACGTGTCCCACTGCTTAAGCCAGTACATGTCCGGGCCCGTCTGAAGTTTGCTAGAGAGCATTTGGATGATCCAGAGGAGTTTTGGGAGAATGTCCTATGGTCTGATGAAACCAAACTGGAACTGTTTGGTAGAAACACAACTTGTCGTGTTTGGAGGAAAAAGAATACTGAGTTGCATCCATCAAACACCATACCTACTGTAAAGCATGGTGATGGAAACATCATGCTTTGGGGCTGTTTCTCTGCAAAGGGGCCAGGACGACTGATCCGGGTACATGAAAGAATGAATGGGGCCATGTATCGTGAGATTTTGAGTGCAAACCTCCTTCCATCAGCAAGGGCATTGAAGATGAAACGTGGCTGGGTCTTTCAACATGACAATGATCCAAAGCACACCGCCAGGGCAACGAAGGAGTGGCTTCGTAAGAAGCATTTCAAGGTCCTGGAGTGGCCTAGCCAGTCTCCAGATCTCAACCCTATAGAAAACCTTTGGAGGGAGTTGAAAGTCCGTGTTGCCAAGCGAAAAGCCAAAAACATCACTGCTCTAGAGGAGACCTGCATGGAGGAATGGGCCAACATACCAACAACAGTGTGTGGCAACCTTGTGAAGACTTACAGAAAACGTTTGACCTCTGTCATTGCCAACAAAGGATATATTACAAAGTATTGAGATGAAATTTTGTTTCTGACCAAATACTTATTTTCCACCATAATATGCAAATAAAATGATAAAAAAACAGACAATGTGATTTTCTGGATTTTTATTTCTCAGTTTGTCTCCCATAGTTGAGGTCTAACTATGATGTAAATTACAGATGCCTCTCATCTTTTTAAGTGGTGGAACTTGCACTATTGCTGACTGACTAAATACTTTTTTGCCCCACTGTATATAGCCAGGGAGTCACCATAGGTCAGGACCTGGCAGAATACTCTAGCACAGACTGAAGGCTGGGGTGGAGTTTTATAGCAGGAAGACACAGTGCACATGAGACCAAAGACGCCATCTTGGAAAAGGGCAGTAATGCACAAAAAGGTAATAAAAAATGTTCAGAGTCCTGACATATTGCTTTGCTGTTTGACCCTTACTCTGTGTTGTTTGAGTAGTATTATACCCACGGGAAAGGAGAGCGGGCCTTTCAGTGTTATCAGCCCTTGTCCATGTGGTCTTTCTAAAGATAGCCAGACCAGCTAAGGAGCCACAGACCCTCGTGTCTCCATGAATAGTATTGCTATAATACTGCCCCTTTGTGCAAAAATATAACTTTCATTCACTGACGAGCAAAAGGCTAACAATGGAGCAATATTATAGTAGTTATATTCTTGTACTTAGGAGCAGTATTATAGTAGTTATATTCTTGTACAAAGGGGACAGTATTATAGTAGTTATATTCTTGTACATAGGAGCAGTATTATAGTAGTTATATTCTTGTACATAGGGGCAGTATTGTAGTAGTTATATTCTTGCACATAGGGGCAGTATTATAGTAGTTATAATCTTGCATAGGGGCAGTATTATAGTAGTTATATTCTTGTATATAGGGGCAGTATTATAGTAGTTATATTCTTGTGCATAGGGGGCAGTATTTTAGTAGTTATATTTTTGCACATAGGGGAAGTATAGTAGTTATAGTCTTGTATATAGGGGCAGTATTTATAGTAGTTATATTCTTGTACATAGGAGCAGTATTATAGTAGTTATATTCTTGTACATAGGGGCTGTATTATAGTAGTTATATTCTTGTCCATAGGAGAGGATAGACGTGTGTTTGTGAGCTCCCAGCAGGGCGGAGGCATGGCTTCTGACCCAGGTGGAGGGGAGGGAAGCTGGGCTGATGATCCAGGGGAAGCTCCCAGCCTGGAGTGTGGCCTGCAGCATGGACCTGATGGTAATGGAAACCTGGAAATGGTGGCTGGTGAGTCTTCTAAACCTGCTTGTTATGTTGCCAGAATGAGTGCTAAAGTTACAAGGCAAAGCATTATTAAGCTGGAATTGCAAATCTGCAAATTAAAAGATGAAATTCACAATGAGACTGATCCAAAGATAAAACTGATGAAAAGTGAGAGCCTGGATGACTGCAGACGAGAGCTGGCCATTCGGAAAGAAAACCTGGACAAAGATGTAAACTCTGTGCCCAGAAAGGTAACTTGGGCTAAGGAGAAAAAAAGGGGATCCAGAGCCCAGAAGGAGAGTAGAAAAAGTAAACGTTTAATTGGTAAAAAGGACATTAAAAATAAAACTGTGCAGAGTGTGGAGCAAGGAAGTCCAGAAAGAAATGCAGAACTTATATCAGCCGCACAATGTGAGGGGTCTGAGGCAGCAGATAATGCAGGGATCGCTGTGGAGGAAAGTGTGTCAGCAAACGAGGGGTTAACTGCAGTGCCCTCTATATGCAGCAATGAAGTGAGCACAGCTCCTGTGTGTGATAAAGAAAGTGCCCCCTGTACTGACTTTGTATGTGAGACCCCGCTCAGTGCTGTGTGTGAGACCCCGCTCAGTGCTGTGTGTGAGACCCCGCTCAGTGCTGTGTGTGAGACCCCGCTCAGTGCTGTGTGTGAGACCCCGCTCAGTGCTGTGTGTGAGACCCCGCTCAGTGCTGTGTGTGAGACCCCGCTCAGTGCTGTGTGTGAGACCCCGCTCACTGGTGCTCGCCTGCCTGCAACAGATACAAACACTATAATGGAGTCTGAACCCTCCATGTCAGTGAATGGAGAAAATGTTGTATATCAGTCAGCGGTAATGGAGTCTATATCATGCATGTCAGTGAATGGAGACCACACTGCAGTAATAATGGATTGTGAGACGTCAGTAGTAATGGACTCTAAACCCTCCATGTCAGTGAATGGAGACTGCATTGTACAACAATCAGTAGTGGATCTGGATGTTTTAGCAGCACAAACAGGTGTCAGTAATCATGGGGCTGGGGAAAGCTCCGGCACTGATCCACCTGCGACTGGGGAAAGCTCCGGCACTGATCCACCTGCGGCTGGGGAAGGCTCCAGCACTGATCCACCTGCGGCTGGGGAAAGCTCCGGCACTGACCCTTCTGCTGACCAACATCAGTTCAGGAGACTGTTCTCCAATGTCACAAGACCAGTGAACCCTCCACCTCAGAGGAGGAACGCAGTCAGGATAAAGTACACAGGACCAGAGGAGAAGATCCCATCCAGACTCTATATTGGAAAAGTTCTCCTGAAAGAGTTTATGAAGTTTAAGGCATCTGAGGTCTACGCTCTGATCCATGTCCCATCCAGCAGGATCTATGACATCAGCTTTAAGCTCCAGTGTGATCTAGATATGTTCTGGAACATCTATAATGACACCAGAGGAGATGAGATCTGGGATAATCTCCAGTGTATCCAGCTGTCTAAGCCGCAGGAAATAACGGCCACTGTTCTGTTCCAGTCTGAGGTGGTGGCGCTGGCTGATCTGCAGCATTGGCTGAGCCGGCAGTGCATGGTGAGAAGTCATCCCGAGAAGATCTATGATGAGGAGCATATATGGAATGGAGGATATTCTGTGAAAATCCAGCTTCTACAAGAGAATGGTGTAACCAGACATCTGCCTCACTCCTTCTACCTGGGCTCAGAGCGGGGGATATGCTACTACCCCGGTCAGCCACGTCTGTGCCATAGATGTGGGGGTAGGCACCTCGCCATGAACTGCTCTCGGATCACGTGCTCATTGTGTGGACAGTCCGGGCATACAAGGGACACATGCACAGGACCCGTTATCTGTAACTTGTGCTCAGGACCCGGACATACGTTCCGTGATTGCCCATATGCAGAACATAACAAATATTATGGCCAGACCTCCTTGGAAATGACAGAAAAAGATGTCACCAGAGGTGCAGTTTTTGTCAAAGAAGTTGGCGCTGATGAGGTGACAAGCCATAGTAGCAGCCAACATGCTCCAAAGACTGAGATATTACTAACGAATGCTGCACTACTAAGACCACCAGCCACTGAAGAAATACCTAAAGTACCACCAGCCACTGAAGAAATACCTAAAGTACCACCAGCCACTGAAGAAATACCTAAAGTACCACCAGCCACTGAAGAAATACCTAAAGTACCACCAGCCACTGAAGAAATACCTAAAGTACCACCAGCCAGAGCGAAACCACCATCAGCCATTAAAGTAAGATCTAAGCACTGGCCAGCCACTAAAGTAAGGCATAAAATGCCAGTTACTAAAGAGAGACTTAAGGTGTCCAGGAAACCTGTTGCCAAACTTCCCAAGCTTCAGCCCAGCACATCTGTAGCAGCAGATAAACTGTCTGCAGTGTCCACTGTGGATGAGGAAGGTTTTGTGACTATAAAAAGAAAAAATGCCTTTGTGGATTCTTCCAGAAAATTCACAACAGTCCAGAAAACCTCTGAGCCTCCATTGTTGGCGATAAGTCCTGGACGTTACAATGTACTGGGAGAAGAAGACAAAGAAGAGGCACAAATGGAGCAAGGTTCTTCATACATCATAGAAAATGCCTCTGATGAGATGGATCCTGATCCTCCCGTGTCCACTAAGAGATGGGGCACTGCAGGTGACAGCAGTGGAAGGAGGAAGAAGACCTCAAAGTCTAAGTAATCAGGATGCGGCTGAGAATAAGCTCCATTAATGTGAACAGTGTGAGGACTGGTAGCCGGCGGCAGGCGATTTACCAGCGTTTGTCTGATGAGAGATCAGACGTCTTCTTCTTGCAGGAGACGTATCTGAAGTGCAATGCCCAGTTGTATGCAGCCAAGAGAGACTGGAGACTGGGTCCGTCATTCTGGTCCTTCGGGATAGAGAGAAATGACGGTGTGGGGATCCTCTTTAATACCATGGATGTCCAGGTGGACAGAGTCCTGGAGATTTGTCCGGGCCGCTGTCTGTTGCTGGACTTTACATTGGATTCTATGCATTATAGAGCAATAAACATTTATGCTCCGCAGACTAGGAAAGAGCGGAGGGAACTGTTTGATCACATGAAGCCATATTGCTTTACCTCTAAAGTGTTTATATTGTGTGGGGATTTTAATAATGTCTCTTGTAATGTGGACAGATCCAGCAGTCACAAGAAACTGCGATATGATGAGACGTTTCTTAATAATATAATCCAGCAGGCCCATTTAGTAGACCCTTATGGTTCTTATTATACCAGGAAGACATACACATATCATAAGGGGGGTAATGCCAGCAGAATAGACTGGGTGTATATAAAGAGGGAGGCGAGATGTTCTCAGTACAGGATCAGCCCTCTGGAGTTCTCTGACCATTGTATGGTGAGTGTGACGCTTGATCTGGCCCAAGCTATGGTCTGTGGAAAGGGGTATTGGAAGGTGAATAGCTCTGGGATCCAAGATCCAGGGTTCAGAGAGGCCTTCACCACCTTCTATAATGATCATAGGACCACCCAATGTATGTGTGACGACATAGCCGAGTGGTGGGAGACCATGAAAAGTGATATTAAGCAGTTTATTATACGAGCAGCCAGGAAACATAGTAATATAGAGTATATGAGATATTCTGCCCTGAGACTGCAACTGAGCAGGCTATATAGCAGGATGAATGGCGGTGAGGAGGTGGACGGACGGAGCGTCAGCCATATAAAGCAGCGAATGAGGGAGCTGCAGTACGATCGCCTCAAGTCTCTCAAGGCAGAGGGACAGTTTGATAATTGGGGCGTTCATAACCCAGATCCCTTTATTGCCTGTAAAAACAGGGTCAGTAAGAAGCTAATCACTGGCTTGTTGGATGAGAATGGGGTGGAGCAGTCACAGCAGGAGAAAGTTCACAAGATCATTGGTGATTATTATAGAGCTCTTTATAAAGGGTCTCATATTAATAAGGAGGACATTAAAGCCTATCTTAGGGGGGTGTCCCTGCCAAAGCTAGATCCCGCGCTGGCAGCTAGTATGGCAACTCCCATAACTGAGGAGGAGGTGAAGAAGAGCATTGACTCCTTGAAGGCCAACAAGAGCCCGGGGCTGGACGGCCTGACCAGCGAGTTTTATAGAGAGTTCAGGGACTTACTGGCTCCGGACCTGGTGCAGGTCTATAATGATTGCCTCTCTGCAGGGAAGCTCTTACAGTCTCAGTATAAGTCTGTTCTGGTTCTTCTGGCAAAGAAAGGAAATCTAAAAGATATAAAGAACTGGCGTCCATTGTCTTTGCTGAACACGGATTATAAAATTCTGGCCAAGATCTTGTATTATCGGCTGAGTGAGGTGGCGGGTGAGCTCATCATCGCCAACCAGACGTGTGGTGTGAAGGGTCGGACGATAGAGGACTCGTTGCTGTTGGTGAGAGAAGCTGTGACGTATATTAAGCAGCACCATGTGGGGGCTTATATTGTGGGCTTAGACCAGAGTAAAGCCTTTGATAGAGTCCACCATGACTACCTGTATCAAGTGTTGTTGCAGTATGGCCTCCCAGTGCGGTTTGTGCAATGGCTGCGGTTTCTGTATAAAGGAGCTATAAGCCTGCCGCTGATTAATGGTCACTTGGCTGAGCCCTTCGCGATCATGTCAGGGGTGAGGCAGGGATGTCCTCTTAGCCCATTGTTGTATGTCTTCAGTCTGGATCCTTTTCTCAGAAGGGTCCAGGATCACAGGGATTTCACAGGGCTGAGATGCCACCTACAGAGTGTGGTGGAGGATGTAAAGTTCTGTGCCTATGCTGATGATGTGTCGGTTGTGATATCTTCTAAAGATGACTGTGTGGCTCTACAGCAGGAGATCACAGCCTTCTCCAAGGTATCTAACTCCGCTGTGAACATGGAGAAGAGCGAGGCGCTGTGGTTGGGAGGTGACCATGATGTCTTCTCTGTGCCCTTCAGAACAGTTCAGGGTCAGATAAAGATTCTGGGAGTTGTGTTTGGTGCTGTAGATGATGGGAAGGTGAATTGGGAGGAGAAGCTGGTGGTGTGTGAGCGGAAGGTGCAGAGCTGGAAACACTGGAAGCTGACATATCTGGAGAAGATCCGCCTGCTGAAGACCTTTCTGCTCCCACTCTTCCTCTATATCAGTGTGGTGTTCCCGGTGCCAGATACGTTGCTCCCCAGACTTACCAATGTCTTCTTTCACTTTTTGTGGGGTAATAGAGTGAATGTGGTCAGGAGAAACATTGTCTATCTCCCTCATAAGGATGGTGGTCTCTCCATGCCTTGTCCAGAGCTCTTCTTTAATATTTTGTTTCTTATGAAGAATTTTTCCTTTTGTAAGAATTCGGAGAAGGTGCCATGGTCTTGTTTGTTTAAGAGCCAGATCCAGCAGTTTGTGTCTGTGTGGTCAGTAGGGGACTCCATCAAGAGAATCTCAGGAAGAATAAAGAATAATGTTTCTTGGTATGGTGTCCACATAATAAGTAAGGTCATCAGATGGAGGATCCTGTATGGTGACGTCAAGCAGCTCAGTAGAAAGGAGTTGTATAAGAATGTCCTGTCTTCTCACTTCAGTGTCCAGGTACAACTGAGGGGCGCCCCAAGTGTAGGTGTAAAACAGGCTGCAAGGAACGTGCTAGATCCCAGAGTTCCTCCTCATATGAGAGATGTAGCGTGGCTGGCACTCCATGGCAAAAAGGAACGTTAGGGATAATCTAAAGTGCAGGAATGTACCAGATAGATCCTGTCCCAGAGAAGAGTGCCCCCATATACTGGAGACGATGGAGCATCTGCTGTTAGAGTGTCCCTTTAGTATGCAGGTATGGGAGTCTGTGTCCTTGTCCCTAAAGTTACCGCACCTGGTGAGACAGTCATATGGTCAGCTGCTGTACGGAGACTTCCAGCCTGAGCTCAGGGCGTATAACAGGAGCTCCCTGTATATAATAAATGTGGTGACCATCTACCACCTGTGGTGTGCGCGGTGCTGCCTGCTCATCAATAAGGAAGTCCTGTCCTGTGATACTGTCAGGTATAAGATCCTAGAAAGTCTCAAGGCTGTATATAAGCAGGATATTAAGAGAAACCCGGGTAATGTGACCTGGAGGAACATACATGTATCGGGATTTGTCAATGCTATCGTGTAAAGTCATGTAACAACGCTATTTATTTCCTTTGTTATTTATTGTCTTGTGATTTTAATGTAATATATTTGTAATATATGTTTGTCAGTTTTAAAATAAAAAGATCATTATAGTAGTTATATTCTTGTACATAGAGGCAGTATTATAGTAGTTATATTCTTGTACATAGGAGCAGTGTTATAGTAGTTATATTCTTGTACATAGGGGCTGTATTATAGTAGTTATATTCTTGTACATAGGGGCTGTATTATAGTAGTTATATTCTTGTACATAGGGGCTGTATTATAGTAGTTATATTCTTGTACATAGGCGCAGTATTATAGTAGTTATATTCTTGTACATAGGAGCAGTATTATAGTAGTTATATTCTTGTACATAGGAGCAGTATTATAGTAGTTATATTCTTGTACATAGGAGCAGTATTATAGTAGTTTTATTGTACATAGGGGGCAGTATTATAGTAGTTATATTCTTGTACATATGGACAGTATTATAGTAGTTATATTCTTGTACATAGGGGCAGTATTATAGTAGTTATATTCTTGTACATAGGGGCTGTATTATAGTAGTTATATTCTTGTACATAGGGGCAGTATTATAGTAGTTATATTCTTGTACATAGGAGCAGTATTATAGTAGTTTTATTGTACATAGGGGGCAGTAATATAGTAGTTATATTCTTGTACATAGGGGCAGTATTATAGTAGTTATATTCTTGTACATAGGAGCAGTATTATAGTAGTTATATTCTTGTACATAGGAGCAGTATTATAGTAGTTATATTCTTGTACATAGGGGCTGTATTATAGTAGTTATATTCTTGTACATAGGGGCTGTATTATAGTAGTTATATTCTTGTACATAGGGGCTGTATTATAGTAGTTATATTCTTGTACATAGGAGCTGTATTATAGTAGTTATATTCTTGTACATAGGGGGCAGTATTATAGTAGTTATATTGTTGTACATAGGAGTAGTATTATAGTAGTTATAGTCTTGTACATAGGGACAGTATTATAGTAGTTATATTCTTATACATAAGAGCAGTATTATAGTAGTTATATTCTTGTACATAGGAGCAGTATTATAGTAGTTATATTCTTGTACATAGGAGCAGTATTATAGTAGTTATATTCTTATACATAAGAGCAGTATTATAGTAGTTATATTCTTGTACATAGGAGCAGTATTATAGTAGTTATATTCTTGTACATAGGGGCAGTATTATTGTAGTTATATTCTTGTACATAGGAGCAGTATTATCGTAGTTATATTCTTGTACATAGGAGCAGTATTATAGTAGTTATATTCTTGTACATAGGGGCAGTATTATTGTAGTTATATTCTTGTACATAGGGGCAGTATTATCGTAGTTATATTCTTGTACATAGGAGCAGTATTATCGTAGTTATATTCTTGTACATAGGGGAAGTATTATAGTAGTTATATTATTGTGCATTGGGGCAGTATTATAGTAGTTATATTGTTGTACATAGGGGGCAGTATTATAGTAGTTATATTCCTATATTCTTATGTTTCTTATGTGCAGTATGAACAAGAATCTATATCATATGCTCCTTTTTGTTGTGTCTGCAGAAGAACTAATCTTATTCTCTGAGCCTTGACACGTTGTTACAAGGACAATAGAATAATAACATTATAGTATATGGAATCTGCCGCTTGCTATTCTACATACATCTGACTATACCAGGAATGTCGTATTACTGAAAATGCGGAGATAATCAGATGTACTGTAGGTGGAGAATGCAGAATATCTGCAGACTGCACAATGATGAAACGGCCATTGAAACCACACAGCACGAATCAGGCTGGAACAACACTGAGCTCTTCTTAAGCTCCTACTGTGTCCAGATACTTAGGAAGAAACAATATGTTCCTTATCCAATGATCGCTGTTTTTCTGCTGAATTCACGACTCCCCAGAATGTCTCTGAAATTCTTGGAGATTTGTAGAATAAACCTGCACCGTGAAAAGTGCAATTCAATTCTCGTGTCAACACGAATGTGTTTATGTAGTAATGTTTCATAGACTGTAAGAAGAACCTGTTTAGACAGATGGAGCAGAGTTTACTGCAGCAGCAACACAGTAGTGACGTTAAAAAGTGTATAGCAGCTAAGAATTAAAGAGTTAATCTATAGGAGAATTAGTATATGGATTGGATTCTCTGCAGGTTCTATGGCCGACATGGAAAATGTGCACAACTCAAATCAGTTCTCTTCCAGATACCCAGTGTCACCAGATCCTGGTATTCAAGGGGTCCCAGAAGCCCCTTTGCAGCGTAAGATGACACCAATATTTTAAATGGTAGGTAGGTGCCATGTGACAACTTTTGAGTTGGAGTCCAGAAGCTTAAATCAAAATTTTTACCATCTGTTTGACAATCATCATATTACATAGCACTGTGTACAATTGCTCATTTTGCCTTTCTACCTTGTAATTTTTTTCTCTTTTCTCTGCTCTGTGTAGAAACAGGAAGTCTCTTGTCCCTGCAATTATCATTCCCCTCTTCAACAGAACCAGCTGTTCCGCTCCTTCACCCTGCAAGGGACTTTTGCAGTCATTCATGGCCTGTGCAGAGAAAATTGACCTCCTGTTTCTGTATAGAACTTAGAAGGATTCAGCTAGTCCGTTATTAATTGCATGATGTCATAGACCTAATGGAAAAGAGAAGAATTAGTTGGGTAGAAAGGAAAAATGAGCAATTGTAAGTACACACTGCTATATAATATGATGACTGTAATATATTAAGAGGATAAAACTTTGGTGGGAGGAGGAGTGTTTCTTTAAAGTTACACCTCTATTGTCTGATTTGTCCCACCTGGTGAGTTGGATCCTCAAAGCCCTTGGTCTATTCATTCTCAAAATTCTTAATTCATGGGTAAAATCTGTATTCAGTGAAAACAGATTGTTTCATTACTTAGAGGCTAGAAGCAGAGCTCCTCCCTTCTCCATCTCCATAAAACCTCGTGAGCACCAACTGTCATCTCCTATCTCAGTAATGTAAAAATCTGTCTTCACCGAATACATATTTTACCGTGATATGACAATTTTTAAAATTTAATAATCAGTCCTGGCAAAGAAATAACCAGATTTCTCTGATAAGATCTAGTTGCTTATTTTCATTTGTGCTATTTATATATGTAATAAAAATTTGAAAAACGGTGACTCTTTAATGCATACCTACCTGCGAAACTGGTTCATTTATGTATTCATATCTGTCCCCAGTGAGAGGTCAAATTACTTCTGCTGCCTATAAAAGTCGATGGAAAACCAAAAGGAGGAGCTTGAGAGAGAAAGGGACTAAGCACGCATATTTAAACTGCTGAGACTTCTAGTGTCTGGGGGAAAACTGCTCAATAAAGCAGAATACAAGCCATCTAATGGTCAGAAATAGCTTTTTAGTACTTTAGACATGGCAGACTAGTCTAAGCAGTCCCATGTAATGACATAAAAAGATCATACAATATTAAATCGGACTTCTATATTTTAGTTAGCTCAAAAATTTACTACACCAAACACTTTACCTTTGTGCCTACAGAAGGAAATTTTAATGTGAACTGTGTAATACTTAATCTCACCTTTGGGGGTGCTGTGGGAAAAGTGATCACTTATTTCCAGGTTTCGCCTTGAAATTTTAGCAGCAAAACATTGTTTTATTACCTGATTTGGGGGTAAAGACCCCATTTAAGGAGTCATATTGGATATTACACTGGTTAATGCTTTTATTACTTTATGTCTACATTTAATCCATAGCACAAAGCAGATATTCTACATTGATCATGTCTGTTCTATGTAAACCACCCTCTGAGAATCGCGGTCGGCCATAATTACAATCACTGCCGCACGACTCCATATATGATGAGAATTACCGCAGTGTCATTGACACTTTTTATTTTTGACTGCAAAGTTGTTGTAATTTTTTTTTTTCCCAGAGGTCGTGAGAGAAGAGAGAATTTCTCATACGCCGTGACTACGTACGAACCGCTCTGCCCTTGGTGGAGGGACAAGGTCACGATTCATAAAGCACTTTCTCTAGAAAGAGGAAGAAAGGATTCGGATTTCCTATGGGAACACGACTCTGCGACTTGTCATAATGTCATTTATTGTGGTTTGTGTCACTTGGTAAATAGCAGGATGACAAATGCTGCACTCATTCACCTTCCAATGTCACGAGCTATAATACACACAGTAGATATATATCAGAGATGGTATGGTTACTGTAGCAGAGCCAGTAGCATAGCGCCTGGGGGGCAGAGGGTGCGGTCGCCCCAGGCCCTGAGCTCAGAGGGGCCCAACCTGGAGCTACACTGTGGTAGAGCAGGGTGAGACGATCTCCCTGCACAACCGCTCTCAGCCACGGCGGGTTATTGCAATGGCCGAGGCTCTGGCGCACACACAGGAAGGTCAGAGTCCCAGGCAGTGGCCTCATCGCGCCAAGTCAGGACCCTGTCATCATGTATTGTATGTGCGCCAGCGCCTCAGCCCGTGTATCATCCCGCCATGGCTGAGGGCGGTAATCCGGGGACATCAAAGCGTTGTTCTGCCCTGTGCACTCGTCCGTATCCTGGATTAGGTGAATATATGACTTTTTTCATTTTAAAACTTTTTGTGTGACTATGGTGCATCATACATTGAGGAGGACCCTCGAACAGTGTAAAAGGGACTCTCATATTTTAGGGGCAACTGTGGGGGCCATCATATAGTGTAGAGATTATTGTGGGTGGCCCTCATACAGTTTGAGTGCTAATGTGGAGCCGATATACAACTTGGAGATTAATGTTGGGGCCATTATATAGTGTGGGGACTATGGTGGGGGCCCTCATACAGTATGAGAGCCAATGGTGGGGCCCTTAATATAGAGGCCATCATAAAGTGTGGGGACTACTGTGAGGGCCATCATAAAATGTGGGGACTGCAAAGGGGGCCATCATACAGTGTGATGGCCATTATACAGTTTGGGGGCCATCATACAGTGTGAGGACTACTGTGAGGGACATTGAACTCTGTTTTGGGGGAGCAGTGAGGACATCATACTATGTATAGGGAAGTTGTGGGCCCATCATACAGTGTGAGGACCTATGTGAAGGGCATTATCCTCTGCTTTGGGGGAGCAGTTAGGACATCATACTATGTATAGGGGAGCTGTTGGACCATCATACTGAGTATAGGGATGTGGTGGGCCCATCATACTTTGTATGGGGATCTGTATATGGGGGGCTTAGAGGGCATTATTAAAGAGATTTTCCACTACTAATTTAACCTCATTTCATTAGTCCTAAGTTAACTCTTCCTAACACTTCTCTAAGTACGTGCCCTGCTCCTGTCATCTCATCTCTCTGTGGGTCATATATCCCTCTGTTTTGATTCTGTCTCTGTTACTTCTGATATGGGGATGAGAATTGGATGAAAAGAGCAGGCCATGTCATTGATTAGGGCGAGGCTACGTCTCGGTGAATGACAGCAGTCTACACACATGCTCAGATCAGGCTTCACTCTTCTCTCTACTTGAACGCTGCTTTTGAAGTGCCATCCATTCAGCTGAGAAGCCCTGCGATGTGCTGATCATTAGAAAGTATATCACAGGGCTTGTCAGCTAAAGGGACCGCACTTGGTCATGACTCATAAGTAGTGCCGACTAAGCTTGCTGATGTTTTGAAGTGCCGTTTCAAAGCAGAGAGGAGAGTGAAGTCTGATCGGAGCAATACGTCTGCAGACTCCTGCCACTTACCGAGACGAAGCCTCACCCCCACCAGTGACGTGACCTTCTATGTTTGTCTGATTCCGATCCCCAGATCAGAAGTAGCAGAGACAGAATCAAAACAGAAGGATATATGACCCACAGAGAGATAAGCTTTCTGAAGCAGGACAGGTAATAAAATCGTTTTCGTGCCGTGCCGTGTCTGTCGCGTCCCTCGCCTTCAGCTTCCCTGCACTGTGTAAGCGCCGGCTCTAAGCACAGCGGTGACGTCACCGCTGTGCTTTGCTTTACGGCCGGCACTGACACATTCAGTGCAGGAAGCTCTGAGCAGCAGCGCGGACGCCGGGGGACGTGACAGACATCAGAGGGGGAGTATGTAGTGGGTTTTTTTTTACTTTTACAATGGTAACCAGGGTAAATATCGGGTTACTAAGCGCGGCCCTGCGCTTAGTAACCCGATATTTACCCTTGTTACCATTGTAAAACATTGCTGGCATCGTTGCTTTTGCTGTCAAACACGACGATACACGCCGATCTGACGACCAAATAAAGTTCTGGACTTACAGCAATGACCAGCGATATCACAGCAGGATCCAGATCGCTGCTGCGTGTCAAACACAACGATATCGCTAATGTAGAGCCAAGAAAAGAAGGTGATGCGCACTCCTGGGTCCGGTAAAAAATTATTTCCTTTATTGGGACATCTGAACAATAACAGGCGGGCGGGAGAAAACGTGCAAGGAAAAGGACTACAGCTGTTTCGCGCAAGCTGCGCTTCTACAGGTCCCAGTGGCGAACGGAAATGGGGAGGTAGGATATATAATTAAATCCCAACCATTGTAACCTCCCCTTAACGTACGTCATAAGTGATACATATCCCCTGTTTTGAAACAACACATATATACATATGACAAACAGGATAAAATTAGATAGATGCTGAATATTAAAAACATGTGATATGTGCTAGGTTACTTTGAGCTTAAAGAACACAGGAAATATTTTGTTAGTAAAAGACTTGTATGGACAAATTTCTGTGAGGACACGCTATAGAAAGACCGACATGTCTATACGTTCGTTCAGACCCATTGGTCCTGTTGCGCAAGTGCGCATTATCCACCGAGCCTCACGTCTTAGAAGGAGCTGATTCAAGTTACCTCCCTGTTGTGGTGAGTACACCCTTACTACACCGGCAAAACGGAGCGTTTGAACGTTGCCAGCATGGTGTTGCCTCACATGATTAATCAGACGAGGGACACCCTTACCTGTCCGGACCGAATTGAAATGCTCTCTTATTCGGATGTACAGGGGGCGAATGGTTTTGCCGATGTAATAGAAGCCGCACGGGCAAAAGATGACATAAACTACATACGTAGTTTTACAGGAGATGAAATCCCTAATTATATGATTAATTGGCCCTATTTTAACAGTATTTCCTGTTATATGGTGTGAGCACAGGTTGCATTGCCCGCACTTGAAATTCCCTTTCGGGATACCTCTATTGAGCCAGTTTGTACGGTCAGTAGTGATGCGATTCCGCACCAACATATCTCCTATATTTTTGCTACGTCGGCTAGCAAACAAAGGCCCCTTTTGGAATCTCTCGGTTAGTTCTACATCTTTACCTAAGATGTGCCAGTTTTTCCTGATTATAGATCTGATGTACGTGTCCATTGGGCCATATTTGAAACAACGATATCGCTATCCAGGATGCTGCAACGTCACGGATCGCTGTCGTTCTCATTGCAAAGTCGTTTAGTGTGAAGGTACCTTTAGCTAGGAAAAGTTAGGACAAACGAAAGGTGATTAAAGTAGTAGCGGAAAATCTCTTTAAATGTTAAGTGGGGACTAAAGCATTATTGTTATAAGGTCACTCAGAGTACTGTGACCGTCAAAGATGCATATGGGGCATTATTCCATTCTAGGGGCAAAATGTGGGCAATGTTTTCTAGGACACTTGCACAGGGCATTAATATTTTCTATGGGGCAATTTTACCATCTAGAGAAAGGGTCTCAAACTCGGCTGGTTATTTGTGCCGCACATGAAAAAAAAATTAATTTGGGGGGCTGTATTCTTTGCAGGGCAACATGACATGTTTAGAGATATCTTTTTCTATACACCTTTTGATCTTTTTTAACATTTTTTGCCATGTTTATTTTATTTTTTTCAATGGCATCCATCGTATGGGTTAATGTACAGTTTTATGGCAGTTCATAACAAGCGTGCAGTTTATGTTAGTTTATATATGAAGATTAGATTTAATACACCGCACACTCTAAGGCCATGTGCACACGTTCAGGTTTTTTCGCGTTTTTTTCGCTATAAAATCGCGATAAAAACGTAAAAAAAACGCTTACATATAGTTCCTAATCGTTTTTATGTATTCCGCAAAAATAGTGCAAACGTTGCGTTTTTTTCCGCGAAACGTGGCCATAGTGTAGTAATTTACATTGGTGGCCAGTGTTTACATTGGTGGCCAGTGGTAAAAATCAATAAATTAAATTATCCCCCTGTCGTGTCCCTATTTTTTAATAGTCCATTAAATTCATTTTCATTGGTGGCCAGTGGTTACCTGTGGAAATAAATTATACATACCTGTCCCCGCCGATCGCCACCTAAAATAAATTAAAAAAAACAAACCCATACTCACATAAACGCCCAATTCCACGAATCCCTCGTCAGAAAAAAAGTAAAAAAACAAACCACAAAGTATACCTACCCTCCGCAGCATCCAATTAAACGAGTGTCCCACGAGGATCTTGAGTTTAGAGCAGCCACATAACATGCGGCTGCTCTAAACCGCGGCCGCCGATACAATGAACGGGATCGTAAAGCGATCCCGTTCACTGTATACCGAGTTCTCCCGAAGGCAGCTCGCGCTGTTCGGGTGAACTCGATCGGTAGTCACTGCGGCTGCACGGACTCCCCGGCTGACCGGAGGTGAACTCTGGAGCGTGGGAAATTTTTTCTCATGCTATCTGTTCATCTCCGTTCAGCCGCTGAGGCTGCGCAGAGATGAAATATGTCATGTGCAGTAATGTTTACAAGGGGACAGGTGCATTAGCACCGATTCCTTTGTAAATCATTTTTTTTTTTTTTTTTTTTTTTACCCTTGGATTACCAGTTTAATAAAATGTGGTCAAAAACTGGGTGTCTTTATTTCATTAAAATTTTGAAATAATTTGTCTGTATTAACCCTTTTCATGTGCAAGGGTTAACAATGGATAGGTGTCATAATTGACACCTCTCCATTATTAATCTGGCTTAATGTCACCTTACAATAGCAAGGTGGCATTAACCCTTCATTACCCCATATCCCACCGCTACACGGGAGTGGGAAGAGAGTGGCCAAGTGCCAGAATAGGCGCATCTTCCAGATGTGCCTTTTCTGGGGTGGCTGGGGGCAGATGTTTTTAGCCACGGGGGGGCCAATAACCATGGACCCTCTCCTGGCTATTAATATCTGCCCTCAGTCACTGGCTTTACCACTCTGGCGGAGAAAATTGCGCGGGAGCCCACGCCATTTTTTCCCGTGATTTAACCCTTTAATAGCTTTAGCGCCCAAATATGTCCCCCTCCAAATAAATGACATGGTTTACTGTATGTTATTCCATATAAGAGAAGAGAGGAGATCTAAAAACCCGGGAATGTAATTACAGGCCTTTCTGCAATCTAGCGCTGTATGTAATAGTGAAATATATATATATATATATATATATATACACACACACACACACACACACACACACACACACACACACACACACACACACACACTAGATGGTGGCCCGATATACGTGGTATGTCGCACAGCCCACATAGTATATCGCACATAGTATATAGCACAGGCCACGTAGTATATTGCCCAGCCACGTATATAGCACAGCCCATGTAGTATATTGCCCAGCCACTTATTTTGCATTTGCACATCCCATGTAGTATATAGCACAGGCCACGCAGTATATTGCCCAGCCACGTATATAGCACAGGCCACGTAGTATATTGCCCAGCCACGTATATAGCACAGCCCATGTAGTATATTGCCCAGCCACGTATATAGCACAGCCCATGTAGTATATTGCCCAGCCACGTATATAGCACCGCCACTTATTTAGCACATCCCATGTAGTATATAGCACAGGCCACATAGTATATTGCCCAGCCACGTATATAGCACAGGCCACGTAGTATATTGCTCAGCCACTTATATAGCACAGCCCATGTAGTATATTGCCGAGCCACGTATATAGCACAGGCCACGTAGTATATAGCCTAACCACGTATATAGCACAGGCCATGTAGTATATTGCCCAGCCACTTATTTAGCACATCCCATGTAGTATATAGCACAGGCCACGTAGTATATTGCCCAGCCACGTATATAGCACAGCCCATGTAGTATATTGCCCAGCCACTTATTTTGCACATCCCATGTAGTATATAGCACAGGCCACGTAGTATATTGCCCAGCCACGTATATAGCACAGGCCACGTAGTATATTGCCCAGCCACGTATATAGCACAGCCCATGTAGTATATTGCCCAGCCACTTATTTTGCACATCCCATGTAGTATATAGCACAGCCAACGTAGTATATTGCCCAGCCACATATATAGCACAGCCCATGTAGTATATTGCCCAGCCACGTATATAGCACAGCCCATGTAGTATATTGCCCAGCCACGTATATAGCACAGCCACTTATTTAGCACATCCCATGTAGTATATAGCACAGGCCACATAGTATATTGCCCAGCCACGTATATAGCACAGCCCATGTAGTATATAGCACAGCCCATGTAGTATATTGCTGAGCCACGTATATAGCACAGGCCAAGTAGTATATAGCCTAACCACATATATAGCACAGCCCATGTAGTATATTGCCCAGCCACGTATATAGCACAGCCCATGTAGTATATTGCCCAGCCACGTATATAGCACAGCCACTTATTTAGCACATCCCATGTAGTATATAGCACAGGCCACATAGTATATTGCCCAGCCACGTATATAGCACAGCCCATGTAGTATATTGCTCAGCCACTTATATAGCACAGCCCATGTAGTATATTGCTGAGCCACGTATATAGCACAGGCCAAGTAGTATATAGCCTAACCACGTATATAGCACAGGCCATGTAGTATATTGCCCAGCCACTTATATAGCACAGCCCATGTAGTATATAGCACAGGCCACGTAGTATATAGCCCAGCCACGTAGTAGCAGGGAAAAAAATTTTGTGCGTAACGACCCAAAAAACCTTCACTTACATGTATTTTCTTGCACACGGTCTTTGTGCAACTGTAGATAACCGTATATTTCTGTTCTTTCACTTTAAATTTTAATACAAATTTTCCCTTGTAATCTGTTATTTTTCAGATTGAAAAACACCCGGAGGTCTGGGACCGGTCACATGAGAATTACAAGGGGTCAAAGCGTGATGCCTGGCCCAAGATTGTAACAACTCTATTTCCTGAGTGGCCGAATCTACCTAAACAGTGGCAAACAACAATTTGTAAGTATTGATTTTTTAAATTTTTTGGGAAAAGTAAGAAAATGGGATTTGTAATATTTTATTTTTAAATTCTTTAATTTCAGTGGGCGATGTGAGGAAGAGGTGGCGGTCAGTGACAGATCGATTCATGAAGTCCCTCAAGACTCCGAGTGGCAGCTCGCCGCCAAGGAAGAGGGTGCCATATGCAGACCAGCTGCAGTTTATATTGGGAAGCCGGAGTTTGAGGAGGTAGTTTATATATAAAAATTGTTTAGCTTGACGTAATGATTGAAAATAGTATTTTTTTAACATTGTTTTTTTTCTTTGGTCTGCAGAACTGAAAGCAACGTCTGTGCCCAAACACCTCCGGACCTAGGTGACTCCACGGAGGACAATATTGGAGAGGAAGTAGAAGAATGCAGGATGGGCAGCCAAGCTTCTCCGGGGGACATGTCTTTGTCCGGAAGGTCACAAGAGGTTACTGATACCTTTGGAGAACGTGACATAGCACCTCGTGTGGGAGAAGTTTTGGACTCTAACACTGCTTCTACTTCCTCGGACGCTGCAGCCAACTCTGGTGGTGGTGTGTCGAGGCACATGGGGATGGGGGCTGCTTCTGCCCGTCCCGTGGCTTTGAGAAGGTCGGCACCAAAGAAGTCTAAACAAGCTCAAGTTATAGAAAACTTAACAAGCCGTACGCTCAATCTGCTAGACAATTCGGCAAAGCAAGATGAGCAAGACAAATTTGGGTCACTTTTGGCAGACCGCCTTAGAACACTGCCACGGGACAAGCAGCAAATGTACAGATAGCCTCCACAGATAGCCCCATACTACCAGCAGTCCTAGGTAATATCCTGTATAACCGTTCCCTGTTAAACATCTCTCTACCACCCATATATATTCTAACCTGGTGCATTTATAATAGGCAGTACCTATGTTACGCTAGACCCACCCGCTGTCCATATACCACATGAGGCTAAATCCTCTTACTACCCACAGAGCCTACCAGGTAATACTATATAGCACTGTCTAACACACTCGCTACAGGATATGGTTATTTATGTACACCCTAACTCTGTGCACTCTGAATAGGATTCGCTCTACGGCACAACAGGAGTATCGCATTCTTTGAGCTACAAACATACTATTTATTACTCTCACCAACTCTGAAAGGTAAAATAACTTTCCGATACCATCGTTTAATATGCTCTTCTATGTGTCTTGTTCCACCACACATTCCCATTCCATGTATCCCTAACAGACTATACTTGTGGTACCTTAAGGAAAGGCCACCTGCCTATAATTAATACCATTTTGTAAGGTAAATCCTCCTTATATTTTGGAATAGTTTGCCTCTCATCTACGGTCCTTACTAACACCTTTTATTCTTTATAGATACTCTTTACACTACGAGGATACTATCTATGCTATACTACTATTCACCTTGCTAAGGTAAACCTCACTTCGGTCTCTTCTCGAGCCCTCCGTCCTCTGAATTATATGAAATCACCTCCAAACCACGCGGAATGACACCTTCACCTATAGGATGGGGATTTTTTCTCACCAGAGACAGGATCGAATACCTGTACTATGCTATGTCCTATATGTATATTTGTATATATTGTTTTGTTTTTCTCTTTTTCGGGTTGTTATGTGCTACTACTTTGTATGTAAAATATGTATATATTTGATGTACAGTTGCTTACACTTGTTCTATTCTTCTTTATTCTATTCTAAAGACTCGGGAGGAGTCGAAACGTTGTCAATTTGACTTCTGGTCGCATTCTGCATTTTTGAATGATATGTTTATAGCACTTCAATAAACCTCAAGTTTTTTCACAAGTGACATACTTAGAGTGTGCAGTGTATTAAATCTAATCTTAGTGTGTTAGGACATCCTAGTCCTCTACACTAGCACCTCGCCTTATTTTAACCTTAGTGCACACCAATTTTTTCTCCAGTTTATATATGAAACAGCATTTTTAGTAGCAAAATATTTATTCATGCTTTATTTTGATTTTTTTTTTTACATTTTTACAATTTTGTTTCCCCCAAATGGCCACATACAGTAATATTGTCTTAGGCCGGGGTCACACTTGCGAGTGCAATGCGAGAAACTCGCATCAACACACGGCACTGCCACCGGTGGTCAGGACCGGAGCGTGCAGCTGCATGGAAATACATGCAGCCGCACGCTCCGGTCCCAAGTGCCGGCGGCAGTGCCGGGTGTTGATGTGAGAGACTCACATTAGTTTCTCTCATTCCACACGCAAGTGTGACCCCGGCCTTACAATTAGCACCATATAGTAATTCTGGAAAACATATTGTACTAATACGCCCCATCCTGGTCCCCATCTTGTAGTACTGCCTCACATCCTGTCCCCATCTTGTAATTCCCCGTACTGGTCCTCATGTTAGGGTAATGTCCCCATCTTGGTCTTCTTCTTGTAGTAATGCCTCATCCTGATCCCTATCTTGTAGTAATGTCTTTATCCTGTCCCCTCCCCATTTTGTAGTAATGTCCCATCCTGTTCGACTTCTTGTATTAATTTCCCCATCATGGTCCCCTTCTGGTAGTAATGTCCCCCATCCTGATCCCCTTCTTATAGTAATGCTTTATCTTATTCCCCATCTTGTAGTAATGTCTCTATCCTGGTCTCCTTCTTGTTGTATTGTCCCCATCCCAGTCGTCTTGTAATAATGTGCCCATCCTCGTCTTTATCTTGTAATAATGCCCTTTCTGGGGTACATATTGTAGTAATGTTCCCTATTGTGCCGTTCTTCCCATACACATAAAATATAAAAATAAATCAAATAAAAAAGAATGTTCTTACCTGTCCTCCGTTCCCCCGGCATAGTTTCTGCACATGCGGCCTGTAGGCACTGTAGACCCCTTGATGATCGCGGCCTGGTCCAGGGACTGCCGATGTCAGTGCTTTATTTCAGTTGAACGTGCGTCCTTGGATACACATTCAATTGAAATGTGTTAATGTGCAGAGACAAGCGCCGATATCTGATGCTCGCCTCTGATTGGTTGGTGCTTGGCATTGGTATTGCTGTGAAGAGAGCTTGACTCTGCCATCACTAGTCCTAATAAATACCTTGGTGGCTGAAGGTCTTAGAAAGAGGTGAAATATGAATGCAGAAGGGCACGAGCCAAGTGCATCCACCAGGGCCGAAGGCATAATTGTTAATGCTACTACAGTGTCCAGGGGACTCCCAGAAAAGACGAAATATCTCCTAGACTCATAAAAAGTGGACGTTTGCTTGTCTCCCAGTAAAATAAGGGCCGATCTCCCAAAAGCCTCACATTTTCATCTTTACCCCTAGTTGCGCTTCTCTCTACGTTCGGGAACCAATGTTGAGTGGTGGCCCCTGGGAGAAGGTGGACATCTCCTCTGAGGTTTATAAAGGGGCAGATTGTCTGCTCTCGGGTCTGTAAATCAGGGGGCTTTTTGCACTGACATGTGTAACCAAAGGTGATCACGATCAAGACTGGCATAAAAGGGGTCTGGTCTGAGGCCTATATTTTTTATTTTTGTTAAGTCGGTATTATCATAGTTTCTGGGGACTGGATTGCTGTCCGCATTTTGGAGTGTGTGAGAGGCGTCCTATGTAATTTTATCTATGTACCAAAATTGTGGACTAGTCCTAAATAAATGGGAACATAACGAAAAAAAAAATTTTGCATACCCAACAGTACATGCAGAAAATTTTGCTCCATCTTTGCAATCTACTTGATGACCCTTTGTAAGAGGTGGCAAAATTGGTTAAATCCAAACAAAAAATAGCTGTGACATGGCCCTCATGGCTGTCATCACAGTATCCCGAGGGATGGGGGAAAATAACAGGGGTCTATGGGGCACTCACAGATGAAAAACCACATAGGTAGACTAATAAAACATTGGAAATTGCCAGCAAGGGTCTGTTAGCAAATCCCATGGTGGAGAACGGGAAAACAGGATATATATTGATAGATAATTCTTGACATTTGGATATGAAGGGTTTAAAATCCGATGTGCAGGAGGTGTGGAAGGAGTTGTCTACATGTAAGAGGGTGAACTGTAGTCACACTGAGAGAGCACTAGGACCCTGTTGTTTCTGCCTGCTGCAGCAAGGGACAAATTCTGATACTGCCAGAATCCCGGAGACAATCTGGGCTGGTGGGTGGGGTCTGGTGTCTTCTGTGTAAAAATGAACCAAGGAAGTGAGAGAAAAAGTGCGGGAAGAGAAGACAGAAGCTGCGGTGATATTGCAAGGAGTCAGAGTGTGGACTTTACTGCGAGTGTGTAGAGAAAAGAAGCTGTGGAGAGACTTAGTCTTGCTAACGTTCCCCTGGAGAAGAGCCAATCTTTTGTTAACCTTTGAGAGACTTCGTTGCCAGCGTATTCTGAAGAAGAGCTAATCCATTATCTAAAAAGACTGAGACTTGACTAAAGACCCACTACGTGTTTGAGAGTCTGTGATTCCCTGTGCATTGATTGGAGAAACAAGTCTGACCGATTGCTGATACAGAGACTGACGGGTTGTCGTGGAAGCATTCCTAGGAGCTACAGAAGAAGAGACAATATCGTGAGGCCACTAACTAAGTCCCCGGCGTGTGGGCTCGGCATCCGCCGATCAGACAAGAGGAGCTTGCTGTAACTTATTGGCGCTGAAGATATAGACTGGGCTGCAGCCTGTGCGGATTCTTACCTGAGAGGAGATCTATCTCAGGATACGGTACCATAGCTATAGATACCCGGGTATCCCTGCGCAGAGTGTTTAATTGTTACTTTAGAGGTGTATCTAATATTAGAGTTGTGTAAGTTATACTCAGTGTGCCGTTCCAGGGACTCCCTTTATAACATTACAATCAATTTACACTTGTTCCTGTTTTAGTTTCCTTGTTAGGTAAATTTCTTACTAGTCTTTTGTAGCATACAGTTCTCAGGAGACCTTGGAGTGGCACAGTGATTTCAGCTGCTGCTGAGCTGGTGTATCTTGGGGTGCATTTACTTTAAAATTCTCCATATTACCTTTATTGTTTTGCCTTTGAGTAAATACCGTTGGAGATTTCTGCCTTAGTCTTGGTTTGTGACTCACTGGATCTTATTCGGACCTCTGGTCATTACATTTTTGGCGTAGTCGGCAGGATCCAGTGTTTGTCATGGACGAGGGCGAGGGTAGAAATGACCCCGCTGTATCCGCATCCTCCTCGGGGGTTGGGGTTCCCCTGGCAGCCGCGGCGATTTCGGGAGGGTATGTGCCTGTAGGAGCTTTACTTCAGCACATGCCGAAATACGACGGGCGCAATATGGCGTTGCAAGATTGGGCTGAGAGAATCCGGAGTATTCTGCGCATGTGTAATTTGACCCCCACGTTACGCGCTGAGCTGGCATTAAATGCACTGGAGGGCGATATTAGACGTATGGTGATGGTGCGCCCAGAATCAGAGAGGGATACGTTAGAAAAGATTTTGGAACTGTTAGAGGGGAGTTTGGGGGGCCGAGTGCGTGTGGCCCAGCTTCGGTCCCTATTCTTTAATCGCCCCCAGAGAGAGTGTGAGTCCCTAATGCAGTACTCTAATATCTTGCAAGAGACGCTGAATGAGATGCAGCGACTAGACCAGGGGGCCATGGGAGCGTTCCGGGAGGTAGACCGCTTGCTCCGGGATCAATTCATCACCGGTTTAGCTAATAGACTTCTCCGGGACAAACTGTTGGAAATGGCCCGGGCTGCACCAGAATTATCCTTCTGGCAGATTTACCGAGCTGCAGTGGAAAGGGAAGAGAAATCTGCCCATGTGCCCGAGGGGTCAGTGAACAGTGCCCAGCTGGAAGAAGGTGGGTCATCAGGGTCAGGGGGAGAGGGGCTGGTGAGCGTGGTACAAGCTTTGCGTGCTGAGGTGAAGGAGTTGAGGCTGAAATTGTCTCAACTGACAGTTGATCCCGCCTCTACCCCCTCACGGGGGCCTCCTGCCCCACCCCCTGGAACGGTGACCCCACGGACGGCCAGGTCGTCCTATCAGAATGAGTCAAGCCCTCGTCCACGAGGAGCAATCACCTGCTGGAAGTGTGGACGCCAGGGACACATCTCTCGTTACTGCCGGACGCTTGCAGCCCCAGAAACTCCGTCGCCAGCTTTAAACTTCCGGCCGCTGCCATGAGAGGGCAAGCAGCAGCGGCCCCACTCACACAAAGCCCTCGACGGAATGAGCAAGATTTGTTTGCATGTAGTCCAGTGATAGAAGCAGAATTTGAAGGGCGGAAGATGAGGTGCTTGGTTAACACGGGATCCGAATGTACTATAATGCCACTAGAAATATATGAGAGATACTTCAGTCGACTAGTGATTCCAGAGGATGGCCGAGTGATACGACTGACCGCCGCAAATAATGGTCAACTGTCAGTCAAGGGAATCGTGTGGATGCAACTAAAAATGTTTGGTCAAGAGCTGGGGCAGAAAGGGGTAGTACTGGTGGATCACCCCCCTAGAAGAGGGATGGAAGTGACGCTCGGAATGAACGTGCTGCGAGACTTGAATCACCAGATGTATGCCAGTGAAGGACCCCGATACTGGGCCCGTGCGACAAGACACCGACCCACACAGAGAATTCTACACCGTCTAGTGCTGAGTTGCGACTTGCTGAAAAGTGCGGTCCCAGGCGGCCGGGTGGGCCGGGTCCGAGTGCCATCGAGGGCCCCGATCCTGCTGGGACCAAGACAAGAGGAACTCTTAATGCTGCCTGTGGGAGCTGCACAGAGATTGAATGGGCTTGAAGTGCTACTTGAGCCCGTCCGAGAGGGTTCCTCATTCGCCAAGGTACATGTGGCCCGGTCTCTGGCGATTGTGAAGAATGGACGAGTGCCGGTCCGATGCATCAATGTTTTAGATGAAGCTGTTGCAATTCCTGCTGGAACCATACTGGCTGAACTGTTCGTGCCGGCAGAAAAGGTGCCGGAAAATGCCGGATTCGAACTGCGACCAGACCAACAGTCATCCTGGACCTTTGCGGTCGAGGTAGGCCGGGCTGAGCCTCCTACGGAGGAATGGAATGGTCATGTGATCATGGAACAGATGGGAGTGGATCGGGAGAAGCTGACTCCCGCGCAGTTGGAGCAGTTGGAGAGAGTTTTGTGGGAACATCAAGAGACCTTTTCCCGACATGGAGAGGATTTCGGGTGTACCCAGATGATTGAGCATGAGATTCCAACGGGGGATACTCCACCCATTAGAGAAAGATATCGGCAAATTCCTCCAGCGCTTTATCAAGAGGTGAAGAGCATGGTGGCCAGTATGCTGGACAACCAAGTGATCCGAGAGAGCCGGAGTCCCTGGGCGGCTCCTGTAGTCTTGGTCCGCAAGAAGGATGGGACACTCCGATTTTGTGTGGACTATCGAAAATTGAACGCCCACACCGTACGGGACGCATATCCTTTACCCCGTATTGAAGAATCCCTGTCGGCCCTGGGTCGGGCCAAGTATTTCTCAACGTTGGATTTGGCAAGCGGGTACTGGCAGGTCCCAATGGCTGAAAAAGATCGGGCCAAGACGGCGTTTGTCTTGCCAATGGGGCTCTTCGAGTTCAACCGGATGCCCTTTGGCCTCGCTACCGCCCCGGGAACCTTCCAACGCCTGATGGAACATTGCTTGGGCGATCTAAATTTTGAATCAGTCTTGATATATCTAGACGACATTGTGGTGTTCGGAACCTCATTTGAAGATCATCTGGAGAAGCTGCGTCAAGTTCTCCGGCGGCTCAAGAGCTATGGCCTGAAAATAAAGCCAAAAAAATGTCAACTGTTACGAAACCAGATTGAATATTTGGGGCATCTGGTGACCCCGGATGGGGTACTACCTTTAGACAGTAAGATCAAGGCGGTACAAGAGTGGCCACCTCCTTGTGACTTGCGAGAAGTGCGGGCCTTCCTGGGTCTAGCAGGATACTATCGGCGGTTTGTGCCTAAATTCTCACAAGTGGTGAGTCCCTTGAATGAACTTTTGAGAGGGACAGCGCTGGGTCCTCGAAATCGCCCCATCCCATGGGGGCCCCTACAGAAAAAGGCATTTGATGAAGTGAAAACCGCCCTAACGAGTGCCCCATTGCTGGCCTACGCCCGGTTTGACACCCCTTTTTTGTTGTATACCGATGGTAGTCTTCATGGGTTGGGGGCAGTGCTAGCACAGGTGCAGGACGGCCGAGAGCGAGTGATTTCTTATGGTAGCAGATCTTTAAGAGACTCCGAGCGAAATCCGGCTAACTACAGCTCATTCCGGCTGGAATTGCTGGCCCTGGTGTGGGCAATGACAGAACGCTTCGCCGAGTATCTAACAGGAGCGGAGGTGCTAGTCATGACAGATAACAACCCGCTAGCTCACTTAGAGAATGCAAAACTTGGGGCGTTGGAGCAGCGGTGGGTCGCCAGACTAGCCAAGTTCAATTACCGCATTAAATTTCGTTCTGGTCGAGAAAACGGCAATGCAGATGCATTGTCAAGAGTGCCCCTTGGGTCATCAGGGGAAGATGTTGACGAACAACTGGAGGACACTGAAACTCCAGTTTTGGGGCAGATACCTATCTTCCAAAGTGTGGTACACTCAAGTGGGGTGGCCACCGGGATGCCCTGTGTCCTGGGTAAAACATCCTCAGATTGGATAAGAGTCCAGGATGAGTGTCCGGACGTTGCACTTGTGCGCCGTTGGGTACAAAACAAGGCCTGGCCCAGTGCAGAGGACAAGGCTCAGTTGTCCATGGAAGGAATGAAACTCCTTCGACAATGGGATAAATTGTGTGTGGAACAAGGTCTTTTGTATCGTAAGGTGTACCTGCCATCGGAGCTGCAGCATCGGTACCAACTGATAATCCCTGTGGGGATGGGTCCAGTGGTCGCTCGTGAGGCGCATGAGAAGGGGGCCCATTTTGGAAGTGAAAAGACACTCCAGTGGTTGCAGCGAGTCCTCTACTGCCCTGAGTTGGGAGGGATGGTGGCCGACGCGTGTCGGCAGTGCCGAATTTGTGGGCTCAACAAAAGCCCTGAGCAGCGGGCTCCCACACAATCTATTAAAACTTCAGCTCCGCTGGAGCTACTCATGATTGACTACGTGTTGATAGGGTACTCTACGTCAGGGTACTCCTATTGCCTGGTGATGACAGATCACTTTACCAAGTATGCTGTAGCGGTGCCGACAAGAGATCAGACGGCCAAGTCGGCGGCTGAGGCAGTGTGCCGACATTTCTTCCAAGTGTTCGGGTGTCCGCAGAGAATACATTCAGATCAAGGGGCCTGCTTTCAGGGGACGCTGATGAAAGAGTTGCACCAGCTCTATGGTATCGAGCAGTCGAGAACAACGCCTTACCACCCTCAGGGTAACGGGGCATGTGAGCGTTTTAATCGGACCTTGTTGCAAATGTTGCGGTCCTTAGAGAGTCAGCAACAGACATGCTGGCCTGAGTATCTCCCCGAATTGATGTGGGCTTACAATAACAGGGTGCACAGTACTACTGGTTACTCGCCACACATGTTGATGTTTGGTAGACCTGGCCGAGACATTGAGGATTTGAACATGCCAGATCCCTCCTCCGTTCCCCCCCGGACTGCATCCGAGTGGGTACGAGAACATCGGCGACGGTTAAGGGTGGTGCATCAGGTGGTGGGCGACCGTCTTCGCCAGGTGGTTCATAGGGACACGCGACCCGTGCAAACAGATTTGTTCTCTCCAGGAGACAGAGTGTTGGTGAGGACAAAGCGACGGTCAGGAAAGCTGAGTGACCGATGGGAGGCGATACCGTATCTGATAAAAAAACAAGTGAATCCTGAGATTCCAGTGTACGAAGTTGAACCGGTGGGGACAGGGGGGCCAACCCGTAATTTGCACCGTAACATGCTACAACGGTGCTGGTTTGAAGATTCGGCGCCTATTCCCCCAGAGCCAGAGGCCATGTCCCAAGGGGCGGGAACTCTGAATGATCTTGAGTTTGATGGTGTGCTTATTCCTGCGCCTGCTTATTTGCCCCCTGTGACCAATCTTGCCTCGTGTGATGAGAATGTTGAGAATGTGGCGGATGCTGTTGAGGAGAGCGCATCAGGTCAACTGCTTGGTCCTGACGCTGTATCGCGGAACATCGAGCCGCGGAAGGAGGCAACTCCACTTGCGCCCACTAACACGATCACGGAAGAGACTTTAGCTCCCTCTAGGGTTGCACCTGTTGATGTAGGACTCAGGAGAACTACACGATCTACGGCAGGAATACCGCCTCAGCGATATGCTCAGGATGAATTTGAGTGGGAAGGTGTGTCGAGGACGCCAACCTCTAGTGGGGTGGCATGTAAGAGGGTGAACTGTAGTCACACTGAGAGAGCACTAGGACCCTGTGGTTTCTGCCTGCTGCAGCAAGGGACAAATTCTGATACTGCCAGAATCCCGGAGACAATCTGGGCTGGTGGGTGGGGTCTGGTGTCTTCTGTGTAAAAATGAAACAAGGAAGTGAGAGAAAAAGTGCGGGAAGAGAAGACAGAAGCTGCGGTGATATTGCAAGGAGTCAGAGTGTGGACTTTACTGCGAGTGTGTAGAGAAAAGAAGCTGTGGAGAGACTTAGTCTTGCTAACGTTCCCCTGGAGAAGAGCCAATCTTTTGTTAACCTTTGAGAGACTTCGTTGCCAGCGTATTCTGAAGAAGAGCTAATCCATTATCTAAAAAGACTGAGACTTGACTAAAGACCCACTACGTGTTTGAGAGTCTGTGATTCCCTGTGCATTGATTGGAGAAACAAGTCTGACCGATTGCTGATACAGAGACTGACGGGTTGTCGTGGAAGCATTCCTAGGAGCTACAGAAGAAGAGACAATGTCGTGAGGCCACTAACTAAGTCCCCGGCGTTTGGGCTCGGCATCCGCCGATCAGACAAGAGGAGCTTGCTGTAACTTATTGGCGCTGAAGATATAGACTGGGCTGCAGCCTGTGTGGATTCTTACCTGAGAGGAGATCTATCTCAGGATACGGTACCAATAGTCATAGATACCCGGGTATCCCTGCGCAGAGTGTTTAATTGTTACTTTAGAGGTGTATCTAATATTAGAGTTGTGTAAGTTATACTCAGTGTGCCGTTCCAGGGACTCCCTTTATAACATTACAATCAATTTACACTTGTTCCTGTTTTAGTTTCCTTGTTAGGTAAATTTCTTACTAGTCTTTTGTAGCATACAGTTCTCAGGAGACCTTGGAGTGGCACAGTGATTTCAGCTGCTGTTGAGCTGGTGTATCTTTGGGGTGCATCTACTTTAATATTCTCCATATTACCTTTATTATTTTGCCTTTGAGTAAATACCGTTTGGAGATTTCTGCCTTAGTCTTGGTTTGTGACTCACTGGATCTTATTCGGACCTCTGGTCATTACATAATTACGTCATAGGAAACCAAGCAATCAGCCAGGACAGAAGTAGCTTATTTCTCCTCCAGCGCCACCACAGGCGAAACAAAGCATTACACACTGATCATTTTAGTCAATGGCTGTCCATGGATGTGCCGCCCTTTGTAGCCGCTGGCAGTTCTGGCAGATAGTTTCAGGGCAGGGTTTGGATTCTCTGGATTTCCTTGTCTGACTCATCAATTGAAACTTTAAAAAAAATTAAATAAATCGCAAAATGTTTTCCACAAATGTCCTCCAGTCCCCTCCTTTATATTTTATGTGCATCTGAAATTTTTCTTGTAGTTTTGCGACATTTTAGGAGAACAGATCACTTTTTGCTTTAAAAAGTCACAACTATGTTAAAGAGAAGAAAATAAAGAGGATTTTCATTTTGCACAAAATTAAGGAACTGCATACGTCATTTAGAAATTAGCACAAAAGACATCAACAAATACAAGACAAAAAAACACCAATAAATACAGTGACTTATTTTTTTCCTTTAAGCCCTTCACCACAGGCCCAATTTTTGTTTTTGCGTTTCCGGTTTTTCCTCCCCTTCTTCCGAGAGCCATAACTTTTTTATTTTTCCATCCACGTTGACACATGATGGCTTGTTTTTTTGTGGAACGAGTTGAACTTTTGAATGACACCATTCACATAGTGTACCGAAAAATGGGAAAAAAATTCCAAGTGCTACGAAACTGTGAAAAAAACCCCACAATTCTGACAAAGCAAAAAACAGGAAAAAGGATCGGTACTTGAATAAAACTTATGTTTACTTCATTTGTTAAAAACAGGGATATCCATGATTAAAAAAATACAGAGTGATTCTTACGCGTTTGTGGCATAACTGCCTTTAGTCATTAAATATATCCATTCTGACATTGTTTTTTGGGGGGATTGTTTTTACGCTGTAAATTTTGTGGAAGAAATGACATAGCAATATGATTCTTCTCATCATTACGAATATGACGATACCAAATATGTGCAGTTTTTTTATTAATATTAGTTTGGTGAAAAAAAATTTGAAATTTGCAAAAAAAAATTTGAGGGGTTGTGTTGCCATTATCCGAGATCCGTAACTTTTTTATTTTTTGGTCGATGGAGCTCTCTGATGGCTTATTTTTTGTGGGGCGAGACAGCGTTTTTCTTAATACAATGTTTGGATAGATGTGACTTCTTGATTGCTTATTAGTTATTACAGCATTTTTTGGGGAATTGCGGCAACCAAAGAAACATCATTTTGGCGTTCTTGAATTTTTTTTCACTTACGGTCAGTTGTTTTTATATTTTGATAGATCGGACTTTTCTGACCACATGTATTTTTGAGTTTCTAATATCTTTATTTTCATTGGGTTGATTTGAACTTTTAGGGGGGAACAGCTGCCGGGAACCCACCTGTCCTACTAGTCTCCCGTTAGGCTCGGTCTCTAGCGGCTATTAAAGTATGATTTCCTCTGAAATGCCACTGCATTTCAGAGGCAAATATATATGACCGGAGGCGTGCAGCCCATGCTGCCCATGAATCAGCTCTCAGGTTTCCTTTAGACTTTTTTTTGAGCAAAAAGTCACATGCTCCTCTAAATTCTTGCAGAATTTGTTTGAAAATTTTCAGACATACCGTACATAAAATCACTCCAGTGGGGAAGCCAAGGGCGTAACAATCACAGTCACAAAGAGTTCCACTGTGATCGGACCCAAGTGGTTTTGGAAAACAGAACGGACATTATACCCGGAAAGGGACCAAGATGGAAGAAGACATTACACCAGGATGGGGTTCATTTTATTAGGAAGGGCTCAGGAAGGGAGTCTTTTTTACAAGGAAGGGGCCCAAGATGGGTGTCATTATACCAAAATTGGGGACATTATTATCGGAAGGGGGACATTATACCAGAAAGGGGCCCATGATGTGGGACATTATACCACAATGGGGGGACATTGCTACAGGAAAGGGCCAGGATGGGAGACATTATTATAGTAAGGCGCCCAGGATAGGGACATTATACCAGGAAACAGCCCAGGATGCGGTAAATTATTGGAAGGGGTTCAGGATGGGGGACATTACACCAGGAAGGGGCCCATGAGGAGGAACAATTATACCAGGGTGGGAGACTTTATACCAGGAAGGGGGGGGACAGGGGATATAATAACAGTAAGATGCCTAGGAGGACAGATATTATTACAGGATGGGGTGCACTATTACAAAAAGAGGCCAGAATGGGGACTTTATTACAGAAAAGAGTCCAAGATGGGGGACATTATTACAGGAAGGGGCCTGGATGGGGGACAATATTACAGGAAGGGGACAGGACCGGGGAAATTATTACGGTAAGAGGCCATGGTAGGGACACTATTCCACTTATGTCTTTATAGGATCTAGAAAGCTACAAAGGCACATAGATCTGACCAACATGGAGGTTGCGGTCAGGTTTTGAACCGGGCCCTATGGGACTCTAGTTACACCACTGGGGGAGACTGTAGTTCATTTGCGCAAAAATCTTGAGACTTTTGTAACAGTCAGCCAAAGCCATCAGAAAAATCCCAAACCCTGGTAACAATGACAAACATAAAAATAACAAAAAAAGGGAACAGTTATAAAATAAAATTCCAGAAAGTTAAAATTGAAAAAATTATACACGATTGAAAAACAAGTTAAAAATGTCAGGTGAAGACCTTCGGTAACCACTACCCCAGCTGCAGAGGATGCAGAAAGGGAAATGCAGAGGACTCTTACCTGCAGGTACAAGGTTGAGGGTCCGGTGTCTATAGTTGGTATCAGCAGCCAGGAGCCAGGACCTGAGGAGAGTGGAGGTGCTCTGGAATACTTTGCACCAACAAGACCTGTGGTCACGTGACCGCACTTCAGAGAAGGGGGTGGAGCTACTGCAAAGCCGCACTGGGAGCCGACAGCAGCGCAGGAAAGAAAAAGTGAAGAGGAGGAAACAGTAGTCAGGTCTGCAAAGCAATAATGTCTTACACTGAGAGGGCGGTGAGGTACAGCAGGAATAGTCGGAGGGAGGTCAGGATGTAGCCGAAGGTCATACAAATTAAATAAACGAGCTTTGGGCAAGTTGGCCCCTGGAATAAGATCAATAGTACAATCAAATGGCCTATGTGGGGGTAATGCCTCTGTCTCACTTTCAGAAAACACGTCCTCAAAGTCTTTTAGGCACTCCGGAATACCCTCCAGACCGACAGAAGACTCTGAGACAGATTTTACAGGTGTCACACAAAGGACAGATTTATAGCAACAGTCAATACATTTGAATCCCCATCTAACAATCTCCCCTTTTTCCCAGTCAATCACCGGATTGTGCCGTTGAAGCCACGGCATGCCCAGTACCAGCCCCGCAGGCAATTTGTCCATAACAAAACATTTTATCTCTTCCTGATGAGATGGACCGATTTGCAGAAAAAAACTTTCCGAAACACAAAGGATCCCAGTACGGGTGAGGGGGGAAGAATCGATGGCCACAATTTTTAGTGGAGTCTCCAGCCTGACTGTCCCTATCTTGTGTTGGGAGACGATACAGGAGCTGACCAGATTGAGAGATGTCCACCAATGCTGTAGAAAAAAAACAACAATTGTCTACCAACAGTTCGACCTTAAGCAAGACTTTAGGGCATGAGGAAAGTAGTACCTGAAGTTCTGGGCAGCCTCCTCGACCATTACCCAGACCTAGTCATTTCCCTTCGCCTTAGAGGGTGACGGACATGATGGGCAATCCCTTCTCCAATGTCCAGACTCTCTGCAATAGAAACAGAGTTGTTTCTCCCAATGACATTTTCTCTCCTTTTCTTTCAGCGAGGTAACCCCAATCTCCATGGGCACGGGAGTGACATCAGACTCCCTACTACCAGAAAATAGTGATGATTCCAAGTGCATGACTCCTCTAGCCTGTAACCGGCGATCCATTCGCACGAACCTGAGTAATTGCATCTTCCAGAGTGTCAGGTGGTGGATGTAAGGCCAAAGCGTCCTGAAGGCATTTGGATAGGCCTCTGCCCGAAGGGCGGCATCATTCCAGGAGACTTCCGCTGCCCACCGTCGGAACTCCGAACAAAACAACTCAGCTGAGTGTTGACCCTGACGTGCATTCATTACCATATCCTCAGCCAACCGGACCCTGTCTGGTTCATCATAGATTTGACCCAGGGCCTCAAAAAAAAAGTCAACAGTCATTTGTTCAGGAGCAGAGGAAGCGAGAGAAAAAGCCCAGGCGTGTGGGGCACCCCGAAGAAGAGAAATAATGACCCCACTCTCTGAAACTCATTCCAGAGATGAACGGGGCCTCAGGGAGAAAAACAACTTACCTCCCTCCCTGAAAGCCCTGAATTCCTTTTTGTCTCCAGAGAAGGGGTCAGGCAGTTTAACCGGAGACTCGGGGGACATAAGTGATACATCCCTACCCCCAGAACCAAGAGCCCCGCATAAACAGCCCCCTGCACAGTGTCCACCAGCTGCTACTGGGTTTGAGCCATTGTGCACTGTTCTACGTTTAGTTTCTGGAACATTTGTGTCAGATGTTTTACTTGATCTAACAACACCTGCATGGGATCTATGATACAAGTTCTTTTTTTCTTTTTAGAGAAAAAAAAATGTAATGGACGTTTATAATGTCAGGTGAAGACCTTCGGTAACCACTACCCCACCAACAGAGGACGCAGAAAGGGACCGCACTTCAGAGAAAGGGGCAGAGCTACTGCAAAGCCCTACTGGGAGCTGACAGCAGCGCAGGAAAGAAAAAGTGAAGAGGAGGAAACAGTAGTCAGGTCAGCAAAGCAACAATGTCATACACTGAGAGGGTGGTGAGGTACAGCAGGAATAGTCGGAGGGAGGTCAGGATGTAGCCGAAGGTCATACACAAAGAGGGCGGCGAAGTACAGCAGGGACAACCAAAGGAAGATCAAGATGTAGCCAAAGGTCATACACAAAGAGGGCGGCAAGTGTTGTGAATTTGGATTCTGGGCTCCCCCGGTGGCTACTGGTGGAATTGAACTTGTGACATCATCTTCCCTGTTCACCTGTTCTGATTAGATCTGGGTGTCGCTATATAACCTGGCTTCTCTGTTAGATGCTTGCCGGTCAACAATGTTATCAGAAGCCTCTCTGTGCTTGTTCCTGCTCCCAGACATCTACTAGATAAGTTGGACATTCGTCCATGTTTTGTTTTTGTATTTTGGTTCCAGTTCACAGCTGCAGTTTCGTTACTGTGTCTGGAAAGCTCTTGTTGATCAGGAATTGCCACTCTGGTATTATGAGTTAATGCCAGAGTCCTAAAGTAATTTCTGGATGTGTTTTGTTAGGGTTTTCTACTGACCATGAAAGTATGCTTTCTGTCTTCTGCTATCTAGAAAGCGGACCTCAAATTTGCTAAAACTATTTTCCTGCTGCGTTTGTTGTTTCATCTCATATCACCGCCAATATATGTGGGGGGCTTCTGTCTCCTTTTTTTTGGGCATTTCTCTAGAGGTGAGTCAGGTCTTATATTTCCCTCTGCTAGCATTATTTAGTTCTCCGGCCGGCGCTGGGCATATAGGGATAAAAAGTAGGACATGCTACCTGGCTACTTCTAGATGATGCGGTAGGTTTAGTTCATGGTCAGTATAGTTACATCTTCCAAGAGCTTGTTCCTATAGAGGCTTATGCTAGTTCTCTGGCCATGGAGATCATGACAGTTTGACCGGCCCACTAAAGGGTTAAAATCCTTGGCTGAGAAAGGAGAGAAATAAGAAGTCTGCTGAGAGTTTTTTTTTTTTTTTTTTTTTTTTTTTTCTGTGCTCTTAATTGGATCACTTGCCAGTCTGTCTATGCTGCAGTCTTTCTTTTTTTTCTCTCTCCTTATAATCTTTGAATGGCTTTGTGTTCACCTGTTAATAATGGATCTTCAGAGTGTAACTGCAGGTTTGAATAATCTCACCACGAAAGTACAAAATTTGCAAGATTTTATTATTCATGCTCCGGTATCTGAGCCGAGAATTCCTTTGCCGGAATTCTTCTCAGGGAATAGATCTAGCTTTCAGAATTTTAGAAATAATTGTAAGCTATTTTTGTCCCTGAAATCTCGTTCTGCTGGAGACCCTGCACAGCAGGTTGGGATTGTGATTTCCTTGCTCCGCGGCGACCCTCAAGACTGGGCTTTTGCATTGGCACCAGGGGATCCTGCGTTGCGCAATGTGGATGCGTTTTTTTTGGCCTTGGGCTTGCTGTATGAGGAACCTCATTTGGAACTTCAGGCAGAAAAAACTTTGATGTCCCTATCGCAGGGGCAAGATGAAGCTGAAATTTACTGCCAAAGATTCCGTAAATGGTCTGTGCTTACTCAGTGGAATGAGTGTGCCTTGGCGGCTACTTTCAGAGAGGGTCTCTCTGATGCCATTAAGGATGTTATGGTGGGGTTCCCTGTGCCTGCGGGTCTGAATGAGTCCATGACAATGGCCATTCAGATCGATAGGCGTCTGCGGGAGCGCAAACCAGTGCACCATCTGGCGGTGTCCACTGAGAAGACGCCAGAAAGCATGCAGTGTGATAGAATTCTGTCCAGAAGCGAGCGGCAGAATTTTAGACGGAAAAATGGGTTGTGTTTCTATTGTGGGGATTCTACTCATGTTATATCAGCATGCTCTAAACGTACTAAAAAGCTTGATAAATCTGTTTCCATTGGCACTTTACAGTCTAAATTTATTGTCTGTGACCCTGATTTGCTCTTTGTCATCTATTACTACTGACGCCTATATCGACTCTGGCGCCGCTTTGAGTCTTATGGATTGGTCCTTTGCCAATCGTTGTGGGTATGATTTAGAGCCTTTGGAAACTCTTATTCCTCTGAAGGGGATTGACTCCACCCCATTGGCTAATAATAAACCACAATACTGGACACAAGTGACTATGTGTATTAATCCGGATCACCAGGAGACTATTCGTTTTCTAGTGCTGTATAATCTACATGAGGATTTGGTGCTGGGATTGCCATGGCTGCAGTCTCACAACCCAGTCCTCGACTGGAGAGCTATGTCTGTGTTGAGCTGGGGATGTAAGGGGGCTCATGGGGACGTACCTTTGGTGTCCATTTCATCATCTATCCCCTCTGAAATCCCTGAGTTCCTGTCTGACTATCGTGACGTCTTTGAAGAACCCAAGCTGGGTTCACTACCTCCGCACCGTGAGTGCGATTGTGCTATAGATTTAATTCCGGGTAGTAAATACCCAAAGGGTCGTTTATTTAATCTGTCTGTGCCTGAACATACTGCTATGCGAGAATATATAAAGGAGTCCTTGGAAAAGGGACATATTCGTCCATCGTCATCTCCCTTAGGAGCCGGTTTTTTCTTTGTGTCAAAAAAAGACGGCTCTTTGAGACCATGTATCGATTATCGGCTTTTGAATAAAATCACTGTAAAATATCAATACCCATTGCCGTTGCTGACTGATTTGTTTGCTCGCATAAAGGGGGCCAAGTGGTTCTCTAAGATTGATCTCCGTGGGGCGTATAATTTGGTGCGGATCAGGCAGGGGGATGAGTGGAAAACCGCATTTAATACGCCCGAGGGCCACTTTGAGTATTTGGTGATGCCTTTTGGTCTTTCTAATGCCCCTTCAGTCTTCCAGTCCTTTATGCATGATATTTTCCGCGATTTTTTGGATAAATTTATGATAGTGTATCTGGATGATATTCTGATTTTTTCGGATGACTGGGACTCTCATGTCCGGCAAGTTAAGAGGGTTTTTCAGGTTTTGCGGTCTAATTCTCTGTGTGTCAAGGGTTCTAAGTGCGTTTTTGGGGTTCAGAGAATTTCCTTTTTGGGATATATTTTTTCTCCCTCTTCCATTGAGATGGATCCTGTCAAGGTTCAAGCTATTTGTGATTGGACGCAGCCCTCTTCTCTTAAAAGTCTTCAGAAATTTTTGGGCTTTGCCAACTTTTATCGTCGATTTATTTCTGGTTTTTCGGATGTCGTTAAGCCATTGACCGATTTGACTAGACAGGGTGCTGATGTTGCTAATTGGTCCCCTGATGCTGTGGAGGCCTTTCAGGAGCTTAAGCGCTGTTTTTCTTCTGCCCCTGTGTTGCGTCAGCCTGATGTGACTCTTCCTTTTCAGGTTGAGGTCGACGCTTCTGAGATCGGAGCTGGGGCAGTGTTGTCGCAGAAAAGTTCTGACTGCGCCGTGATGAGGCCTTGTGCCTTCTTTTCCCGTAAATTTTCGCCCGCTGAGCGGAATTATGATGTTGGGAATCGGGAGCTTTTGGCCATGAAGTGGGCGTTTGAGGAGTGGCGCCATTGGCTCGAGGGGGCCAGACATCAGGTGGTGGTATTGACTGACCACAAAAATTTGATTTATCTTGAGACCGCCAGGCGCCTGAATCCTAGACAGGCGCGCTGGTCATTATTTTTTTCTCGGTTTAATTTTGTGGTATCGTACCTACCAGGTTCTAAGAATGTTAAGGCGGATGCCCTTTCTAGGAGTTTTGAGCCTGATTCACCTGGCAACTCTGACCCCACAGGTATTCTTAAGGAGGGAGTTATCTTGTCAGCCGTTTCTCCAGACCTGCGGCGGGCCTTGCAGGAGTTTCAGGCGGATAGACCGGATCGTTGTCCGCCTGATAGGCTGTTTGTTCCTGATGATTGGACCAGTAAAGTCATCTCTGAGGTGCATTCTTCTGCGTTGGCAGGTCATCCTGGAATTTTTGGTACCAGGGATTTGGTGGCAAGATCCTTCTGGTGGCCTTCCCTGTCACGAGATGTGCGAGGCTTTGTGCAGTCTTGTGACGTTTGTGCTCGGGCCAAGCCTTGTTGTTCTCGGGCTAGTGGATTATTGTTGCCCTTGCCTATTCCTAAGAGGCCTTGGACACACATCTCGATGGATTTTATTTCAGATCTGCCTGTTTCTCAGAAGATGTCTGTCATCTGGGTGGTGTGTGACCGTTTTTCTAAGATGGTTCATTTGGTTCCCCTGCCCAAATTGCCTTCTTCTTCCGAGTTGGTGCCCCTGTTTTTTCAAAATGTTGTTCGTTTGCATGGTATTCCTGAGAATATCGTTTCTGACAGAGGAACCCAATTTGTGTCTAGATTTTGGCGGGCATTTTGTGCTAGGATGGGCATAGATTTGTCTTTTTCGTCTGCTTTTCACCCTCAGACTAATGGCCAGACCGAGCGGACTAATCAGACCCTGGAGACATATCTGAGGTGTTTTGTGTCTGCTGACCAGGATGATTGGGTTGCTTTTTTGCCATTGGCGGAGTTCGCCCTCAATAATCGGGCCAGCTCTGCCACCTTGGTTTCCCCGTTTTTCTGTAATTCGGGGTTCCATCCTCGATTTTCCTCCGGTCAGATGGAATCCTCGGATTGTCCTGGAGTGGATGCGGTGGTGGAGAGATTGCATCATATCTGGGGGCAGGTGATGGACAATTTAAAGTTGTCCCAGGAGAAGACTCAGCTTTTTGCCAACCGTCACCGTCGTGTTGGTCCTCGGCTTTGTGTTGGAGATTTGGTGTGGTTGTCTTCTCGTTTTGTCCCTATGAGGGTCTCATCTCCTAAGTTTAAGCCTCGGTTCATCGGTCCGTATAAAATATTGGAGATTCTTAACCCTGTTTCCTTCCGTTTGGACCTCCCTGCATCCTTTTCTATTCATAACGTTTTTCATCGGTCGTTATTGCGCAGGTATGAGGCACCGGTTGTGCCTTCCGTTGAGCCTCCTGCTCCGGTGTTGGTTGAGGGTGAGTTGGAGTACGTTGTGGAAAAAATCCTAGACTCCCGTGTTTCCAGACGGAGACTCCAGTATCTGGTCAAGTGGAAGGGATATGGCCAGGAGGATAATTCTTGGGTCACTGCATCTGATGTTCATGCCTCTGATCTGGTTCGTGCCTTTCATAGGGCCCATCCTGATCGCCCTGGTGGTTCTGGTGAGGGTTCGGTGCCCCCTCCTTGAGGGGGGGGTACTGTTGTGAATTTGGATTCTGGGCTCCCCCGGTGGCTACTGGTGGAATTGAACTTGTGACATCATCTTCCCTGTTCACCTGTTCTGATTAGATCTGGGTGTCGCTATATAACCTGGCTTCTCTGTTAGATGCTTGCCGGTCAACAATGTTATCAGAAGCCTCTCTGTGCTTGTTCCTGCTCCCAGACATCTACTAGATAAGTTGGACATTCGTCCATGTTTTGTTTTTGTATTTTGGTTCCAGTTCACAGCTGCAGTTTCGTTACTGTGTCTGGAAAGCTCTTGTTGATCAGGAATTGCCACTCTGGTATTATGAGTTAATGCCAGAGTCCTAAAGTAATTTCTGGATGTGTTTTGTTAGGGTTTTCTACTGACCATGAAAGTATGCTTTCTGTCTTCTGCTATCTAGAAAGCGGACCTCAAATTTGCTAAAACTATTTTCCTGCTGCGTTTGTTGTTTCATCTCATATCACCGCCAATATATGTGGGGGGCTTCTGTCTCCTTTTTTTTGGGCATTTCTCTAGAGGTGAGTCAGGTCTTATATTTCCCTCTGCTAGCATTATTTAGTTCTCCGGCCGGCGCTGGGCATATAGGGATAAAAAGTAGGACATGCTACCTGGCTACTTCTAGATGATGCGGTAGGTTTAGTTCATGGTCAGTACAGTTACATCTTCCAAGAGCTTGTTCCTATAGAGGCTTATGCTAGTTCTCTGGCCATGGAGATCATGACAGGCAAGGTACAGAATCAGCAGACGGAAGACTTTAACAGGGACGAGACCAGATCAAAAACCAAGCAGGCATACAAAGATAGGCACGAAGCACAGGCAGAACAGACACACTCAGCTCAGAGTATAAACAATGACCCCACAATGAGGCTATAGAAACCCTCCCAAGATCCCAAAGAGAGGCCATCCACATTAACTCTTAAACCACCTAACCTGCAAACCCAGCGAACCATGACAAAAACTAGACATAAAAATGATGCATAAGGTACAAATGAAAAACAGGCAAAAAACATCAAAAATAGATGAAAATAAGTGGAAATGCAATAATGAATTGAGCCCTAATGGCATCATTAAGAGATGCTGATCTGTCGACAGCAATTTGTTGATGGCTTCCTTCATTCTTATGACAATCTCAGGTCAGCTACTTGTTACACATAAGAATGTATAAAGTTTTCTAATGTGTTTCTAGCCGCATATGTTAATATTTTCTTTGTTCCTTATCCAAAAAGAACTGAAAATTATTTTCTATGAAGCAACAAGATTATTACAATCTGTACTGGGTGTCTCTAATGATGAAATAAAGAAGTCAAAGCAAAATATTACCATGATAATAATTGTGTTTGTGAAACATTTAACAAGTTGGCTGGTGCGGAGCAGGTAATCTGATAAATGCCAGCATTTGGCAATGCTGTATGTGTTTAAATGCCAGTCGTGTTGTGTAACCCAAGCCTTGCCTTGTGATCCCATGCACTCGGATGGGCACCGCAGAGCATTGCGCGACTTGCAGGATCTGTCACATCGCAAAATCCTTGACGAATGCAAACAAAAGTTCACTTAATTAGATTTCTTGCGGTATCAAAAAATATTCTTAGATAAAAGACATTTCACCAAGGAAAGTAACGCTGTCTCCTCCCCTCCCTGTGTTCTTGGCTCCATCGCTCTCCCGGCTTCCTGTATTACTCATGTTTTTCGGTGTCCTCAGATTCCCTGCTTCTACACGTGTACTTAATTATTGCGAAAGAAAGGCCTTGAGATATTCCATCTGCCTCCCCAAACAGTAACACTCTTATTGGGGCTCCGGCAGCGGCTTCCAAAACATTCTCTCGTTATTGACGCTGCCAACAGCAATTTTTTGGTGGAATTTCTGGCAGGTTTTTTTGTCGTGTCTAACGATTAGGAAAGACAATCAAACCTTTGATTTCCTGAGTGTTATTTTGCAAGCGAAGATTAGGCCAAACCAGTTAGTGGAAAATCCTCTAAAATCCATAGATGAAAAATCTGGGTCATCCTTCTAATGGGTCGTCCTTCCAGTGCACTTATATCTAATGATGACTGGGAAATGGAATCCGAGAAATGGCCCCATCTGACCATGGTGATGAGTTCATAAAAGTGTGCCTCTGGAACACATGGTCCCTTTAAAGAGAACTCGTCACTTGCCATAAAAATGCTAAATTTGTTAACCTGGTGTAAATGCCGCTGTTCACCTAAATCAGCGCAAACAACAGATAGCGGGAGCAGTGGTGGAAACTCAATGCTGGACATGGGTAACAGGAGTTTTCAGATACCAGAAAAGACCTTTATTTGAGCATTGAGAAATGATTAGAGACATAAACCAACCCAGAGACTCATTTGCAGTTGTTGTTAGTTTCGACTTTTTGCCCCTCTACAGCACATCAGGTCACCAGGTAAGTGGGCACTCCCTTCCAAAAATTAGACTGGTTCATACTAGACCAAGATGCAAAGTCTCAGGGACGGTGAGGGACTATACACCCTTGGCTGCCCCAAGGAGCTTTGGACTCTACTACGCAGAGTTCCCCAGATCGTGGTCTTTGATGTAGCTTCTGATCAATGGAAGGAGGAATTGGAGCAGAACATAGTCATAGTCAGGAAATAGTGAATGGAGTTAGTTGGGAGAGCAATCAGGAACAGAAAAGGTATATCAGACCGTAATCGGAGACATAGATAAAGCCAAAGATCCAAATTTGAAGATAAATTGTGCATAGAGACCAGGGATGAATCAGGTGATAACCTAAAGAATGTTAGCGGTAGAAACAAGCTGCCCGCAACATAGGGCTGGATGAGGTCATCTATAGAGAGAGGTGAGTAATAGTGAGGATCTGGTTGGTTAAGACATTAATTTACCTACCTACCTGTAGGTGGAACTAGAGAGACAGTTTTCTTCCTTCTAGACTCTACAATCTAGAGGATCGCTATTTTGCATTATTTTTCCATGGTGCATTGCACTTGCCCTCTAAGCTGGATCTTCATAAGGAGAACCTGAATCTTCTGAAGATGCCCACATCATTGGGTTAGCCATATGATAGAACCAAATGTTGCCTGAAAAAAGTGACTAAATTATGACCGAACATGGTATTAATTATCAACAATAGCCCCAGTATACACGGAAGGGAAAATGGGTGACTCAATTTTTTTTCAGAACCCTACAAAGTAGATGTAGTTTTCTGCTCCTGAACTATGGTCCACACCGCAATCACTGTGGCATATTAATAATTTCCCGGTTAATAAGTTCCAAAAAGAATTATACAGTTGTGATGCTCTTGTTTGGAAATGGTGCATAATGGGATCTAAATAAATTCTAAATAACGGTTAATGAAGAAATCTTGTCCAGTCCCATCATTACTGGAAAGCGACATGATGACTGGTGGATAATGCCTCACCATAAGGTTTCACTCACGCAGCCGAATGCTATCCGATGTTTTATCTGATAGCACTTGGGCCAGTGTTATACTATGGGGTAGTGCAGATCTACGATTATTTTCACATGCTGCGTGTGGCTCTGATATTCGGATCACGAGCATCCATATAAGTCTATGTGTGCATGTGAAACATTGGACAGTACATGGATATCATACGAGTGCAGTCCGACATGGAGAAGGCAATGGAGAAGATGGAGAAATTAAGTTCTCCAACTCCTCCGACTGAATCGGAGCACACTCAGATGACACTGGGCGAGTGTGAGCGAGTGTCATTGGCATACTCGGCCCGATTCTCTAGCATGAGAGAATATACGCCAATATGAGCGAGCCCTTACATCGGGTTCTGTCCATTTTTGAGATTTTCATCCTACATTTTATTACGTTCCACCAGTTTCCCATCTATGAGATGTACCAAGACCTGACGATTTTACAATCTATATACGACGCTGGATTTTATTGGTGTTAAACAAGTGGTGCTGCATGTTTATTTCATTGTACAGACTGTGATGCAACCACTATACTGTCATTGTATAATATTTTATAATCACATGTACTGTTTGCCTGCTCCTCCTATGTCATTATAAAATGGGCACAGCTGAGATTTTACACGTCGACGTGTGGTTAATACTTGCCTTATGCATTACATATACTTGTTGAAAAGATTTCACTCCAAAAGCGTTAGACTTCTCGCTTTACTCCAGGTTGCAATCACAAGTCGATCCTCACGATTACAAAAGACCTTAACTGGGGACCTGACATTAGTGACGTCAGCTCTGCGGAAGTCCACCTAGTTGGGCCAGTACCCATCTTTCCTGGTTAACCTGAGTTTTTCAAACATGTCTTGAGAACCTTGTTACCATGAGTAGTCACCTGGGGTCATGGTAGTGCTCTCGCTCCATGGCTTCGTTGTGAAATCTGTATGATACCTACTGTACAGAGTCTTTGGGTCACATCGGCACTTCCACCCCAACACTCTCTCCTCCAGTCAACCTTAATAAGAAGATTTATTTAAACTGATTATCGCTTCCAATTCCAACGTCTCCACTGATTCTGGAACAGTTTTACTTTTTCTTCTGTGACCCTTCGTTCCAAAGCTATGCCCCCAGTATTAATAGTGCATACTTTTCCTTCAACAAATTGGCTGTATACCACAGTACTTTTCTGTGGGCGTTTGCCTTTTCTTCTCTCATGTTAGCCAATCAAGAAATGGCCGCGCCCACTCTGTGTTATAAGTCTTCCAGTTGGCTGAAGGGAAAATTAGCATTTTTATTTCTAGGGGTCATAAATTTGGAACGGATGGGCACAGAAGAAAAAGTGTTACATATTCAGCGTAGCTGTGGCAATTGGAGGAGTTAATCATTTTTAAGTTGAAAAATCCAGCAAAATATCCCCTTTAAGACCTCCTACTATGTAGAGTACAGGCGACAAACACTCATGACTAAAGCAATGGAAAATTCTCAGCATAAACCAGTTGTGCCAGATTGGTCATTATTTCTGTATGCAGTTTATTGCTTATACGGGTGGGCAGGGCCGGCCTTTGCCCTGTGCGACCTGTGCGGCCACACAGGGCGCCAAGGCTCGTTAGCATACAAGGGGCGCATTTATTGAGCTCAGTAGATTAATGTCACATTACATCACAATCAGGGGTGGGATTCAGCCGGTACGACCCGGTACGGGGCAGCCGTTTTCTAAAATTTCCATCTGCCAGCGTTCCGGTTACCACGCCCCCGGTCATCGGGCCCCCCCTGGCAGTGGCGTAGGAAGGGGGCGGCACAATGCGGGGGGCGGCACAATGCGGGGGGGCGGGTCGCCGGCGGCACAGAATTTACCTGGCTGTTCGCTTCTCGGCTTCAGAAAAATGGCCGCCGCGATCTCCATCTGCGCATGCGCGGCATCCCGCGGCCATTTTCCTGAAGCCCCGGGCAGCAGAGCACTCCACCTGCGCACGCGCGGCCTCAGGAAGATGGCCGCCCCCACCGATAAGCAGATAGAGCAGGATCGCGGTCAGGTAAGAAGAACTTGTTGTTTTTTTTTAATTATTATTGAGAGCGGCGATCGGGAGGGGGGGGGCAGGGCAGAAAGCTGGACACAGGGAGGCAGAACGCTGGACACTGGGGCAGAAAGCTGGACACTGGGGCAGAAAGCTGGACACTGGGGCAGAAAGCTGGACACTGGGGCAGAAAGCTGGACACGGGGGCAGAACGCTGGACATTGGGGCAGAACGCTGGACACTGATGCAGAACGCTGGACACTGGGGCAGAAAGCTGGACACGGGGGCAGAAAGCTGGACACGGGGGCAGAACGCTGGACACGGGGGCAGAAAGCTGGACACTGGGGCAGAAAGCTGGACACGGGGGCAGAAAGCTGGACACTGGGGCAGAAAGCTGGACACTGGGGCAGAAAGCTGGACACTGGGGCAGAAAGCTGGACACTGGGGCAGAAAGCTGGACACTGGGGCAGAAAGCTGGACACAGGGGCAGAACGCTGGACACAGGGGCAGAACGCTGGACATTGGGGCAGAACGCTGGACACTGATGCAGAACGCTGGACACTGGGGCAGAATGCTGGACACTGGGGCAGAACGCTGGACACTGGGGCAGAAAGCTGGACACTGGGGCAGAAAGCTGGACACAGGGGGCAGAAAGCTGGACACAGGGGCAGAAAGCTGGACACTGGTGCAGAATGCTGGACACTGGTGCAGAATGCTGGACACTGGTGCAGAATGCTGGACACGGGCAGAATGCTTGACACAGGGGCAGAATGGAGACACGGGGCAGGATGACAGACATGGCGTCATGACTGGAGACACTGGAGGCAGGATTGGAGACAGATGGGGCAGGATGGATACGATGGAGACAGATGGGGCAGGATGGGAAGATCATATGGGGCAGGATAGATACTCATTAGGGCAGGATGGGAGAATATATGGCTGACGCCAGGAATGAGACACACGGGGGCCAGGATGGCGAATATTATTACCATAGGGGCTAATTAAGGGATATTATTACTGCAGTGATGTATTTATTTTATTTTTTGAGTATACTGTTTTAAATGGAGGGGCGGTCCTATTACTGTGTAGAGTGACACTATGTCGCCTTCTTCATGTGGTGTAATGTAGAAGTTGGGAAAATTAAGTAATGTGTTCTGCAAGTGGAACTCGAGATAACTGTGTTATTTCCTGCAGAGACGAGTCCTGGCTGGATGAAGTGATGGCGGTCTGTGCGGGATGAAAGATGAAGGACTTCACCTAGAGATGTCACTGGTGAGTCAGTGTGTTACCTATACACTGACACTATACACTGTATACTATATACTGAGGTCCTGTGTATGTCACCGGTGATCACTGTATTACCTATACACAGACGCTGCATACTAAGTACAGATCTCCTGTGTATAATGGCACTTATGGTGATAGTATTGTGGGTTTTTTTATTATTGATCAGTATTGTAGTATTCAGTCACTATGTGGTGGTAATATGTGGTCTGGTCATGATGTTGTGGTATTCGTTCCTTGTATTTGATATTATTCGATCACTGTGGTGGTAATATGTCATCTGGTCATGGTGTGGCAGTGTTTGGCCTTGCAGGCCGCCGCTCTGCACTCTGATTGGCTGTCAGCCCATATGGCTTTGGACCAAGCGTCATTTTTTCCTTTTGGTCCGCTTTAAAGCACTTTATAATTCCCGTTATTGCAATATTAGTGTTTCTTCAAGTGTTTTGCAGGGAAACACAAGTTTTCTAAGTAAACGTGTTGTTGTGAATATTAAAGAGTTATTGTTTTCTTTCAAAGTTTGGAGGGGGGGGGGGCGCCGTCCTGCAGTCTCGCACAGGGCGCCTTTTGGGCTAAGTCCGGCCCTGCGGGTGGGTAACAGTGTTTGCATCTCTGATTGAAAGCGAGGTTTTATTACACTGTGAGTTTGTATACTGTATATCCCAATGTCCAGAATGGGCAAAAATTAAACTGTAGTTGTCTCTTTTTGCTTGCTATTGTAGAAGCCCATTCACACATCTCCAAACTATAGCTTCCAATTAGAGTAGTTCTCTCTAGATGTCCATGCGGCTCTTGCCACATTCTTATCATTTCCTTGCTCCCTTTTCAAGTTAAATGTAGACTTAAGGCCCCGTCTCACATAGCGATTTACCAACGATCACGACCAGCGATACGACCTGGCCGTGATCGTTGGTAAGTCGCTGTGTGGTCGCTGGGGAGCTGTCACACAGACAGCTCTCTCCAGCGACCAACGATCAGGGGAACGACTTCTGCATCGTTGAAACTGTCTTCAACGATGCCGAAGTCCCCCTGCAGCACCCGGGTAACCAGGGTAAACATCGGGTTACTAAGCACAGGGCCGCGCTTAGTAACCCGATGTTTACCCTGGTTACCAAAAAAAACAAACAGTACATACTCACCATCTGATGTCCTCCAGGTCCCTTGCCGTCTGCTTCCTGCTCTGACAGTGCCGGCCGTACAGTGAGAGCAGAGCGCAGTGGTGACGTCACTGCTGTGCTCTCGCTGTACGGCCGGATCTCAGTCAGAGCGGGAAGCAGACGGCAAGGGACCTGGAGGACATCAGATGGTGAGTATGTACTGTTTTTTTTTTTTTTACATTTACGCTGGTAACCAGGGTAAACATCGGGTTACTAAGCGCGGCCCTGCGCTTAGTAACCCGATGTTTACCCTGGTTACCAGTGAAGACATCGCTGGATCGGTGTCACACACACCGATTCAGCGATGTCAGCGGGACCTCAGCGACCAAAAAAAGGTCCAGGCCATTCCGACACGACCAGCGATCTCACAGCAGGGGCCTGATCGCTGGTACGTGTCACACATAGCGAGATCGCTACTGAGGTTGCTGTTGCGTCACAAAACTTGTGACTCAGCAGCGATCTCGCTAGCGATCTCGCTATGTGAGACGGGGCCTTAACAGCTACATCTGAACGATCCCCTTCCTAAACTTCTCATCTGTCACTTAAGGTCAGGGTATCAGTGCCAATTCTAGAGGTTTGTGGAGATATTCTGCCCTAACACTGCTTCTCCACTTCTTCTGCTGGCTCTGAAACTACTGTCTTGTCACAAACAATATTCTACCTACTTTCCCCAAAAAGGAGCAAAGCCAAAATTAGAAGGACTTAATAGAACACATCAGGATGAAATAAAAGGACATGGAAGACAACAAAGACAACAGGTAGATAGATTATGGAGGTACAGCAGGAGTGAAGTGTAGACACAAGCAGGTCACTACAATTTTCTTAGGGGTCCTATTTCTTGCACACTGTTCACAATGCACCACAACTTTTGCCATGAAATTGTGAGAATGACTGTACCACATTTTACAGATACAATTTTAAGCGAAATTTCAGCAGAAATCATTCCAATTTATTATCAGGTCTAAGGCACAGGAGAGGATGCAGACTCACTGGCGTAGTTGGAGCTTTTGCCGCCCGGGGCTGTTCCCGAGTTTGGCGCCCCCCCCCCATTGCCGTCACTCAACGCCGGGCACCGCCCCCTCAGCGCTGTTTACCCATGAAATCCGGTGCCTGCGCTGTGTATCGCTGTTTGGTGCAGGCGCAGAGAGCTCTGGCCGTCTGACGTCACAGCCAGGCTTGCAGACTGCGCCTGTGCGGCCACCCACCTTGGTAATCCCAGCCCCGCAGTGTGTTATGCATTATGCAGAGTGCGGGGCTGGGATTCACAAGCAGGGCTGCCGCACAGGCGCAGTGTCCAGCATTGCCCCAGTGTGTCCAGCAATCTGCCCCAGTGTCCAGCAATCTGCCCCAGTGTCCAGCATTGCCCCCAGTGTGTCCAGCAATCTGCCCCAGTGTCCAGCATTGCCCCCAGTGTGTCCAGCAATCTGCCCCAGTGTCCAGCATTGCCCCCAGTGTGTCCAGCAATCTGCCCCAATGTCCAGCATTGCCCCAGTGTCCAGCACTGCCCCCAGTGTGACCAGCAATCTGCCCCAGTGTCCAGCATTGCCCCCAGTGTGTCCAAGAATCTGCCCCAGTGTCCAGCATTGCCCCCAGACAGTGTGTCCAGCAATCTGCCCCAGTGTCCAGCATTGCCCCCAGACAGTGTGTCCAGCAATCTGCCTCAGTGTCCAGCATTGCCCCCAGACAGTGTGTCCAGCAATCTGCCCCAGTGTGTCCAGCATATTACCCCCAGTGTGTCTGAGTCAGACATAAAGAAAAAAAAAAAAAAAGTAAAATCCTCACCTCTCCCGTTCCCAGCGTAGGTCCGGTGCACTCAGCGTCTCTCGGGCTCTGCAACGCTCAGGACAGAGAGGCTGAGCGCGCAGTGATGACGTCATCGCACCCTCTGCCCTGAGATGTCGCAGAGTCAGAGGGCGCCAAAGACGCTGCAGCTGCCGCAGGAACCAGTAGAGGTGAGTACTAGAACGGGGGCCCAATGCCAGCGCTGTAGAAGGGGGGCCCAATGCCAGCGCTGGTATCGGGGGGGCCCTGGTCGTGGCGGCGGTCGGCGCCGCCTGAAGATTTAAAGGGCCCGCGTCTCTTTTTTTTTTTTTTCTTCCTCCTCCTCCTCTCTGGGTCGGAGCCACCCCCGGCATTGTGCCGCCCGGGGCGGCCCGCCCCCCCCGCACCCCCCTTCCTATGCCACTGTGCAGACTGCACCCTGAAGAGCAACACACATGTCACAAGCAGTGTGCAAAGTTACTTAACTTGGGCAGAGCAGAGGTTACATTTTGGACAAAGATCACTCTGATATAGAGAAATCCAACCATAAGAAAATATGGGTTTTTGTGGCCAAACAGCCAACAGCAATGAGGACTTACTCTGCTGCCATAAGGTGAAGCTCGGAGACAGTACATACTGTGATGGCTTTAATATCTCGCAACGATCTCCATATACATGCACATGTCTGTGTTTAATCATTGTACTCCATATACATTATGTCATCAGTTTATTATCTCTAGATCTAAATTCCATACCACAAATTCTTTGACATGTTCTTCCTTCAGCTTCCTCATGCCTTGAAATTTTTGTCAGACACAGGTGGCTGAATATGGAACTGTTACACTGATTGAAACAGATCACGAAAGGCAAACTGGGAAAATACTATATATATACATGCAGTGCCTGAGATGAGAAGGTGGGAAAACCTTCTGAAAATTTTGTTGGATGCTCCATCTACTGTCAAGGAAATGTCATACTTTCTGAGCACAGAAGTGTTTTCTTTCTTGAACATTGTGTAGGTGATTAAGAGCATTAGAAGATTCTCAGAGGCTTTAGATACACAGGCACCGGAAGTCAATAGAAGAGCCATGGGCAAGTCAAGAATGAAGACATTGGACAAGGTCTTCAAATCAAGGAACATTTCACTGGTGACAAAAACATGGCTTGTACATAGTCTGGTCTCCTCTGTGATAACATATGGATGTGAAACCTGGATGATGGAGAAACAAGACAGAAGAAGAATTGACGCCTTCAAAATGTGATGCTCGACAGGATGTTATCCACACTATGGAAGGCAGGAAGAACAAACAAATCAATTTTGGAACAAATCAAGCCAGACATGTCACTCCAAGCAAGGATCACCAAGCTATGACTTGCCAACTTTGTACACATCATACGAAATGAGCAATCACTGGAGAAGGACATCATGGTCGGAAGAATGGAAGGAACAAGGCAAAGAGGAAGACCAGCAACCCGATGGCTTAATACTATAGGGATAATGGTGGAAAAGAGCCTGGTGGACCTATCTAGGCTTTCACAAGATCGATCTTCCTACAGGGCATTCACCCATCAAGTCTCCATGGCTCGAGACTGAGCTGAAGGCCGTTAAATAAATAAATCAGATACACAAATGGACATCAGTCTAGTTACATGCAGCTGTCTAGATGGGTGAAGTTCTTCAGCTAATTAATGTTTGAGATTGTGCTGGGACTTCCTGCTGGAGAGGTGGAGAGGGAGCTGCTTCACCTATATTCTGGACACAGAGTTGTGTATATTGTTACTACATACTTTCAAATACTGATAACTAAAAAATAAAACCTTACAGTGTTGTGAAGGACTGGGAAGAGTCCACACATTGTACATGTCTTTATGCTGCTATACCACTCTAAGTTATTTTTTTCCCTCAACTACCCATTACTTGGTTATTCCCATCTTTATGAATGGGTAAATTCACTGCTTACTAAAAGTGTTAGCCGTTTTGAGATATTAACACTTTCATTGTGTTTAAAGGGAACCTGTCACCCCCAAAATCAAAGATGAGCTAATAATGCTGTAGATAAGCCCCCGATGTTACCTGAAAGATGAGAAAAATAGGTTCTATTATACTTACTCAGGGGTGTTCCCGCTGCAGTCCGGTCCGATGGGTGTCGCCGTCCGGTCCAGCACCTCCTATCTTCATAGGATGACGTCCTCTTCTTGTCTTCATGCGGTGGCTCCGGTGCAGGCATACTTTGTCTGCCCTGTTGAGGGCAGAGCAAAGTACTGCAGTCCGCAGGCGCTGGGCCTCTTTGACCTTTCCTGGCGCCTGCGCACTGCAGTACTTTGCTCTGCCCTCAACAGGGCAGACCAAGTATGCCTGCGCCGAAGCCGCAGCGTGAAGACAAGAAGAGGACGTCATCGTAAGAAGATAGGAGGCCCCGGACCAGGCCGTGATGCCCATCGGATCAGACCGCCCACCCGATCGGACCGCCCACCCAGGTGAGTATAATATAACCTTTTTTTCTCATCTTTCAGGATACATTGGGGGCTTATCTACAGCATTACAGAATGCTGAAGATAAGCCCCTGATGCCGGTGGGCTTAGCTCATCTTCGATTTTGGAGGTGACAGGTTCCCTTTAAAGCTCATAGCCTGGGAGACCGACCACCGCAGACAGCAGAACATGCACAGTGCTAGTGCAGTGCCCCAGAGTCCTGGTCGTTGCAGTACTGACGCTCCGCCACTAAGGGGAGTGATGGTACGTCTGATGGCACTAAAGGAGTTCACCTGACCAGGTATCACAGTCACACATTACACTTCACACTCCGGCCACCAGGGGGAGCAAAGGGTTCTATGTATTAGGCCACTCCTCACACTCTGGTAAAACTGGGGGCTGGATAGGAAGTTAGGGAGAAAAAAAGCAGCTGACCGACAGCACAACAGATAAACGGATGCACGTCCTAGTTCCACTGGACCCCCATGGAAAATGTACATACCAAATAAGAAAGGAAAGGCCTGGAGTTATTTTATAGGGACCCTAGGGACACCCCTCTCCCAACCTAATTAACTGTCCTGCCGCTGTTTGAAGTAATGCTTGGAGCCCAATACTTCCTTGGCTGTGCGGCGGTGGGCGTACATTATCTCCCTCACTATGTTGCGTCATCACTCATCAGTGATGACGCTGCTGAGGGCGGAGTTATGTGCGTCCACACGCCTGCACGCTGGTGTGGAGCACCGGCTTCCAGTTCTTGAGGCTGATCGATCGATTGGAGGAAGTGCACATGTTGCCGGTATGAGCGGCTCAACTATTGGTAAGAAGGTGTTAGTAAACATTACGCACTTTTGCGGTATGATTGGTGGATGCAGGGCGCATTGCATTCTGGATGTTGCGTGCGATTGGTGTGACATGGGTCGGTTGCAGATTGGTGGACTCCATGCATGTGACCGAATATGATACCAAGTTAGATCTGATAGGCAGGGCGGTAATGCACTGGTTGTAACACATTCAATCATTGGTTCATGGTTACTATGGGTACATGGACGGATTTATAATGAGGCTGTTGTGGGTGATTTTGGGTACTATATTGCCATATATGAAATGCTTTTTTTGATTCTGCCCTGATAGATGTTATGTATATGAGATGTACTATTTGTATTTGTATTGTTGTATTGTTTTTTATGATATTTATGATGTAGGTGGGGTCTTTGTGGGGATTGGTGTATGGTAATCCACTCCCTATAAAAATCCACCATTACCAATCTTTTTTATGCTTGATAAAGACCCATGTGGGTCGAAACGTTGCACTTTGGCAAATAAAGGAATTCGTTTTTTAACACTTTCACCTGGACTGGATGCTGTCCTTCCTTTCTTATTTAGGAAGTTAGGGAGAAGCTGACTGGGTTTTGCCCAGGCAACATCCTGTGGCAGAGGGTGTTACGGGGAAGATTCAGGGGGGTCTCTGTCAGGGGTGGGATCCTGACAGCGGCCTAGCAAAAAGGACAGAACTTTACGGAGCCGCGCCTGCACCCGTTACAGTGGCATCCTAAGAAAGGACACGAAGCGAGGTTTATTGTGGAGAAGTGAGAAACGAGATGACAGCAAAAAGGAGATAAACCAGTAGGAGTCGTGCCTTAAGATCGTGGCAACATCCTACTGAGGCGCGTAGCCAGTGGCCGGAACGCCGAGGAAGTATTGGGCTCCAAGCATTACTTCAAACAGCGGCAGGACAGTTAATTAGGTTATCTGTCTCACCTAAATCACCTAAGCAGACATAGGAGGCAATTGTGGGAGAGGGGCATCTCTAGGGTCCCAGAATAACTCCAGGCCTACCCGTCATACGGGTGCGTCCTAGCCATATCATCTGGGGGACGGAGAAGAACATCAGAACAGAAACGATAGTTGTGAGGAAGAACATCAGAAACAGACACAACAGTTGTGAGGACTATCCCGTGGTGCTCAGCAGGGAGGTACTACAACACACAGGCGCTAGAAGGTAGGCACTGATTTCCACCTGCAAAGGAAACTCTGGATGTGCCTTCGGACCGGCCGGTCTCAGCCAGCCCTGTTAGCAGTGCTCTGGATTGTGGATCCTGAAGCCTTCAGTAAAGAGGTAAAGAGACTGCAACCCTGTGTCCTCGTTATTCATCGCACCTTGCACCACGCACCATCATCACATCTTTCATTGGTCGCCCCTTAGCAGGGTCACGGACCGGGTCTAGCCACCGTGACAACCCCAGGACTGAGACAGAGAGGCCCGGTACCGAGTACCCCGCGGCCCTGCGTCTGGGGGCGCTCCAACTTACATGTTCTTTTCTATTTATTTAATGCTAGCCAGGATCACTGGAGCACACTATAACTTCCTAATTCTGTTCTTCATCAGGGATTTGCTTACAAGTTAGACAACAGCGGTCGTCGGTCTCCTAAGAAACGAGCTGAAAACATAAGAAAAGTGTTAATATCTCAAGAACGGCTGCAAAGTTTAGTAAGCAGTAAATTGCAAAAGTGCTTATTTTTTGAAGCTGAATCCGACCCTATAATAGTTTGCCAATATAGCATAGTTGTTGCAGACACAGTTCATTTTTCAACTGGATTTGGACAAAGTTCTTTTATTCACTACGAACACCCACATTAGAATAGCATATTAGCTGCAAGGTACTCACCTAATTGCAATTATCAGGATCTTCTATCAGAGGCAACTGCACTACAGGAACTTGCTGAGAAAGGCAAGGTATAAGTGAGGTCAAGCCTAAAGTCAGCTGGCATCGGTACCCAGGAGCAGATGAGATCATGGTTTTAGCCAAAGGTTGGGATTGGAAGTCATTGGTCAAGGCATCACAGTGAGAAACACAGGAATAGGGATAAATACTGAGACGAGGCTGGCGCAAGGTCTAAGACAAGAGAATGTACAAAGACTAAGCCAAGAGGATGGTACAAAGACTAAGGCAAGATAATGATACAAAGACTAAGGTAAGAGGTTGGTATAAAGACTAAGCCAAGAGGTCGGTACAAAGACTAAGGCTAGAGAATGATACAAATTCTACGGTAAGTGATTGGTACAAAGACTAAAACAAGAAGTTGGCACAAAGACTAAGGCAAAAGAATGGTTCAAAGACTAAGGCAAGAAGTTGGTACACAGACTCTCAGGAAGTGTCACCAATGCATGGCTTAAATCTCCCAGCAGAGTGACGTGATTAGGCAAACTTTTTTCCAATTTAACTAGTCAAAGCATATGTTGTGTGGGATAGTGCGACACACAGGGTAACAGGGCAACAAGTGCCATTGAAGCACAACTTTTGCAACCTTCTAGAGGTCAGGGGAGCACGTATAAAGGAGCATTGGGTCGCAATGCATGAAGCCTATGGGTGTCACAAGAAGGCACCAGTGCTATAAATGGCAAAAAAAAAGTTTGCTGAATTGTTGCAGATTTTGCTTTGAGACCTGGAGCTTCAATATACACTTCAGAAAGAGTTAATGGAATAAGGTTAGTCAACCCTTTCTATTGGCCACTTAGCATCAAGAGTTTGCATGGATCTATGGCTTATACACCTATTTCATATTTCTAAGAAAACTTTGGTGGAAAGAAAAAAATACTGTTGTTAAATGTGGATGTCCTTCAATGACTCCATGTACCAGAACATCTCCGAAATCACCGCTTCCCTATGTGTGGGATCAGACTGTTAGTTTTGTGTAAATAGATGGAAAATAACACATTACTTTATTGTCAGATGTGAAGTTTCACAATTACATTGGCAAATAATTAATATGTCAAAGTTCATCAAAAGCTCAAAACAGTTCAGAGGAACGGGGTGAATGGGGCGGCAGCAGGAGCTCAAAAATGGAAGGAGAGAAGTGGAACAATGTTCTGGGCAGCACACCACGAGAGGTGGTGAGTTCTCCTTCAATGGAAGTCTTCAAACAGAGGCTGGACAGACATCTGTCTGAGATGGTTTAGTGAATCCTGCATTTAGCAGGTGGTTGGACACGATGACCCAAGAGGTCCCTTCCAACACTAACATTCTAGGATTCTATGATCTTAGTAGGGGTCATGCATCAATATTGGCTCATTGTCAGCAGCTTTTGCTCAGACCCTACGGGGTGGCACATAGTGCCCCACCAAGTGGCACCAACCTACAACGCCACATTACAGACATATTCTCTGAAAGAAATGCTTCTACAGGAAGAATGCCTTCTTAATACCACATCTACTGAGGCACACCGACATTTATTTGGAACTTACCTTTACAAGAAAATAACAAAAGAAGGGTCCCGTACAGTAGGCTTCTGTAGAACATGACTTTGATGCATGCATGAATTGCAGTACTTGGTACTTACCTGCAAAGAACTTATAATCTGCACACGTCACCCCATTTATACTCCATCAGTGCCTAAAACAGTACTGGGCCCCAACGGACCATACCTTCAAATCAAATAAGGCTACGTTCACATTTGCGGTGTGCGCCGCAGCGTCGTCGCCGCAACGCACAACGCAAACAAAAACGCAGCGAAACGCATGCAAAACGCTGCGTTTTTTGGAAACGCAGTTGCATTTTGAACAAAAAAAAGCAGCGTTTTGCGCCGCATGCATTTTTTGTGCATTGAGTCATTCTTCATTCCCCCCAAAAAAAAAAATTTTTATTGGAAAACGCATGCGTCGTACAACGCACCAAAACGCATGACAACGCATGTACATGCGGCGCCATGCGGCCCCAATGTTAAAGATAGGGCCGCACGACGCATGCGTTTTGTTGCGGCGACGACGCTGCGGCGCACACCGCAAATGTGAACGTAGCCTAATCCTCCTGATTCCCCCTACACCTACCTCGGATACCACTGGACAGGCACAGACATGATGAGCGCTATTCCACGCAGCAGAAATAAACATATACAAGTGATTCTATATTAGTTTTCTACAGCAGCACTTACAATCTATTTTTCTATCATGTGAAGAAATTATGATTCTCGCTTGTTCCAATGAACACAGATTGAATTGTCTGAATAGTGGATAGGCTTCATAAAGAAAACAGAACAGGGAATGAAGGTGTCTTCCATGGAGTGTTGTTACAACATGTATGAGGTCTGTGGATGTCCACGTAAAAACATTGCACCACTTCTCCAAATGCAACTGGAATAAAGCTAAAGCAATGTCCTAATAATGCCACCATACTGTACACAAATAATAGTATCACAGAGTGCAGAAATACTACTGTCATAGAGTGTACAGTGCCTTTCCGAAAGTAATCAGCCCCTTGGATCTTTTCAAACTTTTCCCACATATCATGCTTCAAACATAAAGATACCAAATGTAAATTTTTGGTGAAGAATCAACAACAAGTGGAAAACAATTGTGAAGTTGAATGAAATTTATTGGTTATTTTACATTTTTATGGAAATTCAAAAACTGAAAAGTGGGGCGTGCAATATTATTCGGCCCCTTAACTTTCAGTGCAGCAAACTCACTCCAGAAGTTCATTGTGGATCTCTGAATGATCCAATGTTGTCCTAAATGCCAAATGATGATAAATATAATCCACCTGTGTGTAATCAAGTCTCCGTATAAATGCACCTGCTCTGTGATAGTCTCAGGGTTCTGTGTGAAGCACACAGAGCATCATGAAGACCAAGAAACACAACAGGCAGGTCCGTGATACTGTTGTGGAGATGTTTAAAGCCGGATTTGGATACAAAATGATTTCCAAAACTTCCAAAACAGGGCTGGGAATCTTGGGCATGCGCAGTACTTATCTACAGCTCTCCCTCATCTACCTCCGCCTCTTTTCTACTGTGCAGCATCAGAGGAATCGTCAGATATCGTCGGATTCCTATGACGCTGCACAGTAGGAAAGAGGCGGAGGTAGATGGGGGGAGCAGCAGATAAGTACTGCGCATGCCAAGGATTCCCAGCCCCGCAGTGTGAATAAATCAGAGGAGACTGCAGGGCGGGATCTCAGTCCACGTGTCCACGCAGATGCAAGAAGGACGGGCAGCGCTAACTGCGCATGCCCAAGAAAAATGATTACAGCGCAGGCGCCAGGAACATGCCTGTTATGACCCCAATGGCAGAGGGTCTCAGGAATAATGCTAAGTCAGTAAATACAGAAAACCAGCTCATAGGGCAGTGGTAACTGGGCTGACCATATAACTAATCCTAGCACCACAAATACCAGCAGCCGGGGAACGTTCCTACGTTGATCCTAGACGTCTCGCGCCAGCCGGAGAGCTAACTACCCCTAGAAGGGAAAAGAAAGACCTTTCTTGCCTCCAGAGGAAATACCCCAAAAAGTTGGATAGAAGCCCCCCACAAATAATAACGGTGAGGTAAGAGGAAAAGACAAACATAAGAATGAGCTAGGAATTTAGCAAAGAGAGGCCCACTAGCTAATAGCAGAATATAGAAAGATAACTTATATGGTCAGCAAAAAATCCTATCAAAAATATCCACACTGGAAATTCAAGAACCCCCGAACCGTCTAACGGCCCGGGGGGAGAACACCAGCCCCCTAGAGCTTCCAGCAAGGTCAGGAATCACATTTAGTACAAGCTGGACAAAAATGATAGCAAACAAATAACCCAAAAAACAAAGAAGCAAGACTTAGCTTAATTTAGCACGAACCAGGACCAGCAAACAGGAGCAAACAGAATGTGTCTGATAACACCGATGCCAGGCACTGGACTAAGGTTCCAGGAGGTTTAAATAGCAACACCCCTGAAGTAACGACCCAGCTGGGTGCAAACAGAGGGAAGGAAATCCCAGAGTAATATCACTAGTAACCACTAGAGGGAGCCAAAAAAGTCTAATTCACAACAGTACCCCCCCCTTAAGGAGGGGTCACCGAACCCTCACCAAGACCACCAGGGCGATCAGGATGAGCAGCGTGAAAGGCACGAACCAAATCGGCCGCATGCACATCAGAGGCAACCACCCAGGAATTATCCTCCTGACCATAACCCTTCCACTTGACCAAATACTGAAGCCTCCACCTGGAGAGACGAGAATCCAAGATCTTCTCCACCATGTACTCCAACTCGCCCTCAACCAACACCGGAGCAGGAGGCTCAGCAGAAGGAACCACAGGCACAACGTAGCGTCGTAACAAAGACCTATGGAACACGTTGTGAATGGCAAACGAAACCGGAAGATCCAAGCGAAAGGACATAGGATTAAGGATTTCCAATATATTGTAAGGACCGATGAAGCGAGGCTTAAATTTAGGAGAGGAGACCTTCATAGGAACAAATCGAGAAGACAGCCACACCAAATCCCCAACACGAAGTCGGGGACCCACACCGCGGCGGCGGTTGGCAAAACGCTGAGCCTTCTCCTGTGACAACTTCAAGTTGTCCACCACATGATTCCAGATCTGCTGCAACCTATCCACCACAGAATCTACTCCAGGACAGTCAGAAGGCTCCACATGTCCCGAGGAAAAACGAGGATGGAAACCAGAGTTGCAGAAAAATGGCGAAACCAAAGTAGCGGAACTAGCCCGATTATTTAGGGCAAACTCAGCCAACGGCAAGAAGGTCACCCAATCATCCTGATCTGCCGAAACAAAACACCTCAAGTAAGCTTCCAGAGTCTGATTAGTTCGCTCAGTTTGTCCATTAGTCTGAGGATGAAAGGCAGACGAGAACGATAAATCAATGCCCATCCTAGCACAAAAGGATCGCCAGAACCTGGAAACAAACTGGGATCCTCTGTCCGACACAATATTCTCAGGAATGCCGTGTAAACGAACCACATTCTGAAGGAACACAGGAACCAGATCGGAAGAGGAAGGCAGCTTAGGCAAAGGCACCAAATGGACCATTTTTGAAAAGCGATCACATACCACCCAGATGACAGACATACCCAGAGACACCGGGAGATCAGAAATGAAATCCATGGAAATATGTGTCCAAGGTCTCTTCGGGACAGGCAAGGGCAAGAGCAACCCGCTGGCACGGGAACAGCAAGGCTTAGCTCGAGCACAAGTCCCACAGGACTGCACAAATGACCGTACATCCCGTGACAAGGAAGGCCACCAAAATGACCTAGCCACCAGATCTCTGGTGCCAAAAATTCCCGGATGACCTGCCAACATCGAGGAATGAACCTCGGAAATGACTCTGCTGGTCCACTTATCAGGAACAAACAGTCTGTCAGGTGGACAAGAGTCAGGTCTACCAGCTTGAAATCTCTGCAACACACGTCGCAAATCAGGAGAAATGGCTGACAAAATAACTCCTTCTTTAAGAATACCAACAGGTTCTGTGACTCCAGGAGAGTCAGGCACAAAGCTCCTTGAAAGAGCATCAGCTTTCACATTCTTTGAACCTGGTAAATACGAGACCACAAAGTCAAAATGGGAGAAAAACAATGACCAGCGGGCCTGTCTAGGATTCAAGCGTTTAGCAGACTCGAGATACATCAAATTTTTGTGATCAGTCAAGACCACCACACGATGCTTAGCACCCTCGATCCAATGACGCCACTCCTCAAATGCCCACTTCATGGCCAGTAATTCCCGATTGCCCACATCATAATTCCGCTCAGCAGGCGAAAACTTCCTAGAGAAGAAAGCACATGGTCTCATTACCGAGCAACCAGGGCCTCTCTGTGACAAAACGGCCCCTGCCCCAATCTCAGAAGCATCCACCTCGACCTGAAAGGGAAGTGAGACATCAGGCTGGCACAAAACAGGCGCCGAAGTAAACCGGCGCTTCAACTCCTGGAACGCCTCCACGGCTGCAGGAGCCCAGTTAGCAACATCAGAACCTTTCTTGGTCATATCCGTCAAAGGTTTAACAACGCTAGAAAAATTAGCGATAAAACGACGGTAGAAGTTAGCAAAACACAAGAACTTCTGAAGACTCTTAACTGACGTGGGTTGAGTCCACTCATGAATAGCTCAGACCTTGACTGGGTCCATCTCCACAGCAGAAGGGGAAAAAATAAACCCCAAAAAGGGAACTTTCTGTACTCCAAAGAGACACTTTGAGCCTTTAACAAACAAGGCATTCTCACGCAAAACCTGAAACACCATCCTGACCTGCTCCACATGTGAGTCCCAATCTTCAGAGAAAACCAGAATATCGTCCAGATAAACAATCATAAATTCATCCAGATACTTCCGGAAAATATCATGCATAAAGGACTGAAATACTGAGGGAGCATTAGAAAGCCCAAAAGGCATCACCAAGTACTCAAAATGACCTTCGGGCGTATTAAATGCAGTCTTCCATTCATCACCTTGATAAATGCGCACAAGGTTGTATGCACCACGAAGATCTATCTTGGTGAACCACTTGGCACCCTTAATCCGGGCAAACAAGTCCGACAAGAGAGGCAAAGGATACTGAAATTTTACAGTGATTTTATTCAGTAGCCGATAGTCAATACAAGGTCTCAAAGATCCGTCCTTCTTAGCCACAAAAAAGAATCCCGCACCAAGAGGGGAAGAGGATGGACGGATATGCCCCTTCTCCAGAGACTCCTTGATATATGAACGCATTGCGGCATGCTCAGGTACTGACAGATTAAATAATCTTCCCTTAGGAAATTTACTACCTGGAATCAAATCTATGGCGCAGTCACAGTCCCTATGAGGAGGCAGAGCACTGGATCTGGACTCACTGAATACATCCTGATAATCAGACAAATACTCAGGAACTTCCGAAGGAGTAGAGGAAGCAATAGACACCGGCGGGGAATCAGCATGAATTCCCCGACAGCCCCAACTTGACACAGACATTGCCTTCCAATCCAGGACTGGATTGTGGGTCTGTAACCATGGCAGACCCAAAACGACCAAATCATGCATTTTATGCAGAACAAGAAAATGAAACACCTCCCTATGTTCAGGAGTCATGCACATGGTCACCTGCGTCCAAAACTGCGGTTTATTTTCCGCCAATGGCGTAGCATCAATACCTCTAAGAGGAATAGGATTTACTAACGGTTCAAGAACAAAACCACAGCGCTTGGCAAATGACAGATCCATAAGACTCAGGGCGGCACCTGAATCCACAAACGCCATAACAGGGTAAGAAGACAAAGAGCAAATTAAAGTCACAGACAAAATAAATTTAGGTTGCAAATTACCAATGGCGACAGGACTAACAACCCTTGTTAGGCGTTTAGAGCATGCTGATATAACATGTGTAGAATCACCACAGTAAAAACACAACCCATTCTGACGTCTATGATTTTTCCGTTAATTTCTAGTCTGAATTCTATCACATTGCATTAAATCAGGTGTTTGTTCAGACAACACCACCAGAGGATTAGCGGTTTTGCGCTCCCGCAAATGCCGGTCAATTTGAATAGCCAGCGCCATGGAATCATTCAGACTTGTAGGAATGGGGAAGCCCACCATCACATTCTTAATGGCTTCAGAAAGGTCATTTCTGAAATTTGCGGCCAGAGCACACTCATTCCACTGAGTAAGCACGGACCATTTCCGAAATTTTTGGCAATACACTTCAGCTTCATCCTGACCCTGAGAAATAGCCAGCAAGGCTTTTTCTGCCTGAATTTCAAGATTGGGTTCCTCGTAAAGCAATCCGAGCGCCAGAAAAAACGCATAAATATTCGCCAATGCCGGATCTCCTGGCGCTAGCGAGAAAGCCCAATCCTGAGGGTCGCCCCGTAAAAAAGAAATAACAATTTTAACTTGCTGAGCAGAATCTCCAGATGAACGGGGTCTCAGAGAAAGAAACAATTTACAATTATTCTTGAAATTCCTAAACCTAAATCGATCTCCAGAAAACAATTCCGGAATAGGTATTTTAGGTTCAGACATAGGACTACTGGTAACAAAATCTTGTATACCCTGCACACGAGCTGCCAGCTGGTCAACACTTGTAATCAAGGTCTGCACATTCATGTCTGCCGCAAGCACACGCCACTCAAAGGTAAAGGGGAGGAAGAGAAGGAAGGAAAAAAAAAAAAACCTCAGAATTTCCTTTCTTATTATCCCACTTCTGCAATGCTTTAAACATTCAATATTGGCCTGGCATACTGTTATGACCCCAATGGCAGAGGGTCTCAGGAATAATGCTAAGTCAGTAAATACAGAAAACCAGCTCATAGGGCAGTGGTAACTGGGCTGACCATATAACTAATCCTAGCACCACAAATACCAGCAGCCGGGGAACGTTCCTATGTTGATCCTAGATGTCTCGCGCCAGCCGGAGAGCTAACTACCCCTAGAAGGGAAAAGAAAGACCTTTCTTGCCTCCAGAGGAAATACCCCAAAAAGTTGGATAGAAGCCCCCCACAAATAATAACGGTGAGGTAAGAGGAAAAGACAAACATAAGAATGAGCTAGGAATTTAGCAAAGAGAGGCCCACTAGCTAATAGCAGAATATAGAAAGATAACTTATATGGTCAGCAAAAAATCCTATCAAAAATATCCACACTGGAAATTCAAGAACCCCTGAACCGTCTAACGGCCCGGGGGGAGAACACCAGCCCCCTAGAGCTTCCAGCAAGGTCAGGAATCACATTTAGTACAAGCTGGACAAAAATGATAGCAAACAAATAACCCAAAAAACAAAGAAGCAAGACTTAGCTTAATTTAGCACGAACCAGGACCAGCAAACAGGAGCAAACAGAATGTGTCTGATAACACCGATGCCAGGCACTGGACTAAGGTTCCAATAGGTTTAAATAGCAACACCCCTGAAGTAACGACCCAGCTGGGTGCAAACAGAGGGAAGGAAATCCCAGAGTAATATCACTAGTAACCACTAGAGGGAGCCAAAAAAGTCTAATTCACAACACATGCCATAACGCTGAGGAGGCGGCGCCCAGAAGAAAGGAGGAAGTGACTGATGGCTGTGAGGTGTCTGTGCCGGGGGGGGGAAGACCTGCCCCCCTGACAAACTAGAGGTATGAGGGACAAATTATTAAAACGGTGGAAGGGACCCGAACTAAAAGAGCCACCTTGGCAGAATGCAGCATTAGTGCTGCACAAGGTGGCTCTTTTAGTTAAAAATGCCTGGGAGGGGTGACAGGTTCCCTTTAAAGGGGATGAAGTGTAGTGGCAAATAAAGTCTATGGAGAAATGTTTGTGACGCCACCTGTGGTACTCGGCCAGGGATGGCTGACGCTGCTTAAAGGGGACCATTGGGGCGGATGGTGTTGCAGCAGAGTTGGTATAGCTCCCCACAGGTAGAGTTTAGTCCCCAGGGCTACCGGTGCAGTTGGTGAGGGATGATAGACAGTGGAGTGAATGACTGAGGGTGCAGGAAATAATTGGAGGACACAGGTATTGCAGCTCCCTTTACCTTTTATTGGTGAAATTGCAGGTGCAGTTCGGGGCACAGGTTACAGGTGTTGATGGGGACCGGGCAGCCTGGGAGCATCTTGGGATCCACCTAGCCAAGTGAGTTTGGAAGCCTTCCTTTTGTGCTGTGCTCTCTGTCCCTTGCTGCCTGAAGCTTTTACACAAGTTCCTCTTAGTTTCTGTTTCTCCTAACCCATATGGTTGAAAGCATGTGCCTTGCATGGGCACTGTCTTCTCACTGGCAGCCCCAGGCTCCTGACCTGCTGTGGTGCCTCCAGGTGTTAGATGGGCCAGGAGACCTGCAATCTCCTGCCCTCCGGTTCTAGTTGCTGGGCCTTTAGTACCCGTGCAACCACAGACTCCGGTGTCTGGTTTCTTTTGTGCTTAATCCTGGGGAGAGCTCAATCACAGCTCCACTCCCAGTCTCTCTCCTCACACGCTTCCTCACCCTACGCAGTCTCACACTGAACTCTCTAACCCCACCTCCAGACCAGAACTTGTAGGGAAGTTCCCCTGAAACCGGGTTTAGAGCTCCCCCTTCTGGTCTGGAGTTTGGAAGGTGTTGTATGTTTGTGTTACCTGCTAAGTGGATCCTTTCTTATCTCCCGGCATGACATCACCCCCTGTGAGGAAGCCAATGCCATTGTGGCAACTGGACTCCTGGGGTGCCACATATATATATATAATCATAATACATAGCACAAGTAATAGTGACACAGAATGCAGAAATAATACCGCCATAGAGTGTATATACAAAATCATCATACGGTAGCCAAGTAAGGGTATGTGCACAAGTTGCGGAATCATCATACGGTGCACAAGTAATAGTGTCACAGAGTGCAGAAATAATACTGCCTTAGAGTGCACATATATAATCATCAAACTGTGTACCAATACGTGTCACATGATATATTAATAATATCACCATAAAGAGCACATACTAAATATAAAAAAAACCATTATACTGTGCATAATAGTGTAGAGATAATACTGACATAAAATGCATGTATAAAGCCATCATGTGTTCCATAAATAACTGTTACTGAGTGCACAATTAATGTTGCCATAAAGTACACATATAAAACAATCATACAATGCATAAATAACACTGTCATGAATAATACCACCATACAATGCACATATAAAACAATCATTTTGTGCACAAATAACAATTTCACAGAGAGTTAATAAGGCCACCATGTATTGTAGATATGAAGCAATTATATTGTGCATAAATACCACGGTTGCTGAGTGCACAAATAATACCGTAATACAGTGCACATATAGAAACATACCATACAGTGTCCATAAAATCATCACACATTGGTCATGCAAAACCATTATAGCATACACAATTCGGTTTCAAAGGGTGCAAAACTAATGCCTCCATACAGTGCTCATATAAAAATATCACTGCCACACATTGCTGGTATAAAATCATTATATCGTGCACAAATAATACCGCCATTCAGTGCATATATAAAACCATTATATTTCTAACAAGTTCTAACAAGTGTCACCGAGTGCACTATAATACCGCCAGAAATGTCACACAGTGCAGTAATAAGAATATGATTTCTATAAGTGTCCAGAAAAGGGGCTGTAGGAACGGAGTTAACGGAAGCCCCCCATGACTGCGTTGCCAAGGGAACGCAGGGGAGCAATTTTTAAAATAAGGATGTATGGGAGGTGATTGGCTTAGGGGATGGGGGAGGAGTAGGGGGGTGGCCTGGGAGTTATGGGACGGGCTATAGGAAAGTGCGGGAAGGGGGTCCATTACTGTTAGTCATCTGACCTGAGAAGACGTGCAGGATGGCCTCCGTCGATGATATACTCGGGCAGCTGCGGGTGATGGCGAGATCGCGGCGTGGAGGCTGGCTGGAGGACCAGCTGGCGACGTTGCTGGGCAGTCCGGGTGCCCAGGGGACTAGATCCAGGAGGACCCGTCCCCCGGAGCGCCTGTCACCGGAGCTGGGACGGCGCGGCAACCGCCGGCTACGGAGCCCCTCCCGGGACCCTGCGGATGGTGTGGGCCGGTCACCTGCCTCCTCCGGTCCGCCCTCCGGCAGGAATCCACAGGCCGGCGCTGCTGGCGCTGGACGTCGGCCGGGAGCAGCGGCGGCGCAGGCCCAGAGTGATGCACACGCCGCACCGGAAGTGACCGCAGGAGTTCCGGGTCGCGGATCCAGCATGGCGGCGCCCAGCAGGAGAGATACCCGGCGTGCAGCGGCGGTGTCTGCGGCGCCGGCGGTGTCACCAGCGACAAGAAGCAGAGGGCAAGGTGCGGCGGCGGGGCAAGTGAGGACCAGCGGAGCGGCGGCGGGTCCCTCCGGGTTGGAGCCCCCCCGGGGGCCTGGCAGGGGCGGCGTGACGAGAGGCAGAGCAACGGGCAGGCGCACCTCAACAGCACAGCCTGGCCCAGCACGGCGGGGGCGATCTTTGGCTGCGGCTGGGGCTCGTGGCAGAGCCCGGCAAGAAGATAGGTCGGGAGTCGGGCTGGCGGCCGCCAGGTCCAGGTCACCCAGAAGGTCCAGGGAGAGTTCCAGTTCATCTGCTCCGGTCCCCCCTGGTGACGAGGAGGCCAGGGGCGCGGGCCTGGAGCAACACAGCGGCGCGGAGGATTCCGGTTCCAGGAGCGACCCGCGGGAGTTCGGTGATCGCACGGCTGGCGGGGACACAGCACCCGCGCAGCTTAGTGAGTATGAGAATAATTTTGTTGTGGGGGGGGATAGTGGTGCTCGGGCTGGGGATAGTTGGTATGGGGGGGTTGCTTTGGCAGGGAGTGGGGGGCCTAGCTCCGGGGGGGTCCCGGGGATCAGGGAACTCTTGGCGGGTATGTCCCAGTTTTTGAGGAGATTGGACGGGGAGGGCCGGGATAGTGTGCGGCCCCCCCCTTTAGGTGCTTGGTTGCCGGCTTCAGGTACGGGTTCGGGAGTGGTAGTCGGATCTGGTAGGGATAGTGAGCAGGTGTCGGCGGCAGGGGTGTCGGTGTCGGTACAGACCGACAAGGATAAAGGGGACAGGATTAAGTTGGATGATCGAGCTAAAGGGGAGGTGTTCGTGTGTTTTGAGGGGCCATTGGGGGCTCATTTAAAGAAAGAGGTAAAGGAGAAAATATGGAAAGACGAATACGTAGAGATTTTCTCCCTGTTGCCCCTGGAGAAGTTCAATCTGGATAAGGGTAAGAAGGAGGACAGTAAGAAGGAGGAGGAGGAGAGGAGGCGTTGGCGACTGATACCGCAGACGTTTACGAATTGGCAGCAGGCCTTTTTTATTTTGGCAGGTGTCATAGGCGAAAAGTTTCCGGAGAATTGTGCGGGTTTGTTTTGCTACGTTGATGCTATAGGGGAAGCTTACAGGGCGTACGGAGGCCAGGCGTGGTTACGCTATGACGAGCAGTTCCGACAGAGGAAGGCGATTAGACCCGAGATAAAATGGGAGCAGAAAGACATAGGTTTGTGGTTAAAGGTGATGGCTCCGACGCGGTTTGGGCAGTCCTTTCATGGGGGAGGAGGGAGTAGCGGTCAGCAGTCAGGGCAAGGAAGTGGGGGACAGGGGTCACAAGGGGTTAAGGACAAAACAGGGACGTGTTGGCAGTTTAATGATGGCCAATGCAAATACGGCAGTACATGCAAGTTCAAGCATGTCTGTTCCCACTGTGGAGGGGCCTCACATGGAGTGGCCAAGTGTTTTAAAAAAGCAAGAGGCAAACCAGCAGTGGGAGGCGGTCATGGGGGTGACTCCGGTGAAGGTTCTAAAGATGGCCCCCTATCTAAGTAGGTATCCGGATAGACAAAAGGCTACGTTGTTGTGGGATGGTTTTTCGGAGGGTTTTAGGATTCCTCATCCGTCTTATGCTATCCCGTTTTCAAAGAAGAATTTGAGGTCGGCTAACCTTCAGGCAGAAGTGGTTACGGCTAAGTTGACGAAGGAAGTTGAGTTAGGGCGCATGGCGGGTCCGTTTAGCGTTTTACCTGTGGAGGGTGTGGTTGTGTCGCCTCTGGGGGTTGTTCCAAAGAAAGAGCCTAATAAGTTTCGCCTTATTCAGCACCTGTCTTATCCGAAGGGCCAGTCAGTTAATGACGGGATAGCGGAGGAGCTTTGCTCTGTGGTTTATACCTCTTTTGACGCTGCGGTGCAGTGGGTTCGTAGGTATGGCAAGGGTGCTCTAATGGCTAAGACTGATGTTGAGTCGGCTTTCCGTCTACTTCCGGTTCATCCTGACAGTATCCCGCTGTTGGGGTGCTTTTGGAACGGGGGATTTTATTTGGATAGGTGTTTGCCTATGGGTTGTTCAATTTCTTGCTCGCTGTTTGAAGCTTTTAGTACTTTTTTGGAGTGGGTTGTTCGGGATGTTTCTCAGGTTCCGTCTGTTATTCATTATTTAGACGATTTTTTGTTTGTGGGCCCCGCGGATTCTTTGTTGTGCGGTAATTTGTTGGCCGCAATGGAGTGGGTGGCAGGACACTTTGGTGTTCCCTTGGCGCGTGATAAAACAGAGGGACCCGTTACGGTGTTGAGTTTTTTAGGCATTCTCATTGACTCTGAGAAGATGGAGTGTCGCTTGCCTGAGGAGAAGCTGTTGGCTTTAAAGCAAGAGGTGTTGAGATGTGAGAAGTTGCGCAAGGTTACGTTGAAAGAGCTTCAGTCTCTGTTGGGGCGGTTGAACTTTGCGTGCCGTATTATGCCGATGGGCAGGATATTTTGCAGGAGATTATCAAGGGCTACGGCTGGAGTGCGTTCAGCGCATCATTTTGTACGCTTGAACAAAGAGCACAGAGAGGATTTGGCGGTATGGAGGCGCTTTTTGGGAAACTATAACGGTAGGGCCCTGATTCAACAGGAGGATTTGAACGCTTTTGATTGTGAAATTTTTACGGATGCGGCTGGCAGTGTTGGATACGGGGCTTATTGTGCCGGAAAGTGGAGTGTTGGGACATGGCCTGATTGGTGGCGAGAAGCGGGTTTTACAAAAAATTTGGCGTTGTTGGAGCTGTTTCCAATTGTTGTTTCAGTGTTCATTTGGGGCAGTATTTTTAGGGACAGGCGGATACGTTTTCATTGCGACAATTCGAGTGTGGTGTCAGTGATAAATAGTCTGTCGTCATCATCTCCTCCGGTGATCAAATTGGTTAGGGAGTTAGTTTTGCGGTGCCTGGAGTTGAATGCATGGATTTCGGCTGTACATGTTCCCGGCATTCAAAATTCTTTAGCCGATGCTCTGTCTCGTTTACAGTGGGAACGTTTCCGGGAGTTGGCTCCAGAAGCGGAAGATGCAGGAACGACATGCCCTTCTCATTTGTGGCAGATTGTTGCGGACGAGGAGGTCGGCTGATACAGTCTTCAGTGTCCGCGAGGACGTGGTCTGGTTATGAGGCGTCTTGGCATTTGTGGGTAGGGTGGTTGGAACAGTTGGGTTCAGTTGAATCGGATCTTGACAGGGTCATGGCTATTTTGCGTTTGATTGGATCGGCGGCGGAATGGGGTTGGTCAGTGTCAAAATTGAACAAGTTTATAGCTGGTGTTGCTTTTGGTTTTAGGCTCCAGGGTTCCGCTGATGTCACTAAGGATTTTTTGATTCGGCAGGCGTTAAAAGGTTTTAGGAGGGGTTTTTCAACTTGCGATACTCGACGGCCCATATCTTTCGGCATGTTGGAGCGTCTGGGAGTAGTATTGGGGGACGTTTGTGTTTCTGATTATGAGGTTGTTCTGTTTCGTTTGGCGTTTTCATTGGCCTTTTTCGGGGCGTTGAGAATAGGGGAGTTGGTTTCCCCCAGCAGGTTTGCGGCTGGGGGTTTGTTGGCGGAGGATATTGAATTTTGGTCAGGTGGGGTTGCCTTTTGGATTCGGCGGTCAAAGACCGATCAGTTTGGGAAAGGAAGACGTGTGGTGTTAGGAAAAGTGATTGGGGGGGCGATGTGCCCCTTTCGGTGTTTGGAAGATTATTGGGGTTTGGGTCCAGATAGGTCTGGCCCACTTTTGCGGCACCGTCGGGGTGAATTTTTATCGCGGTTCCAGTTTACGGCAGTTTTGAGACAGGCGTTGACAATGTTAGGCCTGGATCCCTTGTCATTCGGGACGCATTCATTTCGAATTGGGGCAGCATCTGAGGCAGCTGGTTTGGGGCTGGGTCCGGAGGTTATTCGTCATATTGGACGGTGGTCGTCGAATCGTTATTTATCTTATGTGCGGAATTGATTCTGTGGGGGGTATTAATTATCGTTGTGTTTTGCAGGTCGGACCCCACTTCTGGCATGGATTTTCGGACATTCTTTTGTGCATTGGGGGGCGATTCGTGCCGATGTTAGACAAGATGGTAGGCAATTGGGTTTTCAGAGGGAGGTGGTGGTGGTCCGATGGTTGGGTTTTCGGGGCATGTCGTGGCGAGGGTTTTTGACCGAGTTTTCCAGATCGGTTGGTTTGGATCGTTCCCCGGATATTGTAGTGGTACATTTGGGCGGTAATGATTTGGGTTCTAAGCCGGTGAGAGAATTAATTCGGGACATACGGCATGATTTTTTACGTTTGTGGGTATCCTACCCTGGATTGGTTACAGTGTGGTCTGATATAGTGCCCAGGAAAACGTGGAGGGCGGTTCGCTCTATGAAGGGTATCAATAGGGCCCGTGTTAAGTTAAACAGGGCTGTGGCGAGTTTTGTTTCTCGCAATGGGGGGGTGGCGGTTCGCCACTTTGAGTTGGAAGCTGGTGTTGGAAATTATTGGAGAAGTGATGGCGTTCATTTGAACGATATTGGTCTGGATTTCTGGTTGTTGGCAATTCAAGAAGGGTTGGAGAGGGCCATGGCGGTGGTGGGGCACTCGCGAGCCTGAGGTGTTCAGTGCTGCTCGTGGTTGGCGGGGGGCGGGGTTCTTGGAGTTGGTTTCAGGGGGTTGATCTGGCTTTGGTTTATTGGCTCTGGACGGGGATGTTACCTCGGGAGCTTTGGGATTGGTTTGCCCGGTAAACGGGTTACATGGTGCCCTCGAGCTGGTGGTTACGGCTGAGGGTAAAGAAGGGTTTTCATGTTTGTTTTTGGGCTTTTGCCTATTATGTGCCAGATTTATTAGCTCCAAGAACCCTCCCCTCAAGGTTTTTATGCAAATGTACAAATGGTTGTTTATGTTTGTTATTAATAAAATGGCCGCTGTGGCCAAATTATCCAAAAGAAATAATTGTTGTGTTTTTAATTTTGGGGGGTATTAATAATTATGGGGTATAGGGATCAGGGGGTGGGAGTGAGGCCTGGTATCTCGGAGGTCCCATCTTGGAATGCGCAGTCAAGAAAAGGGGCTGTAGGAACGGAGTTAACGGAAGCCCCCCATGACTGCGTTGCCAAGGGAACGCAGGGGAGCAATTTTTAAAATAAGGATGTATGGGAGGTGATTGGCTTAGGGGATGGGGGAGGAGTAGGGGGGTGGCCTGGGAGTTATGGGACGGGCTATAGGAAAGTGCGGGAAGGGGGTCCATTACTGTTAGTCATCTGACCTGAGAAGCCCACCCACCCTCCCTTGTTTTTCGTCCTTGCTTTGGGGCGTTTTTTGTAAGGGCAACGGAGGTATAGTTGGGGAATTAAAGGCTATTTTGTGTTTTGATGGGGTTTATTTCATACTGTTGTCACAGTGGCTGGTTGGCGGGGGGCGGGGTTCTTGGAGTTGGTTTCAGGGGGTTGATCTGGCTTTGGTTTATTGGCTCTGGACGGGGATGTTACCTCGGGAGCTTTGGGATTGGTTTGCCCGGTAAACGGGTTACATGGTGCCCTCGAGCTGGTGGTTACGGCTGAGGGTAAAGAAGGGTTTTCATGTTTGTTTTTGGGCTTTTGCCTATTATGTGCCAGATTTATTAGCTCCAAGAACCCTCCCCTCAAGGTTTTTATGCAAATGTACAAATGGTTGTTTATGTTTGTTATTAATAAAATGGCCGCTGTGGCCAAATTATCCAAAAGAAATAATTGTTGTGTTTTTAATTTTGGGGGGTATTAATAATTATGGGGTATATGGATCAGGGGGTGGGAGTGAGGCCTGGTATCTCGGAGGTCCCATCTTGGAATGCGCAGTCATGAGAAATATATTTAACAGGAGATCTGCCAGGATCTCCTCTGACAACGGCTGGTCATTCTCTCGCCACCTTCTTTATCGTGGTCCTGCATTGTGGCTCTGGTGGGCCGCATTCGTAGGGTTATTGTTTACGGCTTTGATCTGACCTGGATGAACGTTCTCACGGCAGAGCGACAACATCTGCAGAGAATGTTTTACATTCATATCTGCTCTCATAAACCAAGTGACTCATCCTTCAATGTCAAAGTCCATGACTTCTGCCAACTCTTTCCTCACAATGGGCTGTCTGCAGTTCACTAAGATGATTTACTCTCGAAAAATCAGCACACATTCCCCAGCAATCATTATTCAATACACGATAATGTGAGAACATCCACAACCCCACCAACTTCCCAAAACATCTCGAAAGGGAACCTGTCGTTAGATTCTGGCTGCCCAAACCATGGGCGGCATAAATGGCTGCCTGATTGTAGCCAGGTATATTTCATATGGAAAAGCTGTGGCTTTTCCGAAAAAACCTACTTTGGGAAGCCGGATGGGGACCATGCTGCTCCAGTGACTAATCCGAGGCCACTCCCAGCTCCACTCCAGGTGATTGACAGGTCTCCCCCTATGTGTTCATAAGCAGAGACCTTGTTTCTACTCGTTTTTACGTGGTACATTTAGAATAAAAACATTTTTTAAATAAGCCTATCACATGTTAGGGAGAGCAGGCAACAGACTGGATTTCTGGTTCTTTTCACAAGTGTTTATTTCTGTTAATGTTGATGATTATGGCTTACTGCCAATGAAAACCCAAAAGTCATTATCTCAGTTAGGTTCAGATTGCGTTAGTGCAATCCGTTTAGCGCGAGCGCTAGCGGATTGCGCTAACGCAATGTCTTTTTCGGGGCTGCGTTCAGGGGTCGCGTTAACGTCCCCGCTCTCGCAGATCCCCGATCTGCGAGAGCGGGGAACGGACCTCTGGCGCGCCGCGGACGCTGCGAGCAGCGTCCAAGGCGCGCTACAAAAGACCGGCACATCGCTAGCGCGTGCCGAAAATGACACGCGCTAGCAATGCGCTCTAACATTGCCGGCAATGGGAGCGCTAACGGACGCGGTGCACGGCGTTAATTTCGCCGTGCAACGCTGTCCGTTAGCGCTATCCCATTAACGCAATGGGAACCTAGCCTAAGTTAGAATTCTTTATAACACCAGCTTGAAAAAATTATTTTAACATCCGAAGTGTTGGCCTACTGAAATGTACAGTATGTTCAATAAATGCACTCAATACTTGGTCGGGGCTCCTTTGCATCAATTACATTGTTACCCTGCTCTTCACTGCTTATACCAGGATGATGCAGGGATGAGGGACATATATCAGGATGAGGGATATATATACCAAGGTGGAGGGCATATATACACTGCTCAAAAAAATAAAGACGGGCCATAGGAGGGCAACAACCCAGCAGCAGGACCGCTACCTCTGCGTTTTTGCAGGGAGGAACAGGAGGAGCACTGCCAGAGCCCTGCAGAATGACCTCCAGCAGGCCAAAAATATGCATGTGTCTGCACAAACGGTTAGAAACCGACTCCATGAGGATAGTCTGAGTGCCTGATGTCCACAGATGGGGGTTGTGCTCACAGCCCAACACCATGAAGAACAATTGGCATTTGCCACAGAACACCAGGATTGGCAAATTCGCCACTGGCACCCTGTGCTCTTCACAGATGAAAGTAGGTTCACACTGAGCACATGTGACGGACGTGACAGAGTCTGGAGATGCCGTGGAGAGCTTTTCTACTTCCTGCAACATCCTTCAGCATGACCAGTTTGGCAGTGGGTCAGTAATGGTGTGGGGTGGCATTTCTTTGGAGGGCCGCACAGCCCTCCATTTGCTCGGGAGAGGTAGCCTGACTGCCATTAGGTACCGAGATGAGATCCTCAGACCCCTTGTGAGACCATATGCTGGTGCGGTTGGCCCTGGGTTCCTACTAATGCAGGACAATGCCAGATCTCATGTGGCTGGAGTGTGTCAGCAGTTCCTGCAAGATGAAGGAATTGAAGCTATGGACTGGCCCGCCCGTTCCCCAGACCTGAATGCGATTGAGCACATCTGGGACATCATGTCTCGCTCCATCCACCATTGGCAGATGCTTTAGTCCAGGTCTGGGAGGAGATCCCTCAGGAGACCATCCGTTGCCTCATCAGGAGCATGCCCAGGCGTTGTACAGTAGGGAGGTCATACAGACACGTGGAGGCCACACACACAATACTGAGCATCTTTTCCTTGTCATGAGGCATTTCCACTGAAGTTGGATCAGCCTGTAATTTGATTTTCCACTTTGATTTTGAGTATCATTTCAAATCCAGACCTCTATGGGATATTAATGTTGATTTACATTGATATTTGTTATGTTTTATTGTTCTGAACACATTCCACTATGCAATGAATAAAAATTTGCAACTGGAATATTTCATTCAGAGATATCTAGAGCTCCCTTTATTTTTTTGAGCAGTGTATATACCTGAATGGGGCTAGGATGCATGATGTTTTAGGATGGAGGATATATATAGATGTATATTTGAAAAAGCAGGCAGCACTCCGATATTACCAAAATATAACGAGGACTGTATTCAGCCCATATGGGGTGGTGAGTGACGTTTCCATTCCAATTAACCTTTATAATCCAATATATATACCAGGATGGGGTGGGGATGCCCAGGTCCAAATTTTGCACCGGGCCCATTGGACTCTAGTTTCGCCACTGTCCAAGACTGTTTTTCCAGGCCACAACCTAGCACTATATTGTAGCCAGATACCATTGTAGTTTTTACAAATCTACAGAGTTTGAGTTCACCACCCTCACTTTCCACTGGTTCCCTAAGCTGACTATTTCCCATAGCCCCAGCAAACTCTGCAAAGCTATCCACTTGGACCAAGCTATAGCTTTTCTCAAATATCAATCTAGCACCACCCAAGCAAAATTGTCATCCCTCCCGCCTAAAACTAGCCTCTCTGCATCGATGACAGCAAACTCAGCCCACTACTCCCAAGCAGCCAAATATCTCTTGGGCTACGTGAACACCATGTCTTTTTCAGTTTATTGAACCTGCAGAGTATTTCAAGAGGAAGACACTTCAGGATACACTGGGTATTTTTCCCTCTAGCGCCTTTTTTAGTGTATTCTATTTTGCAGGTTCCTAACCATTAAAGCACTACTCCAGTGTTTTTTTTATTGCACCTGCTGTCACTTTCATTGTTTTCCATTGTCGATTGAGTCGGTCGACCTTCCGACGCGCTTCAGTGTTTCTATACAAGTCTATGAGAGCCTCATTCGGGCCTTGTTCTGGCTCTCATAGACTTGCATTGAGAGCTTGTGACGTAGCTTCTGACTTCAGGTGAGTCAAAATCAACTGTCACAAGAAGGTGCCGCGGAATTGGAGCAGTGCCAAAAAACGGTGAACACGCCGGAAGGGGAGTATAAGAATTGGGTCAGTGGACTCATGGACTCACATTCAAAGTGCCACGCCATTTTGCGTTTATGGGGTGTTTTCTTTATGGTTTCGGGGTTTTTTTTTACTCCACTAAACAATGAAGAAACCTCTCGAGTTTTTTCTAACAAAAACACTGACAAAATGCTCAAAAAGATAGATGGAAAATAAATATGTTTCTGCAGCGCCCCAGAGTCCTGGTCGTTGCAGTACTGTGGCTCCGCCACTATGGGGAGCTATGGTACGTCTGATGGCACTGAAGGAGTTCATCTGATCAGGTATCACAGACACCAATACATTTCACAGCCGGGCCTCCGGGGGGAGCTAAGGGTTCTATTCACTAGGCCACTCCCCACCATAGTGGGTAAACTGGGGGTCAGGCAGGAAGTTAGTCAGAAGCTGACTGGGTTGGAACCAGGCAACACCTTGTGGCAGAGGGTGTTGTGGGGGAAGATACAGTAGGGTCTCTGTCAGGGGTGGGATCCTGACAGAGGCTTGGCAACTTGAACGAACGTAACGGGACCGTGCCTGCTCAGGATAGCGGCGGTGCCCAAGGAAGGATCAGAAGCGAGATAGATTGTGCTGAGTGAGAAACGAGATCAAAGCACTAGGAGAACACCAGTAGGAGTCGTGCTGTAAGACCGAGGCAACATCCTACTGAGGCGCACAACCGGTGGCCGGAACGCCGAGAGAGTATCATAATATCCAGCTTCAAGCAATACTCTAAACAGCAGCAGGACAGTCAGTCTCAGGCGGGCTGTCTAACTTAAATCACCTATGCAGTCTTGGGGGGCAACTTGTGGAGAGGGGCGACTCTAGGGTCCCGGAAGAGCTCCGAGCCTACCCGTCAAACGGGTGCCGTCCCAACCAGAACATCAGGGAGGGACGGAGGATTAGCAGAACATCATCTAATCGAGTTGTGAGGGAACTTAAGAAACAGACACAACAGTTGTGGGGACTTTCTGTAAGCACAGCAGGGAAGGACCACAACACATAGCGCAAGCAGGAAGGCACAGATTTCCACCTGTGAAGAGAACTCTGGAGGTGCCATTGGACCGGCCGGACTTGCGCAGCCTGGTGAACCGTATTCCGGACTGAGGACCCAGAGATCTTCAGTAAAGAGGTAAAGAGACTGCAACCTGGTGTCCTCGTTATTTACCGCGACCTGCACCCCACAACTGCACCGCTACACCACCACTTATTGCACCGGACGTCCCCCAATGACAGACAGGGCCACGGACCGGGTCTAGCCACCGTGACAACCCCAGGACTGAGACCCAGAGGCCCGGCTCCGGGTACCCCTCGGCCCTGCGGCGGTGTGGGGGCGCTCCATTTCAGCATTTAGGTAGCGCTTTTCCTGGCCTCCAGATTTTGGAACTGGATCAGCCTGAAAAGACGTTGTATGTGCATAAGCTTACATTGCTACATAGGTTGAAAAAAAATGTCAATGTTTTGTTGACCAAGTTCCTTAGTTATCACTAGGTCTCCATCATGCTGGAGAGGGCATCGTCGTCACCACATTGCTCCTGGATGATGGGAGAAGTTGTTCTTGGAGGAGGTTTAGATCCCTTTCTTTATTCACTGTCGTGTTCTCAGGCAAAATTGTGAGTGAGCCCCCTCCATGGCTGAGAAGCCCCCACACATGAGTGGTCTCAGGAGGCTTTACTGTTGGCAGACACAGGACTCATGGTATTGCTCACCTTCTCCTCTCTGGACAATCAATCTTCCAGATGTCCAAAATAGTCGGAAGGGGTGTCATCAGAGAAAATATCTTTGCTGAAAGACAGGGCTTGAACTAAAGAGGACTGAGGTAAAGTTGTTTTCTCTGATAAAGCCCTCTTCAGACTGTTTGGGACATCTGGAAAAAATATTTGTAGAGAAGAAAAGGGAAGTGATACCACAAGTCCTGTGTCATTCCCCATCATTATGATGGATGCTGCTGTTCTGCTCTTTGAGGGTCTTCTTCTCTGCCTCACCTGCTAATTCCACTGCTGCCTGTTCAACTCTTTTTTCCGTTTTCTACTCTGGTCAAAACGGCCTTGCCTATAGCCTCTTTCCCCCTAACCAAACATCCTTCTCGTCTGGTAAATGAGTTCTTCTGCCACCAGGTAAAAAAAAGTCGGCATTGACTGCTCCTGGAGCTCTCGCCTTCTCGGCACTGCCCAAATGCAAGCAAAATTAATATATCCCCATCACAATAAACAGTGAATGAACTGGCGGGAGATCTCCTCACCCAGGACATGAAAGTTGGATGTAGCATTCCATTCACCCACCTATCTTACAATGTTAAGCAGCTTTATAATGCTTGGGGGCTGGGAGGGGCAGTGCACTATTCTGATTTTTTGGTAAATGCAGGTTCTCTATTTTCTCCTGTGTCTGCTTTTTTACTTTTAGTCCTTCTTCTCTCCACAAGGTCCTGGTCATCTACCTGGAATTCACTTCTTACCAAGGCATTAGAAAAAAAAAAAAAAGAATGAGCTTATAGAATTTAGACTAGGACGACCGCCATGGTTATGTGAAACATCACGGCAAAACATAAACATCTGAAATCCTGAGTAGGCAAAGCTCCGGCTGTCAGATATTTCTGGAAAGATGTGTGAATACATTACTCTATATTACAACATACTCTGCCGCTTAATGAGAAAAAGTCTCGGGTGTGTCTGTATTTTCTCTCCAGCGGTAACTATTCACTTGGCTCGGTTACTAGTGCAGTCATTTCATGATTCATTCATCAAATTATGGGTCACTTAGGCATTCCAATATATGCAAACAAAATAAAAATCATTTTTTCTTTTGTCTCTGGGTTTGTAAGGTAATATCCACAATAACATTTTTGGATTGCACTCCCCTTTCCCAAAACAAAAAACATATCAACTTATTCTGACTTCATATATAGGCTGCGAGTGTGGGCTCTTGAGACAACTTTTCTATGGGTGTCTCTGTGTACTAGTACTCACACATAGTGATTTCATCAGATAGCTTGTCTCGACTGCAGAGGCACGTATGAAGATTCCAGAAGAAGGTTTATTTTCCAGCTGAATTCTTGTAGTTAGGCACAAATACAGTAGATAAAAAAGACTATTCTCAATCAGTGCTGTGTAGAAATGATGCTTGCAAGATGGATGACAAACACTGATTGGGGAAGAAGAAGGGAGGGGTTACTTACATCAGAAGCACAGGGAGAGAGGAAGGACAGACTTCTAAAAGGCAAACTGATTACACAGCAGTGTAACAGAAACAATACAATGACAATAAAATACAATACTGTATGATTCCCCTCGTGGGACATGGCATTACTTTTTGGACGAGAGGAAGGTGAAAATCCATGGCTAAATTATCCATCATCATCTGCTATATTTTATAATAATTTACCTTTGGTCAGAGTACGTACCGCAAAGTACTGTAATGCACATGCGTGGGAAAAGGTCAAAGCGGGCCAGAAAGGCAGATAGAAGTATGCCAGCACAGGAGCGTGATGTAGGAAACTGTGTAGATGACGTGGGGCGCATCATCAACACGAAGCAAGGTGAGGAGGCGCTGGATCAAGACCAGCAATGTCCATCGGACCGGATCGCCCCGTAGGTGAGTATAATGAAAGCTGCTTTTTTCTGTTATGCAGAACATATTAGGGGACATATAGACAGCGGTCAAGAATACTGTATATGAGGGTGCTGGCCCTATTTTACCTGGCAAAAACCTGGTGGCAGGTTCCCTTTAATAAATCCAATTTGATATGGGAGCTCGATTTTCTTGGTTCCTCTTCATTGCTACACGCAGACCGTGCGAGCCGTGCACCTGGTGGTGAGTTAGCTGGACTTTCTTATTCTTATAATTAGGAAGAGAAAGACACAGATTTCTCTGATAGGATATATTATAAGGTTTCTTATTTTCATATGTACTATTGATTCATTGAATAAAAACTAAAATGACGGTTATACTTTAAAATCAGTATACCCAAACCTTTCCCGTCACGGAATAGCCAGAAGGCCCCATACACACCAGATACTCATCAGGTTCCACCAAAATCGGCACATAGTGTTCAATTTGGCTTCATTGGTCCCACCATTGATCATGATTCTGATGTCCATTCTCCATCTGTCCGGAACACACACTTCATTGTCATCAATAAGATCTGATAAGTTATTTGTGAATTGCACCATAATAAATAGATCCTAGTGGCAATTGGTTAACTCCAAAGTCTCCTATAAATGACCCTTGATGACCAGTTATTCAACATTTATGTGTTTCTGGCCTCACCTATGATGTGGCCCCTAGTTTTTGGTGAGGCACAGATGTGGAGGCAGTTTTCATAGGAGTCAGAGGTGGACATATCATTGGTGCAACCTGTGCGGTCGCACAGGGCCCCAAGAAGTAGGGTATCCACTACTCCCTCCAAAGCAAGGGGAATTGTCTATTATGATGAGCTATTGGGCCACAAAGGGCCCATATACTGTTCTTGTACAGGGGCCCTCTCCTGACTGTGTCCGCCAGTGATAGGAGTAATCATATTATTGTTATACTGGGTTCACAAAGCAAAAAAAAGTATAATTAGGAGATATTTTTGATCTTCCACTATGGATAATGAGGCCCCGGCATTATCTTAGTTAGTCTGGTGAAGCACCAAAAGAAAAAGCTTGAGAAGAACTCTGACAGATCCGTCCTACCATAGCGCCATTCCCAGTTATTAGCCATCAGATAACATCCGCTCCAAGTATGATAAACATTTCAATATTTCAAGAAAAATAATACAAAAACATCCTCAAAAATGTCTTAAGATTTTGAATTCTTTACTACATATAGGTCTAGAACCAAACTGAGCGTGAAGCTTTCATAGCATACATAATGTGTGCAGATGGCCTGCAGTCTAATGACATATGATGTGTTCACGTCTATAAGTAATCGCCAGGAATCACACATGGATGACTCACTCTCCCTTGCTTAAAGTAATGTAAAGGCTTCTCCCAGAGATGAATCATGAGGGATTTTTTGGTATATACAGCATGTACAGTGACAGATGGTGAAGACTAAAGACAGAGAAATGTGAATAGATCATTTTTATTTTAAAGGTTTGGGGTATTTTCAGCCTAAATGTATGTGACACAACTTTATAGGCATGATACACACTTTACTCTTCTTGTAGCACCTCATGGGAGGGACACATTTCCATCATTTTTTTGTCCTATAAAATACAGCAGTTTAAAACATTCTGAAGTTATTCACTTTTATTGGTTCCAGGGCCGAACTTGGCTCCCTTCCCTTATGGCCACCGCTCTTTGTTGTCATCCAGCCTATGTTTTTCAAGTAGATGGGCAAATTCCTGTGACATCTTCACCTTAGGCCTTTTAAGGCCAACTCAGACATCTGTGTGAGTCTGAAAATTCTGTAAGCGTTGTGTTCAGGTGTCATGGGCTTTGGAGTTAGCCTCTCTCCAGTTCCCTTAGCTGGCAATCATCTGTTTAGCAAACTCCTGTTATGCTTTTCTACAATCTGTATTTACTTCCTGGCTTAGGCCTGTTGATTAACCCATCAGCTGCTATAAGCATTACGGACTCATCTCTGCTGTTCACGTTATTAACATAGCTGCAACAGTGTGTATCTTTTCTGCAAGTAAGAATTCCGTCTGCTTGTTCATCTCTGCCGCCTTCTTCTGTGTCAAGGACTATCTGCCTGCTGATTGCATACAACTCTTCCATTAACCATTTGTTTGCTGCAAGTCCTGGATTGAATATACATCCAGCGTTCCTGTATTTGTATACATTCCTGGCTCTGTGTCTTGCAGTGTTCCCTGCTCCTCTTGCCTTTCTGACGTCCTACGTATCCTGCTGTCCTTGTTCTCACTTATCACTTTGCCATCCAGCAAGCAGAGGTAGCAATATCAGAGGAGCACAATGACACTGACGTTAACTAGATCCAGCATTCCAGCCATCTTTAGATCAGTACTTACAAGCTCTATGGAAAAATAAATTGCAAAACTTGATTGTTTTTACAAACACTTTGTAATTGTAACCATTCATAATGATGAGACATTCATGATGTCGAGGAGGTGGCGCTGCTTAATTGCCTATGCAGAGCCCAGTAGGCAAGCTGACTTTTTCATTGGCTGCTACTCTTTGCACATTGAACACTTAGGGTTCATTCACACTAAGGCCTTCTTATTGATTTTTTTTTAATCTCTTTTCTGCACCCTAGAAGTGTTTATCATCTCTTACGAATGTCCATTAGGTATGTCCATTAGGACCTCTTGCCAAGATTGTCCCAGATTTATAGTCATCAATGGCTTTAATATACTAGAATTTAAGCGAATGTTACAGTGTGGTTCCATTTTTTTTTTTACTTTAGTAGTTATTGTGTTATTGGTCTTAAGTTGCCTTTTATTTAACAAAATGCTTGGAAGTTAGTGGTGTTCTAGAAAAAGGAAAAAAAATGAAAAAAACAGCTGAAGGCAAAATTTTCCTCTACGAGTATATTTATTCCCAATACAATTTGCTCTGAGACTACAGGTCTTTCCATGAATACATGTGAAGCCATAAAAAAAGGTTCATAAGGATCTAAAAAACAAAACAGACCAGTCTCGTATTTAGTATGTTTCTATACTGACCGTTGATATATTTTCACATGTAGAGAAGTGGAGGTGATATCCACACAGCCCCTCTTGAAGATCTGTGTTGTGATATAATGCATTCAACTGTCTTTAATTTGATTTTGTCTGTTCAGTAATTTTCATGCACTTAGTTGGGTACAGATGGAGTTAACATTTGGGACTAGCCCAGAATAGGAGGGGCTATGTGGGAAGACAGAAGACAGCTTCCTGATAGTGAGTTAGTTAGAGCCCAGTGTTTAGTAGAGACAGACCTAAGGTCTGATAAGATGGTAGACTGACATGTCATAGTGTGTTGTGTGTGAAGAGGGAAGATCAAAGGTCATCAGATAATGCATCTTAAGGACCAAGGAAACGAGACAGAGAGATTTGATGGAGATTTGACTGATAAATTGGACAGATTCGAAGACAGGCCTGAGAGGTTACCTAAACGGTACAAAACTTAACTCAGGGGAAGTAGAAGGTCAACTTAAAGGGGATTGAATGAGAAAGGATTGTATCAGAAGGATTTTAGTGAGCAGTTGTCTAAATAGAAAGGGTATTGAAAGTAAGCAATGGTCACTATATTGGGACTCTCCTTCAATCTCACTCAGAGAACAGTGGACTTTCAAGGTTCAAGAAGTCGTAGCGACTTACCTCAAGCAAATGAGTCCTCATTAGTCATTGGCTGCCGATGGGAACCCTGTGAATGTCCTCCTACCTGCCAGCTTCCGCTGCCTCTCTTTTAATTAGCCGGCATAGCAATGCCATTACACCAAGCCTACAAATCGGAATAGGCACCGGGGAACATAGAAGGTTGTTTACATGACCTCTGTTTGTTATACACAGAATATTGACGTTGTCGCTAGACCAAGGTCTTAAGAATCAATTATCTAATACAATGCAGCATGACATAGCCCAGAGTAGACTCCAAAATCAATGCGCACACCAAACAACACTTTCTCCTGTACTGCCTTAGACCACCAAGAATAATGGAATTAACCCTTCCCTGTTCTCGACTCCCAGATATATTGATATTACCATCGTCATTATCCTAGACTACTAGGAATAGAGACTGTACTAGACCAGAATGTTTTCTAATATTGTACCTTACCTGGGTGCTATGTGGTCCTGTATTTCTGGATGCTTTATAGCTATAAGGTAGCAGTTCATTACTATTTATTTTCTACTGTTCTACATTGTCAGGTTAAGTGGGTACAAAGGCTTAGAAGAAACATTGCCAGCGATGCAGCTCAAAGTTGCTGGTGGACGTGAAGAGAAGTTGTGTTGAGGAAGGAGGAAGGTGACCAAGCTGAATGTCTGAACCAGAACATAAGAGCCTTTGGCTTCACCCTTGCCCCATACTACACCTCAAAAATTAATTCACACGATATACTGAGATTCCAAAATTAAGACTAAAGATCAGATCCCAAAACCAATCGAAACCACAGGCCAAAATGTATTTAGACCCCAAACTTAATTCTGATCCCAGAATAGACCCTTCAAAAATTCAACATAGATCCTAAATCATCCCCCTTTCATTTACTGTACTTACCACTCTTCTGCCCTCCCCATGGTACAATAGGTCCTGGAATGTGTTGTTTTCAGTGTTCAGATCAGTGTTCTTCTCCAGGTGGGTGCGATGTTGGTCTAAAAATGAGGAGCAGTAACACTATCCATTATTTATTGGATTGCATCCCTTAGATAACAGCCAGGCCTCCTTGAGTTCATTGACTATGTACCAGCTGCTATTGTAGTAGATTTACTCCCAAACTTGAGTCAATAATAGCAGAAAGCGTTAGAGTCTGTTAGCAGAAAATTAGTGTTTAAACCAAGCACAGGTGGTCCATGCACCGTTGATGTGGTCAAATTCAACGCATCTTTCCACCTAATTGTTTTGCATCTATCTCCACCTGACCCTTCCTTGATAAACAGCTCAGGCTTTGCACGAACCCAAAAATGGCAGGGGTTAGATGGAAAACAAGTAGGTGGAAGGGCACACTGAACTGCTTGGCCATGACAAGGGTGAACCGAGCTCCTCGGTTTGTCATTTTCTGCTGCCAGACTTCCTTTAATAACCTCTGACTGACAGCACTATTGACTAATGCACAATTACATTCTCATATAAGGTTATAAATTGCGTCTGAGTTCTTTGTCACATGAGGAAAATGTTCTTCATCGAGGGAGGATGAGTCTACTCCGTTGGACTGGTGTCACAGTAGACGATGGCAAGGATTTTCCATGTTTGTGCCGTGGATTACAAGGAGCTCTGGGGAAGTGGCATTCTTGGCATGCCTTTGGTTTATATCATCTTGAGAGCTCAATGTGAGGACGAATTTGATTCCCAGCAGTAAAGAGTGTCTTTCTTTAGACCTTAAAGATCATGAAAAGAGACAGACCACAGCTTCCTGAGCTATGGGAAAAATCGGATTTTACAGCCAGGGTGTCATGGCTAGATTCTCGTAACCTGAACACATCATTGTATATGGGTAGGGTAAGGACAAATTAAATTGCAGGTCTAAAAGTCTGATAGACGAAAGTAAAACAAGTGGTAGCCATGTAATGTTCAAAAGACCCATAAATCCCAAAAATTACAGTTTTGGAGGTCAATGTTGTGACTGTGATAGTATTAAAACTGGATGTCCCACTCAAAACAACCACAGAAAGTGGGTGCAGTCAGGAAAAGGAGCGCCCTAGCCGAAAAAATCCAACATTTAGAAGAACGACAAAATGTTTTCACAGGTAGTCCGCCAAACCAAGAAGCAAAATATCGAGAAGATTGTTAGACTATAAAATTAGCTTTATTATTCATGTTTTTCTTTTTTTTATAGCATGCCTATCCACTTGTTAGTATTGGATAAAAGGGGTATGGCTTTACAGAAATGGTGCACGTTCTTGTTTCATCGCTAACACCTTTGGCTTCCAACTTGTTTTCAGCTGGAGAACATGGCTTGTGCTACCACACGTGGTCCACCTCCTAAAAGACTCATGTATCTACACGCACACGCCGGTAACTGGCTAAAAGGAATTCATATCTGACAATTTGAACTAAAATTGCTAAATGAATCAATTAAGTACTGTATATAGCACTATTGCAGCGCCATAACATTTCCGAGTTGTGGGTGATGAAGCAAAGATGGCGCTACCGTAAGGCCTCATTTAGACATTCATTATTAACATATATTTTCTTTTCATGGTTTTCAGCATCAGAACACATACCCATTGTAGTCTATTAGGCTGTTCACATGTCTGTGTTATTTTACAGGTTGTGTCAATGCTAAAATCCGAGAGACATGTCCATGAAAATCGCAATGGCATTATGCCATCCGTGTGCTGTCTGTGAGTATCATTGCAGTGGATAGGAGAATCTTTGTAATAGATTTTTTATCCATATGTAAAAATCTCTAATGAAACACTGATGACACTGGGATACAAAACATGGAAGACATTTGGACCATTTTTTGCCTTTGTGAACAAACACATACATCAAAACGAGACCTGCTGGCAACTGTGCACCTGTAAATAAGTGGAGACTTAAAGAAGACCTAACATTTGCTCAAAAAAATGAAGATTAATACCTTGAAATTATCCCTGAGCTCCCCTGATTCTGTTTTCCGTGTTGCTCTTCATCGATCCATTGTAAAAATATTTCAATTTTTTGCTTTTTGGAGAGCAATATGTGAAATCTCTACTTGTAGATCAATACAGAGTATTCTTTGGGGGTGTGTGCCTTCTTCCTTAGCCTACCAGATGCTGCCAATCACAGATCAGATGCCAAGCTGTAATGGCCGATTCTAGCTTTTTTGTTGCCTGAGGCAAAAATTTAATTGCCGCCACTCCCAGCAGTGAAATATAAATGTGCTGTAAATAAAAAAAGAACAATTTCAGCATTGTTTTGAGGGTTTTTATTTTAAGGTATTCATTGTATGGTAAAAAGAGACCTATAAACATGAGTCATCAGATCAGTACGATTACAGCGAAATCAAAGTTTCATAGATTTTTATATTTTTTTCTAAATAGTTGGTTTGTGCTGCCAGCATCACCAAAGCCACTATCAGTACATTAATATATAATCAGCCATGAGTACATGAAAATAGCACTGGAAACACCATCAGTACATTAATACAGCACCAGAACCAACATACGTACATGGATACAGTACCAGGACCAACATCGGGACATGAATAAATCGCCCAAATTCACATCAGTACAGGAATATAGCACCAGATCCACCATTAGTAGATGAATACAGACCAAGAACCATCATCTGCACAGGAATACAACACCGATAGCACCATCAGTACAAGAATACAGCACCAGAAACACTGTCAGTACAGAAATACAGCACTAGAACCAACATTAGTACATGAATAGAGCACCAGAACCATCATCTGCACATTAATACATTATCAGAACCACCATCAGTATAGGAATACAGCACCAGAACCATCAGCAGTACAGAAAAGCATCACCGGAACACCAACCGTACATTACTACAGCACCAAGCTTAAACGGGTTGTCACTTTTGAGCGAATTCCAGTCCCAAACACAGTTCATTATAAAAGACAAACAAGCAATCAGCTGTTTTCTCATCGTCCTTGGGTGCACTGATGAGTTATCACAACTACTCCAGTGTCTGGGTTGGCTGCAGTGCTGACGTCATGTTGACAGTGCAGCAGTTTGGGAGCTTTGTAGCTGTGACAGTGTAGATAGATACACTGAGCTCACTGAAGTGCTACCATGCTGTCAATGAGACATCAGTGCTTCTGCAAATTCCAGACACTGGCAGCAATGGCAGAGACTCAGCGCTAAAACCAGAGATGTTGAGTAAAGCTTGGTTTGTTTTCAATACTTTGATCAATTGGAATTTAAGGTCAGCCCCACCATATAAATTTGTATCTCATGAACCCACAGCTCCCACTATGTTCTTAACAATAATAAGGAAATACTGGAAGTTGTGTTTACTAGTAGTTATCATTCCCGCCATATTTCTCCCCACATCCTGCCTCCTCCATAAGTCCCCACATGCTCAATCTCTCCAAACTGTCCCCCACATGCAGCCATCCTCCATAGTGTCCACAACATACTGTCAACCCTCCATAATGTCCCCCACAAGCTACCCCTCTCTATACTGTTGTCCCCAAGCTGCTGTTCTCCTCCATATTGTCTCCCTCATGCTGCCTCTCTCCATATTATCTTGCATATGCTGCTCTCTCTCCAAACTATTCCCCACAAGCTAGCTCTCCATACTGTCCTCGACAAGCTAGCCCCCTCCATACTGTGCTCCACATGCTGTCCTCCTCCATAATGGCCCTCATATGCTTCCCCCTCTATACTGTACCCCACATTATTCCTCTCTCCATACTGTCCTCAAAGTGCTGCTCCTCTTCATAATGTCCCCCTCACGCTGCCCCCACCATGCTTTCCTCCACACACTGCCCCATCCATACTGTCCCTTACAAGTTGGCTCTCTCCATACTGTCCCCCACAAGCTGCCCACCTCCATTCATACTGTCTCCCACGTGCTTCCTCCTCTCCATACTGTCTTCCATATGCTACCCCTCGGCATGCTATCCTCCACACGCCCCCCCCATGCTGTCCTCAGCATGGTGCCCCCTCCATACTGTCCTTTATAAGCTGCCCCCTCCATGCAGTCTCCACATGCTGCCCACTCTCCATACTGACCCCATCGTGCTGCCCCCTCCATTCTATCATTCACATGCTGCTCCCCTCTATAGTGTCCTCCACACACTACCTCCTCTCCATACTGTCCCGCAAACTCAACCTCCCTCCATACCTTTCCCCCCGTGCTACCCCCCTCAATACTGTCCACCACATGTTGGCCATATGACTTGTGCAAGGATCACATTGCAGTCCTCAGACTGGCCAGCTGCTCTCCTGACCTGAATGTGATAGCTGCCTGGAAATACATGTGGTCACGTTCAGGTCAGAAAAGCCGATGGCCAGTCCAAGGATTGCGACACAATCTTAGCAAGAGTAATATGGCTGTTTGACTGCGCCCTTAGTCTCTGTGCCATATGTACATCTCCAACACAGTGCCCCACTAATGAAGAAGTTAATTAGAAACTGATTCAAAACAATTTACTAATCATTTATTAACAGATTCCATGTGCTTCCCAGCATGAGAAACAAATAACACTGCAGTAGACCTGGCAGGAGGAACTATAAGGATTCGCAGTTCCAATGATCTTACCCGGTCTATGGCTGCCAGTTATTCTAATAGTTAAGCAAAACAATTGCTTTTTTTGTGGACTGAAATAACATGCACATATTTACTGTTCTCCAAGTGGATGGCTGGATTGTTAGAGTGTACAACAGCTGCAGGCTTATGGCGTGGCAGAAATCAGATGTGTTCATTGTTGGAGTTTGTTAATACTGCTCTGTGGGACTTCTCTGCTGTGTCTGTGTCCAGTTTCTCTTCTTGAACCCCCCTTGTTGAGGTGATGCAGATAATGGCTGCTGTATGTCCTAGGCAAACAGTTATTTCTCCCACAATGACTGAATGCTGATGATTCTGCTGAAAGCTGAAATCTACAACAGGACTCGCCGTCTATGCTTCTCTCATCCTCCGAGGATCCAACACTGAGTCTCCACTGCTCCACCCGCTGGCTGTTATTGTCTGCAGCTTTGACATCATGTTGACAGCGCTGCAGCTAATCAGTGAGCTCAGCGGCTCTAAGAGGCAAGTGCCATCTACTCAAGCAGAGCTGCTGAGCTCACTGACTACCTGCAACACTGTGGACAGCAACGGCACCCACAGCACAGGCGGAGAACAAATGGGGGTGAGGAAAGCACAGTTTGCTTGAAACCAATTGCAGCTGGGGGACAGTGGTTTTCAAAAACTGGAAAACTCTTTGGATACAGATGCCAGTTTAGCAACTTTACTCACAATGAGGCATCAAGCGTGAATGTTACAGCTTCTAACATGAGGCAACAAGCTTAGTAGTTGTACCAGTCTCATTAATAGGAACAACTTACAAAAGTTGATTAATGGTAGAAAGTCCAATGAGATGATGCTTATAACACTTTACTAACAGTCGTGGCAATGTCTTGTTCATCCTTAAGCAATGGCAAAGAAAATGGCTGTTGTGTTGGGAGCTCAGTGGTGCCATGAACATAAGTGTAACATTGGGGATTTGCTTACAGCAGTTGAAAACATTGTGTGACACCGTCTGGTGATCCAAGGAAGTTTATTACTTTGCTCAGGTCACTGGCAGCTAAATTTATTATCTGGTGCCCAATCAAGGAGTCTGCAAGTAGACATGTAGGGTATGTGCACACGTTGCGGTTTGGCCTGCGGAATTTTCCGCACAGAATCTGCATCTCTTGGCAGAAAACGCAGGCCAAAATGCTTGCGAATTTAATGCGGAATTGATGCGGATTTCTTGCGGATTACTTGCGGATTATTATTATTATACATTTTTATAGCGCCATTTATTCCATGACGCTTTACATGTGAAAAGGGGGCAAATATAGACAAATACAACAAACATGAGCAAAAAACAAGGCACTAACAGGTACAGAAGGAAGGAGTACCCTGCCCGCGAGGGCTCACAGTCTGCAGGGGATGGGTGAGGATACACTAGGAGAGGGTAGAGCTGGTCGTGTGGCAGTTCAGTAGGTTGAGGATCACTGCAGGTTGTAGGCTTGTCGGAAGAGGTGAGTCTTCAGGTTCTTTTTGAAGGTTTCTATAGTAGGCGCGAGTCTTATGTGTTGTGGTAGAGAGTTCCAGACTATGGGGGAAGCACAGGAGAAGTCTTGGATGCGGTTGTGGGAAGAAGAGATGAGTGGGGAGTAGAGAAGGAGATCTTGTGAGGATCGAATGTTGCGTGTAGGTAAGTACCGGGAGACCACGTCACAGATGTATGGAGGAGACTGGTTGTGGATGGCTTTGTATGTCAAAGTAAGGGTTTTGAACTGGAGTCTCTGGACGATTGGAAGCCAGTGAAGGGCTTGGCATAGGAGAGAGGCTGGGGAATAGTGGGGTGACAGGTAGATTAGTCGGGCAGCAGAGTGTAGGATGGATTGGAGTGGTGCCAGAGTGCTAAAGGGGAGTCCAGAGAGTAGGAGGTTGCTGTAGTCAAGGCGGGAGATGATAAGGGCGTGCACGAGTGTTTTTGTGGTTTTGTTGTCGAGGAATGCGCAGATCCGGCAAATATTTTTGAGTTTGAGACAGCAGGAGGAGGCAAGGGCTTGGATATGTGGCTTGAAAGAGAGAGCAGAGTCGAGGATCACCCCGAGGCACCGAGCATGCGGGACTGGGGAAAGTGAGCAGCCATTGACATTGATAGATAGGTCTGGTGGAGGGGTAGAGTAAGATGGGGAAAGATGATGAATTCTGTTTTGTCCATGTTCAGTTTTAGAAAGCGAGCAGAAAAGAAGGCCTAGATAGCAGACAGTGTGGGATTTTGGTGAGTAAGGAGGTGAGATCAGGTCCAGATAGGTAGACCTGATTGTCATTGGCGTGGAGATGGTACTGCAAACCGTGGGATTCTATGAGCTGTCCCAGGTCGAAGGTGTAGATGGAAAAGAGCAGGGGTCCCAGAACTGAGCCTTGAGGGACACCGACAGACAAGGGGCAATGTGAGGAGGTGGTGTGGGAGATGGAAACACTGAAAGTTCAGTCTGTTAGACATGACGAGATCCAGGATAGGGCCAAGTCTGTAATGCTAAGAGATGAGAGGATCTGTAGCAGGAGGGAGTGGTCCACAGTGTCAACAGCAGAAGACAGGTCCAGGAGAAGGATGACAGAGTAGAGTCGCTTGCTCTTGGCAGTTAGTAGGTCATTGGTGACTTTAGTTAGGGCAGTTTCAGTTGAGTGATGGGGTCAGAAGCCAGATTTTAACCGGTCAAAGAGGGAGCAGGAGGAGAGGTGGGAGGAGGTGGGAGGATTGTCATGCGTTTTTTGATGAGCAGATTTGCCTTACTGAAAGTATAGTCAATGGGTGCAGAAACGCTGCGTTTCCGCACAAACAATTGACATGCTGCCTAAAAAAACGCAGCGAATCCACACTTTTGTTCCGCAGCATGTGCACAGCATTTTTGTATTTCCCATTGATTGACATTGTGTGCACAACGCACTGCGGATTTGAGGCAATTCTGCGGGTCCAAAAATGCTGTGGAAACGCACCAAAATCCGCAATGTGTGCACGTACCGGTACAGTTCATGATCACTGCATGGCTAGTGGCGAATGCAACCACTTTCTAACCAAGTGTCAATGTGTGTCCTTCACACTGGACTGGACTGTAGCACATGTCAATGAAGGCTAGTGACCATTTCTTTGGCACACATGATTTAGGTCACTATGGAATAAAATATTATCCCCTAAAAACCAAGAAAAGAGGACACCAAAGTCAATATTAACCACCAGGGAAGTTTTAACGAGAAATACATTATTACCCCCTATTTTCAGCTGTCTAAATGTCCAAAAATGAGCCCCAAAAAACCAAAAAGGTAGGGAATACATTGTGCATCTTCTTTGTTCCTTTTTACCTTTTATTGCTTTGTTATTGCCTGTCAGATCTTTCCTGGTTACTCACCTTCATGTAACCGCAGTTATAAAACGATCCCATTTGCGATATGCGAAATCTGAAACGCCCTGATTAAAAATAAAAGACTTACAGGGACGTCTGCTGAAGTTGCTTTAACTACTAATTCCATCTCTTGACCTTTTCGTTTTATTTCCACCGCCGTATTTTTAGCCTTTTTATAAATCTATTACATAAATGACTTATAATTCAGCTTGCAGCTGGTTAGTATGAGTAATATGCATGATGGGATCTTTAAAAAATAAAAAAAACCATTTATGATAGAGGAGACGCCGACACAGACCAGACCATCTTCAGTTTGTGTCTTACATAAAGCCTGGTTCATCGAGGATTATATGTCTGCCACTAACGGAGTCTATAGAAACCTTCTATGATCGATGAAAAAGACAAATATAGCAGTACAATCAAATTATTATTTATCATTTTTTATTATTTTTATTTTGTAATTATGTTTAGTTTACATAACATAAAAATGAAATATAATCCAGATTCCTCTGCTAAACCAATAGCTCTCACTGCGGCTGTTTTGCTAAAATTGCATGCAATTACGACAATCGGTCCTGAGCCAATATAACATGTACAATGTTGAGAAGATAAATGAAGGGTAAAACCACCAAAGGGGAGGCCAACAGGAACGTGAGTGATAGAGGTATGGCTGGTTTCACACTTCGAATATGTAGGAAAGGGATTTACGGCATTCCAGGTGAGCGACTCTGGTGCCCAAGTAGCGTTCCAACCCATAATCCAATAGTAGCAATAAAATTGGCACACAGAACTGTATAAACGTAGAACAGATTTATTGGCAATCCACAAATTATCGTTTCGGTCTATTTAGATCTTTATCAGAACTGATCATCAGTGAGAACGGCCCCAGTTCTGAGTGCCAAGTTCATTGCCAGCTTTGGTTTCACACTTCAAACCTTCACAGCTAGTGTGGACCATGATGTCCAGACTGGATCCGGAGCTCATGACCCAAATACGCTGATATGAGGCCATTGAGTTAGAGTCAGGAGTCCAGTGGGTGATCCGTACATCATGGTCTGTACTTATTAAAGTGGATGGGACCCATTGGAGGTAGTATTGGGTAGGTTTGTTCCGGAGGGGCCAAGGAGTCAGGCTCAGAGGAATCAGTAGTCAGATACCTTGGACAAATTTTCTTAATATTGCGGGTAATACAGCCATTGAAGACAGTTTGTCAGTGCTACTGACATTTTTGGGGGGATAATTTTGTTATATATGTCTATGTTCATAATGTTATTATGTGTGGCGTATATGTATGTACTTCACCAACCAGGTGTGGGTGTACAGAGTGGGCTCAGGAGCTGATCCTGTGCAATACCTGGGAGTCCTAGTCTTAGTATACAGCCGGCATTTGCTACTACCAGCAATAACTGGAACTGGCTTCAATCGCTGCTGTTTATCCTATTAAATGCCGCTCTCATGCATATGCAAATTGCCTCTTCTGAGAAAAAGAGGACTTAAACTCTATAGCGCCACCTGTTGGAAGTAGCGATCCTACAAGTCACAATCAACCCTCTAACACAGTCGTGCAATATGACTTAGGATAAAAGCCAAATCAGTATCTCAATTCGCAGACACGGTGTTTCGGGCTGTTGGCCCTCGTCAATGCGAAGCATGAGAGCCGATTTGGCTAGGTGAGAGGCTCTGGACTGGGGTCTAAGGGGTAACATTTCTCCTTATGCATTTAAGTCATGCAATCCCCCTAGCATACGAAATCAGGCTCCTATCGTCCTTCATTCTGCAATATGATTTGCCACGGCAGCTGTTGACTTGCTGAATACCTTCTCCCCCATGGCTGCCATGTTGGTGTTCCCGTGAAGCCCAACCACAGTCTAGGCTTCGTAGGAGACCCGTGATTTTTGATATGTATTGCTATGTGGCACTACAGTATACAGAACTAGGGATCCGATGATTGAAGGTTCAAACTCCCTAAAAAGGAAGAACAAAAAGTTTTTTAAAAAAAGTTTTAAAATCAGACTTCCTTTCCTCCATTTAAAAATAATGATATCTTAAAAACAATTGTACAAAATGTAAAAAGCCACCTCCTCAAAAGTCCAATCTATCAAAATAAAAAATTAATTAATGTGTACTGCTTTACTGTAAAAGCCACAAAGCAAAAAAACTATTTAAATATATATATATATATATATATATATATATATATATATATATATATATATATATATATATATATATATATATATATATATATACTTGTATATATATACAATACAGGAAAGTATTCAGACCTCTTCAAATTTTTCACTCTTTGATTCATTGCAGCCATTTGGTAAATTCAAAAAAGTTCATTTTTCTCATTAATGTACACTCTGCACCCCATCAAAAACAGAAATGTAGTAATTTTTGCAAATTTAATAAAAAAGAAAAACTGAAATATCACATGGTCATAAGTCTTCAGATGCTTTGCTCAGACACTCATATTTAAGTCCCATGCCGTCCATTTCCTTGTGATCCTCCTTGAGATGGTTTTACTCCTTCATTGGAGTCCAGCTGTGTTTAATTAAACTGATAGGACTTGATTAGGAAAGGCGCACACCTGTCTATATAAGACCTCACAGCTCACAGTGCATGTCAGACCAAATGAGAATCATGAGGCCAAAGGAACTGGCCAAGGAGCTCAGAGACAGGGCCTCAATGGAGAACTGGAGAAGATGTGGATGGTGAAGGCAACAATGATTCCAGTGGTGATAGGAGAACTCAGAGCAGGGACCCTCTAAGTTGGAAAAATGGCTACAACAGATCCCAGGAGCAACATCTGAACTCTCTGTCCAAAAAAAGCGCAATGCTGGGAACAGCTAAGATCCTGCGCAGAACCCTCAAACTCCCTGGCATCTGGTAGAGGACCCGAGAATGAGAAAGGACAAAAAAGAAAAGACCACCCCCATAGGGGGGTGAGAAGGAAGGTTTTTTTTGTAAATATATATATAATGGTCAATAATTGCCTTTTTTACATCGCTCCACCTTTCCTCCAAAAAATGTCATTAAAAGCGATCAAAAGATCTAATGTACCCAAAAACCGTATCAATAAAAACACAATCAACAAGCCCTTAATGATGTAAAATAAAAAAAAGTTACAATATCCAGAAAATGATGACACAAAGCAATTTTGTTTACAAATTTCAGAATTTTTTTTAACCGTTTTATTAAAAAATCCGGTTCAGATTTGTCATTGCCGCGATCGGAATGGTTTGGAGAATTATATTACAAGGTCGTTTTTATCGAACAATGAATACTGTAAAAACAAAACACACATATTAAAAAAAATAATAGAATGGAGTTTTTTTCACCATTTGACTGCAGGGGTTTTTTTTGCAATTTTCCCCCTAATTTTCCAGTGCATTGTATGTAAAAGGAATATTGTCAGAGATGCAGCGAGAGATGCCGGATACGTTCTCGATGGCCAACATCTACAGAGAGGACCTCTCCCCCGATGTCACTACGGAAGCATAAATAATATGCACATACACAGAGTACATAGAGAAGAATGGAGGAAAGCGGCTGTGAATCGCTTCCTTTCTTCTGCCCTGACATATTGCTTTGTCCTTTCAGTCCTGTGAGTAATCCGTATACCAGGCAGTAGCCTAGTAAATTCTCAGAAATAGTGAATGACACTGGCTTCCAAGAGACATTTCTCCCTCAATTATCACGAATCTGGAAAGAATGTCTCCCTGCGACTGTAATGGGCAGCACGGCTTTCCCTTTCAGAAAAAAAAAATATCTATATCTAGATAATCCAGGTGTTAGAGGAGGTAATTGTTGTGGCGCACCGGCGGGCCGTACCGTACGGCTTGTTCTGCAGCAACGCGTCAATTATCTCACCCAACCGGAAAGTAGGAAATAAAATCCTAATTATTGTTTTATTTTATAGAGCGGATCTAGCTTTACTCGTAGCCTCGGGAGGAATTTCTCATGCTGTGCGTCCCAGCCCGGCCGTGCCTTCACTGTACTGCAGCTCTAGGAATCAGGAGAACGAGATTTAGTCAAGGTCGTGGTGACCTTGACATTAGGCTCCTGCAGCCACAAAAATATTAAATGCAGATGCTGAAATTATAATTTTCCACCCGCAATGATAAAAATGAGGTTGGGGACTCTATCACTAGCACACCCCTATCATGAGGTCCCGGTGTCTTTTGATCCCAGTTTTATGTTTGCCTTACCCCTCTCTCTAGACATCCCTATATGTATGACACATCAGGAGTGTGGACCCCAGGGTGATGTTTAGACCTGGGTCCCCCATCACCGCCAGCATTTTGCTCAGATGCATGAGCCCCAGTGGTCTTGCTAGTCTAGAAGGTTCATGTATAACATCTCATTTCCCCAATAAAAAATTATAATAATAAAAACATAATATATAAATCTCATAAAAAACACAGATTTTGGATAATTTTATAAGTAATGGTACTTAATAACACACTCATACAGTTACCAAACAATTAATACTATCCCCATACTGGTGCTGAAAAAAACGGTAGGTCATATAAATGTATGCAGAACACGTAAATCCAGTGACAGCTACAATAAACCTAAAGGAACTCATTTTGTCATTTCTTCTACATCCGGCGCAGACCGCTATCACAACGCCTTCCAGCCAGGACTTGTCTCTGTACAGTCGAATAATCTACTTTTGTCACGCGAGTACAGTTAGAATATCCCTCTTTGTCATTCCCTCTTTTTGTGCCCTAAGTAGCTGTTTCCATTTTTATTGCCCCCTTACAGTAGTAATATTCCCCTTTATGCCTCCATATAGTACTAATGCCCTGCCTCTGCGGACCTCATACATTAATAATATCCCCCTATTGGCCCCCATTCAGTAGCAACTCCCCCTTTTGTTAGTGGCTGAATGTACATCGGATAATGAAGATGCAGTTGAAGATATCACCTTCCTCTCCCGACGCTGTTGTGGTTAAGCCCCTACGACCATAGTCACATGTATCTGTATATGTTATGGTTTATTTTCCATTGCACCATATGGAATATTCCATTCTTATCTTTGATTTCCTGTAGTCACTTACCTTTGCTCCTCTTAATTCTCTTTTCTGCTGCCTATTATAGTCTATGGTGATTAGTGTTGTACCGACCATTGCAAGTAATGTCGTAGATGTAACTGTACCTGCAACTGGCACTAGGGGGCTCACTGCATACAGATCCATAGAGTATGTTGCACAAGTGACAGCTTTCGTCAGGCGGTGGCATTTATTCTGAATATTGCTTGGAGGCCCTGATATCTGCAAAACTATGGTCAAAATTGTAAAACGTTAATAAGTAACTGCCGCTCATACATATTTTAGTCGGGATATGTGAGAAAAAATTTGTAGGGGGAAATTTGTAGGGGGAAAAATCTGATTAACTTTTATTTTGCACATTTAAATCTCTGCTGCTGCTTCTCAGATTAAGAGTCCAGTGGGCGGTCCTAATCAGTGATTGACAGTCTAGAAAGAAGCTTCCAGAATTTTATTGCTCATATCCCGCAGCTTAATAACATCCTGCTGGTAAACGGCATTTTCATGGTAGTAAAAGCAGGTGACTAGAAGCAACAGCAGAGACACCAGGTGGAGAGAACAATTTCATTATTGGATTAACAATATGAAATAGAAACAGAAACACTGAAAATGAGAAATCACAAAAGGACAATATTTATAGAGTACTGGACAATCAATTATATAACAGAGGTATATGGATTAGTATACAGCAGGAGACTCCAGTATCAGCTCCAAGTCTGCAGTCCAACCTAGTTCTAGTGATGGAAGCCCAGTTTCTCTGGCTGTCTGGGCCTCTTACAAAGTCTATTAGCAGCTCTAGCATCAGTCGGCCCCCGTCCGGTCCTCAGCCCTCCCCTTGCCCATGCCCGGTACCAGAAGTCCATGCTGGAAGTGACGGCCCTTCTTAGACATTTCCTTTTATCATTCGCCTAGGCTGGAGTCTCTTCCAGGCATTCCCAAGGCCTCTTCGGTGTTTGATCGTCGATGAGCATCTTCTCGGTCTGTATTGGTGGGGCTGGTCCTCAACTGTTGACCGGCGTTGTCGTTCAGTTCTTCGGTGTTTGACCGCTGATGAGCGCATTCTGGGCCTTGACTGGTGTAGCTCTGGTCTTCGAAGCTTGACCATCGCAGTCTCGGTCTAGGCCAAGCTGGTACCCACAGCTGCGACCTACTATCTAGGCTGCTGTATCTGCAGCGAGAGTGTCTATCAACTCTACTGGCATCAAATCACTTCTCGTTTTGGTGCACTGACCTTTTTATATCGAAGGCTGGGTTTTTCACTGTGACCTGGGCACTACCTAATTCTTTCCCTTCTGCAACTCTTCTCCTTGACAATAGTTCCGCACGGCTTTGCAACACTTTGTCTTCTATGCTGCAATCTCCTACGGTAACAAGAACACTTTAAAGTAAAAACTGATACTCTATGCTATTACTAGATCAGGTCCTCAGGGTTGAAGCATGACATAGGAATGAAAAATGAAGGTCCCATAGTGATTGGGAGAACATACAAGTCAGAACATCAGAGTCGCAGTGCACAGATGTAACCGCATCACTCTGCCTGTGCTTGGGAAGGAGAAGACTCAGCCTGTGAGCTTGTCATGGACTTGGAGTAATTATCATTTTATTTTATTGGGCATTACTTTAAAATAGGCGATCAGAAGTCTTAATTATACTTTAGGGGCATTTACAGCCTTATTCATTGTTATAGAGGCACTAAGGGGTCATTATTAAATAGAACACTTAGGGGCATTGTTAATTTTTGAGGCTTTATCACTTTTTAACTGGAAGTTGGGATAATATTACTTACTAAAGGGGCACTCGGGTCATTATTATTTATTTAAGGGGCCCTATTTGCAGAAACTGAAGTTTGTTTAGATTGGGACTAGAGGGTGATAGTGTTGGAAATGTGAGACGTGAAAAGTGACAAGTTGTGGCTGAAAGAAGTCATCATGATGGTCTGGGCCGGATGGAAAATAAAAGGTAAAATGACTGGATGTCACCATATATTGTATATAGTTGTTCTGTAATTAGTTATACTGTCTGCAGGACTAGTATCTACAACTGTATGGTCACGCTCTGGCAGTTATATAGGTGATGGTTTTTGTATAGTGATTTTCATTCAGTATCAGCACAATCATCTGCTGAGGTGCCCACTATATATTTAGGATTATCGAAGAGAGTTCTCAATACCTGAGTGCAAATTTGTGGCAAGTGACACGGAGGTCCAGCTCATACTTGCCTCGTGCACAGTGTCTCAGCGCAGCTCCGGCATTGCTGCAACAAGTTCACAAAACAAAGGGAACGTATCGTGGGTTTACATTAGGGTAACAAACACATGAGTCACCGGGAGGACGGAGGTTTGTTAGGAGTAAATATTGTACTTTCATTAGAGGGCAAGAATGGAGGATCGTTACACAAGGAATGTAGAGACGCACACAAGGATTTAATAGTATAAGCAAAAGGTAGATCCGGGCGCCAAGTGTGCACCCCCGAATAATCCCCATGGGCAGGAAAAAGTGCAAGTTGGGGAAAATACAACGGTGCCTCCATTCCTCCAAACATATCTATCAGAATAATTAGTTCTGTGTCCATATCAACCAATTAAAGCTGAGTTTTATTGTTTTACTTTTAAAAAAAAAGGGTATCCAGGGAGGTGATCATCTCTCTGTGCGGAGTTACATAGTTCCGCTCCGCAACTGATCCCTTCTGGTCGCCACCGGCACCAAGAACAGGTGATCAGCAGAGGTCGCACCGCCACTGATCTGATACTGATGACTTATTCTAAGGATAGGTCACCAATATAAAATCCTAGACAACCCATTTAATTAGGCTAGCAATTTGTGGACAACTCATTTAAGTTTTCAACACCTTTAACATAATATTGTATTTAAATCCAAAAACCCGCACTGATTACTTTTAGAATATATTCCTAAAGTGTCAGGAAATCCATTTTTCTGATACAGATTTTCAAACTCCCCTGTGCAATCATAGGTTAGTACCTGCAATCAACAGCAGAGTCTTTAAGCCTTTTTTACAATTGGTGCAAATCAATTTACAGCAGCCACAACAGTAATCTGTGGCTGTCGGACAAGAGCCCTGAGAACCGCCTCCAACCTGATGAAGTTGGATCGCCCCCAGTAGGGCAGCGGGGTACTCGGTACCGGGCCCTTCAGTTCTCAGTGGGGATGTCACGGTAGCTGACCCGGTCCGTGGCCCTAGGGACGTCCAATGTAAAATGGGGAAAGGTCTTTAAAGGGATAATGTTCCTGACGCCACCTGTGGTATTCGGTCAGGGTGACCGACGCTGCTTAGGGGTCCGCTGGGGTGATGTAATGGCAGCTAGATGGTATACCTTCCCACAGGTGAAGTGTATCCCCAGGGCTTCCCAGAGTGTAGATGGTGGATGGTGAGAGGCGCAGTGAATAACGAGGACACAAGGTTGCAGTCTCTTTACCTTTACTGAGGGCTTCAGCGTCCACAGTCCAGGGTACAGACCACAGGGTAGGCAGAGTCCGGCCGGTCTGAAGGCAAATCCAGAGTCCACTTATCCAGGTGGAAATCAGTAGCCTTCCTCTAGCGCCTGGATGTTGTAGTACCTCCCTGCTGAGCTTCTCGGTAAGGTCCTCACAACTGATATTGGTGTTCTAGATGTTATTTCTCTTTCTCTCTTTCCCCCTGATGGAATGGATAGGACAAATCCGTATGACTGGTGGCCTGAGGTTTTTTACAGGGACTCTATCACGCTTCAGCCCCCACAAGTTGCCACCGTGCCTCCTGGGTATGGGTCGGGCAACCAATATGGAATTAGCTGTCCTGCCGGTCTCTGGAGCAAAGCTTGGAGATGATTACTCCCTCGGTGTTCCGGCTACCGGATCCTGTGCCTCAGATGGAGGCAACCTTTTGCAGGGCAGAACTCCTTCTGGTTTCCTCTCCTTTTGCTATGACTTCGTTTCTCACCCTCCGCAATACAATTCTCTTCTAATGTCTCTTTCTTAGAATGCTGCCGCACGTCGGGCAGGCGCAGCTCCGTGGTCTTCTGTCTAAGCCTCAGACAGGATCCCACCCCTGTCAGGGACCCACTACCTGAGCGGAGCTCAGATAGCAGCTCACTGGGAGAAGCCCAGCTCACTTCTGACTAACTTCCTATCCAGACCACCAGTTTTACCTAATTGTGAAGAGTGCCCTCATAGATAGGAGCGTAGCTCCCCCTGGTGGACTGGAGTGTGAAGTGTGTTGTGTGGTATGTGATACCTGGTAAGAAGATCTCCTTTATTGCCTTCAGACGTAACATCACTCCCCCCTAGAGGAGAATGACATTACTGCAACGATCAGGACCCTGGGGCGCTGCAGCATCAGCAGCTCCTCTTTTGATTAGCCGGTCCAGCCCGATGACATCGTTTTAGAATGACACGGATGTGACCATGCCGGCTAATCAAAAGAAGTGTCGTAGATGTTGGCAAATAGAAGGTGGTTCTCAGGGCTTCTATCAACGAAGCCCTTGCCAGTCCGGGTATTTGATGTGTTTTATCTAAAGCACCTGTTGTAAGTAAGTAATGAAGCCCTTCATGTTTGTGTGTGACTATATTCAGAAGTTTGAATAATTCTGAGACTCCAGTGGACAGTAAAAGTGGCATTTTGTTCTGAATTTGGAGAAACCACTAGTTGTATTGATCATTTTGAGCTATTTACATCTTTCTTTTTTTATGGATTTGTTGCAAACTGCAGAAAGTTAGTAAATTTTGCCAATAAATCTAATTTGCAATGTTTGGGGTGTTAATGATTTTAATTCCAACTCTACATGTCGATCTCAGTTATGTAACCCACATGTATTGGACAGTTTTGGTATCTATCGAGGTGTGCCCACTAGTGGTCTACAGACCTGACAATGGCGAGCATGATCAAAGACATCATTTTGCCAGGAATATTATCGAATATTGTGAGGTTCCCATTGGTCACCTGATCTTGAGTCACCTCAGTAACTGATATAGTCATCACCCAGGGCATGGAACAGGGTGTGAAAACATTGATTTAGCTGTTTGCACAGGTTTTTTTTCGGGGGTTGTTTGCTCACGATCACAGAAAAACACTTAGTATTTGGATCAGACCCACAGATTACAAAGCTCAATCAGGTAGGAGAAATGTTTGCACAAATTTTAATGTTGTTTGCATTTTGTAATACGTTCATGTCAACACAATCTGACACAGTGGAACCGCACTGGGGCTGCACGTTGATTTTGGCCACGACGCACATGACGCAGCCAGAGAACGCGCTATGGTGATGCTACCTTGCACCACAACAAAAGTGAGAGCGGTCATTTTACCAGTTTTGGCTTCTTGCAAATTACATGTTTGCTGTAGTTGTTGTGCATCCCGGTTGACCCCATTTCTTCGATGCTTCTCGTTACTCCAGGGCCAGCAGGACTAGAACCCTAAAGTTATATTCACTCAGAACTTTTTTGAAGATCTGCTTCAAAATCTTTTAAAAAAAAAAGCTTAAAAAACTTTTTATATTTGTTCCTTGGTGGAACTCCATTTTGCTGTTCAAAAGAGGAATATTTTGAAAATAAAAATTCTGATGAGGTTTTGAAAAATTCAAGATGGAAAAAATAAAGTGCGTGTCACTTTGAAGCAGATCTTGAAGACATCTAACTAGTGACCAATCAAAAGGCTGCTAGGAATGCTCCAGGAAAAAAAAAAAACTGTTCAGGAAAATATTCAGAAAATAGATAAACTCCATCAAAAACTCCACCACTTTCCACTGGAAAAGCTCATAGTTTTTGAATGGTCCAAAAATTCAGTGTGAAAATAACCTAAGGGTATGTGCACATTGAGCCATAATTCTGATGGCAAAGCGGCAAAAGTGTTCCTAGGCCAAAGGTCTTTCTCCTGGAGCAACTTCCTTTTTCTTCCTAGCCTCTTCATGGTTTCTGATCCCTGAAACAGTTAAAATAAGTAACAAAGCACTGAACATGTGAACCACAATGTGTTATGTTATTTTTGCAGAAACATCAGAGTTTTGTTTTAGGAGACTTTTGGAGTCGTTCCACTAAAAAAAAACGCTTGAAAAATTAGTAAATAAAATACTTGAAGGACTCCTCCTATTCATTTGTTTTGTAAAACAACTTGCTGGTTATATTTTCAGTGTTTTGAGCATTTTTCGTCCAAGTTTTCGGAGCAAGAACTCCAAGCCAATGAGGAATTCTGCATTTTTGAGGAGGATTTTGAGAGTTCTCGTTCGCTGGAGATGTGCGCATGGCGTCTCTTACAGACAAATTCCATCCTGAAATCAAGCTGAAAAATACTCTGAAAATCCACTGCAAAAAATGGACATAATGTGCAGCAATGTAAAAACAACATTGCTGTGCACATGTAACATTCATTCGGGAGCAGCCAACTTTCTTAACGAAGATATAACGGAAAAGAGGCCAAAGCCAATTTGCATGGAGAAACTACTTTCTACTCGCTCTATTGCACTGGGGGTAGGCACAGAAAGCAAAACTTATATAAACCGCTGCCTGTTCCACTCATTGATCACCCTCACTGTCAAAAAGTTTTTTCTAACATCTAATCTGTATCTTCTCCCTTTCAGTTTCATTCGATTGCATCTCCTTTTTATCTGCTGTACTATGCCCCCCGGGGTGAGGATATGTGAGTAACCAGTCCCACCCATCTCTTTGCTGCTTCTAAACCTGGCCTTTACAAGCCCTATTAACTCTCTCAGCACTATAGGTGCTGGAGCCTGCTTTCCCAGGGCTTACATCACTGAGGCTACTAACCTCAATGATACATATCTCCCCTCGAGTACCAATCCGGCGGCCATTTTACAATTTCAATAGGCAGCTACTGTATGATATGATCTCTCAGAGCATTAACAGTACATCAGATTCTGGCAGGTTTTTTTTCTTCCAAATTTTTATTGACTTTTCCATACAATACGAAGAAAAACATAGCACACAGTGGTGTCAAATAGCATAAAATTGCATTTTAATATCACATTTCATTGATAAATGATACATTTCAAATACCAAAGCCAAGGCTAGGTTCAGGAAGCAAAGGAAGGCAAAGAAGTGGCTCATAAGTGGAGAAAGGAGCAGATTTCTCTGATAAGATATATTAGAAAGCTTCTTATATTCACTTATACTGTTGATTTATGGAAAGGTTGTTGAAACGACCATGATTAATTCCGTTTGTTGGGGGTTTCAGCTGCCAAATTGAAGAATGCCCCCCATTCATTGACTACAAGCAGAGGTGAGCAGAGACGATGCACATGGGACAGAGGCTAGCAGCGTAATTTATGCAAATGACATGTAAATGAAGAATAATTATTTTACTCTGCGCTTTCGCTCAGCAGCTGGTGAGAAAAACAATCCGTGCGCGGCATCAATCATTTCACCGACATTGCAAACAGTTCACAGAAAGCGATTGTGCTTGCGCAAGCGCTGCTGATTACACAGGATTACGAAACCATTTCCAAACATTAGAGCACAAAGGAACAAGGCCGGGATATAAATACATGATATTTTCTTTCTCAGGTAGGCTGATTTTTTGGAACTCGCCCTCTAGTGTGATGTGTCATGATTCCAGGAGTGGGGAGTGGTCTGCAGCTCTGTTGTGTCACCACGCCGCACCCCGTGTTTATCTGGACGTGACTCATTTCTCAACTCTGCAACTATTAAAAAAAGTCATCTTGTCTGACCTTAGCTGCTCTTTGCCCATGGAGGAGCCTTTTTTTTTTTTTCTTTCTACAGTATCTGATTCCATGTCTGCTGGAATGTGAAGTGTTGTGGAAGGAAACAAACTCAGGCTGTGGGATGTTTGTGCTCGGCAGTTCCTGGAAGGCTTTTTCTGAAATTCACCCGCATGATTCTGAGAAACGAAGGAAAGCATGGTGGACAGCGCCAGGTCCAGTTAAATCATCGTCACCAGGAGTTACCGGCGGTCATTAAAGTCATCTGCTGACCTTAGGAGAGGGGAAACCTTAGTGATCACTGGAGATGCAACCTCCGGAACCTCCAACATTCCGAAGAAGGCGCACTGGAACCTGGGAATTGGACACCGCAGAGCCCCATCTTCCCATGTGCATGCTCTATTCATGGTCAATGGGACAACTAGAAAAAGCCGAGTATAGTGTCCCGGTGTTTCCGGTCGTACGATAGACAATGAATGGAGCAGAGGCCAAGCGCACCTCCACTATGTTCAAGACTGGTCGTGTCTCGGGATCAGTAGAGATCTCATTAGCCCATGTTCTCATGGTCCTGTCTCGGGATCAGTAGAGATCGCATTAGCCCATGTTCTCATGGTCCTGTCTCGGGATCAGTAGAGATCTCCTTAGCCCATGTTCTCATGGTCCTGTCTCGGGATCAGTAGAGATCTCATTAGCCCATGTTCTCATGGTCCTGTCTCGGGATCAGTAGAGATCTCATTAGCCCATGTTCTCATGGTCCTGTCTCGGGATCAGTGGAGATCTCATTAGCCCATGTTCTCATGGTCCTGTCTCCGGATCAGTAGAGATCTCATTAGCCCATGTTCTCATGGTCCTGTCTCGGGATCAGTAGAGATCTCCTTAGCCCATGTTCTCAGATGTCATGAATGTTACATTTTTGGGGCAGGACATTTGTGATGTCATGAAAACTCCTACCCAATCTGTGCCGAAAAATGCTACAGAATTGTGCATCTTTTACTGGTTTTTTTTCCCTTCAGGTTTTTTAGGGTTTTCTTTTCTCCATATTCTATGGAGAGTCTGACAAAAATGCATGTCAAAAAACGCAATTGCGTTTATAAGGCAGAATCCTAGCATTCCTGGACTTTAAAAAAAAATGCTGCTTCAAATGTGCACCAAAATGGCAGAAAAAAGGAGAACGTTTTTGTAGCAGATGGCTATGACGCAGAAAAAAAGATGAATAAGTTGTCTAAATCCTATGAATAATGGGTAACAGCTCTTGGGAATTGGATTTGCTATTTATATCTCAGAAACAGCGCCACTCTTGACTATAGGTTGTATCTGGTATCGCAGCTCCACCCACGCCAAAGAAAAATCGCAGACTCAGTTTCCTCATGTCATCTGGCCTAACTTGACAAGTTATTGGCGATCCGCATGACAGATGACAACTTGCTGATCACTGAGGATCCATCTGCACGGACCCCCATAGAAAAAGAGAAGGGAGGTCTCCTGTGCCCTGTTAGAAATGCATGGTGTCCATGCATGTACGCGACTGCTCCATTCGTTGCCTTTGGGACTGCCAGGGACAGCCAAGCAATATCCCACTGAGAATGGATGTGCTGGAGATATCTGATGCTTTACCGAGATAGGAAAACCCTTTAAACCCCTTTGCTTCGCTTTTAACGTCTGCACTGGAGGACCACATGTGGATGGAGCTTCCTCCAAACATGGCTATACTAGAGTGTCGCCATCTGTCTATAACAGCCACAGCCGGAGCTGCTGTTAACCATTTAAATGCTGCTATTAGAGACTAAAATTATGACGAACCTCAGAGATCTGCCCCAGAGCAGGGGTCGCTTGCATGGCTCTCTCCAGTAATTTTTATGAGAGTAATACTGGTTTTACACTTCCGACATTTGTGATCCGGGTACAGAGCGTGACTAGCCGCAGGACCCCTGTCCCAAACTTCGTAGCTTTATATATGCCTATGAAGTGGTTGAGTTTGAATTAGAAGACCCACAGCCCATCCGGACTTTGCGGTCAAGAATCAAAGAGAATATGACATATGGCTTTGGGAAAACAGCTGAGAATATGCGAGCAATGCAATATGGAGTCCCAGGGTAAATAATGACAAACTGTGCATGGAACGTGCCATACAGCACTCATTTATTGCATGCACTATACAGATATTATATAGCCCAGGGGCGGACATATCATTGGTGCAACTTGCGCAGCCACACAGGAGGTAAGGAGGGTCATTTCTACCTCCAAACATGTGAAATTGTGCATTATTATGAGCTATTGGACTGCAAAGGGCCCATATATTGTTCTTGTACAGGGGTCTGTGTCTGTGTCCGCCAGACAGTCACGCTCGCGAAGCGCGCGTCGGGGTGAGTGGCCGCTCCCTGGACTGACGGGAGAGATCACTACTATGGGTAATTAACCCGTGATTTACATTTAAGATCTTTGTTTTTGGTACAGCATTTCAACATAACTTACCCAATGGCTGTTTCAGCCTATTTCAGCCACATGCTTTGATTAGGGTTGCCTCACTTTATTTCCCTCACTATATGTGGGTGAATGGCTTATGATTTATTCCCTGTTGTCATCATGTGACTGTATACATATGCCTATTAGGATACTAATTCTGGTGCTGCACCATTTGGGTTCGGGTCTGCGGCTGCTCAATTTTTTGTCACTTTTGAGGATCACACTTTTATCCATACATATGTAATATCTATTGAATTTGTATTGAGTATTATCTCATATTTTTGTATTAATAAACGCTATATTTTATTATATGAAGACTCAGGTTCTCCTATTTTCTAAGTGCTATATCAGAGTCAATATATTGGTGAATGTTATATTAATTTGTGGCTGGTAATTGTATTTCATGCTACCAACATAGTGCTGTAATTTACCAGCACATACACATAGCACATATAGTGCTGACAGGGTGACAAATGAGTACCACAAAGTGCTCTAATTAACTGGAAGGGGCCATACTTTGCAAATATTAGCAGATCGCAAATGGAGCCTGTGAAGCCTAAATGGAGAGAGAAGACAAGACAATGCCTTAATGTTGGAGGGGTGATTAGCCCGGGGGGAACCTGTGGTGGAGGAGCAGTAGGCTTCATGCCCCACCACCATCCATCTGGTAGGCTGCAAGCTGCGGTAGACCTACAAGACGTCAGCACCCTGGCATAGGGGCCGGTACAATTACGTACCGTAACTGCATTGCGTCATCTTTGCAGGGGAGCAGATGATTTTTTTTTGGAGTGGCGCAAAGGTGGCACTACTTTTTTTAGGGGACATTAATACTTAATATAAAAGGATCTCTCAGGTGCTCAGGTGAATTATTTGCCTTAAGGGAGCACTCAAGAGTTGGGGGGAGAGCACAAAACTTACCTTGCAATGCCCTGCAAACATGAACATGGTAAACATTAATGACCTATCTGCAAAAAAGACCACCGTTGTGTCAATGAGAATAGAAAATAGTAGACAAAAAGCTACTCTCATCCATGTGGTTGCATCTGGCGCTGCAACTCGTCCCAGCACCGCCATTCATTTTAAAGGGCCTGGGCTGCAGTACTAGATACATCCATAAAGACAAGAGTGGCGCCATGTAAATTACTGAAGGATTGGAATCACAGCAATGGCTTCACCTGCTGCCGAGTTGAGTTCAGGGTCCTCACCGGTGGTCTATTCTATGCATAGCTCCTTTTAATAAAATCGTTTGTGCATGGTTGATATAACTACACTTCCTTCTGCCACTTGTGGCTGATCGCAGAGGAACACATGGCCGTCTTTAGTACAAAGGAACAGAAATGAGTAAGTCATTTGGCAAACAAATTGCAGGGTTTTTTCTGTAAATAAAGACTCACAATACAGATGAATCATCGAGTCACAACACAGGGCCGCGGATTTAGGAGGAGAACACGTGAGGTTGTCAGTGTACATGCTGTGTGTTACCAGAAGCTTGGGAACTAAGGACAAATAAAGACGCCACATAAATATGTTGATGTTTGGTTTGTGTAGGTCAAATTGTAATTAAATGGACAATGGATTCATGAGAACTATTAGTTATGATAAATCAGATCCATTATTGATGGTCTCGGAAGTGGCAGAACTACCATTGCGGATCATTGATTCAGCAAACGCAACTTTATTGGGTTCATCATAAATGAGCCGCAAAGCAAAGAAAAACGTCCACAGAGGAAAATACTGGAAAATCCTCAGGCAAAGAAAATGCCCAAGCCTGAGGATCTCCACGAAGCAATGACTTAACAATACCAACTCAATGACTCTCTCTCAAGGTAGGTTGGAAACGAAAATACAATTTACAAGAAGCAAGTAAGATGGAAAACTTACTTCAGTCCACGTCAAAACATTCCGGTACATCTACTTTAGGCTCAGAGAGCTGATTAGGGTGGAGTAGAACCTGTGCAGCATGGAAAATGCAAGCTGTTGTTGCTGCTTGATGTCCACCACTTCCAAAGACAAAGACCACAATTGGGCGGTCAGGGTGTCCATGATGACTTCTCGGCACACAACAAATGGAGTGGGCCGGTGATAATGTAATGCCTGCAAGCACATATATAAAGCACATTCACATGGGTAGCATGCAAACCAGGGGGACAAATACCTGAACCTTACACATCCCTGTTCAGACTAGGAGAAAGCCCCTCTGACCCTGGTCTGTCCTTGTCTGACCGTGGAGGTTGGTACCCTAAATTAACGCAATGGCGTCCCCACTCAATGGTGGTTAGCCCTTAATGTCCTTAGCAGCTCCTGGTATCACTAGAGTAGCAATTCCCTAAGGAATCACTCACGAAACAACTGCAACCAGCATAAACTACAGCACAGTGAATTAATCTAACAAATACTATCACCAGTAGGAAATGCCAGGAGGGGAAAGTAAATAACGCTGCACCTGAAAGGTGATAGGACAGACAAAGTAAATGAAAAACATCTGCTACCCAAAACCAACAGAAACAAAGATAACAGACTTAAAATATGCAAAGAAAAGGTGTATCTGTTGTGGGTGAGTGGAAAGAGACGCCAACCACAGAACACAGGATCAAAGGTTCGAATCCAGACGCATGATAGTTTAGACACAGCCCGAATCTTTCACTTACTCATAGAACCCCAATATAAAGTTATGGGACCCAGGAATGATCCAGTAAAGATTGAACGTGATAGCTTCACCAAAATACCCTGTCCCAAATTTGCTGGGATTGTCTCAAAATTGTTTTAACAAAATTCCAGAAAATGTGGGCATAGCTCATGTTCAAAAGTAGTAATTAACTCAGTCCCCTCAAAAAAAGAGGGATTCTGCCTGGTTTTCGTTGGGCATTTTGCTGACATTTCTGGGGCTGAGGTGTAAAATTAGAGAATGGTGCTGCAATGTTAACACTAAAGATGACCAAATCGATTTGATGTGAATCAAATTCAGGCTAAATTATGGATCCTGCAAATTTAAACATTTTAGGATAATATTTGCATGAATTGCAAAAATTAAAATTTCCATCACCAACTTAAAAAAGCAGAAGATTGTATGAGTCAGAGAGCTCAGGTGTAGCCTTGCTTGCTTCTCCATAATGCCTTGCAGCTATCATATTGCATGGTGTATCACATGGTGTAGTGCAGCCAATCAGGAGGGACTATCATAGTCAGTATAAATGCAGAGGCAGGGAATGAAGCAGCCATTTTTTTGGTTGAATAAGGAAAATGAGAGTTCTCAGCTCATAGCTGAGCCATAGAGATAGGAAGATGAAGCCATAAAACACTGAAAAAACATTACAGATTGCATGTGACAGGACAGCAGTGAAGAACGATTACCGTCCGTTTACCCACAGCCATATATGTGGAGGTCACTTAGACTTTATTAAAGCTGTGTTTACATTAAAAAGCTTGAGAAATATTCAATGCAGTCCTAGAAGATCTCAGGGTGTTACACATAGCTTTTCAGGGCATTAAAAGGCTTTAGAGTGCTTGTAACTTATGGCAAATTGATTCACTACAAATCATATCTGGATGAAAATTTCAAAAAATCTGGCAAATTTGAATTTCAAAAGATTTTCTTATCTCTAGTTCACATCTACTGTCTGGATCTAACCAGAGACTTTAAAAAAAAACAATGTGACCTATGATAAAACGTGTCATTCGTGATACTTGGTATTTCAGTGCTTCTTCTCCATCATCAAACTGAGACCATTGATACAGCTGGAAGGTATGATAGACAGATCTCTGCTGAGATGCACCCAATTTTTGTGCAAAACCCCCCAAAAACTCTAAAATTTTTGTGTAAAAGATAAAAGTGCCAAAATGTGCAACTTCTTTGCCAAAATTCTGGGGCAAGCTGCATAATAATAGTGCACCCATATGAACACAGATAGTGATTGTCACTATTTTTATGGTATTTTTAGTACAGTAGACTTTTTAAAGACCATGTAGCAGTACTATACCAAGAGTAAATGTACGCCATTGTGTGATGGGCACCTGAAGAAGCCCGGCACATGCTGTGGATGTGCCATCCTTCCTGACTGATTCTTCTCCAGTTTTGCATTTTGCTTGTGTCTTTGTCACTACTGGTAGTATATGGCGGCACCTGCAAATCATTCAGGATGCTCAAGAAGTCCAGGTCCTCCAGGATGGCACACAGGGGTGTAACTATAGTGGGTGCAGGAGTTGTAGTTGCACCAAGGACCTGGAGCTTAAAGGGAACCAAGAGGTTCCTTTGGCCCACATGGAAAGACCAGTACTGTTACAGTCCCATGATAGTTGGGTGCCCTGTTGAAGATTTTGCATTGGGACCCACAAGCTTCCAGTTACACCACCAACGGTACATCCATATGGGCCATCACGGAAAGGTTCTCATCATCTTCCAGCACAAACTCAAGAGCATGGAGCAGATGTCAGGATTTGGGCTGTTACAGAAGGAGAGTCGGACATGGTTGTATACGTGTATCAGTCCACCATCAAGACCAGTTGTGTGAGGAGGAAAAAGAGGAGTATGGCAAGAGCTCTATAAAATGACCTCCAGCTAATGGTGTGCATGAAATCCATGAACATAGCATGGAAGCCCAAGGTCATGTAGTGTGACTTGTCTTCATAGGTCAACACCGACTGCTGCTCAGTTCTCGGATGAAATCCTCAGATTCATTGTCACATCTTGCCATAGGTTCCTCCTGATGCAAGACAATGCTTGGCTTCATGTGGCCAGTGCGTGGAGGCAGCTCCAGGATGATGAAGGCGCCGACAACCCTCACATTACCCAGACCTGAATCCAATAGAGAATCAATCCCATGCCGCCAAGTAGCGCCACAGACTGTCCAAAAGCCACTGATGCCCTGAACTGGGAGGAGATCCCCCAGGACTCCATCCTCTGTCCCATCAGGGTCATACACAGACGTCACCGTGAGTGCACACAAACGCATGGCAGCTATACACAACCCTGAGTCTCAATATGACCAGGATCTGCCTGTGATTTCTATCTTTCGCTTTGATCTTTAGGGCCAATAGTTGGTAGATGATTTTGGTTACCATTCATCGCTGATAATGGAATTACACATATTATACCGGGAAAGATTTTATACTTAAATCTTTCATTCTTCGAGATCCGAAGTGCGATTTACACATAGGAGGAAGATGAATAACTTCTTAGTTATATTTACCAGCAGTAATCCCTATCAAACATTATATAAAAATACGGAAAAGACAAGTCAGATTCCAGTATGACTCCTCGCTGTGTTTTTCAGAATTTCTCTGTATAAAACAGAAGTTTAATGACACGAAGTCTCCATTGTTGCGAGAAACCTGAATTTCAGCATTTTCTTTCACAGTTTAATTTCAGCAAAGCTTCGTTTCTTAAGCTGCAGTTACTTCACCGTGATTTCACGTTCTTTTACCTCACACGCCATGTTTACACAAACCCGTGATGTTGGCGTCACCCGGGCGGTGTCTCCCCCAGCCTCCCCTATATCATGAAAAGAAGGGGGGTATTTCAGAAGACAAACAGACGATGCGACAGATTAACATACAAGGTGCTGTCACATCTCTTCACGTCCCCCCTGATGTAAGACATTGCACAGCGTTACAACAATCCTGCAGGGTTAGGTCACAGCGAGCTGATGCAGTGGTGTAATGGCAGAAGAGGCAGAGGGGGAAATGCAATAAGCTGTAAACTGATGAGGGGTCTCACTCACTGATCAGCCTGTTCCCCGGGCCAGTGGATTAAATAACATTCCTTTGCGTTGTAAATGTCCATTACCATGTTCATAGCCTTTTATAGAAAGTGATTGACCATAAGGAATTGATATTTTGGCTACTGTTGCATTGGTTAGAAGACATTTTCTTTAAAGTTTACCTTAAGATAACTCATTTTGAGTCACATCTATACATTGTGCCCATCTTTAGTGTCTTGAATTGGGTCTGAAAGGTGCGATTTACGTGAAGAATATTCATTAGTAAATTACAAGGCAATGTAAAAACTAAAATGAAATGTATACACACCACCACATCCCACCTACAGGAGCTTTTCTGACCTCCCATTATATCTCCACAGCATTAATATGGAGTCGGTCCATTTGCTTCCACTCTTCTGAGAAGGTTTTCTACAAGATTTTGGAGGCAGCTTTGGGAATTTTTGCCTTTTCATTCAGAAGAGCAGTTGTGAGGTCAGACCCTGATGTTGGGGAGAGGACAAACTCACAATCTTGGATCTAGATCATCCCAAAGGTGTTGGACGGGGTTGAGGTCAGCGCTCTGTGCGGCCCGTCAATGTCTTCTCACCAAACTCCCCCATCCATGTATGTATGGAGCTTGTGCACTGGGCACAGTCATGGGGAACAGGAAAGGGTCTTCCCCAAACTGTCCCACTCCCCACAAAGTTCGAAGCTACAATTGTCCACAATGTGTTGTGCTGAAGAATTAATGTTTCCCTTCACTAGAACTAAGGGGCAAGGCCGACCCCTGATAACAAGCCCATATCATCATTCTCCTCCACCATCTGTACAGCGGGCACAATGCAGTCAGGCGGTAACGTTCTCCTGCCATTCACCAAATCCAGGCTCCTCCATTAGACACCAGATAGAGAAATGTAATCCGTCACTGTGAAGCGATGGCCGGGGGACCACCACGGTGCAGGAAGACTACTGTACACAAGATGAGGTGCAAACAACAAAGGGTAGATTTATTGGGAGGCAAGGAATGAAGTGGGTGAGGAAGATGCAAACAGGGGTATGCAATGGCAAGAGACACTTTACAAGAGTTATAAACTTTATCTTGTCTGTAAAATAGCACGGTGCTCCCACTATTACAGACTCAAAATATGTCTCACAAGCAAATTTAAACAATAAACAAATAACGATGCTACTCTACATATAACCTCCCTGGCCTTTACTAAGCAGGCCCCACAGCTGCCGTGTACTGACTACTGAAGCCTACACTAGGCCCTAACAGGTGCACCAAACAGGAACAAACTCACGGTGATGTTGGGGAATCAGCTCCAGTCCCAGGGGGGCCCCCAGCAGTCTAATACGGTGGTGCGCACGGCTTTCTGTCAGCTCTGTGAAGCGTGGTCTTCTCCTTGCTTCTGGGTCCTAGGGATGCTCCTGGAAACTGTAAGTCCCTTTCTCAGTATCTTCTGGCTTCACAATCTAGCACAGAACAGCCACCTTTGCTGTACCTGGAAAAGTCTTGCAAATTTCACAAGTACACTCCGTCCCAGGCTGTGGGACCTTTCTTGTAGCAAACAGCACAAAGTCTCTCTGTAGCAGCTTCAGCTCACACACACAGTTCAGAGTCAACTCCTTCCCTTATTCTAGGGCAGTTCATCTTCACAGTCTATAGCAGGGGGAAGCAGAACATTCCATCACACCAGACAAGGGGGTGCTGTCTCTTAAAGTGGCAGCGTATTACTGTCCATAACAGCACCACCCTCTTACAACTGCATAGGACACATCTCCTCCAGAGTCCAGTGGTGGCGACTTTACATCACTCCATCCAACGGTCGGCATTATGCTTGGTGATGTATGGCTGTGTAAGAAGAGGGACCAGACCGGGGGTACCTTTCTTGCACTGGTTCCAGAACTGTCGGGACTGTCACCTTTGTTGTCTGGGGGAAAGCTTAGAAATCCAGACCGACCTTTGCTCTCGACAGCAGGGGTGTAGCTAGGATAAAAAGGGCAGAGCGTGCGAAAAGGGGGTCAGACATGGTGGGAGCATGCAGAGCGCATTAACGGAAGTTTGGTGCTCCGTCCTCTGAGCACCGTGACAGCACAGGCCTGGGCTATATTATCCCTGCTGTCACTTACAGAGACTGTGACCGGAGAACTGTATTTTCCCGCTGGCTCCCGCTGCTCAAGGTACCCAACGCTACGGGCCAGTAAATAACGTGCACGTGCCACCTAAGAAACACCAGGTGACTTACCGAGAACTGTTCCCTTTCTCACCCGCATACTTCTGCCGAGCTTCGTCAAGCCCCGGCAGTGTTGAGACTGCTCTTCACTCTGCAACCCAAATCCTGGACCCAGGACTTCATGCAAAACGTCAAGGACTCATCGTCACTGCCGGGAACCAGATCATCAATGCCTGCAGGATGACACCGGATTCATCACGTGTTGACCATGTCGGCACCACCGTTAGAACCTAAGACTCTGCAGTCAGGAAGCCGTCAGATTGATAAGTTTACCCTTAATGAACAGTTGTTATACCTTTTGCCCTCATAACCTCCCTCAGCACACTGATTGTGCTCATATCACCTGCCATATTCCTGCCTCTACTTTCCCTTCCCTGTGTGGAGTATACCCTTGTTTTAGTATACTTAACTTTAACCCTTGCTCTGCCTCCTGTCCGTTACTGCATCCCGCAACCTGCTCACAGCTGCATGCAGCTGCTCGGCCATGACGCTTCTGGACTCTGCAGTTATGGGATCAACAGAGCGTTGGTGACTTTTCTGCCCTTTGCTCCTCAGCACTTGGCCCTCCGCTCTGTAACGTTAAGGGGTCTCCACTTTGTGGCTGAGTTGCTGCGGTTTCTTCCATTTCTCAATAATATCACTCACAGGTGATGGGAGAAGATTTAGGAGGAAGAAATGTCAGGAACAGACTTGTTAACCTGGTGGCTCCTATTACAGGACTGCGCTGGTATCAATGAGCTCTGCACCACCGGCCGTTATGTCACATGTTAATAAAGGCAGATGGCATGGCGGGGTGCCAGATGTTATAGACCAGAGGTGGAGGGGGCTGGATGATATATACCAGGGCGAGGGGCCAGATATTATATACTATGGGCAATTGAGCCAGATGTTATACATTGGGGGCATTGGGGCTGGATGTTATACACTGGGGACAATGTGGCCCTATGTTACACACCAGGGGCAATGGGGTTGTATGTTATACACAGGTGAAATGGGGCCAGATGTTTTACACTGGGGGTATTGAGGCTGGATGTTATACACTGTGGACAATGTGGCCCTAGATTATACACCAGGGGCAATGAGCCCAGATGTTATATACTTGGGGCAATGGAGACAGATGTTATATACTGGGGGCAATGGGGCCAGATGTTATATACTGGAGGCAATGGGGCCAGATGTTATGTACTAAGGCAATGAAGCCAGATGTTATATACTAGAAGCAATGGAGCCAGATGTTATATACTGGGGCAATGGAGCCAGATGTTATAGACTGGGGGCAATGGAGCCAGATGTTATATACTGGGGGCAATGGAGCCAGATGTTATATACTGGGGGCAATGAGGCCAGATGTTATATACTGGGGGCAATGGGGCCAGATGTTATATACTGGGGGCAATGGAGCCAGATGTTATATACTGGAAGCAATGGAGCCAGATGTTATATACTGGGGCAATGGAGCCAGATGTTATATACTGGGGGCAATGGAGCCAGATGTTATATACTGGGGGCAATGGAGCCAGATGTTATATACTGGGGGCAATGGGGCCAGATGTTATATACTGGGGGCAATGGGGCCAGATGTTATATACTGGGGGCAATGGGGCCAGATGTTATATACTGGGCAGTGGGGCCAGATGTTATATACTGGAAGCAATGGAGCCAGATGTTATATACTGGGGGCAATGGGGCCAGATGTTATATACTGGGCAATGGGGCCAGATGTTACCGTATATGCTGGAGGCAAGGGGGCCGGTTGTTAAGCACCAGGGGCAGTGGCGCCGGATGTTATACACTGGACGCAATGAGACTGAGAAACCTGAATTTAATGATTAAGACATGGGAGCCAATACTTTTCTCCATATAGTGTAGATGCAGCGCCCCAGAGTCCTGGTCGTTGCAGTACTGTGGCTCCGCCTCTAAGGGGAGCTATGGTACGTCTGATGGCACTGAAGGAGTTCATCTGATCAGGTATCACAGACACCAATACATTTCACCGCCGGGCCTCCAGGGGGAGCTAAGGGTTCTATTTACTAGGCCACTCTCCACACACTGGTAAAACTGGGGGTCAGGCAGGAAGTTAGACAGAAAGCTGACTGGGTTGGAGCCAGGCAACACCTTGTGGCAGAGGGTGTTGTGGGGGAAGATTCGGTAGGGCCCCTGTCAGGGGTGGGATCCTGACAGCGGCTTGGCAACTGGACAGAACGTAACGGGACCGTGCCTGCTCAGTATAGCGGCGGTGCCCAAGGAAGGATTAGAGGCGAGATAGATTGTGCTGAGTGAGAAACGAGATCAAAGCAAGAGGGAGAATACCAGTAGGGGTCGTGCTGTAAGACCGAGGCAACATCCTACTGAGGCGCAAACAACCGGTGGCCGGAACGCCGAAGGAAGTATTTCTATATACAGCTTCAGGCAATACTTCGAACCTACGGCAGGACAGTCGGTCTCAGGCGGGCTGTCTCACCTAAATCACCAATGCAGTCTTGGGGGGCAACTTGTGGAGAGGGGCGACTCTAGGGTCCCGGAAGAGCTCCGAGCCTACCCGTCAAACGGGTGCCGTCCTAACCGTAATATCAGGGAGGGACGGAGGATTAGCAGAACATCATCTAATCGTGTTGTGAGGGAACTTAAGAAACAGACACAACAGTTGTGGGGACTTTCCGTAAGCACAGCAGGGAAGGACCGCAACACTTAGTGCTAGAAGGAAGGCACAGATTTCCACCTGTAAAGAGAACTCTGGAGGTGCCATTGGACCGGCCGGACTTGCGCAGCCTGGTTATCCGGATTCCGGACTGAGGACCCAGAGATCTTCAGTAAAGAGGTAAAGAGACTGCAACCTGGTGTCCTCGTGATTTACTGCACCGCACCACCACCACTATAGCTTCATCCATCATATCTATCACTGTGCGCCCCTCAGCAGGGTCACGGACCGGGCCTAGCCACCGTGACAACCCCGGAGCAGAGACTCAGAGGACCGGTACCGGGTACCCCTCGGCCCTGCGGCAGTGTGGGGGCGCTACATTTTTTGGCGTCACGAACAGGATGTACTTAAGCCTGAAGAATCAGGTCATGTGTGCCTTGGAACTGTGATTTACTGTGCTTGGACTGTACTTTATTGAAAAGACTGTGTGCTGCCATTACTACAAGGATTGCCGCCAAAACCGCCGCCATTGCTACCCTAAGGAAGAAGGAGGGCGTGCCATGGGAGGAGACTACCAAAGTGGCGCCAGAAGCGGCGACCGCCCCCTGCGCCTCTTGCTGCAAAGCGAAGACCTGCCTCAAAGCAGGGGACCACCTCTTGATTTGCCGCGGCGGGAAGCGGGTGACGGAGAAGCTCGACCCCAGAGAAATGGCGGAGCCAGGTGCATGCACTGCCACCGACTATCAGGCAGCGATGATGAACAGCAAGTGCCTGAACGAGGAAGGAGCAATCCCGGCTTGCCCTCATCAACCGGAGGCGAACCCACGTCCATCGCAGCGGAAGGACCTGAACTCCTTGGAACCGGTAGCGGAGCCGAGCCTACCCATCCCGACCTCGGAGCCAGCGAAGGAGGAACCGTGGTGGGAGGAGCCGCGGTCCGAGCTGCAGCCGACTCCAGCGTCCTCGTCAGTGGACCGGATCGACATCGGTGGAATCACATCAGGCGCAGGTATAGAAGATGCCCCTGCTCCCCCGCTCGATCCCGCCCCCGCGACCGACCCTCACCCCAGTAAGAGCCGGCTTCTCTCGGCGGAACTAGTGGTGTTACCCCCCCGACGCTATAGGAAAGCTGGTACCGCCGCTGCCGACTAGGATGGGAGAACCCATAGACGTGGGCCCAGATGGGGTGATCCTCCAGTGGGACACCCCCCGGATTGGGCCAGATGGGGCTCGGGAGGAAGGGTTCACCCTTGCTGTGCTTACCTGGGAACAATACAAACAATGCTTGATTCTACATTGGAAAAGACAAAAAGAGGCGGAACTGACTGACTCGCCGAGAGTACAACAATCACCACTTGCGTGTGGTGAGGAGGACGTGGTAAAGCGGGGAACTGGGTTGGCCTTCCACCCGAAGAGGGGATGGGGTTCCATACAGGAACCGGGGCTACCCACTGACGTTTTCGTTGCCAGTTGCAACGTGAAAACTCCCTGCTGCAGCCGAGATGGTGACCCATTGCAAAAGGGGGATCAGGTGACCTACACCCGTCATCGGAATGCATACGGATGGTACGCCCGGAACGTTCGCCGCTGTGAACTTGGGAGAGTGGCATCTGTTGCTTCAACCATGATGGAACTGGATGTGACAGATCTTACCAACATTGCCGCCGTACGTCTTATTGCAGCAACTGAGCTGGCAGCTAAAGTCCGCCTTCAGGTTCAGACATCAGGTGGTCTGACTGCACCGGGGAGATCCACCAGTGACACTGGTGCGACATCGGCCATGGATCAAGGATTGAAGCCTGCACAGTCGGAAGGTGTCCACTTTCGGCTGATGTCTTGTGATTTACTATGAGAATAAACCTCGATACCACGAGAATGTAAATAGTTCCTTGCCTAACTGTTTCTACTGTTTTGCTGCTAAGCCCATTTAGGGTTAACTCTTAAAGGGATCCCTTTGTTGACCCGGGATCCCTATTGTTTTGTTTACTTTTTCCAAGTTTTGCAAAAGTTTCCAGAACTGCCGCAATCATGAACAGTGCATGATACAAACTGCTTGTAAATAGTTTGCACCTTCTTAAAGGTGCTCCCTACTGGTTTTACTTAAAGAGAGACTCTTTGCGAAGATACCGCACCGGAGCCTTTGCTGAGTACGGACTGGTAGCCTGAGAAGATGTGCTACCTCATAGAGACTTGGTCCCCTCTTGAAGGGGATGTTCACGTGTTGCACTTAAAGAAACGGTATTGCTTTAAGACAGACAGATAGCAATAATGTCCTGACGAGAGAAAGTGATGATAATGCTCACATGTAAAAGTTATATGTATCCAACTAGTTAATTGTAAAGAAATGCTGATAATGTTCTCTGATAGAAAGTGAAAGCTAGAAGAAAGATGCAGTAGACCCGTAGGGATAGACGTAGTGTCCTGCATACCTGTCAGTAAGGAAGTTTAATGTTTTATAGAAAGTGTTTAATAATGTGTTAGAGAACGAGGACAAGAAGTGAACCCGTAGGGGTTAGTGGTGAGTCCTCCTAGGAGCCATATAGAAATGGCTCATTGATCCTAAACTGAAAGTAATGTTATGTTCTATACTGTGTATAGTAGTTGAAAAGACAGAAGGCTCGGGCTGAAAGGAGCGGTCCTGTAAGAAAGGAGAGGCAGTAGGTCTGGCGCTGTTAGGACAGGCGGTCCTGCAGATTTAAAGAAGGAGAATGTAAAAGTTAAATTGCCTTATAATATGATTATAAGAAGGTCTTTAGCGGATTCAGAGTGTACGTCCTTAAAGGCAATGTTAAATTATTGTTCAAGAATTTGTACTAAGTAGAATACCCGGTTGGGTAAGAAAAGTTACTTATAGCATGTTGCTATGATATTTAACCATGTTTGTAACGTTCAAGTGTCCTCACCTCCCATAAAGGGAAGCTCTGTTTAAATATGCTTATTGTTATTGCACTCAACAAATTGTATGTCTTTTTGCTAATCTGTATTGTTGTTTTCTTCCCAGTCCCGGAGTACTGGATTTAACCGGGGGGGAGTGCAGCGCCCCAGAGTCCTGGTCGTTGCAGTACTGTGGCTCCGTTGCAGTACTGTGGCAACTGGACAGAACGTAACGGGACCGTGCCTGCTCAGCATAGCGGCGGTGCCCAAGGAAGGATTAGAGGCGAGATAGATTGTGCTGAGTGAGAAACGAGATCAAAGCAAGAAGGAGAATACCAGTAGGGGTCGTGCTGTAAGACCGAGGCAACATCCTACTGAGGCGCAAACAACCGGTGGCCGGAACGCCGAAGGAAGTATTTCTATATACAGCTTCAGGCAATACTTCGAACCTACGGCAGGACAGTCGGTCTCAGGCGGGCTGTCTCACCTAAATCACCTATGCAGTCTTGGGGGGCAACTTGTGGAGAGGGGCGACTCTAGGGTCCCGGAAGAGCTCCGAGCCTACCCGTCAAACGGGTGCCGTCCTAACCGTAATATCAGGGAGGGACGGAGGATTAGCAGAACATCATCTAATCGTGTTGTGAGGGAACTTAAGAAACAGACACAACAGTTGTGGGGACTTTCCGTAAGCACAGCAGGGAAGGACCGCAACACTTAGCGCTAGAAGGAAGGCACAGATTTCCACCTGTAAAGAGAACTCTGGAGGTGCCATTGGACCGGCCGGACTTGCGCAGCCTGGTTATCCGGATTCCGGACTGAGGACCCAGAGATCTTCAGTAAAGAGGTAAAGAGACTGCAACCTGGTGTCCTCGTGATTTACTGCACCGCACCACCACCACTATAGCTTCATCCATCATATCTATCACTGTGCGCCCCTCAGCAGGGTCACGGACCGGGCCTAGCCACCGTGACAACCCCGGAGCAGAGACTCAGAGGACCGGTACCGGGTACCCCTCGGCCCTGCGGCAGTGTGGGGGCGCTACATAGATATATTTTTGTTCTGTACTCTCTTACATGTCTATACTTCTAAAATACTAATAAAATATGTTTTATGAAAGGGGCAATCCTTTTTAATGCAATAGATACATAGGAAGTACAAAGCAATATACGAAATATAAATGTTCCTTTTTATGCCGCCCCAGCTGCCACAATACCCCTATGACCTTCCAGCTTGGACAACTACCCTGATCCCCCAATCTTTTCCCTATGCACCCAGCATTTGACCGGCTTCCCCATCCCTCCGTTAAGTAACATTGCAAGATGGAGTCCAGCCCCACGACCATTGCAGACGCTGAAGGGATGTCGGTTCTGGATTCTAGGACTGAACTCTTTTTTTTCCTCAGGGTTCTGAACTTTAGGAGAATGTTTCATGAAGATGAAGCGTCATCCTCCGACCGTGCTGTGCACAAGTCCCCGAGGTCTACGCTGAGCCGCTAATATCCATGTGCTGTGCCAGCAGGACATATCCTGTTCTTCATACCGCACACATTTCCATTTACACAAAGCTGCGAGCACAAGATGATCCTTTCTTTCTACACTGACAGTAATACATTCCAGCGAAGGGCAACATGAGTCATACGATACAAGCAAGTGCAATGCAAAACAATGCAAAGTTATATTCTACCGCCGCTGAACCACCGCCTGCCAACCATACCCGCCATGACGGCATTAATGGGGTTGCCTTTTTCATGTTATTTTCCTATCACATATGTACCCTTAAAAGTGTAACATCTTAGCAGACCATCTTTTAATGTCTGTCTTTGCCGCCTCTACTTCTCCTCTTCCTTTTACTGTTGTGGGCCCTCAGCGTTTAGTCCTCGATCTTCTCTTATTTTCCTCTACGCTGATCATATTTAATTATATTCTTCTTCTCTTGGCATTGCACAGATGGGGGGCGCTATTACTATAAGGAGACACTAAGGAGTTACTATGGGGACACAGAACAAAGTGTTACCATGTGAGGGACAGACGGGGGCACTCTTACTGTATAGGGGCACTATAGATGAATAAAGGGGCAGTATTAACATGTGAGGCACAGATGGGGCACTCTTACTGTATAGGGCACTGTAGATGCAAAGAAGGGGCACTATTACCATGTGAGGCACAGACGGGGCACTATTACTGTATAGGGCACTGTAGATGCAAAGAAGGGGCAATATTACCATGTGAGGCACAGATGGGGCAGTCTCACTGTATAGAGCACTGTAGATGCAAAGAAGGGGCACTATTACTATGTGAGGCACAGACGGGGACACTATTACATTATATGGGCACTGTAGATGCAAAGAAGGGGCACTATTACCATGTGAGGCACCACAGACGGGGCACTCTTACTGTATAGGGGCACTATAGATGAACAAAGGGGCACTATTAACATGTGAGGCACAGATGGGGCACTCTTAATGTATAGGGTACTGTAGATGCAAAGAAGGGGCACTATTACCATGTGAGGCACAGACGGGGCACTATTACTGTATAGGGCACTGTAGATGCAAAGAAGGGGCAATATTACCATGTGAGGCACAGATGGGGCAGTCTCACTGTATAGGGCACTGTAGATGCAAAGAAGGGGCACTATTACTATGTGAGGCACAGACGGGGACACTATTACATTATATGGGCACTGTAGATGCAAAGAAGGGGCACTATTACCATGTGAGGCACCACAGACGGGGCACTCTTACTGTATAGGGGCACTATAGATGAACAAAGGGGCACTATTAACATGTGAGGCACAGATCGGGCACTATTACTGTATAGGGGCACTGTAGATGCAAAGAAGGGGCACTACTAAAATATGAGGCACAGATGGGGCACTCTTACTGTATAGGGCACTGTAGATGCAAAGAAGGGAATTATTACCATGTGAGGCACAGACAGGGACACTATTACTGTGTAGGGCACTATAGATGCAAAGAAGGGGCACTATTACCATGTGAAGCACAGACGGGGGATCTCTTACTGTATAGGGCACTGTACATGCAAAGGAGGGGCACTATTACCATGTGAGGCACAAATAGGGGCACTCATACTATATAAGGGCACTACAGATGCAAAGAATGGGCACTATTACCGTGTGAGGCACAGACGGGGACACTATTACTATATAGGGGCACTGTAGATGCAAAGAAGGCGCACTATTACCATGTGAGGCACAGACGGGGACACTATTACTGTATAGGGGCACTGTAGATGCAAATGCAGCGCCCCAGAGTCCTGGTCGTTGCAGTACTGTGGCTCCGCCACTAAGGGGAGCTATGGTACGTCTGATGGCACTGAAGGAGTTCATCTGACCAGGTATCACAGACACCAATACATTTCACCGCCGGGCCTCCAGGGGGAGCTAAGGGTTCGATTTACTAGGCCACTCTCCACACACTGGTAAAACTGGGGGTCAGGCAGGAAGTTAGAGAGAAAGCTGACTGGATGGGAACCAGGCAACACCTTGTGGCAGAGGGTGTTGCGGGAGAAGATTCAGTAGGGTCCCTGTCAGGGGTGGGATCCTGACAGGGGCTTGGCAACTTGAGCGAACGTAACGGGACCGTGCCTGCTCAGCATAGCGGCGGTGCCCAAGAAGGGACTGGAAGCGAGATAGATTGTGCTGAGTGAGAAACGAGATCAAAGCAAGAAGGAGAATACCAGTAGGGGTCGTGCTGTAAGACCGAGGCAACATCCTACTGAGGCGCAAACAACCGGTGGCCGGAACGCCGAAGGAAGTATTTCTACATACAGCTTCAGGCAATACTTCGAACCTACGGCAGGACAGTCAGTCTCAGGCGGGCTGTCTCACCTAAATCACCTATGCAGTCTTGGGGGGCAACTTGTGGAGAGGGGCGACTCTAGGGTCCCGGAAGAGCTCCGAGCCTACCCGTCAAACGGGTGCCGTCCTAACCGTAACATCAGGGAGGGACGGAGGATTAGCAGAACATCATCTAATCGAGTTGTGAGGGAACTTAAGAAACAGACACAACAGTTGTGGGGACTTTCCGTAAGCACAGCAGGGAAGGACCACAACACATAGCGCTAGAAGGAAGGCACAGATTTCCACCTGTAAAGAGAACTCCGAAGGTGCCATTGGGCTGGCCGGACTTGCGCAGCCTGGTTACCTGGACTCCAGACTGAGGACCCAGAGATCTTCAGTAAAGAGGTAAAGAGACTGCAACCTGGTGTCCTCGTTATTTACTGCACCGCACCACTACAGCTTCACCACCACCACCACCATTTACACCACTCACTCACTGGACGTCTTCCACTGCCCAGCAGGGTCACGGACCGGGTCTAGCTACCGTGACAACCCCAGAACAGAGGCCCGGTGTCGGGTACCCCTCGGCCCTGCGGCAGTGGGGGCGCCGCACAAAGAAGGAGCACTATTACCATGTGAGGAACAAATAGGGGCACTCTTACTATATAGGGGCACTACAGATGTAATGAAGAGGCGCACTATTACCATGTGAGGCACAGACGGGGCACTATTACTGTATAGGGGCACTGTAGATGCAAAGAAGGGGCACTATTACCATGTGAGGCACAAATATGGTCACTCTTACTATATAGGGGCACTACAGATGCAATGAAGAGGCGCACTATTACCATGTGAGGCACAGAGGGGGACACTCTTACTGTATAGGGGCACTATAAATGCAAAGAAGGGGCACTATTACCATGTTAGGCACAGACAGGGGCACTCTTACTGTATAGGGGCACTATAGATGCAAAGAAGGGGCACTATTACCATGTGAGGCACAGATGGGGGCACTGTTACTGTATAGGGGCACTATAGATGGAAAAAAAAGGGGCACTATTACCAAATTACAAATTACTTGGCAATCTGATTTACCAGGTCAGTATGAAGCTGCTTTACTATTATTATTATTATTATTATTATTATTATTATTATTCAAAATTCAGAAGAAAAAAAGTCTTCTCAGACCTGTAACTTTTTGTATGTGCACATGTTAAGTATTTTTTCCACGTAATTTTGTGTAAAAAAGTGAAAGGTTTTAAGAACCAGAAGAGTGAATGAGATTCCATGTTGCTTAAAGGGGTCCTCCGGTCCAAAATGAAAAGTCTGCACTACGCGCTGTGAGGATTCTCCAACGTCGGCACTGGGTATGGCCGAGATGTGTCCACAAGTACACGATATACATACTCCCAGCCACATAGGGGCAGAGATGGGGTATTATTACCTCATGGATGGAAAGAAGGGGCATCATTACCATGTGAAGGTACAGAGAGCGTAATATTACCGTGTGAAGAACAAAAGGACTGTGTGTGGCCAGATGGGGACAAATGTGGGGAAGCCGCTGGTAAAAATGATGAGCCAAAGATGTCTGTGGTTTACATTCTGCAGAGGCGAGTCATTGATGGAAGAAGTCATTGTGACAATCAGGGCTGGATGAGTAAAGAAAAGGAAAATGAACTACTACTATGAAGGAGTTTGCAAGTTTCCTCTTCTTTCTTGGGTTTGATCCAAGACTCTAAAAACATACTGATAGGTTTATTGACGTCCTATGTAATTGGCCCTGGTGCATGTATAAAATGAGAATGTCCCGATTGTGCACACAGTAACAGTCTCTGGAGAATAAGTTGGAGTGACTCAGAAATAATAATATACAGTACATAGTTAAGAAAGAATTGCCATTTTCAGATTTATTCTTGCATTTTGTCCCAAGCCAAAAAGTCAGATATATGAGCTTTGCTATTTACCTGATGTGGATGTGTGTTGTGAAATTGGATTTTGGGCTCCCCCGGTGGCCACTGGTGGAATTGAACTTGTGTGCATCATCCCCTCTGTTCACCTGTTCCCATCAGGATGTGGGAGTCGCTATTTAACCTTGCTCCTCTGTCACTTCCATGCCGGTCAACATTGTAATCAGAAGCCTTTCTGTGCATGTTCCTGCTACCAGACAACTTCCAGCTAAGTCGGACTTTTGTCCTTGTTTGTTTTTTGCATTTTGTTCCAGTTCACAGCTGCAGTTTCGTTTCTGTGTCTGGAAAGCTCTTGTGATCTGAAATTGCCACTCTGATGTTATGAGTTAATACTAGAGTCTTAAAGTAATTTCAGGATGGTGTATTGATAGGGTTTTCAGCTGACCATGAAAGTACCCTTTCTGTCTTCCGGCTATCTAGTAAGCGGACCTCGATTTTGCTAAACCTATTTTCATACTACGTTTGTCATTTTCATCTTAAATCACCGCCAATATATGTGGGGGCCTCTGTCTGCCTTTCGGGGAAATTTCTCTAGAGGTGAGCCAGGACTATATTTTCCTCTGCCAGGATTAGTTAGTCCTCCGGCCGGCGCTGGGCGTCTAGGGATAGAACGCAGGCTACGCTACCCGGCTACTGTTAGTTGTGCGGCAGGTTTAGTTCATGGTCAGTTTAAGTTTCCATCCTTCCAAGAGCTAGTTCCTATGTATGCTGGGCTATGTTCTCTTGCCATTGAGAACCATAACAGTTTGACCGGCCCACAAAGGGTTAAATTAATTGGCAGAGAAAGGAGAGAAAAAAGAAGTCTGCTGAAAAATTTTTTTTTTTTTTTCCTTCAGTTCTGAGTGTGCTTTCAATTGAATCACTTGCAAGTCTGCCTATATTGCAGCCTTCCTCTCTCTCTCTCCTTCTAATCCTGGAATGGCTCTGTGTTCACCTGTTTAAAATGGATATTCAGAGTTTAGCTGCAGGTTTGAATAATCTCACCACGAAAGTTCAAAATTTACAAGATTTTGTTGTTCATGTTCCTATATCTGAACCTAGAATTCCTTTGCCTGAATTTTTCTCGGGGAATAGATCTTGCTTTCAAAATTTCAAAAATAATTGCAAGTTGTTTTTGTCCCTGAAATCTCGCTCTGCTGGAGATCCTGCTCAGCAGGTCAGGATTGTGATTTCCTTACTCCGGGGCGACCCTCAAGATTGGGCTTTTGCATTGGCTCCAGGGGATCCTGCGTTGCTCAATGTGGATGCGTTTTTTCTGGCCTTGGGGTTGCTTTATGAGGAACCTCATTTAGAGCTTCAGGCGGAAAAAGCCTTGATGTCCCTATCTCAGGGGCAAGATGAAGTTGAAATATACTGCCAAAAATTCCGTAAATGGTCTGTGCTTACTCAGTGGAATGAGTGCGCCCTGGCGGCGAATTTCAGAGAGGGTCTCTCTGATGCCGTTAAGGATGTTATGGTGGGGTTCCCTGTGCCTGCGGGTCTGAATGAGTCCATGACAATGGCTATCCAGATCGATAGACGTCTGCGGGAGCGCAAACCTGTGCACCATTTGGCGGTGTCTACTGAGAAGACGCCAGAGAATATGCAATGTGATAGAATTCTGTCCAGAAGCGAACGGCAGAATTTTAGACGAAAAAATGGGTTGTGCTTTTATTGTGGTGATTCAACTCATGTTATATCAGCATGCTCTAAGCGTACTAAGAAGCTTGATAAGTCAGTTTCAATTGGCACTTTTCAGTCTAAGTTTATTCTATCTGTGACCCTGATTTGTTCTTTATCATCTATTACCGCGGATGCCTATATCGACTCTGGCGCCGCTTTGAGTCTTATGGATTGGTCCTTTGCCAAACGCTGTGGGTATGATTTAGAGCCTCTTGAAACTCCTATACCTCTGAAGGGGATTGACTCCACCCCATTGGCTAGTAATAAACCACAATACTGGACACAAGTAACTATGCGAATTAATCCGGATCATCAGGAGATTATTCGCTTTCTTGTGCTGTATAATCTACATGATGTGTTGGTGCTTGGATTGCCATGGCTGCAATCTCATAACCCAGTCCTCGACTGGAACGCTATGTCTGTGTTAAGCTGGGGATGTAAGGGGATGCATGGGGACGTACCTTTGGTTTCCATTTCGTCATCTATTCCCTCTGAGATTCCTGAATTCTTGTCTGACTATCGTGACGTTTTTGAAGAACCTAAGCTTGGTTCATTACCTCCGCACCGGGAGTGCGATTGTGCCATAGATTTGATTCCGGGTAGTAAATACCCTAAGGGTCGTTTATTTAATCTGTCTGTGCCTGAACATGCTGCTATGCGAGAATATATAAAGGAGTCCTTGGAAAAGGGACATATTCGTCCTTCGTCATCTCCCTTAGGAGCCGGTTTTTTCTTTGTGTCTAAGAAAGATGGCTCTTTGAGGCCGTGTATTGATTATCGGCTTTTGAATAAAATCACGGTTAAATATCAATATCCGTTGCCACTGCTGACTGATTTGTTTGCTCGCATAAAGGGGGCCAAGTGGTTCTCTAAGATAGATCTCCGTGGGGCGTATAATTTGGTGCGAATTAAGCAGGGGGATGAGTGGAAAACCGCATTTAATACGCCCGAGGGCCACTTTGAGTATTTGGTGATGCCTTTTGGCCTTTCAAATGCCCCTTCAGTCTTTCAGTCCTTTATGCATGACATTTTCCGTGATTATTTGGATAAATTTATGATCGTGTATCTGGATGATATTCTGATTTTTTCGGATGACTGGGACTCTCATGTCCAGCAGGTCAGGAGGGTTTTTCAGGTTTTGCGGTCTAATTCCTTGTGTGTGAAGGGTTCTAAGTGCGTTTTTGGGGTTCAAAAGATTTCCTTCTTGGGATACATTTTTTCCCCCTCTTCCATCGAGATGGATCCTGTCAAGGTTCGGGCTATTTGTGATTGGACGCAACCCTCTTCTCTTAAGAGTCTTCAGAAATTTTTGGGCTTTGCTAACTTTTATCGTCGATTTATTGCTGGTTTTTCTGATGTTGTTAAACCATTGACTGATTTGACTAAGAAGGGTGCTGATGTTGCTGATTGGTCCCCTGCTGCTGTGGAGGCCTTTCGGGAGCTTAAGCGCCGCTTTTCTTCCGCCCCTGTGTTGCGTCAGCCTGATGTTGCTCTTCCTTTTCAGGTTGAGGTCGACGCTTCTGAAATCGGAGCTGGGGCGGTTTTGTCGCAAAGAAGTTCCGACTGCTCCGTGATGAAACCTTGTGCTTTTTTTTCTCGTAAATTTTCGCCCGCCGAGCGGAATTATGATATTGGGAATCGGGAGCTTTTGGCCATGAAGTGGGCTTTTGAGGAGTGGCGTCATTGGCTTGAGGGGGCTAGACATCAGGTGGTGGTATTGACCGACCACAAAAATTTAATTTATCTTGAGTCCGCCAGACGCCTGAATCCTAGACAGGCGCGCTGGTCGTTGTTTTTCTCTCGGTTTAATTTTGTGGTGTCATACCTACCGGGTTCTAAGAATGTTAAGGCGGATGCCCTTTCTAGGAGTTTTGAGCCTGACTCCCCTGGTAATTCTGAACCTACAGGTATCCTTAAGGATGGAGTGATATTGTCTGCCGTTTCTCCAGACCTGCGGCGGGCCTTGCAGGATTTTCAGGCGGATAGACCTGATCGTTGCCCACCTGGTAGACTGTTTGTTCCTGATGATTGGACCAGTAAAGTCATTTCTGAGGTTCATTCTTCTGCGTTGGCAGGTCATCCTGGAATCTTTGGTACCAGGGATTTGGTGGCAAGGTCCTTCTGGTGGCCTTCCCTGTCACGAGATGTACGAGGCTTTGTGCAGTCTTGTGACGTTTGTGCTCGGGCCAAGCCTTGTTGTTCTCGGGCTAGTGGATTGTTGTTGCCCTTGCCTATCCCGAAGAGGCCTTGGACGCACATCTCGATGGATTTTATTTCGGATCTTCCTGTTTCTCAGAAGATGTCTGTCATCTGGGTGGTGTGTGACCGTTTCTCTAAGATGGTCCATTTGGTTCCCCTGCCTAAGTTGCCTTCTTCTTCCGAGTTGGTTCCTCTGTTTTTTCAAAATGTGGTTCGTTTGCATGGTATTCCGGAGAATATCGTTTCTGACAGAGGAACCCAATTCGTGTCTAGATTTTGGCGGGCATTCTGTGCTAGGATGGGCATAGATTTGTCTTTCTCGTCTGCTTTCCATCCTCAGACTAATGGCCAGACCGAGCGGACGAATCAGACTTTGGAGACATATTTGAGGTGTTTTGTGTCTGCAGATCAGGATGATTGGGTTGCTTTTTTGCCTTTAGCGGAGTTTGCCCTCAATAATCGGGCCAGCTCTGCCACCTTGGTGTCTCCTTTTTTCTGTAATTCGGGGTTTCATCCTCGATTTTCCTCCGGTCAGGTGGAATCTTCGGATTGTCCTGGAGTGGATGCTGTGGTGGAGAGGTTGCATCAGATTTGGGGGCAGGTGGTGGACAATTTGAAGTTGTCCCAGGAGAAGACTCAGCTTTTTGCCAACTGCCGGCGTCGGGTTGGTCCTCGGCTTTGTGTCGGGGACTTGGTGTGGTTGTCTTCTCGTTTTGTCCCTATGAGGGTTTCTTCTCCTAAGTTTAAGCCTCGGTTCATCGGCCCGTACAAGATATTGGAGATTCTTAACCCTGTGTCCTTCCGTTTGGACCTCCCTGCATCTTTTTCTATTCATAATGTTTTTCATCGGTCATTGTTGCGCAGGTATGAGGTACCGGTTGTGCCTTCCGTTGAGCCTCCTGCTCCGGTGTTGGTTGAGGGCGAGTTGGAGTACGTTGTGGAAAAAATCTTGGACTCCCGTGTTTCCAGACGGAAACTCCAGTATCTGGTCAAATGGAAGGGATACGGTCAGGAGGATAATTCTTGGGTGACTGCCTCTGATGTTCATGCCTCCGATCTGGTCCGTGCCTTTCATAGGGCTCATCCTGATCGCCCTGGTGGTTCTGGTGAGGGTTCGGTGCCCCCTCCTTGAGGGGGGGGTACTGTTGTGAAATTGGATTTTGGGCTCCCCCGGTGGCCACTGGTGGAATTGAACTTGTGTGCATCATCCCCTCTGTTCACCTGTTCCCATCAGGATGTGGGAGTCGCTATTTAACCTTGCTCCTCTGTCACTTCCATGCCGGTCAACATTGTAATCAGAAGCCTTTCTGTGCATGTTCCTGCTACCAGACAACTTCCAGCTAAGTCGGACTTTTGTCCTTGTTTGTTTTTTGCATTTTGTTCCAGTTCACAGCTGCAGTTTCGTTTCTGTGTCTGGAAAGCTCTTGTGATCTGAAATTGCCACTCTGATGTTATGAGTTAATACTAGAGTCTTAAAGTAATTTCAGGATGGTGTATTGATAGGGTTTTCAGCTGACCATGAAAGTACCCTTTCTGTCTTCCGGCTATCTAGTAAGCGGACCTCGATTTTGCTAAACCTATTTTCATACTACGTTTGTCATTTTCATCTTAAATCACCGCCAATATATGTGGGGGCCTCTGTCTGCCTTTCGGGGAAATTTCTCTAGAGGTGAGCCAGGACTATATTTTCCTCTGCCAGGATTAGTTAGTCCTCCGGCCGGCGCTGGGCGTCTAGGGATAGAACGCAGGCTACGCTACCCGGCTACTGTTAGTTGTGCGGCAGGTTTAGTTCATGGTCAGTTTAAGTTTCCATCCTTCCAAGAGCTAGTTCCTATGTATGCTGGGCTATGTTCTCTTGCCATTGAGAACCATAACAGATGTGAGGGATGTACCAGAGAAGATCATGTACTCAAACTTTAGGATCATTCAAAGTCAATGACTTAAAAAAACAGTACTGGGGGGCGCTGTTTTACTAGTCTCTATGGGAAATGTATGCCATCAGTAGTGGAGACAAGTGGTACTGCAAGGATAATACTGTTTTGCAACAAAGCCATAAAGGGGGTCAGTCCATCTGATGTCATTTGTGTTGGATTGTCAGAACAGATGCGTGACATCCCGGGACAGCGCTTGTATTCTGGGATTAGCCTACTATATCCAGAAAGTATAATTTAAGCAAAGAATCAAAACAATTTTTAGGACCTTGTGCTGGGTTTGAAACGCGTGGGCTAATAAGGATATTTTTATATTCACCCATGTGATTTTAATTGAAGATGGAATAAACTTTATTTTATACTTATTTCTCTACATTTCCTTTGGAGCTGGATCTACTCCTACTAATATTTGCTTTGCTAATTACCGTGGAAGCCGGCCTAGTGATCGGGGCACCAATGTCACCAGTTACCGCATAACCATCAGCTTACTATCGGAACTGTGAGATGATTTTTCTGCTTCTTTAGATGCAATTTGAGCCGTGCGTTCAGCTTATTCATGAACTGTAAACCTTTCATCACCTACTAGTCCATCATTAACAACAAACTTCTTAACAGCATGGATATGAAGAATGCTGTCAGTCACCTTTTTGTAAAGTAAGGCCTCCAGTCCAGAAATAAAGCTAAATGTGGGCGTGAAACGCGTCTATTTCCATAAAACTCCCCAAAAACAACTCAAGACTTGGCCTGCACCTGATATTATTTCAGGTGAGATGCTCATATATTTGTGCCCCTGGGGACGGTTTCTTAACCTTTACAGTATGAGGACGTTCCTCAGATTTCAGTTAGAGATACAGCAGGATACGGTTGAGCGGACGGTGCTGAATGCAGACTTCTGTATGATTCATGAGCTCATTTTGCAATCCTCCCCAGCTCCATGTAATTCTCTCTCTGTCACAAAGCCCTGTGATCAAATTCTTTGAAGCTCACTGCTGACTTGAGATAAAACTTTCGTAGAATATTTTCCTGGAGGGCTCAACAGTTAAGAAACAGTTCATTAAAAAGGACGATTATATACAGATGTGTCTACTAGGGATGAGCAAATCAGATTCCCCACATTCGACAAATTTTCTCAAGAAATTCGAATGGCGGTGAATCGATTCAAATGTCAAAGCCTCCAATTGCCCTTAAAAATGCGTAAGACACTTCTCATTTTTATACACGCCAATCTTTTTCCCAGCTGTGCTGTCACATACTATGTGTACAGTTTATTCAGTGTTTTATGGTTTTCTCTCAAAATCTCCAAAGCCTTCTATACATATTAGATGGCTGTCGGACGAATGATGCTTCGGATGATCGGTCATCTCTCCCATAGACAGAAAGGCTTTCTCAGCTGAGTTCTCAGCCAAGCTCTTATGTGTTTCCTATGAGAAAGCTGCCGACAGACATCTCTGCCGGTGGCCTATTCTCGAGGGAACAGATTGATCGGCAGCACGAAATCGGACATGCCGATTGACTTCTCCTATGACTATTATTTGGCCAGTGTAAGCCCCACCCATTGATATTGGCGGTTCGGTATTGCCCCATAATCTTCTTTTCTCGTGATACCATCTAATTTGTGAAGTGCACAAGTCCCTCGTGCAGCAAAACAACCCCACAACATGATGCTGCCACCCCCATGTTTCACAGTTGGGATGGTGTTCTTACACTGCCAAGCTTCTCCCTTTTTCCACCAAACGTAATGATGGTCATATGCCCAAAAAGTTCAATTTTAGTTTCACCAGCCCAAAGGACAAGTATCTAAAAATTAAGGTCTTTCTTCCTGTGTGCATTTGCAAACATTAATCTGGCTTTTTTATTTTTCTTTTGGAGTAATGGCTCCTTCCTGGCAGAGTGGCCTTTCAGCCCATGTTGATACAGTACTCGTTTCACTGTGGATATTGAGACAATCTTACCAGCTTCCTCCATCATCTTCACAAGGTCTTTTGCTTTTGTCCTTGGATTGATATGCACATGTCAGACCAAAGCACTTTTATCTCTGGGACACAGAACCCGTCTCCTTCCTGAGCGTTATGATGGCTGGACATTCCCATCTTGTATGTACTTGCATATAATTGTTTGAACAGATAAACGAGGCAACTTCAGGTATCGTGAAATTGTACCCAAGGATGAGCCAGACTTGTGCAAGTCCACAATTCTCTTCCTGATATCTTGGCTGAATTCTTTACACTTTCCCATGGCGCTACACAAAGAAGCAGTGTGTTTCAGGTGTGCATTAAAATGCATCCACAGGTGTGTCTCTAATTAACTCAGATGTAACCCCAAAAAAACTATCAGAAGCTTCCAAACACATGACATCATCACATGGGCAGTCCAGAATTGTTTAAAGGAACAGTAATTGTAGTGTATGTAAACTTTCGATCTTGCAGTAAGTAATAAAAATGCCTTAAAACATTTTCTCTCTCTCTTATTATTCTGGCATTTGGCAAATATTAACCCCTTCATGACCTTGGGATTTTCCGTTTTTCCATGTTCAGTTTTCGCTCCCCTCCTTCCCAGAGCCATAACTTTTTTATTTTTCCGTCAATATGGCCATATGAGGGCTTATTTTTTGCGGGACGAGTTGTACTTTTGAGCAACATCATTGGTTTTACCATGATGTGTACTAGAAAATGGGAAAAAAATTCCAAGTGCGGTGAAATTGCAAAAAAAAGTGCAATCCCATGTGTGTTTTTTGTTTGGCTTTTTTGCTAGGTTCCCTAAATGCTAAAACTGACCTGCCATCATGATTCTACAGGTCAGTACAAGTTCATAGACACCAAACATGTCTAGGATATTTTTTAACTAAGTGGTGAAAAAAAATTCCAAACTTTGCTAAAAAAAAAAAATTTGCACCATTTTCCAATACCCGTAGCGTCTCCATTTTTCATGATCTGTGGTCAGGTGAGGGCTTATTTTTTGCGAGTCAAGCTAATGTTTTTAGTGATACCATTTTGGTGCAGATATGTTCTTTTGATTGCCCGTTATTGCATTTTAATGCAATGTCGCAGGGACCAAAAAAACTTAATTTTGGCGTTTCTAATTTTTTTCTTGCTACGCCATTTAGCGATCAGGTTAATCCTTTTTTTTTATTGATAGATCGGCCAATTCTGAAAGTGGTGATACCAAATATGTGTATATTTGATTTTATTTTTATTTTGAATGGGGCAAAAAGGGGGTGATTTAAACTTTTATTTTTTTTTATTTATTCATATTTTTTAAACATTTTTTTACTTTTGCCATGCTTCAATAGCCTCCATGGGAGGATAGAAACTGGAATAGCCTGATCAGCTCAGCTACATAGCAGCGATCATCCGATCGCTCCTATGTAGCTTAATTACAGCATTGCTATGAGTGCCGACCACAGGGTGGCGCTCACAGCAAATCAGCATCAGTAACCATAGAGGTCTTAAGGACCTCTATGGTTACTATCCTGACTCATCACTGACTCCCGATCATGTGACGGGGTCGGCGATGCGCTCATTTCCGGCAGCGCGGCCGGAAGCGATAATTAAATGCCGCTGTCAGCGTTTGACAGCGGCATTTAACTAGTTAATAGCGGCGGGTGGATCGTGATTCCACTCGCCGCTATTGCGCACACATGTCAGCTGTTCAAAACAGCTGACATGTCGCGGCTTTGATGTGGGCTCACCACCGGAGCCCTGCATCAAAGAGGGGGATCTGACCTCGGACGTAGTATACCGTCCGAGGTCAGGAAAGGGTTAATAATTATGGTACTCCTAACTGACCTAAAACAGGAATGGTTTATTCTGATTTCTTGTCAGATATTGAGAACAACATGCAAATGTGTCTTTTTATATAGTGTATGGAAACTTCTGGTTTCAACTGTTTATAATGTAGTGCAGCAGGGTTGGTGCAGAGTGACAGGCAGTGACCACAGGGAAAGTTCACAGCAAAACGTGTTTAATATCAAAAACTCGCACAGTGTACAGCACATGGTATCTTCCGGATCGCAGCCAGGAAACGAGACAGTCCACAAATGCATCCGGTGGCCGAGGGCGACTGCACCACCGTATCATGATGCAGGGTGCCAGGAGTTCGCTCTGCTGGGCTCTGTGTTACTCTCACACAGGCTGAGCTTTTGCAGATCCTCTGCACTGCTCACTGCAAACCACTCTGACACTGACACACCCAAACCCTCTGCTTCAGGTTTTTTTTACAAGCAACCTGTGGCCATAGGCCACCTGGAAAACCCGACCTGGAAGGAAACAGACTGCCCCACTGCCATCCTGTAGTCTGTTTCAAAAATAAAAGCCCAGCAGGTTTTCTGAAATCTGCCCTGGACAAATAGGATCTAGATACGTTTGAACAATGGGCATCAACTAATAAAATGGTGTGAAAAGTGCTGGGGAATAAGATAGCTCTATATAATCAAAGCATAATAATAATAATGTTTAACAGGAAGAAATGCAAGATTCTACATCTGGGAAAGAAAAAGAAAAATTACATCTACAATTTGGGGGGAACAGAACTAAGCAACAGCATGTGTGAAAAAATACTTGGTTACACAACCAGATAACAGACTGCACATGAGTCAACAGTGTGATGCAGCAGCAAAAAAGACAAACACAGTTTTGGGATGTATTATGAGAAGCATAGAGTCTAGATCACGTCAAGTAATTTTTCCCCTCTACTCTTCCTTGGCCAGGCCTCATCTGGAATACTGTGTCCAGTTTGTAAGAGGGTGAACTGTAGTCCCACTGAGAGAGCACTAGGACCCTGTGGTTTTTGCCTGTTGCAGCAAAGGACAGACACTGCGAGACTCCCAGAGACAATGTGTGCTGGTGGGTGGGGTCTGGTGTCCTGTGTGTAAAGTGAAATAAGGAAGTGAGAGCTGAGAAGAGAAAGGTGGGAAGAAAAGCAGAAGCTGCAGTGATATAGAAAGAGACTGTGTGTGGATTTTACTGCGAGTGTGTTGGAGAAAAAGAAGCTTTTGAGAGACTTTTCGTTACTAACGTTTTCCTGGAGAAAAGCTAACCTTTTGTTCAACTCTTTGAGAGACTTTTTGTTGTTAACGTTTTTTTCTGGGGAGGAGCTAACCTTTTATTTTGAAAGACTGAAACTTTACTGCAAACCCACTACGTATTTGAGAGTCTGTGGGGTCCCTGTGCATTGAGTGGAGAAACAAGTTTGGACAGACTGCTTATATAAAGACGGACGGGTTGTTGTGAGAGCATTTCTAGGAGCTACAGAAGCAGAGACAACATCGTGAGGCCAATACACTAAGTCCCCGGCGTTTGGGCTCGGCATCGGCTGACAAGACAAGAGGAGCTTGCTGTAACTTATTGGCGCTGAAGATATGGACTGGCTGCAGCCTGTGCAGATTCCTGCCTGAGAGGAGATCTATCTCAGGATACGGTACCATAGTCATAGTCATAGATACCCTTGTTCAGAGTGTTTAATCGTTACTTTAGAGGTGTATTGAAGATTAGATGTGTGTAAGTTATACTCAGTGTGCCATTCCAGGGGCTCCCTTGATAACACTACATTCAATTTACACTTGTTCTTGTATTGAGTTGTTCTGTTAGGTAAATTGATTATTAGCCTGTTGGAGCCTACAGTTCTCAGGAGACCTTGGAGCGGCACAGTGATTTCAGCTGCTGCTGAATTGGTGTATCTTTGGGGGTATATCTGCCTTCGTATTCTCCATATCACTTTAGTTATTTTGCCTTTGAGTAAACAACTGTTGGAGATTTCTGCCTTAGTCTTGGTTTGTGACTCACTGGATCTTATTCGGACCTCTGGTCATTACATTTTTGGCGTAGTCGGCAGGATCCAGTGTTTGTCATGGACGAGGGCGAGGGTAGAAATGACCCCGCTGTATCCGCATCCTCCTCGGGGGTTGGGGTTCCCCTGGCAGCCGCGGCGACTTCGGGAGGGTATGTGCCTGTAGGAGCTTTACTTCAGCACATGCCGAAATACAATGGGCATAATATGGCATTGCAAGATTGGGCTGAGAGAATCCGGAGTATTCTGCGCATGTGTAATTTGACCCCCGCGTTACGCGCTGAGCTGGCATTAAATGCACTGGAGGGCGATATTAGACGTATGGTGATGGTGCGCCCAGAATCAGAGAGGGATACGTTAGAAAAGAGTTTGGAACTGTTAGAGGGGAGTTTGGGGGGCCGAGCGCGTGTGGCCCAGCTTCGGTCCCTATTCTTTAATCGTCCCCAGAGAGAGTGTGAGTCCCTGATGCAGTACTCTAATATCTTGCAAGAGACGCTGAATGAGATGCAGCGACTAGACCAGGGGGCCATGGGAGCGTTCCGGGAGGTAGACCGCTTGCTCCGGGATCAATTCATCACCGGTTTAGCCAATAGACTTCTCCGGAACTGTTGGAAATGGCCCGGGCTGCACCAGAATTATCCTTCTGGCAGATTTACCGAGCTGCAGTGGAAAGGGAAGAGAAATCTGCCCATGTGCCCGAGGGGTCAGTGAACAGTGCCCAGCTGGAGGAAGGTGGGACATCAGGGTCAGGGGAAGAGGGGCTGGTAAGCGTGGTACAAGCTTTGCGTGCTGAGGTGAAGGAGTTGAAGCTGAAATTGTCTCAACTGACAGTTGATCCCGCCTCTACCCCCTCACGGGGGCCTCCTGCCCCACCCCCTGGAACGGTGACCCCACAGACGGCCAGGTCGTCCTATCAGAATGAGTCAAGCCCTCGTCCACGAGGAGCAATCACCTGCTGGAAGTGTGGACGCCAGGGACACATCTCTCGTTACTGCCGGACGCTTGCAGCCCCAGAAACCCCGTCGCCGGCTTTAAACTTCTGGCCGCTGCCATGAGAGGGCAAGCAGCAGCGGCCCCACCCACACAAAGCCCTCAACGGAATGAGCAAGATTTGTTTGCATGTAGTCCAGTGATAGAAGCAGAGTTTGAAGGGCGGAAGATGAGGTGCTTGGTTGACACGGGATCCGAATGTACTATAATGCCTCTAGAAGTATATGAGAGATACTTCAGTCGACTAGTGATTCCAGAGGATGGCCGAGTGATTCGACTGACCGCCGCAAATAATGGTCAACTGTCAGTCAAGGGAATCGTGTGGATACAACTAAAAATGTTTGGTCAAGAGCTGGGGCAGAAAGGGGTAGTACTGGTGGATCACCCCCCTAGAAGAGGGATGGAAGTGACGCTCGGAAAGAACGTGCTGCGAGACTTGAATCACCAGATGTATGCCAGTGAAGGACCCCGACACTGGGCCCGTGCGACAAGACACCGACCCACACAGAGAATTCTACACCGTCTAGTGCTGAGCTGCGACTTGCTGAAAAGTGCGGTCCCAGGTGGCCGGGTGGGCCGGGTCCGAGTGACTTCGAGGGCCCCGATCCTGCTGGGACCCAGACAAGAGGAACTCTTAATGCTGCCTGTGGGAGCTGCACAGAGATTGAATGGGCTTGAAGTGCTACTTGAGCCCGCCCGAGAGGGTTCCTCATTTGCCAAGGTACATGTGGCCTGGTCTTTGGCGATTGTGAAGAATGGACGAGTGCCGGTCCGATGCATCAATGTTCTAGATGAAGCTGTTGCAATTCCCACTGGAACCATACTGGCTGAACTGTTCGTGCCGGCAGAGAAGGTGCCGGAAAATGCAGGATTCGAACTGCGACCAGACCAACAGTCATCCTGGACATTTGCGGTCGAGGTAGGCCGGGCTGAGCCTCCTACGGAGGAATGGAATGGTCATGTGATCATGGAGCAGATGGGAGTGGATCGGGAGAAGCTGACCCCCGTGCAGTTGGAGCAGTTGGAGAGAGTTTTGTGGGAACATCAAGAGACCTTTTCCCGACATGGAGAGGACTTCGGGTGTACCCAGACGATTGAGCATGAGATTCCAACGGGGGATACTCCACCCATTAGAGAAAGATATCGTCAAATTCCTCCGGCGCTCTATCAAGAGGTGAAGAGCATGGTGGCCAGTATGCTGGACAACCAAGTGATCCGAGAGAGCCGGAGTCCCTAGGCGGCCCCTGTAGTCTTGGTCCGCAAGAAGGATGGGACACTCCGATTTTGTGTGGACTATCGGAAATTGAATGCCCACACCGTACGGGACGCATATCCTTTACCCCGTATTGAAGAATCCCTGTTGGCCCTGGGTCGGGCCAAGTATTTCTCAACGTTGGATTTGGCAAGCGGGTACTGGCAGGTCCCAATGGCTGAAAAAGATCGGGCCAAGACGGCGTTTGTCTTGCCAATGGGGCTCTTTGAGTTCAACCGGATGCCCTTTGGCCTCGCTACCGCCCCGGGAACCTTCCAACGCCTGATGGAACATTGCTTAGGTGATCTAAATTTTGAATCAGTCCTGATATATCTAGACGACATTGTGGTGTTCGGAACCTCATTTAAAGATCATCTGGAGAAGCTGCGTCAAGTTCTCCGGCGGCTCAAGAGCTACGGCCTGAAAATAAAGCCAAAAAAATGTCAACTGTTACGAAACCAGATTGAATATTTGGGGCATCTGGTAACCCCGGACGGGGTACTACCTATAGCCAATAAGATTAAGGCGGTACAAGAGTGGCCACCTCCTTGTGACCTGCGAGAAGTGCGGGCCTTCCTGGGCCTAGCAGGATACTATCGGCGGTTTGTGCCTAAATTCTCACAAGTGGTGAGTCCCTTGAATGAACTTTTGAGAGGGACAGCGCTGGGTCCTCGAAATCGCCCCATTCCATGGGGGCCCCTACAGAAAAAGGCATTTGATGAAGTGAAAACCGCCCTAACTAGTGCCCCATTGCTGGCATACGCCCGGTTTGACACCCCTTTTTTGTTGTATACCGATGGTAGTCTTCATGGGTTGGGGGCAGTACTAGCACAGGTGCAGGACGGCCGAGAGCGAGTGATTTCTTATGGCAGCAGATCTTTAAGAGACTCCGAGCGAAATCCGGCTAACTACAGCTCATTCCGGCTGGAATTGCTGGCCCTGGTGTGGGCAATGACAGAACGCTTCGCCGAGTATCTAACAGGAGCTGAGGTGCTAGTCATGACAGATAACAACCCGCTAGCTCACTTAGAGAATGCAAAACTGGGGGCGTTGGAGCAGCGGTGGGTCGCCAGACTGGCCAAGTTCAATTACCGCATTAAATTTCGCTCTGGTCGAGAAAACGGCAATGCAGATGCATTGTCAAGAGTGCCCCTAAGGGTCATCAGGGGAAGATGTTGACGAACAACTTGAGGATACTGAAACTCCAGCTTTGGGGCAAATACCTATCTTCCAAAGTGTGGTACACTCAAGTGGGGTGGCCACCGGGATGCCCTGTGTCCTGGGTAAAACACCCTCAGATTAGACAAGAGTCCAGGATGAGTGTCCGGATGTTGCACTTGTGCGTCGTTGGGTACAAAACAAGGCATGGCCCAGTGCAGAGGACAAGGCTCAGTTGTCCATCGAAGGAATGAAACTCCTTCGACAATGGGATAAATTGTGTGTGGAACAAGGTCTTTTGTATCGTAAAGTGTACCTGCCATCGGAGCTGCAGCATCGGTACCAACTGATAATTCCTGTGGGGATGGGTCCAGTGGTCGCGCGTGAGGCGCATGAGAAGGGGGCCCATTTTGGAAGTGAAAAGACACTTCAGTGGTTGCAGCGAGTCCTCTACTGCCCTGAGTTGGGAGGGATGGTGGCCGACGCGTGTCGGCAGTGCCAAATTTGTGGACTCAACAAAAGCCCTGAGCAGCGGGCTCCCACACAGACTATTAAGATTTCAGCTCCACTGGAGCTACTCATGATTGACTACGTGTTGATAGGGTACTCTACGTCAGGGTACTCCTATTGCCTGGTGATGACAGATCACTTTACCAAGTATGCTGTAGCGGTGCCGACAAGAGATCAGCCGGCCAAGTCGGCGGCTGAGGCCGTGTGCCGAAATTTCTTCCAAGTGTTCGGGTGTCCGCAGAGAATACATTCAGATCAAGGGGCCTGCTTTCAGGGGACGCTGATGAAGGAGTTGCACCAGCTCTATGGTATCGAGCAGTCGAGAACAACGCCTTACCACCCTCAGGGTAACGGGGCGTGTGAGCGTTTTAATTGGACCTTGTTGCAAATGTTGAGATCCTTAGAGAGTCAGCAACAGACATGCTGGCCTGAGTATCTCCCTGAATTGATGTGGGCTTACAATAACAGGGTGCACAGTACTACTGGTTACTCACCACACATGTTGATGTTTGGTAGACCTGGCCGAGACATTGAGGATTTGAACATGCCAGATCCCTCCTCCGGCCCCCTTCGAACTGCATCCGAGTGGGTACGAGAGCATCGGCGGCGGTTGAGGGTGGTGCATCAGGTGGTGGGCGACCGCCTTCGCCAGGTGGTCCATAGGGACACGCGACCCGTACAAACAGAGTTGTTCTCTCCGGGAGACAGAGTGTTGGTGAGGACAAAACGACGGTCAGGAAAGCTGAGTGACCGATGGGAGGCGATACCGTATCTGATAAAAAAACAGGTGAATCCTGAGATTCCAGTGTACGAGGTCGAACCGGTGGGGACAGGGGGGCCAACCCGTAATTTGCATCGTAACATGCTGCAACGGTGCTGGTTTGAAGATTCGGTGCCTATCCCCCTAGAGCCAGAGGCCATGTTCCAAGGGGCGGGAACTCTGAATGATCTTGAGTTTGATGGTGTGCTTACTCCTGCGCCTGCTTATTTGCCCTCTGTGACCAATCTGGCCTCGGGTGATGAGAATGTTGGGGATGTGGAGGATGTTGGGGAGAGCGCATCAGGTCAACTGCTTGGTCCTGACGCTGTATCACGGGACATCGAGCCGCAGGAGGAGACAACTCCACTTGCGCCCACTAACACGACCACGGAAGAGACTTTAGCTCCCTCTAGGGTTGCACCTGTTGATGTAGGACTCAGGAGGACTACACGATCTATGGCAGGACTACCGCCTCAGCGATATGCTCAGGATGAATTTGAGTGGGAAGGTATGTCGAGGAAGCCAACCTCTAGTGGGGTGGCATGTAAGAGGGTGAACTGTAGTCCCACTGAGAGAGCACTAGGACCCTGTGGTTTTTGCCTGTTGCAGCAAAGGACAGACACTGCGAGACTCCCAGAGACAATGTGTGCTGGTGGGTGGGGTCTGGTGTCCTGTGTGTAAAGTGAAATAAGGAAGTGAGAGCTGAGAAGAGAAAGGCGGGAAGAAAAGCAGAAGCTGCAGTGATATAGAGGGAGACTGTGTGTGGATTTTACTGCGAGTGTGTTGGAGAAAAAGAAGCTTTTGAGAGACTTTTCGTTACTAACATTTTCCTGGAGAAAAGCTAACCTTTTGTTCAACTCTTTGAGAGACTTTTTGTTGTTAACGTTTTTTTCTGGAGAGGAGCTAACCTTTTATTTTGAAAGACTGAAACTTTACTGCAAACCCACTACGTATTTGAGAGTCTGTGGGGTCCCTGTGCATTGAGTGGAGAAACAAGTTTGGACAGACTGCTTATATAAAGACGGACGGGTTGTTGTGAGAGCATTTCTAGGAGCTACAGAAGCAGAGACAACATCGTGAGGCCAATACACTAAGTCCCCAGCGTTTGGGCTCGGCATCGGCCGACAAGACAAGAGGAGCTTGCTGTAACTTATTGGCGCTGAAGATATGGACTGGCTGCAGCCTGTGCAGATTCCTGCCTGAGAGGAGATCTATCTCAGGATACGGTACCATAGTCATAGTCATAGATACCCGGGTATCCTTGTTCAGAGTGTTTAATCGTTACTTTAGAGGTGTATTGAAGATTAGATGTGTGTAAGTTATACTCAGTGTGCCATTCCAGGGGCTCCCTTGATAAAACTACATTCAATTTACACTAGTTCTTGTAGTGAGTTGTTCTGTTAGGTAAATTGATTATTAGCCTGTTGGAGCCTACAGTTCTCAGGAGACCTTGGAGCGGCACAGTGATTTCAGCTGCTGCTGAATTGGTGTATCTTTGGGGGTATATCTGCCTTGGTATTCTCCATATCACCTTAGTTATTTTGCCTTTGAGTAAACAACTGTTGGAGATTTCTGCCTTAGTCTTGGTTTGTGACTCACTGGATCTTATTCGGACCTCTGGTCATTACAAGTTCAGGGCACCGCATTTTAAAAAAAGACATTGAAAAACTGGAGCAAGTTCAGAGAAGAGCTACCAGGATGATGAGCGGACTGCAAAGTATGTCCTACGAGGAACGGTTAAAGGATCTGGGAATGTTTAGCTTTCAAAAAAGAAGGCAAAGAGGAGACTTAATAGCTGTCTACAAATATCTGAAGTGTCACAGTGCCACAGTGTAGCGGGATCATCCTAATTCTCATTTGCACATGGAAACATGAGAAGCAATGGGATGAAACTGAAAGGGAGAAGGTACAGATTAGATATTAGACAAAACTTTTTGATGGTGAGGGTGATCAATGAGTGGAACAGGCTGCCATGAGAGGTGGTGAGTAGTGATGAGCGAGTATACTCATTACTCGGGTTTGCTCGAGCATGCTCAGGTGGTCTCCGTGTATTTTGGCGTGCTTGGACATTTTTTTTTTGTCGCTGCAGCTGCATGATTTTCGTCTGCTAGACAGGCTGAATACATGTGGAAATTCCCTAACAAACAGGCAACCCCCACATATACTCAGGCTATCTGGCAGCCGCAAATCATGCAGCTGCGGCGACGAAAAGTAAATCTCCGAGCACGCCAAAATACTTGGGAGATCACCCGTGCGTGCTCGAGCAAACCCGAGTAATGAGTATACTCGCTCATCACTAGTGGTGAGTTCTCCTTCAATGGAAGTCTTCAAACAGAGGCTGCACAGACATCTGTCTGAGATGGTTTAGTGAATTCTGCATTGAGCAGGGGGTTGGCCACGATGACGCTGGACAACTCTAATATTCTATGATTCTATGATTCTACATGTCTTCGATTCTTTCACTTGTGCCATCCTAAATGGATACTGATATTCAACACAAGTACAATTCCTAATTCTGGAACATGTGAAACGTACTTGTAAAGGGTCGAGATGTCCTGGAAGACAGCCCAAAATAAAAAGATAACGTACGAAGTAACAAAACGATATCAGAACATTTTCTAATCACGGGAGTCTCGTGGTTATCTCCGCTCCGACTTCTGACCTTGTGGGATTCTGGTTAGAATATCTGAATTCTTGGTTTTTAATGATTCCATCATGACAACATCCTCTGGCTGCAGTGTCCTGTAGTCTCATTGCTGTTACAGTTGAGGGTCCTCAAGCTTCACATCTCTTGCAGAAGAAAACTCCATAGTCTTATCGCTGTTACAGTAGAGTTTCCTAAATTCCCATCTCTTTCAGTAAAAAGTTCCATTCTCTCTCTGCTCTTGCAGTAGATAATTCCATAGTTTAACGGTTCTTACAGTAGAGTTCTATTATTTCACATATCTTTCAGTTAAAAGTTCTGCAGTAGTAGAGAATGACATTTACTACAGTAGAAAGTCCTATAGGCTCACATCTCTTACAGTAGAGAATCCTTTAATCTCAGTGCTCTTAGAAAGTTCCATAGTCTCACTGTTTTACATACGGCAATACCCAGAAACACCGTGTCTGCAGATTGACGTTCTGATTTGGCTTTTGCCCTAAGTCACATTTCAAGGCTCTTTAAAGGGTCAATACTGATTTGTAGGATTGCTGCTTCAATGCGCTATGGAAGTCAAGTTCTCTTCCTCTCTGAAAAGGTAATTTGCTTTTAAATAGAAAGTTTCATAATTTCATTGCTCAATTTCATTATTTACTTGATCTTACAATACAAAGTCCTATAGCCTCACATTTCTCACAGTAGACAGTTTTATAATCTCACTGCTCTTACTTAGAAAATTCCATAGTCTCATGATCATTACACAGAATGCTCCAAAGTTTCATAGTAGAAAAGAATTACATTGTTTAACTGCTCTTACAGTAGAAAGTCCAACAGGCTCACATCTCTTACAGTAGAGAATCCTTTTATCTCAGTGCTCTTAGAAAATTCCATAGTCTCATGGTCATTACACAGAATGTTCCATAGTTTCATAGTAGAAAATAATGACGTTGTTTAACTGCTTTTTCAGTAGAAAGTCCTATAGGCTCACATCTCTTACAGTAGAGAATCCTTTAACTTCAGTGCTTTTAGAAAGTTCCATAGTCTCATGGCTCTTACAGTAGAGAGTCCTATAGTTTCACGGCTCTTAAAGGGCACCTGTCACCCCGTTTTTTCGGTATGAGATAAAAATACTGTTAAATAGGGCCTGAGCTGAGCATTACAATAGTGTATTTTGTGGACCCTGATTCCCCACCTATGCTGCCGAAATATGTTACCAAAGTAGTCGTTTTCGCCTGTCAATCAGGCTGGTCTGGTCAAAAGGGCGTGGTGTCTTCCCCCAGATTTTGCTTAGTTTTCCGTTGGTGGCGTAGTGGTGTGCGCATGCCCAAGGTCCCGAATCCTCTGCCAGGGGATTGAAAAGAGCGCGATGTTCGTTAATTTCATTGGTGATCGGTGGGCGCGGCCATCTTCCTTTGGCCGCGCATGCGCAGAAGCAGCGCTCTGCTGGCCGCGGCTTCAGGAAAATGGCCGCGGGATGCCGCGCGTGCGCAGATGGATATCGCGGCGGCCATTTTCCTGAAGCCGAGATGCGAACTCTGCTTCAGGAAAATGGCCGCCGCGATCTCCATCTGCGCACGCGCGGCATCCCGCGGCCATTTTCCTGAAGCCGCGGCCAGCAGAGCGCCGCTTCTGCGCACGCGCGGCCAAAGGAAGATGGCCGCGCCCACCGATCACCAATGAAATTAACGAACATCGCGCTCTTTTCAATCCCCTGGCAGAGGATTCGGGACCTTGAGCATGCGCACACCACTACGCCACCAACGGAAAACTAAGCAAAATCTGGGGGAAGACACCACGCCCTTTTGACCAGACCAGCCTGATTGACAGGCGAAAACGACTACTTTGGTAACGTATTTCGGCAGCATAGGTGGGGAATCGGGGTCCACAAACTACACTATTGCAATGCACAGCTCAGGCCCTATTTAACAGTATTTTTATCTCATACCGAAAAAACGGGGTGACAGGTGCCCTTTAAGTAAAAAGTTCCACAATCTCACTGGTCTGACAGTAGAGTTACATAGTCCTGCTTATCTTACACACAAAGTTCCATAGTCTCACTGATCTTACAGTAGAAATTCCAACAGTCTCACTGCCTTTACATAGAAATTCCTACTGTATATTCCCATAGCTCTTGCTAGCAAAACCCTTGACTGTCTGCAACTCACCTCACAGCCACTGGGTGGCTATACATATATATATATTCAGCATAAACATCTCCAGAAAGAGACTCACAGAATATAAATTAGAATATCATCAAAAAGTTCATTTATTTCAGTTCTTCAATTCAAAAAGTGAAACTCATATATTATTTAGAGTCATTACAAACAGAGTGATCTATTTCAAGTGTTTATTTCTATTTACGCCTCTCCGTTACTAACCTATGGCTTGATGTCACCTGACAATACAAAGTGAACAACCTCCCTACCATCACCCCAATTACCACCGCTACAGGGCAAGTGGGAAGAGCGAGGCTAAGTGCCAGAATTGCCACATCTTAGAGATGCGCCTTTTCTGGCTCGGCTGAGAGCTGATGTTTTTAGCCTGGGGGGGCCAGCATTCATGACCCCTTCCTAGGCTATTAATATCAACCCACAGCTGTCTGCATAGCCTTTCCTGGTTATTACGGTAATTATAAGGGGACCCTACGTCAGTTTTTTTTAGGGTCCCCCATTTTAATAGCGATTTAAGGCTAAGAATACAATTGTGAGCTGATATTAAGAGCCAGGGAAGCTCCATGGGTATTACCCTCTTCCCAGGCTATAAACATCCAGCCATCGACTTTCCCTCTGCTGGTTAAGAAAATTCCGTGGGAGCCCACCCCATTTTTTTTCAGAAAAATAATCTTTTATTAATTAAATGCATGTACAGTAAGCTGCACACACACTGTACTCATTATATTTGTCACTGACCACTGTATATCTACCTATTCTATGTGTATTTACTGTATGTATTCCAACTATTCTATGTTGTCGGCTCCTGCTGTGATGTTACAGTATGCTGCTGAATTGCTGGCTTTATATACAGTACAGACTCAAAGTTTGAAGTTTGGGCACACCTTCTCATTTAAAGATTTTTCTGTATTTTCATGACTATGAAAATTGTACATTCACACTGAAGGCACCAAAACTATGAATTAACACATGTGGAATTATATACGTAACAAAAAAGTGTGAAACAACTGAAATTATGTCTTATATTCTAGGTTCTTCAAAGTAGCCACCTTTTGTTTGATGACGGCTTTACACAATCTTGGCATTCTCTTCATGAGCTTCAAGAGGTAGTCTCGGTTGGGAGACTCCGATCGATTTTTCATATGTTTAGTGTGACACTAGCCTTAGTCTTGTGCTACCTGGTGTGGAGTGGAACTGTCGGTTTTGGAAGAGGCGATATGGAGAGTTGTTCTGTGAGGGTATGTGCAGACGTTCAGGACGTGACAGCAATTTGGACGCAGGACATGTCCGCTGCGTGCAAAGCGCTGCCAGCTATTGAACACAGGTGAATCCGCAGGTGTTCATGCAGCCAGGTGAAATCACCATGTCCAATATATTGTAAGGGTGAAATTTATCTTGCGGAGGCTCGCGTCTCATCAAGATAAATAGACATGCTGCGGTCTGGAAAGACGCGTTGCATGTCCGTCTCCACAGGTGATCTGTGGGCCTCTCTTGAAATCCCATACACTATGCTGTAACATCTGGACGCTGCGGGTTGGATGCTGCACAAGTACGCAATGTCCAATCTGCCGCATTTACTGATCGTGTGCACCTACCCTGACTGGCGCTTGGTGTTTCGGCTGTGTGCATAGTCCCCATAGTCCTCTACTTTGTTGTTTACCTTCTAATCCCTCCGGTATGTCCCTCTGTTTTCTGTGAATGCATATTCTGTATAATTGGTATTTTTGAGAAAAACCTCTTACTTTTAATTTTTTTACAGGAATGAAGACAAATCCCCCCCGTAAAGGGATTTGCAAAGTTTCATAATTTTTCATTCTGGAAAAAATTATAAAAAAAAAAGTTTAGCTACTCTTAAACACTGTTCCGCAACGTACTATAAAGTTCTAACTCTGCATTGTTTCAGGTCTCCATATTCAGTCACATGATGCAGAAATCTTGAATCGGATAATAGAGACCAAGAGAGACGAGAACAGAGGGATGATTATGGCTCGCACACTAGTGAAGGCAACGTGGGAACATCTGAATTTTCCTTTCATGCCTCCTACGTGGTGAATGTCAGCCACAAGATGCTGTTCCCACTCATCCAGACACTCCGTACACATCATGTGTCATTACACAAACCTTTATTATGGGTTATTTAGTACATGGTGTGAAGAAAAATGTCCACTTAAGCTCAAATTTTTCTATTGGGTGCTTTCCTCACCATAGTGCGTAGTCCTAAGGAGGAAGACCTGCTTGATGTGCACCACGGGGCAGTAGGTACTTGTCCATTCCAAAAAATAAAGCACACGTTCTTCATCCCAGCCACCCATATAGGCACATGATGTGCACACCGTGGGATTGTAGCAACAGAGTCTGAAGACACATCCCGGCAATCTCACATCTCAGGCTGCGTGAAGTAATGTGCAATGGGGAAACTGCTGAGTTGATGAAATATAAACTGTAGTCAAAGCAGAATGATAACCAGCCATAAGGAATATGGAGAGGTCCTCTACAGCTGGGACTTCAAAGGGGTTTACTGGGGAGAGGTCATCAATATCTTGTGACAGGACAAATCCATTAACTACCGTATTTAACACCCAACTATGTGTCCATCTTTGCCTTTACCAGGGGTGCATCAAGGGGGTGCCATCAGGCCTCTTGATGTGGTGGTCCGGTGTGTCTCCCAGGCAGATGCATTTTGCCACCCACTTGAGTGGGATTCAGCCATTCTCTCAGCCAGCTGTCGGCTCAGAGAAGGTGTAACACGCCAGCATTCGATTTCAAGTAATTTCAGGCATAAGTACAAATGAAGGTCTGACCACCGAGACATCCAGGTGACTGCAGTATAATCACATAATCTGAACACACTGTTGATGTCACTCTCCAGTGTCGCATAAGCACAGTGAGTGTCTGTACTGCAAGAGCTCCAATGGATATGAAAAAAAACAAAGATTTATTGGAATGGTGAGGGGACAGTATGGAGGGGAATTTGAGGAGACAGTGTCAGGTGAGGAAAATGTGCAAGGAAACAGTATAAGGAGTGTGACATTTAAGGAAATGAGGAGACAGTATGGGGAGTGGGGGATGTGTGAGGAGACAATACGGGGGAGAAAAGTGTGAGGGGGCACAGTATGGAGACTGAGTGGTGGGGACAGTATAGAGAGGGGGCATTATGTGGGGACAGTTTGAGCTTGGAGGGGGGAGTGTGAGGAGGGGGCACAGCATGGAAAGGAGAGGGCAGAGACGAAGGCCTTTACCATAAGAGGGATAGTGAGGTGGTCATATTTTGCGTAGGAAGCACAATGGAGGCCAATTATTTAGGAGCACAGCGTAGGGCAGATATTTTTATTCACGAGCATTATAATCACGTTGTTATTTTTAAACTCTTAACCCCCGGAGGTATTTTCGGTTTTGTGTTTTATTTTTTTGCTAACCTTCTTCCCAGAGCCATAACTTTTTTATTTTTCAGTCAATATGGCCATGTGAGGGCTTGTTTTTTGCGGGACAAGTCGTACTTTTGGACGGCACCATTGGTCTTAATATGCTGTGTACTAGACAACGGGAAAAAAATTCCAAGGGTGGTGAAATTGCAAAAAAGTGCAATCCCACACTGATTTTGTTTGGCTTTTTTACTAGGTTCACTAAATGATAAAACTGACCTGCCATTATGATTCTCCAGGTCATTATGAGTTCACTAGATGGTGGCCCTATTCTAACGCATCGGGTATTCTAGAATATGTATGTTCACGTAGTATATTGCCCAGCCACGTAGTATATTGCCCAGCGACGTAGTATATTGCCCAGCCACATAGTATATTGCCCAGCCACGTAGTATATTTCCCAGCGACGTAGTATATTGCCCAGCCACATAGTATATTGCCCAGCCACGTAGTATATTGCCGAGCGACGTAGTATATTGCCCAGCCACATAGTATATTGCCCAGCCACATAGTATATTTCCCAGCGACGTAGTATATTGCCCAGCCACATAGTATATTGCCCAGCCACGTAGTATATTGCCCAGCGACATAGTATATTGCCCAGCCACGTAGTATATTGCCCAGCCATGTAGTATATTGCCCAGCCACGTAGTATATTGCCCAGCCACGTAGTATATTGCCGAGCGACGTAGTATATTGCCCAGCCACATAGTATATTGCCCAGCCACGTAGTATATTGCCCAGCCACGTAGTACATTGCCCAGCCACATAGTATATTGCCCAGTGACATAGTATATTGCCCAGTGACATAGTATATTGCCCAGCCACGTAGTATATTGCCCAGCGACATAGTATATTGCCCAGCCACGTAGTATATTGCCCAGCCACGTAGTATATTGCCCAGCCACGTAGTATATTGCCCAGCCACATAGTATATTGCCCAGCCACATAGTATATTGCCAAGCCATGTAGTATATTGCCCAGTGACGTAGTATATTGCCAAGTGACGTAGTATACAGTACAGAGCCACGTAGTATATTGCCCAGTGAAGTAGTATATTGCCCACTGACGTAGTATACAGCACAGAGCCATGTAGTATATTTGGCAGTCAGGTAGTATATTGCCCAGCTACGTAGTATATTGCCCAGCCACGTATGTCACAGGTTAAAAAAATAAAAAATAAACATATACTCACCTTCCGCAGGCGCGTTGTAGTTCTGTCGCCTGTGTGGGGTGCAGGTGGCAGCTTCCGGTCCCTGGATGTGATGACGTCACGGTCACATGACCGTGTCGCGGTCACATGACCGTGACGTCACGGCAGGTCCTTCTCGCGCAGGACCTGTGATGACGTCGCGGTCACATGACCGTGTCGCGGTCACATGACCGTGACGTCACGGCAGGTCCTTCTCCCAGACCATCCTTGCCACCGGAACGTGCCGCTTGCATGGACCGGCCGGAGCATCGCGAGGAGCGGGAAAGGCGGCGAAAGGTGAGTATATAATGATTTTTTATTTTTTTTATTATTTTTAACATTAGATGTTTTTACTATTGATGCTGCATAGGCTGTTTCAATAGTAAAAACTTGGTCACACAGGGTTAATAGCGGCGTAACCGAGTGTGTTACCCGCGGCATAATGCTGTCTGTTACCGCCGGCATTAACCCTGTGTGAGCGGTGACCGGACAGCGTATGCGGGCGCCGGGCACTGACTGTGGGGAGTAAGGAGCGGCCATTTTCTTCCAGACTGTGCGTGTCGCTGATTGGTCGTGGCAATGGTCGTGGGCGTTTTGCCACGACCAATCAGCGACTTGGATTCCATGACAGACAGAGGCCGCGACCAATGAATATCCATGACAAACAAGTCTAGGTTCTTTTTTATCTAAGTTGTGAAAAAAAAATCCAAACTTTGTTAAAAAAAAATAAAAAAAATTGCACCATTTCCCGATGCCCGTAGCGTCTCCATTTTTCATGATCTCGGATTAGGTGAGGGCTTATTTTTTGCGCGCCAAGCTGACATTTTTATTGATACCATTTTGGTGCAGATACGTTCTTTTGATCGCTCGTTATTGCATTTTAATGCAATGTTGCGGCGACCAAAAAAAGTAATTCTGGCGAATTTACTTTTTTCTCACTACGCCGTTTAGCCATCAGGTTAATCCTTTCTTTTTTTCTTGATAAATTGGGCGATTCTGAACCCGGCGATACCAAATATGTGTAGGTTTGATTTTTTTAATTGTTTTATTTTGAATGGGGCGAAAGGCGGGTGATTTGAACTTTTATATTTTTTATATGTTTAAAAACATTTTTTTTTACTTTTGGCATGATTCAATAGCCTCCATGGGAGACTAGAAAATGTCATAATCCGATCGGCTCTGCTACATACAGGTGATGATCAAATCGCTTCTATGTAGTAGAATTACTCACTTGCTATGAGCGTCGACCACTGGGCGGCGCTCACAGCAATCCAGCAGTGACAACCATAGAGGCCTCCAGGAGACCTCTGGTTGTCATGCCAATGAACCGGTGACCCGCGCCACATGAGCGGATTTCCGGCCCGATGGCCGGAAGCACGAGTTAAATGCCGCTGTCAGCATTTGACAGCGGCATTTAACTGGTCAATAGCTGCGGGTGGATTGCGATTCCACCCGCTGCTATTCCGAGCACATGTCAGCTGTTCAAAACAGCTGACATGTACCGGGAAAGATATGGGCTCACCGCCGGAGCCCACATCAAAGGGAGGGAGTCCGACATCGGCATACTATTATGCCCGATGTCGGAAAGGGGTTAAAGGGCACTGTGTTGGGATGTGCTGCAGAAGACCGGAGAAGATGGTTAGGAAGGAAGAGCTGTGGTTATGAAAAGTCATCATGGAGACTGGACAAGATGGAGGGAAAAAAATAGAGAACAACTTCAATCAGAGAAGACATCACCTATAAGGTACCTGAATGTAAATGTGTATTTGTGATACTGATTATTTCTCCTCAGTAGTGTGGTTTCTGTATGGTCCGCAGTCTGATGATGGCTGATGTATTCATGTACTGCTGGTGGTTCTGGTGATGTATTTCTGTGCTTTTATTGGTCCTGATCCTGTGCACATATAACAATCCCTAACCTGTCAGATTAAGTGATACATGGCTACAGTATGTTACAAAAGTATTGTGACAAGTTAAGGGTTATTACATTTGTATTTATGTTAGTAGCATTAAAGGGTTTGTTCAGAATCCTGACAGTGCACACATTGCTCGTTGTTATGATTCTATGGTGCCAGTGGTGAGAGCGGGAGTACATGTAAACACAAGTACATGAATTACTTATATACGATCACGTGACAACTAGACATGTGCTGCTTTGTTCAATTCACTTTTATTGAGTGGGGCAGTGCACGTCTAGTTGGTATGTGGCCGGAAGTATGCAAATCATTAACTTTCAGTCATTTGACCATCCGCTCTTTGCTCCAGCATGGTAAAATGCTGACAGGATACACTGTACACGCCATGAGGACATAGAGTGACTGCAGATTTTCATCACAAACATGAACAATATTTTTAATTATAACATTAAGCACTGTAACATGCCCAATAATAACAGGGAGTAATATACTCACTGTCAGGATTCGGCTCTTCTTGCCAGTTTGCCATTTTTATACTTATGGTCTCTAGTTTCTCTTTCTGCTTCTCTCAATGAAGCAAGAACTGCAGTATTTCACTGAACATTGAGAGAATTATGAAGAGAAGCTATTCTGTGTGTGACCACGTCACATACGAGCGGTCACTTGACAACTACTCAAACCGCTTGAACTGTGTATAGAAGGAGGCGCCTTTACTTAAACTCAATGCATTATTGCAGCAGGCTAGTAAAAAAGTTTCGACAGGCTGCAACTCTCTACCCAACCACTGGGTGGCCAGATATAGACACATATAGCATAAACAGACTTTACTGGACCACAAAATCATGTTGTAGGTTTGTTTGGTTTTTTTTTAAAAAAAGCTGCTCATCATGCTAATGCTCACTGCACTGATAATACTGCATACCATTTTTCTTGTAAATTATGTGGACACAAATTGTATTGCCTACATCTTTTTAAAGCTATTAATCCCACAATACTCAGCTCGGATTATGTCTAGTTAGGATTAAAGGCAAAGATGGATATTGTAAATTGACAAACACAGCTAAAATTCCTGATTAGTTGTGTTTGACCCTCAATATCCCACATTGATTCTGACTTCATATTGTCATGTCCCTATCAGTCGGGCATTACAACTTTACAGGGAGGCTACCATGTTTCATTCATGTTCTTACAAGATACCTCTTCATTTGGTCTCTAAGAGGGATCTGGAGCAGGGAAAACCCTTTAAATGCCTTACACATCATTGTTTCATTTTTTTTTCAAAAGAGTAATGACAAGACTTACATATTGTCTTAAACCTAGTGCAGGTTCTGCAGGGGCGGAGCATGATACAGAGACTCTCTCATTGATCTGCTTTGTTTTCATGCTCCACCCCTTAGGACCTGCACTTCACAAAACAGAATATTGGTTTCTCTGTTCTTTTAATTTCACTATTTATTTTTTTCACTATGACTCTCAAGATATGAAACGTTGGGAAACAATTTATTATTTGTATTTTTTTGGCATCTTCTCTAATATTTACCGCGAATTAATATCTTGGGAATGTGCAATATATTCACCCATTATATCTTATGATATCTTGTGGTCAATATCTTCCTATGTCGCATTTCTTGCATGATATTGTATCTGTCTATTTGTGCTGCGTGTATGGGGACTGTTACTTTTCATATAGGTGCCGATGTACAAAATACCCTCTGAGTACATTATGCACAGTAGACTGTACCCTGCACTATACCCTGGAGGGCAACCTGTATGATACCCTTCTTAAATCAGCTTTACCCCGTGAAGATAGACACCTTAGACACAATATATTCTTCTATCTATACATCTAATGGTAGGGCAGACTAGGGACAGACGACGCAGGAGCAGGGGCTGTATCTACAGTATATGGTTAGTGCTTACTCCCATGGTCATGGTTACATCTATTAAGGCCCCGTCTCACATAGCGATTTACCAACGATCACGACCAGCGATACGACCTGGCCGTGATCGTTGGTAAGTCGTTGTGTGGTCGCTGGGGAGCTGTCACACAGACAGCTCTCTCCAGCGACCAACGATCAGGGGAACGACTTCGGCATCGTTGAAACTGTCTTCAACGATGCCGAAGTCCCCCTGCAGCACCCGGGTAACCAGGGTAAACATCGGGTTACTAAGCGCAGGGCCGCGCTTAGTTACCCGATGTTTACCCTGGTTACCAAAAAAAACAAACAGTACATACTCGCCTTTCGGTGTCCGTCAGGTCCCTTGCCGTCTGCTTCCCGCTCTGACTGAGATCCGGCCGTACAGTGAGAGCAGAGCGCAGCGGTGACGTCACTGCTGTGCTCTCACTTCTCACTGTACGGCCGGATCTCAGTCAGAGCGGGAAGCAGACGGCAAGGGACCTGACGGACATCAGATGGTGAGTATGTAGTGTTTGTTTTTTTTGGTAACCAGGGTAAACATCGGGTAACTAAGCGCGGCCCTGCGCTTAGTAACCCGATGTTTACCCTGGTTACCAGTGAAGACATCGCTGGATCGGTGTCACACACACCGATTCAGCGATGTCAGCGGGGCCTCAACGACCAAAAAAAGGTCCAGGCCATTCCGACACGACCAGCGATCTCGCAGCAGGGGCCTGGTCGCTGGTACGTGTCACACATAGCGAGATCGCTACTGAGGTCGCTGTTGCGTCACAAAACTTGTGACTCAGCAGCGATCTCGCTAGCGATCTCGCTATGTGAGACGGGGCCTTTACAGTGTGAGACTGATTGTATGTGCTGTTGGTGGTTCAGAATAGCAGCGCAGCATTACTCTAAAAATAATGAAGGCAGAGATAGCACTGCCTCCCACTCTCACTCTCACAATTATGTAGACACTGATAGTGCTGCCTGTATGAACAATATACGCAAAGATAGTACTGCCTCCTTGTCTCTGTCTGTAAATGGCTTAGGCATAAATATGATTGTGTTCCTGTTTTGCCTTGTAAACTATATAGGCACAGAAAAGGCTGCTTCCTTGTCTCTTTTTGCATGATGTAGGCACAGATAATATTATCTCTGTCTTTCTCTTTAATCTGTGTAGGTACCGATAGTTCAGCAGGTACCGGTCATGCTTGCTTCATCTTTTCTTGTAAATAATGTAGTCACAGATAGTACTGATCACTTGTAAATGGTGTAGATATAGATAGTGTTGCATTGCTGACTATGTAGGTGCTGGAAATATTGGCTCTGTAAATTGTATAGGCACAGATAGTACTTCCTCTCTCTTCAAATAATGTATGTACAGATAGTACTGCCTTCCTCTCTCACTTTGCCAATAATGTAGGCATAGATATTACTGTCTCGGTCTCTCACTCTGAAAATTATGTAGGCACTGAGAGTACTGCCTGATTGTCTCATTCTGTAAATGATATAGGCAAAGGTAGTACTGCCTCCTTGACTCTGTAAATGGCTTAGCCATAAATAGAATTGATTTAATTTATTGTCTTGTAAATTATGTAGGCACAGATAGTACCTCCCCCAACTTCTATGTAGGCAAAGATAAGGCTGCCTCCTTGTTTCTCTGCATATGATAGAGGCACAGATAACACTAAATCCAACTTTCTTTTCAAATTATGTAGGCACAGATAGTACTGCCTCCTGCATTGTAAGTGATGCAGATACAGATTGTATTAGCTGCTTATTTCATGGTATGTGGTGAAGCCACAGATAGTACTGCCTCCTGCCTTGTGAATGATGCGAATACAGATTGTATTAGCTGCTTATTTCCTTGCATGTTATGTAGGCACAGATAGTACTGCCTCCTGCCTTGTAAATGATGCGAATACAGATTGTATTAGATGCTTATTTCCTTGCATGTTATGTAGGCACAGATAGTACTGCCTCCTGCCTTGTAAATGATGCGAATACAGATTGTATTAGATGCTTATTTCCTTGCATGTTATGTAGGCACAGATAGTACTGCCTCCTGCCTTGTGAATGATGCGAATACAGATTGTATTAGCTGCTTATTTCCTTGCATGTTATGTAGGCACAGATAGTACTGCCTCCTGCCTTGTAAATGATGCGAATACAGATTGTATTAGATGCTTATTTCCTTGCATGTTATGTAGGCACAGATAGTGCTGCCTTCCTGTCTTTTTGTGTCAATCTGAATTGCCTCTCATTTTGAAAGCTAACATATATGGGAAATATAGGAGACGTTTTGTTAAAACAAGCTATTATCTTTCAGTAATTATTGTCAAATTGGAGGGGCTTTAGCACCTTTGCAACGGAATGCAATATTGGAATATGCCAACATTACGTGCCACCATTGAACTTTGTAGCACATGAAATTTAAAGGGACTCTATGGTGCAATCTTTTGTGCACTGATATCAGTCACTTATATCACTTTTTCGGCACAGTTTTATTCGGTAAGGGCCCTTTCTGACATTGGAGTCTGTATGATCCATAGCAGGACCATGGAGCAGAGGTGCCAAGACACAGCAATTTGCACAGGCAGAAATTTTGCCTTTCGTAAGTGTGCTCATTTCTTACCGTTTTGCAAATTTCCCTGGTAAAATAAACTCCTCGGAGATGTTTTACTTTACACCTCCCACATTATTTTGATATGAAATCTATGTTTTTACTCAGTCTGGGCAAATTTCTGTTTACACTGAAAGAAATTCCAAACCTACTCATTTCACCTGCTTATACAGCACTTAATGTCAGAAAGGGAAAAGAAATATTGCCTCTGACAGAATTTTCTTGCTTTTCTTTTCCTCCAGGCGCAAAGCTTTGTTAAAGGAGTATTCCCACAATCCTCTATCCATTAGTGATTGCTGGTAGCCCGATCATTGGGACTTAGAAATCTGAGAAAGGGGCTCTGCGATCCTGACATGCATGGGGTGGAGGTGCGCATGTTTTGGCCACCGGTCAACTGTTGACCATGGGACCACCAAGTGCTTCACTTGGCTACACCCATAGGCAATTAATAGAGCGGATGCCATGAGTGTGACCCTCCACTCCATTAATGACGCACTATATGGCCCCATTCTTGGCGTCCTAAAGCCCCAAACTTGGAAACAGACCTCAAGCGATCAGTACATTATCCCCTACCCAATTGCTTTTTTTACGAGGAATAACCCTTTAAGCAGTGGCATAACTACAATGGGAGCAGGAGTTGCAATCGTACCCAAACACTGGAGCCTAAGTGTCCCCAAAAGTGCCCATACCATAAAGGATTTGCAATAATTGGAGGGCCCGTTGGAGCTCTTAAATTGGGGCCCATGAGCTTCAAATAATGCCACTGCCTTATGTACAAGATATTGACACATGAATACAATACTAATCAATAATCATATATAAATTTGTACAAAATTACCAGAAAATAACACTGTAGGTCATCATTGCTGCTGAATATGGACCCAATGCACCATTATAAAACCAAGCTTTAGTTAATTCAGTTCTCTTCTTGGTCCTCCGTCAATCTTGACCTTTCAGAGTTTTCTTTTTGTCCACCGTTACAGTCTTTTTGCTTTTTATTGCACTGTTCTGATATTTTTTGCAGTGTTGCTGTGAATTAGTAATATTACCTCTTTCCTTGCATTAGGGGATAACATTGACTCTCATTTCCTTTTTCTTTTGGTCTGCTTCCATTTTCTTTGCAAAAAGTTTCACTGTAAACCAACGCATCAGAGTTTTTCCTCTTCTGAACCATAAAGCTTGAAAGAACTTGCCAGATTACTTTAGGATATTTTTCTTTTTTTTTTTAATCTTTTGATCAGATGATGTATCTATTTAATAAAGGGTGAAGGAGGGTACTTCTTGGTTCCAACCCGTATTGGAGAGGTTGGAGCAAAGGGGCATTTCTCTGAGGTTGGCTCATAGCATTTTGCAGCATTTTAACGATATGTTCATTGGTGTTTCTAGCTGCTTTTTTAGAAGGATTTGAAGGGTTTTGATGAAGGTGGACTTTTTCTGGCATTTTTTACAAAAGCCTACTCGAAGTAAAAACTATTAAAATGTTCAAAATAATGTGCTGTTTGTATATATCTCATATCCAATAATTTATTTATCAAATATAAAAAATAGCAACACCATGGAAAATGTGTGATGTAAACATAAGCCCTTATGGTAGATTAAAAAAAGAAAATGGGCAGCACTCTGATTCAAGAATTTACTGGCATAATTCAGAATTCATTTTTCCAGTAATGATGTCAAGCAGTCGGGCACTGCCATACACACCATTGTTGTTCAGTGTGCTCCTGTTGGTGGACTTATGAACATTTACCTTAGCTAATGTGAGATTGGCCTTTAGTTGCTTAGAGGTTTCCTTGGGTTCCTTTGTGACTTTGCAGACTATTATACGCCTTGCTCTTGGACTGATCGTTGTTGGTCGATTACTCCTGTGGACGGTAATAATGGTTTTGAACTTCATCCATTTCAACAAAATGGATTGACTGCAATTTTCTGGAGGCAAACTCTTTACAGGTAGGTTTGTAACCTTTTCTAGCCTGATGAACATCAATAACCTAACTTCTAAGATCTTTATACATTTTCTTCATCCATGCCATAATACACTTTCATAAACATGTGTTGTGAAGATAAGACATGAAACGATATCTGTTCTTTAAATAAAAGAGGTCGTCCACTCACACCCGATTGTCATCCCATTGATTGACAACACCAGACTCTAATTTCACTTTCAAATCATTTGATCATCTGAACGTTTCTAATCCTAAAGGTTCACATACTTTTGACAGTCACAGACAAGTGATATTGGATCCTTTTTCTAATTTTAAAAAGACTAATATTTTTTATTCACTTGTTTGATTTGGTTCTTTTTCTCTGCTTTTAGGACTTGTGTGAAAATGTGAAACTCTGAAGGGTTTATAAACTTTCAAGCACCAGTGTATATATATATATATATTTTTTTTTTTAACTTATATATATAGATATATATATTCCTCATATCTATTTATTTATCTATCCATCTATCGATCTATCTAAATCTATCAATATCTCACTATTATCCATCTAGCTAGCTAGCTATTATCTGTCTATTATTGACCGAATATTATCTATATATTATCTATCTAGCTATCTATCTATTATAGCTATTATCTATCTATCTATTATCAATCTATTATCTATCTATTATCTATCTATATATCTATTATCTATCTATTATAGCTATTATCTATCTATCTATTATCTATCTATTTATTATCTTTCTGTCTATCTATTATCTATCTATTATCTATCTATCTATCTATCTATCTATCTATCTATCTATCTATCTATCTATCATCTATCTGTCATCCATCTATCTATTATCTATCTATTTATTTATCTATATGTATCTATCCATCTATCTATCTATCTATCTATTATCTATCTTGTATCTATCTATCTATCTATCTATCTATCTATCTATCTATCTATCTATCTATTATCTATCATCTATCTATCTATTTATCTATCTATCTATCTATGTATCTATCTATACATCTATTATCTATCTATGTATCTATGTATCTATCTATCATCAATCTAACATCTATCTATTTATCCTTCGCTTACCATGTGTTGTGGGTTTTCTTATCACCCATTTTTCTGCATTGTCCTGAAAAAAGAACAAGAGAATGGGAATGTTTTCATGTCTGGTGCTGGCATCCTGCTTTCCTGCCTTGTGATCGCTGATTACAGGAATCCTTTCCTCTCCATCTCATTGAAATAAACTGATTTGTTTACTTGTTGTTTTTCATTTGGCTAATGAGTCTGTAATAATCACTATGTGCTACTGAGGATGGAAGAAGATCCCTAACCACAGGGAACAAAGAAGTTGCTGATTGATCCTGCAGATAAGACGCTGCTTCTTCTTCCTTCTCCTTCTGATGATGGTTTACAATTTCACGTACAAAGGTGCAAAATCCTAGAATGAAGAGAAAATATAATTCTTTGATCCGTGCACTGCGCAGGATAAATAATATTACTAAAGACATTGCTATATACAGTTATATATATTTTATGCCTCCTAATAGTCTACTAATAAAAAAAACTATTTATATTAAGAATGTGGGCTGTCATGTGGCCAATTCATCCTCATCCGGGGTAACAAGTCCGTTTGTGACATTTCTTCCTCATAAATGTTCCCCCATCCCCTGTGAGTGATATTACTGAGAACTGGAAGGATCTCAGTGCTGAGGAGCAGAGGGCAGAAAAGTCACCAACACTCTGCTGACCCCATAACTTCAGAGTCCAGACCTTCTGGTATAACATCAGAACAAACACTGCCCCCCGCCGGGAGCTTCATGGCCGAGCAGCTGCATTCAGCCGTACATCACCAAGCACAATGCTGAGCATTGGATGCAGTGGTATAAAGCTGCCACCACTGGACTTTGGAGGAGACGTGTTCAGTGCAGTGACGGATCACACTTCTCTATCTGCGTCCAATGGGGGAGTCTTTCTTTGGTGAATGCCAGGAGGACGTTACCACCTGACCGAATTGTCCCCCTGTAAAGTTTGGTGGAGAGGGGATAATGCTATGGGCTTGTTTTTAAGAAACATTGAGAAATATTGAAAGAGTCTCCCATATGAACAAAAAACAACTACTGAGATAGGTTTTGAGAAAAGAACCAAAGAAAGGATCAGTGATCGCCAAAAGTGTTAAAACTGTGCTGAGACGCTGCAGTGGCCACTACAGGAGACAAGGGGTACTGCATCCCGTTCAAATGAAAAAGCAGCTATAAAATGAATAGTCAGTCTGAATTCTACAGAGAGGGAGCAGATCTATGCAGCAGTTCTTCACTCAGGCAGAATATTATAGAAAGAGGTCTCTATTTATTGTGCATATATCCACAGCGAACATATAGATTAAAGACCTAGCGTCCAACTGACCCACCGACCAGCAGGTACAGAGTATTGCCCTAACTAACAGAAATTGCCCTAATGTAATGGGACATCTTCTTTGACATTGAAAGCCTCTTCTTCCCCCTATTAGCGCCATTTATTTATCGAGATCTGCATGTACTGTATCAATTAATGGATACCTTGGGAAGTGTTGAGTGCACCGGACACCCGGCCGGAGATGACTCAATCAAAGAATTCCGCTTTCTGAATCATCCTCAATACAATTTACCATTTGTGGTTGGATATTTGGGAGGCCTGAGGCGATATACACTAAGAGGACACCTGGTGCCAGCTGCCAGCACACGAAATCTCCATATTAACATAGGGTTACAGTAAATTACTGCAGGATGTAATATAAAGTCAGATCACGGCACGGTCATGGCTAGATTTCCATGTGTCCAGACTTTATGACATGTGTTCAATCAACTATCGGGTTCTTATGTTATGGTATCGATTCTATAAACTAATAGGGGACAACTGGTGGCCACATACAACCATTGGATGTATTCCAGTGGAAGTCTTCTGTCTGTGCGTGCTCCATTGATCTTCTGCAGACATACACGGCTCCGTAATCACATGGCGCAGTGTGTGCAGTGCAGAATACATACGCATGTAGAGATGTGTACTGTCTACGGCAACACAAGCCCAGTCACACTACAGTATTCTACACTGGAGTTATAAGAATATAACTACTATAATACTGCTGCAATGTACATGAATGTAACTACTATAATACTGCCCCTATATACAAGAATATAACTACTATAATACTGCTCCTATGTACAAGAATATAACTACTATAATACTGCCCCTATGTACAAGAATATAACTACTATAATACTGCTCCTATGTACAAGAATATAACTACTATAATACTGCTGCAATGTCCAAGAATATAACTACTATAATACTGCCCCTATGTACAAGAATATAACTACTATAATACTGCTCCTATGTACAAGAATATAACTACTATAATACTGCCCCTATGTAGAGGAATATAACTACTATAATACTGCCCCTATGTACAAGAATATAATTACTATAATACTGCCCCTATGTACAAGAATATAATTACTATAATACTGCTCCTATGTAGAAGAATATAACTAGTAAAATACTGCCCCCTGTTGTGAATTCGGTTTGTGGGCTCCCCCGGTGGTTTGTTATGGTAGTGTCTCTTATGTGCCTTCTTCCATCTCTGATTACCTGTCGCCACCCTCTAGGGGAGTTTCCTATTTAAGGCTGCTTGGCTGTTAGTCATATGCCGGCCAACAATGTGCTAGTAGCATTCTGTTGCATTCACCTGCTTCAAGTCCCAGTTCAGCTAAGTTGAATTTTGTTTCTTGTTTTGCTATTTTTGTCCAGCTATCTGCAATGTGACCTTTCAGTGCTGGAAGCTCTTGTGGACAGAAAATTACTACTCCAGTGGCATGAGTTGTCACTGGAGTTTAAAGTAGTTTCTGGATGGTGTTTTTGAATAGTGTTTTTAGGTTGACCGTGAAGTAACACTTTCCTGTCCTTCTGCTATCTAGTAAGCGGACCTCACTGTGCTAAATCTGCTGTTCATCCTACGTATGTTATTTCCTCTGAACTCACCGTCAATATCTGTGGGGGCCTACTATCATCTTTTGGGGTTCCTCACTGGAGGTAAGGCAGGCCTGTATATTCCTCTTATAGGGGTAGTTAGATCTCCGGCTGGCGCGTGGTGTCTAGGGCATCGTAGGTACATCCCCCGGCTACTGTAAGTGTTGGGTCAGGTTCAGGTCACGGTCGACCTTAGTTTCCATCACCCGAGAGCTAGTCCGTTTTGTATTTTTATTCCCCTGGTCATTGGGGTAACCATAACAGTTTGGCCGGCCTGTAAAAAATCTATGTGTTAAAATATGCACTAAAGCAGGAAGGAGGAGAAAAGGTTTTTTTTTTTTCTGTGTTTGAAAGTGCACCTTAGTTTGCTCATTTGTATTCCTTGCTTAAATTGCAGTCTTCAGCCTTTTTTTTTTTCTCTCCTCTCCTCTTAACCTCTGAATGCTTGGGTTACACCCATTTGAATCATGGATTCACAGAGTTTAGTTGCAGGTTTGAATAACCTTGCGACAAAAGTACAGAACCTACAAGATTTTGTTATACGTGCTCCAATGTCTGAACCTAAGATTCCTCTGCCTGAATACTTTACCGGAGACAGATCCCGGTTTTTGAGTTTCAGGGAAAATTGCAAATTGTTTTTGTCTCTGAGATCTCACTCTGCTGGTGATCATACTCAACAAGTTAAAATTGTTATCTCTCTACTGCGCGGCGACCCACAAAGTTGGGCATTTGCATTATCGCCAGGGGATCCTGCGTTGTTAAATGTAGATGCGTTTTTTCAGGCTTTGGGGTTGCTTTATGAAGAGCCTAATTTGGAGATTTTGGCTGAGAAAGCCTTGATAGCTCTTTCCCAAGGGCAAGATGAAGCTGAGATATACTGCCAGAAATTCCGTAAATGGTCGGTGCTTACTAGATGGAATGAGTGCGCTTTAGCAGCTAATTTCAGAGAAGGTCTCTCTGATGCCGTGAAGGATGTCATGGTGGGGTTCCCTGTGCCTACAGGTCTGAATGATGCCATGAAATTGGCTATCCAGATTGATCGGCGTTTGCGGGAGCGCAAATCTGTGCACCATATGGCGGGGTCTTCTGAGGAAAAATCTGTGCACCATATGGCGGTATCTTCTGAGCAAAAACCTGTGCACCATATGGCGGTGTCTTCTGAGCAAAGACCTGTGCACCATTTGGCGGTGACCTCTGAAAAGGCATTAGAGCATATGCAATGCGATCGTGTTTTGTCTAGAGGCGAACGTCAAAATTACAGGCGCAAAAATGGATTGTGCTTCTACTGTGGTGATCCAGCTCATGTTATATCAGCATGCTCTAAACGTATAAATAAGGTTGATAAAAAGGTTGATAAATCTTTTTCTACAGGTACCTTGCAGTCAAAATTTCTTTTGTCCGTGACATTGATTTGTACCTTATCATCTGTTACTGTGAATGCTTATGTGGATTCTGGCGCCGCTCTGAGTCTCATGGATTGGTCCTTTGCCAAGCGTTGTGGGTTTGATTTGGAGCCGTTGGAAGTTTCTATTCCCCTGAAGGGTATTGATTCTACACCTTTGGCTAGCAATAAACCACAATATTGGACACAAGTGACTATGCGTCTTACCCCAGACCATCAGGAGATTATTCGTTTCCTTGTATTATATAACCTACATGATGTCTTAGTGCTTGGATTACCATGGTTACAGATTCATAATCCCGTCTTGGACTGGAAATCTATGTCTGTGTTGAGCTGGGGATGTCGGGGTATTCATGGGGATGCACCTTTGGTTCCTATTTCTTCATCTACTCCCTCTGAGATCCCAGCATTTCTGTCAGATTTTTATGATGTCTTTCAAGAGCCTAAAGTTGATTCTCTCCCTCCCCACAGAGAGTGTGACTGCGCTATTGAATTGATCCCCGGTAGTAAGTTTCCTAAGGGTCGCTTGTTTAATTTGTCTGTGCCCGAACATACTGCTATGCGGGAGTATATCAGAGAATCCTTGGAAAAGGGTCATATTCGCCCCTCGTTGTCTCCACTAGGGGCAGGATTTTTCTTTGTAGGTAAAAAGGATGGTTCATTGAGACCTTGTATCGACTATCGACTTTTGAATAAGATTACAGTTAAATACCAGTACCCGTTACCTTTACTGACTGATCTGTTTGCTCGTATAAAGGGGGCTAAGTGGTTCACTAAGATCGATCTACGTGGTGCGTATAATTTGGTGCGGATTAAGCAGGGGGATGAGTGGAAGACCGCATTTAATACGCCTGAAGGCCATTTTGAGTATTTGGTAATGCCTTTCGGTCTCGCAAATGCCCCTTCCGTTTTTCAGTCCTTTATGCACGATATTTTCCGTGAATATCTGGATAAGTTTATGATTGTGTATTTGGATGATATTCTTGTTTTTTCGGAGGACTGGGAATCTCACGTTCAACAGGTCAGGAGAGTTTTTCAGGTTTTGCGAGCTAATTCTCTTTTTGTAAAGGGCTCAAAGTGTAGTTTTGGAGTTCAGAGAATTTCCTTTTTGGGATATATTTTTTCCCCTTCATCTATGGAGATGGACCCTGTCAAGGTCCAGGCTATTTGTGATTGGATGCAACCTACTTCTTTGAAGAGTCTGCAGAAGTTCTTGGGTTTTGCTAATTTCTATCGCCGATTTATAGCGGGTTTTTCTGCCATTGCTAAACCTTTGACTGATTTGACCAAAAAGGGTGCTGATGTTGCTAATTGGTCCTCTGCGGCTGTGGAGGCCTTTCAAGAGCTTAAGCGCCGCTTTTCTTCCGCTCCTGTGTTGCGCCAACCTGATGTGTTACTTCCGTTCCAGGTTGAGGTGGATGCTTCGGAGATCGGAGCAGGTGCAGTTTTGTCGCAGAAAGATCCTGACTGCTCAGTAATGAGACCATGTGCGTTTTTCTCCCGAAAGTTTTCGCCCGCTGAGCGAAATTATGATGTGGGAAATCGGGAACTTCTGGCCATGAAGTGGGCGTTTGAGGAGTGGCGTCATTGGCTTGAGGGTGCTAGACATCAGGTGGTGGTCCTCACTGACCACAAGAATCTAATTTATCTTGAGTCGGCCAGGCGTCTGAATCCTAGACAGGCGCGCTGGTCGTTGTTTTTCTCCCGATTTAACTTTGTGGTGTCATATCTGCCTGGGTCCAAGAATGTGAAGGCGGATGCCCTCTCTAGGAGTTTTGAGCCTGACTCGCCTGGTGATTCCGAACCTACCGGCATCCTGAAGGATGGGGTGATATTGTCAGCTGTCTCCCCAGACCTGCGGCGTTCTTTGCAGGAGTTTCAGGTGGATAGGCCTGATCGCTGTCCGCCTGGTAGACTGTTTGTCCCTGATGATTGGACCAGTAGAGTTATCTCGGAGGTTCATTCTTCCGCGTTGACAGGTCATCCTGGAATTTTTGGCACCAGGGATTTGGTGTCTAGGTCCTTCTGGTGGCCTTCTTTGTCTCGAGATGTGCGCATGTTTGTGCAGTCTTGTGATGTTTGTGCTCGGGCCAAGCCCTGCTGTTCTAGGGCCAGTGGGTTGTTGTTGCCCTTGCCTATTCCTAAGAGGCCTTGGACGCACATCTCTATGGACTTTATTTCTGACCTTCCGGTTTCTCGTAGGATGTCTGTCATCTGGGTGATTTGTGACCGTTTTTCTAAGATGGTTCATTTGGTACCTTTACCCAAATTGCCCTCCTCCTCTGAGTTGGTTCCTCTATTTTTTCAGAATGTGGTGCGTTTGCATGGTATTCCTGAGAATATAGTGTCTGACAGGGGTACTCAGTTTGTGTCTAGATTTTGGCGGACGTTCTGTGCCAGGATGGGTATCGATTTGTCTTTTTCGTCTGCATTCCATCCTCAGACTAATGGCCAGACTGAGCGTACTAATCAGACCTTGGAGACTTACTTGAGGTGTTTTGTGTCCGCTGATCAGGATGATTGGCTTGACTTTTTGCCGTTGGCAGAGTTTGCCCTTAACAATCGGGCCAGTTCTGCTACTTTGGTTTCTCCATTTTTTTGTAATTCAGGGTTTCACCCTCGGTTTTCGTCCGGTCAATTGGAGTCTTCGGATTGTCCTGGAGTGGATGCTGTGGTTGATAGGATGCATCGGATTTGGGGACAGGTTGTGGACAATCTAAAGTTGTCCCAGGAGAAGACTCAACAGTTCACTAATCGTCATCGGCGTATTGGTCCTCGTCTTTGTGTTGGGGACCTGGTGTGGCTGTCTTCTCGATTTGTTCCTATGAAGGTCTCGTCTCCTAAGTTTAAGCCTCGGTTTATCGGCCCTTATAGGATTCTGGAGGTTCTTAATCCTGTGTCCTTTCGTTTGGACCTCCCAGCATCTTTTAATATCCATAATGTTTTCCATCGGTCATTATTGCGGAGGTATGAGGTACCGGTTGTTCCTTCTGCTGATCCACCTGCTCCTGTGTTGGTTGAGGGTGAATTGGAGTATGTGGTGGAAAAGATCTTGGACTCCCGTGTTTCCAGACGGAAACTTCAGTATCTGGTTAAGTGGAAAGGTTATGGCCAGGAGGATAATTCTTGGGTGACAGCATCCGATGTTCATGCTCCCGATTTGGTTCGTGCATTTCATAGTGCTCATCCAGATCGCCCTGGTGGTTCTGGTGAGGGTTCGGTGCCCCCTCCTTAAGGGGGGGGTACTGTTGTGAATTCGGTTTGTGGGCTCCCCCGGTGGTTTGTTATGGTAGTGTCTCTTATGTGCCTTCTTCCATCTCTGATTACCTGTCGCCACCCTCTAGGGGAGTTTCCTATTTAAGGCTGCTTGGCTGTTAGTCATATGCCGGCCAACAATGTGCTAGTAGCATTCTGTTGCATTCACCTGCTTCAAGTCCCAGTTCAGCTAAGTTGAATTTTGTTTCTTGTTTTGCTATTTTTGTCCAGCTATCTGCAATGTGACCTTTCAGTGCTGGAAGCTCTTGTGGACAGAAAATTACTACTCCAGTGGCATGAGTTGTCACTGGAGTTTAAAGTAGTTTCTGGATGGTGTTTTTGAATAGTGTTTTTAGGTTGACCGTGAAGTAACACTTTCCTGTCCTTCTGCTATCTAGTAAGCGGACCTCACTGTGCTAAATCTGCTGTTCATCCTACGTATGTTATTTCCTCTGAACTCACCGTCAATATCTGTGGGGGCCTACTATCATCTTTTGGGGTTCCTCACTGGAGGTAAGGCAGGCCTGTATATTCCTCTTATAGGGGTAGTTAGATCTCCGGCTGGCGCGTGGTGTCTAGGGCATCGTAGGTACATCCCCCGGCTACTGTAAGTGTTGGGTCAGGTTCAGGTCACGGTCGACCTTAGTTTCCATCACCCGAGAGCTAGTCCGTTTTGTATTTTTATTCCCCTGGTCATTGGGGTAACCATAACAGCCCCCTATGTACAAGAATAAAACTACTGTAATACTGTCCCTATGTACAAGAATATAACTACTATAATACTGCCCCCTATGTACAAGAATATAACTACTGTAATACTGCCCCTATGTACAAGAATATAACTACTATAATACTGCCCCTATGTACAACAATAAAACTACTATAATACTGCACCTATGTACAAGAATATAACTACTATAATACTGCCCCCTATGTACAACAATATAACTAATATAATACTGCACCTATGTACAAGAATATAACTACTATAATACTGCCCCCTATGTACAACAATATAACTAATATAATACTGCACCTATGTACAAGAATATAACTACTATAATACTGCCCCCTATGTACAAGAATATAACTACTATAATACTGCCCCCTATGTACAAGAATATAACTACTATAATACTGCCCCCTATGTACAAGAATATAACTACTATAATACTGCCCCTATGTACAAGAATATAACTACTATAATACTGCCCCTATGTACAAGAATATAACTACTATAATACTGCCCCTATGTACAAGAATATAACTACTATAATACTGCCCCTATGTACAAGAATATAACTACTATAATACTGCCCATATGTACAAGAATATAACTACTATAATACTGCTCCTATGTACAAGGATATAACTACTATAATACTGCCCCTATGTACAAGAATATAACTACTATAATACTGCTCCTATGTACAAGGATATAACTACTATAATACTGCCCCTATGTACAAGAATATAACTACTATAATACTGCTCCTATGTACAAGAATATAACTACTATAATACTGCCCCTATGTACAAGAATATAACTACTATAATACTGCCCCTATGTACAAGAATATAACTACTATAATACTGCCCCTATGTACAAGAATATAACTACTATAATACTGCCCCTATGTACAAGAATATAACTACTATAATACTGCTCCTATGTACAAGGATATAACTACTATAATACTGCCCCTATGTACAAGAATATAACTACTATAATACTGCTCCTATGTACAAGAATATAACTACTATAATACTGCCCCTATGTACAAGAATATAACTACTATAATACTGCTCCTATGTACAAGAATATAACTACTATAATACTGCCTCTATGTGCAAGGATATAACTGCTATAATACTGCTTCTATGTACAAGAATATAACTACTAAAATACTCCAACCTATGTACAAGAATATGACTACTATAATACTGCCCCTATGTGCAAGAATATACAGTAACTACTAAAATACTGCTCCTATGCACAAGAATATAACTACTATAATACTGCCCCCTATGTACAAGAATATAACTACTATAATACTGTCCCCTGTGTACAAGAATATAAATACTATAATACTGCTCCTATGTACAAGAATATAACTACTATAATACTGCCCCTATGTACAAGAATATAACTACTATAATACTGACCCTATGTACAAGAATATAACTACTATAATACTGACCCTATGTACAAGAATATAACTACTATAATACTGCCCCTATGTACAAGAATATAACTACTATAATACTGCTCCTATGTACAAGAATATAACTACTATAATACTGCCTCTATGTGCAAGGATATAACTACTATAATACTGCTCCTATGTACAAGAATATAACTACTAAAATACTCCAACCTATGTACAAGAATATGACTACTATAATACTGCCCCTATGTACAAGAATATAACTACTATAATACTGCCCCTATGTGCAAGAATATAACTACTAAAATACTGCTCCTATGCACAAGAATATAACTACTATAATACTGCTCCTATGTACAAGAATATAACTAATATAATACTGCCCCTATGTACAAGAATATAACTACTATAATACTGCCCCTATGTACAAGAATATAACTACTATAATACTGCTACTATGTACAAGAATATAACTACTATAATACTGCCCTATGTACAAGAATATAACTACTGTAATACTGCACCTATGTACAAGAATATAACTACTATAATACTGCCCCTATGTACAAGAATATAACTACTATAATACTGTCTCCTATGTATAAGAATATAACTACTATCATACTGCCCCTATGTACAAGAATATAACTACTATAATACTGCTCCTATGTACAAGAATATAACTACTATAATACTGCCCCTATGTACAAGAATATAACTACTATAATGCTGTCCCCTATGTACAAGAATATAACTATAATGATAATAATATTTATTTCTATAGTTTCCACAGCACTTGACATATTACTGCTCCTATAATCTAGGACATAACTGATGTTATTTTCTTAGTTTTCAGTTATGCTGACGTTTGCATGCAGGCTGCGTAGGTGTTTTGTAGCAATTCCTCCAAATGACATGAAATCACCTCTTATGCAATACGTAGATGATTTCCTTTTTAGACTGATGGGTCTTCCCCCTTGATCACAAGCCTTTGGTTTCCATATAAAAAGTAAGAACTGTCTTAAGGAAGACTTAATTTTTGCATAAACTTGAAAGCGGAACTGGAAGACTTAAGAAATATGGTCATGGAGTCATCTTCAGGGTCATGGAATCATATGAGGAAAGATTGCAGATGTGTTCCCCTATAGAAGTGAAACATGCTAACTAGACTAATTACTCTGATACATTGCTATCCATGGGCTCTACTGGAAGATTGTCTGCTGCCTCGTGTCTTCCCGTAAATCGAAAGTCTCAGACTAGAGCGGCTGACTGTACATTCACTATACTGCGGTATTATTCTGAGGAAATCCTGACACAAGGGCTGTGATGCAAGCGCTAGGAATGCTGAGCTCTACCCTAAAATCTGTCTGATGAGACACAATTCTCCTGATTAGCCAGAATGTCTGACTTGTCAGCAAATAGCAGCATCCTTGGGGAAACTTCAGTTTTTTCAGACTCTTTTTATTTTTAGTTATCTTCTTCTTTTTTCAGTTTTTGCAAAACCAAAAAATGCAAAATATACAATATGCCATCTCTAGGAGGTCCCAACCTTGGGGACTCCCACTGATCTTGTGAATGTTGAGGTCACGGTGCTTCTTCAGCAATGTGTACATCTTTCATTTTATTCCATCAGCATCGCTCCATTTAAGTACATTTGCGCTGGCTGAAATTCCCTGCTCGGCCTGCTGGCAAGGGTGGCGCTGTGCAAGATAACTGTAAAAAGGGCAGAGCAGTCCCCAGATGCCCTTTTTTCATAGGGTCATTGAGGTCCTTAAAGTTGGACTGTCAGTGACCATTAAGTGATGTAGTATGCCACTACTTCTATAGGAATACCCCTAGGTTCCACAAAGTATTTAAGCTATCTTCTAAACTTGGCGCACCCGCCGATCCTGATAATCCCATCTATATTGAGAGGGAGATCGAGCATGAGCATCATGACATTTGTTCTGTACGGGACTGCTGAAGATAGGAAACATGTAAAACATTGCTAGGGATCAGTGAAGTACCCAGAGGTCAGACATCCAGAGATCAGTAAGTTATTTTGACCATTTAAAGTGGTTGTCCAGGACAAATATATGGATGTCCAACTCAAGTGATATGTCATTGTGGAGACATAAGGGTCAGCGGATCAAATCTGTATTCCTCCAGTTAGATCCAGGTTAGATCCATGATGCCTTAGCTGCTGTCATCTAGAGTCTATCTGTAGAAGGAGAGAGGTCCAGTTCATACCCACAGCTGTCCTTCAAGATGTTATCCAAAGGATTGGGGGGAGGTGGGAGGAGGCCATATCTCATTGTTAGAGTGTTCATTAACCTGCATCTTTGTCCTTCAAGCATAGCAGAACAATAAGCTGCCAGGAATGATACAAAAAGTAGTCAGCAGGCAATCACTAAATTGACAAACATGGATTGTTCAATTAACCTGTGCCTTTGTCCCTCAAGGATAGCAGAGCAGTTAGCTGCAGGGACTGATACAATAGGTAGTCAACAGGCATTCAATAATAAATAAACATCGATTATTCAATTAATCTGTCCTCCAAGGTTATTTAGAAGAATAAATTGTATGGGATGTCAGCAGGCCTTCAACAAATCAACAACAAATCAATATACAAGAGTCAATGTGCAGGTTCATATGAACAATGACTTGTGTCTCTTGACCTGCTGAATAATATGTATGGCATAATGAAGAATAAATGCTGTGTTGTCACAGTCGTCAATATAATATCTCAGATTTTGGGGGATCCAACACTCATTGTAACTTGAAAGGGAGCTGGACTGCAGTGCCGGTCCATGGCCAGTAAGAGAACATGTTACTAGGATACAACACGCAGATATAGACATGGGGGACGTAACTGGTTAAGTTCTTTATTTGTTTTTCTAACACAGAAGTGAAGGGGCTAATTGTGGAAATAGTTATCTGGGTGGAGGGTAACAAGTCGCACAATATCAGCAATTTAACAATTCCAATAACTTTTTCTGTATTTTATAACTATCTCTGGTTGTTACAGTGCTTTAATGTCCTTCTAGCTTACAATAGTAGGTCCATCACTGCAACAAGTCTTTCAATAAGCTTCAGTTGCTATACTGGCACTAACTGAGGGTCACCAGTATTTCCCGCTAGACCGCCAGTCTCTGATAGCCAGTCATGTAACACTTTACATGTGTTCCTCACACTGGTTGGTCCTGGTCTCTTCTGCTTCACGCCCCTGTCCTACACCCTGTACCATGTGCCCATGATGGCGGTAACCTCCCAATTCACTCTCGCCTCCTGGTCAAAACAGCAGATGCCCAGCTCTGCTTGATGGTCAGAATTCAACCTTCGGTGCTTGACCTTTTGTGGCTGGACAACAGGTCTTGACCGGGGTGGTCTGGGCTCCTGATCTCGACTGGCATAGGCTGGGCTCCAGATCTTCACTGGCGTAGTCTGGACTTCACCATATGACCTACGATGTCCTGCTGGTCTCGGTCCCCAGCCCTTTCCCGGTTGCTGTGCCTCTGCGTTCCAAGTTTAAACATGTCTTTACTCTCTCACTGGTTGGCATCAACTCCTCTCCCGATGGAACCTGTGGTGCGCTTTTTTCTCCCCGGAGCCACTTTGCAACACTGGGCAGCATGTTGCTTGTGCTACTCTGAGCAGCCTGTCTGACATAAACTTGCTACCATGGGCTGCAGCGTCTCCAGACTTGTCTCTGCATTTTGGATTGCATTGGTCATTGATTGCAGAGGGAGCTTGGATCTTGATGATCTGCCCAAGTGTATTCAGCGCAGCAGAACCTTACTGAGACGACCATTGATAACCTCACTGATAGCAGCTGAGTCTATAAGCTGAGCACTCCGCCTCTTAGCCACAGGTGTTTTAATCGCAACAGGTCCATTACCCCTCCACAGAGAGAGAGAATGTTAGTCTAAGAAGAGGTTTCACAGGTACCCATTCACATGGAGACGTTTATTCTCAGCGAGGAAAGGAAAGCGTAGGACCTGGTATACAAGAGATGCCCTAAAGTGGCTACCAGGTACACATAAAATTGGCCATTTTTATGTGCTAAACGCTCTCATTTTTCATATTTCTAGTGCAGTAATGCAGTTCAGTTTTCATGTTTCATGTTTGCATGTTTCAGCGCTGCAATGTGCTGCCTTATTTACTTGACTGTATATGAGTTGGTGACTCTAGGTTCAGCACCTGTTCACACTTAGTCTATGTTTGGATGTGACAGTCAGTTTTTTTAAATATAAGCACGGGGCTTTCTGCACGCGGTGCTCATACTCCAGACTGAATAATAAATACTAGAATTGCCATTTAATGGTTTCCACAATTTCACCAAAAATACCAAAAAATGCCATCAAAACGCCATTTGTACCCTAAAATGTTATCAATAAAATGATCGGCAATCAAACAGCAAGCTCCATCAATGAGAACAGCCAACCACCCAAAACTGGATAACCATGAAATTCCAGACAAGATGATACAGATAAAATATATGCCTTTATTGAATAATAAATACCTACAAAAAAGGGCACCACATACACAATGTTGTTTATAAAAAATCCTTTATTAATGACAAATAAACCAGCAAGGTGGTCATAAAATTGCCAGATACGGCAAAGGTGAGACACAACAGACACAAAACAAAAGGTGGACAATTGGACCTAACAATAACAGCACTTAATGTGGATTTTAATAAGATGCTATACACATGGGAACTAGGTATATGAAGTAAATAAGATAATCAACATAGCAGGGCACATAATTAGGTATGTAAATGGAACACACCAAAAGTGGTTGTAGCATAAGCACATAGGGCCGGTATATGACAAGTGAAAGTCACATAGTTTAAATAAACCACACATAACGGTCCGTGAGCAGTATAAAAAAGCCCTTGCTAGGCCATATGGCCACAGAAGCTACCTAGGAACAAATGTAATACCCACATGAAAAGGGAGGTCCAGGAGTCCACCACACCCGACGCGCGTTTCGCACGGAAATGCTTCGTCCAGGGGTGGATAGACGTTGGACAGGTACCTTTTTATATAAAACAATTGGCCATAGAAGTGAGAACAGCTGATACACGTCAGCGCTACAAACCGGAAGTCGTCATCATCATAGCGGCAGTAACATTGCAGCGAGCAAAAGGATGCATCCACAAAAGATTGAAAATTAAGAAAAAAACGCCCCTCAAATATGAAAGGACACTCCTCCAACGAAAGGAGGAATGAAATGTAAAGTGAATCAAAGGTGCAAATGCCGTACAGCGGAGAACTTCCGGGTGAGCGGCCATAAAGTGAAACAAGTGACATAAAAAAGGTCAGGTAAATAAACCAGCGCCACTGCGTGGCCGTAACTAAGCAACGCTGAAACGCATATACACAAAAGTGAACACCACTAAAGGTGAATGAATGAGAACAACTTATAGAGAGTCCTCATAAAGGAACCATAAAGGTATAAACGCAGTGAAAAAAAGCTGAAAAGAAATATATACACAGATTAGTGACAGCTTAAAAATGCATACTAGCCCGCAATTAGATATGGAGTAAAGTGCAAATGCAATACACATAATTTTAATAAGAAAATGACAAACCCATCACATAATGACCACAGCGCTATATATAGTGATAAAACATATACAACGAATATAATATATAATGTACATAAATAGGACACTTGAATGTGACATTAATAAACATTTGAAAGCATATTTTATTATACAGTAAAACACATATAATATAAATATTAAATAACTATATAATAACATTAATGACGTCACAGGAATGCTGAAGAAGACGAATGACCGCATGAAGGTACCGCTAGGGACAATAATCTGAATAAAAACAAGGGAAAAATTAAAACCAACGACTAAAAACAGCTCAGACAGGATAAAAATGTATTTATTGTTAAACAACAGACATACAGATATGAACTAGGAGCACAAATCAAAAATTATACTGAATGGTCCAATATTATAAAAAAGGCTGAAAGCTGTTATATTCATTCAATCCGGCTGGAGATATTGTGTTTAATTTATAGATCCATTTGGTCTCTTTCTGTGCCAAAAGACGTTTCCAGTTTCCCCCCCGTGGTCCTATAAAGACCCTATCGATCCCTCTGAAAGCCAAACCAGTGGGATCACAATTATGTGCCTCTCGAAAATGACGTGGTATGGGTTTTAGGGTAGAGGTGTCAATGACCTCTTTAGCATCTTCAATATCCAGAATGTGCTCCCTGACACGTCTTCTGAATTCACGTGTCGTCATGCCAACATAAATGAGGCCACATAAACAAGTAGCATGATAAATGACGGCCTTAGTGGTGCAATTAATGCTATGGGTAATGGTAAATGTTTTACTTGAGTCAAAATTCACAAACTCCTTAGCACGCACCACATTCTTGCAGGCTACACATTTTTTGCAGGGGTTGCAGCCCCATGCTGGACCCTTAGATCCAAAAATACATTTAGATCTATCACCCTTATGGTGACTGTGCACCAACTGGTCCCTTAAATTGCGTGCTCTTCTGTAGGTGACCAAAGGTGAATTGCCAATGAATTGGGCCAGGGTATTATCGAGCGATAGAATAGACCAATGTTTTTGTAGTATCTTAAAGACCTCATCACTCCGAGAGTTAAAGTCAAAGATACAACGTACCTTGGAGTCAAATGTTTTGTCTTTCTTAGGTCTGTATTGAAGTAGCTCATTTCGGTTGCTCATCCGTGCCCGCGTGTAAGCCTGACAAATCGACTTCCGGCAGTACCCACGTTCTTCAAATCTAGTGCACAAATCCTTGGCCTGTTTATCAAAAAGCAAGTCATTAGAACAAATTCTTTTTGCTCGTAAAAATTGACCAGTGGGGATATTTCTGAGCAGATGTCTAGGGTGTTGGGAGGTAGCGTGGAGTAGTGTGTTGGCTGCGGTTTTCTTACGGAATAAATCCGTTTGAATGTCCCCAAATTCGTCAACCTGAATAAGTACATCCAAGAACTCGATTTGATGCCTGCTACTCTTATAAGTTAGCTTAATGTTCAGATCATTCTTATTAAGATGATCAAAGAACAAATGCAAATCCCCCTCTGAACCCTGCCACACCAAGAGCACATCATCGATGAAGCGCCACCACGCCACAACCCCTGCACACAAAGTATTAGGGTTGGACTGAAAGATGTCCCTCTCCCACAGCCCCAGGAAGAGATTTGCATACGAGGGCGCACAAGACGCCCCCATAGCAGTCCCCTGGAGCTGCAGGTAGAGGGACTCCTTAAAATAGAAAAAATTGTGTGTCAAAACAAAGGACAAGGCACTAACAAGGAACTCGCTTAGTGCTAGATCACAACCACTGGATTCAAGAAAAAACTGTGTGGCCCTAATGCCGTCCCTGTGCCTGATTGATGTGTACAGTGACTCGACATCACATGTCACAAGGCACATATCCTCCTCCAGATGAATCCCCTCCAACCTCCTAAGGACATCTGTAGTGTCCTTGAGATAGGATGGAAGGGCCTCTACACAGGGTTTGAGATGAAAATCAATCAATTTACATAGAGGGTCACAGATGTTATTGACCCCCGACACTATGGGCCTACCAGGTGGAGTGACTGGATCCTTATGGACCTTGGGTAGTAAGTAGATTACCGCCACAGTGGGATCTTCAATGAGGAGTCCTTCCATCTGCTTCATGGTGATAATGTTCTGTTCCACGGCTTTCACAAGAAGCTCCTTTAATTCAGATCTAAATTTTGAGAGGGGGTTAAAGGTGAGACGCTTATACCATTCAGTATTGTTAAGTTGCTTGAACATCTCCCTCTCATAGAGCTCAGTGGGCCAAACTACCACATTACCCCCCTTATCTGAAGGTTTAATTACCACGGATTTCAAATTCTTTAAGGGCTACTCTTTCACGTGGCGTTAAATTGTCCTTAAAGATGGTTTCTGGGACATTTTGAATATCTCTCATGACTAACCGGACAAACAGATCTATCTCCGGATAGGTGGAGATCTGTGGGAATTTGGTTGATTTTGGGAGGAGGTAACTCGGATAATTACCCCTACATTGATCATCTGCTTCTCCCGCTAATTCCTCCAGAATCCCAAGGATTTGTGTATCCGATAAAATTGGCGGCACAGGGTCCTTCTCCTGTTTACAAAACATCTTCTTGAATGTCAGCTTCCTGGCGAATAAGTAGAGATCCTTCACCATCGAGAACCTGTCAAAACTAGAAGCAGGGGAGAAAGACAATCCATGACCAAGCACAGAGATGTGGTCAGCAGACAATGGAATCTCGGAAAGATTAATTACCTTCAATTGGGAGTCTGAATGGCTAGTCCCCAGGTTACGAGTAAAATCCTTTTGCTTTTTATTATCCTGTCTGTAACCATAATCATTTCTTCTACGATTAAACCGGACAGGATACCTTCGACTGCTGGTAGACGAAGAGGTCGACACCCCCGTCAAGGACACATCAGTCGAATCAGCCGTAGGTATATCCTTCCTATTAGTCTTCCTCATATTCCATTTAAAGACTTTATTTGAATTTTTGTCTTCCAGATCTCTGTGGAACTTTTTTGTTTTTGTACCAGAGATCTGGTTTTCCCACTCCACCAAATTCTTCTCCATCTCCTTCTTGAATGACTCAATCTCATCTTTAGTACATTCAGCATTTATTTTTTTCTGTATCTCACCAATTTCCACCTCCAGTTCCTCCAATGTCTTAGTATTAATTTCAATTAAAATGCCCATAAAAGTTGAGGAGCATATGTTGCAAGCAGTTTCCCAACGGAGACGGACACCGTCGTCCTCAACCGGGAACGATGGAAACACTTGAACCCTTAACCCACGGGGGATAAGACCCTTCTTAATGTAATTTTCGAGTGATACCTTGTTCCACCATGTACGTGTCCGTCGATTAAGGAGGTTGGACAATGTCTTCTTAAGGGCAGCTTTCTGAGCTGTATCTTGAGTCTGTGGTGTCTCACCAGAGAAAATATTTTGAGCACGAATAGGCCTACCAGGTGGAGTGACTGGATCCTTATGGACCTTGGGTAGTAAGTAGATTACCGTCACAGTGGGATCTTCAATGAGGAGTCCTTCCATCTGCTTCGTGGTGATAATGTTCTGTTCCACGGCTTTCACAAGAAGCTCCTTTAATTCAGATCTAAATCCACCCCTGGACGAAGCATTTCCGTGCGAAACGCGCGTCGGGTGTGGTGGACTCCTGGACCTCCCTTTTCATGTGGGTATTACATTTGTTCCTAGGTAGCTTCTGTGGCCATATGGCCTAGCAAGGGCTTTTTTATACTGCTCACGGACCGTTATGTGTGGTTTATTTAAACTATGTGACTTTCACTTGTCATATACCGGCCCTATGTGCTTATGCTACAACCACTTTTGGTGTGTTCCATTTACATACCTAATTATGTGCCCTGCTATGTTGATTATCTTATTTACTTCATATACCTAGTTCCCATGTGTATAGCATCTTATTAAAATCCACATTAAGTGCTGTTATTGTTAGGTCCAATTGTCCACCTTTTGTTTTGTGTCTGTTGTGTCTCACCTTTGCCGTATCTGGCAATTTTATGACCACCTTGCTGGTTTATTTGTCATTAATAAAGGATTTTTTATAAACAACATTGTGTATGTGGTGCCCCTTTTTTGTAGGTATTTATTTATGTTTGGCTAACCACGATAGGATTTGTTATTGGTGTTGTGTTTTATTGAATAATAGTAGCAACAGTAATACTGTATTAAAAACTTGCGCACGTATCAGGACAAAATATAAAAAATATAAGATATGTATATGTAATTAGGTATATAAAATCAATATTGTAAATGGTGGATGCAAAAAATGACCAGTATACTAGACCAAAAGATTAAAATATGGAAACCTATTGAAGACATACAAAGTACCTCCCAAAGTGTAAGTAAAATAAATATTGCATGAATAACAAAGGTGTTGAACAATCATATATATTCAAAAGTGTGGAGGGAAAAAACAAAAAAAACACAAGTGTAAGCAATTAAGGTGCAGCAGTGTCAAAGTGAGGAGCAGAAGCCTCCATATAATACACAAAGTACACAGTGCTAAAGTGCCAGTATTTAATGAAAAAATAGGTCTGTACCTTTAAGGTCCACCAGGTCCCAATAACACGCACACCCCGACGCGCGTTTCAGAAATAAATTCCTTCGTCAGGAATTTCATGGAAAAATGCATCAAGACCCAGAATATTGAAGTTCCTCGGAGGCAGAATAAACTGGGATTTCAAGTGGATTTTAATGGTGAATATGCATCAGAATCTGCAGGGAATTTCCATAAGGTCAACCTAACCCAGTGGCATTATCTGTCAGCAGAATTTGGAAATTTGGGGGCTTCGTTACTTGAGCCTGTGTTTTTGTCTATGTACACAGCTTATTGAGCACATACAGTAAAGCATACAGACCAATTACAGTCAATGTGACGCACGACTTTCTGCATGGAACAATGATGTGCTTGAAACAAATATCAGCATGCTTTTTTCTGGCCTGTGACTATTGCATGCAATAGAAGGCAGCTCCTCTACACATCAACGATGTGGATGAGTCACGGAGTTACACATGGTGCCAGTTAGTTCTCAATTTGCAGATGTGATTGGCCCAATTTTTTACATTCGAAGGTCATTCCGAGCACTGAATTTGCAGATTTTCTTGATCAATGGATGCCATTATTTCAGCAAACATTCTTTTGCTAAAATAGTGGCTCAGTGGTTAAGACTTGCAATGTGTTTGCATAGTTTTCCTCATGAATCCCTCCATGCAGACATCATTGTGTGTGAGGTAGGGATATCAGCTTGTTGACACCCCTCCGAGCTGGTATTGATGTGAATGTTGACAATTTCTGTTCTGTTTTGACTCCTATATCAGCCACAGAAATACAAAAATAAAGAGAGAAATAAAAATATTCTGCTAATTCCTATTCCATAGTATTATATTTTTGTCTGGTTATCCTTTAGATTCACATGTAAGGACGGCCCCCTAGGTACACCTACACTATCTACTCTGATAGCGCCTCCCCTGCTCAGGTCATTCTACGTCTCCAGATTAAAGTTTTTTTTATCTAAAGAAACTCTTGAGATATGTTTAAGGAAATTACCTAAGCTGAAGTACAGAAACGGAATATATAGTCAATTGGAAGTTACTTTCTTTCCTGTCCACTTGTGTCATGGGTATGTGACAGACAGTCATTCTGTATCTGGCTGTAGAAGGTCATTGCACTTGGCTTTGCAAGCACATTCTTGATTTTCATTTCTGTATGCAGTGATATCCTTCTCCCTTTAGGACCTAGCAGCGACCTCCACCTTCTGCTGCTTATTGACACACCCTTGCTGGATGTTTAAATACCCTGAGTCCCTTCAGCAAGGCGCTGGTGATAGCTCTATTTACCTCTTGCTGTTGGAAGTGCTAGAAGTCGACTAGTTTCTTCTTGGAGCCTCTTGGAGGATTGCTGGCGCGAGCTCTCTTGTGTCATCTCAAGCAAAGTGTATTCCCTTGTTTGTCTCCTGCTTTGTCTTTAGTTGTAGTGGGGGCTGACTAGGGCTTACCCTGCCACCTCCCTATTCAGGGCCTATCACTAAGGGCAGTCATGGATTAGGTTCCTGCTCGGCGATAGGTGCAGAACCTATTTAGGGATGTTTAGGGCAGACAGGGTGTTTTCAGATCTGCCTAGGAGTCTCCACTCCCTCTTTCCTAGTGTTTGGGATCCTCCTCCCTCTTCCCGTTGTTGTGCACCTAGCTGCTCCCTCACCAATTTGGCTACATGCGGAGCTTGATGCTGTTCCAAAGAGTCACCAGCCATCAGATATGTTGTTATGTTTGCCTATTACAGACCCAAGAGACTATAACGTGGCACAGAAATGGTTATTTGTATGTTTTCTGATTACCAGGGCCGTACATCACCCCCTCAAGGGCTTTACTAGGGATAAGAGAAGATTATCAGCTGTCACATAGATAGTGTTTACATTTCTAAGACCCCCATATATTTAAGAGTAAGGGTTCAGTGTGCCATGGTTTCGGACCACAGAGAGATGAAGATGAGGTAGGCAGGGGCAGTGCACATGTGCAACTTTCCATTTGTATTTTATCGAGAATCATTTTCTCTTTGGGTAGGAAACCAGGGAATCATCATTTTTATTCCAGATGTGGAGCCCACCTTTGAAACATTTATTATATATTGGAGAAAAATTATTATGAGAGGGACATTTTAAGATCAATTTTGCTATTTGTTACATTGCCAATATTTGCAATCTATGAAAGTGTCACATCACGTTTGATGAATTTGGCACATTTTTAGACTTTTGTATAGACCGGTTACCCCAGTTTTTATGACTTTTTTATGACTATTTTTGAAACGTTTTAAAAAAAGGTAACATTTCATCAATCTGACTGCTCATTTGCAAAGCTCGCCACCCCCCGCATTTATATAAACTTATCAAAAGCGGCAAGCAAGAGGCAAAATAGCAAAACCTCACAAATATTTTCATAAAGCAAAAATTTGCAACTTTTTGATGTCAGAAACTGTTGAAAAAGTCTTGGTAACTTGATTTCCATAATGATTATTAGATATAAATGTCTCAGGTGGAAATACCACTTAATTTGACCCTTTGGATTAAAATCGTGCACCAGTGATTTATAGGAAATCAGTATGTTGTAATAAACAAACTGCAGCCAAAACACTATCCACAGGAATTACAGGAAAAGTTAATCTAGTAGTCGGTGCATGTAAGGACTGAGCAGCATTCATGTCATTAATTCCATATCACTTTCATTTTATTGCCATTTTTAAAGACGCAGCCTGCTGGATGAGAGTTTTTGCTTCCTTTTCCATTCATAGAGAAAAGTTACATTAGGGAAATTTATAGGGGATCCCCAGTAGGAAAGACGAAAGTAAGTAAAGGAAACTTCTGTATTCCTTTGTGGTCGGCATATCAAACTCTGAGTTTTCTTTCACTATTAATTTTTGCCAAATTGGTAATTTTTAAAATTATTATCATGATTCTGATATTCCAATTCTTAGACATGATTTGTATGTAGTTGTATTTTTTAATGGACCTATTTTGAGCTACGTATGATATTAAAATTGGGCCCCTTCTTTGATGCAGACTCAGGTGCTGAGCCTGCATGTTTGCTTGTAGATGATGGCTGTGTTGTCCAGCGATCATTCAGTGGGGTGGAGGAAGGGGCATTTGCCACTGGCACAGCCAACAGGGGGCCCCTGATGCAGCAGTCCGATGCATCTCTCTGGTGGCTGCATTTTGCCGGCCCCCATAGTGAGAGTTGGCTGTTTTCTGAGCCGTCTTTCAAGCTGACAGCCAGCTCAGAAAAGCTGCAGCCCATTGGCTCTCAGTGATCAATTGTATCAATTAGGGGAAGGGGAACCAATTTGAGTACACAGTATGGAGAGTGAGGGGGGATGGATGCAGACAAAGTATGGGGAGCGAGGGGGGACAGGTGTGGATACAGATGTGGATACATTATGGAAAGCAAAGAGGTAAATTTGAGGATCGAAAAGGATCGAGGTTCACAGTATGGGGAGTGAGAGAGAATATACATGGACATGGTATGAGGAGTGAGAGGGGTGAGTGCAGACACAGTATGGGGAATGAGAGGGGATGAGTGCAGAAAGAATGGGGAGTGTGGGGATGTGTTAGGAGGAGAGAGATGGCATTTAAGGGGCTAAAAAGCTGGGACACAATTAAGTGCAATCCCTGGCATTTCAGTGGTATGTCGGCCAGGCTCAGCTCATGTGCAGACGCGCACATGGCGACCAGCTCACCAGATGGAATGAAGGACCCAGTTCTCCACAAGTATAAGCCCTAGAGTTGATTTTATTTGGAGATTCCATAAATGCATATAGCAGACAAAAATAGTAATAGTAGTGCCTCCACTTGCTTCACATTTACACTTGTAGTTAAGCCAGACATCCAGTATAAATTGCACTTTACATCATTTAGCCAATCAAAAGGTCTTTTCCATACTGCATATACTATTTAGTTGAGAACAATTTTGTACTCAACACACAAACAAACTCTTACAAGGTCTTGTTTATTGGTAAAATCCATAAGTAGGGAATACAAACCACAGGGAAATAAAATGACACATACAGTGTATGGGTATATAAATACGCAGGAGGAGGCAACAGCTGCAGATATATTCTTAAGGAACAATCTTGAGCTGACAGCAGACAGGGCTGTGTTAAAATGGTTTTCTATTTCCAGAAATCCTCGGTCTTTCGGCTACAGTTTATTTAAAAAAAAAGTCACATCAATAGCGCTGCAGACAATCATTGAGCATGCGGTCTCTGAGCAGCTTGTGCCATCAATTCAAGCAGAGATGCTAAGCTGACTGATTGTCTGCAGCAGTCACGATGTCATCGTTGCAGCGCACCCATGGAGGTTGACAACTATCTGATTTTATTCGATCTGTTACGTCATGAGGCTATAACTTTTCACGTAACTGCGCAGAATCCTCCCGGGCATCATCAAAGCCGGAAGTCCCAGGCCAGCATGAGAGGCCGGGGCATTCCAGCACGAGTGGAGGCGATTTGAAGCTGTGGCGAGGACCGGACGGATGATGTGGAGGTCTGGAGAGGAGAACGGTAATGTGAGTATAAGGATTTTTTTTATTTTTAAACATTTTGATTAAAAAATTTGCTGAATCTACGCAGCAGCGAATCACCAAAAATTAGCATTTTGGCAAAAGTGGATATATGTAAAATTCGAATAGAATTCAGTTCCTACTCGAATACATTTTTTGATCTCTAACAGTGACCTATAACTCATTAAGGCTGTGTGCACACGTTCCGGATTTTTCACATTTTTTCGTGAAAAAAGCGATAAAACCGCAAAAAAAAAAAACGCATCCATTAAGCATCCTATTTAATAGAAAGCAATCCGCAATTTTTGTGCATATGTTGCACTTTTTTCAACATCACAGAAAAAAACGCAGCATGTTCATTAATTTTGCGGATTTTTTGCGGATTTTCCACTATTTGCATTGGGAAGCTCCTGAAAAAAAAAACGCGAAAAATCCGCACAAAAAGCGCGATAAAAACACGCAAAAAAACGCATATGGATTTCCTGCGGAAAAAGTCCGGTTTTGTTCAGAAAATTTCTGCAAATAATCCTGACGTGTGCACATAGCCTAATACAGAACATATAGATCATTATTTATTATTGCATTTGCCCCAGTTTTTGGTGTTTCTCCTCTGTTTTTGATTTGTCCTAAAAAAAATGTATTTGCTTTTTTATGTCTATTGTATATCTGTTTGTATGGTGTTTTTTATGTTTCTCATTGTGGGCAGGGTTTTTGTTTTCCAGATGTTTACACCCGATTCATCAATTGTATACTAAACAAAAAATAGTTTTTTGGAGTTTTTTTGCGCAGGTGTGCTCCAGTTAGAGTTGCGTGCCACATTTTAACAGAACATGCAACTATTTGTTCTAAAAATCCACCAAAAAAGGGGTAAAGACAAAAATCAAAAGCACTTTTGCTTTTGCCCAACAGTTGGGAACAATAAGCATTGTTTTGAAGATTGTTGTGCTAAAAACATCAATGAATATCATAAGCTAAAAAAAGTGACTTAAAAAAAACCCCAAATGATAAATCGGACCCATTTTGTGGCTGTAGGAGAATTTCTTTCTTCCCTTTATCTAGTAAAAACCCAGGACAAGTGTCCAGGTCAGACTTCTCCATTCACAGATTATTCATAGTCTCCGTCACAGGGCGGCCGCTCGGTGAAATTCCAGGACTCATCAGTTGCAGCTGTTTCATAGAAACCACTTGCTTTTCACTGCACTGAACCGTAATGTGAAAGGACAGAGAGAAAACATTGTGGATAGTTACCGAGAACCGCAAGTCAATGATCTGCAAAGCTAATAAGAAAAGTCTCACTGGACTCAATAAGTTATACATTACTGATCAGCGGGGAAGCAACTGCTCCGACCACTGCTTTCCCAAGATTGGAAATAACTGGCCTCCTTCCTACCTGGTGGAAATGTGCACAGCCGTTCTGATTTAGAGCTGATGTGTCCATAGCATATTAAAGATGGCGGTCCACTCCATCACATGCAGTATTTACACTGTTCTTCCAGAGGAAGAATATCACCATGCATAAGGCAGCTTGTGGGGGCGCTAGAGCTTCCCAGTGGTACAGCCTCCAGTAGAAACACTGTGCCATCCGCATTCTGGTCTGTCTTTCTAGCTTGACCACACTTTTGTAAGTTGCCTACTCTGACCTTGGGTACTCCTTCTGCACCGACCTATGCATGCCCATGTCTTCACATAGATTGGGGTCTGCGCTCTATATGGCCGGTCATGTTCTTTCAGCAAGCTCCCCAACCATATCTGTATGGACCTTGTGCACTGGGCACAGTCATGGGAAGCAGAAAAGTATCTTCCCCAAACTGTTCCCAGATATCGACTCCTGATAACAAGTCCATAGTATTATCCTCCTCTATCATCTGTGCATCGGGCACAATGCAGTCGGGGGTAACATCCTCCAGGCATTCACTAAACCAAGACTCCTCCATCAGAAGCCAGAAAAAGAAGTGGAAGGAACTTCAGCAACTCAGCCATGAAGTGGAGACCCCTTAACACTACAGAGTGGGGTCACCGAGTGCAGTAGAACAGAGGGCAGAAAAATCACCAATGCTTTGGTAACTCCATAACTACAGAGTCAAGATCTCCTTTGGTATTAGCATCAGTACATACACTGTGCCCCTGCCGGGAAGCTTCATTGTCAAGCAGCTGCATGCAGCCATACATCACCAAGAACAATGCCGAGCATCGGATGGAGTGATGTAAAGCCGCCACCACTGGACTCTCCTGTTCAAAAGCAATGTCCTAAAGAGAGATAAAGCCCCACCCCCACTTTCTGTACAGAGTCAAAGCCCCACCCCCACTTCCTGTACAGAGTCAAAGCCCCGCCCTTACTTCCTGTACAGTGACAAAGCCCCACCCCCACTTCCTGAACAGAGGCAAAGCCACACCCCTACTTCCTGTACAGAGACAAAGCCCCACCCCCACTTCCTGTACAGAGACAAAGCCCCTCCCCACTTCCTGTAAAGAGACAAAGCCCCACCCCCACTTCCTGTACAGAGACAAAGCCCCACCCCCACTTCCTGTACAGAGACAAAGACCCACCCCCACTTCCTGTAGAGAGACAAATCCCCACCTGCACTCACTTCCTGTCTGTCTCTGCTGCTTGAGATTGATTACACTTGACAACTGGCAGTGGAGGGCAATTTACACCAAAGGGAGACACTTAGTGATTGACACTTTGAAGGTATTTTTTAAGTGTAAAACAGTATAATTTGTAATTTCTAAAAAAAAAAAAAGTGATTTACAGATAGCTAAAGTGATAAATAGAGAATCTATCAAATCAAGTTATTTGCAAGTGCAGGGACCAAAAACATCTAAATAATTGTTATCATGTTCCTACCATATAAAATGCACTATAAATAGTGAATTCTATGTTCTGTAGGTTGAACATGTCCCTGACTTAGCGTTGGATATGATTAGTATCTCTCTTCCATTGTTGTTTCTTAGTCATTACTTCTGCTGACCTCAAAAAGTGTCCATGAGAATATAAAGCAGCTCCGGGCTGATGAGTCATTGGGCATCGTTCTTTGATCTAGGCAGCGGTCATTGTGTACTGTATACTGTATATTCCATTTTAATCAGCCGGTTATCCTGACATGACCCATCTAATCCGCCCCGAGATGAGTCAGTGCAGCCCAAGCCTCAAAAATCTATGATGTGATATTCATAGGATGCTCTCATTTTATATTTTTACTTACGAAGGAAAATATTCCGAGTGGCAGGACCCCCCACTCCTGAGCGTCCATATCGTATTATGTTGATGTCTTAGATTGTGGGAGATGATAGAGCCACAACATTCCGAAACTTTATAAACTAGAATAAATATTTTGGAAATTACAGAAGGTAGTTTGAGGATACAATTTAGAAATTATTAGTAGTATAATATTTTCACTTAAATTGGGTAAAAATTGCAGAACGTACCAAGATACCATTATCTTTCTTAGGACTTCTGAGAGCAAAAATTAAAAATTATCCCTCTTTCAGGAGTTTTTTGACACCACCACACTACAAACCTGTGCAGCATTATCACACCTGTGAAGACTATATCCTTGTGAAGGTTGTCACCACTAAGTTAGAAGGAGACAAGACCCATGCCCATCTCGGAGACCTTTATCTATGAAGAGCTTGCACTGCTTTCCCTATGGCTTGGAAGTAACTTGTTGCAGCAGAAATCTTCCATTTTACTGTCTGCAGTGTTTTATATCTCCTCCTCACCTGCTACTACGATGTCTGCTTCTGTCATCAGGCGTTGCCGTATTCATTCTGTGGGTGGCGCTGTGTGTGGCGATGGTGGAAACACCAGTACCATAATTTCTAGGCAGTGCAAGCTCTGTCTAGCCACAGAGGCAGGGTGGCTATGATCTATAGTGCCATCCAGTCTGGCAGTATGTGTGTGTGTTTCAGCATGACGAATCAGCTGAAGCACAGGTCAGAACAAGAATCAAACAGCCGAAGGGGGAGCAGACCAGACCTAGTATGAACTATAAGACACCAATAGAGAACAACCGAAGGATCAGTCAACCCAGATATTTAAAAACGGCAAGCGGCGGTGAAACGCGCGTCGAGGTGCGGGTACAGCAGCAATTGACCCCCTTACCATCGACACAGGTAATCATTCCGTTAATTACATGCAAGCTATGATTATGGCATAACATGTGCCTGCTCCTTAAACTATTTGGTTTATATTGTTCTTATATCGGATAACATCTGGAGAAGTATCATAGCTTATTTGGTGCTGTAGGGCCTATGGTGGTGACCTGGGGATGATGCTATATACTGTTGTATTTATGGCCCTGCCTATAGTATAGTCACTTATGTATACTGAGCCATAGTGTCCTTCACATTGGGTTAATCCATGGTTGCATAGTAAACTATTGCAATCTATTTATGATGTCATTTTCAATGCTATATGCCATGGTATTGCTGCTGTAATTGGTCTTTGTTGACTGGTTCCAAATATGCACTTATAGTCCTGTTCTTTTTTTACTTTTATTTTTTGATTATTATGTACATTGTCTTAATAAAATTTGTTATATTTTTAAATATCTTGGTTGACTGATCCTCCAGTTATTCTCTTTCGGTGTTATATTTTCTTGGTGCAAGGGTTCAACATCTGTTATAATAGTGAGGAAGTTTTTTTCTCCTTCCTAGTATGAACTATAACTGGCAACTTCCAGCCGGGAGTTTTAGTATTGTGTGATTCTGTTCTGTCTTGTTGGACAGAACCACAATGCTCAGTTGCGTTGGCCAACAGGACATAACCACACCCTACTAAAACTCTCGGTTCACTGTTGGAAGTTGCCGGTTATTGTTTATACTCGGTCTGGTCTACTCCTGCACTTCTGCTCCCCCTTTGGCTGTTTGATTCTTGTTCTGACTTGAGCTTATATTCTTCTGGCTCAGGATTATTTCTCTTGTCTACCCTCCTGGTTCTTGATCCGGCAATCTGACCATTCCTGCCAGTCCGCTCAACCGGTCAACGGCTTCTTAAAAAGTGAAAACCACTGCTCCCCTATGACCTGATAGTTGTACCTAAAAACTGTCCGAAGAGACTAGCTTTTTGTAAGTGGAAAATACAGTGACCACCTTTCTCTTCTATGTCAGTTCTGTAGACACAAGGGCAGTATAAGAACCTAATCAAGCAACTTTCTACATCTCAGCTTCCGTGAGTTGTCATTCAATCCATTAAAAATCTTAGTATCATAGTATAAATGACATCTAAGTTCCAAAATGTAATCTAAAACCGATACTGAATGGACCCAAAAGTTTTTTATTTTGATGACGAGAACATGATGAGGTTAAGGAACATACACCAACATTGTGAGATTTTCAGCTCAGTTCGTAAGAGCAGGAAAAATGATACAATAATAATAATAATAATAATAATAATAAAAAATAACAGGTTTGGAGGCTAGTAGGGAGGCAATCCAATGTCCTGGTATTCAGGCAGTCACAAGTCCCCGGAAAGAGGCAGGCAAAATTCCCAGTAGTGAGGCAGTTAGAAGTCCCAGTGGTGAAGCAGACAGAATCCCCGCTAGTGAGACAGTCATACAGTAAGTACTGGAAGGGAGGCAGTCACAGGTCTCAGTTTGTCCAACATTATACATCAAAAAATGGAATCCCTTATAAAAAAAAGGGGGGAAATAAGGGATCAGGGATTCTATTTTTTGATGTTTAATGTTGGACAAACCTCCATGAATAGTATTATCTAAATATGATTCATTACATTGTTGGATGTATACAGTTTTTGTTTGCTGCATATAATTACTTTTAAATTTTTGTTGTAGAGCACTGATGAAGGTCAATACATGACCGAAACGTCTGCATTGTATGTACTATATGGTGGACTGCATAGAGCATGTTACTTCTTTCTGCGTTTTATTAGCTTTTTTCACCCATTGAATTGAATGGGAAAAAAAACGCATGAAAAAAACAAACCAAAAACACTGCAAAAAACACAGCAAAAGCTGCATCTTTGCCGCAGCTTCTTTCCTGCCAAGCACTCAGGTTTTGCTGCAGAAAAAAAAACGCAGCAAAAACACCCAGTGTGAGCTTAGTGCACTGTATAGTTGTACTGTTTATTCACTGTATAACGGTAGGATAGACACTGACGAACAAAAGGGTAACAATGTTTTGACTTTCAGGCTCCATATCTCACCAACCACTGCTGCTTTGATGGTGAGACTGCCATCATTTTATAGACAATCATCTTGGCTATCTCATACATAAATTTGACTTATAACGATTTAGCATATGATTAGTTATGCAGATTCTTGTCATGTCACTGCATTGTTACTGTTGTGCTCCTGGTGGTGGAAAAATATTTTTGTTCTTGAATACTACAAATTACAACCTGTTCTCACATTCCCTAATAGCTCAGGTTGATTCCCAAATGAAAGGTCACTGGTTCGAATCGAGGAAAAGCCATGAAGAAGATTTCCCAAGAAAGGAGAAATAGAATCATCCAGCTCATCGATAGCAGTCTCTCAGCCAAGAAAATTGCCAAAATGCAACATGTGAGCGCCGTGACAGGTGGACGTTCAGGCAAAATATCAAGTCAACAGGTCGACTCATCACAAGGTCTATCAGTTGTGGTGTGACAAGCACGGCATTGGAGGTGGCTCGTATGCTTCATAATACTGAGATCACACGTTCATGCAAGAACGTTACAGAAGTCTGGAATGGTGGCCCGAAAAAAGGTGAACGTCATAAGAAAAGTCGGCCTCGAGTTTGAAGAAAAGTAAGAAAGGTGGACAGCAGAAGATTGGAAACGTGTGATTTGGATCATAAAAGACGAAAGTCAATAGACTAGGCAAATGGGTCTGGAAGAAACAAGTGAAAAAGGGGCTAACAGATCGAGAAATTGAAGGAAATGTCAAGGTCGGTGGAGGAAGCCTGATGATATGGGGTTGTTTCACAGCCAGGGATGTTGGATTCTTGACCAGGATCGATAGTGGACTCAATGCTGAGCTATATGTGAGTATCCTACAAGATGAGTTACTTCATACACTCAAGTACTGAGTATGAAAAGGACAACATAGTGTTCCAACAGGACAATGACCCGAAGCATACGTTGAGATTGCTCAAGAAATGGTTCAATGACAATGAAGTAGAGGTTCTTTATTGGCCCTCACAGTCCCCAGACCTCAACCCAGTCCAACACATGTGAGTTGAAAAATTATTGAAAAATAAGCTGTATACATTCTCAAGTGATCAACCAGTATGCACAACCATGGAGAACG